>NW_028327179.1:31529267-32832651 GCF_987537825.1 Furipterus horrens
TGTCTGAACATCTGATATTTCAAATCTTTCTACTGAGTTAAAGAGTAGGACATTTGCCAACAAGACAGCAGGCTGAAGCAAGGCTGGACTCTTGGAGGCAAGAAAGACAGTTGGTAACTGATGCAGTGGAGAATTTAGGAGAGAAGTAAAAGACAGGAAAAATGACTAGAACAACCATCCCCGTGCAGCAAAGTTTCTAAGCAATGATAGTCCCATTTTCTCCATACCTAGTCAACATCCTTGAAGCAGATAAAGTCCAGACTAGCTTGGCAGAATATTAATTTTCATTAAAAATTAGCCAGAATTTGGAGGTAAAATAGAACAGACAGTAGAGGAGGAGAAGTGCTGATGGGAATGGATAACAAGGTATGGACAGAGCATGTCAGAACGACAGTACCAGAGACAACATACTCAGCTCGAGTTGGTTTCCTCTTTTACCTTGTAAACTCCTCTTCACTTAGGAAAATAATATTTGCTACATATAGAAGTGCCTTGGGAGAAGAGTTTTGGGAAAAGACTCAGAGAAGAGAATGGGTGATGTGTGAGTGGGCTGGAGGAATGAGTTGTGCAGATTCAGAACCAGAGGGGACCTTGAGAAAGGAAATCTCGGGAATTCACACACAGAACTTGGCTTCCCACAGGACATAACAGCAAGAGAGCTGAGTGATTTTTGTTAGACTCTTCAAGGATGTTGTGAAATTATCTGACAAGTATAATGTTAAAATGCTGGCTACCTGGTCCTGGCTGGATAGAAAAGAAAATCAGAATGTGGGGGAATATTAGGGAAAGCGGAAGGACTATGAAGGAGGATGTGTATAAATCAGGATTTATACAAGGGAGAAGGAGAGGTGAAGGCTTAGGAAATTCACAGGTTTATGGTTGAAGATGACAGAATTTTAAGTTAAAACAGTGCTGACAAAAGTGAAGAGAGAGAAGATTATGAAATACAGTTGCAACTGCAATACTAAAGCAAATGGAGAATACTAATATTTTGATATATAAATTGGTAATTTATTGCAAAGCAGGACGTGGCTGTCATTATGTTCTACATTCTGCCCCAGGGTGCTGCTCCTCCCTGAAAGAGGGTCAGGGTCCAGGCTGAAGTGCTTTTGACCTTCTGGCTCATATGATCCAGGGAAAAAAGCCCTGGTTTAAATAAATCATCTAAGAGCAGCTGGGGTCAGGCCCCCAGCAATTTGTCAGGCTCAGAATAAGAAGCAAAGGAGAGTAAAGTGCATCAGTAATCGGCCTGCTGAGATGGTCTGGGAATTGGACAAGGTAATGACCTCTGACCTTCCATTACTGTCTTCTGCTCCTGAAATCCCCTTGCCACACACTCTGCTATTCTTCATTGTCCCTACCCAACATATACACACGATTATTAAGATCTTATGAACTTCAGAAAGTGGGGGACAAACTGGCCTTTGGGGGAACTACAAATGACTAAAACATAAGCTGTGCAGCTCATAACCTGGGAAATTGGAATTAAAACAGAACAATATCATTAGCTAGCTTCCTGGGGAATAAAGGAAGTCAGAATATCTTTTATATGGTAGCAAAAATTGTATCTACCTTGAGTATACAGCGCAAAGGATTTTCACAAAGTAAACACATCTGTATAATGGGGAACCTCACCCAACACTAAAACATTGCCAGCGTCCCAGGAGCCCCCTTCCTATTCCCTTTTGTCACACCACACACCTAAGTGCAACCATAATATTGACTTCTAACACCATAGGTTTGTTTTGCATTAAAAAGTTTGCTGTCATTTTGTTCCCATTTTTAATAATCTCTGGGCATAGCTCAAGATAGAAATTATTAATACCTCCAATTGGTAATACACTCTCACTGTAGCTTTGCCACTTATTTTCTGTACAACCTTTATAAATGCCGCTGGCCCATGGTTTCTTCATCTTAGAAGTTAAAAGGACACAGTCCCTGAAATCTACCTCATTTCTGCTGCCAATGGTGAGTTCAGAGGTCCTCAAGACCACCCTCAGAGGCAATAATGTACTAGAATGACACACATAACTCACTGAAAGCTGTTTTGCTCACCATGACAGTTCATTACAGGTAAAAGAGACATTAAAATCAGCCAAGGGAAATGATGCACGGGGCTGAGTGCAGGAAAGTTCCAAAGACAAGTTTTCAATTGCCCTCTCCCATGGTGTCATGGACAATGCTGCTCTTTCGGAGACAATGTTACAACACGCATGGAGTATTGCCAAGCAGAGAAACTCAGGGAAGCCTTGGTATCCAAACTCTTTCTTGAGACTCCTCGGTCAGCTGCCCACATGGCTGCCTCAGTCTCCAGCCTCAGCAGAGGTCAAGCTGTTACCACATGCCTCAAAGATGCACCATAAGTCACAATGCAACACTTCCTGACATGGCCCTAAGTCCTCAGGGAAACAAAGACATGCCTATCAGGCAAGCCATTCAAAGGGGAGGGGAGGGAAGGGCCTGACCTCTCAATGGACAAGGTTTAATTCTTTACTATATATTATCAAAAGGTGGACTTTCAGCTCTAACACTCTAGACCAGCAGCCTTCAAACTTTTAATGATTGGGCCTGACAAAAAAAAAAGTGAATTTTACAGGTTGACTTGAGCATACACATGTTATATAAGACAGATACCCTCTTACTATCTGGAATACATGCTGATATTTTAGTTTATTTGATTTTTATTAAAAATATTGGTAATGTTCCACTAAATTGACCACTAATGGGTTGTAACATTCAATTTGAAAACACTGATCTAGAACAGGGCCTTGTGAGCCAAATTCAACCAGCTGCTTGTTTTTATAACAATTATTTTATTGGAACACAGCTATACCCATTTGTTCATGTATTTTGTTGTCTGTGGCTGTTTCCATATTGGAGTAGTTGCTGCAGAGATAGCATAGCCTGCAGAGGCTAAAATGTTTACTATTTAGCTTTTTATAGAGAACATTTGAAAATCCCTGATCTAGTAAATCATTATGACTTAGGGCCTCAGGAAAACATATTCATAAAGTTGCCTATATCCCTTCCAATTTATGACACATGCATAACCTTTCACCCACCTTTTTTTTTTTTTTTTAGTTTATACAAATGCATGCTAATAACACAGATTTTAGATTCCAAGCTCCCAAATGAAATTTGTGAATGAGACTCTCTAGTATTATTTTGGGGACTTTCTTCTAAAAAGGATAAAAGAATCGTATATTTCCAGGGTCAGCTGCCAAGTCAACGGATGCACCGAGGCTGTGTAATGCTTCAAGCTTCTGAGATGAATGCCCTCAGACGTGTGATTGTGCTACTCATTAATCAAAAAGTATTCACAAACTCCTTCCCTTCCAGATAACCTGCACCCTTTCAACTATACCAAAGGAATTATGTGAGAAACGTTTGGCATAGTAAAAGAAATCAGAAGTCTGAGGAATACTGATTAAGATTAAGGAAAAAGAGAAATGTACTGTACCATGAAAAAACTTCCAACACAGACATAACACTCAAAGAAATATCAACAGGAGTCCCTCTAAAGTCCAAATTCAGGCAGAATGTACAAAGGAATTAAAACAAAAATAAATTTGGGAGGTGAGGAATAAATTGAATAGCAAACCCAAATTCTCTAGATATCACTCTCATCTCAGCCATCTAAGGCAGAATGCTAGGAAAAGACTAGAAGAAAATGCAGGCTGCCCTAGGGGGTGAGTTAGGAGCAGTACAGTATTGTTAATTCCTGGAATATTGACAGCACTGGCTTATCATAACTTCTACCCTCACCAGACTGACTGACCAATGTTAGGAACAGAATAGAAGCTCATGACTTCACGGATTCTGGCTCTATTGAAAACAAGTCCTGCATGGAGAGGCAATCCAGCTGCAGGAATTTGTTCTATTCTATAACATGTGAAAAGGATATATCAGAACCTGCCGTCTTCTGCTTTCTGGACATTGAGGTGTCTATAAACTGAGTTAGTCAAGGTAATTTTCAAGAAGCTGTTCCTTTTCTCTTAGGTGCAGTTCAGCTTTGCTGTACTAATTCTGAGGGTTTGTCAAGTTACTGAAACTCTCTCACATTCATCTTGATGCTTCTCTTCTCATATCAGGTTCTAATGTCCACCCCCCTGCCCACCTTTGTGAATTGCTGTCTTTGTCCTGACGATCCCCACAGTTCACCTTTAGCATCAGGATCTTCTGGTTTATCCTAGTGGAGCTTCTTCATTCGCACATCCCTAGCTTATTCCTATTGTCTTCCACTGCCTAAGGTTGAAACCAAAATCCTCATCCAATAATGTGGATAGATTGCAAAATGTGCCCAACTTTCCACCCTTCTTTGTATCTACGCCCTTTGCCATGTGACTTTGCAGCTCTGTTACTCAAGAGGGGGCATCTATTTTCTTTCCTTTTGAATCCCTGCATTGATCTGTGTCTTGCTTTGTACAATTGAATGCAGTGGAAGGGATAGTGTCCTGGTTATTTCCCTAGGCCTTAAGATAGCTTTTCTGCTTCCAGGCAAGACTTAAAAGATGAAAGACATATAACCCTGTCACCAACTTTGCCCCCGCCAACTCCTAGCCAACACCAAGCTAACCAATCAGCCTCCAGCTAATCCATCAGGGGACTGCAGACAATCATGAAATCAGCCAAGATAAACAGAGCCAGTCCCAGATACACTGACTGGCAGACTCATAAGCAATAGTAATTCATTGTTCTAAGTCACTGAGTTTGGGGTAGTCTGTTACCCACAATAGCTAAAAAGCATTTCAAAGACTTTTTACCAAAGACAGTAGACCCATTATCTATAGGTCTCCTCTGCATTTTTTACATAAATCTGATAAATGCTTTCTTGGTCTGACAAACTACTCTGAGGAAGTGAAATTTCTTCCTTTTAATTTAATATTTCACGAATTCTTTTCTTTCATTTAAGCTCCTGTATCTCTTTCCATGAAATTTTCCCATAAAAAAGGTAGAAAATGTTCTAGTCTTACTTAAATTGTTCACTTATTACTCTTCCATTTCTCAAACACTTAATTCACTTATACTTTGTACATAAAATAGTACAATGTCACTACTATTTCTTTCAACTGCCAGTTTCTAAAATGAGTAAAAATCCTGGCTGAACTTGTCCATAGACTATCATGTTTACAGACTTGTTGAATCAAATTAAAACAAATGGTTTTTAAATGTCTAAATTTCTCCCTGCCCCAAACATGAATAAATATTAATCCATTCTACTTTATATCTGTTTTTATATTAAAATGATTTATGTAAATAAGAATCAGCTGAAAACCCAATTGATACAATCTTTCAAAGATTAATTTTAAAAAAAGAGAGAGAGAAAGCAAGTCTGAATATTGGCAACTAAAGAACATGCACATCCATGTTGTGATGTTCCTCATTGACACTTAACTTTAGTTATAAAAATGAAACATATAGCAACAATGGCCTTTGAATATTTTAAGTAATCACTAAACTACATAAGTGTTAGCATTTTTTAGATTATGTTTTCAAATTGTTTAATATAGGTATAAATGTTTCTTCTTCATTCCTCCTCTGTTAGATTGAGACACATGGACATTTTTATGATTTCAAAACACTCAGTAAGGCAAGACCAACTCCCTTACTTCCCTACACAGTACCAAACAGCTGTGGAAGTTCAAGTGAATACACTGATTCTGTAGATATATTTTTTATGTATTTCTATTTAATCTGATTACTTCCAAAGGGGGGTTGAAGGTGTTCATTGGTAAATATTGATCAGTGCTGATACATGAGGACCTTTTATGAATTTAAGGCATTCTAGTCATAGTCTAGATAATCAGGCCCATTAATTCCCAAACCAAGTCTGTGATGTAGGTCATTAACAGCACATGCCTCAGGCTGACTATAAGAAAAGGCTGAGGGGACACAAGCAAAGCCTATGGCTACACTTATTAAACATTCAGGTTTTTATATAGACTGGGTATAATCACTTATTAGAAAAGATTGTTTAGTACCTTTAGGAAATTCTCTAGGGCTGACTGTCACTTAACAATTTTGATATTTTCAAGAAAATCCTTACAGGGCCTGATTTATTTCTTCCAGGCTTTCTACCATGATTCATGTAGTTTCTAACAGATGAAATTCTAGTACTAAACTGAGAGGTTATATTTCTAGCAAATGAGCAAAAGCTATTTGATATATAATTAAAGTTCATCAGTGTTATAACAATTTAAAGTTGTGATAAGTTAAAATTGTTATATTAGGCTGTGACTATAGAAAATCAACCAACAAATAATAACAACTAAAATAAGCTACTATAAAGCTCTGTCTCATACACCAGGGCTAAAAATTTATGAGGATATAGTAGCTGGCTTATTTTAGCTATGCCGAAAACCACTTCAGTAATTTATTGAGCTAATAGTTCTTTTAACTCTACATACGCATTGGCTTCTACAAGAGAGGTACTATTGCATAATGTTTAAGGTACAGTCTCTAGCTATATGACTATGTAAATTATTTAGCTGATACATAAGGTACTCGTGAGAATTGAAATACATAATCTAAGCAAAAAGCTTATTCCAGGGTCAAATATTAAGCATATGTATAAGCTATCATCATCATCAAAAAATACAAAAAAAAAAAAAGACTTTTCTATTTATCTTAACTCATATATCATAATATACTCTATAATTTCCACTGATATCTGATTAATTCTAATTTCTACAAATTCCATGATGTTAATGACTTTGTCTAATCCACCTCTACATCCTTTAAGACTAAACAAATGCCTAGTCCATACAGGGTGAGCTCCACATATTTCTGTTGTTGAATGGTCTTCCCATTAGGACAGCCCAATGCACGGAGTAGGACATCAGGGCTCATGCTAACAGGAGAGCTCCAAGAGCACTTTACTTCTGTCACCATCCCATTCCTCTCTATTAAGTCAGACACCTTCTCAGTAGTTGCTGCTTTCTAGACTATATGTTCAAAATAGGGGCTTCTTTCTCCATGATTATCATCCTTCTAATACTCAGAGAGGATAATAGTGAAATATAACTAATACTGACTCAATATTTTTGTCTTACTTGGTAGGATAAGCTTAACAGATCAAAATATACTACTATTCAAAATATGTTGACTATACAAACTTATTTCTAATTCTAATAACAAAATATAGTTACTTTCCAAAGCCTAAACATAGCAATATAAACTTTGATTTTATCTTTTATTTTTAAATTAATTTGGTTTTAAAATCAGATAATATATTCCTAGAGTCTTAAAATTAAAACTTTACAGAAAAATATACAATGAGAAATCTCAATCTCATTCTTTGCCACCTGGTTATACCCAACATTGGCCCTAAGAGGTAGCAGTTTTTATTAGTTTCTTTTATAACCTTCCAATGTTACTTTAAACAAAAGCAGATGCAGATAGGTATATTAAAAGGTCCTTAACACTAACTGTCAGGGAAATGTAAATCAAAACCACCATGAGATATCACCTCACACCTACTTGTTGTTGTTGGCAGCCGTCCGTCTCGAGAGACGATGGTGTAGCTTCTTAAGAGCCTATCTGCACCGCCGAGAATGGCTGTGCAGTCCGACTCGGGAGTGACACGGTATCTGTCTCCTCCCGTGTTGAATCGACATCTTGCGATGAAGCTACAGAGCCTGGGCAGGGTAATATGGAGGGTCTGCTGTTGCCCATGCAGCAGACCCCCCCTCTCTTCGCAGCTGAAGGGCCCAAGGGAAAGACGGAGTCAATACAGCTTGGCTTCAGGTGCGCCGCAGGAGTTGCCGGTGTTGACTACAACGTCGAACCGCCTTAGGGACTCCGGCTCCGGATTTTCTGTCGGGGTTTACTCCCTTAGCCTTTCCCCTGAAGAGATATGCCGCAAGGCAGCGGAGGTTTTTTGGAATCAGAGTTTTCCTTCTCTGATGTGCCCTGACTGGAAGATCGAACCAGTGACACTTAGCTTGCAGGCCGACGCTCAATCCACTGAGCCAAACCAGTCAGGGTATTATTAGGCTATATTATTATGACTGTTATGACTATTATTAAAAAGACAAGAAATAACAAGTGTTGGTGAGGAGTTGGAGAAAAGAGAATCCTTGTGCACTGTTAATAAGAACATAAATTGGTGCAGTAATATGAAAAACAGCATAGAGTTTCCTCAGAAAAATTAAAAATAGAGCTGTCAGATGATGCAGCAACTCTACTTCTGAGAATTTATGAGAAGAAAATAAAAACACTAACTTGAAAAGATATATGCACCTCCATGACCACTGCAGCATTATTTACAATAATAAAGATATGGAAACAACCTAAACATCTCTTGATGGATGAACGAATAAAGAGAATGTGATAAATATGTGTGTGTGTGTGTCACAAGGAGGAAATCTTGCCACTGCAACAACACGAATAACTTTGAACACATTATGCTAAGTCAATTAAGTCAGACAGAAAAAGACAAATACTGTGCGATTTATATGTGGAATCTAAAAGAAAAGAGGAAACCAAATTCATAGATACACAGTGGTGGTTGCTATAGGCAGGGAGTTGGAGATGGATGAAATGGGTGAAGATGGTCAAAAGGTCATGAAAATCTGACTTTAAATATCACAGGAAATCAAGAAAATGCAAATTTAGGTAATAATGAGGTGTTGGTTTGCCTGCAACACACAAAATAAACTTCCTTAAAATACCAAGTATGGGTGAGCTTGTACTGTAGATTCTGCCTAGAAAGAGTAAAGCAAATTTTGCTAATTTAATATGAGTTCAGGATGACAGCTATGGGGGGTAGGTTAGGGGGTGGGGGAATCAGCAAAAAGGGTAAAAGACTCATGGACGTGGACAACAGTGTGGTGATTGCAGCAGGGATGGGGTATAATATAAGGGGGATAAATGGTAATGGAAAAAATACGATAAAAATATGTTTGCTAAATGTTGCAAACCATATAAAATTAAAATAATAAAAAATTTTAATATGAGTTCATAGAGTCTAAGTCTCAATACACAAAACATAGTAATTATTTTACCAGTTACCAAACAATGGCGCAACCGCTGTGCCTAGGAGGAAGAAACGGAACACATGGTTTAAATTGTCCTTAACAAATTTCCACTTGCTTTTATAATATATCCAAATATATAAGTACTATATTTTTCATTTTTTTCATAATACAAGCTAATACATTTTTAGCAGAAAATCAAAAGGATTCTGTTACACTTTTATAGGTTTGCCTAGTTACTATGATGAAACAATAAGAAAAAGAGAACAAAATTAGATTTAGTAGAAACATCTACAAGACTGGCTATTCATTCAGTACGGAAAAACCGGAAGTGGGCTAATTTGTCATATGGTTGAAAGTTCATGAAAAGCAAATGCTAGGACTTGGAGGTGCACACGAATGGATAGTTGAATGTGGCTAGTAATGATTCAGGGCACAGCTTTGTAATCTACCACTCTCCAGGACAGAGGATTACTGCATTTACCTGGACTCCCATGAAGGAAGCACATTATTTAATCTGCTGTACCAAGATCCAGAATTGATGTTTGTTTTCTTATGCAACAGAAGGAAACTTTATGACTTGAAAGAAATGGAACAGCTCATTCAAGTAAAACTCAACAAGCACTAAGGTACAGAAACCCCATGCCACCCAAATTTTCAATGATTAACAGTGGCAATACATCTCAAATAGTAAATGTCCCATAGCTGTTGGCGAAAATATGCACACCTCTACTGTCCTTCAACCTTACCTTGGAGTAGATCATGTTTTGGGCTAAAATTATCCTGGGGCTCTCAGTAATTCCAATTGACGTCAGAACTTGGTAAAAGGCAGGAAACTTAAGGAAATAGTCCTTGCTCTCAGTTTGCTGTAACCTGCTCTTTCAAACGCCAGCGTATCCTGTTCTTTTGCAGAGAGGGAAAGAGGAAAGTAGTTTCGGAGTGAGGGTACTGATATACTCTAGGAAGCTGCTAGAAGTCAACAGCACCTTTCTGGCTTGATAAGGTACACCTATGCATCTAAGCAGGCTTCTGGTTCCCCACTTAAAATTGCAGGGCGAGTTAGTGACTAAGCCCATTTGAGCTGAAGCTCATTTGCAAGGGTTTTGCTTGTCTTTCTACTGGTTCAAACCTGGAGCAATCTGTATCCAAACTCAGAAAGAGGGGGAAAATGCTCAAAGAAAAAAGGAAGTCCTTTCTTTGAGGTCCAACCTGCAGGTGCCTTCACAGAGGATTTAAGCAGACCACGTAGTCTGGCTAAAACCACTACGGCTGTGGTCCACTGTGAACAGTTAAGCCACAGGCTGGGCAAAGATATTTGCAACACCTATTAACAACCAAGGATGAATGACCAGAATATATGAGTAATTCCTACAAGTCAATGAGGAAAAAGACAAGTTAATTTTAGACATGAGTAAAAGATTAACTGGCCCCTTTGGAAGAGAAGGAAAAGAAGCATGCTTGGCCCAGGCCCACTGGAAAAGTCTGGCAGGCACGGGAGCAGAGCCAAGTGCCAAAGCCGCACAGCTGGATGGTTTGGATGGTTCCTATGCCCAAGGCCTGGAAATCACGTGGGAGATGCAGCTCCCTCAGGGCGAACATACAAAGCTGGTCCAAGGGGTATTCCTCATGACCCCTAACCCACTCACTTTCCCAAGGCACCAAGGCAGCATTTCTTTGAACAAGATCTGTGTGGTGATAAACTGAGGAAATGCTAATGCAAATGTGGTTTGGCCTGGTTCCTTCCTGATTCAGATCATCTGACTCTGTCAGCATTAGGAATTCTACTCTCTCAGTTCCGCAACAGTTAATGTTAGATCGAAAACACTCCGGAAGTCAGAACTAAGTGATATACAACCCCTGAAGCAGAGAATGCTGGATTGGAGATCTGATCTATATCCAACACCTAATCTTTTGATACATGTCCCAAACACCCAAAAGTTATGGGAAGAAATATAAAAGTGAATGCAAAAAAGAAAAAGCCTTCTTAAATGGCCAATCCTTATTTTCTGAGACAAAACTTTATTTGATGCATCAAGCAATACACTGAAAGAGGTGAGTCATGCACAAGTATTGTCCTTATTTCCATAATTGTACATTTGATACTCTCTGCCCTCTTAAAAAGGGTGGGTAGTAAGCAAAGATGAGAAGCACATAGCTTTTATACAATACAAAACCATATCTATGTATGCGCTTGAGAAAGTCCGCTTTAAATTTAGTTTTTCCTTCTTTAAAAAGCATGCCGGTTTTATTTCTGAAAACTAAAACAAGCTAGTTCTTCCATTGAGGATAACGTTTCTCCCCAGAGTTATTTATGAAATAATGCAGCTGCCTTTTTCTTTAAAGGGATTCTTGTCTTCTGGAATTCCTTTCACCAGAGGATCCTCTCCAGAACGTTCTTCAATGTAGTTTTTTATTTCTTCAGAACATTTAGACACCTTAAGGGGGAAACAAAATGAATTAGGTCAGCATTGTTCAAACTTGGATACAACCAGAACTTACAATGAGGCTAAAAAATTATTAGAGTGTAGCACAGAGCATATATAACTTAATAAATGATACCATCTATGTAAAATATATTTCTCATTATGATCAGGGTAAAAAAGTTTGAAAGTCACTGTATTAAATAAATTATTGTCAGCAATTTCTAGCCATTGTGCCTCACATGATTTCCTTCCTCTGCTAAAACAGTTACGATGTGTCCACAATATTTTAGGAACTAAACCGTACCCTGCTTTCAATTTACCACGCTAATGAACAGGTACTGTAGTAAATTCCCCAATGTTTGCAGGTATATCCTGCCAAAAGTCTCACTTATTATGGGTGTGTGCCACGTTCTGCAATTTCACAAAAAGATAGAAGTACTGGAGAAAGTCTGGCTCTGGAAAGGCTGAAGTTGCCCGGTCGTCCCATGCTGTCTCTCTGCTCAGAATCTTTCCCGTTAGCTGCTTGAGGGCAATGATCGTAATAAAAGATGTACATTTGAGACTCATTATGCTAATCTGAGATTCCTGTGTGCATGTCATCATTTTAAACTTTATCTAAAATGGAGAAAGATGAAATAGTTTCTTTAAAAAATCTATCCTTAAGAGAGAGGTTGCAAGAGTGAGTAAAAAAATATTCGTGTCTTAATGAAGGCCTCCGTTACTAGTACGAAATTAGCACGGAAAAATCAAGCAAATTCCAGTGGAGACCACTTAAAACTAGACAAAAATGTTCCCACTAAATTGGTAATCTAGATTAGTAGTCTTCAACTCTTTTAACAGTGACTGCTAAAACATGTTTGCACGTATATCCTCAAATGCATATTGTAATTTACTTATAAATGCAGATGTACTGCGTCAATACCATTCATAATTATAAAACATAACCTAGAAATTATTTAAATATAGAGATTTTAAACTAACAAAAATATAAACTTTAATATTTTACTCCTACACCCCAAAGACTCCTTGCACACCAGTGTGGAGGCCACTGATTAAAAATTTAAAACTAGGTGATATAGTCATCTAGCTTAAAATGTGGCAAAATAAAATCTTCTCAACTACCACTCTCTCAGGTAACATCTGCTCTCCATCATTGCTGACATTCAAAGTGTGCGCACTTCAAGTGAACTCTCAGAAGTGATGATGCAAGTATCCATAACATGAGGTCTGGGGCCCCAGAGAAATTTATGGATAAGATTCACGTTCCCCTAAATTGTGTCTGTTCTTAATGAGGCTTCTTCATTTGGTTTCCAAAGAGATCTGGAACCTTCAAAGTACTCCTTGATGCATTTCCTTCCATGATGAAGAGGATATGTTTGAACTACAATTAGCTGGAGTCAGAATTCAGCCTGTGAATTTTGTGTCCTTAGCCTGAGCAGAGCACACAGCTCAGACATGAACAACTGATCGACAGAATAACAAACAGGCATTGGGCATCAGACTGTGTTTTATTAACTGCCCTATCATTAGCTCTGGGGCCTTAAATGAGGAGCTAGTTAGCCTCACTGGGATTCAGGATTTTTTTTTTTAATTCTTCAAAGCAAGAGGGTTGAATGAGCTCTAAGAGCCTCAGTATTTGTCTAGCAACAATACTCTATAATTCAAAGTGCATTATAAAATGTTTGAATATTATTATTAGGACTTTCATACCTCCCCCTCTTTCCACTATGGCTATCCTTGAAATTTTCTCTCCCTCTGGCATACAATAGGAATTTCTGAAGTTGGAAAGCCTATCAAGTGGGGTGTGTCCTAGACGTGGATGTTGGGGAACTGGCAGGGAGGACCTGCTAATGAACGATATTTCCAGTCAGCTGCATCCAGGCCCTATCCAATTTCTAAATGGAAGGTTTAAATAACTGGAAGGTATTTGTCTCCTTTTCCCCCTGTAAGTTCTGCATAGCAATACCAGATATTAAAGATATTCCAACTTTGCAGATGATGCTTTTCTTCAGTGTATGCAACTCTTTAATATGTAACCTCTAAAGTTCATTGTGTGAAAAAACTAAGTGGTCAACACATGCTCTACTGCTGGGCACTGTCATCCACAAAGTGGGTCCCTTAAAGTTGCTTAAACAAGTCTCTTCACTGGGTCCCATAACTTCATTTTTTCCCTTTAAACACAGCAGTATTTTTAAAGCTATGATAACTTTCAACATGGATAGAAAGGACTTTGCACTTCAAAATCTAGAAAGATTAAATATGAGAAAAGAAATGGGTCAAGAGTAAAACTCAAAAAGGCCTGCATCTTCTAAACATCACTCAAAATGTGTGTCCTGAGTAGCAAGACTCTTGCCATGAACAGACTTACCATCACTATAGCAGGAAAAAGTAAGGGAGCGTTTTTACCCTACCTGTTTCATTTCCATTGTTTTTCTTAATTTTTCTAGTATTAAAACCACAGAAAAATAAGATCAGTTTAAATTATCTTGCTGTTGAGAAAGGACTAGATCTTTTCTCTTTAAAAAAAAAAATATATATATATATATAAACCTATTCCCAGACTATAGGTTGCCTAATTGACAAAGAAAAAAAAAAAAAAAAGGAAGAAACAAAGGCCCCTATTACTGTTAAGAAATTAAAGTAAAAATTAGAAAATCTCCAACAAATTTTCGTGGAAACTTCTGAACACTGGAGTAATATATTCTCACTGAATTTGTAATCCACTTGGGTGTTGTCTATAATTTTTCATCATGATCACTAAAAATAATTTTCATATGTATAATTTTTAACAAATGAATAGCTGTTACTGTAGTAGTTCATTACTTATAAACTAGACATTATCAAGGGGTGAGATTTACAAGTAAATACAGAAATTGTAATATTTTGCTCCCAAGTCCCAATGGACTGTTCATTACACTCCCCTGGAGAGATGTGGAGAAATTTAAAACTAGGTATTATAATTCAAGACTTTAAATTGTGAATTTAAAAAACTTTTCAAATACCATTCTTCCCATAATGAAGAATATCAGGGAACTAAGTAGCCATCTGCCTTTTTCCTACAGCTTTGAGTTTTTAAAACCAACTGTCTAAAAGCAGGCTAAGTTTCTTGTCTGTTTCCCCTAGTCTAGGCTCCTCGGATGTTCTGACATTTGGCTTGAAATTACTCATCAGACCCCTGCTCCCTCCTTTACCTCCTATGATTTCCCGGTATCAACGGGCGCTTCCCAGGCACCACCAAAGCCCTACTTCCAGAGAAGTGGCAAAACTAAACAAAGCAATGACAACAACAGGAACTTGTTTTACTGCAACAAACCAGGAAAAGCTGACCCTGGTATATTTCTGTGAAGGAAATATTCTGGGATAGCCAACTTACCTGTTGTCTCTGCAATTTCACTTCTTTGCGAAGTTGCTCAACTTCCATCTTCAGCTTTTCCTTTTCTGGCAAATCTTCAATATGCAGGGCCGGCATCTTCGCCCCAGAACTGGGCCCAGGGACAGCTCTGGAAGTGGAGCGGCTGGAAATGCTGCAAACCAGGGCGCGTCCCCAAATAACTGCTGTGCCTGCTCACCCCGCCCGCGGGCGCAGGATGGGAACGCCTCCCCGCGCAGGGGTCCCCAGTGCCCTGAGCGCTCAGCTGCCTCTGGACAGTCCCCTTAAGCCAGCCCAGCCCAGCGTCCCAGGATCTTCAAACTTCAGATCCGTCTCGAGTCCCCACACCCCGTGAAGCCTGTCCGAGGCAGCTCGGGAGGGTTCAGCCCAAGGACCCTGAAAAGCTTCGCGCTGCCGGGTCTCCCGCGGGGATGTTGGCTCCGGGCCTGGATCCTGACCCCAGCACGCCCGCGGGGGACCGGCCTGGGCTGGGGCCCAAGAGTTGGGAATTGCGTTTAGTCCACTTCCCTGGAGAAATATAAAAAGTTTTTACTTTTTGCCTCTCCCCAAACTTTTTTTTTTTTTCCTTTCCCAAGTCATATCCGGGTTTTGTTTGTGAAGCAAGAAAATGAGGACACTACCCGGCAGGAAATAACGGCCCCACTTCTCCAAGAGTTTCAAAAATATACAGCACATAACTTTCCCCCACTTACATACACAATTATTGTGGGAACTGTGGACACTTAAGAAAAGTTTCAGATGGAATATGAAACAGCTGTGATCTCAAAAACACCCTCCAGGTCCGTAGATGTCTAGCCACCCTGTATGTTAAATGCCTGGGAAGGTATGAATGATTATTAACAATTTGCAGGGACATTTTCTGACATTAAATTGTCATCTGGGTCCTCAACAGCAGAATTTGTATTCCTTTTTCAGGGCAGTGTTTTGTAATGATTAGAGGATAAGCTGATGATGCCAGGGAAGAGAGCAGGGATCTTAATGTTCTCCCCGAAAAGATTTTCTCCACTCCCCGTCCTCCAACGTTTGGGTGACACTTGACACCAAGGATGTTGAATTCTTGATTCATGTAGTATTGGTTTCTCCACTCTCCAGAAAGCACTATTCAACTAACTGCCACTTCGCAAAGCCAAGAAAAGTGTCTGAAGTGAAAAATGTTTAGTTTATAGTCCTCTGGACGATAAACTAAAACCTTATTAATGATGCTTAAAAGATTAGAAGAAAAAGCATGAATGTAAGGTACCTTCCCAACCAGTCAGATATTTCTCTTTCTCTCCGGGGATTGCCTACTGTTTATAGACTCAAATTCAAGTTAAGAATGGAGGCAATGAATTGAATATTTCAGGGTGGTTAGCCTTAGACATCCATAACCACTCCCCACGTTGTAAGCAGAGGTTTTGTTTGTCAAAAAACAAAACAAAAAGCAAAAAAAAAGAAAACAAAAACCAATGATCTACTTGCTGAGTACCCTTGGGTTCTAGTCCTAGGTCTGACACTAGCCATCATTGGAAAAGTTATTTACTTTTCCTGGATTTTAGTTTTCTAATTTGTGAAATATGTGATTGGGCAGGGGAGAGGTGAATTAGCTAAGGTATCTTTTGTTTCTAATTGTATTTATGTATCTACATCTGATAAATCACTTTCACAAAGAAAAATGTTAGAAGATCCTTTTTCTGTATTAAAAATATCGCACATTCCAGAATCTCATAGACTCAAAAAAGTCAGATCAGTTGCCAGAGTTTTCCCTGTTAGTAAGCAGTGAGCCAAGACAAAAACTCACATTTCCAGAACCCATGCATTTAAAAATTTTTTTTTCCATTTCTTAAATTTAAAAGGTTGCTTTAAAATAGCTTAAATGAGTTAGTGAAAGTAGTTAATGTGGCTAAATTAAAGAAGTTCAGCATCCAAATTAAATTAGTTGGTTAAGTGAATTAATGTGAGTATGTCTGTTCCAAATCATAAAAATAGAATTATTTTGGTCTGGAAATTTCTTTCCTGTGAAACCACCTAGTTGCAAGCAGTGAAAAATATTTCTAAATCCATAATGTTTTTTTAACTGCTTATCCAGTGTTATGAGACTTAAATTAGAGAAGAAATACATGTCTATTTTTTTAAGGTTTTATTCTTAACAAATAATTCACATGCTAATATCATATTGAAGTAAATGAATTGAACTAAAATAAACAGGGAAATGCTGAAATCCCATGATCACATAGGATTCTGAAAAATATTTTATTGTTTGATTTTAAATGGTAAAATGATGAAAGTGCTTAAACATAAACACACAATGAGCCCCCTATTCCCAGTCATGGAGTTTACCTCCCAGAGAGCAACCAAAATAAGCAATTTCTTGTGTATTCTTGCAGAAATACTTTATAAGAAAAAATATGGGGATAAACAAATTTAAAAATCCATATCAGTTGTATCCAATTGTACTCTTAGCATTTTACATATGTTATATATATTACCCCTAATAAAAGTATGCAAAATAATATTTGTAGAAACCATTCTGCAGTGCAAATGACAGGTGTAATCAGAAATGAACTTTTATTATCCTACCATTGTTTGACAAATGTTTTAAAGAAATTGCCAGTTATAAAAATAGTCATAGGGGTATAAATTACAGTATAGGGAATATAGTCAATAAAATTGTAATAACTATGTGTGGTGTCAGGTGGGTACTAGACTTACCAGGGTGATCACTTCGTAACTTATATGTGTCTGGTCACTATACTGTACACCTGAAACTAATGTAATATTGTATGTCAACTATAATTGAAAAAATTTAAAAGTCACTGGTTACATAATAGTTTAAAAAGGAAGAAATCTGCTTTCTAAAAATAATATTAACCATTTAGTTATTTTCACTTTTAAAGTATAGAAGAACAAAGGCCATTAAATATTTACCTTGGAATGCAAAGAAACGAAAAGCGATTTTTCCGATGTGGTGTGTTGTTAAAAATCCATATAAAGAAAACTATAAGAGAAGTTTGAGGACAGTTATATTAGAGTTGATTTTATATTAACTTGAACTCAAAAAAGAGCAGGGTTCTTATTTTACCTTGTGATTCTTTCAAGACATACATTCTCTCTGCCACTGTCTTTGTTAGTGTAGATAAGTTAGGTTACCTCCCAAATTATGTTCTTGTAAAATTTATAAAGTAAATGGTGACTGTCTAGGACATTAAAATGATGGTTTCTTTAAGGGAAGTTTGAACGCACATTCCATGCACTCTTGGTTCATTTGCTATGTGGTTCAATTTATCATAACTATCATATGGAAAGGTTCATGAACTGACTCATTTCCTGTAACTGGGTGCATAAGATTCTCTTTCTACATGGAGATAATGGGAAGTAACAAAATGACCAGTTTCATTACATATAATTGATCAATCTCATTACTAGTTTATTGTTTCCCTCATGTTAATACATTTTTTTAAGGAATTTAGGAAGTTTGTTATTAGCCTTGTTTTTGAAATGTTGCTAACGCCAATCAATCCAAATGAAATAACAGTTTTTCTTACTAAAACTTAAACTCACCTATGTGTACAAAACATCCTGAATGTGCAAGTATCTCAGATGATATAGTAAATATGTATACTTCACACAGTTTTACTATTGGTATCAGGAAATTTTGTTTAACAGCCAAATGCTAAAGCTATGCCTTGAGCATTTTTTGTTTCTCTGTAGTTTTACTTCACTCCACTCAATCTAGTAATGTATGTCCCTGAAATAACAACTTTGGGTAGAGGGTGGGGAGAGAGAGTCACTCACTGCCACTTGTAGCTGTGTAGGCTGTGGGAGTGTCATGATTTCATTTCCTTCTTCCTGGACCATCTTTCTCTATACTTCCTCCTATGATTTTTATCTCATTCAAAATCCTGCTGATAATCTGTATTTTAAAGCAGCAGGAATTTTACCCTACTATTGACTTAATTAATAAGCCAGTAAGAATTCTGAGTCATCCAATATAAAAAGTACTGTTTTGCCTCCTTTGAATTGAATTAAACACATTAAGTCAATTAGATTGTAGACATTTTATTAGTTGGTATGGCAGTTTCAAAGATGAACAGAACTTCTGTCTTGAGAAATTTACAATATACTATTGAAATGAAGACAACCATACAAATTATAATAAGAGAAAGTGAATTAATGTTAAATGACTTAAGAGATTTGCAATAGTCTTGAGATGAAGTAAGGGACAGAGGAGAAAGTTTTTATTAAGCCTCAGAAGAAAAATAGGATGCCAAAAGGCTGAAATGAGATGGAGTGGAAGAACATTTCAGGTGGCAAGACTAGAATGACTGAACTCTAGAAGATGGGACAATGAGATGGTAATGTCAGAGATTACTTAATATTTAGGTCTGTTGACCAAAAGAAGTCTACAGGGTTTAAAATAATAGAGGACATTTATTTTCCTCTATATGCTCATTTTTGATCCCGTGCTTTTAAGTATTCATATAACAATTCATCCTAATCCCCCATTTTATATGTAAAAAATTACTGAGGTTCAAATAGTTGAAGTTGCTTATCCATAGCCCTCATCTAGAAAGTGGGTGAGCCAAGATTTTAATTTAGAATTGTCTGGCTCCAAAATGAAAGCTAGAGGTGTTGATTAGGACTATATAAGTTACTAAATGCCACAGTTAAGACTTTGTATTTTTTTAAAGCAGTGAAAGAAGATATGGAACACTTAAACACTAAATTGTACATGGAAAACCCCTATAGATAGACCACAATTAAACAAACAAATAAATGATAATAGTATACTAGATGGTAATGGGTACTATGAAGGAATATAGAGTGGGAATAGGAAGTGCTGGAGGGAGGCTGGAGAGGATTTTTGTAATTTTAAATAAGGGGAAAAGAGCTTTTCCTAAGGAAAAAGAGATGAAACTCCAGTAGCGTATCCTGGAAATCCTTGATACCCAAAGCATTTTTGATATATTGTAGAGTGTGTTGCTAACCATTTAGCCAAATATTCAGAGTCTAGACCTAAAAATTCACCAATTCACTTCTCTGAGCCTTGATTTTCTTCATTCCAAAAAAAGGTTATGGACAAGAGTCAATAATCTTCATTGAGCATTTACTGTGGCCAGAGTGGGAGAGCACTGTGCTAGGAGCCAAACTTGGGACAACGAACCTTTAAATTCCCTTCCAGACCAAATAATAAGTAATTCTTATCTTCTTAAAAGAATGGTAATCAATTCGCATTTTTGATCACAGATATCTAAAAATAGTACCGTAGGTATAAGAGGGCAACAAAGAAACACTAACAACAAAAATAGTTTTCCCGTTGTGGTCATCAACACGTCATTTGTTACAGAAGTAGAGGCATTAGTCATTAGTGCAAAGGGAGTGAAATCTGGCTTAGGCAAGCTCCATACGATGCCAGGAGGAAACCGATTTGCAGGATGATGCAGATGATAGCTATTTTTCTATCATCTTGCCTTTACATTGCTACAGAAAAAGAACGGTACTGGTGAGAGTCATCATGGGGATGAGATGAAATAGCATGTGCCTTATTAAAGGATTCTGGACATTTTGTCTAGTTCTTTTCCCAAAAATAATATTAACATTTATTGGGTCTTACTATGTGCCAGGCAATATGCTAAGTGCTTTAGTCACCCTAGTATAATAGTTAATTCCCATTAAAAAGTGAATAGCACCATTATTATCTTATCCTACAGTAGAAGAAACTGAGATTCAGAAAAATTAATTAATTTATCTAAAGTCAGTTAGGCAGTAAAGTGCCAGAACCAGAACACTCCGGCTTCTCATAATCTTTATCCTGGTGCTGATTAAATCCACTGTGCTCTGTGACCTGACACTGAACCCTTCATCCAGTTGGCATTCTGGGAAAAAGTGACATCATTGGTGACAACTAGAATGGATGAGAATGAAGGGAGAAGTTATGTTAAAACCATCACCGCTGACTAGAGGCTGAGAGAGAAACGGAAACAGAAAACAAAACAACAAAAATCATCAGAGCGCACAACCTGCAAAGATAAGTCTTCCATGAATCAAAAGAATAGACTTCCTAATTTGGTAAGCGAGAGAAAGGTTGGAAAAATGTAAGTCTATGAAATTTCCAAGTAGAATATTATGAGTGCTGGAAGGGAAGTAAAGAAACATAAAACATTAACTAGATGCTGGCAACCAAAATAAGACAGACCTATTCATAAAACATAGTAATATTGTTAAAGAAAGAGCTCAATCAATACGTATTGTCAATTATGTGTTAAACCCTGTACTAAATAAATATGTTTACAAAAATAGACTTAACATCATCGCATCCCAATTTTTATTAAAAGTTTATATTTAGTAATTTAAAAATTCATATACATGCTTAATAATATTACACATCACTAAAAATTAATAGTGTCATTAAAGCTGAAGATATTCCAAGAATTTTTATTTTTAAATTTTTAGGAAATCACACAGCCTCCTTTCAGCTCCTTGAAGGGGTTTTTGTCCTCTGGGATTCCCTTTACTAGTGGATCCTCCCCAGATCTTTCTTCAACATAATCCCTTACTTCTTCACAACATTTGGATACCTTAAAGGAAAGGAGAAAGTGATGACTCATTTGGTTTCATATACAATATCGCAGAATCCAAAAATGTATGTATTAGAATAAATTTTTGTGTTCTATCTTTTTAATGTGATTCTGCTCTCTGCCCATGCATATGTACTTTTTAGAAGACAAGAGGCAATAGTTGCTCCCTCCCCTCTCCTCCTGGATATCTCCAGGCAAAGGGTAAAGAGCTGGCCACACTCCAGCTAAGGGTTCCCAGCAGACACGGCCTCCAGCTCCTTTAAAAGGATCCAGGGATGAGAACACAGCAGGTAACACAAGTCAAGAATGTCACCAGAAGGAACATTAATTACATACTTTTCCTCATTCCAAAAATGTAACCTGTAAAGGTGGGAGGGAATGAATCATTGTTAAATTCCAGGCTTATCACCACTCCTTAAATCTCAGAAATATACACATATAATTTCATTTTAAACTCATCTACAATGGTTGGTCATGCAAAAGCACTTGAACGTGAGTTCCAAAGGGTCAGAGACATTTGGCTGATATGTTCACATGTATCCCAGGCATGTAGAACAGAGTCTGCATTTAGTTGGCACTCGGCAAATAAATATTTGCTTAACTGAATCATTAGTTTTGTTTATGAGCTTGCTCCTCACTCATCTTCACCATTATAGTAATAACTATGTGAAGAGTCAGGCTTTAGTGTTTTAATGGACTCAGCCAGAGTCTGCTAATGTACCATTTAACATACCTTTTAGAGAGAGGCAATGTTCTATAAATATAGAACTTTCAACTGGTTTTGTTTTCACTAAATGCATCATTCATGACATTAACACACACACACACACAACACACACACACACACACACAAACCCTTCATTTTTGGCAGTCCATTAAGTGGCTATTCCATTAGTTACCTAACCAATTTATTGTTTTGTTTTTTAATAAAATCTTTATACCAATTTTGTATGCAAATTCCAAGCAACATTAGTCATAAAACTAAAGATTACAACTCTACAAACATTATTCACATATTAGAACAAATTGTTTCTAACTGGAGCAAGGCATTGGTTAGGTGGCTACTTCACAGGATGAAATGTGGAGTTTGTGAACACTTTTGAAACACACAGTCATTTAGGTTTGCTCTTTTTTTTTTTCCTAAAAATTCAAAATTGAGACTTAAATTCACCTTTTTTCCCCTTCCTCCAAACACCAGCTCTTTTGGCCCCAACCAGATGTCAGGAATAGAGGTTTAAACTGCTATCCTAATTCAGGAGTTTGACTGTGTCTGGCTAGAATCTCAGGACACAAAGAACAATAAATTACCTAACGTCCTATGTGAGTGCATGAGTTTAAAATTATCTGAGTGAGGCTCCGTACAAGTATATATTGTTTAATTCAGGATTACATGGTATGGTGGAAAGCATCGACGTTGGATTCAGGCCACTCCAGGATTGAATTTTGGATCTGCCCACTGACCAGCTATGAGTATATCTTAGTTCAGGTACAGTTACTTCATCTATGAAACAGCAAGAGCAACACTGGCTGCATTGAAGGCCTGGCATACAAAGATGCTCAGTCAAATGGTAGCTATTTTTAGCTATTACTCCAAAGATTATCTTTAGTCTGCCTATTACATTGGCTTATCATCATTGCAAATTTATCTGTCAGGTTTAGAAACTGGATGCAAAGAGTTCTCTTACACTGACAATACTACAGCCTTGACAACAGAATAGGTTGAGGCATGATATGAACCAGTTTGTTTTACAGACATCAACAGTAACTTAAAAAAATAATGGTAGAAGGTACTAGGCACTGCACTCAGAGCTTTGTATGTATTCTCCCATTTATTCCTCCCAATCACCCTCTGCATTAGATGTTGTTACTCTGTCCATTTTATAGAAGAAGAAACAGAGGCGCTGGTAAGTTAGATGGTTTTGGTGAGTGTTACACGGGGAGAAAGTTGTGGAGTCACTCTGAACCAGAGGTATGGTTCCAGAGTCTATCCACTTAGCCATGCTGTAGTGATACTATGCCATTCTGTGTCAGAGCTGTGACTTCCGGACCTGGAAGTGCCCTGTGTGTGTGTGTGTGTGTGTGTGTGTGTGTGTGTGTGTGTGATTTTGTCAGATTACATTAGCTTAACTTCTAAGGGCAAGGAGACATTGAATAATAGCAAAAGGAACCCCAAACCTGACAGATGGTGATGCATGTAATGTTTACTCAAAGTAAAAATTCCCAGGTGAACTTGCAACAAGTGAATAATAAACATGAAGGCAGCCAAATTGCCTACAAAACCACAATCCTGAGTCTATAAATAACAAATGGCCCTTGGGTGCTTCAACTATAGAAGAAAAAGCAACTCTCCTTTACCCCCAAATTATATTTTATATTCCCCAAATTATGAAGATAAAGATTTGAACTTTTATGGTGCGTGTTCCAAGTTTTTTTTCTGTTTATAGATTTAATTTTATCTTTACAGCAAAACATGTTTTGCCTATGTGGAAAGACCAACAGGAAAGCTTGAGGCAATTGTAAACATCAAAGAAGCCAAAATTCCTATTTTTACTGGGAGTAAGATTTTTGAGCAAAGTATGAAAATAGCACCCTCCTTTTCTCACTTTGGCCTGATAAAATGAGTTTTTAAAAAGTCTGTAAAATATACTTTTATCACTTGTGAAGGAGTTTTTGTTTCTACTAACTTACCTAAAACAAAGAAATCTAAAATATCTATATTTTCTGAGCTTCAGTTACTGCTTCTTTGGTGACAACTTTTATGCCTTTGCCATTTATTGTCCTTTAAGGTCAGAGAACTCTTGGTAACCATTCCTAAGGCCTGTAAGATGTTTTTGGGAGGAACCAGTGAGTTCTTGTGCTTGAACTAATTCGTATTTCCAAAGAAGGAATAGAATGTACTCATTTATTACTGGCCATGACTGTGCTAGAGGGGATGAGGTCTTGACTAAAAGTATTTGAACAACATCAAAGTATTGCATCAAATAAAGAGAAGCTTATCATTTAGGAAGATAAAAACAAAAGGCCAACATGCATTATTTTATTTTATTCCTTAGCTAAAATATGGTCTCTGTCTCATATTCTTTTCATTTTTTTAAATGTTCTTTTCAACAACTCTAAAAATATAAAAACATTTTTAGCATAGTGGTCATACAGAAACAGGCAAAGGTCAAATTTAGCTCACAGAAAATAATTTTCTAATTCTTTGATTTAGGATCTAAATCAAAAGATAAGTTGTGATTATGAATTTTCTTAATCCCTGATAAACTTTTACTTGCACAATTTATTTTTAACTATATTTAGCCTCTCCGGTGAATAGTGTGGCACCAAAAAAATAATTTTTCTTCTGCCTTTCTAGGTTCTTGGCTCAGAACCCCTTGCAATAAAAAAAGCAGATAAACAGGGACAAAAAACAACAACAACAGAAGTTTAATCATATGTATATTTTCTGTATACATGAGAGATACCCAGGAAAACTGAGTAACTCCCCCAAACAGCCCAAGACACCTCCTTAAATACCACCTCCAGCTAAAGACAAAGGAAGAATGGTGGGAGGAGTGGGGTTGAGGGGCCATTCATGAGAGGTTCCCAGGCAAAGCACAGTAAAAAAGCATTAAGGTTGTGAAGCAGATTGCAGTCCTCACCTTCTTCCTTGATAATAGTTTCTAGAGATTCAGTCATCCTTCTTTTCCTGGTACCAAGAGGAAGACACCCTCACAAATGGAGATTTCCCTTATATATGTAAAAGTCTCTTACAAAAAGGGCAAATGCTACCAGGTTTCCAGAGCCTTTCCTAGATGTTGCTTAAAAATAATCAGACTAAAGTAATCCTTATGCCAAAAAGGCGTATTTGGGGGTAGCCAATTCTGCACCCGTTCAATGGTTTCTAATCTGGTAAATCCTACAGCATCTCTAGTTATAAATAGAATTCAAAAGAAAACAGGTTTACCAGCATTCTTTCCAGTGTCACTTCCTTCTTGAGCTGATCAACTTCCATCTTCAATTTGTCCTTCTCTGTCAGATCCTCAATATTGATTACCGGCATCTTTTACCTGCTAAAAGGTAGCAAGTTAGGTCATACACCCAAATTGCTGGACTAGCTTTCAAGTCAATGTTAGCCAGCCCTGCCTTCAGCTCTTAACTTACTTAGTGAACTGTTTCTTTCTTTGTATGTTTGTTTTAAATTCCTATGACAATCAGTTTCTCACGGAAGCTCTTTGAACAATTCTAGCACTGAGCACTCGCCTTGGGATTCTAAAGCTTCTTTATAATCTTCACTAATATGATTAAACCAAGCACTAGACTCTAAACACCTGCTAGTAGGTTTATGTGAGGAGGTCAGTGTCGTCAGCAGGTAATCTTGAATACCTAAAGCTCCTCCTCCTTCTTCTTGCTTTTTTTTTTTCCTCCACAGTGTAAAAATTTGCATTTTCAACATTCATCTGCAGCTCTAAGGCCCTCCATCATGTGATTTATGCCATTTAAGTTAGTTAAAGGTCATTCTGAGGACTGCCCATGAATCTCCTAAGCTGCTGGAGTGTTTAATCTGGTGTTAACAGAGAACCAAAGAAAAAAGTGTCATTATAAGTTCTTTATAAATATTGCATTGAAATATGTATCAATAAAGTGGAAATAAAATAAACAATTTAGTTAATAAAAATAATTAGCATATTACTTCAAAGTGTTTCTCCAAACAATATTTGGGATTTGTACATAACTGTCACAATGAATTGAATAGCAGTGATGAGCTGATATAGCAGGATAAGGGGGACCTAGTGAGTCTGATCTACTAATTTCATCATAAAAGAATAAACTCTGCTGCACTCTCAGCAATGGGAAAGATGGTACAGTAGCTTGGTGGTACCCACATGAAATTGCCTGAAAAAATAGTTCATTATAACTGAGTGGCATCATGCTTAAATCTCTACTTTTTTTCTCTTTTGTCTCTATGGTCCAATTTTTATAATGGTATTTTTATGGAAGGTCACATGCTATTTCAGAGAACAATTTATACATCTACATAACAACACTCTGCTAATCACATATCAGCAATTATTTTCTTATATTTATTTAGTGTTTTTATTTTCAAAACCTGAAAGGAAATATTATTTCCCTTCCTAACTATATAATATCCTGTTCTTTGGGAAAGAGGTAGTTTTGCATATTTTTAGCGATAAATGCCTACAGAATGCAGCACAGAAACATAAAAGCCAGTGTTTCTTATACCTTTTACTTTTACTCTTTTGTTCTTCTTCTTTTTATTTTAAGAAACAATATGGTGACAAGAAGGTTATTTCTTCCTGTATAATTATTTTTTGGTATTTGAGAGCCCATTCTCAATTTTATTCTGACATTCCTTCTTTTTCCCTTCAAACTATCTACAAAATTCACATGCACATTTGTTTCTGCTGATCATTTTACCTATTGCTAATGTTCTTTACATAAATTCTCTCCAACTTGGAAAACTTCTTTCACATGACAATGGCTCTGACACTTTAGTATGAGAATCACCTTAGGAACTTGTTAAAATGTAAGCCCAAATTAAACCTTTGATTTAAAGCAGAGCTTAGAATTTCATTTTCTCTGTTCCACAGAAGCCATACCACATTATTGCCAATGAAATGATCATTCACTGGCATTTGTTGACTGTGTGGCCCTGAGCAAGTTACTTAACCTCTCTGTGCCTTGGTTTACCAGGAAATAAAAGCGATTATACTACTGACATGATAGATTTCTTGAGAGAATAAAGGTTGCGTAACTGTGTAGCACACAGCAAGCATTTGGTGCACATTGGCTGGGTTACTTACTCTGCACCTCTAGATGTTCATACTGTGCTGTCTTACATGTCACTTACAGATAGGTGGCTTTATAAGTGCTCTTAAAGGATATCATAAAAATATGATTTGGCTCCTTTGATACCATGCATAGTAGAAAGCCTTGGTGTTCTACCTAGATTCTCCTTTCCAGAGTACTCACCCTCTCAGAGCTGTGGGTTTTGGCTGCCAAGAGCAAACCTTCTGCATAGGTTTGTCCCTGGCTGATGGGAACTGCTTCAACTGCAGATGTTTGGGAGATTATATTGCCAACTGGCCCCTGTAGGTGACCTGTAGCAAAAAGCTGGCTGAACTGGGGTCCTGATAGCAAAGACCACTTGCCCTTGAACTGAAAAACCATGGTGTAATTGAGAACCTTCCAGAGCTTCCCATGAATTCAGGATGAAGCTAGATTTCTGAAACCATTCATTTGCTTAACTTCTCCTGCTTCAGCTTTCCTCCTTCCTTCAGATGCTTCTCCTGAGAGCTCACCCTCCATGAATCACTTGGTCAAGGATCTATCTTGGCTGTTCTTCTAAAAAACTTAAGACACTAGGGATTGTAAGGATCCTTACAAGAACCTGCATATCTGTCATAACTTTTATGTCCTTACTATTGCCTATTGTTCTGTATAGTGTTCAGTATACAAAAGAGAATCATGAAGTCACTTGTAATGTCATATATTCACCTAGACACAGAAAAAAGTGCAAGGTACCTAACTTCATTTCATTAACAAACAAGTTCTACAATTTCTTAACTCTAAAATGCAGTGATTCACCATGTTTAATAATAAACACACTTGACTCTTAGATTCAAGAATGCTTGCCAAATTCAATGCCACAGGTCTTGTATGAAAAAATGTAAAGAGCGAAGATCAAAACCCTCACTTTCCACGTGGACACACAGAGAAGGGTTATATATGTTGTCTGTATGGAGAGTCCAAATGCTCAGTTATACTAAGTTCAAGGGCTTAAGGATTTCAGATACAATATCCTCTAATTTACCCTCTATCCCATTTTCCAGATGAAACAAAGATTGTCTAGAGAATTAAAATATCCAAAATCACACACAGAGGTGGCGGTGCTATAACTTAGGTATTTGTTTTCTGGTCTGAGGTGTTTTCTACTCCACACACTTCTCTCAGTTACCCTTCTTCAAATTAGTGTAAAAGAAATTTATCTTTTTATACTCTACAATTCCATAAGGGGGAAGAAAAAAGTGGAATTCACTACCCCCATTCCTATCCCACGACCTGGCTGTTTCTACTCTGTGCTTTCAGGTTGGGCCAACTCTCTCCATGGAGGTCCTAAGTGGAGCTAGATCAGATTACCGGCCCTATTACCAAGCATTTGAACCCCACCTCCACCAGAATATAAGGGGAAGACTAAGGGCCAACAAGTTAAGGTAGCAGTTACAGCTAATCCAGGAGAAAAACATAGTCCCACTAAGTAGAAGATATTTGTCTTTACCTCTTCCTCCATACTATCCTTAGAGGAGCTGAGGTCCAAGGGGGTTGGGGAGGACACATTTCACAGTCCTACCACATTTTTGGAGTATGGTTCTCAATGGGGGCAATACTGCCCCCTAGAGGGACTTTTGAAAATATGTTATGTAGTTTATAGTTTTCACTAGTTTTTGTGGATGTGGGTAAGAGGATGTTGGGAGGATAGAACTATGTACAGTTAGCTTAAGTGTCTCACCAACATCCTTCAGAGTTTCCATTAGGTTTTGGCTAATTTATTTTAGAATTAAAATAGACTAGTATAGGGTTCAAAGGCTACATGCTTTTACACACCATACATCAGCACATTTTGAAAAAAATTTGACAAATAAAATATTTAACTTATAAGAGCTATATTAGGGGAAAATTATTTAAATTATTTTAAAGTCATTTGTTTTAGACAGAAGATCAATCACAGATTCTTTGAAATATAAATGTTGCTAGATTATTTTAAATATTTTGAGTTAGAAATATTCACATTTTGAGCCTTTTTTTCCCAGAAACAAATTCACTGTATCATGTACAGTAAACTTATAACCATGTACATATAAATTTTCTTGCACTATTTCTTTTCATCCCGACATTGTACTTGGGACTATAAAAAAATAACAGCTAATATTTAATTTATTCATTCAACAGATATTTACTAAGCGCTATTATGTGCCAGACACTATTCTAGATAGTTGCTTGAAGGTAAAGCAGAGAAAAAAATAGAAAACTTTGCCCCTTAGGGACTTATATTCTAATGAGGAAGATAAAACAATGAATAAGATAAAGAATAAAATGTACTACATATCAGATTGTGACAAGAGCTAAGAAGAAAAATAAAACAGGAGAGAAATGGGATTAGGAAATGTCAAGGGAAAGGTTTCAATTAATGAGAGAGTGTCTAGAGAAGGGTTCTCTGAGATCATGCTAATTGAAGGAAGACCTGAAGGAGAGGAAGGAATGGGCCATGTCTGTAACTAAGAGAGAATGTGGTAGGAAACAATAAGTGAAAAGGGAGTGGTGAGCCAGTGTGAATACGAAGAGCCAGGGGGATATTGGGGTGGGGGGAAGTATCAGTGACCATGGAGATCTTGCAGGCCATTGTAAAGACTCTGGCTTTACTCTGAGTGACTTAGGGAATGCTGGAGGGTTTCAAGTAATAGAAAGACATCTCCATAAATAGACTTACATCTTTTAGTGGCATTACTCTGGCAGCTATTTAGAGAGTAGACCATGGAGGGCAAGGGTGGAAGCAGAGAAGAGACAATTTTGATCATTAAGAAGAGACATGATGGTGGCCAGCACCAGGGTAACAGGAGTGGAAGGAGGTGGGGCAGGTGCTAAGATTCTAAATATATTTTGAAAGTAGTGAAAATAGGATGCTCTGAGAAATGAGAGATGTAGAATGAAAAAAGAAAGGACGAAGCCAAAATAATTCTAATGATTTGAGCCTGAAGAAGTGAAAGAAGGAATATGCTACTTTTGAGATTGGGAAGACTAGGAAGTGGGGTCCCAAGTGAGATGTCTTAAATTTCACATGAATGTGTAGTCTGGACTTTAGAGGAGAGGCCAGAGTTTAGGAGAGCCACAAGAACAGATGAGAACAACCAGAGTAAATAGGAAGGAAGAAAAAGCAAAGGAGTAGACACTGGAGCATTCTAAAATTAGGAAGATGAGAAGAAAAAGCAAAGTAGAGTGAGTTGACTGTGATTGTTGCAGAGAGAACCCAGCTACAGGTTCCATTAGTCCCATCTGGGGTCGCCAAAACTGTTACAGAGAGAAAAGGGGTTCTTTCACGTGGCGCCTTGGTGTAAAACCCAACAACTAGTGTTGAGGAAAACAGGTCTTTATTTACAATATTCCAACCTGGGGAGGGCAGTGAGCACTTCAGCTCAGAGCCCTGTTCTGCCACGGGACCCAGCACTTCCCTTGCTCCCTAAAAGGCTAGAAGCCAAAAACATTCCCAGAAGTTCCCCATCCCTTATCTGTCAGCTCTGTCCTTCAGGATCTGGGTACGATGTCATCAGCTTCCGTATAACAGTCCAGGAAAACATGTGCCATGTTGCACTGGATCACGCATGGTTCTCTCTTTCTGTCCTTTTCAAAGCTGCATGGAGTTCTCCCTTTCCTGCAAACCATGTGGATCTTCTCTCCTCCTCTCTCTAAAATGGTTGCCACCTTATTTTTAAATCCTGTGATGCAGTGGGCATGGTAACTGGTTCTGACCATTCACAGAAACTTGCACGGGCCCTGTATGCTCTTTCTGCACCATTCCATGGTCAAAACCCCTCCCATCTCCTTGGGGCCTTGGAAGAACCAAACCATTTGCATAACTAAGACACTAGCTACTAGCCATAGCCATGAAAAGGCATCTTAAAAGCTGTTCCCTTTTCCCCATCCCCCAACCCACAGGCTCTGGGGATTTTTGGAGAACCCTACTCTGTAACATGATGAGGATTAAATGAAATTATGTTAGGTAACAACTTTTGAGCATGTACTGTGTGTCAGACACTGCCAAACACATGTATGCAATGCCTCTATTATTTTATATTATGTATCTACTCTTTCCTTTCATCCTTCTGCTTGGGCCAATAAAAGGATAACAGATAACAAGCATTCATTCATTCAGCAAATACTTATTGAGTAACTACCATGGACCAGGCATTCTTTCAATAGCCAGGGGTTGCAGCAGAAGACAAAATCAGATTTCTCATTTTTTACTGTGTCCATACTCCATCACTATATAAATCATGCTTTCCAGTTGAGCCCCCAACCCCCCCACCCTGGTCACATAAAAGATAATTTGTATTTTTGGATTTTCTCTAATCAAATTGACCACACATTTTATCATATTTGGTCTTTGAAAGCCAGTTGCTTTTGTATCTCTTGCTATTTTATTACATGAATACCATTCTCTCTTAACTTGTTTTTATTAAGGTATAGGTGACTTCGGAGATTCAAATATATTCTGTAACTCATTTTCTTCCCAAGAGTAACTCTGTTTTTCTGTTTCTACTGAGCAAATTAGGTTCTCAAGATGTTGGAAAAGAAGAGGAGTAGTGGTAATAATAAGTAATTTGTTGATTCCGCAGACATATTTGAGATTCTACTTTTCAGGTCTTACATTCAACACGGGGATGCAATGATAAATATGAAAGGTAAGTTCCCTGCCATCACAGAATTTATATATAATAGTGAGAGGATCAGACAAGTAAAATAAAACTAGTAAACATAGAGATTTCATATGACAAATGCTCTAATGATAGTTTGTAAAACAGTACAGTCATAAGAAGTGACTGAAGTGTGGAGCATGTCATACAGACTCAGTAGAGGTACTGCCAGTGAAACCAAGACCCAACTACCAAGGAGACAGTGAAGGTCAGAAGGTGAGCATTTCATGCAGGCAGAAGGGATAAGCAGAGGGAACTGCTCATGCAAAAGACCTGAGGTGGAAATGATGGAAGACTCAAATGTTGGAAAATTTTTGTTTCGAGTAACAGCTAATGAGCTTAGTAATCAATGTATGTAAAACACTGTTATTTCAGGAACTGGAGGTATGACCCACCTTGATTCCAGGAACCCATAAGCTGTTCCACCTTTGTGCCTCAGGGGGACTGCAAGCAATCAAGACGGTATCTGAGCCATTGTACTCCAGGGTGACTGTGGCCCAGGACACAAAGACCACAGCCCAAGGCACAGGGACCACTGCCCAGGACACAGATGAAGGGACACTGCAGCTTTTATCCAATTAACCTTTTCCTTGAATTCCAACCCTCTTATCTACTCTTTTCCTTATAAAAGGGCCCATTTTATACCAGAATTTAAGGCAGTCTGTTAGGGTACAAACCCGTGTCTTCTCAGATCACCAACCATCTGAATAAAGCGCCCATAAAGATTCAATCCCTGTCTCTGCTTATTGGGTCTGGTAGCTGACAGGCAGCACAAGCACCAGCTTTTCTGGTTTCAGAAACAAACATTCTGTCACAGGAAAACAGAAAATTCAGTGTAACTTGAGTAGAGTAAGACCAGGGAGAGTGATGGGATGGGTTCAATAAGGGAGGTAGGGGTCAGATCACAGAGAGTCAGAATGAGTGACCTTGCGTGGTGAGGAATAGAATGAGGAGCTAATGGAGGGTTTTAATTTTATTTTGGAGGAGTCAGGTGGTGTGATATGTTCTGATGTGTGAAAAATACTTTACTGTATGGGGGAAGAAAAAAAGGAAACTGGGAGTGTTGGTAAGAATCTAATGTAATGGTCTACTTTAAAAACAGATAGAGTTGAACTGTATCAGTGGCCTTGGATATAAAGAGATACAGTGTCAATGAAAGAAATGTCCAAACCTCTATGAATTTTTATAAGTTTATTTGAGTCAAACTGTTACAGAGTGAACCTGGTTACAGGTTCCATTAGTCCCATCTGGGGTCGCCAAAACTGTTATAGAGAGAAAGGGGGTTCTTTCACATGGTGCCTTGGTGTAAAACCCAACAACTAATATTAAGGAAAACAGGTATTTATTTACAATATTCCAACCTGGGGAGGGCAGTGAGCACTTCAGCTCAGAATCCTGTTCTCCCATGGGACCCAGCACTTCTTCTGCTCCCCAAAAGGCTAGAAGCCAAAAATATTCCCAGAAGTTCCCCATCCCTTATCTGTCAGCTCTGTCCTTCAGGATCTGGGGTACAATGTCATCAGCCTCCATATAACAGGAAAACATGTGCTTTGCCCTTTCAAAGCCACATGATATTCTCCCTTTCAAAGCAGCATAGAGTTCTCTCTTTCCTTTCCAAGCTGCATGGAGTTCTCCTCTGCCCTCCTTGCAAACCACCTGGATCTCTTCTCTTATTCAGGCCTCAGAAGAACCAAAGCCATTTGCATAACTGAGACACTAGCTACTAGCCATAGTCATGCAAAGGCTTCTTAAAAGTTGTTCCCTTCTCCCCATCCCCCAACCCACATGCTCCAGGGATTTTGGGGGACCCCCACTCCATAACAAAACTGATGACAATTGCTGGGAAGGAAACCCTCAATAGACTTAAAAATGCCCCTGAAAATGGCAGTTTTGCACCTTATTTTTACATTATAATCAAAAGAGGAGGTGTAAGTGGTTAACGTGAAATCCACTGGTGATAGATTCGAGAGGCAGGAGAAAGTAAAATGAAAACTTCTGGGACTGGGCAAAAAGTAAAATGATAGACATATACTTTTTTTACATAGGTGGGTACAGGATAGTTATCAGTCAAAATTAACATAATAACAATAAGAATGAGGAGTTTGTGGTCTTTTGCTTCAGTGCAGTGATTGTGCCCCAGGGGTTAGAAAAAAAGGAAGTTACCTTGACATTTCAAAGGTACGTTATCATACCTGCAAAAAGACAATAGACAGGCTCAATTAAGGTGAAGATTGACTTTTGTCAGGGAAGATCCTAGCCTCCGACAAGATTATCTGCCATAAACTGTTCTTAGTTAAAACGTTTTAATTTCAGACCATTCTATGTGGTTACTTTAGGTCTCCCAAGTTTGTAAGACCACCATGCAAGCCCCCCCTGAGCTTGTTAGTCTTAGTTTGTGGCCCCTTTCTGTTCATAACAGAAAGATTAAAAATGTAATTTGGAGGTAGAATCAACAGGAATATTGATAGATTGGACAATGAAAAAATGGGGGGTATTAAGAGTGATTCCAAAGTTTTTGGCTTAAGAATCTAAGTAGAAGCATCTTTTACAGAAAGGAGAAAGACTGAGGTATATGAATAAATGTTCAAATTAGGGCATATAATGTTTGAAATGCCTATTAGACATCCAAGTGGAGATGCTGAATAGACATAAGTGTTTGGAATTCAGGGGTGAGATTAAGAATACAACTACATATATGTATATGTGTATGGGTGTGTGTGTGTGTAAGGTTTACATGTATGTATACTTAAAATCACACAAGAAGAGAGTATAGTTAGAGAAAAGTTCCCAAGGTTGAGCTTTGAGTTTCCCCGACCTTTAAAGGGCAGGCAGAGGAGAAGAACAGATTGATAAAGTAGTAATCAACCAAGTAGAGGAAAATCAGAAGAATGTGGCATAAAGATTATAGAAAAGCATTTCAAGAATGAGGAAGCATTTGAAATGGTTAAATACTCTGAGAGCTTAGAGAGAATGTAGTTGGGAAATGTGGTCTTGGGTGACCGTAGGGCAAACTGCTTTGGGGATTGTATATATTGAGAGGTCCAGTAAGATATGGCAACATGATGAATTGCCCTTGACAAGAGCACTTCCTGTTCTTCCTCTTCCCAATAAGGAAGTTTAATTGGTGTGAAATGTGGAAAAAAAGAAACACAAGGAAGTGGAGACAGATAGTGAAAATAACATTTCTGATAAGCTTCATGGAAAAAGAAGCAGTTAAATGTGGCCTTAACAGGAAAGAAATGTAGACTCCATTATGAATGTTAAGTTTGAGATGAAAAAAAATTAGAGATATATCACTCTAAAGAGAAACTATTAAAACCTGGGTGATGAAGAATAAGAGAGGGACAGAGCTGTTGTTGTGATGGAGTGAGAAAGATCTTGAAAAGGCCAGAGGAGAAAGGAGCAAGAGAAGTAGCCAAAGGGTTCCCTTCTGGAAGAGGGCACGACTTCCATTGTAAACGCAAGGAAGATAGAAAATACTGAGATTCAGTTGGTCAGTAGGAATGATGGGGCACTCAAATGTTGAAAAATTTTAGTTTCAGGTAACAGCTAATAGGCTTAATAATCAATGTATGTAGAAAGCTATTGTTTCAGGAACTGGAGGTATGACCCACCTTGGCTCCAGGTAACCATAAGCTGTCCCACCTTTGTGCCTCAGAAGGCCTGTAAGCAATCAAGACGGTATCTGAGCCATTGTGCTCCAGGGAGAGAAGACCACTGCCCAGGACACAAAGACCACCACCCAGGGCACAAGGACCACTGCCCAGGACGCAGATGCAGGAACCCTGCAGCTTTCATTAGATTAACCTTTTCCCTGAATTTCAAACCCCTTACCTACTATTCTTCTCCTTATAAAAAGGGTCCTTTTAAAATAGAATTAAAGATAGTATGTTAGGGTACAAACCCACTGTCTTTTCAGATTGCTGACCATCTGAATAAAGCTCCCGTAAAGATTCAATCCCTGTCTCTGCTTATTGGGTCTCCGAGATGACAGGCAGCCCGAACACTAGCTTTTCTGATTTCAGGAACAAGTCTTCCTTCTCTGGTATAGTTTGGGATACCCAGCTCAGGACAGTGTACTCAACTCTCCTCTAATACAGACCTGTCAGTTCAACTCCATTTCCCCCTCAGCTAATAGTAAAGAGAGGAAAAAATAATGAGAGGCCTAAGGGAAGCGTGCCCCTTTCAAACTACAGCTATTGCCTCTTCCTGCTGCTGGAAGACAGGTTGTTCCTCTTGTGTGATTTAACATACAGAAACTTTTCCATGTAAAGCTAGAATAAATGAACATTTGCAGGGCTTATGATTTAAGTAATGTATAAGTAACATGAGTTTGGGGGTAGAGTATAAAAAAAGACGATTTTTCCAAGAAAAGGTGTCTTTATACTTTGAAAGGTCAGGGTCCATCTCTTTCTGCTAAATATAACCCTGAAAATAAGGACGTTAGTATTTAACTCCCTCAATCCTCTAATCTTATTATCAACTTGGGCAGATGTCTTTTGTAGAGCGGTATAGGAATAGCAACAGGTTTAAATTGCAGCTACCTGTTTGTTCTCAATGGTAAACTTTATGTTTGAGTGAAAAAGAAATCTGAGATAGAGCTGTCCAGGAAAACACAGTAAGTGAGCCCAGGGAATCCGGATACAGACCACCTGTGCTAGATGTATAGCTTTGGCCAAAGTCACATGTCAATCTAGAGAGCTTCAGCTTCTTCATTGGCAGAGTGGGCAGAATCAAGTACCTCCCTCAGGTGGTTGTTGTGGGGGAATTTAATGAGCTAAAGACTGTGAAATAAAATTCAAACTCTCAATAAACATTATATTCATTACTCAGTTACTGCTATTGAAGTGCCCACATGGTATGCAGGAATTAGGGAAAATTTTTTCTTCCTTTTCCCATTCTTGACATGCCACTCTTCTGTGGATTGAATTCTGGGTAAGTGGCAAGGCTGCACTGTGCAGGACAGGTCTTGGATTAATAATTCAAAATTTGTCTCAACCTTCAGGGTGCCCTACATAGTTAAATATGCAACAACCTGGGCAAGAGAAAAATGGCCAGCACCCTAAGTAAGCAGGACATTCAAGGGAACGTAGATCTAGGAAGAGGAGAAAGGGGGTTTCAGAGAGTCTGACCTCCTGTGGAAACAATGCTTTGCTAGAACCACAGCTCTTAAAAGAACCAACCAAAGCAACTAGCTGATGAAGGAATGAGTCCCTGTGTCCCACAGGCATTGAAGATGTAATGTTAGATATGTTTGTGTGGATGGGCTTTTAATTTGAACTGTTGCTTAAATTGTATTTATTTCCTCCTCTGTGGTCCCATAGAACCTGATAATATTTTTAATATTTCACTAAGGACATCATATTGCAACTGGGTTATATCATGTTCCTATGTTTACCCTATTATGTTATGAAATTCCTAGAACAGATACCTAGCGCAGATTTTGGCACATTGTAAATATTTAATCTGCTTCTTTTTTAAACAGGCAAAAGAATGACTGTGGTAAGAGCCACATTATACACTCCGTTACCTTATTCTTCCTAGGAAAAACGAGAATAATAAAATTAGGTGTAGGGAACATCTCATCCTTCTATGTGGCACCAACTTACTATATAATAACACTCACAAATGCACTCTGAGTCAGACAGAGGGCGCGTTAGAGTAAACATTTCCTACATGGCCCAACTTGCTAGAAAAATGCCTAGTTAGTGAAGCAGTTGCCTAAACTTTAACAAAACCCTCATGATCCCTAATCTCTCCAAAGAGATTAACTGGCTTTCTTAGCAGATGTGTAAGCTCCTCATTGGTGCCAGCTGGACTCATTTCAGACTTTATTTTGACAGGACATAAACTAGCAGCAAGACTTTTTTTTTTTAAAGGAGTTATCAGTGTAACTACTTAAGTGACTATGTTTTATATAATATGGATCCCCAAATCACTGGGCTCATGAATTCTCCTCATTCACCCATGAGTTACCTCTCTCTAAGGTGTCTGATAGAGAGGAAGACCATCTGCCTCAATCTTTTTCTTAAACTCAAGGTTAGCTTCCAAGCCTGTAGAGCTCTCAATGGGTAGAACAACAATCTAAAGACTTAGTAATTCTAGGAGTTGAATGGATTCCAAATCAACTTTATGTCCATATGTTATGGGGCCCGGTGGTGGTGGGGGGATGGGAGAGCGTGTGTGAGAATGAAGAAGCAGGAATCTGACAGGGGCTTCTGAGCTCACTGTAGCCTTTGTGTGTTTTAATTCTATACTCTAAAGTCTCGATAGAATAGAGCACAGGTCTGGATGTATTAGAAAGAATATAAAGCTAAGTATTAAGAACTTGAGTTCTAGTCTGAGCTTGCCAACAACTAAGGTAAGTAAGCATGACCAGACATTTTATCTTGCTAGGTCTCAATTTTGTAACTTTGTAAAATAAAAATACTGGAATAGATGGTATTTATAGTTCCTTTTGTCATTCTAATTATAAGAACTCCATGCCTTATTTTACAGAACTCTGAACTATTTTGAGTCTCTGTCTTTAGCTGCAACCACTCGAGCTGTCACTTGGTATAGCTATGACAAATCAATCTGAGTGATTGTTCTTTCCAGTTCCTTCCAGCCTTGCATTTCCTGTTGACTTTGGATAAAGGAATTGCTGTCCTCAGCTATGTCATAACCTTTGGTTTAGACACTGGTTTAAGGGGATAGAAGTACAATGACATCCCTGTGGAGGCTGATTGTGGAGGTCATGTGGCTCCTTCCACACGGACCTGAAAATAAATTCAGTAACCTAAAGTAGTCCTAGGAAATTTAGATTTCCCCTTATATTGGAAGATATTTTTTCATGGATATTAAAAAACTCAAGTGATTTGCAATAAGTGGACAGATTTCCTTTCTAATAACCTGGCATGATAATCTCAAACTTCTATCTACCCTTCGTTCAATTTTTCTTCTTCCCTATCCTCGCTCTGTACTCTCGGAGGTGTTAAAGATACACCCTGTTTAGCATAGAACAAGAGAAGGAAACTAACATTTCTAGAATACCTCTGGACATGATTTCGACCTGTGTCTACAGACTTCACCATAAGGGGGTGAAAAGCCTGGATTTGGGGGCCCTTCCCATCAACCCTTCTCCTTCCCCTCCATGTATCTACATGCAGCAGGCCTGAATAGACTGAATATTCCTACTCTGGCTGAGAGGACCCTGAAACTCGTTTCTCCAGAAGAGACCATCACAAAGTGATGTCTGATTGTGTGGCTCCTTCTAGGCGGACAGGTGGTCTCTGAGTTCAGCAAAAGAGAAGAGCTGATGGGAGCCAAGTCATAGATATCAGTCCTACAGGGACAGTTTGTGTAGCTGTTTCCTGATTGTGGTTGATGCCTAGGCACAGTGGGAACTGGGACGTGAGATGATCCAGGTGGATTCTGCACCCGTGCGTGAGGAGCCGGAACACATCTCTTGGAGGGCCTAGGTACTTTCCCTTTAATCCTCATAACACACTTCTCAGGTACAATCATTATAATCATTTTACAAATAAGAAAATGGAGGCTCAGAGAGATTATATAACTGGTCCAAACGAGCAAGGAATAAAATCCAGGTCTCCTCTGATTCTTAAATTGACTTTCGTATTACATCATACCATTTACCAAAATAATCTGCCCTAATTCAAAAGATTTCTCATTTTACACGAAGCAAAAGATACTCACAAAAGGCCAGTAGCTAAAAACAAACAACAGAAGTGACAATAGTCAATGCTGAATGAAAAGTTTGACTCAGACTCAGTCCAATTAATTTCAGTCCATTTGGAAAATACATCTAATCATCTTCAGGAGAATGGAAATAAGTAAATTTAATTAACTTTTCTCCTGAACATGATCCTAGCTAAATATTTGGTAAAAACTTCCCTCTCCTAGTAATATATGGGAGGTACTGGGAAGGTCTAATCTGATTCTCCTATGAATGTGTCTTTCTAAAACCAGCTGGCTATCTGTGCTAGAGCCAGCTTACATGGGCTCTGACAAACTGATTGTTGAAATTGGCCATAGTGGGAGAGCATTTGCACCATGGAAATCAGTACACTGTACAAACCAGCCCCATTCTTCTACCTGGAGAGCTGGTTGTTAAACATTTGTATCTGTCATTCTTAACCATAGATATCTAGTCTGACAGCATAAATGACACTGAGTATTTCCAGACCAGCCTAATTTCCCTAGGAATGTAATCTATGCCATGACCTCAGGACAGTTGAAAATGGCAGAAGAGTCTATAGTATGCAAAATAACCCAAACTATCAACCCACTGTGAACATAGGGATTCTCAGAAACTTAGAAGAGAAATCCTGTAAATTCTCTCTCATATCCTCAGAATCCAGGAATAAGTCTCTTGAGAATGTTGAATAGAACAGGCAGAAAAAGAGGGAAAAAAAGAGGAGGAAGAGAAGTCACATTCATCAAGAGAACTCATTAAAATGTTCTCCAAAAATATCTTTAATTTTTCACGTAAAATCCCAGAGTAGATGATTTGTTTTGTGCGAATAAAAACAAAAATTCAGGTTAATATGCCAAAGGAGCAATAAACTTTAATAGATGCACTAACATTGTATGGGGAGGGGCTGATCTGATCAAAGCTCCACAATCCCCCAAGGCCACTTATCTTTGGACTTTTATGTTCCTGCTCAAAATACGTAGCTACAACTCTTACACGTGCCTGGTGGGGTTCTAAAATGGTATAATTATTTTCAGAAAACTGTTTGGCGGGTTCTAATTTTTCTAAATATTTTACCCAAGAGTGGTACAAGTTGTATGCACACATGAAGCAGCTTTATTCATAATAATCCCAAGCTAGAAACAACACAAATGTCCAGTAACATCTGTGGTATAATCATAAATTGGAAGGCTCCTCAACATTTACAAGGAACCAACTATACAACAAATGGGTGTCTTAAAAACAATAGTGGAACAAAAGTACAAAACAGTACTTACTGTATGATTTTACTTTCATGAGATTCAAGAACAGGCAATAGCAATCTATGGTGATCGGAAGGGTGGTTGCCTCTGGCCTAAGGATGGAAAGGGTCTGATAGAATGTTCTGGGGTGAGGGAAGTGTTCTAATTTTTGACTGGAGTGGTGATTACAAGGGTATACAGAGCTCTGAAAAATTCTTGAAACTGTCCACTTAAGATATATCATCAGCCTTTTATTAAATGTTAAGTGGACCTCGATTGAAATATGTATGTATAATTGCATAAATGTAAATACATACACATATACTTAAAATTTCTAACCTAAAGGATGTATCACAATGAGCCTCAACCCAATGAATTTCAGACTTTCCGCCCTTCAAATGCGTGGACTTCGTGTTTTCAAAACGTAGATTCAGCTCCAGGGTGATGCTACCAAGTTGGAACCTTACGCAATTATTTCCTCTAGTTTCCCGACTTCCCATCACTGACACAGAACGCTCCCCTTGGTCATTCCTGCTGGCCTCAAGAGAAAGTTGGGGTGGCGAGTTCAACTTGGAGGGGAATTCCTCTCCCCAGCACACGCTTGCCAGGGTCGGGACAGCAGCGGGATCACAGCCTTCGGCGTGAATCAGCCTCCCCGCGCTCCGCACAGGCACGCCCCGCCCCGTCCGGGTGGACGCTCACCCTACATAAAGCAGACGCCCACCGCGAGCACCCAGGCCGCCCGCCCGGAGGCTGGACTCTGCGCACCCTTCTCCTGCCCAGAGCCTTCTGAGGACCTCTAGCCCGAGGGCCACTGGAACCTGGACACCATGGACCCTACTTGTACCCTCGGGCTGTTGTTTCTGCAGTTACTCTTGATGGGAACAGCGCCTGGCGCTGCTGCTCAGGAGCCACTAGGTATCGCCCCAATGAGGCCCCCCTCTTCCTCTCGGCCCGGCGGCGGGGCGTCCCCCGCCTGCTTTCCCCAGGCCTGCGCTGCTGGAAAGGGCCCCAGCGCCCCAGCTTGTACTTTCTCTCTCTGTAGAGGCCCCTCTGCTCCCGGAAACCTCCCCCTCCCCGGGGATGCGGCTGCCCTCCTTCCCTCTCCGTGACGCCCCTGCTCCTCCCGTAGGAAACAACGCGGAGACCTGCCTCCTGCCCCCCGAGGTGGGGCCCTGCCGCGCCCGGATCCCCAGTTTTTACTACAGCAGGTACACGCAGAGCTGCCGTCAGTTCATGTATGGGGGCTGCGAGGGCAACGCCAACAACTTCGAGACTAGGGAGGCCTGCGAGGAAGCCTGCTGGAAGATAGAGAGTAAGTGGTCGCAAGCACACCAACCCCGGTGCGCGCCTGGCCCCCGAGGGCCCGGCAGTAACTCAGCTAACTGTCCAGGTCCCGTTTTCTACGGTATGTGGCCTTGGCCTGAATGTTCTCGAGTATTAAGCAAGGCTCACTGGTTTTCAGTTTCCCGAAAGTCCTCACAAGTTTGCAGCACGTTCGTTTTCTGTCTCCTAACTGCCTGTGCAGACTTAGGGGAAGATGTCACATTAGGGCCAAAAAACGCAAGGATTTAATGTATTAGGTGCAGCGTAAGTGCTCTTCTGTACTTATCATTAGTTTTAAACCTATAGTTTTACTCCGTCTTGAGAACACCTATTCCTCGTGTCAATTACCTATCTATCTAAAATACTTTTAGTGCACTTTATTATCTAACTGTGATTTAGCTAACCATAACCTTACCTTTGTTTCCTCATAACCAAACATGCCTTTGTGAGTATAGGGATATAGTGGAGGTTTCCAATCCTGTTTCCTATCTTCTTTTAATCATGTTAATTATACCTCTCAAGGACTGGAACAGAACATGGGGCTTTGCCATTCAAGGGGCTGAGCCAGGGGGAAATACATATTCCTGTGAATAAGTTATTGAACTTCATTTGTAGAACACCCTGAGGAAATGGTCTTTCTGCTGAATTTGAAAGATCACAGCTCAGTTAGGTCCCGAGATACTGGTTTAAAAAGAAGCTAATTAACTGGATTAATAGAGTCTTTTGGAGATTTATTATTCCAGCACTAAATATGATGTTGTTTCTTGACACCACCACCCCCCCGCAGTTTTTTTCTGAAAATACAGTAAAGTTTTGAAAGTAATACTAAGAAGGTTAATATTTTAATTGCTTTTTGTCCTCCTTTTCCTAGAAGTTCCCAAAATCTGCCGTTTGGATGTCAGTGACGGGCAGTGTGGGAAGCCCAGAGGAGACTATTTCTTCAATCTAAGTTCCATGACATGTGAAAAATTCATGTCTGGTGGGTGTCCCCGCAGTGGGAACCAGTTCCCAGATGAAGCTACTTGCAAGGACTTCTGTTCACCAAGGAAACGTAAGCACTAGTTTTAGGGTGTTTCCGTTTCATTTCTTTATTAAGACTTTAAGGTGAAAAAATTAATTTGATGTGAAATTCACACTGTTTGTGTTGTTGTGATTTCATATATAGTATGATAGCAATCTTCACATTATTATCCTGTGAAGGAGTATTATTATTCCCATTTTTACCTCTGAGAGTACAAGCTGGAAGTTAATGACTTGCCATGTTCTCCGGGCTGGCAAACCACAAAACCATGATTCCAGTTTTTGCATCCAGCTCTGCATTGTTTCTTTAGAAATAGTTCTCATCTATTCAATTTGCATGTAAAATTACAGTATGTATTCATTAATGAATGCTGTGATGTCAGGTTTGCATGGACTCCATTGTATACATGAAGTAGAGGAATGTAGATAGACATAAGATGGTGAAACTTGAAAATTTCTTTCTCAAGTTTTTGGTCAGAGCTCTGTATCCTTTAGTAATCACAAATTGCAGAGCATAAAGAGATCTCTATTCCTCTTTACTCTCTTCCCCATTAAATTTTTTTTTATTTATCGATTTTAGGGAGAGAGAGGGGAAGGGAGAGAGAGTGTAAGAGGAACATTGATTTGTTGTTCCACTTATTTATGCATTCATTGATTACTTGTTGTATGTGCCCTGACCAGGGATTGAACCCACAATCTTTGTGTATCAGGATAATGCTCCAACCAACTGAGCTATCTGGTCAGGGCTCTCTCCTTTCCATTTTTTTTTTATTTTATCTACAACCCCCCTTTCCATTCCCCCACCCCCACCCACACATAGTCCTTAAAATGATGGGTTACTTGGGCAGTATTTAATATTTGTAGAGAGAGATAATACAGGCGTTTTCCCTAGGCACAGCAGAGATACATATACATAGGTAAGTAAATTCAGCAAAGGAAAACTTGCCTTGGGAGAGACTTCGATAAAGCTCTACAGCTATAATACTGTGTTGAATATGCAAAATTTTGGTATTTTTTAAGTTGTTTCTATAAATGTAAATGTTCCACTGGCTACCTGGTACTTAGATAGATACATGTATTCTTGATTAATAATGGAAGGAGAGCTGATAAAAACATTGAAAATAAAACTATCAATAAAAAAGTTTACAAAGTATGTCATATATTATCACTTCAAACGTAGCCCATTTTTACCTGACCATATCTGTTTTGGGGGGTTTAATTTCATTCACATGATACAAGGACATAGCTTCAGAAGAAATTCTGTTCAGTTTATCAACATGTGAGATTAACAAAACACACCATGTAAAGCTTTCTTGAAATTTGAGGCACTCTTTTTAAATGGTTTAAAGTGGTATCTTAGATTCACTGTGAAACTTCTATGGGATCATATCTCCTTCAGTTACTTCAGTAAACACCAGTTTATTAATTTTGGTATTACTGCATTTCTAATTTTATTTTCTTTCTCATAAAGGTCCATCATATTGCTACAGTCCAAAAGATGGGGGACTATGCTCTGCTAATGTGACACGCTATCATTTTAATCCAAGACACAAAACCTGTGAGGCCTTCACCTATACTGGCTGCGGGGGGAATGACAATAACTTTGTTAGCATGGAGGACTGCAAACGTGTTTGTGTGAAAGGTAGTGCATTTTTCTTATTCCATATTTAAACTAATTTTATAAATCATAAGCGAAATTATAGTTTATGTATTCATTTTACCAATAGCATATTGCCATTCCTAGACTACTTCTACATAAATAGCACTTTAGTACTGATCAGTTTTGTGAAAATGCTAATTCTGGCTAGCTACAATAGACAGTAGCTATATCCTTGTGTTTTAAAGGTAGAATGCTGTTAACTGAGTAGATAGTGAGTAAAATGGGCTTTATAATCATTAAAAAAGAAGATGAGGGCAGTTTGTAAGCATTTTGGAAATGGTGATTTATAGTGATTCTGCAGACTGATGAATGTTTATTTTTATTTTGTTGACTTTAGCCTTGGGAAAGAAAATAAAGAAGAAGATACCAAAGCTTTTCTTTCCTAATAGAAGATTGAAACTTCAGAAGAAGCGGTTATAACCTTTTTTGGGGGAGGGGGTTTCATCTTGTGAATGCTATTATTGCTTGATGGTGTATCTCAAGAATAATATGGACATATGAGTAAATAAATCATTAATGATTTATTCACTAGTTTTTGTGGATCAAAGTTTCTTTAAAATTTTTTTATACATAAATAGCTGCTAATCAAATGTGAATCTTTTTTTTTAAATTTACCATTTAACTATTTTGATGAAGTAGAATTCTTGTTCTGCATAAGATAAAGAAAGCAAATATGACTCACCCAGTTCTTGGGGTTGCTCTTCTGATTTCAGACAGTGATAGTAACTGAAAACATAAGACATTGGAATCACGTTCTTTTGACACATGATCATAAAAAGGACCAGCTAATACATTTTATTTTGCATTTAAAAGTTGGATTACATTTTAGGCCCAAGGTGACAAACTTGCAGATTTACCAATAGTTTCAAATATATTGTAAGTGCTATTATGTAGACATTGTTAACTTACTTCTGTTTCTGTTGTGTCATTTAAAAGATAATAAAACAAATTTTTGACTAAATTGAAAAGCTTGTAAATTTATTAAACTCAGAAATGTTCTCAGGGGAAAACATTGTCTCTATCCATCTATCCATCCATCCCCACTAGTATATATATGTTTATGTATACATATAGATACTGGCTTTTAATACTTTTCTTGTTACATTTCTTAAAATTTAATGGGTTAGAGACCTCTAAAGTTACAATTATTTATATTACACCAGAGACTATGCATAAATTTAATAATTTAAATTCCACTAATAAGTTATTCTTGATAAATACAGTTGCTCCAGTTAAAGTTTTCTCTTTGTAATTAAAAGATACTCTAAAGTTCCTATATTTTCTTAGTAAGATTAATGTTTAAAATTATGCCCCTGATGTAGAAAAACTATAAATGCATTTGCCCTTTGCTTGAACAATTCCTCTTTTAAAACTCTATCCCAAAGGTATTGTGACAAAAATATAAAATGGTATATGACTGAGGATATTCACTGACGTATTATTTGAAATAACTGAAAACTGGAAACAATCTAGATGGTTATCAATAGGGCATTGGTTGAAAAAATTATGAGTGAGAAATGATCAAAATATATACAGATATCATTTGATTCTCAGAATACATTAAGATTTTAGAACAATGTATAAACATACACAAATCATAGAAGATGTAATAAAAATCGGGGAGAGCAGAAACAGGATTAGACAGGTATGAAATAAAATTTATGTGACCATATCTTGCTATGTAGTTTTGATATTAGACCATGTAAGTATTTTACATAATTAAAAAATTAAATACAAAAAGAATAAAAAAGTATTCTCTCTAAAACTGGAAACAAACCAAAAGAACTGAAACCAAATGAATATCAAATAATGGCATAATGACACAAAGAATATATAATTATTTTCAGGGACTTTTAAAACGAGTATTTTGACTATATATCTTTTGGGGGATATACTCTGAAGAAATCTGAAATTGCATTTAGTAATCTTAGTTTTTAGTAACATTGATATTGTTAATTCTGAAACTATCATATATAGAATACTCTATTATGCTATATATTTTGTAAGAAAATATAAGTATTAACATTTCTTTAAAAGTCAAAATTTTCAGTGTAAAGAGAAAAAGATATAAATATAAAATAAAGAAATAAGAAACTACTTTTTAAGTTAAAATGGAAGAGTGGAAAACACTTTTCATTGGAAGGGTGAAAAATACATTTTTTGCAAAGGAAAATATAAATTTGGAGTTCGTGGTAATATTTGCAAAGTCCTTGAAGCAATGACAACCCAGTAGCAGTAAGTGGACCTACCATTTTATTTTAATGAAGATTATTTGAGCATCAGCCTGCAAACCAAGTGTTGCTGGTTTGATTCCCAGTCAGGGCACATGACTAGGTTGCACGCCAGGTCCCCGGTTGGGGACATGTGAGAGGCAACCGTACATTGATGTTTCTCTCCCTCTCTTTCTCCTTTCCCCTCTCTCTAGAAACAGATAAATAAAATAAAATAAAGTAACCTTGTTAAAAAGTAAATTAATTAAAAAAAAGATTATTTGATAAAGCTGTTGTAGGATATTCTGCTATCAAAGGGAAATTCCTCTTGGCCACAATCAGCTTGAAGACAAGTCTCTACTGTGGTGACATCAGAAACAGCCTGATTAAAAGGAATCTCTTGTTCTGGGACACCAAAAGACAAAAACCAAATGGGGTGGCTTTAAATAACACAGGCTTTTATTGAAAGAAAAATTACTCTGGACTTCCCCTCCTGCCTCCTTTTATGCACACGCATCATATGTTCAACCACAGAAACTGCAATGGAGCTTCCAAGTTTGCCTGGCTCACATACCTCCAAGAAAACATGCTATCTACCCCAGTCTTGTGGGCACTTAGCTACGTTCTCCAGTGAGGGGATGTTTGTCCCTGCATTGTAATAAACTGCAGCTGTGGTGCACCCAGAGGTAAGCTTCTGGCGTGTCCCAGGGAGTGCAGTGCAAAAATCAACATCAGGATGATGTCTACTGATCCTTCTTTGGGCTTCTTATGACCTTGTGGACTCTTATAGTAACAGGAACCTGTCTTTACAAGTTTTATGTTTCTAATAAAATATAGGCCTTGTGATAAATATAAGAAAAAATAGAAAAGTACAGAGTTGTGGCTTTAAAATATTTGTTGTCAACATATTGTTATAAACTTAGAGTTGGAGGCAAACAAATGTGGGAATCAGAATCATCCAGAATGATTTCTCCTCCCTTCACTCACCTGTTCAATTAGTCACGAAGTATATCAATTCAAGTCTATTCTGATCTTATCTTATTCTGGGGAAATTAAAATATTCTCCCAAGTTTCCTTCCTGTCTATGTCAGCTCTCTGTCCAATCATCCACACTGATGCCAGGGTAATATTTCTGAATAAAAATCTTATCAGGTTATTCCTCTGCTTAAAACTCTTTAGTGGTTTCCTATTGAATCTCCACATCACTATCCAAGACCCTAATGTGTCATTTAAGACTTCTTACAACTAGACCTTGACATTCTTCTCCGGATTCATCTGTCTCATGTCACCATCACTTATAACCTACAATTCAGTTACACAAAATCATGTTCAGTTTCCAAAGCATGTCATACTGTTTGATTGTTTATAATGTGTTTATCAAACTTGGTGCATGAGGGTCACATTTCAACATCTGGTTGGCTGGTTCAACACATGCATTAGTGATCTCTGGGGAGCTGGGCACCTTGCAGCTCCTGTGCCCCATGCCCAGCGGTTTGATTTAGTGAGTTTGTGTTTGTACTCAAAGGTGTTCATTATAATCAATGTCTACACATGAACAGGATGTACGCTTGCACCACACTTTTAAGGACTACTGTTTTATGCCTTAGCATAAGGAGTGTGTGTGGGGGGGTGTGTATGTGCGCACACATGCACATTTTTTTCCTCACTGCCACCCTAAGCAATGCTTTCTCACCTCTGCTTCTCCAACTTCCAAGTCTCTTCTCCCTCCCAAATCCTCCACAGGCCTTCATCTATCAGACCTCAGACTTCTGTTGGGGTAAAACCCTCTTTTTCTTGGGGTAACATTATATTTCAACAACTGCATAACCCCACAAACTCTTGTTTTTTGTTTTTTGTTTTTAATCTTGACACTATTTCCTCAATTGCATGTAAGCGTAAATTAAAATATAGTTTTGCCCTAGCTGTTAGAATGGATATTTTTATTAGATTTCTTTATTGTTCTGTACAGTCTTTGAAGGGTATGTGGAGAAATTACTATTTAAGTATCCAAATTATCATAGGGAAATTTGAAATTCCAAACATTATATCAAAACTAAAATAATATTTTAAGTTTTAAAAACCATAGATCAATTTTTCTTTGTTTTTAACCTATATTTCTTAATGAATACAGAATATAAATTATATGTTGACACTACCTTCTGAACCTAAGCTCTTTAACCCAAGAATGCATTTTTAACCTATGATACCTAGTATTTGATGCAAATGAAACTTTTATCAAAGACACAAATTGATATGGTCCTAAACTAGAGTTTTGTAGTTGAGACCAACTGTTACACCCTGAGACTAAAATAGAGGTTAATCTTATATTTTTTGCTTAGACCATTCTTTTGATATTTGATGCTGAAGAGGTCTGCCCTCTGTTCTTTGCCATTCTCTCCTGAAAAATTTTCACCTGAATCATAGCACAATAATTCTCATGACAGATATTCTACATTGCATTTTAAAGTTAATCGTTTGGGGTAACCTTTGTTGTAAAATGCATTTTTTAAACAGAGGATTTGTTCAGCTATAACTTTCAAAAATATATTCTCAGTCTTTTTCTTTTTTCTTATTTTTTAAAATTAAAACATTACTTTTCTTGACAAGTTTGGAATACAATGGAATTCATAGGACAACAGAAATAAGACAGTTCCATGACACCAGACATGTTGCAGCAGACATCTTCATCCTCATCCTCTCCCTCAGCACTGTCTCCTCCAATTTCCTCATAACCTTTCTCAAGGGCAGCCATGTTATCACGGGCCTCAGAAAACTCTCCTTCCCCATGCCCTCATGAAACACCAGTGGACAAAGGCATGCCTGGCATACATCAGGTAAAATTTGTGGTCCAGGCGAGCCCAGGCTTCAGCAACATTGTGCACACAGCTCATGGTACTTTGGCCAAGTCGCCACCAGGCATCACAATGGGAGGCTGGTAATTAACGTCAATTTTGAAGCCAGTGTGGCACCAGACCACAAACTGAATGGTACACTTGGTCTCGATGGTGGCAATGGCAGCTTTGACATCTTCGGGAACCACATCACCATAGTACAAGCTGCAAGCCATGAATTTACCATGGTGAGGGTCACGTTTCAACATCTGGTTGGCTGGCTTGAAGCATGCACTGGTGATCTCTGCTACAGAATACTGGTCATGGTAGGCTTTCTCAGCAGAGATGACAGGGCTTATGTGGCCAGTGGGAAATGGATGTGAGGACAGGGCACCAGGTTGGTCTGGAGTTCAGTCAGATCAACCTTCAGGGCTCCATCAAACCTGAGGGAAGCAGTGATGGAGGACACAATCTGGTTATTAAGGTGATTAAGATTAGTGTAGTTTGGGTGCCCAATATTGAGCTTTCTACTACAGATGTTATAGATGGCCTCATTGTCAACCATGAGGGCACAATCAAAGTGTTCCAGGATGGCATGGGTGGTGAGGATGGAGTTGCAGGGCTCAGCTACAGCTGTGGAAAACTGGGGCGCTGTGTAAAAGGAGAACTTCAGCTTAAACTTCTTACCATAATCAACAGAGACATTCTATCAGTAGGGAAGTGAACCCAGAACCAGTTCCCCCACCAAAGCTGTGGGAAATGAATAAGCCCTGAAGATTTGTGCACTGGTCCATCACTTTCCAAATTGGGTTCAAGATGAAGTCAATGATCTCTTTGCCAATGGTATAGTGCCCACAGACATAGTCATTGGTAGCATCTTCCTTGACTCTGATGAGTTGCTCATGGTGAAAGAGCTGGCAGTGGGTACCAGTGTGAACTCCATCAATGACTCTGAGCTACAGGTCTACAAACACTGCCCCAGGCACATGCTTGTCAGTGCCTGTCTTACTGAAGGTGTTGAAAGAGTCATCTCCCCTTCCAATTTTCTTGTCACTTGGCATTTATCTGGCCATTGGGCTAGATGCCATGTTCCAGGCATTAGAGCCCCCAGCAGGTGTTGCTGATCTGAAAATCAGATTGGCCAATGTGGATGGAGATGCACTCACACATAACTGAGACTCGCAGGGCTATGCAGCTGGAGGGTGACAAGAACCTCCCACTGATAGACTACCAAGAAGTCTGGGGGAAAAGTCTCTGTTTTTTTTCTGCTTCTTGACTATATTGCTGTTAGTTGGAATAATGATATATCACCGGTTTATTACCTGCTAAAAAGATATTTCAAATATAGTCTACAATTTAAGTAAACAAAGCTATTTACAACTTTTTAACAAATATTGCTATCTATAATAAAATGTGGTAAATGTTATTTTCTAAATCAAACTTTTGCATGCAAATGTCATTTCTCATAACTAATAATCTAGGCTAGCCTAATCTCAAGAATAAATGTTATGCTTCAAGGAGAAAATTATCTTTAAAATCAGGATATTTCTAAATTAATAAATCAATAGTCCTAAGATGTGTTAAAACACACATTTAACTACTAAAAGCCAGATATTTGCTCTTAAAAAAGAGAGAGAGAGAGAGAGAGAAATAGTTATTTCTGGCCTTTCTTTTCTAAGGAATTGTATTAATTTTTGTAATAATATCACAGCATTTTACTTTTCCTTAAAAGTAATTTATTTACTATTTGGATACATTTATTCTTCAACTTAATTTTAAAACCTGTTTTCTCAAGTAAAAATAATCCCATTCCATTAATTAGATTCATGTAATATATACACTTTAATTTATAAGAGAATTATTATCTCTAAAGTAAGTATCAATAACACAAAGAATACAGTTAGGGTCATATTTCTATCTTTATTTTCTCAAACCATATGATTTTTTTCTAGAGCCTATCTTCAAGACTTGGGAAGTTCTAATATCAACCTATGAGAGTTTGTTGGCTTCACTTGGATAGTTTTAGATTATTGAAAGCTGGGAGGCTTCTTCAGTCACAAATGACAGCTCTAGACATTCAATTTAGAGTCAAGGAGAAGTCTCCTCTGTGTCCATGTTCCCTACTTGTCCTTTTATGGAACAGGATGTACTATCAGCAGTCATCTGCACCTCTGCTTTGCTTCTCTGTGTGGCTAAAAAGGTCGTTTTGTTCAGGGACTTGTCCAAATCAACTGATCCTACAAAGGAACGTAGGCTAACATGGAATCCATATTCTGTTTGCTAATGTTGGTGCCAAGGGTAGTCCTCACTCAGGCACAACCAGCCCTTATCACCTCACCCCCAGCCACCTTCTTCTGAAGGTGTTCTTGAGAGGTGCTGTCTCTGAAGGGAATCAGACATGCTTTAATCAGCATATCTGGAACCCTTGCCCTTTGAGTCAGTAATTACTCAGCATCCCATTCTTTATTTATTAAGCTATATAGAAATTAAAGGCTGACAAATAGTTAGGTCCAACATTCTAAGGAGAATTGCTATAAATCCATGCATTTCACTCCTTTCTAGAGATGGCACCCTAAAATCCTACCCATTTCCTTCAAAGACGAGCTATCTTTACTGTCTTAAAGATGAAGAAAGGAGTGAAACACACATGCTGTCACCTCTCTCATAGAACATCATTAACAGGATAACAACACACACAAAAAAATCATTCCTTGATACATCGTTATTTATTTATATGTTTTATATTTAAAGTAACTTTTCTTTTTTTAAGTTTTGCTGCTTTTGTTAGTGGAACTGTTTTATAAATCAGACGTCGGCGGCGGCGGCAGCCGTCCGTCTCGAGAGACGATGGTGTAGCTTCTTAAGAGTCTATCTGCACGGCCGAGAATGGCTGTGCAGTCCGACTCGGGAGTGACATGGTATCTGTCTCCTCCCATGTTGAATCGACATCTTGCGATGACGCTGAAGCTACAGAGCCTGGGCAGGGTGATATGGAGGGCCAGCTGTTGCCCATACAGCAGACCCCCCCTCTCTTCGCAGCTGAAGGATCCAAGGGAAAGACGGAGTCAATACAGCTTGGCTTCAGGTGCGCCGCAGGAGTTGCCGGTGTTGACTACAACGTCGAACCGCCTTAGGGACTCCGGCTCCGGATTTTCTGTCGGGGTTTACTCCCTTAGCCTTTCCCCTGAAGAGGTATGCCGCAAGGCAGCGGAGGTTTTTTGGAGTCAGAGTTTTCCTTCTCTGATGTACCCTGACTGGAAGATCGAACCAGCGACACTTAGCTCGCAGGCCGACGCTCAATCCACTGAGCTAAACCAGCCAGGGCTCATAAATCAGACGTTCTAACTGGTAACTACTGCTATGACTTTAGAGCTAGTAATTTTTCAATTAATCAAATATTAAGTCTTTCTTATTATCTTATTCTATTTATTTATTTTTACAGAGAGGGGAAGGGAGAGAGAGAGGAAAAGAAGCGTCTATATGTGAGAGAAACATGGACCAATTGCCTCTTGCACATGTCCTAATAGGGGACTGGGCTGCAATCCAGGCACATGCCCTGACTGGAAACTGAACTGGTGACCTTTCACTTTGTGGGACCATGTCCAACCAGTTGAGCTATGTAAGTCAGGGCAAGCCTTTATTATTTGTTAAAATATTATTTCAGTTGATTTTTAAAGCTTTTCCATAGAACGAGTCACAATATTTGCAAATAATAATTATAGTTCCTTGTTCCTAATATCTAAACTCCTTGTTCTTTTTCTTACCTTGTTGCATTGACTGAGATTTCCATTAAAAAGATAGATAACCATGAGAAAGTACTTTACTTCTGAATTTTATCAACTTTTTGTGTCTGATAGTTAACAAAAATTTGACAGGTTTGAAATTAATATAGTTTGTCAGACTAATGCAGTACAATCATCTTCCTAACTTACTAGGAGGTTTCTCATTATATCAAGAATAGATCATGGATCTACTTACATTTTCAGCATAGAAATGTGATATTTTTCTCCTTTGACATTTTGATATAATAAATGATCTATTTCATAATTCATTGTAGCATTATTTACAATAGTCAAGATTTGGAAGCAGTCCAAGTGCTCATCAGTATTCTCAATTTCTGTGGATATAAGAACAGATCACCTATATATTTATAGAAAAAAACTGCAAAACCTACCGGAATTATAAGGAAAAAATGAACAAATATATCACCATAGTGGGAAATCTTGATACACTTCTCTCCTTAATTGAAAGATCAAGACAGAAAAAAAGAAATCACTAAGGATATATAGACTATTAAAGAATTCAAAGTTAATACAGTATCATTGCTGTGTAAAAACAGCCATAAAGAATACATGAGTAAATGGGTGCAGTTGTTTTCCATTAACACTTTTTTGGCAGAAACAGTGGCTGGCTGGATTTAGCCTGTGGACCGTAGTTTGTTGATCCCTGTTCTGAAGCATATATTGAATATTAATAAAAATTACCACCTAACCATAAAACAAGACTCAGCCAGTTTCAGGGTATTGGTACATAAGCCGTGTTATTTGAAAACGACACAGTTAATTATCAGTGATAAAATATTAACTAAAAAATTGTTTTGGAAATTAGTAAAAACCTCATTGGTCAGAAAGAAACAGTTGGAAATTAGAAAACATTTTAAACTGAATAATAATTAAAATACTACCTATCAAAATTTGTAAAAGTTAGCTTAGAATTTACTTAGAGAAAAATTGTTAGCATTTAATGCATACATTAGGAAATATGCAAGACTTATATTAATGAGTTGAGCATCCAAGTTAAGAATTGAGATTTTAAAAAGAGGATTGTATTATCAGGTAAGATACACGAGTAAGAAACCAAGCTTTATCAATCATGTCAAGGATGAAATAATCAAAGAGCATTGTCAAATCAGGGAGAGGTCTAGCACATTGAGCCGGGCATTCTCAGGGTTTTTTTTTTTTTGTTGTTGTTGGTTTGTTTTTGTTTTTTTAAATTGTATTGGAAATTCTCTGGCCCAGAACACACACACTGAAGGAGACATTGAGGTCATGAACCATCTCTGCTTTTTATTCAATTGGTTACAGCTTACATGATATTTTCCAGGTAATCATGTCCTATAAATCTATAGATACCAGGTTCTTTAAGCAATTCTAAAGAACCAGGCAATCCTGCTAAAAGTCTTTCATAGATATAGCCTACCCCTCTACAAAACCATTTAGTTTGTTTGTTATGAAGTCTGTCATTAGTATGTGCACAGGAGGTTAGACTAGGACATTTACATCCTTTCTTTTCTGGGACTATCTCTTCTGGCCAGGAGAGTAAATACTTCGCAAATCCACTGTTTTACTCTTTTATTCCTCAAGAAAGAGTCAGAACAATGGAATAAAAACAAAAACAAAACAAAACAAAAAGCAGCAAACGAACAAACAAACACACAGAAGCATTAATGAAGTAGAAGCAAAGATAAATGGGCAGAATAAACACTGCCAAACAAACAAGCAAAACCTGACTACTAACAATATTAATAAAATGGATAAACTTCTGGCAGGATTAACAAAACGAAAACAAAGGAAGGAGACCAAAAGTAATAAACATCAATAAGTACAGCTTTGAATAGAGATGACAAGGATAATGAGAGCATTTGCAATAATTTTTATAACAACAAAGCAGAAATCTTTAATTGAACAAACACAATCCTAGAAGAGAACTGGCAGCCAAGCCAGTCATGACAAACAAACTCAAGGGAAAAGCATTGTTAGGAGCTACCAATCTTATCAACTGCAGGACTGAGACCAAAGAATAGGTGGGGATAAGGATAACAGAATGGAAGGATTCTGTTGTATGCTCAATGTGGAAATGAAACAACTAACAAAAAATCAGGAGGCAAAAGAGAGAGAAAAACAAATCAGCTGTTACAGCCGGGAGTCAAAGGCTATCACTTAAGAGCTGAGAAATCCAGTTGGTGGGATAATAACAGTTTCACAGACACAAACACTGAGGTCATACTGGTGACTAAAATTATGCAATAACAACCGGTAGACAGTAGAGGATTTGAGTTAATTTTGTTGTAGCCCACAGTAGGAAATTAAAGCAATAGGGAACTGAGAACATTTTATTTAGGTAAATTTAAGTAAAATTACAAATTAACCAGTAGAAAAGAACTGAAATATCACAGAACTGAAACAAAAAGGAAAGAAAATAGAACAACTTGTGAAATACATATATTTATAAAAACAGAAGAGACTTCCCATTTTCAATCTGGTTTATCAAGAGCTTGGGACCTGTCCCTTTGTCCTCATAAGAAGAAAAGCTGAACAAACTGAAAATTAACAATTATTCATAGAAATATCAAAAAACTGAGGCCACAGAATAAATTGCTATCCCCCAAATGAAACGAAAGGTGAATACAGAGAATTACAGCTTACCAGGAGTGGAGAGAAGCAGAAGGGCAGAGGTAAAGCCAGCAACTAGTAGGATCATTTAAATAGAAATTGACTAATTGCTAGGGCCTCAGCATGGGCTAATTTGAGATTAAAAACTCCTGGGGTGGAGGGGCCCAACATCATCACCTTAAACAGTCTTACCATAGGATTCAGCATTCATGCTCCTAGTTATTTGCCCAATGAGTTGAAAATCTGTGTCCACACAAGAACCTGCATACAAATCTTTAGAACAGCTTTATTTATACACAAAAATTGGAAGCTACCAAGATATCCTCCAACAGGTAAATGGATGAAGAAACTGGTTCCATTCCATAGAATGGAGTATTATCAGCAATAAAAATAAATGAGCTGTCAAGCCACTAAAAGACATAGAGGAACCTTAAATTCATATCGCTAAAGTGAAAAAGCTAGTCTAAAAAGACTACATTCTGTATGATTCCAACTATGTGATGTTCTGGAAAAGACCATATAGATAATAAAAAAATCATTGGTTGCCAGGAGTTTAAGATGAGGGAGGGAGGGAAGGTAGGGCACAATGAAATTTTAGAGCGATGGAACTACTTTGTGATACTCTAATGGTGGGTATATGGCACTGTATATTTGTCAAAACAATAGAACTGTACAACACAATGAGTCAACCCTAATGTAAACTATGGAATTTAGTTAATGCATCAATATTAGTTTGTCAACTATAACAAATATACTACATTAATGCAAGATGTTAATAATAGAAAATCTGCAGGAAAGGGAATAAATGGGAACTCTCTGTATTGTCTGCTCAAATTTTCTATAAATCTAAATCGGGCTCTAAAAAGTTTATTAATTTGACAACAGAATAAATAATGTAACACACTATGATTGGATCACAAAGAAAAAGATACCTCTATACAATATACAAAAGATAAGTCTAAAAATAATTGGGTTAAAACTTAAAAGTAAAGGCAAATAAAAAGAAACTAGGTTGTTCTTAATATGAGACATGGTAGAATAAAAAGTTAAAATCTAGGTTTAAATAAGACAAAGAAGGACATAATATAATATTAAGGGATATGGCTCATAATAAAGATGTAGCAGTTATGCATTATCTATATACCTATAACATGTGTCACTTCTGCACAGCTGAAGTTATACAGATGGTGAAGTGGGTAGTACCTAACAAACCAGTCTGTCACCCATGTGAAGACAGCAAAATGTACAGAATAGCTCTGTACTTCAGTTCCAGTTTTTCCAGGGTTTCCTAAATGGTATTTTCCACATGAAAGCTCTGAAGCTTATAGAATTTTCAAGCTCATCTTCAGGTAAAGAAGAAAATTTACAAATTCAAAATTAGGTACAGAAATGCTTTTTTGATTGAAAAAAGAAAAAGCAGTAAAATATTGGAACCTGGGTGATTAGATTTCCTTCTTTCTGAGGTCTCTAGAAAACCTATAGAGATATGCTGCCTAATTGGCCCTTGGCTTCCTCTCCCCACAAAACACCCCATAACTCTCAAAAACCCCTGCTATTCACAGGGCCCTGCAAGTAAAAACTCCCATTCTTAGTCTTCAATAGCATCACAACCAATCTGCCTCTGTACCCAATACCTACAGGTCCACAAGAAACATCCAGGAGGATCTCTGGTAGCCCAAGCTTCTCCACAACCATGGAGGCCTTCTTTCTTGACTTTTAGAACACAAATTGTGGCCTCCCCTCCGCAGGTTTTCACTAAGAAAGAACCTTTTCTTTCTGAGAACTCCTCCCCTCAGAGACCAGTTGCTTTCTTTTTCTTTTTTCCCCTGTAGTTTTTATACTTTTTTAATGATTGAATTTATGGTGGTGGCACTGGGAACTAAATTATACGGGTTTCAGGTGAACCATTCCACAACACATCATCTGTACACTGTATTGCGTGTTCACCACCCCAAGTAAAGTCTCCGTCCATCACCATTCCACCCCCCATGCCCCCTTCCACCTTCTCAGTCCAGTTACTTTAAAATCTTTGTACCCCACATCAGTGTGTTGTCTTCAAACGTTGACCTTGGCCTTCCGATTCAATTCATATTCATTGAATTGCATAGAGCTGTTTTTCTGAAGGAATCAGGAAGTGAAAGTGGTCTTTGGGTCCTATAGGTTTAAGGAGATGATGGGGAAAATGGGTCTTAATAAAGTATCTGTAAGATATTGGTCTCAGGCTTTCCTTGCATTAAGTTTGATCTTCTCTTAACCTAGGTCCTGAACAGGACATACTTAACATTTCTTTCTGTCTACCTGTAGTTGTGAAAAAACAAAAACACAAAACCTTACCCTAGTTTTATTATACGATAGGCTCCAGGAAGAGGAAAAATAACCAGTTTTGACACTGCTGGGGTCTTTATTCATCTCATATCTTCAGAAGGTAGAGTATATCTCAAATATATATATTTTTTTCCAAGAAGCTTATATATCAATGTATAGTTTCTGAAAAAGTTTGAATGTCTTCCTTTGTTTTCATATATTAAGAAGAATATGGATGGAATATCATTGCCCTCCAATTCATATAGACATTATCTGATTACTTTGGTCATTGAGTGTCTCAGAGAAGAACTCCGCATGTGTCCAGCTCTATTCTCTAATGTTGTAGCATCTCTGAGCCTTTCCCACCCACACACTTAAGGTTTTCTGCCATGGGAGTGCTATAATCCTAAGGTGGTATTTCTCTTCTTGCTTATCTATTCACCACTCTCTCTCTCTCTTTTTTTGACATCCAGGAAAAGCTTACATAGCTCATCCTCCTTTTTATTCATCTTATTTTGTCAGTTTAATTTCTACCCTTTATTTCCTCTGATATTCATTTTTCATTTCCTTAATAAATTCATCTTGCCTTTTACCTCTCTCTTCTCACCACAGTTTGTTCAACCTATTTCAATTTCTTCTTTTTCAGAAAGGCCATATATATATACACACACACACACATATATATATATATACATATATACATATATACATAAATTCTATATTCTAAATCTTTTTCCTATAGTAACTCATTTTCAGCTGTTTGCTTTTACTTTGAATTTTTAATAATATATTCCTTTAACATGAATTTACAGTGTGCTTTCATAAATCCCACACTGGTTGTACACTTTATGCCTTTTGGTTAGAGAAGAAATCACTTCAGCCCATTAAGATCATGTGTGTAGACTTCCTTTGGTCCTATTCACTGTCGCTCTGTGCAGTGCCCAGATGGCCACCTTAGACATGTAGTTAGAGATTATCTATATACAGAGTGTAATGACCAGAGTTTAGTAGATAATAAACTGACATAGATTGGATAGATTGATATGAAGTATTCTTTTGTTCCCACTTTAAGCTGCTTTCTGACATGCTGACATGGAAAAGAAAAATAAAGGACAAAACAAAAAACCTCATGCTGTGGTTTTTTCACTCTCAGGCTTGCCAACAACATTTATTTGGAAAGCCACATTCTCAAGATGCCACATTCTATGATCACCCCTCTTCACTTCCTTCTCGACTTTCTTCAATGCTGTTTGCTAGGAGTCATAGTGCTAATTGGTTGCATATAGACAGAGTGCTGCTAATGAGGGATTGTGATATCCTGCTTCTGAGATCATTCCAATATTCTCTGCTTCCTGACATTTCACTCCTTTGTCCCTTCCCACACTGGATTAGGATTGGTCTGACAGACCAACAGGACAGGATAAATGACGGGATCCCCAAAGCTGCCATCTTGGGTGTCCTCTCACTCTCTTTCTTATTTCTCTTTCTGGTTACTCGTTCTGGGTAAGACCAACTTCCACATCTTACAGACATTCAGGTAGCGCATAGAGAGAACCATTTGGCCCCTCAACAAAGTGGACTCTGTAGTCCTGGCTGGGTGGCTCAGTTGGTTGGAACATTGTCCTCTGCACCAACAAGTTGTGGTTTCTTCCCTGGTTGGCACATATGGGAGGCAGCAGCTCTCTCTCTCTCTCTCTCTCTCTCTCTCTCTCTCTCTCTCTCTCTGTCTCTCTCTCTGTCTCTCAATATGGAGATATGGATATATATATATGTCCATCTATATTCCTGCCTCTTTAGGGTCAGTGGATATATCCTTGGGTGAGAATTTTCTTTTAAGTGGATTCTCCAGCACCAGCCAAGCTTTGGATGCCCTGGTTGCCATCTGGGTGGTAATGATGTGAGAGAGGCTGATCCAAAAACACCCAGATGAACTGCTCTCAGGTTCCTTAACACTCACAAACTGGGTGAGATAAGAAATGACAGCTGTTTTAAGCTGCTCAATTTTGAGATACTTTGTTACGGAGCAATAAATAACATAGAAGTGAAGGAAATATTTGGCTTATTTCAAAAATTAGCACTCACAAATTATATGGATGTTTGACAAGTTTTGGGTGGTTTAGCCAAAAAATGTTTTTCTCTACACTACGAAACAGAGAGTAATGAAAAAAGATAGAATCTTTTGTTCATAAAAAGGGGTTTTCTCTTTTCTAGCATGGCTGCACAAGTGGATAGAAGTTGTGGGGTTTTGTAAAAAGATTTTACCTATTTATTTATCTTTAGAGAGAGTGGAAAGGGAGAAAGAGGAAGAGAAACATTGATGTGCAAGAGAAACATCACTGGTTGTCTCTCAGAGGCCCCCAACCTGGGAACTGCCTGTAAGCCAGGCATGTGCTTTGACCGGGAATCGAACCTAAAACCTTTTGGTTTGCTGAACGATGCCCAACCCACTGAGCCATACCAGTCAGGGTTAGAAGTTTGTTTTTCAGTCCAGTTTCTTTAATCCAAACATTTTCCAGATCTTGATAACAGGTTTTCCAGCTATTTTAGTTTTCAGCATCATGAGTTTATTTTTCTGTATCTTCATGGATATTTTTGTGACCATTTGGGGGAAATTGTAACAAGGTTTATTAAGCCAAATCAATTTTAAACCAGAAATTCTGTAATAAAATTAATACATATGATTTCAATTATTTTAAATTTATTGATGTTCATTTCATGGCTCAGATACAGTATCTTGGTGAATGTTATCTAGCAATGATTGCCACTTTTTCTATTTCTTTCTTGGTTCCATCAGTTTCTGCTTCATTTTTTTTTGAGATATTTTGTTTGCTGTGCATATGGTTGGCATCATTATGCATTTCTAATAAATTAACCCTTTTATTATGATGAATCATAATATTCTTTTTTCTTTCTAGCAATTTTATTTTCTCAGAAGTTTATTTCTTCAGACAATAATGTATCTTTTTAAAAAATTCATGTTTAAGTAGTAAACATTCTTTTCTATCTTTTTACTTTCAATTTACCTATATATTGAATTTGAAGTATGGGTTTCTTGAAAACAGTATATACTTGGGTCATTTAAAAAAAATCAACTCTGACTTTTGCTCATTTGGGCTATTTACATTTAAGGTAATTATTGATATGTTACAACCAGTCTGCCATTTTATTATTTTCTGTTTGCTTCTTCTTATTCCTCTATTTCTCTCTTCTTGCCTTCCTATGGGCTGTTTAAACATTTTTAAAGACTTCACATTGGTGTATTTAAGGTGTTTTTGAGTGTATCTTTTTGAATACTTTTCATAGTGGTTGCTTTGAGTATTACAATATACAGATGAGACTTAGAACAGTCTACTGGTATCAACATTTTACCCCTTCAAATAAAGTGTGGAAAGCACATTTCCAATTGTCTTTTTACTTTCTCAACCCTTAAGTATAACTGTCTTGAGTATCAGATGATATTAAATTTTTTGTTTTAAATATAATTTACAAAACTGATGACTAAAAAGATAGGCTATTATATACACCTCTATTTCTTTCTTTCCTGTCATTCCTTTCTCTTTGGTACCCAAGATTCTTTCTTTTGTAATTTCCTTTCTGTTTGAAGTACTTGCTTTAGCCAGTCTTTAAGGGAAGGTTGGTTAGCAAAAAATTCTACTAGTGCTCCTTCATCTGCAATGTCTTAATTTCTCTTTACTGCCTAAAGAATAATTTTGCTGGATATAGAATTTGCAATAGAAAATTAGTTTTTTTCAGCACCTGAAAAACGCCCCTCTTCCTTCTGGCTTCCATGATTTTAGACAAGAAATCCTCTGTCACACAATTGGTATTTCCTATGACAATATGTCCTTTTTGCCTGATTCCTTTCAAGATGTTTTCTTTGTTTGGGACCTCCAGGTCTCTGAAGCACTCCTCTTGTCCTCCTCCACCTCCTTCTTTGTCTTCTTTGTTGATTTTTTCTGTTTCCTATTACGTTAATTCTATTGATCTGTTCTCATGTTTACTGATTTTATGCTCTGTCACTACTGAGTCCATTCAGTGAATTATTTGTGTCTGTTCCTATATTTTTCAGTTATATAATTTTCCTAGAAGTCACTCACAGTTGGCTGATTAGTTTTCCTTGGTGGTGGTGTCAGGATAACTTGATGTCAAAGGGATTTCCATTGAATCCTTCAGAGGAATAAACCTACTTGAGCTACCTTCTTGTTGCTAGGTTGGAGGTCAGGAAATAATGGGTCTGGTTTGTCTTCTTTGTTTGGTGGAAGGGACATAAGACTCGCTGTTGCTGTGTTATCCCGCTAGTCCTGGCTTCCCAAAAGAGTTTGCCTTCTTACCACCTTTCAGAGTGTTGTTTTGGTTTCTTATGTTATTTCTAGGGATTGCATTTGTGCTTCATGGACAGGACCATGGAGAAATGAGTGTAGGACCTCTTATTGCGATGGTTAGTCTTGATGATCTATTCTTGAATTCTTGACAGACTGCCCTTCACATGGCACCTGATAAAATCACCCATTAGTCTCTGGTTCTCCTGGGCAGATTTCCACAAGTTATGCTGCCACAGTCTTCAACGCTTGGCTCTACAGTGGCCTAGAATGGATCATGGGAAAATAGATCACCATGCAGCTAGGAAATGACACTCATAGATTCTGTTCATGTCCTGTTGGTCAAAACTAATCACATGCTCCAAACTAGATGCAAGGAAGCCAGGAAATTCCAGTTCCTACAGAAAGGGAGCATACATCTGTAGTGATTCTGTTTAGTGGATTCTGCTACAACTAGATTGTAAAATGTGTTCATGTTCAATTTTGCAATATAACTACAATTTGTTTTCTAAGAGATGATAGCAATTGGCAGCCCCACTAACAGTGTAGGAGTTCCAGTTGCTCTGTATCTTTATACTTGGTATCATGCAAGTCACTTCATCAAAGGCTTATACAGATTACCAATTTGTAAATTATTTTTTTGAAAATGTGAATTCCTAGAAGCCTTTTCTTAAATAAATCAGTTAACCACTTTATGATGAAGGAAATGAAGCATAAATTTAATAGTGCCCAGACATTATTTCCTACAGCCCCACCATCTTTTCTGAGGTTTCAGTAATTTTAGATGTTTTTAGTGAAAGCTTTTTTTAATGTTTTTTTCCTTGTAAATTTCAATGCTTACCATATTATTTGTAAATTATTAAAATGAATAACTATCCTTTGAGTGAATGAATAAGTGAATTTCTCAGAAGTAATCACACTTCAAAGCTTTGTCATATACTTGTATTACAGTCCCCTCTACTTCAGGTTGTACTCATCATTTTGTTAAAAGGACTTGAAAAGCATTGTTTGTTTGTTTTTTTGGCAATTACCTGATGATGTAAATGGCCAATTTCCCATCATGGAAATAAAAGGCAGAAGTTAATTTGTGCCAGACTGTGTTGCTCCTTGTTTAATCACCATAGTTATCTATTGTGAGCAAGAAATAACTCATGTGGCTTCTTATACCTGCCACGTTTCCATTCTTACCTGGAAATTAATCACTACGTGGACCACAGAGACTTGTACAAACAGTACTTGTTCACTGTAAAACTTAAAAATCAAATACTGCAGCTATTTCTTCTTTCTTAGAGAAGCCAGGAGCAGGAAATGCTAAGTTCATGGAAAAATGACATGTCCTGTCCTTCAACCACATGGGGTGTGAGAATAAAAGATCAGCTTAAATTTTATGGGATTTCAGGTCTATTAGTTTTAAAATGAAGGTGAATAGAAGAAGGAAGTTAAGAAATACAAGTTAGCATGCAATAGTGATTACTTTTTGCCTTTTCTTATTAAAGCTTTTCATAGACTATGAATAGGAGATGATTACAAATTGATACTCTGATTTTCTATAGAAATTGAAAAACTACATTTGTTAAGGAAAAGAAATCAACTTTGTTCCTCCACAATAATTTCAAATTTCTTCTTATGTTAAATAAGGGGTGGGGAGAGGGAGTAACTTTTCCTTTCTTATAATGCCAAGTGCAATGAAAGAGAGATTTAGATTGCTCAATGCTGAGACATACTCCCTAGGACATTAATCACATCTTGTAGAGAAGTGAGCTGTGGCATTATCTCCTCAAATCAGTTTCTTCAGGTTGCCTGGCCAAGGGTTTGCACATCATGAAACAATTTGACTCAGTTGCAAAACAGACCTGAGGCCTGAGATGGATAGGGGCTGAAGGGGAGTGGCCGACCATCCTCTCTCCCAGGGCAGAGGGCAGAGAGATGGCACAGGGGGCATTTTAAGGCAGATCAAGGGGTTTCATTTTATGAAATTCTGAGAACAAGACTCTCCAGCATTCTAGGGTGGTAGATTTGAGCACTTTTACAGGAATGAGTAGACACCCTCCTGCCAAAGGCAGTACTTCAGAAATAAATACAGGAGCTTAGTTGAGATGTGCTGGCTTAGAGTCAGGGGGTGCTCAAGCTGAAGACATGAGAGTGTGAATAAACCTGAATTAATTCAGCCCATTCCCGGGGAAGGGGGAAGAGGCAGGGGAAGGTTTTAATATTTCTTCTGCCACAGACAGTCCACCACAGACAGTGCAGATATAATCAAATACTTCCTAAGTGAGAGAGTCTGGAAAGCATTCCACCTGGGGCACCCTCCTGCTTCTTCCCTGGCCAGAGACAGACTCCCGACAGCTGCGGGTCCCAGTTTTGGTTAGATACAGAAGCATTGTGGTGGGAGAGTAGTGAAAGGAGTTGCCAGTGGTGACAGAGAGTTTTCAATAATTATGCATGAAGTAGACTTATGCCAAATAGAAAATTGCCCTAGGAAGGGTGGTGATTGTGAGAAAAGGTATGTCAATCAGGAAGGGACCTTTTTAAGCCTCAATCTAGAGCAGGAAGACATGCTTTCCTCAGTTCAGATTGACCACTAAGGTGATGTGCGTCTCTCGATCTAGAGCTTTCTCTGAGCAGTCCATAATCTACAAGCACTTAAATGTACAACATGCTAGAATATCACTGCTGGCTAGCAGGAAGAGAAACCAAACCAGAAATGGGGAAGGGACGAGCCTATAAAGGCTAACTTAGATTACTTTTCCATTGTATGAAGGGGGCACCCCCCAAAAATCAGAATTATCTTCTGTAGGGGGGTCAGGCTTGTAGTGTGGCTTCCCCTGCTAGGGGAGTGTTCTAGGAACCCATCTGTATCAGTGTAACAGCTGGCATTGTTGTGAGAGGCTGCATTTGGCTTCAGTGAATTTTTGTTGAACATTCTGTCAATGCATTTGACCATTTCAAGATGGATGATTTACGAGCACACCTGCCCACATCATGCTGCATATTCAGCAGTTCTTGACCAAACACAGCATGACTCCCATGCCCTACCCTCCCTATTCACTCAATCTTGCCCTGAGAGACTTTTTGTTTGTTTGTTTCCCCAAACGAAAAAAGTCCTCAAAGAAGAACATTTTGCCAATGTGGAAGAGGTGAAACAAAAAACAGCAGAAGCACTAAAAGATATCAAAATTGACAAGTTCAAACATTGTTTTGAGCAGTGGAAAAAATGTCTCAATACATGTATTGAGAGTACTTCAAAGTCACTGAAGTTAAACATGTAAGAATAAACACATAAATTTTTATAAATAAGTTCTGGTTTTTGGGGGGTCCTTGCTTGTAGATCTACTACAGGTAGGTCTACAGTGTCAGCATGAGTGGAGGAGACAGGAACTTGAACATCCGAGAGAAAAACTTTCCACTCTTCCGATATTTTTTTTTTTTTGAGCATGCTCCTAAAAATAGAACATTAGGAAAGTGGATACTAAAGGTTATAATTGTTATAATTGAATAATTCCAGCACCTGGCCCTCCTCTATCTTGAAAGGTCTGAATTGTTTCCATATTTAAGAAGGCACAGGGTGAATGAAGGTATATAGGTACTTTAAAGATTTTTTCTACTTATATTTCACGACACAATTTTATTCAAATCTTCACATCAACAAAATCAATTCAAAGAGTGTTCTGGATCATTTATGTTAATCAGATAACATCATTTTCTACTTCTGTCTAAATTGAGAAGTAGTGCTCTTTGAATCCATTGGTGGTGTGGTCACTGAATATTTATCCTAAGCTACTGGTAACCCATTTGTACAGCATCATGACATTTTTTTTTAACCCCATATATCCTATCGGTAAACACTTATTGTCTTCATGATAAAAGACACACTTTTCCATTTTTTGTTTCTTTAATTTTTGTTTTTAGGTTTTTAAAGGTAAAATTTATAGATAACAAAATGCACAATGCTTTAGAGTATAATACAATAAATTTTGATAATTCTACTCAACCATGCAATTCATACCCCATCAAAATAAAGGAAAGTATTTCAGCATCTTAAAATGTTCCTTCATAGAACTTTCTACACAATTACGTCCTTCCTAGAGATACCATATTTCTGATACTTTCCCCTCTATAATTTTGCTTGTTCTAGAACTTCATGAAATGGAAGTATCCAATATGGACTCTTCTGTGTCCAGCTTCTTTCACTTAGCGTCTGTGAGATAGTGTATATCCAGTAATCTTTCCTTTTTTATTGCTGAATAGTATTCCAGCATATGAATAATCTACAATTTATGATGCTCTTCCTTGTTAACTAACATTTAGATTTTTTCCAAGTGTATGGCTATATGACTAACACAAATTTCATAAGGGTGTATGTTTATTTTTCTTGTGAAAACACAAAGAGCGGAATTACTGGGTTATTGGTGAATGTTTAACATTATAAAAAACTGCCAAACTGTTCTCCAACATGGTTTTTATCATTTTACACCCCCCACTATCAATGTATAGAAGCTCTAGTTTCTTCACATTGTTAGGGTTGTCACACTTTAATTTATACACTCTATTTCTTCATACTTAGTATTGTCACCCTTTTAAATTTTCATTATTCTAGTACTGATATCTCCACTATGCCTTAAATTGGCATTTTGCTAATGATTAATGCCACTGAGCAACTTTTTATGTGCCTTTGCCCATCATTTTTGTGAAATGTTTGTTCTTTTGCCTGTTTTTTTTTTAATTGAGTGATTATTCTTCTTATTGTTAGGAAAGGAATTCCTCATTAGCTTTAGATATAGCTACATTGCTACATAAGAGCTGTGCAAGTATTTTCTCCCATCCTGTGACATACATTTTAGTGTCTTAATAGTGCTGTCAGGAAAGGAGAGAATTGCCCCTCTACCCTTCTTTAGTTCTTACAGCAGGACTAATAATACAACAATAAAATTGACACAAGACTAGATTAACAGGAGAAAAAACAGTTTACCATGTGCTCATGGGAGAACCACAATATGATGCTCAGATCATAAAAATGAGGCTCAAAAATATGATCAAACCAGGCACTTTTTATATTTTCAGATAAAGACAGAGAAAGGTAGTACTCACTAGAAAGACATCTAAGCAAGTATTGGGGGTTTATTAGTGAGGAATCTAACCACAATAAATTAGAAAAGAGGCAATAAGGCTTGGTTATGCAGGCTTTTTGTTTCTTTGGTTTTGGCACTGAGTTGTTTCACTCTAGTGATAAGGGGTGTCTTCCAGGTTTGAGAGGATATCTTTCATGTGGGTGATTTATTTACTGTATCCAAGGAGAAAAGTCAAGTTGCCCTTCTGACACTGGCTGCTTACCAAGTAACTTTAATTCAAAGTAATCAGTTTGCCATTATGAAATACTGTGGGACAGGCTGTTTTGGGCCCCCACAGTGTCTTCTCATGAGTAAAACTTTTAATGTTAATTAAGTCTGATTTATCAGTTCTTTTTTTTTTCTTTTTTTAATGTTTTGTGTTTTCTATTCCTGGATTAAAAAAAATTTTTTTTTGCATACCCTGGATGGCAATAACCATCTATTATATTTTGTTGAGAATATTATTTTTGGCTATTTCTTCTTGAGTGAGTTTTGGTAACTGGAGTTTTTCAAGAAATTTGTTCATTTTATAGAAATTGTCAAATGTATTGACATGAAGTTGTTTATAATAATTTCTTATTGTGCATGTAGTATCTGCAAGATCACCTCCCTCATTTCTGATATTGGCCAATTGTGATTGTTGTCTTTCTTCAAAACAGTGGATTTATTAGTTTCATAAATATTCTGAAAGAATTTATTTTTAGCTTTGTTAATTTTTCCACTGTTCTCTGCTTTTTACTTAATTGATTTCTGTCCTTATATTTATTATTTCTTCTTTTATTTACTTTGTTCACTTTTTTAGCTTCTTATTATGTAAATTTAAATAATTGATCATAAACCTTTCTGTTTTCCTAATAGAAGTATTTAAATCTGTAAATTTCTAAGTCCTGCATTAGCTGTATTTCACCAATTTTGATGTTTATTTTTAATTTTTTTACTCAATTTAAAATATTTTCTAGTTTTCTTTGAGATTATTCCTTTGACTCCTGGATTACTTAGGTGTGCACTGTTTAATTTTCAAATAATTAGACTTTGTAGATATCTTATTGCTATTGATTTCCAATTTAATTTTGTTTTATCTGAGAATATACTCTGTGATAATTTAATGTTTTATATTTATTGAGACTCATTTTATGAGACAGCACATAGTAAGTGTTCCAAATGGACTTGAAAATGAATGTTCTTTCACAGTTTTTAGGTGCAGTGTGCTACAAAAGTCAGTTAGGGCATGGTCTTCGGTGATGTTCACATCGACATTCTTTCTAATTTTCTGTGTACTTGTTCTATCATTTATTGTGAAAGGGCCAGAAAATGTTTACTTGTAATTGCGAATTTGCCTATTCCTCTCTTTACTTTTGTCAGTTTCTGTTTCATGCATTTTGACTCTCTTAATTGATGCATATATATTTACAGTTATTTTGCGTTAATGATCAATTAATCCTTTCTCATTGTAAAATGTATCACTCAACTTGAAAATTTTTTTCTGATATTAATATAACCATTCCAGCTTCCTTATATATACTGGTTACTCTCATAATCTGCTTTTCTTTTGTTTCTATCTGTGACTCTATATAATGGGGTCTTGCTATTTTATCCAATCTAAAAATCTTTTCCTTTAATGTAATTATGTTTTCCAAGAAAATTATTCATTTAGTCATTTTATAGACAAGATTTAAACACTATTCATCAGAAAACATTTGAATTTAATAAAGAAGTGACAGTAACTGATACACCCATTAATTCAAAATGTTTATTTATATAATTGGATTGAGGCTTGCCACTTGGAATTTGTTTCCTGTCTCCTATCCTTTTTAATCCCCTTTTATGCCTTATTTTTGGGTTAACTAAATATATATTAGCAAGGAAAATAAAGAATAACAATGAACAATTTGAGAAATATACCTTGAGCAATGTAATCTATGACCATTTCAAAGTATTTCAGTCTACCTTTCCTTAATGTATATCCCACATTATTTTGTTTCTATGTTAGTATTCAGAAAAAACAAAAAAACTGGTTGGAACTTGAGCCAGTGCATATTCTCCATCAAATGAGATATTTCATTTGATTTTAAGAAATTTTAATTGTTATAATTCTTTATTTATTAGAAACATGAGCTTGAGACCATAGTTTAGTTAAGATTCTCCTTCCTTATCTTGATTTTAAGTTCAAAAAAGGAATTTTATTGACCTTTATTAAGAATACAGATGCTTATTTGTAAAATGTCTTAAATCTAGATAGCTGTAAATTAAATAAGCTCTCCTGTTGGTTTGAACTTTGAATCTGTCAAGGTATTGATTTGTTTTTCTCAGCATGATTTTAAATAGCACCTAATGCTGTTATCCCAAATTTTCACCAAAGAAGCTCCCTTTTCCCCATTATTTTCTTTTCTAATTAACTTGTGTCTTAAAAAGTATTTTTAATCCAACAGACCAGATTTGTTATACAGTAGCCTATGTTGCTGTATAACAGATAAATGCATAATTTTTGTTGGGACTTCTAAATAATGAAAAATAACTTGTAAGTACACACTTATTTCTTTAGGGTAAGTCAAATAATTCAGGGACCTCAGTAGGGATGTAGTAAGCAAAAGAGCTAGGATAGAGTGGTTTTCTCAGTAACAATATCCACCTTATTAGAAACATATTTAAGAGTGTCTTTAAGAAGAAGACATCAATAACAAGGTCAGTAATGTCTGCTGATATCTAGAAAAGAAAACTGGCCACATGACATAGTCACAGATAATATTATATGGTGATATTTTATTAAATATATTTAATTTTTTATTTTTAAGGCAATCAGCAAGGTCAAAGTAAATCTCACAGAATATTAAATATTTAAATGTATGTAATATTCTCAGCATCATTTCCCCCTTTCTGTCACGTCACTTGTTTCAGCTTTCTTAGATCTGTTTTGGTACAAAAAATTTCTCCCTGTTTAGGATATCACCTCTAAACAGGTAATCCCTAAGTGCTTTTACTTATAAAGAATGTACTTATACTTTATTATAGTTTGGTGAAATTATAAGCCTTATATCTTTTTTCTAGTGCATTTTTAACTAACTTTATTGGGGTAATATTGGTTAATAAAATGATACAGGTTTGAAGCTACATTTCTATGATACATCGTCTGCAGGTTCATTGTGTGCCCACCACCCGAAGTCAAATCTTCTGTCACCATATAAAGTTTGTATCTTTCTCCTTCTCACAATTTGCATAGTGTCCCTGTGGGTTTCCTGACACCATTTCTCCTGGCCCGTGTTCCCTTTTCTGTGGAAAGCCCCATGGTTATCTCTTCCTTTATTTATTCCCCTTCCAGCCTCCACTAAAACCTTACCCTTTCCACAATCACTAACGCAGTGTTAAATCTTCAGTGGCACAGGGCTAAGTCACGTGACAAATGCATTTACATTTTCCTTCCCTAAGTAGAATATGAACTTTCTGATGGAGAAAGTTTTATCTCCACCTTCAGTTTTCCTCAGGCACAGGAATTGTGGTTAATATTTCTGCCTTCTTCGCTCTCCCGAAACTGCTCTTGCTGAAGCACCACGGACCTCCTAGCTGCCATGTGTCATTTTTAAGCTTTTATCTCACTTGCCCTTTTTCTCAGCCTACTTCTTTCTAAATTGTTTTCGCCCCTTGGTTTTGGAAACATGGCTCTATTCAGGTTTCTTTCCATCTCTCTGATTTCTCTTTCTCTGTCTGCTTAATCGGGTCCTCTTCCCTGAAATAGCGCTGTTTCCCAGGATTTTAGCCTCACCACTGTTTCCTCCTTATTTCTTTCCTTTCTCCTTAAATAAAATGATATATTTCCATTCCTGTTTATTTTTCAGATACAAGGCCTTCTTGCTTTGTTTTCTGTCAAGTTCTTATAGGTCCTTCAAGACTGTTGGCTGTCAGTTTCTCTTAAAGCTGCCCAGCTCAGTATTGTCTCCTCTGTGAACTATTCTTTGGTCTTTCTTATAGAGCAAATATAACCTAATTTATAAGGTTGCTGATTTGTATACATATTCCCACATGGCTCTTTTTTATTGAGTTTATTGGAGTGACATTGGTTTATAAATTTAGTAGGTTTCAAGCATACAATTCTGTAATGCATCATCTGTATATTGTGTGTTCACCACCCCAAGTCTCCTTCCATCACCATTTACTCTATTCTACCTCTCCCTGCTAGCCCTGACTGGTTTGGCTCAGTGGATTGAGCGTCGGCCTGCGAGCTAAGTGTCGCTGGTTCGATCTTCCAGTCAGGGCACATCAGAGAAGGAAAACTCTGACTCCAAAAAACCTCCGCTGCCTTGCAGCATACCTCTTCAGGGGAAAGGCTAAGGGAGTAAACCCCGACAGAAAATCCGGAGCCGGAGTCCCTAAGGCGGTTTGACGTTGTAGTCAACACCGGCAACTCCTGCGGCGCACCTGAAGCCAAGCTGTATTGACTCCGTCTTTCCCTTGGACCCTTCAGCTGCGAAGAGAGGGGGGGTCTGCTGCATGGGCAACAGCAGACCCTCCATATCACCCTGCCCAGGCTCTGTAGCTTCAGCTTCACTGGAGAGGACACTCCAGCGTCATCGCAAGATGTCGATTCAACACAGGAGGAGACAGATACCGTGTCACTCCCGAGTCGGACTGCACAGCCATTCTCGGTGGTGCAGATAGACTCTTAAGAAGCTACACCATCGTCTCTCGAGACGGACGGCTGCCGATACGATACGATACCTCTCCCTGCCCTATTTTCTTCTAGTAATCAACGTACTGTTGTCTGTATCTATAAGTTTGTTTGTTTGTTTGTTTTTGCTTAACTCTTTAACCTTTTTTACCCAGCCATATTATTAACATGTCACTTTTTCCTTGTGATGCTATGAGCTAATAGACAGCAAGGTTTGTGACTTGTTTTTCTTTGTATCTCCATCGTGTAAGAGAGTGCACAGCATATGGTATGTGCTCAATAAGTGTATGTTGACTGACTGAGGGAGCACATGAAAAAGTAAGCAAATGAAAAAGTAAATGCTGTTTAACCATACTTATTCAAACTGTTCCAGCCATCACAGCCAGTTAGCACAACTACATAAACAGGAAGGTATTGGAATGTTCTAGTCTCAGATTTATATAACAAAATGGTGAGTTAGAGCTTACAATTATTCTGTCATATCTGCTTCCACAGTATATAAACTCACGTAAACTTAGCACACGAAGACCTCCCTTTGTTCCTACCAGTATCAAATTTTGCATTTTCTAATGGCCTTTAAAAAAAAGTTTCAGTGACAAAGACACCATATCCCCAATATATACACCAATCTTTACTTATGCTTTGTTTATATGACATTTAAGTATTTTCGACTATTGGAATTCATTTTTCCTGAAAATTTAATGTGACTAGAAAGTAAGAAAAAAATATTTAAAAGGCTACAACTTCCTTTTTAAAAGTAAAATATGGATTTTTCTTTTTTTACCTGTTAATATAATCAAGTTTTCCACATTCAGGGGGAAAGAAAGTGTATTTATAGCCAATGGTTAGAGACTATGGTAAATAATTATTGTATTTAATAATACATTTGCAATAAGTTTTAATGAGTCCATTGGAAGACTAGTGAAATTCAGGATTCTTATAATAAGATTAATAAAATTAACTAGCCTTTTAACATTGTGCCAATCATTTTTAAGAAATAAGAAATGGTGATAAAAGGAAACTTGACTTTGGGAGGTGAGAACAATGCAATATACAGATGATATATGAGAGAATTATATACCTAAAACTTATCTACTTTTATTAACCAGAGTCACCCCAATAAATTCAATTAGAAATAAATAAGGGAAAAATATATAATACTGGTACAATAAATCTGGGAATTGGAAGAATAAGCATTAGAAGAAGGATCTAGCACTAACCAAGCATAGTTTATTATTCTTATTCTTGTTATTTACCATTACAAATATATTTTACCACAATTTAAAAAGAAAGGAAATGCACCTGGCACCTTCTTTGAACCATCCTTAAAATATCAATCCTGACAAAATGATTAATTCTGAATTATATCATCTTGTGTATTCTTATAGTTCTTAGACCAACCAGTGCCATTTATTTGACTTTGGAGAAATAACCGATTTGAAATAATGGAGTTTTATCTCTTGACATCTTGGATTTTGAACACTTTTGGAAAAAAATCTTATCCTCAGAATGTACAGTTATATAAGATCTTTTTGTTGATTATATTCACTTAGCTATTACAGGGAAAATAAAATAGTTTTCTTGTTATATCATTATCTCCAGAGAGTAAATTACATGAATGCCAATAAACTCTCTAAATTCACCAAAAGCAAGAAGGATTAGACTGTAACATGCAAATACCTTGTCATGATTGCAGCTTATTTTCAAGCACATCTTTGTATATAACTGGCTTGTTTTCCTTAAAAGTGATCCAGTTTTGTGATTCATAGTTTCATGTCTGAGATGAAAATATAATTTTCTAAAGTTGATTTATATAGCATATCAAGGAAACAGTAGTAGAATTATTTATTTTATTGAATGAGAAAGACTATTGGGTGGGAGGAAATTTCTATTTCTTTTCCTGAAACTGTTTAAAGCCAGACTTGTAAAGGAAAGAAATATAAGTCCAACTGCTATATTGGGCTGTATTGGGAAAGCACAAGATGGCAACCACAGAAAAGAAAGGACAAATTTGTAATAACGGTTGTGGTTACCTTACGACAAAGTGCAAGAAAGTCTTCTGAAATACCCCAAAGGAGTCATAACTTGTCTTTAAGTATACTTAAAACATAGTCAACTCATGACAGAGATCATCCTTTAGGATTTCTATAATGGCCATAATGACAAATCCGGCATGTTCACATATGACCTTAAACTATAGCTATGGAGTTGTGCCTTTATTTTGAAGCAGGGCAGAATTTACCACCCCAGAATATGCCTCTTTCAGATATTAATTCTTTTAAGCTGGTTAATTTTTATGGCTCAGAGGCTCAGGAAGAACTTCTGATCTTACCCCTAACTGTCTAAAATAATTTAAGAAAGAGGGCCTGTTCCATGAAGAAGCTGTAACAGTGGAAAATTGTAACAGGGAGTTGTAACTCACCCCACAGTTCTGTAACTCACCCCACAGTTCTGCTGACATTGTGTCTGTTAGTGTTGACTCTGACTGATATGTAGCTTATAGATAAATGGCATGTTTGTATAAGAATCTTAGGAACTAACTTCAGGTGATACAGACTGTGACCTTCAAGCATCCTAATTCTGGGAGATTAACTGGCTTTTCAACAGTGGATTCAGGATGACTCAAGCAGGATGACGCACACTGGACCATCACTTTCCTTATTGGAATGGACTGTTCGTCTGCATGTAGAGAACTTTTCAACCCCCTCCCCTGATCTCTTTGCTCTGTTTCTTATTTTAAAACTCCACCTCCACTGAGACGTAGAGATGGGCTTTGAGACACCAGTCCCCCATCTTCCAGGTGGCTGATACCTGAAAATAAACCACTTTCCTTTACATCAGCACCTGCCTCTGTCAGCAGGCAGCCAGATAGTTCAGTTACAGAACTATCACCACAGATAACTATAGTTTAATCTGCAATTTTGTAGGTGTGGTAGACAGAGAGGTTTGATCAAAGTTCTTTCTTTGATGCATTGTTTCTAGATGGTCCAGCAAACATTGTTTACTAAACATTAACTCTTTTAATCTACCTGTAAATTGACTTAAGTTTTATTTGAAGGTCTGACCCCTCATCGCTTCTTAGTCCAGAATAACAAACATACCACATTTAGCCTTACTCTTTTGAAATTCTTCATGCTTATATAAAACCCCTGTGTGTATGTATTAAAATTTGATTTTCTCCTGTTAATTTGCTTTGTGTCATTTTAATTATTCAACAAAGAACCAAGAGGGGAAGGTGGAATTTTCACCTCCTCCACAATATATCCCCAAAAGATCCTGTGCTTAATCTTATAACTGAAATTGGTTTTGCAATGTTGATTAAATCTTAAACTCAATTAATTATAGATAGTTATACTGAGTCAATTTAAAAGTTGAAGAAATATCTGGGAGATCTAGAAATCTTCCTGCTATGTACTTTTTTTCTCTCAAAATTCAGGTCACTTGGAATTCTATGAACTTGGATATAAGATGTGGGTCATCATTTAGCACACATAGTCATCCTAACTTAACAAAGCAAAATATTTTAAAGACCAAATTAAATGCAAAATTTTGGATGAACTCAAGGCCAAGAATAATGCAAAGAAATAGAAAAAACCTGAAAGCATTGAGTTCATTTATTCTCAAGGGTCAATGACTCCAAATTAAAGAAGAGAAATGCAAAATACAATAAGGAGGTAATTAAGTTATCCTAAGGAATTTTGATAATGATAGGAGGCAACTTAACTTCCACAAATCCTAAAAAATTAAAAATTACCCCCCAAAAAACAAACCATATAAAAACCTCACTGTACACAAACTAATATAGTCTAAATTAGTAACTTGTAAATGGTAATTAGAGTAGAAATGACAGTGTGGTACCAAAGAAAAGAGACAATTGTTACATGAAGGGATTCACTACCAAAACCTCAAGAGGTCACCATCCTCTGTAGGAGGTGAGTGGAGCTGCTTCTCATTCAACCTCCAACAAAGCAACATAACAATGATCTTTTGTACTTTTTTATGATGTAATAAAACATGCACATACACACTCACACAGAGTTATATCCACGTTTAGACTCCCAAGAATGATTAAAACTTTCCTGAGTCTGCTGACAAAGTTCATTATTTTTCTAGACAATATCCGTTCTATTATAGGAATTAAAGATTATTTTGCTTAGAAGTTCCATTGCTGTATATAAAACCATGGTAAACCATCCCATATATAGACTCAGAGAAAGGAAATGAGGTGAATCTTGGGAGAATGCCCATAGGTTTCTGGTGAAATTTAATTTTAGCCTAATTGACATGAAATGAGGTCATATTTTCAGAAATCCCAGAACAAGTATTATGAATGGAGATGCTTGAGATGTACAAGTAAAATAATTGCCCAAGTTAAGGAAATTACTCTGTGAGAGTATTAGGTCCCTTAATCAGACTTAGAGGAAATATGCAAATTAATTCTTTTTCAGTCAGAAATTAGGTAAGAGATTACCCAAAGATGAATATTTGGAATAGTTAGGTATCTGGATTATTTATTCTCAATTTACCCTTGATGATAACCTATGCAGCACATTTAAGATCAATTAGTTCATAAATACTATAAACCAGTTTCCTAGAAAGCACATCAAACCTATGCTATATTTCAAAACGAATTTCTTAAGGGAGGGTTGAATTCTAGCTATTTTTAAACTGTTTAATTACTCTGAACTATGTGGATAAAATAAGTTAAATAGATGATAGTAAATAATAAGAAATGAATTCTGAGTTTGTGGTTATACATGTAAATGCCTGATGTATTTACACTTATAAAATGGACTTTTTGCTTTGGGTGATTTCTTATGCCAACAATTGTTACCACTGAGCATTTGATAAGAATTAAGAAAGACTCATGATCAGTAATGCAACAACCCCTCCTTCTAGAGTGGATTTGGTGAGATTAGGGCAAGCCAGTCCTCCCGTGTACACACATAGGTAATGTGTCTTGTCCTTGGTAACCTGGAAATCTTTCACTAGGCTTATTAAATTTTCTTACTTCATTCTTTCAATGGCATATTAGCAAATGGGGGGAAAATATCAAAAATACATAAACTAAGTTTTTATAAAGCTGAAGTAAAGACAACTTGTACTTTATATGAAAAACTAAGGTATGAGGAAAACCAAATTGAATAATTTTGAAGAAAAGTACAGTTGTGGAAGGAAGTCACCAAAATTAATATTTTGCAGTCATTGCAGAAACCAAATATTTTCATAGTAACTCTTTTAATTTGGGCAAAGACACTCAACAAATTATAAGAGATAATTTAGAGGAAAGGTCAATCCACCATGATAGATTCTTGTAGGTGAGGTAAATCTCAAATAGCCCATCACAGCTTTTGGTGAACACTCTGAGTTACTTTTTGAGAGTTGCTATTTAACAAGTATTTTCCTACCTGAATGCCTCAGAGCCTGTTTTTCTCATAATTAGAGTCAGTATTGTATGTTGGAAGAAGCTTAAACTTGGAGGAGAAAGACATTGATATTTTAAAAGAATTAACTACTATAAGAAAGATGTCATTAAGTACATATATTCAGAATTGTGACAAAAAAAGAACAAGAGATTTTTAACATGGAGACAGAAAGAATAGAAACTTTCCAATATCATGGGGAAGGTGGATCAATAGAAAGACACACGGGATGTTTAGGATCACAATGCGTTCCTTCCTCATAAAGGAATCTGATTACACATGGAGAAGAGATACAGGAGCGTGGGAGAAAAAGGATAATCTTTGAATCTTCGAATTTAAGTTTGGAGGTGGTCTCTGTTGGACCGTCATATGGGGGATGACAAGTTTGACAGGAAAATAATACCTGCTAGAATTAATTTGTCATTAATAGACCTGAGAGTGGGTTTCTCAAGAATTCCTGTAAGCATAAAATCATACATAATATTGGCAGATCCTGTTTTCAAATAAAGTCTGACAGGCAGGATTTCACATCTGTCAGTCTGTAGATGAGCAAATTTCCTCCTTCAAAGGACAGGAAGCTTGCCTGGGTGAAACAATGGGACCAGAGGGCATCCATTAAAATGAATAACATTCTGTCTCTGGGTTTCCTCCTTCATAGTGATAACTGTTAATCAGGTGTTGCTTTTACCTGGATTGTGGTGTCAGGACATCAGACTCCCTCCAACCTTGCAGAGAACCATCATGGTATTTTCGTGGTTGGTCTGCTTCCTTTTCTGTGGGTTTTAAAAATTATTATTATTATTGCTCTATTTATTTGCCTAATTTATCACCTTCCTGCATATACTTGGCCATTGAAACAATGTTCCCAAGAGATTTGTGCAATGATATGGTTTTAGTGATATATGTCAGGAGTGGCTCATTTCAGAGTTAATTTCCCTGGCAAATTGCTGGCCTGCCATCAGCAAAGCCAGGCACCTCCTAGGCAGAGGGCCTCAGGCTAGACATGAGCCATTGAGGAGGACATTTACATTTAACTTTTTGAAAAACCTAAGAGATAATCATGGATATGTTGCCATTATTCTGATAATCATTATGTTCTGCCCAGAGCATATTTTTTCACTGTAAAGAGTAATAGTACAATGCATATTCTGCTTTTATAATGCTTACATCACAGAATTTTTAAGTAGAAAAAGACCATGAATACTTTGTGATCCAATGGTTTCCCAATTATAGTAGTTAAATTCCTTTTTCTCAAATGAAATATTATGTGAAATTCCTGTGTCTCTGGGCCACTTCTCTATGACATAGTGCCACATTTTTTTAGAGAAAGAAGAGAGATTTCTCTTATGTTCCATTTCTCATTGAATTTTCTAAGACATCTGGTATGTTTTCCTAAAGGAGCTCCTTCATGTTTCATTTTATCTGGGAGATACCTCTCACATTTCCTCACATTAAATCCTTCCTTTAAAATCCTGAGCACATGGGTGATGTCCTTCCAATAGATTTCTTCTGGAAACTTTGAAACAGGGTGAGTATTCTTTTTTTTTTTTTTTTTTTTTTTTTTTCAGATTTAATGTGTTTTATTGATTAAATTATTACATTTGTGCCAATTTCCCTTCCCTCTGCTCCCCTCCACCCGGTGGCCCCCCTCCCTCCAGTTGTCCCCCCCTTTTAGATTATGTCCATTAGTTGTGCATACAGTTCCTCCCAACCTCTCTCCGTCTATTCCATTCCCTCCTACCATGATCCCCAATTCCTATATTATCTCCCTCCCTTTCCCCATTCCCCCTCCCTGTTGACCTCCCCCCAATATGCTTCCCGTACCCACAGTTCCTCTTCCACTCTCGTTGCCTATTTAGTTTGCCTTTGTTTCATCTCCCTAGCTTCTGTTTTTTTTTTAAACCAGTCCCTTTAACATCTCATATAACAGTGGTTTGGATCTAATGAACTCTTTCAGTTTTATTTTGTCCTGGAAACACTTTCTCTGTCCTTCTATTCTGAATGACAATTTCGCTGTATAGAGTATTCGTGGTTGTAGGTTTTGGATTTTCATTACTTTGAATATTTCTTGCCAGTCTCTTCTTGCCTGTAGGGTTTCCCTTGAGAAGTCAGCTGATAGTCTAATTGGGACCCCTTTGTACATAATTCTTTTCTTCTCTCTTGCTGCTTTTAAGATTCTCTCTTTATCTTTAATTTTTGACATTTTGATTATAATGTGTCTTGGAGTGGTTCTCCCTGGGTCCAGTCTCTTGGGAACTCTCCTTGCTTCCTGGACCTGCAGGTCTATTCCCTTCCCCAAGTCTGGGAAGTTCTCCTTTATTATATTTTCACTCAATTTTTCAAGTTCTAGTTCATCTTCCTCATTCTCTGGCAAACCAATGATTCTTATGTTGGGCCTTTTATAGCTGTCCCAGAGATTTCTGATCCTTTCATTGTTGCTTCCCATTTCCTCTCCCTGCATTGGTTGACTGCTTGTTCCTTCTCCATATTCCAGTTTGTTGAAATGAACTCTGGATTTTATTTCCTTTCCTTCTGTCTCGTATGCGGTTTTGTTCCTTTCGTTATGAAAGTTTTTCGCTTCTTTCATATCTTTTTCCTGCTCTTTTGTGAATTCTGTAAGCCACCTGATAACAATGGCCCAGAACTGAGCCTCTGACAGGTTTCTTATCTGTTCATCTGTCAGGTTCTCTATCTGCTGCCTGGTGAGTTGTGTTACCGGTATTTCTAAAGTTGCCTGCCTCATTTTGACAGATGCGTTTTGTTTTCTTGGGCTGGCTGTCGGGGGCAGTGCCTGTGTACACGTCACAAATTAGCGACCGGCGCCTGCCTGTCCGCGACCTATTTCGCAGCCCTGTGGTGCTTTCTTTGGGGGCGGGGGTCCAAGATGGATTCACACAGTTATTCAGCTAGGAGACCGGGATCCGTCCTCCCGCCCCCCTGGGCCTCACTGTTCAAGGCGATGCGGCGGCCGCTCTCCACAGCGCCGGAGTCGCGCACCGGCAGGGTCTTAGCCGCAGCTAGGATTCCTCGCCGGGGTCGCGCACCGCCAGGGGCTTGCGCAGCTCGGATTCCTCGCCGCCCGCCGCTCCGGGTGCGACCGCAGACAGCACTGCCCACTTTAACTCTTACCTGCCCAAATGGCACCGCTGGTTTATAACTTCATATGTTGGACTTCCGTGTAGTTTTATTTTCTGGAATTTCTAGTTATCCTTTGTTTTGAAGTAGTTGTATTCCTCTCTAGTTGTAGAGGGAGACCTAGCGTGTCCGTCTAAGCCTCCATCTTGGCCGGAAGTCCAGGGTGAGTATTCTTGATGAACAACTCCCATGAGCCTCGTTTTTCCAATCCTAAATAGTTATTTTCCAGATTTCAGGGTTCCTATCTTACTTAATGGAATACTTTCCAAAGAAAGGCCCTACATTTGATGTGGAGATTAGGGGGAAACATCCTCACACAGACTATTTTTTTTTTATTATGTAATAGTATAGAACAATATAGATGCAAAATTGTGTTTTTCCTGAAGAAGATACAGTTTAGAAAATGTTAACTCTCCAAAACAGATGATAATAGCATCCATATATTTAGATACCCAAGTTGGAATATTTATCTAACACTCTGAGCATTGCATAAAGGAGACACTATTTTTTTGTTGTTGTTGTTGCTGCTGCTGTGTCTGTATGTGTTTTACTAACATATGGTTTTATTTTTTTACCACCTCAATCCAAAATACAAATTTATTTTGGAAGGGCACAGTGAGGGAAATACATATTTTGCAAAGGTGGCCACCTGAAACTAATAAAAAGATTTTAAAAATTTGAATACTCAACATTGTCCTCAAGTTAAATAATGACAAACTAAGGCAAAGATTTACATTCTTGTTTCTCACTTTCTTCTCCCTCTCCCCTCTCTGTCTTTTCTTTATCTCATAAACTAATTATGTTTTTTGCTTTGATTTTTTTATAGAGTTCAGAGGTGCCATTTGGTCATCTATGTACATGGCTCCAGTGGAGCAAACAGATAGAAGGTTTTCTTAGCTTTTGTGACTGGCAGGGGGCAGGAAAAGAAAATAATTCCAGCACCAATATTTGGTTGTGTAGGGGAGATTTCTCAAAACAAAAATAAAATAGAAAACAGTAAAATACAAACTTCGCTCCCAGAGACAGCTGTCTGGCAAACTTTCTTGCATTTGCCAAGTAGACTCTGAAATGACAGTCCTGGGAGAAGCCATTCCCCTGGCTTACATGGTTTACCAGGTTAAAATGATTTTGCACTGATACTTGCTTGGATCTTTCCAAATATCTAGCAGTCACACCCTCCAATCAGGGTTCATTCTAACTGGCAGAGGCTTCTGTATCCAGACAAAAGAGATAATCACACATCTCAGTTCTTAGGCATTCTTCCCACATCTTCAGACCAATATGAACTTTGTAGCTTCACAGAACTATTTCCCTCAAGTAAAACAAATTAATTTTACGGTTGAATCAATATCATGTACCTACATAAAAATAAAAAGGGGAAAACTCAGTTCTCAAAATCAGTACTTCCAAAACTTATCTGAAAATTATAAGAGATTGAATGAATTCCAACAAGATAACAGGAGATATGCAGCAACTTTGAATTTAGGTAACTGCAGAAGGCACTGATAATACATTTGCCGCTGTGATGGAAAAGAGATGCTTTCTCCCCGTGGGAGCATCCCTTCAGAGAGCCGCTGAACAGCGCGACTTGCTTGCATGACGTTTAGTGTAGCTGGAAGGTCAGGATGACTTGGGAGAATGTTCAGGCCAAGATAAACTGGCATTGTTATCCAAGCTCTTGGTTTTTCAGGGTCATTAACTCAGTAGGGAGGATGAAAAGCTGCAAATCTCTGATCTGAACAGAAACCCATTTTGTTCTGAAACAAATTTCCACCAACCATAGCATTCTCAGAAGAAGTGTTTATTTTTTACACTTGCTTTGATATCCCTGCCATCCTTTCATAAGTTGGAGTTTTGATGATTAGCATTGTAGACGTTACACATCCTCAAAACAACAACAACAAAACCATTTCTGAGGAAGGGGGACTAGAGCTAGGAATTTCAGTTCTGAGAAGAAAGTATTCCACTAAGCTTGAAGTACTAACGTGTGAGAAGTCAGCCAGAGTTCTCCAGAGTGAAAAGGTGAAGATTTGGAAGCCTTGGAAAATTAATCCTACTGGGATCTTTTTAGTTGATTCAAAATAAGTTCCTTTTTCATTTATTATCAAGCCTCAACTGAGCTGGAGTATGTCTCCAAAGATAAAGTACTGGAATCCTTTCATATGTGGGCAATTGAATCCCTAAGCTATTTTACATATCCAATGAGCTCTTAAAGCAATCCAAAGATAGAATTTTTAATATTAGTTTAATATTAATTGCTCAATTTATTTGATTTTTCCAATAAAGTACTTCCTATTTGCTTACAGGGATTTTCCTGTCCTGTGGCCCCCCCAGTGTTAAGTGCCACAGCACAGCTAAGATAGCACTCCAGTGTTTGTCTTCTGTTAACACAACATCCGTGTCTTCAGGCAAGCAGTCTCCCCACCATAGTCATTTATGTCTCATCCCAAGAAAATACATCTCTGTTTTGATCTCTCTCCCACTCTCTCTCTCCCTCTCTCTTTTCTTCTTTCTTCTTCTTGTTCTTTCTCTTGTTATTCTTACTAAATGCATTTAACCTTTGAGGAACTTCCTATGACATAACCATGGTAGCAAGGTTTAAATCTCCCTGAAACTCCTCCTTAAAATCAAACTGATTAGTCATGAGAGGAAAAAAGGAAAAAAAAAATTCATATGACATTTTTCAACAAATTTTATATCACAATCCAAAATCAATCATTTTTACTTAATGGGGAAACACTAGAGGCTTTACAACAAAAGCCAGGACTAATGAAAGAACACCGGCTCTCAGTACCTCTGTTGACATGGTATTGAAGACATTAGCCCATGCAACTAGGAAAAAACAAGTAGAGGCCAAAGGATAGAAAACAAAACATAAAACCAGTATAACTGGTGGGTGATAGGACAAGACTGAATTTCTAGAAAATCCAAGAGAATCTAAGAAAAAATGTTAAAATCTAAGGAGAAGGAAATAAATTAGCATGTAGAAATTAATAGTCTTCATGTATACCAACAATAATCTGTTAGAAATGTAAGAAAAAAGCCCATTTACAGTAGCAAAAAAAAAAAAAAAGTTAAAATACATAGGCAAGGCCATAACATAAAATACCTTAACAAAACCTTAACTTTAAATCATTACTAAAATTACAAACTATATTTGAACAAAAGGTTGAATTATGATTTTGAGCATAAAGACTCAACATCAGAAATGTGCCAGGTCAACATTAATTTAAAAATTAATGTGATCCTAATAAAATTCCAAAATGGTTTTAAACCATATATGATTATTAAATTGATATGGAAAGAATAAATGAAAAGAGTAGCCCAGAAAATAGCAATTCATGATAAAAATTCTCAGCAAACTAAGATGGAAACTTCCTTGATGGAGGGAACCCTAAACATAACATCTTACTTAATGTTCAAATATTGAAGGTCTTCCATTTAATATGAAGAACAAGACAAGGATGCTTATTCTCATCAATTCTATTTAATTGTACTGAAATTCCATTTTGCTGGAAGTGCTAGCATTGTACTATGGCAAAGAGAGGAAGTAAAAATTTTCTACATTCTGAATCAAGGTTGTTTATTTTTTAAAGAAGTAATCAGAAAAACTTTGGAAAGAAATAATAAAGTCAGTGGAGTCGCTTCTATAATTTAAAATGTGTGTTGATGCATGAAGAGAGAGATCAATGGAATGGAATAGAAATTCTAATATAGACCCAAGTATACACAGAAATGTATAATATAAGCAGGCTTCGCAAATACCTGAGGGAAAGATGAATTTTTTATTACAGCACTTATCACTTTGCATAGTAAACTAACGCCTTGTGGTTTAGTGACATCACATAAAAAAATCTTAATAGTTAATGAAATAATTATAATTGTTCTATGGTCTTTTAACATTTTTTGTCAAAGCACTAGACATTTCTTTAGTAAAGGTCATGAACGTATAGGGGAATTAGATAGTAAAACTAATATTTATTTAGTACACTCTAACCAAAATATTAGAAACACTGAGAATGAAAGTGCTTTATTTGTTCATAAAAATTTATAGAGTAGTTTTAACAGTGCTAAGCTTCTTCTTACTGTCATAGGCAGGAAATAGAGATTGCATCTTTTCAAGGCCTTGGAAAATTGTCTGACTCCTTTCTAAGTTTGGATCAGCTTCCAACATTTCATCCTTTGCACTTTCAATGTATGAAATAGCCTTAAGAGTTTTAATATGACTTTTTTCTTTTGCTGGTCTCACTTCCTCTGGGATATCTTCATCTTTTTCATCGCAACCACATCCCGCATTTATGTCATCAAGTGATTTTGGCTGCATAAACAGACTCAATAGTCACCATTCCCGCAGTCAGCTATTTTTTATGATTCCATTTATGTTTGATTTGAATCAATTTACAGCATTATTGTTTTTATTTCTTTACCACACTTTTATCTTTGTTGAGCAATTGTCTCTCAATTATTTATCTCTGTAAAATGTCACATGGATTTGTCACTGGGAGACAAGAAGGCAAGACAACTACATGCTTTACTGTCTGCATGAAATCAATAATAGATGTACAGTGACCAATTACCAACAAACAGCCTTTGGAAGAAGTAACATGATTTGTCACTGATCAAGATGTATATCTGTTGTTTATGTAGTGATTTATAAACTGAAGAGCAAGCAGCAAAGTTTGTACTGTATGTAATTATTCACAGCTAATATATTGTGGTAACTGAAATTTGAACTATGTTATTCAGAGACAATGTTATTTAACAATTACTTAACTGTTATTTAACATGGTAGCTGAAATTCATGAGTATTTGAACCTTAAAAACTGAGATTGCTTGTAATTGTTGTTCATAACTGATCAGACATTGAGAAAAGATAAAACCATGTTTGTACCTCAGTCTTAAACTAGGAGGATAAATTCCATGAAAGAGCACAGTTCTAAACATAATTTAAAAACCATACATACACTAGCAGAAAATATAGACCAATTCCTTTGTACTTGAGAGTAGGAAATATATTTTAATCATTACTCAAAATATAAAATGAAATGATTAATAAATTTGACTGCATGTAAATTTTTTCAATGTGATAAACAAAACAAAAGAAAACAAAGAAAAACTCCATATGAAGCAAAAACAAAGGATAAATAAAAACTTGAAAAAGAGAGATATTTTCATGTATATCATGTACCAATAGCTTTTACAAATCAAGGGGGGAAAGAGCAACAACTTCCTAAGAAAATGAGCAAAAGATATGAATAGAACATACAAAAAGAAATATTTTTAAAATTATCAGACATAAGAAAAACTGCCCAGCTCCACGTACAGGGTGGAACAAAAGTAAGTTCATGGTTTCTCATGTGAAAAATAATACAATAATTAATAAGTAAAATACAAGAATAAACTGTTTCACATACAACTATAAACCTACTGTCTAATAAAAGAAATAACAGCTCAAACTTTACTGAGATACCACTTCTTACCTACCAGATCTGCAAAAATCAAACAGTGGTAACATTTTGCAGTACTGACACCAGAGTATCGACATTGATACAGTCAAGATGCATAACATTTTATAATCAAAGATCTTTCTTGTCTTTTTATAGCTGGCAACCACTAGTCTTTACTTTATAAAATTATTTTATAACTTTGTCATTTTAAGAATTTTTTAAGTATATGAAATTACATAGTACATAACCTTTGGGAATGGCTTTTGTTTTGTTTTGTTTCTTTTTTACTTAATATTTTTCTGAAGAATAAGCCAGGTTTTTTAATGTATCAACAGTTTTTCCCCCTTTACTGCTGAGTAGTATTCCATGTTATGTATGTAACACAATTTGTTTAACCGCTCATCCATTGAAGAACACCTGGATGGTTTCCAATATGGTTTCCAATTTTTGGCTGTTATAAGTAAAGCTGCTATAAACATTTATGCACAAATTTTGTGTGTGTGTGTGTGTGTGTGGCATAGATTTGCATTTATTTCTCTGGGATAAATGCCCAAGAGTGAATTTTCTGGGTCTTATGATAGTTACATATTTTGTTTTTAAAGAAAATTTGAAAATGGCTATACCATCTTGTAGTCCAGCTAGCAATGTATATAACACACTCTGACAATCTCTTTCTTTTAATTGGTGTATTAAGACTTAAATGTCATTTAATTATTTTATATTAGAGGTTATGTTTGCCCTGAAAACTATTGCTTTCTATTTGTTCTTTTCTTTTTTTCTGTTTCCTTTTTTATGCTTTTCTGAGGGTTGCTTGAACATATTTTAGCATTTTCTTTTAATTATTTATAGTGTTTTTGAAATGCATTTTTTTTTGTATGATCTTCTAGTGGTTGCTCTGGCTATTCCATTATGTACACATAACTTATGGAAGTATACTGGTGTCATCATTTTGCCAGTTTGAATTAAGTATTAAAGCCTTACCTTTTGTGTTTTTACATTTACTTATTTAAAATATAATTGTTTAAAACATTTATTTTATATACATTTAGAACCATATTTTATAGTGTTATAATTTTGCTTCAACTAGCAAACATAATTTAGGAAATTCAAGAGAAGAAAGGTCTACTATATTTACTTATTTTATTGCTTATCTTTTTTTTTCATTTCTAATGTTACAAGGTTCCTTCATTTATTATTTCTGTTTAGATTACTTCCCTTGGCCATTAATTTGAGGCAGGCCTACTTGTAACAAATTCTCTTTAACCTCATCAGAAAATGTCTTGATTTTCCCTTCATCCCTGAAGGATATTTTCACCATATATATATATATAACATTATGTGTTGATGGTTCTTTTAGCATTGGAAAAATATTGTGATACCTTCTTCTAGCTTTCATTTTCTGATGAGAAATTTGCTGCCATTCAAACTTTTTCTTTTTTCCTAAAGAAAAAGTATCATTTGTTCTCTTGCTGACTCCCCTCATTTTCTTATCTTTAGTTCTCTGAAGTATAATGTATACTGGCATGGCATTCTCTACATTTATCCCGTTCAGCAGATTCTCAGATTCTCAGTTCTGCATATTTCCTTCTCTTACGAAATTTGGGGAGTTTTCAATCATTATTTCCTCTAGCGCTCTTTCAGTCTTGCCCTCTTTCTTCTCTCCTTTCTATACAATGATGACATAAATGTTACATTTTATTTTATAATCCCACAGGTCCCAGAGGCTCTGTTCACTTTTTTTCCAATTTATTGATGTTCCGTTGTTCAGATTAATTAATTTGTACTGTTTTATCTTCCAGTTCAGTGATTCTTTTCCCTGCGCCACCCATTCTGCTGCTGAGATCATCCTTGAGATTTTTACTTCAGGTTTTGCATTTGTTTAGTTCTAAAAACGTTTGTTTGGATCTTCTCTATATTTTACAGTTTTTGCTGAGATGTTCTAATTTTTGCACTTGTTTCAAGTGTGTTTGTAATTGCTGCTTGAAACATCTTTATCAAGTCTGCTTCAAAATTTTGTTAAATAAGTCAGATAAATCTTATATTTGTATTATGTTTGTGGATGAATAATCATGTTTTAAAAAATATTGGTAGCTACTTTTCAGTAGTTACAATATGCTAGTTACTAGTCTAATATTTTATCTGCTTATTTATTCCCAGAGCAGCTCTATGAAGTGGATACTATTACTATTACAATTTCTTAGGTGAAGTAACCCTCTCCCCTCCAACTTCGAGGCTTTGACTGTGTATTCTGGTGTTGGCTGAAAAGAAAGAAGGTGACTGTGTACATTTCCAAGAATGGAAAATATGCCTACAGCCTGTGTTAAAGCCCTACATTAAAAAAAAAAAAAATTAGTGTTACATTGGTAGCAATTCTGTAAATAAATAAGTTAAATAAACAGTGAATATCGTGGCCTCTTTTCCAAAATATATATTCATATATATATAATTGTGGTAGATTGGTATTATAAAACAATATGTGCTTTTGGCTGGTTGATACTATTTTGAAAATCTATGGGTGGTCATTAATTGGCTTAATTTGATCGGTAATTGGCTCAAGGAGGGATATGTGACTTATATTTGTCCACTGATCCTAAAGTCCAAGACTTGTGCCTGAAGATTGAGGAAGATAAATTCTTTTGTCCTGGTGTTACCTGGAACTTCAGCTTTTCAGCTAATTTGAGAAAAACCAAGAAGGGTAGAGTCAAGAAAACAGCAGAGGAAGAAAACCAGAACTCTGAACAAACAAACTCGGGTGACTTTAGCTCTTCTAGAATTTCCAGTTAAATGAGCTCATAAATGATCTTCATAGTTTAAAAAAAATAAGTAATTCCAAATAGTCCCAAGAGTACAATCTTTTATTTTTATGCTTTACTTAAGAGATGGCACTTCTGCAAACTATCAGTGCTGGTCTTGAAGATTTTTCCAAACATTTTCAGTCCTAACCTTCGGGAGGCATAAGCATAAGTAACTGCCATATCTTGTAATAGATCAGGTTGGCTGACAGCACTGCACTAAAAATGTACAGATAGCCCTGGTTGGTGTGGGTCAGTGGCTTGAGTGCCATCTTGCGAACCAAATGGTCGCTAGTTCAATTCCCAGTCAGGGCACATGCTTGGGTTGCAGGCCAAGTGCTCAGTTAGGGGCATGCGAGAGGCAACCACACATTGATGTTTCTCTCCCTCTCTTTCTCTCTCCCTTCCCCTTTCTCTAAAAATAAGTAAATAAAATCTTTAAAAAAAATTAAAATGTACATATAAAATGAGAAATTTATAATGTGCTATAGCTTTTCTTTTTTGCACTGATTTTATGGATATTTGTGCCTCATATTTTAGATATTCTGTACTTTTGTAAAGATAAATGCACATGAAGAAATTCAAATAGCATAATCTATAATTGACAAGTTTGGTCCCATCCCTGATATATGGGCTTCTAGTTCCCTTAACTGGAGGCAAAGACTGTTATTATTTACTTGATTAAGCACAAGGCAACTTTTTATACATATACAAGCACATATGTTATCTATTTCTTGTGCATGCAAATGATTACTAGCTGCACATACCCTTCTGCACTTTGTTTCTTTTATTTAATAATATATTTTCCAGGCATTCCATATTAGTAATATTGGTCATTAATATATTATATATGAACTCTGTAATTTAAAATGAATCCTCACTTTAGGATGTAAGATTAGTTTTCAGTATTTGGTATTACACACAGCACTTCAATAAATAGCCTTGTACACAATTCTTTGCAAATGTACTAATATATAACTAGTATATATTCCTGTAATTGATAACCACTGTAAAAGTGCATTTTGAATTTTAATAAATATTGCCAAATTACCTCTGCCCCAGAGATTCTATTTTTTTCATAAACTCTTCCCAGTTCAATTTTGTTGACATTCTACCAACTTATAAGACAGTTATATTTTAAACTTGTATTTTTTTAATTAAGAGTTATATTAAGCAATGTTTTATATGTTTATAAACTATCTGTATTTGTTTTCCTGGGAGACTTCTATTTATGTTGATCTTTTGCTCATTGATTTGTATTTTATACATTAAAGGATAAGCCATTGATTGTCACATGTGTTTACAGTAAATGATGTGGACTGGTTTACTTGAACACTATTCCCTCTCTCTCTAATATGTCTTCCTTTCTGCAACTATTAGAAAAGTAAATCAGTAGTCCGACCCCCCACCCTCCCGCTCCTTATCCATGCTTTTTCATTTTCCAGTTTCAGTTACTCCCAGACAACTGTGGTCTGAAAATATCAAATGGAAAATCCTGGAAATAATTTGTAAGTTTTCAATTGCACGCTGTTCTGAGTAGTGTGATGAAATCTTGTGCCATCTCACTCCCTGTTGTCCAGGATGTGAATCATCCCTTTGTCCAGCGGATCTGCACTAGAAATGCTACTTGTTTGTTTGTTAGTCACTTAGTAGTGCTCTTTGCTGCCAGATGGGCTGTGGTGGTATCACCGTGCTTGTGTTCAAGTAACCTTTACTCACTTACAAATGGCCCCAGAGCAATGTCGATGATTCAGATATGACAAAGAGAAGCTGAAAATTGCTTCCTTTAAGTGAAAAGGTGAAAGTTCTGGACTTAATAAGGAAAGAAAAATAATTATATGCTGAAGTTGTTAAAATCTATGGTAATAGAAAATCTATTCATGAAATTTGAAGAAGTAAAAAGAAATTTGTGCTAGTTTTGCTGTTGCACCTCAAATGTATCATCAGAAGGTCAAAAGTAGCCTAACGCTGTGTCATAATGCTTACGTCATCCACCTCACTTCATTTCATTGTGGAACAATTTATTTTCTCACATCACCATAAGAATGGTGAGTAGAGTATGATAGACTGGTGAGAGCTACAGAGGCCACATTCACATAACTTTTATTACAGTATATTATTATTGACCTATTTTATTATTATTGTTAATTTCTTACTGCACCTAATATATAAAGTAAACTCTATCATAAGCATTTAAGTATAGAAAAAAAACATAGTATATGTAAGGTCAGGTATTATCCACAGGCTCAGGCATGCACTGGGGGGTTTGGAATGTAGCCCCCACGGATAACGGGGGAGTACAGTAACTATGTTTCCAGGACTACCTTAGAGCCGGACTTTGGTAGTGAGTTGGTATTGCAGTTAGGTGTGCTTGCATGAGATTTGTACGGAAGCAGTAACAATGCATCTATGTTCATTTTCTTGATATTTGGACTGCTTCTTTACCATTAAGTAAAATATTGGAGATGTAAGTTTTATCTACAGTATTGGTTATTATTCATCTTCTTGATGAAAAGAGGCTGTTTTGATGGAAAAGGCAGCAGGATCCCATACTCCCACACCCATTTGCCAATTTTGTGGGTGGTGAGTGGCACTTGTGCTAGGAGTAGCAGATAAACGTTATGTACCAGTGCCAGTCACCAGCTTTGTGTCTTTGAGAGTCACAGCTTGCTGACTCCATCTCCCTGGTCCTTGTATTCTAGTGACAGTGGTATCTCTTCATAGTTCAGTGGGAGTTTGAAGGTAAAACTCCATTTTGTGGGACAGTGCAAGAGTGTTATCGGGGGTGACCCCTGGAGATTCCAGCCTCCGGCTCATTCTTTCACCTTCCACCAAAGCCCTAGTTTTGTCAACTTTGTTGAGCTTTTCAAAAAACTAACTTTTAGTTTTATTGGTTCTTTTTTCTATTGTTTTTCCATTAAATCCACTCCAATTTTTATTATTTCCTTTCTTTTGTTTGCTTTGGATTTAATTTTTGTCTCCTCCCCCCCCCTTTATTTTTAGTTTCTTAAAGTGGTAGTTTAGATCATTACTTTAACACCTTTCTTATTTTTTTTAATATAGTAATTTTTATACCTATATCACAGGTAGCACTTACAATTCATCTAAAGCCTTCTCTTGAAATTTAGGGTTTGAGAATCCTGTTTATTGTTCAAATAGTGATAACTATTACTTATTCTTGCTGGCTTTTCCTGGGTCATTTAATCCTATGAGTTATGGACCATTTTTATCTACTTTTTACAAAAGATGAAATGAAATTATTTCTCCAGGGTCTTACAGCTCCTATAAGGCAAAGTCCATATTCAAACCCAGAGTTCCTGAGCCTACTTTTTAATCTATAAACTTGTATTCTTCCTAACCACCCCTTCTGTTGTTCCTTCATTAGTTGTTTCATTTTATATACAGATTACGAGTTTCACTAAGAAGAGGACAATAAAAAAGGAAGGAGAATTCTTCTTCCAATCATAGGAAACAAGTAACATTATAGTGACAAGAAAAATGTTCCAGGTTTTTATATTTGGTGAATTTTCAGTTTTGCAAACCAGGAAAGCTTGATCAAATCCTATTAGTATCACTTCCTTTCACTGGCATATAAAAATTTTCAGTATTACAATAGTTCCTTATTAACATCAAAGTCATGGTGAGCAAAACTAAATTTTATCTATTGACATTGATAAGCACTTAAAAGCAAAAGAAAAGACACGGGCACAGTGCCATTTTTTCATCATGTTGCATGATAAAATGCTCATTTTCCTTATCCAATATATTTCCCCTCATATATATGCCCAGCCAATTTTCTATTTATTTGAAAACAGTGATAGAAGTAAAAAATGTATTTCCCCTAGAAGCTAACAGAAGAAAGATGATTTGTTTGATGCAACAAATAGTTACTGAGCATCTATTATATTTAAGGCAGAAGGGATACACGGTTTGAAAAAAAGAGAGAAAGATTTCTATTTGTATGGACCTTACACTCTGGAGACCATAATGTAATCAAGTCTGAGTCTTCTTGAGGTGGATATCTCTATATTTTATTTGTAAAATTTAACTTCAGAAAATGTGTGACCAGATTTGATCTCTTTGGTAATCAAATCTTCCCAGGGTTGAATTTATCATCATAGGTTTCTGTAAGGCAGTCGACTTCCATAGCTTGGCTTAATAAATTATAGATAAGTAGTTTTTAAAATGATAAAAACAATAACATTTGAAGTTGGATATTGTTTTCTTATTTACGATAACAAATGAATGTACTAAAATGTAATAGAAGTTTTTTTTACTATAACTAGGCAACATATTACTTATTTTATGGGTGTCATTGTGTAGTTTATAGACAGATATTGCAGCTTAGAGCACGATCTGTCACATAATTTCATGGTGACACATTTTAGTTGAACAGTGAAATGACCTGTTCTCTTCTAAAATCAGAGGGTTCAGATGAACTCCAATAAACTAAAATTGTGGTTCTAATTAGTTTACATATAGGATAAGACATATGAAAAAATACTGTGAGGCCTTTCAAGCACCATCCAAATGTTAGTTTTCCTTGTGAAAGACCTTTTCAAGGTCACAAAAAATTAGTGGGGAACTAGAATAAAATCCAGGTTTCAGTATCCTTAACTGAGGTTTTTTCTATTACACAACTCTTTACAAGCACATGAGCCTGAAAGATGCATCAGGCACCGTGGATAAACTTTCTTAGTGTAGTAACTTAATTTTAAAAACTTCATTTCTAGTCAACGACGGGGACTCAATTTGCCAATACAGAGATTCACCTGGTTTTAAAGTTAAAGAAAATAACTAATGGCTTTTAAAATATAACCTTTACATTGTCCAGACATGAAATACTCTGGGAAGTGAAATGCCAAATATACTACATTTTCCAATAATTAATCATTAACCACTTATCTCTATGCCAAAATTTGGTTTTTAAGGAAGAAATTTTTAAAACTTTAATTACAGCTTTTAGAAGCAAAGTGGTTTAAAAAATAGTGATGTCGAGCAAGCAACTTAACGGGATTTCTTATTGATCCAATATAACATTATGAGAAGGTTTTCTCTTCATCAAAAGGCTATACATATAAACCTATACCGCTGGTTCAGAATTATCAATGTGTGCAACTTAAATCAATTGTCAAGATATTAGTACCTAAGTTATAGAAAAAAGTTATAGACAAAAGTTATAGACAGATTTTCTAGGTGCTAAATACAACGGGGGACTCAAAAAACAAATTTATTTATAAAAATTGTGTATTTAATTTTACATGTTTAAACTTTAGTGACCTTCAGAGTACTCTTCATTTGATGCAATACACCCATCCAGATTTTTTTCCCACTGCTCAAAAGTTTTTGAACTCATCAATTTTTATTCCTTTTAGTGCCTCTGCCATTTTTTGTTTCACCTCTTCCACATCGGCAAAACGTTTCCCTTTGAGGACTTTTCATTGGGGAAACAAATAAAAGTCGCTTAGATAAAGTGAATAGGGAGGGTGGGGCACAGGGGTCATGCTGTATTTGATCAAAAACTGCTGAACACTCAGTGCGTTGTGGGCAGGTGCACTTGTAAATTCACCCATCATGAAATGGGCAGACGTGTTGAATCTTCAGAAAAACTCACCTAAGCCCAATGCAGCCTCTCACAACAATGCGAACTGGTACACTGACTACAAGGGGCCTGCCCCCCAGAAGATAATTCCAGTTTTCTTTTGGTACCCCCTCATATATGCAATGTTGGGAATGCGTGAAAATTTCTCTTGAAACTGAGAAGTAAAATCACTACAGACCATTTTCATTTCAATGAATCTACATTCAGTGATGAAAAATCTCCACTTGGTAGTAATGAAAATGAAAGCAGACTGATATCTTTATTTTTTAAAGTATATTTTATTGATTATGTTGTTACAATAGTTCCATTTCTTTCCCCCTTTGCTCCCCTCCGCCTAGTACCCTCCTTCTCTCCAGCAATCTCACCCCCTTTAGTTCATGTCTATGGGTCGTGCATATAAGTTCTTTGGCTTCACACTTTCCTTTATTATTCTTAACTTCCCCCTGTTTATTTTGTACCAATCAATTATGCTTCTTAATCTCTGCACCATTTCCTCATTTCTCCCCCCTCCCCCTCCCAGCTGATAACCCTCCAAATGATCCCCATACCTATGATTCTGTTCCTATTCTGGTTTGCTTAGTTGGATTTTATTTATTTTATTTTATTTTATTTTTTAGATTCAGTTGTTGATACTTGTGAGTTTGTTGTCATTTTAGTGTTCATAGTTTTGATCTTCTTTTTCTTAAGTAAGTTCCTTAGACATTTCATATAAAAATGGCTTGGTGATGGTGAACTCCATTAGCTTTACCTTGTCTGGAAAGCACTTCATCTGACCTTCCATTCCAAATGATAGCTTTGCTGGATAGAGTAATCCTGGTTGCAGGTTGCCTTTCATCACATTGAATACTTCTCATCAGTCCCTTCCTGCCTGCCAAGTGTCCTCTGAGAAATCAGCTGATAGTCTTAAAGGCACCCCCCTGTAGGCAACTCGCCACCTCTCTCTTGCTGCCCTCAGGACTCTCTCTTTATCTTTCACCTTTGGCATCCCAATCATGATGCTATTGATGTGGTCCCCTCTGGGTCCAGCTCGCCTGGGACCCTCCATGCTTCCTGGACCTGTATGTCTATATCCTTCAAAAAATCTGTGAAGTTTTCCTCATTTTTTTCAATTCTTGCTTCCTCATTCTGTACCGGTTGACTGTTTTTTTCTTCCTTAGGTTCCAAATCATTGATTTGAACCCTGGTTTCCTTTGATTCACCATTGGTTTTGTGTGGATTTTCCTTCGTTTCACTTAGCATAGACTTCACTTCTCTTATGCATTTGCCATACTCAAGCATATCTGTCAAGCCCGTGAGCATCTTATCACCAGTGTTTTTAATTCTGCATCTGTTAGGTTGTCTATCTCCTCATCTGTCAGGTTGGCTATCTTGTCGCTTAGTTCTCCCACTGGAACCTTGATCCGTTTCCCCTTTTGGGCCATACTTCAATGTCTCCTCATTCTGACAGGCTCCTGTGTTTGTCTGCCTCCACATCCCAGGTAGAGCTGTCTCTCCTGTTATGTTGTAAGGGGTGGAGCCTCAGGGATTCATCAGTATAAGGTGACCTGTTTCACCACATTGTGGTGCTGTATGTGGGGGAGGGGTCCAAGAGGGAACAATGCCACCTGCCCAGCATTCACCCCTTTTCCAGGCACCTCTCCCACTTCTGCACTGTACTGGCGCCCCACTAGCTGCTAACCTGGCCGTCGTTCCCAGAGTGGGTGGGTCTGTGGATGTTCTAGGACCATGGTGGCCCTTTAAACAAGCGGACTCTGCTGAGAGACCAGCAGGTTCTGCCTCCACCCCAACCCCCACTGGTCTGCACAGTCAGAAGCAATGAGGCTTGATTTTCCCCGGTGCTGGGACCATGAGCTGTAATGTCCGGTGAGGAGCTGGGAACGCTCCCGTAGGTGTCCCTCCTGACTTTTTAAAGCATGTGACTGTGCTTTCCGCCAGCCTGTCACAGCTGTTACTGCTGCCACCACCACACTGCATCCTCTCTGCCCAGGCTCTGCCCCTCCTACCAGTCTGGATGAGTATTTCTTCTTTATATCTTTGTTTGCTGGATTTCCATGCAGTTTGATTTTCTGGAACTTCTAATTGTTTCCAATTTTGAGGTAGTTGTATTCCTTCTTCATTGTGGAGGGAGATACATCTTGGCCAGAAGTCAATATCTTTATTTTATCACTTGAATAAATCAACTTCACAAAAGACTTTTTAAGTATAGATTAGGAAAAGTCACAGTCCTTTAACTAATTCCTCTTATAGAGTTATAACTTACTCTTTCACTTCTTGGATTTGCATACTACTCTTACACAATAAACATGTTACAACTTTGTCATTGTTCCTAAGCTAATATGAAAAGTGATATGACCACACCGTCCTCTGGAAAGTAATCTTAAATATTGGTTCAATTCACATGGGGGCTGTTGTTTATGTAAGTAATAAAGTGTAAATATTGGTATTTTCAAGTATCATTTTAGAGTCGAAAAGTCCAGTAAAACCTGTTGTAAGGCTTTCTATTGCTTCTCTCATATTATTCCTTATTTTAATCATATTAGGTTACCCTTTCTAATTTCCAAGAGTATCCTGTTAGAACAAGACATGTCAGTCAACTTTGAAAAGCCCATACCAAATTTCAATGGCTTAGCATGATAAAAACTTGTTTCTTTCTCACATCACTGTCATATGCAAGTTAGTTAGTTCCTCCCGAATGTCTCAAGAATTAAGGCTCCTACCATTTTATCTCATTGCCATCTTAAACACATGACCTCCATGGTAACCACAGAAGAGTGTAGATGAGCATACAGGAGATTTGTGTGGCAAACTTCTAAATGAAAACATTACTTCTGCCTATAATCCATCAGCCAGCATCTATTCATGTGGCCAGAATCTAACTTTATGGGAGGCTTAGAAGTACAGTCTTCCTCAGTGTTCAGGAAAAGGGAAGGGGAATGGGAACATGGTGATTTTCTGTCACAATTCCTAAACAACAAATCTGCAACCTGTAAATATCACAGATGAAAACTCAAAACCTGGTTACTAGTGGTAGAAGGACAAGTTATTAGGAACAGATAAATGTAGCAGGCAGGGCACACAAATATATTTGATAAACAGGAGATGTCAATTCTTATCGGTCATTAGTATCTTCTCTCCCTTCTGTCCTCCCCACCAGCCATCCCTGCTGGTAATTCCTAAAGAGTGCCTTGAACAGACTTTGGAACAGTTTGATCTGGTCCATAGTTTGCTAATACTTTTCAAGGTTTCTAAGTATCTTGACTTCTACATGAAGAAACTGGATAACCTTAATGAAGGCAGCAGAAGGCAAGAAACAAAATATGCCCAGAATTTAAACTGTTAATAGAAATAAATGTCTTTTTGTTGAGATACTGACATGCAAAAATCTGAATTACTTTTACGTAACTGCATATTAAAATGAACTTGCAAACTATTGTGTAGTCATATTAAGTCCCAAGAATCTAGTGGGCTGATAAGCTGATACCTCAAAGAAAGGAAAAATGCAACTTAAATTAGAAATGAAAATTACCAACAACTGAGGGGATTTCAAAAGTAAACTTCCATTATATCAGTTCCTTTCAAAGACTCTAATGAAGGATATTGTTGTGAATGGAAGAAGTGATTTTTCTTTCCACAGTTTCTCATTCAGTAAGATGACAAAAGTATCTGAAATTACAGTTCTGAACTCGCCAAGAGTCAATGTGTTTCCTGCTGTCAACTTAGCAGCTTTTGTAATTGATGTGACAGCTTCTGCCATAGACAATCAACATGTTATCCCATCTCTCAAGCAAATCTTTAAAAAAAAGAAAATATTTTCAATTTTACTTTTTTTATAGATATTAACATTCTCCAGACAAGATATGGTAGCAATGACAGACTATGGATTCTAGGCTTTGACAACATCCTGCTCTGAATGACACAAAACAAATTGTTGTCAGTGTGACTTTATCAGCAAACCTAATAATTGACTCAAGAGGATAACTTATAATTTAAAATCTTTCTCTTGGGACCTTTTAAGAAAGGATTCTCCTTAGCCCAAGGTTAGGCAGACATGAGTGATGATGACAGAATTGTGCTCATACCTTGATCATCACTGTCTCAGAATTATTTTTCTTGCTTTGAGGGTCAAGTAGAGGACCTTTCATGTAGCAATAGAAGACTGTTCACACCTTGTTCTGTGTCACTAAATCTTTTTTCACCCCCCTTTTTCCCACATACTCTGAATTTGAGCCCCATTCAAATCACTGTTTCACAGCATTTTACATTGATCTTTCACACATTTAGGTCTTTTTGCATGAGCTACTCTCTCACCCTGGATTATACTCTATCCATCACAGTTAGTTAGATTATGTTACAGTGACAAGTGATCCTTCACATATCAATGCCTTAAAACAACATAAATTTATTTTTTATTCATGCATTGTGGATTGGTGAGGGTCATCTCATCATTGTCACTCTGATACCAAGATTGGGGGGAACTTCATTTCCAATTGTGCTTCCACGGTCACAGCAGAATAGAGAAGGGACTATGCCTAATAGTCCACTGGCTGTGAAATTTTTTACCTGAAAGTGTCAGTCACTCATTCTACGAGAAGCATTTTCTTGGCCAGAGAAAAGCATATGGCTTTTCCTAAATTGAAAGGGGGTTTTCAGTGCAGTCCTACCATGGAAGGAAGACTGTCAGGTATTTTTGCTGAGCAGTACTAGTAGCTATCACATCAACCTTTTCAGTGGGTGAAGTTTTACTCACTTTTCAAGATATAAACAAATGTCACCTCCTCTGGGAAGCCTTCTACGACCTCTCAAGATAGTTAATTGCTTCTTTATCTTTACCATTCAAATATTTTGTACAGACTTTCTTGGAATACAATACAATTATTATATTGTAATAATCTATTACCATACCTATATTACACTGTATTGTATTGCATTACACTGAAAGTTCCTCAATCACATTTTCTTGCCAAGTGTAGCATATGCTGGGTTCTTACTAGATTCTCCTTTTTGAAGATTTATTTGTCCGTTTTCTTCATTAGATCATAAGGTCACTGAGGACATAGACTATGCCTTTTTGCACCATCTTAATCCTAGTGTCATGAATCTACTATACGTTGAATAAATTAAATAATTAACAATTTTGTTATTACACATGTTTTATTAGTAGGGTAGGCGAGATTATGCTGCAACAACAAAACAGTCCCAAAATATTAAGTATGTTCAGCAACATTTATGAACCCTTCATGCTACATAGTCCACATGGGTGGGCAAGGGGCTCTGTTCCATTCCCCCAGGTGGGAGCTCCGGTCAAGCTGTCGTTTGTGTCTTATGGCTGAATCATCTGTGACTCAGGACCTTCTCAGTTATCCTGGCGGAGAAACAAGAAACTAGAGAATCACAGCTTTTTAACTCTTCAGCCTAGAAATGTCCAATCACACTTCCACTCCTGTTTTATTTTCCTTGGCCAGAACTTATCACATGGCTCCATAACTGCAGATAGCTGGGAAGTATAGAGAAACAAACGGAATGCTTGTTCTGCTTTCCTGTTCCTGTCAAATGGCTGATGACAATATTCTCATAATAGAAAATAAAATGTTTTCAGTATGGGAAACATAATGTTGGCAAGTAATATAATCACATTTCTCTAGCACTTTCCAAGCGAGAAGATGCCTGAACTCAATAGCTGGTGTTAAATGCCAATGGAGTTAAGAAAATAATAAAACTGCTGTTTTGGAGGGAGATCATTCTTTCACAGACAGTTAAATGGCTTTCAAGTTAAAATGAATCTGCCTTCCAACTTCCCATTAAATATCTATAACAATAAAAACTATGCAATAACACTAAAAGCTAAGAATCATATTTAGCTATATGCTAGAGACTGGAAGAAAGTTACAACACCAGAGATACTGATGGGTTCCAACAGACAAGCCTGGCTTCTGAGTCAGCACAGGGGCCTAGGAGGGAATCCTTGCTCAACTTTCACATTTCCCAATTTCCGGGGTGCTGGGATTTCACTAATGAGAAAACTGGGAAGTTTTTCTCTAGTATATGGGTATTATTTCATTAGGAAGTGACGATTATGTCTCATTTTCTCTATTTTCTCTATGGTTACAAGTCTTAAACACAGCGGAACTACAGACAGGTAGGAGCCTTGTTTCTAGGATGGCCTCTGTTGGAGTGTGTTGCCTGTGTGTTCATCTGGACAAAGTGATAGATATTTCCTCAGACTCTCTCTTCTGTGTATAAAATACAAGACAGCAGCAAAAATTTTATCACCCTCTCATGGAGCTGTACCAGTGGGATAGTATGTTGTACTCCTAAACCTGCTCTTTCACTATCAAGAACATAGAAAGATATTCTACTGCAACAAAGTGGGCCACGGGAGCTGATTCAATGAACAAACCCATGGTGGCACACCATAATTCTGACTAGAAGAAAATGAAAACTGTAAAAAAAATGTACTCTGATATATTTCAAAGCAATCTGAGTGCAAAATATTCCTAAGTAGTTATGTCTTCTCCTCCAATCACATATTTTAACAGCAACATTTCTGTTAAGCTATTTTAAAATTTTTTGAGAATTTTCAAAGCTTTCATTTTGTTTTTATAGAAAAAAACAATTCTCATTAATCTCACATTTAAACCTCACGGGTTTACATATTTGATTAAATTGTATGATTACTGCAGCAAGAGCTAACAAATGAATTAGAGGCTTAAAACAACAATTTGATTTTTTTTTTTTTTTTTTTTTACAGTTCTGCAGTTTGAATAGGGCTCAGCTGGGTGGTTCTTGCATCCTACCTGGTATGTCCCAGGAATCGCATGTCTAAGGCCTCAGCTGTGAAGGCTGGAGGAGTGAAGGAGTGGACATCTCTCTCCCTGTGGCCACTCCACAGGGCTGTCTTGGGGCTCCTTACAGCATGGTGGCCTCAGAGTAGTCAGACTTCTTATGTGGTACTAGACTGGCTTTCAAGAGAGAGGAGGAGGATGCTACCACTTCCTTTAAAGCCTGGAACTAGCAGAACAATATATCTGCCACATTTTATTGGTAACGGGGTCATTCCAGAGTCAGGTGGAGCTGAAATAGACTCTAATCCTGGAAGCAAATCACAAAAGAAATGTTTCTATTTCTTGCCCACAGACAGGACATGTGTCCCCCCAAAGCTAAAAACTATATGTCCCTTCATTGTTTGATAAGACCATATTATCTTATCTCATTTATTTTTTTGAAAACCGACTTGGTACAACAGTACATGACTGGTCTGAGGGCACCTACAGCAGAGAGTGCTGGAGAGTACACAATCACATTCTCTGGATTTCCCTTCAGAAAATTATTAGGTTACCAGGGTCTTTATATTTTTCTGGCTCTTCTTGTGATTGCCCCTCTGCTTCTTCAACTTTGGTTGTGTAGTGTTTCTGCATAACCGTCCCAAAACTTGGTGGCTTAAAACAATCACCATTTTATTTGCTCATGATTCTGTGGGCCAAAAATTTGGACAGAGGATGGAGGGAATGACTCTGCTCATCTTTGCACCACATCGGACCAGCTGGTGCAGCTCAAGTGACTAGGGACTATCTATACCAATTCCACTGGGATTCTCTCCCTGGGGCCTCTGTTCTCACTGTTGAATGGGTCCCAAATTTCTCAACCATGTGGACTTCACATGGTCAGCTTGACCATGGACATAGTGTCCTCAAGTGGTTGGACTTCTTACATGACAGTTAGCAGCTTTCAAAATACAAAAGGGTAAGATACAAAAGCAAAAGTTTCTGAGTTTTCCTAAGGCTTCAGCCAAGAACCAGCACAGTGTGACTCCTGCTGCATTTTATTAATTAAAGCATATTTGAGGGCCAGCCCAGATTTAGAGGGGAGACTACACAAGGATGACGGAACTGGGAGGCTATTTAATTGGCTGATGACTGATGTGATAGTCTACCCTGCCTTCCAGAGCAATATCTATTTCCAAAATTACTACCATCTTCACACAAACCAACCTGCTTCCTGAGCAATTGGTTTTGTTTTGACCATAGTATTTGGAAGTAGCACAACTCCACAGTGGCAGATACTCTAAAGTACATGAAAAAAATGACTGAAAACCACAGAGAACAGGAAAGCAGAGCTCAGGTTGCCTTCTTCTTAACAAGACTATAAGATTAGACAACAATAAATAAGTTCCCCAAATCTAACTGGCTCAAGGACTCATTTCTATCTTATTATAATATCTTAAACTCACTATATTTTGTTTAACAAAGTATATTATGAAAAAATAGCCATCATTGAACTTTATAGGGTTTTCTCTTTTATATAATTTTTGTTTATCTCTCAAAAGTATTTAAACAGTGTCTACTTAAAAAAGGTATGTGGGGAGAGAGAGTAGGGGGGAAAAGAGAGAGAACAAGGGAGCAAAGGGGGGCACTTATATGTGCATAGATCATAAACACAGAGGAAGTGAAGGGATCAAATGAAAATGAAATCAATTGCCAAGGGTCCATCTAGACTATTCCATTTCATTACTGACATTTTTTTTTCACACCACAGGTTTCCATGACCCCTCATTTTGTAGCATTTCATGATTTGAATTTTGCCACATGACATTTTACTAACCACATTTTATTAAACATATAGCTTAACCCTTGACATTTGGACACTGATGATATATTTGAACCTGCAATGAGAAACCTTTTTCTAAGATGTAAGCAGTGTTTTAGAGTCTATGAAAGAGATTAGAGATGTCCTCTCTATATTTTAATAATACATTTACCATTTCTCAGATGTAAAATTTCCTACTATTATTCTTTAGATGAAAGTTAAAATGTGATTTTTCTCTCTGTTATGATTTATTTAGCACATGTTATAATCTTAGTAACTACTATAAAGCTGTTCAGAAAAAATGTCTTTTCTTTGATGAATGAATAGCTTGTAATTTTTTAACTGTTCTTTGCTCATTGGACTCTACTTGCCAAGTGGACTTTTCCCCCAGCTTTACTGAGGTATAATTGATCATTAAAAACTGTATATAGTTAAGGTATAAACTCGATGATGTAAAATACATGTGCATTATGAAATAAACAAAGCTAAAGCATACCCACCATTTCATATGGTTGCCACTTCCTTTTTCTTTTTATAGTGAGAATATTTAATATTTACCCTACTAGTAAATTTCAAATATACAATTCAGTATTGTTAACCATAGTCACATTGTTGTACGTTGGCTCTCCAGAACTTAACAAATAGACTCATATTTAAGATTTTTATTTGTAAATTTTCCTTATACTTCACATTTTTTAAAATAGCTATATTATAATTTAACCTAGATTTTAATTTTCCTGTTGAATTTCTATATAATTTTTAGAAATTCAATTATCTTTCATGTCTTTCTCAAATAGCTGACAATACTAGCTAACCAACTATATCGGAGATCAGCAGCTTACTGCTCATGGGCCAAATATGATCCATTGCATGTTTTTGTAAATAAAATTTTATTGGAACATGCCATACAATTTATTTGCATATTATCAATGTCTACTTTTGTGTTACAATGGCAGAACTGATTGAGTGGTTTCAAAAGATATTGTATGGGTGCTCACTTTGGCAGCACATATACTAAAATTGGAATGATACGGAGAAGCTTAGCATGGCCCCTGTGCAAGAATGACACACAAATTCATGAAGCATTCCATATTTTTGAGAGCAACAGGGGAAAAATTGGGACAACTATAATAGAACAATAATAAAAAAAGAAATTAAGAAAAAGATACTGTATGGCCTGCAAAGCCTAAAATATTTACTATCTGGCCCTTTACAGAAAAAGTTTGCTGACCATGAAAATATTTTACAATTAAATAAGACAGTATGTTGAAATATTTTGACTAATTTCTAAAAGACAAAAATTGTTATATATCTCCAAATAAAATCAAATGTACATAAACTTCTTGACACATACAGAAATTTACCTGTTCTTTCCTGTCACCCACACTGAATTTTATTTTCCTTTCTCTTGCTCTCTGCAATTTCACTGATTCTTATCTTTCATTGCTCTTCTTTTTTTAGGCTAAATGTTTCTCACTGTGTGGTTCCTGGACCATCTCAAAATCACCCAGTACATGTAAAAAGGCAACACATTTGGTCCCATATTAGACCAGCTGTGATTCTTCAGCTTTCAGAAGGTCTTTAAGGGAGGCTTTCCTAACCCACTCTGCCTCTCACTGGTCAATGCAAAATGATAGGTTTTTAGTAATTTCCAACTCCTCCCTATTTTGTGATCCACTATCAGAACCAGTTAATAGATATCACTAGAAAACTTGGGGGAATCAACTGTCTTTAAACAAGTAAATGCTGTTCTTACTCCTGTGATTTAGCTTGACTAGAAATAAAATGGGTGTCTTGATCCCCTCTCACTTTTGTCTCGATATTTCATTTGAGTTGAACTCTGAACAGGAGAAGGGAAGACTGATAATCACACTGAACCAGACAGGTAACACCTCCAGGGAATTTGTATTGGGACACAGATACTCTAATTAGTCTCTTTTGAACACCTGGATTTGAAATTTAAACGAAACCAGATGGGACGATCCCAGATGAAATGGATTAGCTTCTAAATATGTCAATAAATAAATTGGCATAGGACTACAAACACATAGAAAATTATTAATTGAGTGACATAAATGTATTCAGAAAGATTAACTATAATAGACAAATCTTAATGAGAGACAAAGAAGTATCTGTATCTGTATTTCACATTTTAGAATGATATTTATTTATTTATTATATTGTTTATTTTATATTTTCCTCTACTAAAGAACAAAGGGTTTTAACTCTTGGGTTTTTGTTTGTTTGCTTGCTTTTGTTTTCACTGATGCCTCCATCCTCAAGCACCTACAACAGTTTCTGGGACATAGTGATGTTTAGTATGCAATTGTTTTTGTTGATAGGATCAAAAAGAGAAGTTGTGTATCACCAAGAAGACTGGCCACCACCTCAAGTTTTAGGTTGTTCTCCTTTTTACTTATGGCTGAGAAACTAGTAACTGAGTGCTAAAGCAGAGTAAAGATGTACTGACACTGTAGCTGGATATGGGAAAGAAGTATGGTCTTTCATATTTAGTTGTTGAAAAGGAAGAAGTTGATGAGATGGCTGCGGAATCCTGATGGAAGCTAATGCAAAGTTACGGAGGTATTGAGAGTAACAATGAGAACAACATTGTCGAATTGAGAGTGGGGACCATTGCTGGACTATTGCTTAAGTAGTTAAAGGAGTATTAGTAAAAATGGAAATTACGATCAATTATACATGATGTTCTCTTTGCACATATATTTCAATTTCTTTATTGTCTTTTTAGCAGTGTTTACTATACTGTTAAACTTCTACCAAGTTTTTAATATTATATTTGAAATTTTTTAGTTTTAGAATTGCCATTTGGTTCTTTTTTAGTTTCCAATTTTATACATAAATTCCCAATTTTGTATTTTATTTCCTTAAATGTATTGAGCATAGTTACTTTAGATTGTGTGTGATAACTATTATGTCCATCTCTCCATATTCGGTTTCTATTGTTTTTTATTTATCATGTTTTTAAAATTACATTTTTATATGGCTAGTTTTTATTGAGTGGCAGATATAAATGAAAAAAACAAACAAACAAACTAAAGATAGTTTGAACCCTAATGTGATTTTATATTCCTCCATAGTTATAAATTCACTTTGGGCAGATATTTATGGACACTAGCTAACTATCCTGGAATTCCTTAATTCAGTTACAGATTAGATTATTTGTAGCTGTGTTTCAAACTTGAAGAGGAAGGTTTTATTTTGCTTTTACTCTTATTTCTAGGATAGAGGTTTCAATGTCCACTCCCGGACCTGGAGATTTAATACACACACACCCATCAGTGATCCCTGAATTCCCAAAGAGTTTTGCTTAGCTCAAAGTTCCTATTGAAAATCTTGTTCAGTTTCTCTGCCTCCTTTGCATTTCTACTGCAACTCATTAATGCTCCTTGGGGAAAAATGTCTCCAAATGACAAGTTCACCTCTTTGGATTCCCTTTTCTGTCCTGATGCTTGCTCCGTAATTTTCCCCTGCCTTATTAGTGATTTGATACCTCCAAAAACAATGCTTTGTAATAATTTGTCCAGCTTTCTAAATTGTTCTCAGTGGAAGGGTTAGTACACATGACAAAATCTGCCATTACTAGAAGTGGAACCAGTTTTTTTTTTTACCTTGTGGCACAATATAATTCCAGGGTTCTGACACAAACTTATGAAAATTATTGTCAGTAAAATTACAATTAGGTTGTTACTCAGAGAAGACAATTTTAATTATATAAATAAAACACAAAAAATCTATGCCCATGGAAGAATTTTTTCAAATCATTTGCAATTGACTAAGTTATCTTTGGATATCTAGAATGGAGATTTAGTCTCAAAAGAATAATAAGAGTCTAGTTTTGACCAGGTGTCTTCCACATATTCTTTTTCCTTTCTCTCAGTTCTGATATTCCTTCCTGTTTATTCCTTCCTATTCTTTGCTGCAGGTCAAACTTTTTGAAGCAAATAAACATCATTGACCATGGGCTGTCATATTATTTCTTCAGAAATGTCCGAGTCCCAGTGGTGGACATGCAAAACCCTAATTTCAAAATGGGATAGCTTCTGTTCTTAAATAATCAAACTTTATAGTATGTAGCAGCATGAAGTTGCTAGTACTGACAACCTCAAACATTTAGGAAAGCATTGCCTTTAAGTTTATATAAAGTACTTCAAGGAATAGTTGCCAGAGGCAAGGTATATATTTGCCAGCCATATTGTGCCATATATTTGCCAGTATTGTATATATAAGAGCAAAGTGCTTTGGGTTGCATTTTTAAGTTTATATGTTAATAACAACTTGTGATATAACACATGTATAAAGTCAGAGACCAACCATATCTGAATGTTTTTGTTGTTTACTTGATTTTAACTTCTATCACCATGAGCCTGGCATGTGACAAGTTTTCATAGATATGGTTGAAAAAATAAAATTAGAAAAAAGTTAACTTCTCATTTTGGATGGACTTTCTAACTACAGGCATATTTTCAGATGAGAATTTTAAAACTCTTAAGTCAGAAAGCCTGAGAAATGTCTTTTTGTTAAGGTCTATCACTGATAGAAGATTTAGGATATATGTTCTTTGGTGTTTCTGGGTCAGTAATGAAGGTGATTCTTTCTTGTATAAGTTCAGATAATGACAATTATTTTGGGACAGGCCCTTTCAGTTCAAAATTCTGGAATAAGTACATTAGATAACATACTTATCTCTGAGTGAAATCCAACTTATCCTTCAAAATTAACTTAAAAAAATTTTTAAGGGCAAATCTACTAAATATATCTATATAGCACTTTTGAACAACTGTGATGGCTGCTTGAGGAAATATAAGAATTTAGTGATATAACAGTTGAATTTTTTCAAGCTTTATGAGGTATAATTGATGAATTAAAACTGTATATATGAGGTCTGTCCAGAAGAAGTCCATCCATTGTTAATAGAACGAGAACACTTTGCATGACATCGATGTAACCTGGCAGCCAAAGAGAGTGGACTGGAATGTGCATGTGTGAACAATGATGACTTCACTGTACTAGTTAATGGCGGTGGTAGACACCATTGAGTGAGCATGTGCACTGTGTGGCCATTGCATTCAAAATTACTGAGAAAGTAGAGCAACAAACCTGCATCAAATTTTACATTAAGCTTGAACATTCCTCCATAGAAAGTATTCAGATGATTCAGAAGGCCACAGCTATGGGCAACTGATGACTGGCAGCTTGATCACAACAATGCAGCTGCTCATGAATCATGTCTTGTGCACAGTTTTTTGAAGAAACATCAAATCACCCAGGTGACTCAGCCCCACTACCTCCCAGATTTGGCACCCTGTGACTTTTGACTTTTCCCAAAACTGAAATCACTTTTGAAAGGGAAGAGATTTCAGACCATCAATGAGATTTAGGAAAATACAACAGGGCAGCTGACGGCAATTAGGATAACTGTGTGAGGTCTCAAGATCCCTACTTTGAAGGGGACTTAGGCATCATTGTCCTATGTATAATGTTTCTCATGTCTTGTATATTCTTCAATAAATGTCTGTATTTTTCATATTATATGGCTGGATACCTTCTGGACAGACCTTGTATTTAAGGTGTATAACATGATATTTTGAGATATGTATACATTGTGAAATTATTACCACAATCAAACTAATTTCCATTTTTCTTATGATCCTTTTGTGTATGTGTGTGGTGAGAACACCAAACATTTACTCTCAGCAAATTTCAAGTATACAATACAGTATTATTAACTGTAGTCACCACACTGTGCCTTGGCTCTCCAGAGCTAGTTCATCCTGGACAACTAAAATTTTGTCAGTTGAACAACACTTTTCCTTTTCCCCTACCCCTTCAGCTCCTGAAAACCACTATTGTACCCTGTTTCTCTATGAATTTTACTTTTTGAGATTCCACATATAAGTAAGATCGTGAAATATTTTTCTTTCTGTGTCTGGCTTACTTCACTTAGCATAATGCCTTCTCATTTCATGCACATTATTGCAAATGACAGGATTTCCTTCTTTTTGAAGGTATATACATACCACATTTCTTAGACTGAATTACTTCTATTAATATACACATCAAGTTATTGAATTGGTGACTTCATGTAGTCTTCTCCTTAAAGATGGTACTTGCAGGTACAAAGATGCAGAGATGTCTATGGCCATCAAATGATTACTTGAAAAATTCTCCACTGGCAGTTCAATACTGGTTTTCCTCATCTAGCTGTAGATTTGCAAATTCTCTATAATCAAATGAATGTCTTTGATTTAGATGACCAATGAAATTTCTAGTAATCTGGCTAGGATCTCCCCAAGGAAGAGACATACAAATAGAACATGTCACAGGAACTATTTGAAATAGGTGATTACTGTTCCAGTGATCCAGTAAACACTTAAAGGTGGGATGCCCAGAAGAACTTATGTTCCCTTGATAAGTTTCTACATTATCAGATGTGGAAATTTCACTCCTATTACTGTTTCCTACTGAATCTTGAGACAGCTGAAAGTTTGGAATGATAGCAGAAACACCATACTAGTCTTGATACGTCTTACAAGATTTGTAATGATATCTCATATGACAGAACTTAATCTGTTTTGTACAGCATTTGCAGCTACCAGGACACTTCCTCATATTTTCTAGGTCTAGGGCCTATTCAGGCCATGCTATTTCTCTTCTAGTCACATTTTCACAACAGAGGGGGGACAGTGTATTCTGCTTTCTCCCGCTTAGGCCAGGAAACATTTTCTCCACATACAGTCTTGATGTGACTTCTTTATATCCTTAGTTGTAAGACTTTTGTTCAGCTAGATATCAAGCAGTTCTGAATAATGGTTTTTCTGTGATTTAGTTGTAATTTTGATGTGGTTGTGGGACAATTTGAGTCCCACATTTACCTTTGCCGCCATCTTAACTGGATCTCACATTTTCTTTGTCCATTCATCTTTTGATGTAGACTTGGGTTTACAATGACTGAATATTGCATGCCCTTGCCATTGCATGCACTAATAAGTTGATGAAGAAGTGGGAGAATTCAGAAATAAAAGCAAATCTCCTGTACATTTAGGTCAGTGTCAGTCAACTCCACTGAAAGAATCGATACACCTGTGATCTGGAAAATTTCCAAGATCATAATTAGAGCTTACTTTTTAATTTTTTATTTCCTCTTTGCAGAAAATTGTAGCAGTATAACAGAAATTGGCATAAAGCCATTCATTTGCCCTGAACATTGCTGGTAGTTACCAAAGACACACCATGGCTCTATGAATTAGATCACCAAACTTTCTCCTGAACAAGATTAATTTAACAATTTAGTATTTGAGAGATATGCAGTTCCAGATGATCTACCTATTCTGTTAATGAGATATTTATAATTTCTTGGTATTTTTTTCTCCAAAGTGATGTCAACTCACCTCCTGACTATACAGATAATGTTAGGCAGATACCTCTGCCTTTCTTTATTTGGAAAAATATTATAATTACCCATCAAAAGAATATAATTTGATAATATTTTTAAAAATACGTGTGTTGACACTTCTTTGAAATAATAATATGTCTAAATATACATACCTGGGAAATCAAGAATATGATTTTTTTCTAAAAGCTGAGTATTAGTTCACAGACATTTTTCTCCTATCCCTAAAACATCATGAGGTTGGCTTTCTCCAGTTAACTGATACAGGTTACAAAAAACTTGAAAATGTGATGGTGCTTTGGATTATTTCCAAATAAAATAAATTGGCCAGGCTTGGCTATCCTCAGGGCTGAAATAAGATGACCATATATTATTAGTCCTACTTGCTTCAGTTCTAAAAGAAGTGCAGACATCTGCAATCACCTGGCCCTGCAGAGAGATGTGAAAATCATCCTGGCCCCTTTTGTGCCTCTATTCTGTTTCTACTTGTCAGGTAGAAGTTCTGTAGAGGAACTAGGCATGAGTGTAAATCAATGATTCTCAATCCCTCAGCGAGCAGAGAGAGTATTTGTAAGGTTTATAAAATTTTCTCTTGAAATTTGCCAAATGCTTATTTCATTAGCTTCTTTTGTTTCCACAGTAAACTGCAGTTTCTTTAATAAAACATGTGAGTTTTCTACTGTTCTCATCTTTTCCTTTTACCATCAAAGGGACAGCTGTCTTCCTGACGTGCCTGCTCTTCCCTAGACAAGGGGCTTCTCAAAACTGCTGCTTCCAGGCTGCATGCTTCCCAACCTCTTAATGGCAACTGTTGAGTAGCCACAAGTTCTGATCAGATCTTGAACATGATTTTGTTCTCAGCATTTCCTGGGTGAGGATAGGGACTACTTACTCTGGACTTGAACCTTAACATGTTGTCTATGTCCCATCACTCCTGTTGCACTCTCTTCTCTTCTGCTCCTTTCTGGCCTCACCATCTGCTTTTATGTGAGCACCTGAAACAATTCTGCTCTTTTCACATTTTCATTTATCACCTGCCTCCCGGTTGTATTGTAGGAATAAGCTATGGTAGTTTTATTTGTTGTCTCTTTTGATTTCCATGGTTTTATTTTAGAAAATGTGTGGGGAAATGTGAAATTTAAGTAGCCTACCTTACTTACAAATGAAAAAAAATATTTTACTGATTCCCTTTATATTATTTTAAATCTTTATAAAAAGCCCATGAAATAGATATTTTACCCCCATTTGTAGGAATCTCTGGAAGTTTATTTTACCTGAAATACTTCCTTGAAAATTAGTTAGAGTCAGGGTTAAACTCATATTTAACTCTACAGTTCTTAACTATAGTACTATACCACTGGGTTAATAGTTTTATTCTTAAGGATGTAAGTAAGGTGCTGGAGTTAGATTGCCCAAGTTAAAGTCTTGACTCTACCACATGCTAGCTGTGACCTTCAGCAAGTTATAGAACCTAGAGAGCTTAGAGTTATTCATCCATAAAATGAGGACAGTATAGTACTTTTCCTTATACAAACATCCTAATATTGGATAAAATAATCCATGTAAAGTTCATAGCACATATTAAATACTTAATATGTATTACTTATATTAATTCTTAAAGGAATATTACATTAGTTGAAGCTTTAAGTATTTTCAAGCATCTTCACAGTGTGATGATCTCTAAATTTTTTAGCATATAAATACAAAAACATTAAGTATTTGATTGCAGACTTACTGTGGACAAACTCAAAACAAATTTCATTTTGCCCAATGTCTACTCTCCACGTGAACATGCAATAGCTAATCTCATTTTAGACTTCCTCTATAAGATAACTCTTGCTAATAGTTTCAATATTGAAGGTCTAACTGCACTCTAAGCACAGTAGGGTGCTGCCAATGTATTCCTCTGTTAATGGAATGATTTCCCTAAAGCATCCTCATGCAATCAGATCCCATTGTTTTTAGTAGCACTAAAAAGCAGTTGAATTACAAATTTTGCTACTAAAAATGATTGTGTAAAGAAAACAAACATATCTCATAATGATCACACTAGAGGTATAAATTTGAAGCAAATATTCCTGAATGAAGCTTTAAAAAGCCTTTTAATAAAGTTGACCAATTGGGCTCTTCCATGATACTAAAATAGTTGCTGTTGAGAGAAAAGGACATGACTGTTTATTTAAATAGTTTATAGCCCTATGTCTTCTAAAATAAATTTGAGAAACTAAAAAAATGTGTATATTTTATATATAAATTTATATATATTTATATCCAAAAATATTTCAAAAGGTAGAATTATTTCACAGTCTTGCCTCCAGAACAGACTGTCATGAGTTGTCAGTGAAGAACCCTCCTTGAAATGACGTCTAACATTTCTTCTAATATAAAACATGACATTTCTATCCATAGGCCAGCAAATTGTGCCATCAAAGTTACAAAAAAAAATTATAATTTATTTTTAAAATGGTAAAATGGAACCTGGTGCTTGCTCTCTCTAGGATTCTTTGCTTTAATATAATCTTATGTCCACTTTAGAACTGTTGAGAACTTGACAGGGCGGAAGAGATTTGATATTTTATTATCCTGTAAACCTGTAGTATTTGTGAGTTTCCCTAGACTAAAAAATCATAGGTATAACACTTCAAATATAAACACTATTCAGAGTCCTAAGCAGTAATGTGGTTTTCAGACTCATTTTTCTGGGAAAATATGCCTCTTCAAGTAAAGTTGGAAGCTCCACAATGAATCAAGGGAAATGTTCGTAATTAGCTCCATATCCAGGTGGAAAATTAAATTATATTCTTCATCTTCCCATCCTTAACATGCCTTGTAGGATTGTGATTTACAGAATTGTTGATATTTCTGAACTATTATTAATAAATATAGGTTAGTTCAATGCTATTTTTACTTAATTATTTTCTGAACCCCCTCCCCCATCTCTTCATATTGAGGAATACATACACATTAAAGTAACAACCACTTGCCAAGGTATGTCACTCAAAGTGAATAGTAGAGTAGGGTAGAGGATTGTGGGGTCATTTTGGTTAACATTCTATTTTCTGCCAATGGAAATAGCAAAGAGAGGAGAGATTAGGTAAAACAGGAGGGCTGGGAGGTCAGTGTAATGTAGCAAAACAAAACATTTACATCCTCTCTGCAATGAATGACATAGACTCTATCCTCTCGGTTTAGTGCCTCTTTAGTCATATACTCTCTAGCATCTTCAATCTATAAATGACTTTATTGACAACAGTTGAGAAATGAGGCATTAGTATCTAATATATTCAAAAGCCACACAGCTGTTCCTGTCATATCACCACTACCCAGAGCTCCCGATGCTGAGAGAAGGACTTGAAGAACACATCGATCTCTTACAACCCTAAGAATGGTAAATAGGATGAAAATTGTGCTTGACAGAAATTCAAGAGACCATATTTAATTTCTTGACAATATGTAAAACTGGTTTAAAGTGGAAGGCACTTCTGTATAATAAATGTTTGGAGACACATGTTGAGCATATGAAGTCACTGACAATAGATGGACTCTAATCTTTTCCAAATTTTAGTTTAATGCTGAGTGCTGTTAGTTTAAGTATGAAAGACAGACAACAAGCCAGATTTGAATTGCTTTGTGTTGTTTGTAGTATAGTGGATATTGTAGTATAGCCATATGGATATTTTGATAGACTTTTTAATAAGATTAATTCAGCACTAAAGTATATTTCTAAAAATATAATAATGAAATGGTAGCCAAATTTAAAATGTCAATATAATTTAGCATTAAATTTGTTTATATATGCATATATATGTTATTATACATATGATTTTATTTGTATTACAAGATAAAAGACCTATTTTTGAAGGCACCATCATCAGTTCAGCAACAAATTGTTAGTGGAGTAAATGATACTAAAGAAACAAAAATGAATGAGATATTTTTCTTGTCATCAAGAAGTATGCCATATTAATGGGAAGATTTTCTAAAGTAATCTAAATGTTCCCAGCCTTGCAAAAACTGTGCCTAAAGAGAGTTTAATTTTTTATAGAGATAATTGTGACCTATTGCGTGAAAATAGCCCACTCAATGTACCCCAGTTTTTGGAGAGTTTCTGATCACACATTGTGCTGGAGCAAACCTCTCAGTTTATATTGTTCTCATCTCTGCTCTGTCATGAGGCTGGTTAGCCTTCATGAGGCTGGCACTCTGAGAGAGGCAACATAGCTCAAAGTCATGTAAGTGTTTGCCTGACCACCTTTTCCCTTCATAAAATATCAATGTCATCCAACTTTAATTCAAGGATGATGATTAAATTAGAATTGTTTTATATTGTGGAGACAAATATATTCACTCTCTCTGTGTATGTACATATACATGTGTATATATTTACATATATGTGTGCTTACATATGCACCCATATATATATGGGTACACATCATATATATTGTTTATATATAAAAGATATATGAATATGCATAAAGAAATGTAAAATTATAATATATGTGTGTGTGTGTGTGTGTATATATATATATATATATATATATATATATATATAGTTTCTTTATACATATATATTTTTCTAGTGACCTGCAGACTAAAAGGGGCAGGGCATTAAGACACATGGTTATTGCTCTCAAGGAGGTCATAGGTCATGAAATGTTTGGGGACAAACATAAATGGCTGTGATATCAACAGAAAGAACTCTCTGTGTAAGAAATGCAACTAAAATTATACAGAGATCAGAATCAGGAGAAGTTATATATGGTTAAAGGACTCATGGATAAGGTGAAAATATAATTTATCATCTAAACTTGCACATTTTTAAAAATGAAAGGGGGATCAATTGACAATTATGCCAGGGAAACAGGTGTTAACCATGACTGTTGCAGGCAAACCAGAACATAAGAGTCACCTTGGAGGGAAAGTCTTACAGAAGAGACAGCATTTCATCTGAGAATTGAAAAATGGCTGGAGCTGGACAAATAGAAATAAGGTGAGGGTCATATAGAAGCAGCAAATCATAGATATGATTTTTAAAATATGGATTAAAAATAATAATAAAAAATGATACATTCTATATACTGAAGGAACCAGCAAATGTAGGTGCTGTTTTAGAATCCTGGATAGAATAAATTAGTGTGATGAAACTGGGTAATTTAATAAAGTGATTATTTACAGAATTACATGAAGATTTGAAATCTATATTGGATCATTATATTTACCATGCTAGTACCAATTTGAGCTCTTTCTACCCTCTAAGCTTGAAGAGGTGAAGGGGATTGGGAGTTTCTGGAACCTAATGAGGGCTGCTTGACAAAAGCTGTGACTTTTAAGGAGGGCCACAGCCAACTTTCAGTAACCTGGAATAAAGAGGAGGCCGGTAGAATAAATACCCTGAATTACTTCCCTTCTACCCCCTGATCTCTTGCTGTTACCACTGGACAAATCTAAATAAAAGCCAGCAGGTAAGAGAACTGTTAAAACCATACTTTCAGATTCTAGGTAGAGAAAAGTGGGGAATAGGTTTGGAGGTGTAAAGAAAATATATCCAAAACAAAGATCATAGCTGAGAGCAAGTTCAATAAAGGAGAGATAAAAAGTTAATTATGATCATTAATAGATCTATGAGTGCATGAAAGGAAATATAGAACTGAAGTTTGGGAAAGATCAAATGCTTTTGGAATCAACTGAATAACGTTGACAATGAACACATTTATTCCTGCTCTCCTCTACTTCTCTAGGATCTGGACTGGTTTTTATGGTATAATGTTTTTGCATCTTTCTTTACTTGTAATGGTGACTTTAATGATTACTATTACAAATATTTTTGCATGGCTCCTTTTTATGTATGGGTATATATATGTGTATATGTATGTGAATGTATATAAAACAAAAGCCCTTTTTAATGTGTAAAGTTTTAAAGACCTTATACCAAGAAAGAATCAAAGATTATTCCTGCTCAAAATCTACTGCTCAAAGAACCTGAAAGAACTGTCAACTACAGCAACTTGAAAAGTTCCTATAAGCCTATAAGTCTTAAGGATGAAATGTCTCTTGACCAACGTATTTTATTCTTGGTATTATTTTGGGACCTCTACACTGGTTTAATTAAAACAATTTTAATAAGTAGGCTGGGTTTTTAAACTTATTTACCTTTGTAACCATTCTGCCCAGCTGTTATTCATCCTTGCCCCTATTATCTTTTCTCTTACTATTTCTAGCATATTAGGTCTATCCCACTGTTCCAGTTTGGTGACACATAGTAGACTTTCTTGAGCCAAAGATTTTGTTGCTAATGCTAAGTATCCCTTAGGTTTTTTTTTTTTTTCTATCTGTTTTTGATATCCACTTCATATTAGTATAGCTTGTTTGTAATGTAACTTCTCATTCCTATCCTCCAGTAATAGTTACTCAATTGGATTATCATCTGTTCTATTATTCCTATTTAAGTTATTGCACTAATCAAAGTCTGGACTTCATCAACATCTGTAAATGAAACAGCTGTCATCCTAGAATCCTGCCCCTCTCAAGTGCCAAAGTTTGCTACAATTACCTGAGCCATATCTTTCTTCTCCACAATCTCCATGAAATAATGGTGGTGAAATGCAACATTAAATACCTAAATGTCTACACCAATGCATAGTTCTCTGTTAAATGCATATTTCTTTGTACATCTACTCCTTGTAATACTGTTTTTTTCTTCTTAAAACATTTCCTTTTATTTTGGAGACACTAATCTCTGTTCATCCTTCCCTAACTTTGAGTATTTCTTCTCCACCTGTTGTTCTGCAATGCAGACTGTCTCCAAGATGGTTGCCAATAACTCTTGACTCTGGTATCTACACTCTTATTTTGTACCTTCCACACTTCATAGGACTGGGCTTTGTAATCAGCTCCACAGGATACTGCAGTAATGGCCATGTGTGATTTTTGAGGCTGTCATTTTTATGCCATTGTATTTCAGACCCAATTCTCTAGGATTGCTTGCTTTGGGGAAGCTAGCTGTCATGTTTTGAGGACACTCAAAAAGCCCTTTGGAGACAGACTTCCAATTGGCAAGGCACTGAGGTCTCCCGTCCAGAGCCAGCACAGAGCAGCAGCCTGAAGTGTGGAGCAGTCTCCTTGAGCTACCGAGATAAAAATTGGTTTTCAAGGTTACCAAGATGGTCATACATGAGGGGCCAAGGTTCTAGAGTAAAGGATCTATAAATAACAGAATTCCCCTTAAAGCAGTGGTTCTCAACCTTCCTAATGCCGCGACCCGTTAATACAGTTCCTCATGTTGTGGTGACCCCCAACCATAAAATTATTTTCGTTGCTCCTTCATAACTGTAATTTTGCTACTGTTATGAATCATAATGTAAGTATCTGATATGCAGGATGTATTTTCATTGTTACAAATTGAACATAATTAAAGCATAGTGATTAATCACAAAAAAACAATATTTAATTATATATGTATTTTCTGATGGTCTTAGGTGACCCCTGTGAAAGCGACGTTCAACCCCCAAAGGGGTCATGACCCACAAGTTGAGAACCACTGCCTTAAAGCATTTGCTGACTTCTAGACTGAGTGTATGGAATGTGAGTCTCCTACAAATGCAAAACATCATGCAGTTATTAAAAGAAGCTAAAAAGCTAAGTAGATTTTTCATTAATCTCAAAGTCCTGAGAAAACAAAAACTGAAAACGATATGGTATAAATATACTAGTTTGTTCATCCATTTACCTATTGAAGGAGATATTGGTTGCTTCCAGGCTTTGGCAATTATGAATAAAGCTGCTATACACATTCCTTTACAGGTCTTTAAATCAAGTGGGTAATACTTGAAAGCATAATTGTTAGGTGATATAGTAAGACTATATAATATTTAGCTTTGTAGAAACCTCTCAAACTGTCTATACCAAAATGGCTACACACATTCTTACAAGAAATGAACGAGTTTCTTTTGATCTACATTCTCATTAGCAATTTCTGTTATCAGTTTTTAGGACTTCGGCCAAGCTAAAAGTTGTAGGAGTCTGTCACTGATGTATTAATATGCAATTTCCTAACGACAAATAATGTTGATATTATTTCTGTGTACTTACCAATAGCATATTTTTCCTGGTGAGGTGTCTGTTTAAATATTTTGTCCAATTTAAGTTGGGTTGTTTATTAACTCAGTAAGAAACTGTTGACTTTTTAGAATTCTTCATATATTTTGGAGTCAAGTCCTTTATCAGATATGTTTTGTGAATATTTCCTCCCTATCTGTGGCTCATCTTTTCATTTTCTTCATATTGCATTCCACGGAGTAGTTTTTAATAAAGTCTAATTTATCAGTTTTTCCTTGATAATAGACAAATGACAATGCTTTTGGTGTCATAGTTACAAATTCATGGTCAAATCCATAGCTATTATCCTATTTTCTTCTGGATTTATAAGATTACAAAATTTTTACTTGCTATTTAGGCCTACGATCTATTTTATGATCTAATTTTGTGAAAGAGGTAAGGCCTAAGTCTAGATATTTTTCGCATATGGACATCAATATGTTGAAAAGTCATTCTTTTCTGTGTTGAATGTTTTTTACTACCTTCTCAGAGATTAGTTGACAGTATTAGCATTGCTCTATCTCTATTCAATTAATCTACTATCCTTTTGCCATTAACATGTTATATTGATTACTGCAGTTTCCTATTAAGTCTTGAAGTCAATTAGTGTCAGTTCTTCAACTTTGTTCTTCTCCAATATTATGTTGGCTATTCTGGTCTTTTGTCTTTCCATATAAACTTTAGAATTAGTTTGTTGATATACATATCAACATATCCATATCCATATCCATTTGCTAGAATGTATTTTAGGATTGCATTGAATATATACTTCAAAATGGAAGTATTGACATATTAAAATTTTTGGATCTTCCAATCTATAAACACAGACTATGTCTCCATTTATTTACATATGTTTTTATTTCCTTCAGAATATTGACTCTTTAACAACAACAATAAAAATTATTTCAAAATATGGCTCTTGGAAAACTACTAAAAGTAGAAAATTTGCTTAATCTGATAAAACCCATCTGTAAAAAAATACAGGAAACATATTTAATGGTGAAATATTGATATTTAAATATGAAAAGTTCCATCTAACATTGGGAAAGAAACAGTAATGTCTTCTATTACCACATTTCTAAACATTGTATTGGTTGTCCCAGCAAGCTTAATAAGGAAGGAGGAAAAAAAAGATATAAGAATTAAAAACACATAAATATAACCATCAAAGACAGTATAATTTTCCATAGAAACCTGAAAGAATGCAGAGTTCCTATTAGAATTAATAAGAAAAATTCTGCAAGGTCATTGGATACAAGGCCAGTCGTAAGAATTGAAAGAGTCAATATTGCAAAGATGTCAATTTCCTTTTCCCTAAATGATATATAGAGTCAATATAATACATAATCATGTAAGGATTATGAAAATATCTTTGTTGGAATTTGATAAGTTGGTTCTGGATATATACATCAAGTGAAGAGGAGGCATAGCTAAGAAGAACAGTCCGAAGACTTATATTACCAAGTATCAAAGTTATTATGAAAGTAATATAGTTTGGGGGAAAATACAGACTATAGAATAAAATTAAAAGTTCAGAAACAGAACTATATGTATGCACTATGCACACCAGTATACGTGATCACCTGATTTATGATAAAGAAGCCATTAAAATATAATGGGAAAATTATGGTGTTTTCACTAAGTGGTGCTGGTTCAATTAGATATCCATATGGAAAAAAACAAACCTTACGTCTTATATATCCAAAAATAAATTCCAGATCATTAGTTTATCTAAATAAGTAACATCATTAAAGAACCCACAAAGATAAATAGCTTGAGGATAGATAGAAACATGATAGGTTAATGACAGACAGTTAAGTAAATATGTAGAAACCTTAATATATAGATAGATGATGGGATAGGTGTATGCATATGCGTGTGTGTGTGTGTGTGTGTGTTTGTTTGTTTCTGGGAACACTCACACAAAAAACTTTGAACAACAATTAACTTTGTGAAGTGCCTGCAGGTGAGTTAAAGTGGTAGGAGAGAGAGAGTCTTTAATGCACATATCTTGAACTGTTTCCATTTTTAAGGGTACATTTTAAAATATCAATAGAGTATCATAAAATTATGAGCAAGTTTAAGTTTTTTGGTTTACATGTCATTGAATAAAAACCCAATAAGTATTATTTTAATATAAATCAATAAAATGTTTAATAAAGAAAATTTGGTTATGTCTCTTCCCTATTAGAACACTCACTGACGCCCTACTCCTAAGATAAAATGTCCTCAGGTCATACAAAGCCTGAAGGAGTCCCTGGAATGAAAGGCCCTTGTCATCTGGACTTTGTCTACATAAGCAGCCATTTGCACACCTCTTTATCAATACCTCATGCTAGATTATACTGAATTGCCTGTAGCTCTCCAAAAATATCCTGTTGTCATATAGGCCTGTGACCTTCCACATTTACAGAAATTCTTCTGCTGGGAAAAGCCTCTATCTCCTTTTCTGCCCGAAATTTTTTGTTATTTTTTTATAAAATTAATTAATTTTTATTGTATTTCTTTCATTACCATTTAGTCCCCTTAAACTCCTCCCACAATCACCACACTGTTGTCTACACCCCTGAGTCCTGTTTCCTTTTTTCTCAATCCCTTCACTCCTCCCCAACCCCACCCCCTTAGCGGTTCTTTTAAAACTCAGCTCAAACATTAAGTCCTTCAGAAAAGTTAATTATTCCTTGCTTGTTATCCTCTTTATACTCTGTATATACTTGGTGTTGTTTTTCCTGTTTTATCATCTTTGAAATGCTTCGTTTACTTTTTTATTTCCAACATTAGAATGTGAACTCCTTATGGGCCAAGTTTTCTCCACTTATTTCTGTATTTGCACTACCTGACATGACACAGCTACGTAAGGGTTCAAAAAATGAATTAAATTAATGAGTTAAAAGTCTCTGGTCCAGTAAAAGTTGTACTGTGGTCACATGTGCACATAGAGACTATAAAAAAAAAAACAAAAACAACCATACAGATGCTGAATCATACTTAAACTGAACACCTGTAAAAGTATTTGTCCTTATCAGATGAGTTCTCTTTCAAAGAAATGGCATTTGATTGCTGAATTGGTTAATGCAGTTTGCTGTAACTTGTGTTTGAATGGAAGAAAGTTCTTAGATGTACTGGATATTTCTGGGTTGCCTAGCAACAGAATTTAACCTTCAATATTGGCTATTTCTCTTAGTGGTTACGGAAGAACATCTCATCAGTCCAAACTGTCTCTGATCAGCATTTCCAGAGTCTAATTTTTTGAAGTGGCTAGAGAAAACTGAATGTACTATATCAGAGCAATTTGAGCCAAAATGACTTGAAAAATTTAGAGAAAGGTGGTCTGAAGTCCTAAGATTTCTATGAGCAGAAATATTCTCTACATAACTTTCATGATCCCATATCCAAGGGAAAATAGGCCTTACTAACCAAGTAACATATTACAAAAAAACTAACTAACTAAAAATCCTTAATAAAAATAAAAAAGCAACAACAACCTCCTGGACAAATTTTATGGGATTTCTGTAGTAATACATCTCTGTCAAAATAATATCAAATTGATCTTTGATTTTTATTAAATTAAATTGTGATTTAAAATGAAATAATGCAAAGAAATGACTTGATGGTTTTATGAACACTAAGAGAAGTTATAGACATGTATTTTCTTTTTCCCCATAATATCTAACTTGGGAGACTTTATAATTCTGATAAAGTTAAATCAGTATATGAATCTTTGGATAAATAACACCTTCAGAAAAAGGAGTAATGACCAATAACATGTGGCATCATATTTATTTTACCAGTACATAAACCTAAATGGTTCATTATTTCAGTTTTCATTCATTCATTTAACAAGTAAGCATTTACTTTATTCCAAGTACAGCACCAGATGCCAGGGACATGATGAGGAGAAAACAGGCAAGTCCACATCCTTTCATAATCGCTAGACACTCAGTGAATCTGCTTAATCATTTTATCTCTGCAGAACAGATTCTCTGCTTTAGTCCACAACTTCGAAGTTTCACTTTCTCTGCTCAAAGGCCAAACTATACTGTACTGCTTTCAACTCCAATTCCAAAATCCAGGAGAGCTAGCCTGGTTAGTCTAGCTCAGTCATCCACACATTCTGAACCAGTCATCTGTGGCAGAAGCAATGGGTATCGCAGTAAAAACATAGCTGCTAAGCGTATGCCCCATGCACGAGCAGTTCCATTGAAGTGCCTGATCTTGGAGACACCTTTAAAATACCTCTACCAACATATAGGTCTAGAGGATACTTTTTTCATAGGCTGATACATCCCAAAGAAAGTTTTTGAAAGAATAACTTACAAAATGTCAGAAGACCCATGCTCTCCTCCTTCCACCAATCACTTGTTACTCCATGAATCAGGGTAGATGATTTGAAGAATACAAATAATTTAGTCTGCGGATGGGCCCTACTCTCTCATGCATTTGTCATTCCCCTTGGTTTTTAAAAATTATTGTTACATAAATATTTAAAAGTGCTGAAGTATTTTGCATGTGAAGAAAATACTCTTTTGACCCCACATTCACCAGTTCTAAATTCTTTCCTCCACTTCACAACTGATCTTAGTACTTAGTTCTTCACCTCCCACTCACTTCTCAACCCACGCCCATCTGTCCTCTCTTCTCAAAACTGCCCTGCAACTGTTCTTTCCAAGGACTTGACTACACAGTTTGTGATACATATTAAGAAAAATGTTTGCCCTTATCTTACCTGACCTCTCAGAAAGATTTGGCTTCTTCACTATTCCCTCCATGAAACAATTATTTCTGCAACTCCTATGACAGCACATTCTTCTAGGTAGCAAGAATAAGATTTGGGATATGAAGAAGCATGTTGGAGAGAAGGGAAGGGTTCCCTGACTCTTAGTGGGGCTCGGGAAAGGAGAGGGGGAAAGAATGATGACTCACCTGTAGACTCTGTGTGATATGAGGAGAGTAAAATGATGCAGGGCTCTTCAGCAGCACAATGCGAAGTGGATGGATATCCCTTCCCTTGTGCCCAGGATCTCAGAGCAATCCTGCATTGTTCAAGACATTTTGCTCAGGATAACTAGCCTCTTCTGCTGAAGATAGGGGGCAAGAATGCTGAGGCCATGGTGGAGGAACAGGTGATTCAGTGCATGCTCACCCTCCTAGCCTTCGATGTGGCATGCGGTAGTTAGGAGGTGCCAGTGCACTGGCTGAGATTTCTGCCTCCATGGATATTCAAAGACATATGGTATACCCAATTACTATGAGCCCTGATACAACATATCATTTAGTTTACTATTAGCCAGAAAGCTGCATCAGTTTTTAGGATATCTAAGATAAAAAAACACCACATAAAAGTGAATTGCTTTTGATCTTTCCTGTGGATATGAATCAAGAGGAATACAGCCACAACCACATGCCAGTGTCTGTGTAGTTCCTTTTTAGTAAATAAGCCAAAGTACTTGTGATTGGGACTACCACCTGGTTACTGCAGTCCACTGTCATCTGCCATGATCTGTATGTCCTCCCCTGGGGTCATTCTGGTGAATTAAATAGGAATAGACAGAGAACACCACCCTGCATCTTTAAACTCTCTAGTGGTGCCATTAACACCAGCATTGCTTCTGATTTTCTATCTCATTTGGCAGGGAGATGATTTCTACTTGGTCCTTGCTAACACAATTGCTCTTACACCACATTTCAGAGAAACAATGTGAGAGTTTGAACAGTAGCTAAGTATATCTATCCCTGGTATGCAATTGATGACAGGGAAACTTTACCTGTGGGCATATGCAACAATGTCTCATCTTATTCCAATGTCACATGCTTCCCACTGGGGCTTTCCTGTTTACACTTATATGTGAGCTATCACAGGATTTAGCTGGTGCCCAGCTGTAGGCAAAACCTAGGAGTATGGGAGAGTTAATACTCCATGGGTATAAATTTTGAGCCTTGGAAGATAGTATCAGGCGGGTACTTTCTTCTCAAATTCTCCTTGCAATGATTTGGAGACAGAAGCTTCATAGAGCTTCACTGGAGATAATTTACAGGACATTTTGTTATGAACCTGTTACTAGATCATTAACATACTCCCTTACATTTACTCTTCCTCTTTTCATTCCTTATTCTTTTCACTAGCCCTTCCGTTCTTGCTTAAATTCCCTGATAAACTGTTAGTATGTAAGTATTTATTTCTGTTTTGTTTTCTAAGTAACCAGGTTAAGACATTTATAAAATGAGGACAATAAAAGTCCTTGCCTTTAGGATTGTTATTAGTATTAAATGAGAATATTTAATACTAATAACATTAGGTTGGTCAAAGTATTAGGTTGACCAAAAAGTTTGTTTTGTTTTTTTCATATGATGGCTCTAGTAGTGCTTAGTTGTCTTTAACTTCATTCAAAACGATTTTGTTAGATTGCATTGTGACAGCTGTCCTATACCATGCATTTTTTAAAAACTTATCAAAATTTGTGAATTTTTGTGCAGCCATGTTAATATTGAAAATGAAAGAAAATACGCAATATTTTCAGTGCTTTATGCTAAAAAGCAACTGAAACACAGAAAAAGATTCATGCAGTGTATGGGGAAGGTGCTCTGACTGATAAAACATGTCAAAAGTAGTTTGCAAAGTTTCTTGGTACTACTGACATTTTAGCCAAGTGATTCATTTCTGTGGGGCTGTCTCATGCATTGGATGATGTTTAGCAGCACCCCCGGCCTCTACCCAATAGGAGCAAATAGCAGGAGATAGCCGACATGCTCAAAATATCCAAATCAATGAAGTTATTGGTGAAAATGAAAAATGTGTCTTTTATTTGACGGAAAAAACTAAAAGGACTTTTTGGCAACCCAATACTTGTCACACAGTACATGCTTGATGAATGTTAACTACTATTGCCGTTATTTTTATTGTTGTTGTGGTTCTTGTTGTCTGTTTGTTAGTAATTGTAGCAGTAGTATAATATACTCTTTCAAGGGAACAATTACAGAATTATTATGTGCGCTATAAAGCATCGAGGCGCAAAAGCAGCCTTGGTATCTTGATGTCTTTGGTCATCTAAAGTCATCTAATAAAATAACATGGTCCCTTGATATTTTCTGCAACTGCTATATTTTAAAATTCAGATTTTGAGTGGAACATGAAAAATAAAATTGCATTGTGTTCTGGGGCATTCATAACAGGCAGTATTTTGTAGCAATTTGCAAAGTATTCTTTTCAGCAGTATATTTAATATATACAATATGAAATCAGAACTCCTTGAAAGTTCTTGGTTATAACAAAACTAGAGGGAATGGCTGAAGTATTTCCAAGGGATATAATACACACACACACACACACACACACACACACACACACACACACATAATGAGCACATTTCTTAGTACACAACTTTAAAGGAACCCAGTCCTCACTTATGCTTCCTGAAAAACTTTTTCATTCGGAAGACAGCAGATACATATGAAACATAAAACACTATATCCCCTTCCTAATCTATTGATTAGTTTTTATAATGAAAATACTAAAGGCTGAATAGGATTTCTTTTTCTCCTGAAACATTAGCACTGAGTGTACTGAGCATTAGAAATAAGTAGCTTCTGTATACTTATTATTTTTAAATGTAACCGAAATATTTTAGGTTATACTAGTTTGTGTCTATGAAAGAGAGTAAGTTCTTAAATGCACTACAATAGCATGAGACCATATCAAATAAGTAAAATAAAATAAATGATAATAAATTATTTCTGATGGGTCCCAGAGGTGTATGTTTCATAAACCAGTCTGTCAGCATCCACCCTTCTCTCTACTGCTTTAGTCCCCAGTTGTTCCAGCTGTCTGCAGCATGTGGAGCGAGTCATTTAGGAAAGGCAGTCACAGCATAGACTCTTGCTGTTATGCCAGTGCTGATGCCAAAGGTCGCTGGTTCTCAGAATGCCAAGGTAGGATTGGCTTCTGGGCAGAAAGCAGGAACATGGGCTTCTTTCCACATATACTTTGAATCAAGACACAAAGCCTATCATTCCAAAAAGTCTCTCTAAAATTTATTTATCAGTCTTTGCTCATACCTCTTGGCTCAGAATCTCATCAAATCTCTAAAACCTTTGTTCCTTTTTCTTACGGTTTTTTTTTTTTTTTCTTTCTGCTCCTCAGAATGGATGACCTCAATTACTCTATATTCAGATTTATCTATTCTTTCTTCTGCCTCCTTAAATCTGATGCTGAACCTCTAGTGATTTTTTAAAATTTCAGGTATCATATTTTTAAACTGCATCATTCTTTTTGGTTCTAACTCATATAATTTTTTCTCTTTATTGATATTACATACTTGATGAGATAATGCACTTATATTTTCCTTTAGTTTTTGTTGTTTTTAGTTCTCTGACTATATTTTAAGTAGCTGATTTAAACTTGTCTAGCAAGTAAGAACAATATCTTGGCTCATTTGGAGACAGTTTCCATTTGTTACTTTTTTCTTGTTTCATAATTTTTTGTTAAACCTAGACATTTAAAATAGTTAATATGATAACTCTGGAACTTAGTTCTTCTCCATCCTAGGATTTATTGATGTTGTTGTTCATCCAGTGACATTTCTGAAATAATTCTACGAAGTCTGTATTTTTTGCCATGTAAGTCCACTAAAATCTATACTTGGTTATCTTAGTGCTCACCTAACGATTGGACAGAAATTTACTTAAATGCCCACAATAAGTAACTCTCCCAGGGTTTACTAAGGGAAATGGGTGTATTTGGACACTCGTTTAACACGCACCCAGGCAGTTGGAAACTCTGCTTTAGTCTTCATTTCCTGTATGGACAAAACCTGAGGATGGAATCTGAAACGAGTGTCTGAGGTGAGAATTTATAGCCTTCTTTGTACTTTCCTAAGCGTACACACAGCCTTGGGCAGGGCACAGCCCTACGCAATGACATGGCATTCTAGTCCAGGAATATGTATTGGGCTGGACAAAAAGTTCATTGGTTTTTTTTCTTAAGATGGCTCTAGTAGTGCTTAGTTGTCTTTAATCTCATTCAAAACAATTTGTTAGTGACAGCTGTCATATCAGCGTTCATTTAAAATAAAATTTACCAAACTTGTTGAATTTGTGTGTAGCCACTTTAAAATTGATGGTGTAAGAAAATACACAACACTTTATTATTCCAAAAACGGTAAAATGTGACTGAAATGCAAAAAATAAAAATAAAAAATTGTGCAGTGTACGGCAAAGGCGCTATGATTGACTGAACATGTCAAAAGTGGTTTGTGAAGTTTCGTGCTTGAAATTTCTTGCTGGACGATGCTCCATGGACCACGGACAGGTAGACCAGCTGAAGTCAATAGCAAGCAAACAGAGACATTATTTGAGAAGAATCAATGTTATACTGCACGGGAGGTGGCTGACATACACAAAATATCTAAATCAATATTTATTGGTGAAAATAAAAAATGTGTCTTTAATTTTATGGAAAAAATAAACAAACTATTTGGCCAACCCAAAAGGACCTTTCAAAGCCCTCTGCAGACATATTATCCAGATTACCCTTTGAAGTTTCTTCATCAGCCTATTGTTTTCCCCAACTATTTTTCACTGCTTCAGGCAGTCATGATGTTAATTAATTGCCTCTAATCTTTTGTGTTGAACAGCCCCAGGTAAAGGGCTGTTAGCACTAAGCAAGCTCTGATTTGGTTCAAATAAAGACAGCCTTGAAAATGGGATTTTCCATTGAACCACCTGACATGATAAATAATGATAATTCTCTGGAATTGAAGTTTGGAAGGACCTTCAATTCCCTTCAGTCCCTCTACTGACTCCAGGTGATTACTTTTCACTGTAATTGGGTGCTGCTGGTTTTCAAAGCTATAGTGGAGTTAAGAAATGGAAGATGGAAGAGTAACCAACCAAAAATACCACAAAGCTCACTGTTCTTAGTGAGACGCAGCCATTTTTTTTCTTGAACAAATCAGCCTTGGAATAGTACAAGCCTTTGTTTAATTGTCAGAGTTTTTATAAAATTGATTCTGGCAAGTTTTGCCAGTGTTCTTGTTGCTTTTATAGATGAGAGAGTTTTTGAAGGTCCTTACTCCACTTTTTTCACTGACATTTCACTTGTTTTTATTTTAGGCTTTCATTTGATTTTGCCTTAGATTTTATCAACTTCGGTATCAAAACCCTGTCCAAGTCTGATATTAGAACTTTCTGGAGAAAGCACAAGTTAATGAATACCTGCATAAAACTGCACTAATTCCCAACTAAGCTGTTTGAAGTATATCAGCCTTCTCTGTATGGTCTGTCAGCCGATTGTGCTATAAACTTGACTGTACACATGTTATTCTCAGATTGTGGAAGCCTAGCTAAATTATTCATAATACATGAAACCATCTTTCAATAAAAGATTTAATTATGCTATTGATGCAGCTCTAGGGCATATTTTAGTTCAGTAGTACAAAACTTGGCTTCTAATGATAATGTATCTATAACCACAAGAAAGTTCACAAACATAATTTCCCAAGATAATTCATTATTATTATCATTATTGTTGTTGTTGCTGCTGCTGCTGCTGCTGTTATTTGCTTGAATTGATGATCTTACTCAGGTTACAAGAGAAAATTTAGCTAAGCTTTGGTTTTGAAATCTAATTGATAACACTGAATTCTATATACTAGAGTGCACTATATTCAAGATTGAGAAGCAGTGAAGATCTCAAACTCTGAAGCCAGAGTGCCTAGGATTGACTCCTGTCTAGGGTCGAATCCACCACTTCCTAGTGGGATGTCTTTGCTCGAGTTTCTGAAAGTCAGTCGTCTCTGTCTTTTCAAATTGGCACGTCTTCCATGCCCTTTGGGGGTTCCCTCTGGTTCTATCATGCTCTAGCAGAAAGTCAAAACAGTTGTAGGCATCCAATCCAATATCTGAAAATAGTCACTTCATATATTCTGCCCGATATTTTAATTGCTTACATCAGGGCACATTCAGAACCAGTTACTTTGTCATGGCTGGAAGTGGAAGTTCCTCATTATTATTTTTTTTTAAATTATCAAATTCTTCCCAACTTTGCCAAAAAAAATCTCATCAGACTCTTACCTTCTCCCTTTGAATTTGCATGCATTATCATTTTTGAAAATTAAAAAAAAAATTTTAAAGCAAAATATACTCACAGTGCATTGTATAAATACAAGTATATGGCTTGATTATTTTTGATTTTGTAAATAATTATTGAATTTATTAAATTATTATCAGAGTATGATAATACATTATTTCTAATTTCAAAATTTTTTATCTCTTTAGGCCCATATATTAGGTGCCTTTGTAAATGCTCAGTGTGCACTTGAAAAGGAATATCGTTCCCTATATTGGGAAAACAAAGTTTGAGATATAGCCATAAAATAAATATTATTAAAATTGTTTAGTTCTTTTATAGTCTAACTTATTTTGTATCTACTTTATTTCCCTTTAGATTAAAAAGTATATGTTAATATCTTCTATGACTAGTGTATTAATGACTGTCTGGCTATGTATGTATAGTAGTTTCTGCTTTACTAAGGTTATGCTATAATATTTTGAATGTAGGTATGCATAATTGCTATAGTAATACTCGTGAACAATAAACTTGAGCATTACAAACTGTCTTATTGTTGGTCATTTAGTAATTTTATTCTAACTTAGTCAAATTTAGTCTAAATTCTATTTGGTAACAACCTATTCATTATTTTTGTTTTTGCATTGTATAAGTTTGCACTGTCTATTATTAATACAGCAAGATAGGTGTCTTAAATATACTGCACCCTTTCTGTCTTCTAGTTTTTTGATATATGTTTTGCATTAGTATTGCCCATTCTTATCTGCATTCATCTTTCTCATGATCATCCAGTCTGCCAAGGGCACCTCCCTTTCTAAGGTGTTCCCTTCCCCGGAGGTGGTGACTTCCTAAGACTGTTACATTTGGTCCCATTGATTTCCAAGTCTCTTCTTTATGGCTCCCAGTAGCCATGCTCTGACCTGCCAGGTTCATGTTCATGTTCAGTATTTCCCAGTTAGAGTGGTGACAGTTGATATAATGTGTTATCCACCAATGCAGGTCCCAGGCATGGGTTCTAGAGATAACTCTTGATTTTGGTTATTATTGCCCATTTCCATGTATATTGGAGTTTTGGGGTTATCCATTCCCCCTAGTTATGCTCTGATATGGTATAAGGGTGATATTTGTTTTATTTTATTGTTTCTGTGTGCTTTGCAAGAGGATGTGTGGAAACATTGAAATTGAGGAAGCTTCCACTATCCTGTGAAAAATCAGAAGATACACAGCTATTTTTTTCAGCTCTCTTTTCTGGGTTACTTTGCTTATCTTTTTATTTTTCAACATTTCTAAGTTATTTAAGATATGTCTCTTTTAGGTGAAGGGATTAAGAAGTACAAATTGGCAGAAGCATAGAAACAAGGAACAGACTGGCAGTGACAAGAGGGGAGGGGGAAGAAAGATATGGGGGGAAAGAAGGAGAAGGGTCTAGTTAAGGAACAGGTATAAATGACCCATGGACATGAACAACAGGGTGAGGATTGACTCTGGAAGTGGGGGATAGGTGGGGCAGGAAAGAGCAACAGAGGAATCATTGGGACAATTGTAAAAAACCAACAATAAAAAAAGTCAAAAAAAAAAAAAAAAGAAGTACAAATTGGTAGTTACAAATAGTCACAGAGATGTCAAGTACAGCATAGGGAATATAGTCAATGATATTATAATAACTATGTATGGTGCCAGGTAAGTACTAGAAATATCAGAGGGGATCACTTTGTAAAATACATTATTGTTGAATCCCTATGCTGTACACCGGAAACCAATGCAAAATAATACTGAAAGTAAACTTGAATTGAAAAACAACAATAAAAAATAAAAATATATCTCTTTTGTACAATATAGAGTTGAATTTTGCTTTAAAACATAATTTAAAATATTGTTCTTCTGATTGAATTAAGCCCAATGATGTTTATTGGTATGAGTGTAGGTTTGGGTCCTATTCTGCATTTTATCTAATGTTTCATTTACATTTTCATTATATAGACTCTTTTCTTTCCCTTTTTATTGTTGCTTTTTTAATAATTAGTTTGTATTTATATAGCAAAGGTTTAATGTTATACTTTTACCTTCATACAGAGTGGAAAACTATGTAGCAAGTATTTTCTTTGATCTCTGCGTCTCCATTACTTCTACCTTTCAGTCTTATTCGATAACATTATCTTCATGCTTAACTTTGTACTCTTATATAGTTAGGCTTCTACTAGTAATTTTCAGCTTTAAACAATATACTTTAACTTCAAGATTGCACTTTTTTCCCCTGTCATGGCATTTTTGTTAGCTGTCATTTCTATGTTCAGAACATCTAAGATTTACAGACCATTCTGCTACTTTTATTTCAATCTTTTCTTGGTCAAAATTCTACTGTTAAGGGTGTTCATTACTCATCACCATGCCTCTAATATATTTTTTATAACAACTCGGATGGATGAAAATTGTGTTCTAGTAGATTCTTCAGGAAAGTCTCATAAACACAATAATCCCCAATTTTCTATATACTCAGAATTATCAGTAGCCTTTTTCACTTCATGGCTTGAGTGAGTAAAATATTCTTGGTTCACACTTTTCCCCTTATGCATTTTGAATATCTTTTTCTGATGCAGAATTGTGTTATAAAAAATATCTGTTAGAAAACCTTTGCTTTTGCTTTCAAGGGATTCAGTATTTTGGATGTTCAAGGAATATTTTCTTTATAACTATATTTCAATAATTTTAATAGGCTATATCTTAGTGTTGACAATATATCTAGTGAGTTTTTGTCATCTGTCAAAATACTATATTAATTTTATCATATTTCTTGTGGTGTCTTTAGATGAAGGATGACTAATTTATTTTCTATTATTCATATTCAAAATAGATAAATTATTCTTAATGAGAATCAAGAATTCTTCTGAAAATGATAATAAAAAGATCCAAGGCCCCTTTTCTAAGCTTCATGTGTCAAAAGTTCCTTCATGTGTCAAAGGTTCCTTCATCTATTGTAAGCAGATTTTAAACTGTGACTTTTCTGAGCCATATGAACATGATTCTGGCTGCTTTGGTTCTGAGCCTTGTGTCCTACCTTATGTCAGGAGAGTTTCTATTTCCTGCTCTCTTACAAGTTTTTTCACAAACATCCCCTTTGAAGGTGGTGCACCCCCATTTAGATATTATGAGATGCTAGTATTTTCTGAGATCTGTCAGGTTGTTTTGACCTAGAAATAATGAGATATTAAGGTGGTTCTGAGAAGGAAGAACGAGTGGTGTGTTTGTCCATAAATATGCTATCCTGTTTGTGATCTCTGATCACGTATGTGGAAATGTGTTATGTGTGTGCTAGATGATATTGGTGGGTTTCTTGCAAATACCTGAAACTGAATTATTATTTTGCAAACTGCCTGTCTGTCATTTCCCAACATAAAGATCTAAGTTTCAGTGGATTCCTTCTATTCTCACCTTAGGTTTACCCATGTTTTATAACACCTGTTATTCAGTGCTACACAGATGAGGGGGTGGAGGATGGGTGAAAAAGGGGAGAGAAATATAGTCAATGATGTTATGATAAGTTTACACAATGACAGATGATTATTAGAATTAGTGGGGAGATCATATTTTAAGGTATAAAAATATTGAATTATTATATTGCACACCTGAAACTAACATAACCAAGATAATAGTGTATGCCAACTATACTTAAATAAAAAATAAAATAAAATGAATCAAATTTTTGAACACAAAAACAAAACAAAACAAATACTTGGGGCTCTCTGGACTTTGTAGGATGGGGAACTGTTCCCCAGAAACAACCCTAAATAATGGAGAGGAAACATAAATATTTGAGGGATAGCCCACTGTCTGTCAATGTTTCCTTTATTATTCTGTATGGTTTCCAAGAGGAATGGGAGATGCAGAACTAATTTGCTGAAAAGGAAATTCCCAGTAAATTTTAATATAAACAATGCAATTGCTTTCTAAATATTCCTCGAAGTATTTGTGGTTTGTTGTTTCTGCTATTAATTGGTTTTCTTTATGTGTAGGACTCAACATTTGTTCCAAAAATGGGCTAATGATGCCACAGAGAATCTGAAGAGAATTCAATAATCACTGTAGTTTTAAAATGGGATGCTAAAATTTTGTGTGAATTAGTTAAGTACTATCAAGTTGTGCTGAAAGCTTCTTTTAAAAATCACCACCCAAATTCTGTGTCTTAAGTTGCAGAGTGGAATATGAGTCCAATTTTAATCTATAAGCAATGAGGTTATGGATGGGGCATGGTGGGTTTTATATCCACTTATACAATTGCTACCTCAGGTGAAATATTTATAGAGTCTTCTTGCAAATTAATCGTAATGCTTTCCTTACTTATATGGACCAAAACTTGGGAACATGAATGATGACTGGGAAGGTAATTTTTAATTTGAGACACATTTATTATTAGAAGTACTGTATAAGCATCTGAGATCTTTGACTTCATATATTACCTCAAGCAACACAGACTATTTGCTTAGTTCATTAACTAATAACTCAGTAAGGAACATATTAAATAAAGCTCAATTGGTGGAAATTTTTTATAAATGCAGAAACCAAAAACTTAAGAATTTAGAAAGATAGAAATGTTGGAATGGAAAGTATAATTTACTCACTCCTAACTATGCACCCCTGGGAGCCCAATAAAATAATCCTTATTAGGTTCACAGACATAATCTAGTTGCTAAATGTGGAACTCATTAAGTGAGCTAATACTATATGAGTCCTTTTTCTAAGCCTTACTCAGTATGACCTGCCAATATCTTTCAATGCGACTATGTAATGGGAAAATAGAAATACTTTGATATTCTGAAGATAATTAGATACTAACTATGACCTAATGCAAATTCCAGAATTCCAAAACACTAATGTGATCAACCAATTAATATTAGGGCTTATAATTGTCAGGTGATAGGTACAATGAGTTAATAGAAAAATACCATATGCAAGAATCAAAAGTAATTCCACATACCTTAGACTATTCAAGTGTTTCATACAACTATCTTTACAGAGACAAATTAACATACTCTTCGCACCTGATATGTAGTTATTGCCTTAGACTATGCTTTTTTCTTGTCCCAATTATTCAAAATAGTCAAAATCACACACAAATAGCAGAAAGAGCCACAGGCTTTCACTGTCTTACCTAGAGTTATGTCATTTCTCTTGCTCTCTAATATACAGTCCAGAGAGATATTGATCATTCTGATATTCTACAGAACATTATGCCATCCATTATAGTGATATCATCCTGAGGGTTGAATCAGGGAGCATAAGATGCCTTAAAACATGTCATGGGAGAGAACAGATCATGAATTCCATAAAAATTCAGAAATTTTCCACATCTGTGAAATATCTAGGAATCCACTGGTCTGAGACACTTAAGGTACCCCCTCTCAAGTGAAAGAAAAATTGATATACATTACACTCTACAATAAAGAAACACAATATTTATCAGGCCCTTTTGGATTTTAGAGGCAACATATATGTTACTTGAATTCACTATCTCACCCATTTACTGGGAAATCCACAAGGCTGCCTGATTTGAGACATCTCCAAAGCAAATGAGGGTCCAAACCACGGTATAATCTTTCCTACCATCGAACCTTATAACAAAGCAGTCCCAGTGGTAAGAAATGTGTGACATAGACAAGTATCATAAGGTGCCTCCTGCCAACCCCAAAGAGAGCCGAAGTGCTTGGAGTAAAACCATACCACCTTCTAATGAGAACTAATCTCCATTTGAAGAGCCAGACTCACAGATACAGAGAACAGACTAAGGGCTGCCAGAGGGATGGGAGGTTGGGGGCTGGCTGAAAAAGGTAAAGGGATTGAGAAGTACATATTGGTAGTTACGAAATAGTCATGGAGATATGACGTACAGTGTTGGGAATATACTCAATAATATTCCAATAAATATGATGCCATGTGGGCACTAGAAATATTGGGAGTAACACTTTGTGAAGTATATGATTATCTAACCACTATGCTGTATGCCTGAAACTAACACAAAATAATATTGAATGTAAAATATAATTGAAAAAATATACATAAATAAGTAAATATAATTTTAAAATATAAAAGAAAAGTCAGTGCCTGATTTACTACTGAAGTTCAGTAAAGACTGAGTATATTCAATAAAAATTGGATTCTTAAGACCCAGGAATTCAAAGAGATTATGACACTTGAATTGCTCATTGTGAACAAAATGATTTCATCTGTTGAATCATGCACAAGAGATGTCATTGTTCGATGGATGTTGAATATGGGATGGGCCCTAGCAGAACAGAAAGAATGAATAACTTGCCTGCATAGAATTCTCAGGGTTCCTGTTGCTACTCCTTTGTTGCCTAAGCCTTAACTATACCTATGGTGTTTTAAGAAGTTCCCTATGGCCAGTTACCCAAGGGGGAAAAATGTGGTCTGTTTTATATTTAGCAAAGGAAGAAACATATTGTTTTTCTGCATGATATTCTGTCACCTGTAAAAACTGGATAGCCATTACATAACAGAGTTCTTCAGAGGCTGGCCCTAAATGACAGCAATGAAAGAAATCGTTCCACTTGGTTGGCTAGTCTGTGGTCCATGTCAGAAATGTTGGCCTGCAGTACTGATTTACACTAAAACTCTTTCTTCAGCAATTCAGAAGATTTTGTAAGTCTTTAAGTATCCATCTCTCCTCAAACCTGCTCCAGAGCATTATAGTCTCCACAAATGAACCCTGACCAAAGAGATTTAACTAACATCTTATGACTTGACTATATAATATAGTATGCTCATGATCTTAGAAGCATTATAGTCAAAAGCCATTTATAAAGAACAACTGCTGCTATTTTTGTTTGCATTTAGCAGAAATTATTCTTATATATATGGTTGTGCTAAAACAATCCTTATCTTGACAGAGTGGTGAGCTGGTAAAATGGAGATTAAGAAAGTTGCTTTTAAAAAAAATAATTTCTCAGACCCTAAGAATATATAGAGAGGTGAATTTGACAAGTCGGAATGTGTTTGCCTAGTGAGAGTCACAAGAGGTTAAACACTATCTTTGGTTAATGAATCAACTACCCTAAGGGCTCGGGGTCTTAAAATGTCTAAGCCATGCTGTGTTGGAAATTTTTAAATGCAGTTTTACATGACCTGAGTGAATGATTGAAATATTGATGTGAGTATTATTCTAGAAAGAACATTAAATTTCCTTCTTAATTTTAAAAGTCTTTATTGAGTTCTGTCTAGTTTGGCATGATAAATAAGCCACCCTTGAGAAAGTAGGAGCAACTGATATGCACCTGATTTAACTGAAGGAGTGGAAAACTATAAAATCAATAATCTAAAGGTCTTGTTTTCTGGAAACCTTCAGGCCAAATATACCTCCTTTGGAAATGTCAGTACAAGACGTGTAAGTAGTGACATTTAATCTATTTCTTTACAAAAAAAAATAGTAAAATTTATCTTATAAAGATTGAAGTTTTTATTCTAGAGTGTATAGTGGCAATTCTGGAATTAGTTAATTGTTTATTATATTTCTTTAGGGTTATGATAAAAAATATTACTGATAATATCCATTAGAATTTAGTTTCTGCCATTTGACCAGCTTTGTATTAAATATCTCAGATAATTTAAATAGCATTGTGAAATTACAGAGATAAATTTGACCCTGGTTTGTCTTGCTCCAAAACTTGTAATTTTCCTCAGTGCCACCGGAGTCAATATGTATATGGAAATACATTTGAAAGGATATTTTATAACAAAGGACTAAGTGATTTAAGTGTTGTTTTAATTCAAAAAAGCAAAATGGCTGCACGATATTGGGATGATGAATATACATTAAGAACACAGTAATTTTCTCATATTTAGGCCCAGCTCTGAGCTAAGCTGTCAGAGAGGTGAAGGTATTATATCTTTTTGTAACTTTGTATCATCTCCTGGCACAAAATTCCTCAAACTCAGGATCTTCTGTCCTTGTCTGACTGATCAGTGAGATAGAATACATACTGTTAGATGGATGCATTACCTCCATTCTTGCCACTTGGGGAAACCACTAGGATTAGAACCTAGTTGTTTATTAAATTTTTTGAGGACTCTCTTCAGGATTAATAAATTTCTTTGGTCTTCCTACCTGCTCTACATTTTCTCCCCTTGATAATGCCCTGTGCTCTAAAAGTTATATATCAGTTTGTTTCTCAAGTTCTCAAGCACCAGAACTATTATTTCCTATTGAGAGTTCTTCTCAACTAATTGCCAGAGGAAACTATAAGAAAAGTATGTGCTTCCTTGTATCTTGCATCCATGCCCACCCAAGAACACCCACTGCAGCAGAGGCACTGAGCAATCAGGTGGCTGACATGATTCATTGGGTGGAGATTAGGCAGTCCTCCTCCTCAGTCACACCAGCGCTTTCACAATGGGCACATGAATGGGATAGTCACATAGGCTAGGATGGAGGCAATACCTCCACCTACCAGTATGTATTCTGTCCCACTAAGACTGATTCTTGCTGCTGAATGTCCAACCCAATAGCAACAAAGATTTACTTGAAATCCTCAGTATGGTAACATCCCTTGATAAGCTCACCCAGCTCCCTGATGGCAGGTTGAATAGATCTGATTCTTGTTTCCCTAAAAGGCAACAACTTGTCTTTATCTGAATTGATACATATTTCTGATAATGAGTTTAATTTTTCTACCCACAGGACCTCTGCCAGCAAGTCCAAAGGCTCACAGGATGTCTGATACTGCATCATATTGCTTCCAACCAAGGAATCCACTGGTCCTCCATATACTGCATCACCTCTCAGCTGTTGAACTGACTGAATGTTGACATGGCCTCTCACGGGGCAGCTCAGACACTAGCAGAGAGATGACTTGCAGGGTCGGGGCATGTTTACGGTGCTGCTTCAGGCAGAATACTGCATGCTGGAACCCAACAGATGGAAGAAGGAGTGACTGCTCCCACTATCATTCCAAGTGATCAATCTGAAGAGTTTTTGTTTTCTAGCAGTACAAGTTTTGGCTCTGTTTTACCTAAGGTCCTTGTTCTTTGGTGGGAGTGGGAGCTGGGTTTGAAAGGAATCTTTCACCAGAGGATTCAGTAACCTGGGAACTGCCACACAATCATATAATGCTCTTCAAAACACCAAAGAATGGAGTTATTGCATTGCCCACACTAGTTGGCCTTGATTAGCATGAGGAAATAGAGTGGCTGCTACATACTGGAGGCAGATATGGCTGAAACTCAAGAAATTCTCTGGAGTTCCTGCTTTGCCTCCATGTTCAGTAATGGCCATGAATGGGCATTCAAAGCAACAATTGCCTGAATAAGGCATAACAACCATTGGATCTCAGACTTTGGAGTGATGAAGGCGTGACTCTCACCACCAGGCCAGCAAAAGTACTGGCTGAGTTTGAATAGAATCTGGGAGTGGTTGAGGTGAGAGATGATGAATATCATTTGTGGGTTCAGAAACAATTACAGCCAGTTCCATTAATTTACCTATTTTGTAAATTGTCACTGGCTACTGATTCAGAGAAGTAATAAAGAGACAGAATTTAACATAGGGCATGCATGAATTGGAATACTAAAGTGTGGACTGTAACCGGTATTACCAGTGCCTGGTTCATCTTGTCCTGGCTTTACCACTTCAGGAGACTCCAGCTGACTTCCAGTTCTCCAATTGCTAGTACCTGCGTCTCTGCCCCTGGGCTTTCTCCAAAGCTACAAGAGGTATCTGGAATTGCCAGGAAACTAACTCCTCCTTCTTCCCACACCCAAACAGGGACAACTGTTAATCCATGACAAACTGGAGTTGGTATGACAAACAGGAGTTGGTGAATGAATATCTCAGTTTCCTCACTCAGAACTGGCAAATGTCCCTTTGGAAATTGTACTTACCAAGATCCTCTCTCATTTGTTCCCCTCTTTCTAGAATCTTAGCCCTTCTAGTCTTAATTGTTACAGTAATCTTTTCTCTAATGCATTTAGTTTGGTGATTTTATTTTTAATTTTAGCAACTTTTCTAGTTGATTGGTGGGTTTGTTTGGTGCAAGCTACTTTACCCTATTCAGCAGTGGGAATCCTCTATGAACTGCTTCTGAGTTTCTAACATAATGCCTGACTATTTTTTTAAAGTATGCTAATAATAGGTAGCATTTATTAAGCAGTTACTATTTGACATGCTTTGAAATGGTCAGCATACATACATTATAAATAACTATGCTGTCTACAGATGTTTCTATTTTACATACAAAAAATGAGCTAGAAAGAAGCTAAATAACTTTCTAATGATTACAATTTAATAAACAAGTGATTTTCTTTTATTTGAAGTTAAGTCTGCTTCCAAGCTTTTTACTGCCTTATCAGTGATCCTCCAGTTTTATATGTACAGCAAAATAAAGTGTATAAGGTGCAGGTTCCCAGACCTAACTCAGAGATATTTTGATTAATTTTGTCTCTAGAGAGCCGCAGAATCAACATCTTTGGCAAGCAGCCCAGATAATTTGATGTATATATTCTAAGACTATATTTTAAGAAGCACTGCCTTACATCAAATTACCTATTTTATAATTACATAAGTACATAAGCTTTTCAAAAAGTGTAATTTTCTTGCATTCAGAGGTCAAATATTATGCTTTGAATATGATTTGCACAGGGTGTAATAGAGCACATAGAAGGGCTTCAGTAAATATTTTATGCCTAACAGCAAATATTTTACAAGAAGCACTGTGTACATGATTTGGTATTATTATGGTCTAGCAGCAATAATAAAAAAAAAGAAAATTCACATTTTCAATAGCACAAGAACCACAGATATCTGTGCCTGCCTTGGATGAGATTATAGTTTAAAAGGAAATTAACATTGTACTTTTTCTGCTAGATATAATAGGTTATATAATGTATTGCTTTATAAAATAAATAGAAGAATATTTTAAGATGTGGCTAATTTTATGTCAAATAATTATCTTTTTATTATGAATATTATTTATTTATTTTTACAATGAATCTTAAAAAAGGGAGTCTCTTTGAGAAAAATTGAGCTCCAATATTTAAAATTTTCAGCAACTTTTACAGAAATGGGCCAAACCCCAAGGAATATTCTAAAGTTTTAGATACTAGTGAGAATCATTTAAATTCAGCATGAATTTATTTAGCATAAATTTTCATTTATTTTATCATACATTTATTTGACAGACAAATCATTCTTTCCAATCTGTTCACCTTGACTCCAGAAGGAACAGAAGGTATTCACAACAGATACTAACATACACATATTTTGAAGTTTTCATTTCTATGACACAAGGAAAATATTGACTTCAACTTATTTGGTATAGTGTGTTTTGGGGGTAATATTAATGGTTAATATATCATAAGAGAGCTCATCTTTCTATTCAAAAGCAATTTATACTAAAAAAAATGACAATTCAGAAAAATGCGTCAAATAAGAGTAACAGGTACATCATATATAGATACTTTCTGCTATATAAAATGTCAAAAGGAAAGAAATAAAAAATACAAACTTAGAGCATGAAGCCAGACTAATATTTCTGGCATGAGAATTATATATTTGTCCCAGAGATGTTAATGGAATGTCTAAGGTGCACGAGCTTCTTCACTGGTCTGTGGATTTCTCACAGGAGGGTGGTTCTGTGTATCCTTGTTGAATCTATATGTCCGTGGGAGGAGGCAGGGTCCAGGACTTCCTAGTCTGTCACCTTGTTGAACTCTTCTCTGCTTGTTTCTTATCCTTTTAAATTCTGGCTTCAGCATGTCTTGGGAGTTCTAGGCCATATACCAAGGCCAAAAGGAATATAAGTCCATGAAACTTTTTTAAGGGTATTTTAAAAGAAGTGCCTAAAACGAGTCTGAAAGGAAAAAAATGCAAAGGAATAAGAATTCAGCAGTAGGATTCTGACACAATTCCTCAAGTAATCTGTCTCTGTTTTAGTTCCAGTTGTATTTTATAGAAAATGAATTAATAGACATTTGGATCTATCAGTCTCCTTTGAGCACAGGTAGGTAATATAAGTCATTTTCCCAAACAACTCTGAGTAAATGGCTACATTTGATTTTCTCAATCAGAAAAGTAATCTGTAAGCCTCTACCATGTGTAAAACTCTCCCTAATATAGACAGATATTTATTTACTTAAGAAAAACATTTTCTAATCAGATTTTATGGTATGGCATGGAAAATATACAATGTTTTGTGTTGTGGATATCTATGATTTAAAAGGTGTATATTTTATTGAAGTCATGCATCTACTTTGAAACTAAAAATTTCACCAAATGTTAATCTCTCAAAAGACTATCTTGAGTATTAATTAGTGTAAAAGAAAATAAATAGAATACTTGGTCCCTCCCCCAAACAGGTTCTCTGGAATACAAATGTAGTGGAAATCCAAGTTCAACTGCTAATCTTAAAGGCAAGATTTTCCTCTCAGACTTGAGTCTGTCTCCTTGTCCTCTGCTTGTGTTTGCCCTCCAGCAGGTGGGAGCTAGTTGTCTTTATGGTACTCAGAAGAAATAAAATAAGAGACAAAAGCAGTATATTATTTCCAAACATACACACAGCCTTCCATCCAACAGGGACTTTCTGAAATTTAAAGTGATGTTTTTCAGGTTCACTGACTCGGATTCTGAAAGCCAGTAGTTGCTGGTTCCATAGTTTTTGCTGAAAGTATTCATTTTCAGGACTACAGGAGAGGCAGCTCGATAAGGAATAGAGGTGAATGAACGAGAATCAAAACACTTGAATTGTGCTCTTCATTATTAAGCTGCAAGACATTAGTTGATTTCTTTACATTTCTTTGTCTCCATTATTCTTTGTGGACTCTTGATTCTGTAATATTACGTAGTTTCTAGGGACTGCACTGAAAGGCTGTACTTTGCATGCATGTGTTACTTAAGCCTACTGCCTTAAAGCACTCCGGGTATCACGGGCTTTACAATCAGACAGGTGGAGGTCTGAATCTTTGTTGGGTAACATACTAGATGCATCTACCAGAGCAAGTTACTTAAATTCTCTGAACCTCAATTTCCTCATTATAATATGAGAAAAGTCACACTTGCGTTAAGTAGGTGGAGTTGTGAGAATTTTATTATGCAATAAATGTTATGCCATAGGACAAAAATGGGTGTTTTATAAATGCAGTTTCCTTCTCCACTGACCCACCTGTATTTAGTCATACCAACACCATCTAAAAGGGTTGATTTTGCAATAGTTTACCAAATGCCTAGTTCTATTATACTATAAATTCTGGTCTAAAGGAAATGTCACATAACCTCGAAGTTAGGAAACTGAAGTTTTGATCTCATTTTTATCCATAACATTAAACAAATCAATAACAATTAAGCACCAGCAATTAAAAAATCTGAGTTTTAATTCTCATATGTAATATAGAGATAATAAAATCTCTCCTTATTATATGTAGTTGACCATATAATTTTCTATAGGGTACTTTTGAGAATTAAAGTGAGCACTGTTTATAGACCAAGGAATCAGGCTACGGCCTCCTTAACTAGAAGGTTGTAATAGGACCAGCTGAGAAGATACATGTGAAATTGCAAACCACTGTACCGCCTGCCTGAGAGATAACCGATTTTATACTAAATTGACAAAAACAAAACAAAACAAAACAGTTTTGCTTCCACCATCCTGATCTTTTTTTTTTTTTTTTCCCAGTACTTAACTTATGTTAGACTCAAAGCATTTAGAACTGGGGGATTATGGCTGAATTGAGTCTTAATATCTGGGCACCTAGATGACATCAGTACCAAGGCATGGGATTCTATACCAAAGTCATGTGTAAAGTGAAAAAAGTCAGAAAATCAAAGCTATTTTTAGTAATCAATGACCATATACAAGGTGAAGGTATATATCTCCTGAAACAGGTTTATGTTTCAATTACGCTTTTTAAAATTTCCTAGCAGATGCAGTTATAAAAATAACTTTTATAATAAGTTTACTAGATGTTTTTCAGTTTTAAGCTCGGTTTTCAATTTGTAACATCAATGAATCAGTGCAAAGCATAATGCTCCAACTACTATTCATCATTAAAAATTGATTTTCTTTTATATTCTCAAATTCTATCAGAATGCAATGTGGACCATGGTTAGAGATCTACTGTTGTTGTTGTTGTTTTTTTTTCATGGAAGAGAATGTGAACTAGCACCACCTTACCCCTTGAGTCAATAGTCAGCCTTGACCTTCACTGTAAGCTAAATGGCTGTTTCAGGTGCAGTACCATGAATAGGGAAGTTTTAACTTGATAGAGCTGAGGAAGGATTCAGACTGAACAGATTTCAATAAAAGCTATGCAGAAAGATGACTGGCTGGAAGCATTGTTGTTTATGAAATTATGGCTGGGAAGAGACAGTATTCTCTCAAGCTATTGCAGTTGTTATAGAAAATTTTCAAAGAATTTTATTACTAGTGGTTTTAAAAGAAAGGGCAGTAAAAGGCAGCTTCCTATTTCTATTTAGCAACTGGTACATAGCTGAAAGGGAAGAATCAATGGAGCATGAATCAGATACATTCCCTGTGATTTTTATGTCTGCAGGTACAGTTTCCCATAATTGGCCATTTATTTACTTCAATTCAACAATAATTTTTCCACTTAATAAGTAACTGGCAGAGTTCTAGACACGGGGGAATATGTGGATAAATGAAACACAAAATTTCCTCTCTGCTTGGCATTGATACTTCATGGGAGAAAGACAGAAAAAAATAATATATTAAGTGAATTATATAATCTATTTATATGTGATTAAAAAACTGGGGAAAAATAAAGCAGAGAAGGTGGTAGGGAGGATTAGTATTGCAAGTTTTACATTGTGGTATGTGAGAGCCTCATTAAGAACAGTCTTGTGGGAACATCAAATGGAGTGAAAAGAGCCTCTTCAGCAAATGGTGCTGGGAGAACTGGAGAAGGACATGCAAAAAAATGAAACTAGACCACCAACTTACACCATACACCAGAATAAACTCAAAATGGATCAGAGACTTAAATGTAAGCCATGATACCATAGAAGTCCTAGAGGGAAAAATAGGCAGGAAAATGTCAGATATCCCACGTAGCAATATTTTCACTGATATATCTCCTAAGGCAAGAGAAATAAAGGAAAGAATAAACAAATAGGACTATATCAAACTAAAAGGTTTCTGCTCAGCAAAAGAAAACATCAGCAAGATGAAAAGAAAATCAACCATATGGGAAAATATATTCGCCAATGACATCTCAGACAAGGGATTGATCTCCAAAATATATAAAGAACTCATACAACTCAACACCAAGACAGACAACCCAATTAAAAAATGGGCAAAGGACCTGAACAAACACTTCTCCAAAGAGGACATACAGAGGGTCCATAAGCATATGAAAGAATGCTCAACATCACTAGCCATCAGAGAGATGCAAATAAAAACCACAATGAGATACTACCTCACACCAGTCAGAACAACCATCATCAACAAATCAACAAACAATGTGTGCTGGAGAGGATGCGGAGAAATGGGAACCCTGGTGCATTGCCAGTGGGAATGCAGACTGGTGCAGTTACTATGGAAAACAGTTTGGAATTTCCTCAAAAAACTAAAACTGGAACTACCTTTTGAACAAGCAATTCCATTGCTAGGATTATATCCAAAAAATCCTGAAACACCAATTAAAAAGAACCTATGCACCCCTATGTTCATAGCAGCACTGTTTACAATAGCCAAGTGCTGGAAACAACCTAAGTGCCCATCAGTAGATGAGTGGATCAAAAAATTGTGGTACATTTACACAATGGAGTACTATGTAGCAGAACGAAAGAAGGAACTTCTACCATTTGCAACAATATGGATGGAACTAGAGAGAATTATGCTTAACGAAATAAGCCAGGCAACAAAAGAAAAATACTTTATGCTGTCACCTATTACAGGAAACTGATGAACAACACAAACAAATGAGCAAAATTGAACCAGAGGTATGTAAACAAGGAGTAGACTAACAGTAACAAGGGGGGAGGCAGGAGGGAGAGAAGGGGGTAAGAAGGGGAAGGGTCTAGTCAAAGAACATGTATAAATGACCCATGGACATGGACAACTGAGTGGGGACTAAATGTTGGAGAAGGAGGGAACAAGGTGCAAGGAAGCAAGAGGAGGGAAAAAAAGTGGGACAACTGTAACGGAAAAACAAACAAAAAATTTTTAGTGGGGGAAAAATGAAAATATGAAGAATGGAAATGCCAGTTCAGTGAATATTAGGAGGACAAGGATTTTCCTTCACACTGTATATTTTTCTCCCTATCTGATCCCTCCAGAGTTTGGCATTCTAAAGAAGTAAGTAATGACATAAGTTTCTTTGCATAAAACTAATAATACCAGTTGTTAATAGAGGCTTTTTTTTTTTTTGACCAAGTCTTTGACTGGAATGTCATGCCTAAAGGAGACATGCTTGGGCTCTGGTTGTTATCAAAAAGCCCCGAGGAACTGGGAATGACTTTTGAAGGTAATAAAAGCCCACGAGGTAAAAGGCCTGGTACTGTGGTTGGTTGTGCGGTCCACAGCAATCTTTCCAGGGAAGGAACGAAGGTTGTTTTCCTGAAAGATGGCTAGAAGGGACCTTAAGGCACAATGGAAGACCAGAAGGATTTAGAAAAGACAAATGTGTACAGGCAAGGCTGAATGCCAGGTATATGGCTCAGCTTCTGTGCCCTGAAGGGCAGACTGAAGATCACCCTAAATGTTCCTTGCGTAAGTTCCAGCAAAGCAGAACTAAAGATCATAAGTGATCATTTGCTGCTCTTGTTGTGTTTATGCAAATGAACAGGATAAATTAAAAATGGACTTAATGTAGTCCCTTTAATGACAAGGAAGGTAATCCTAGGGAGAAAAATCATTATTCAAGGAAAGTCACAATGATCAGTGGTAGACTATAAAGTAGTGCAGCTAACCGTCTTTTCATTTAAAATATGTTTTCAGACTTCTGGCCAAGATGGAGGCTTAGACGGGCACGCTCAGTCTCCCTCTACAACTAGAGAGGAATACAACTACTTCAAAACAAAAGATAACTAGAAATTCCAGAAAATAAAACTACACGGAAGCCCAATGTACAAAGTTATAAATCAGCGGCGCCCTTTGGGCAGGTAAGAGCGAAAGTGGGCGGTGCTGTTTGCAGTAGCATCTGGGACAGCGGCAGGGAGAGCAATCTCAGCTGCAGTCAAACTCCAGCAGCTCGCGACCCCAACGCTGGGAAAAGTAGCCACCACATCGCCTTGAACAGTGAGGCCCAAGAAGGCGGGAGGACATATCCCGGTCTCCTAGCAGAATAACTGCAGGAATCCATCTTGGACCCCTGCCCCCACACAAAGCGCCACAGCGCTGCGAAATAGGTTGCGGATCGCCGCCGGTCGCTGGGTAGTGACCACAAAGGGCCACAGTGCAGCGAAAAAGTTTGCAGATCGCCACCAGTCGCTTGGTTGTGACGAGTACACAGGCACTGCCCCCTATAGCCGGCCCAAGAAAACAAAACGCATCTGTCAAAATGAGGCAGACAACTATAGAAATCCCAGTGGCGCAGCTCACCAGGCAACAGATGAAGAATCTGACAGATGAACAAATAAGAAACCTGTCAGAGGCTCAGTTCAGGGCCATTGTTATCAGGTGGCTTACAGAATTAACAAAAGATCTGGAAAAAGATGAGAAAGAATTGAAAAACACTCATACTGAAAGGAACAAAACCACATACGAGACAGATGGTGGGGAAATAAAATCCAGAGTTCAAATCAACAAACCAGAACAAAAAGAAGGAGCAAACAGTCAAACAGTGCAGAGAGAGGAAACAGAAAGCAAGGAAAATGATGAGAGGATCAGAAACCTCTGGGACAGCTATAAGAGACCCAATATAAGAATCATTGGTTTACCAGAGGGCGAAGAAGATGAACTAGAAATTGAAAAATTAAGTGAAAATATAATAAAGCAGAACTTCCCAAACTTAGGGAAGGAAATAGACATATAGATCCAGGAAGCACAGAGAGTTCGAGAAAAACTGGACCCAGGGAGAACCACTCCAAGACATATTATAATCAAAATGTCAAAAGTTAAAGATAAAGAGAGAATCTTATAAGCAGCAAGAGAGAAGAAAAGAATCATGTACAAAGGGGTCCCAATTAGACTATCAGCTGACTTCTCAAGGGAGACCCTGCAGGCAAGAAGAGACTGGCAAGAAATATTCAAAGTAATGAAAATCCAAAACCTACAACCACGAATACTTTATCCAGCGAAGCTGTCATTCAGAATAGAAGGGCAGAGAAAGTGTTTCCAGGACAAAATAAAACTGAAGGAGTTCATCAGATCTAAACCACTATTATATGAGATGTTAAAGGGACTGGTTTAGAAAAAGGAGGATCAAAGCTATGAACACTAAAATGAAAACCGCATCACAAGAAACAACAGCAGAAGCTAGGGAATTGAAACAAAGGCAAACTAAATAGGCAATGAGAGTGGGAAAAGAACATATTGGGGGGAGGTCAGCAGGGAGGGGGAAGGGGGAGAGGGAGGGAGATGGTATAGGAATTAAGAAGCATAGTAAAAGGGAATGGAATAGACAGAGAGAGGTTGAGAAGAACTATATGCACAAACAATGGACATGGACTAAAAGGGAGGGACAACTGGAGGGAGGGGGGCCACCGGGTGGAGGGGAGCAGAGGGAAGGGAAATTGGGACAAATGTAACACTATAATCAATAAAATACATTAAATAAATAAATAAAATAAAATATGTTTTCACTTGAAAGTTAAACTATGTCTGTGGTATCATCAAAGATATTTAATTTACAGGCAAGAAGAATGTTGAATCCCTTGCAACTGCGTGTCTTTCCAACAAGACAGTCTTACAGATTTAGAGACGTGTTTGTGGGTTATGTTACATAAATTAACATGTGTTTTCTGTTTTCAAAGGGCATAAGCCTATGATCTCATTACCTGAGTGATTCTGTACATATAGGCCTCACTTAATCCTGTCTGCAGTGCTGTCTCCTGAGACTCAACTGTTTGGCTGAACTAAGTGGCTGGGTTGGTGAAGAATGGGGTGGTCTGTGGGCTTCACTTTAAAACTGGATCCTCTTTTCTATCCCAATGGCTAGGACCAAAAGGGCCCATAGGTCTGAGAGGGGGGGAAACCCAAAATATTTCCCTCAGCCCAAACTAAGTATAATGGGCAAAAGGGTGTTGGACAGGTGAGATGTGCCTGGCACACCTTCCTCCAAAGAAGCCCCCTTATTTTTTTCCCTAATGTGGGACATTGAAAAATTAATACCTGCCTTTTGTCATCTAGTAGTTATGGATTGAATGGTGTCTTTTAACACTTTTGCCAAATCTGTTGCCCCCAGAATACAACAAGGCTGCCAGCCTGTTAAACCGAGCATGCCGTTGTCCGGGGACAGCCAACTGACCTGGAGTCTGCACGATCCTCCCCATGTGGGAAGGCCGCCCTCCCCCCACCACCCCCACTCTTATTAGGGATTTCTGGACACAAAGGTAGGTAGGACGATGACCATGTGCAGCTTGAAGCAGTTAGAGGAGCTTGAGACCTTCGCCCATTGTCCTTTATAAGATTATAAAGGGTCTTAATATCTGAGAGGGAGGGATTGTTATTTTTTATTGTTAAAATAATTAATTAAACATTTATTTATTTAAAAAAGAAGAAGAATATATGAACGGGTGAAGCGGGAGAGCTTGTATGTATGAACCATGGGCATGGATTTGGTGGGGGATTGCTGGGGGAGTGGGGTGCTGGGTGGAGGGGAACAAAGGGGGAAAAATTGAAATTATTTTAACAATATAACCAATAAAATATAATTAAAAAAAAAGAACAGTCTTGTGAATAACGTGATACTTGTATAAAACTGGGTACTGTGTAAAATTTAATAGCAAATTACCTCTCTGTAAGGTGTATACACACTAAAAATAAGTTCAACGAAGGCTTAAAATGCAGCCAGTACAGAAGGTAAAATGAAATTGACTCTCTAGGCCAGCGTTTCTCGAAGTCTGGATCTGACCTGCACCAGAGGCACCAGAAGTACATATTAAAATGCAGGTTTCTTACTCTCAACACACAGCTAGTGAATCAAATGGCATAGGCGTGGGCCTGGGACTCTGTCATTCATCAGACTTTCTGGACTATGTGCTTTAGCAGTACAAAGATAAAGTCACTGACTTCCTGGACTTCTGGGGTTATTTTCACTTGGATTAGAACTTAAAAGATGAGTTAGACTTTGCTAAGCAGAGGACAAGGAAAGGATGTTCACAGCAGACACAACAGTAGGTACTGAAGCACAGATGCAAAGGAGTAGGATTTTACCCACATTATGATAGAGCTCTGCAAAGACCTCCTAGCTTCTTTATTCTCTATAACAAGTGGATGGCCGTCATCACTGGGCAACAGAAGTTGCCAAAAAATACTGCCAATTACTACAGTGTCCTCTAATCTAAATAGCTATTTTTAAATTCAAAACAGCCCCTAATGGATAAATCATCAACAATTCTGAATTTAATTCCATGTTAGAGATGTTTCTCCCCTTCCTATGGTGAGGGTGAAGTGAAGGTGAGTAAAAAGGCTAACAGAAACAAGAAATCAGTTTCAGTCAGGTTGAGAAGAGGATTAACTGCCATGCTCCATAATTTTTGTCTTTCATTTAGTTAAAATAACAACACTGCGTATTTACATTTGCATGTACATTTCATGTGTTAGAAAACAAAGGCTCTGAGAAATTAACCTCCTATATTATTCACCAGTATAATTGTTAGAGCTGGGATAAGAATTTAGCTCTCCTGATTTATAATCTATCATATTAAACTGCTTTACTAACTACAAGAAACCTCTTTGGAAAACTCACAAACTGGCATTTTCACTTTTAAGACATAAGAGAGAGGGGACTTCCGGCCAAGATGGAGGCTTAGACGGACACACTAGGTCTCCCTCTACAACTATAGAGGAATACAACTACTTCAAAACAAAGGATAACTAGAAATTCCAGAAAATAAAACTACACGGAAGTCCAACATATGAAGTTATAAACCAGCGGTGCCATTTGGGCAGGTAAGAGTTAAAGTGGGCAGTGCTGTTTGCGGTGGCACCCGGAGCGGCAGGCGGCGAGGAGTCCCGGTGGCCAAGCCCCTGGCGGTGCGCGACTCCGGAGCTGGGGAGAGCGGCTACGCAAGCCCCTGGCGGTGTGCGACCCCGCCGAGGAGTCCTGTTGGCCAAGCCCCTGGCGGTGCGCGACCCCGGCGAGGAGTCCCGGTGGCCAAGCCCCTGGCGGTGCGCGACTCCGGAGCTGGGGAGAGCGGCCGCCGCATCGCCTTGAACAGTGAGGCCCAGGGGGGGCGGGAGGACGGATCCCGGTCTCCTAGCTGAATAACTGTGTGAATCCATCTTGGACCCCCGCCCCCAAAGAAAGCACCACAGGGCTGCGAAATAGGTCGCGGACAAGCAGGCGCCGGTCGCTAATTTGTGACGCGTACACAGGCACTGCCCCCGACAGCCAGCCCAAGAAAACAAAAAGCATCTGTCAAAATGAGGCAGGCAACTTTAGAAATACCGGTAACACAACTCACCAGGCAGCAGATAGAGAACCTGACAGATGAACAGATAAGAAACCTGTCAGAGGCTCAGTTCTGGGCCATTGTTATCAGGTGGCTTACAGAATTCACAAAAGAGCAGGAAAAAGATATGAAAGAAGCGAAAAACTTTCATAACGAAAGGAACAAAACAGTATACGAGACAGAAGGAAAGGAAATAAAATCCAGAGTTCATTTCAACAAACTGGAATATGGAGAAGGAACAAGCAGTCAACCAATGCAGCGAGAGGTAATGGGAAGCAACAACGAAAGGATCAGAAACCTCTGGGACAGTTATAAAAGGCCCAACATAAGAATCATTGGTTTGCCAGAGAATGAGGAAGATGAACTAGAACTTGAAAAATTGAGTGAAAATATAATAAAGCAGAACTTCCCAGACTTGGGGAAGGGAATAGACCTGCAGGTTCAGGAAGCAAGGAGAGTTCCCAAGAAACTGGACCCAGGGAGAACCACTCCAAGACACATTATAATCAAAATGTCAAAAATTAAAGATAAAGAGAGAATCTTAAAAGCAGCAAGAGAGAAGAAAAGAATTATGTACAAAGGGGTCCCAATTAGACTATCAGCTGACTTCTCAAGGGAAACCCTACAGGCAAGAAGAGACTGGCAAGAAATATTCAAAGTAATGAAAATCCAAAATCTACAACCACGAATACTCTATCCAGCGAAATTGTCATTCAGAATAGAAGGACAGAGAAAGTGTTTCCAGGACAAAATAAAACTGAAAGAGTTCATTAGATCCAAACCACTGTTATATGAGATGTTAAAGGGACTGGTTTAAAAAAAAAAACAGAAGCTAGGGAGATGAAACAAAGGCAAACTAAATAGGCAACGAGAGGGGAAGAGGAACTGTGGGTACAGGAAGCATATTGGGGGGAGGTCAACAGGGAGGGGGAATGGGGAAAGGGAGGAAGATGATATAGGAATTGGGGATCAAGGTAGGAGGGAATGGAATAGACGGAGAGAGGTTGGGAGGAACTGTATGCACAACTAATGGACATAATCTAAAAGGGGGGGACAACTGGAGGGAGGGGGGCCACCGGGTGGAGGGGAGCAGAGGGAAGGGAAATTGGCACAAATGTAATAATTTAATCAATAAAACACATTAAATCTGAAAAAAAAAAAAAAAGACATAAGAGATACATCCGATAGAATAGTTACTTAAATCAAAAGCATTTTATTGTTCTGAACTTCTTGTGCCTCTAGAGGAACAGAATCCCAAGGCTGTGTTCAGTAAGATTCTGTGATGTATTCATTGCCTGCCTGTTACTCGCTGTCTTACTTGCTTTCACAGTTGGTACTTGTGTACAGTTTATTTTCAAAGGTGTGCATGCTTACATGTAAACTTTTTGTGGAGAGCTCCATAAATATGTTCTTTTAGACCACGCTGTCACTTACTCAAGGCCTAAGAGATACAACAAGTTGTGCCAGCCACCGTCTGTGGAACTAATATGAGCCTGTGAAATATCATTGAGAATCATCTTTAGGTAAGTCTATTTGTTAATAGGACATACTTATCATAAATGCAGCTTTGCGATTCAATAAGTACTTTTTGACTATGTAAGCAGTCAGGACAATCAATTCATGACAGAAAGTAAATACTTTATATAAATAATTTAGTTACTGTTTTCATTGAGAATCCCAATACTTTGTTCATTTAAACAAATATCTATTGAGCATTGTTCTGCCACTGGGGATGTACAGATGAGTGAGGCAGACACAGTCCCAGTGCCCCTGGAGCTTGTAATTGTAACAAAAGTTAGAGGGAAAAATACAGTGTCTAAGTTTCTAATCAGTAAACCTTAACTGGAAACAAGCAAATGCTGATCTCTAAGGAAGAAAACATGGAAATCAAGTAAAATTTATCAAGGTGACTAGTCAGAGAGTTTTATTTCCAGGAAGAAGGAATGCAAAGGCTCCGCTTGGGGATAAGGAGAATTTAGGGAATTCAAGGAGTGAAAAACTATATGGCAGAAGCGTGAAGATGAGGTAGACAGGGCCATATCATGAGGGAATTTACAGTTCAAATTAATTATTTTAAAATTAAAGAGAAGGAGAAAGTCACTGAAAAAAGTTAAGTGGAATATTACCTTTAGGTCAGAGTCACGGTGCATACAACTCAGGGAGGCACCATCCACCTTCACTATTTACCATTCAGAGGAGTTTCTGCTCCAGATTCTATGCTCTGCTCCAAAGAATGGATCAGAGAGAGGTGATAAGAATGAAAACAGAATTGTCATGGGAAGAGAATGCACTGGTCTAGGCAAGAGATGGCTGTGGCTTGGATTTGGGTAAAAGAAAGTAGCAAAGAGAAGTGGAAGCATTTGAAAGAGATTAGGGAGGTAGAATTCATGTTATATAATGTGTGAATGTCTATAGGAGCTGATATAAAGAAAAATCAAGAACGAATCATTGCTTCCTGGTTGGTTGCTTGGTTGTGGGTGCCATTTGAGGGTATAGGGGGCATAGGCAGTGTGGGGAATCATAACTTCAGTTTGAGACACGGTTGTTTTAAAAGACCCAGAAACACATGACTGGAGCTTTAGAATAGACTTTGTGGTATTTTTATTCTGGGCCTCAGAAGGGAAATTTGAGCTAGAGATGCAAAGATGGAGTAATCCTTATATAGGTGGAACTGAAGTCACCAAAGTGGTAAAAATCAACCAATAAGAGCTGGTGGAGAGAGAAGAAAATAGGGACTGGGATGAAACCATCAGGACTCCTGCAGCTAAAAGTCTAATAGAAGAAAGGTAGACAGTGAAATAGAAGAAAAGCCATGAAAGTGTCATGAAAGCAAGAAAATTGAGTCTTTTGAAGCCAAGTGAGCATTCAGCCACGTCTCAGGCAGCTGACTGACCAGAAAGAATACCCATTGCCTCCTGTGACAGAGAGGACCTTTTCCACAGGTGTGTCTAAGACAGCAGTCATGTTGGACTGAACTGAGAACTAGATAGAGGATGAGGATGCAAGGATGCCCAGAAGTTTGATTGTGAAGCTAGCAAGACAGAAACAAACTGGAACAAGCATGGGCCCAAGGATTTAAAAGTGAATGAGAAGTGCCTAGCACAGAAGGGAGGTTGTGAATAGATATGAATAGTATGAGATCACCAGGGAAGTAAGAAACAAGAAAGGAGGGAGAAACAGGGAATTTGGCTTTAAGAAGAAGGAGGAGGAATTATTTCTTCACTTGGTTAGGTGGAAAAGAATAAGAGAGGTAAAAGCAGGCTGGTAGATTTGGCTGTAGATGTTGTACTGGTGGTGGTTGTCCGACCCCGACCAATGGCTCCTGCTTTGTCTGCAAAGTAGAGACTGAACAGTTGAAGGAAAAATAAATGTTGGGACTTGAAAGATCACAAAGAATTGTTTGAGTGTCTTGTGTGGCAATTGAAAGGCAGCTGACTACAAGAGAGAAACATTGCATTGCCAGGTCATGTTCAGGGCTTAGTTTAAAGTGGGGATCAAGAGTCAAAATACTAGTAACTTAAAGAAAACAGAAGTGCAGAACCCCCAAAATCCTGAAGAGCCAAAAAATTGTTTTACAGTCATCAAGTACATAGGACCTGGTGCATATCTGCGGTAGGAAAAGATGTGTACATGTTGCATGTGTGTTTAGTTCTGCATACACACAGAACTGAATATGTGAATGTGTGAATGTTAAACCCACGCACACACACACACCGAAAGTATAACTCTAATTTACTGTTGATACAGATAATCTTAATTTCTAAATTGAGACAGTAATAATAACTGGCCAATTTATCACATTAGAATGATCAATGATTGCATCCTGTCATGTTCTAGGAATTGGACTCCAGGATAAAGAGTTCTGGGTTTCTTAAATATTTAAAATAATCATTTTAAGATAGAATTATTACTTTAAGCTCAAGAAATACAAGTTCGCCATTTTTAATTGGGGAGGGGCGAATAATACTACAAAGTTTCTAAGAAATTACCATTTGGCAATGTGGTGAGTTAAGCCCTGTCTCACTCACAGCCCAGAGGAGAAAAACTCCAACATTATTAGTCAGTTGGCAATTATCCTTAAAATGATAGTGAAAAAGAAGATGACAATCTTTCCTAAACCCAAATTTATTGTAATTGTCCCTTCCTTCCTTGGAATTTATTCAGCATATTATTTTTAGCTCTGTTTGGGATATTATTTAATCTTTCCTGTATTCTAATTGGTTATTTGTATGTCTTAGTCCTCTGCTTCATTTTACGTGGACTTGAATGACAGTGTGTTGAATAACTATTTCCACCTGGTTTCTAAAATAGTGTCCTCAATAATAAACCTTACTAAACAACACATTAAACAATTATTATTGATCATCTTCTGTATGCCAGATATTGTGATATTGTGTCAAACACTGATTACCCAGTAAAGAAACCAAATAGATATATGCTCCTTGTTCTCACAGAATTCAATCTAGTGGGAAAAACAGACATTAAACAAATAGATGCAGAACTGAATATATAATTGAAAATTTAGGTGAGTTGCTGAGCAAAAGAACAGCATGGTGTGAGAAAAATAAAGTGAATTAACTTTATATTATGTATTATAAAAACTTTGAGGTGGTCATAAATACATCAGGGTTTCTCAACCCCAACATAATTGAAGTCTTAGGCGGGACAATTTTTTGCTGTAGGAAGCTGTCCTGCATACTGTAGATTATTTACCAGCTTCCTAACCTCTACCTACTAGATGCCAGTGGTACCACCCCAACTGTAACAGCCAAACATATCTCAAGATATTGCTAAATATCTTGCTACCCGTGGTAGCATGTCACTAATTTAAATTGAGACCAAGTGTATAAGAGTTAGAAAGGAAAGAAAATGATCAGAAGAGCACTGTTCCAGAAAGAGGAAACATCGTGAAAGGTCCATGGAGAGAAAAGAGTTCAGAGCATTTAAATAACTAAAGGAGGCTGGCATGGCAGGAGAATATTGAATATGGGGAAGATCTATACAAGGTAGGACAGGAAAAAAAGGTAGAGAACAGATTCAAGGAGTGTCCTGTATGTCAAGGGATTCAGAATTTATCCTAAGAGAAATGGGAAGCAATGGTGGCATTTTCAGTAGGAAAGTGGCAAGAACAAAAGATGCAATTCATATTTCAAACAGTCTCTCTGGTTACTCTGATAAGAATAAATGTGAGACTGAGGGTGAAAATAAGGAGGCCTCCTAAGGGCAATTGCCATTTTCTAGGATGGTGGCATGGTCTTAGCATGGAGGATGAAGATATGGTAGGGAGCAGGCACAGCAAAGCTACATTTCGGAAGAAGAAATAACAGGACTTAGTGTATCCATGATAGTTCAATGAAAAGAGAACTAAAAGGAAGAAAATTAGTTGAGAGCTACATCAACATATAAATACATACACTGGATTTGTGTTACTTGCTCAAATAATACAATTTTTGGTTGGTCTTAGTCTTATGCCTTTATGATATTAAAATGTTTTTAATTCAAACTTCTTCCATTTGATAGTCCTACAAATATCGAGTTTATATCCTCTAGTCTACTCTATTTTCTACCCCACCTAATCCTCTCTATCCCAGGATAAAATTAGAAGGACTTTCAATAGTTCTGTTCATGTCATAACTTGTCATTCTCTTAACCTATTCCTGTGTGTCCACTAGATTATAGCATATAAAACAGATTGGTATACTCTAAGTAGTGCTCTGGATAAGTATCAAGGGGAGTGAAATAGTTTTAATAGACCTATTGAGTTATTCTATTCACTCATGTTGAAGCTTTATTAATGAAAGTTTCTGTCATTCAAACATGCTGCTAAGCCATTTCTTTATTATCCTATACATTGGCAATTGGAGTGATGCTTGTAAATGTAAATTTTCATGGTCGCATGCTGTATCTGTCCAAGTTTACTCACCAAAAGAGAACCTACTTTCTGCATTTCATGTATAAATCATTATAATAAAGAGAATTATAGATTTACATGGAAGGATAAGGGAGTAGAGGTCAGCAAAGTCAACACTAACAAGCTGGCCTGCAACCTGCCCACTTAAAGGACAGAGGACAAACATCATCATGTCCACCTAATTATTTAGAGCTTCCTCTGAACTGGATGACAGGTGAGCATGCATATGAAATACAAGTACCTTCACACTCATGTATTAGATATAATTATCTCTCTAGCATTGATCTAAATTTTCAAATCTTGCTGCTTCTAAGTCATATCCTAAGAGTCAATATACAATCATATCTACGGCGATTGCCCTTTCCTATACTCTAGTAGGCCAGCAGTGGGATGCTGTAGTAGTGCAAATGTTAACTTTCAAGTGGTGCTACCATACCATATAGGCACTGTAAATCAGGCCTGATTTCCTTTTCTTCTATATGTTTATAAACCTCATACTATGTTTTTAGTTATTCTTGCTTAAGCAATCAGTGATCTTTTACATAGATTTAAATAATAGGAAAATGTTATGCTTATTCACACAGTTACCATTTACCATGTTCTTTGGTTCTTATTTTCATCTTGCATTATTTTTCATCTAACTGAAATCTTTCTTTAACCCTTTTCATACTGTCAGTCTCCTGGGGATGAATTCTTTTGCTTTTTTGTGTCTGGAAATGTCTTTATTATACTTTTGTAAAAAATGTTTTTGCTGGGTATTAGAATTCTTGGTTGACTTTTTTCTTTCATTACTTCAAAGATGTTTCATTATGACCAAACTTGTAGTTTCTGAAAAAAATCATAGTGTGTCTTGGGTTTCTTAAGCCTTTTAAGTCTATTGGTTTATAACATTCACCAATTTTTAAAAAATTTTACCATTATTTCTTCAAATATTTTTCTATCCTTCTTTTTCTTGACTCTTCTTCAGATACTCCAATGAAATGATATTAAGCTGCTTGAATTTGTCCCACAGCTTACAGGTGTTCTGTTAATTTTTTTGAACCTTCTGCGTCATTTTTCCTACATTTTTTATTTCAGATAATTTCTGTTATTATATCTTCAAGTGCACTAATTTTTCTTTTTAAACTCATCTGGAATATATTTCTTCCCAGACATTGTAGTTTTCATCTCTAGAAGTTTGATTCGGGTCTCTGTATATATTCCATTCTCCATTTAACATGTTCAGTCTTTCCTTTAGCTCTTGAACATGTGGAACACAGTTATAATATTGTTGTAATATCCTTATCTTCTATTTAACATCTGTGTAGTTCTGGGTTGATTGATGTTTATCCTTATTATGGATTGTATTTTGCTGCTTTTGGGCATGCCTGGTAGTTTTTGATTGAATGTCAAACATTATGCATTTTGCCTTGTTGCATGCCAGATGCCAAATATATTTCTATTTCTATTCTTGGGTTTTTTTTTCTGAGATGTAGTTATTTAGAAATAGTTTGGTTACTTTAGATTTTTCTCTTAAGGATTGCTAGATGCAATCCAGTTTAGTCTAGATCTGATTATTCCCCATGACTAAGGAAAGATCTTTCTGAACACTATACCCAACAGTTTGTGACTTACACATTTCCCCAGTCTGGCTGATGAAGAAAGGCACCATTCCTGGCTGTGGTATTCTCCAGGTTCTGTTCCCTCTAATCATTTTTTGTGGTTCTTTCCTATACTTGGGAATAATCATTATATATATTTACCAGTAATCTACTAAATACTACCCAGATATCTCTCTCTACTCAACTTTCTCCTCTCCAGTACTCCTCTCTCCATGAACTCCAGCCACCTTAGTCTCTACAGATTCTGAGATTCTCCTCCTTAACCAGTGAGACTGCTGAGCCCTACCTGGATTTTCCCCTCTTTGAGCCACAGCTTGGCCACTTTCTCAAGATTAATCATAGGGCTCACCCTGTTCATTTCTCATGACTCAGGTGTCATCATTCTTTGCAGTCTTACTTTAAAGTTTTAAATGTTGTTGTTTATTTATTGTGTACAAATTTTTAGTTGTTTCAGGTAGGACGGTAAATCAGTTCCCTGATACTTCATCTTGGTTTGGGCAGAAGAGACTGTTCATCTTTTTCACTCAGAGTGATTGCAAGATGTAGTAAATTGCCCTTTACTATTAAGGAAATGGCATTTGCATAATTTATTTTCATCAAGTTCATTCATAAAAATGTTGAAGACTTCAGAACCAGGGAGAAGTTTTGTACCTTGTCAGTGCAAATACTCTTTCAAACTTACATTAACCCATTATTCAAAGTTTTTCATATTATAAATTTACCTAATTGTCATCTTAGCCTATACATTTACACCTGGCCATCTGTTTTTTTATTAACTTAAGCATTGGTTCATTCCATTTTTAAGTGACCAATAGTAGGAGGAGGTAACCACAGTCTCCTGTGTGGTGGGAATTAATTCTGTTCTCTGAATATTTCTGACTTCTCATGTCCATGCCTATGGCAGAAATGAACTCTCCTTACTGTGTGCAGAACTATTACACTCTACTTTTAGGTCACACATTTAATTGCCAAAGCAAAACCCCCTATAGAGTTTCCTTTATTCTCTAGCTTTTGAGATAGTGGCTGCTCTATACAATGAAGTCCCTGAGTAAGTTAAAGCAATAGTCACTTTCGTCAGACTGTGATAAACCAGCAACATATGAAATAAATCTTTGCTATTTTAAACCACTGATATGGGAGGATATATCACAGTATATTTTAGACTATTCTTACTGATACAGCACATAAAATATTGAAACATTACAATAAAATTAACATTTTATTTGAATATCAAACACAATTCCAGTTTTCTCCCATGTCCCCAGAACTATTTAATAATGATTATAATTTTGAGTCTTCTTCTTGGCATTCTTCTTCCTTCTCTCTCAATGTGTAATGGTTAACTTGTTTATTCTCATAAAAATACTTTAACTATATTTTTGTTGATACATGGAGAACTATTTTATTGCTTTTATCTGTTATATAGTATGTCATATGAATATGCTACATTTATCTCTTCTATTTTGATTACTCTGCATGTAGTATTTAGGCCATTTTTTATTTCATACCACTACAATAATAGAGCATCTTTCTATATAGAGAGAGATATATACATACTATTGGTTATGTTTCTCTGGAGACCCCTGACTAATACAGTTCATAACACAGTATATGAACCAGCAATTGGAAACATAGTTCCTCACAACAGAACCCCAATATTTCTTTTCATCTGCATTGTTACCCAAACACGAAAGCTTCCCAAAGGTAAACAAATTTTGAAACCCCTCAGTTACTTTACATAGTTTCACTGATTCTACTTGTGTTCTCAGTTTACTACCAAAGCAAGTGCTTTTTTTTTCTGTTGAATTTTGGTGAGAGATATGTCAATGTATTCCATTCAACCACTCAAAAGCAGAAAGACTAATTTATTGATTTAAACTTGATAAATATTCTTATGCTGTATCCTTAGTGTTTCTAAATAAATCAGGAATTGAACAAATGTTACTGGTAAAAGAGAGACATTTGCCAAAAGTCGAAAGAGTATATTCTTGATATCTGGGAGAAGAAACACAAATCTCCACTTATCAGATTGGATACCAAGTTCTGTGATCATTAAACAGGGGCTAACATCCTTAATTTGTACTCTAGGTCTCTCTCTAAAAATCGTTTGTCGTGATTTTGATTTATGCATTGTTAAGAGCAATAGTATCTAAGCTGCCCACCTCACACCTGGTGAGAAACAGCAACTGCTACAATACATACATTATCCTCAGCTGCTGAATGGACATTCATTCACAGGATGGAACTAACAATACCTAAGGAATAGCCACCTGCACACACAATGGGTAATAAAATTTAAGGAAAGTAATGGTCATCTCTTTTAACAAGATAATCTTATTTACCTCCCAAATTCCGGAAAGCCATTCCACAAGCAAAAATTCAAAACCTTAGCAGAGAAAAGTACCTTCCTACGCTTCCTATGATTCTTTTTCCAAAAGTCTTTAAAGTCAAGTGTTAAAATTATGCAAGCACAGGAAAACAGCATGGTTAAATTACACCTACAGTTTCTAGTTCCCCATGCAGATGAAGTTCTTGCACCTCTATCACAGCTTCGGACTTCACCAATGAAACAATACAGCAATTGAAACCTGTTTGCTTTAGGAAAGGTTAAATGAACCCAAAAGCTGATCTATTCATAGTGCAATAAAACAAAAGAGAAGACAATTTCCTGACTCCAGGTGCTACCCTAAAATAAACAGAGAGATGAAATATACCTGCTGAGGAACCACTGTCAGGGCGGACTTACTGGGTAGTCACGTGATGCCAACACAGCTTTTTGGTCTTCCCATTAGTTTTACTTGAAGAGGTTAAGAAGCTAATCTGCAACCTGAGATGGGGAAGTGGATGGGGGTATGAAAAGACTTGTCTCTCCCACACATGGAATTGTGGGAGGAAGGATCAATAAGATTCACAAAGATCCAAATAAACAGAGAAAAAGGGGAAAAGGATGCACACTGTTAATTGTGGTACCTCTATTGAACACATCATCCACCAGCAGGAAGCCTCAGGCCGTCAATCTCTTTATATAACCAAATGGTAGTTGCTTTGATTGCTACAACATGCTCCCCAACCCCAGACTTTCTACCTTTCTCCCCAGATCTAGTCATCCTCAGCGCCTCACTCTTAATTTTTTCCGTTCCACTAAAAATGCCCTACCTCTCCTCCATTCCTAAATTGGGCTTGCTTTCTAACCTTATTTTTAGAACCCTGCCCTTTTCCATTTCTGTTGCTGAGAAGGAAGAGGATCATCTTTAGTTCTGGAGGAAGGAGAGGTGGAAAAAGTACCTGAGATGGTCTGATCTCCTCTTGGCAGTTTTTCCCCCCTCTTCTGATTAACTACAAATAGTTACTTTAAAAAAAACCACATAGATTTTATTTTGAGAATAAATCTCCTGTACTGTTTGCAAATTGTCAGTTCCTTATTATACAACTAGAGTTTTTTATTTTGTTTTCTCCCAGTGAGGAAGTTTATTATAAAGTTCACTTTTATTGCACCTTCCTGATTTAGGGAATCAATTGTTTATTTCTTTGTTTGTTTACTGCAATTTGTGAAAAATGTGCTATCCTATCACATGTAGATTAATTAAATATCTTTGTTTGCCTGTATGTTGTAAGAAACATTACTAATCAGTGCAAATATTATAATTTCAGATCCTTTGGATATATAGCAATAATGTATCATACTGATAATTCCTTTTCCATTAGGATAATTTGATTCGTGACGATACCATTATTTAGAAAATCAGTCAACATCAGAAAATAAAATAACCAAGGTGATGACTGTAACTGTTTGCTGGATGATGATTAGTGATTCCTGGCCAGCAAACAAATGTCCTCATCAGTATAATTCTGCTTTAGTATGGAACCTCCTTCAAGTTATTAGGATCTCTCAGTGAAAAACAACTTGAGGAAAAAAGTAATTGGCCGCTTAACAACTGCAGGATATGATGGTAGCCCTAGACAGAGTGATGAATCCAGAAAAAGCAACTATTTACTATTTCCCCCAAAAATAACACTGAGAGCAGGACAACTCAGTTCTGAGACTCAGTTATGTGAATTTTATATTCTCCTTTGTTCCTTATACCCCGAATGATCATAATGACTCCTAACCTCAAAACTTAGTTTGTGCATTAACTAATAATCACATATGTAAAGGAATCCAAGAAACCATGTGAAATATTACAGTATTAAAATTATTACTATTATTTTCTTACTTTCTACAGAAATACCTATGTACTTTATTTATGTTTATACTATTATTTTGCCATAAAGTGGAGTTACTTTTGTTCTATCAATATTTTCCTTTACAGTTTATGTTTTGATTATGATGCTGAAGAAGTCTTTTTCCTCCCCATATATTATATAATATTCATGCACATTTTATATTGTTTTTTTCAGTCTCTACATTTTAATATTTAACCCAGCAAGAGTTTAATTTTGTTACAAGTTGTATAACTTGGTTATCTAAAACAGCAGTCCCCAACCTTTTTGGCACCAGAGACTGATTTCCTGGAAGACAATTTTCCTACAAATGGGGTAGGGAGGAGGTCAGGAGGGTGGGAGCTGGTTTCGGGATGATTCAAGTGTATTTCATTCAAGCTCACCTCCTGCTGTGCAACCCGGTTCCTAACAGGTGGGGGTTGGGGACCCCTGATCTAAAATGTTGTTTTCCGGCAAATGATTAGCCAGTTATCTTTTGAAATGGCAGGACCAAAAACGCTATCCTCAATGTACAGATGAATAACAAGGCTTTCAAGGAGGTAAAATGACACCCAGTGGTGTGAGAGCCAGTGCAAACCTGCTCTCAAGATCCGATTGTCACAGTATTTCCCAACTTCACATTCAATAAATTGGGCCCGGTAGAAACATTTACACCAGGAAAATTGGCAAACATTACAAACGAGAGCTTCCCTCCTTCCACAGCCAGTTTACCAACATACCACTGGAAGGTCCTCATTCTCAGTGCGCAGTATGCTATGCTAAGGCATTAACATGATAACATGAACTGGTCTATCTTCATGGAATATCATTTAATTTAGTAGTGACATACTTAACTATAAGGAACAAAGGAGAATATAAAATTTACATAACATTTTAAGGGTTTTTTTTAATGTATTCTTTTGGCAGATAGATTCCCCCCACACTTCCAGCTCCCAGTACAGAGATGAAACGTAACTCTCCTTGTCCTTTAAGATATCTTCAGCAGAAGTTTAAAGCAGCTGAGTGGAATATTTATAAGTACTAGGGATTCCCCCTACAATCCTCAGAGTGCACATCCTGTAACTTTAAGTGATGAAGCTGGAACAACACTGCAGATCCTCTGGCAGCTCATTGGTCCTGCAATAACAGTACACTATTTCCCGCTGCCTCATTATCAGCACAGGCTTAATGTAAGTAAAGCAGACTGTGTGCTGCTTGACAACATACTCTTAACTATTTATTGCTAGCAATCATCTCTGTTGTAGGAAACCTCTAATGGTGACTCCCCGAGATCCACATGTCCTAGTATTCATGGCCTTGTATAATCCACAACCCTTGAGTTTGGGCTGGACTAACTGATTCACTTTTAATGAATAAAGTATGGCAGAAATAATGGCATGTCTTATCTGCGATTAGATTTTTGAGGGGGGGAAAGAAGGAGCCAAAAACAGGGAGGGTGTTGGGTTTATGTACAGGTGGAGACCAGAACACAAGGTTATACCTAACTTCATCAATTTAAAAAGTATGACCAATTTAAAGTGGTATATTTTTGTATTTTTGTTTGTTTTCTTTTTTTACTACCAATAAAGTTGACTTGTAACAGTTAATTCCTGGAGTTGTCTAAAACAGTAAAGAAAAAAGAACTTATCAGTAACTACCAGACTGTGAGTAATGGACATTTATTTGCCAGAGTTGACCATTAGAATTGAGTTAAGCTCTACATGAAAACATGAAGTAGCTATAATAGACATATATATTCCAAATATCACATGCTATTATTATTTTGAGAAAACAATACTGGAGATCACTTTCAACACTTGAATCACTTTGAGGTTCCAATGCTGTGATGTCAGTTCTATGTACTGACTATCCCAGGGTTTCTAACTGTAAAATGGAAGAAAAAGCACTGAATAGATTTGGGTTTTATCCAATTGTGTCTCACCAGCTCTGTAACATCAGTGAGTTCATAATTTGAAAATGAAGACTAAGTTTGGAAAATGTATGAAGTCCCTTCCAGACCTAACATTCATTGATTCTAGGATACAGTATTCACTCGCTTATCGCGGGTATTACGTTCCAGACCCACCCCCCCCGCGAAGTAGGAACCTTACATTTATTCTACACTCTTAAACCTACGTAACTTTAACAACATACGTATACAGTACTGCAAAATCGTATAGGAATATACCACACAAATGTGGACAAGCCTGTCCCTTTCTTTTTCTTCCCTCCCTATAGACAGGTCCCTTTACTCTCCACCAGCCCGCGCTTGTTTCTGGCCCATGAGGGCTCCTGGACCACAGGAACCCCCTAGTGGCCACCTGAGGAACTCTCACTAGACACCTCTTTCTCCAGATTACAGACAATCCAGAGAGCCTTCTTTTCTTTGATGTTTTTTACTTAGAATTCAGTTGATACTAATTTGTCTAATCTTTTCTAACATATCCATTTACTTTTACTTTCTCTTTCAACTCTTCCAGTTACCTTAGGAAATGTCTTTCTCCTTTTCCCCCCTTCTACTCTTTATTTTATTTAACTACTTATTTTATTTATGATAAAAATAGGGTGACTGGTTTCATTTTTCAAAATAAATTATTTTCTAAAAATTTCAGTAACTCCTTTGCGATTGTAAAAGAACCTGTATATTTATTGCAGAAAACTTGTAAAATAATAAGAACGTGAGTTACCCACAATGTTGTTATCTAGAGTGATCCACTGGAAATATTTTGGGATTTTGTATGCATATGCAAATAACTTTCAGATTTTAATTGGATTATGTTACCCATTTGTTTTTGTTTTCTATAACCAGATGCTGTTTACTCAATAGAATATAATTTATATTTTAAGTATTTCCTAATGTCAGCATTGATTCAACATTTATCTCATATTCTTAAGTCTAAAAATAATAATACTCTACCTAGTAATTACTATGTGCCTGGCACTATTCTAAACACTTTATATAGCTTATCCCCTTAAATCCTCAAAATAACCATGTGATGCAGACACTGTTATTATCCACATTTTAAGATTTGGAAACTAAGGCAAAGTTGCTTGTTCAGGGGAACATAGCTAACAAATTCTAAAGTTGAAACTTGAGCTCATAAGTCCAGCCCTAGAGTCCATGCAACTAATTATTTTATATATACCACCTTTGCCAGCATTCCTGCCATCTCTAACTTCTAATTATATCCAGAATTATGCAACTTCTTTTACTCTCTTACCACTTCTCTGGTATAAGGTTTTATCATCTTTTACTTGGATTATTTCAAAAACTTCACGTCTGGTCTTCCTGCTTCTGACTGGTCTGTTCATCGTCTATTTTCGGCACAATAGCCAGAGATACTGTTTTAGAACAGAAGCACTATTGAGTCAACTCCTTGGTTAAAACCTTACCATTACTTCCATTAGACTCAGAACAAGAGCCAAAGTCCTGTGTTAGTCTACTTTGTTCACATAGTCCCCCTTTCTCCTTTCTCAGCGGCTCCCTCTCCCCCACCTCACACTGCCCTCTATTGTTCCTCAGGGGCACCACGGGACCTTCGTATTTGCTGTTGCCTTTGTATGGAAATATTCTGCTGCAGGAGAGCCACGTGAATTGATTTCTTACCTCTCTGAGATCATTTTGCAAGTATTACCATCTCAGCAAAACTCTCTCTTACTACCATTATTAATTTTTTCATCTTTTTGAGGTATAATTGACAAAAAAAAAAAGTACTACATCTGGAGTGTACGATGTAATGTTTTGATGTATGTGTACCTTGTGAAAGATTCCCACCATTGAGTTAATTAGCATATGTCACCATCTTGGTTCCTCACTCTCTAACCATTTTTTAAATTGCAAGTATTCTATCAATTCCCCCTTGCTTAACCTTATAATACCATCTCTCCTCCCTTAATTTTTATTACTATATGAATAAATTAATGGTTATTATATATAGACATGTAGAATGATTATTATTTTTTGTTTTGTGTCTCTTCTGACTAGAAGAGTCAAAGTATGTCCTATTTCTTACATGTCAAAAGCTTCTTCTCACAAAGGTTAGCTCAACATATGTCTTCTAGATTTGTATGTTGTTCTTTAAAAGTATTAATCCTTAATGTATCTGGAGCTTATTTAGCTATATGATATGAAATAATTTTTTTCTTCAAGCCATTTTATCATGAATTTATCCTATCCACTTTAACCTGTGATACTCATTTTGCCATATGCTAACATGTACCTTTTTACTACTGTCTCTGGCCAGAATTGTGTAAAGCCCATACTATTTTAATGAGTACAATTCTAAAAATGTTTGAATATATGATAGGGCAACTTAACTCATTATCAGTGGTGATTTTACTTTCTTGTAAACATTTTCTCAGGTATTTTTATCACTTTATTCCCATGAAGTTCATTTAGAATTATGTCACGTACTTTCAAAATGGGACTTGGATTAGAATTTATTTAAAACTATAAATTATTTGGGTAGAATAAATACATTCAGGTTATTCAGTGTTTTTTTAAATTAAATAACATGCTATATTTTATTTAGTCATATCTATGATTTGTTTCAAAAGGACTTTAGGTTGTTTATATCAGCTCATAAAATATAAAATCTCTAATAAGAGAATGAGTAATATAGGACAAGAAGAGGAGGAAGACAGAACATGAATGTAATTAGAAGTGAGCTCAATACATAAAATGCATTCCAAGTGCTTCTGCGCACTCAGTGAAGGGGATCCACCAATCTGTATTTAAGCCATGGGGAAAATGATTAAGTATAATGTCAGCTATAGGTTTCTTGTTACAAATAGTAAGATTCTGTTCTTTTTTATGGTCGAGTAATATTCCATTGCATATATGTACCATTACTTCTTTTATACACTTTGTTGATGGGTACTTGGGGTGCCTCCATAGGTTAAGTGCACTATTTAATTTCCACATATTTGTGGACTTGTTTTGTTTCTGCTTGATTTCTAATTCTGTGCCATTGTTGTTAGAGGAGATACTTTGTATGATTTTAATCTTCCTAAATTGTTAAGATTATTGTTATGGCTTAATATGTGGTCTATCTCTGAGAATATTTCATATGCTCTTGAAAACAGTGTATATTCTGCTATTGTTGGGTGAAGAGTTTTTGTTTACATCTGTTAGGTCCAGCTGGCCTATAGTGTTGTTTATCTCCTCCTCTCTTTGTTGATCTTCTGACTGGTTGTAAATAAAATGACTAAGAAGACTTTGAAAGTTAGGTACAGCAAGTCCTTGAATAATATCACTTTGTTCAATGTCATTTTGTCATAATGTTGATGAAAAAATAAAATTGATTCCCAGCCAAGGCCACTGTCTGTGTAGACTTTGCATGGTCTCCCCATGTCTGCATGAGTCTGCAGGTGTTCCAGTGTCCTCCCACACTCCAAAGGTGTGCATGTTAGGTTAACTGGCATGACTAAATTTTCCCAGTATGAATGTGTGTGTGTCGGGGGTGTGAGTGGCCCTGCAATGAAATGGTGTCCCGTCCAAGGCTGGTTTCCACTTTGTGCCCTGAGTTGCTGATATAGATTCTGACCACTGAATTGGAATAAGTGAGTTGAAAAATAATCTTACTTATTTTCATTAATCTTTCATAAATGTGTTTTGGGTCTTTATTTAAAAATGTGGTGATGTTTTTGTGACCAGAAATATGACATAGGAATTGGTTTCATTTTCTGTCATGTTGCTTAAAGTCGCAGTCTCCAAGAACCTGTCCACAACATTGAGTGAGGACTTACTGTCTGTCTGTTTTAACCCCTAAAGAAACTATTAAAAAAGAATACAAAATGGTATTAGCCAAATACCAGTACATAAGTTAAAATGTAATTGTCTAAAAATTGAAATATTCAATAGAAGGTATGAAAGGAGGAACAAAGAAACAAATATCAAATGATAATAATAGAAAAATAATAAAATAATTGGCTTAATGCAACTACGTAAGTTATTACATTAATGTAAATGGTCCAAACACACCCATTAAGAAACAAAGATTGTCAGAATAGATTTTTTTTAAAGACTCAGTTATAAACTGCAGATAGAAACATAACTTAAATGATATGTTGATAGATTGATTAAAAGTAAAAGGATAAAAAATATTGTACTTATGGGAAATTAAAGTAACTGGAATGACCAAACTTTAAAATAAAGTTAAGTGATTCACAGAATATGATTTAAAATTCATTATAGGCCTGGCTGGTGTGGCTCAGCGGATTGAGTGCTGGCCTGCAAGCCATAAGGTTGCTGATTCTATTCCCAGTCAAGGCACATGCCTGGGTTACAGGCCAGGTCCCCAGCTGGGGATATGAGAGAGGCAACAGATTAAAGTATCCCTTGCACATCAATATTTCTCTCTTTTTCTTTCTCCCTCCCTTCCTCTCTTTCTAAAAATAAATAAATAAAATATTTTTTAAAAATTAAAAATGGATCCTTGCTTTGTAGATATGACTTTTCTAAAATAAGGCAGCCTTTTCAAAAAATAAATAAAATCTACTATAAAACTACAGTAATTAAGTCAGTATGGCTTTGGCAAAATAATGGGCACATAAATCAATAAAACAGAATAGTGAGTCTAAATATAGATCTATACACAAAGTACAACTGATTTTTCAGAAAAGTGCAAAGCCAATTCAATGGGGATAGGATAGTTTTTCCAACAGTGTTGCTGGGACATTTTGTCATTCTTAATCAAAATAATAAGCCTTAATATATTTTATACACCTTAATAATAATTGACCCAAATGAATCATAGACATAAATGTAAAATATAAAACTTTAAGAGAAAATTTTGAGAACTGAATTAAGCAATGAATTCTTAGCTATGACATCAAACACATATTCTATAAAAGAAAAGTAAGATTATCTTCATCAGAATTAAAAAACTGTTTAATCTCTGAAAGACATTGAGGAAATGAAGAGACAAGCCACAAACTCAAAGAAAATATTTTCAAATTACATCCCTGTCAAAGGATTTGTATCCAGAACACATAAAGAACCCTCAAAACTCACATTAGGAAAACCCAGTATCTTTGGACAAAAGATTTGAACAAATACCTCACCTAAAAATATATACAGATAGCAAATAAGATGGAAAAGATAATCAACATTATTACTCCTTGATGATGAAAATATAAATTAAAAATAGAGTAAGATTCCACTACTCATCTATTAGAATGATAAAAAAAAAAAAAAAAAAAAAAAAAAAGCAACAACAGCACAAATACCTGGCCATGATAAGTCCTGGCAAGGATGCAGAATAGCAACTCTCATACATGGCTGGTAGAAATGCCAAATGGTACAACCATTAATGAAAGTATCCTGGTAGTTCCTTATAAAGTTAGGCATATAGTTAATTTCTACCCAGAAATCCTGTCCATAGGTATTTATGCAAGTGGAACAAAAACATGTTCACACAAAAACCTGCTGACAAAGATTTATAGCAGCTGCATTTGCCAAAAGCCAGAAGCAATCCAAATGTCCTTCATCTGGAGAAAAAAAATCAAATTGTGTTAAGTCTATTTAAAGTAATATTACTTTTTTAAAAAGGAAGAAACTACTGATACCTGCAACAACATGCATGTATTTCAAATATATTATGCTGGTTGAAAGAAGTTAGGATCAAACGTATTACTATTAATTTCTGTTATTTGACATTCTGAAAAACACAAAACTGTATGGATAGAGAACATATCAATGGTATCAAAGGTTAAAGAAATAGGTCTGACTATAAAGTGGCAGCCTGAGGACATTTTAGAAAGGGGATATTGAAACTTTTCTGTACTTTGATTATGGAAGTAATTACATGACTCTCTGTATTTGTAAAATCTCAGAACTACGCAATAAAAAGATTTCATTTTATTGTTTATACATTTAAAATAAATTTGAGAAAGATTAAAATGCCCCTAAATTTCTATTTGAGTCATAAAACTGAATATAGATATATATAGTGATTGCCTTTAAAAAGACAATGAGAAATTTATTATCATTAACCTTCTGCATTATTCCAACATTCCATCTTACCGAAAAAAAAAAAAAAAGTAATAAGATTTTTGTCGTCCTATTCTAAAGACATCAATGTACTTAGCAGTGTTGCCAAAGTACTTTGTCTTATAAAAGAAGAAATTATGGGCTTTTTGATAAATCTTTGCTGCTACATGTGTGGTTGTTCTGTAAGCAGGAGGATCTGTTATCTTGACACTTTCACTTTCTTAAAATTTAATATTTATTGTATTTTTTTCCCATTACTATTTAGTCCCCTTATACCTGTCTCCCCCCAGCAATCACTACACTGTTGTCCATGACCATGAGTCCTTTTTCTGAATAGAGTTGCCTCACAGGAAGAATCAATGAAGCTACTGGCTGATTAATGAGCAGGAAAACACAGAACACTACTATCTTATTAACAGTAAAAAATATAGACTTTAAGAAGAAACAGAGCAAAGACATGTTATGTGAAAAGTTTCCTCTAGCCCTAGCTCATTGTTTTCAGGAGCCAATTCATATCTGAATGTTGATATAAAAAAACTTCTATTAAATAATATTTAGGGAGTTGAGAAATGAGGTTGTATTATTGTAGGATCAGATCAGTTAAATCCTTAAACAGCTGATGTAATTAATGTTAGTTTTTGAACTTCTCATTGTTGCTTTTCCTAAATCTTCATTATCTTCATTACTCCCCATTTGCTTCTGTTTTTTTTTTTTTTTTTGTTTGTTTGTTTGTTTAATAGAAGAAAATAAAATATTTTTATTCTAGGTTTGATATGGATTTTTCTAGTTCCTCCTAAAAGCCACCAGTCTTAGTAGAACAGTCAATTCCATCAGGGTCTTAAACAGCTTAAAAATATTTCTGAAACTAGTTAGTCAAAAGTAAAACCATCAAAGTAGACATACAGAAATCATATTCAACTTTTTCCCTCCAATTGATTTTGGTTCTCAATCCCTTGCAGATCTTCCTCCTTGCCCATGCTATATTGTTTTTGTGGCCAGGAAATATTAGGGGTAAGAAGAACTGATAGGACAAAATTTAAAAACACAGACTTTGTATAAAGGTATATGTACAGATGAATAATTTCTTTACTTTGCATCAGACCACTCTGTTCACATACTTTTTCTAGAAATAAATACAATATTATAATGACAAGTTTTCTAATTTGAATAATTTTCTGAGTTTCTAAATGTTGAACTCTAAATTTAGTGTTGATTAAAAGTTGAACAATATGCCTTATTTTTTTTGCTTCTGCCCAATTTATTGAGGAGTTCCTCAAATAAGTAAAGACTCATGACTATAATGCGTGTTAGTGTTTAAGATTCAGAGATCAAAGAAGGTAGATGTGTGGACCACACAAGAAGGAAATATTAGAGGCCAGTGTCTCCTACAATGTTACCGTAGTAGAAAACTCAAGTCTATGACTCCTTTTGTCTCTCTACCTCTGAAGTTCTGTGCACAATCCTCTCTCCTCAGACCCTCTGTATCACAGAGTCAGTATTACCTCCCCTCACTGCAAAATCTTGTTTTAGCTCAAATTCCTGTATCAGTGACTACAATGTCAGTAGCCTCTGCTTTTACTACCCAGAAAGTGTTACATTAATGCAAAAGATAAAATATTTCTTTACTAGAGTGGAATGTTTCTTTGATAGACAACTTTGAGTACAAGTTTCCCATTAAGCATTGTATTATTGTTGTAGTAATACAATACTATACCACAGATATATTCAAAGGTATAAATATCCTGTATAATATATTTCCCCAAAGAAAAATGTCTTCCAATTTCTAAACAAGAGATTTACAAACGTTTGGAACCCTACTCATTGTTTTGTTTTGTTTTGTTAAATTTTTTTTTTAATTTATTTTCAGAGAGAGGGGGAGGAGGGAGAGAAAAATCAATTGATTGTCTCTTGCATGCCCCCAACCAGGGACCTGGCCCACAACCCAGGCATACATTCTGACTAGAATCAAACCAGTGACTCTTCGTCCTTAATCCACTGAGCCACACCAGCCAGGGCTCTACCTATTGTTATAGTAGAAATTTCAGGTATATATATATATATATATATATATTTTTTTTTTTTTTAATCTGTGTTGTTTTCTCATTACTGTAAACTCTGGGCACTAGGGATAAGATTAAGCCTTTTATTAGATCAATAAGAAAGATAAGAGTATCTATTTTGTGCCACAAACCAAGCTATAGAAGAGAAGAATTTAACTATCATGATTTGTTTATTATATACAAATTTTGCTATGGTCTACACTTGGCCATTTCAAAAGGAACTAAACAAATCTAGTCTCTTCCCTCTGAGAATTTAAAATCAAATACAGGCTACTCTAATAAAGCATTAGAGGTCTAGGACACATGTAAATTAAATGAGAAGTACTTATTAGTTGAAAAATAAATTAAATTAAATTACAGCTGAGCTTCTCAGAAGAATAACCCCAAAGCATCCTGAGGTGTTACAGTGCAACCCTGTGGAAGAGTGAAGGGCTGCATTTGTGATACTCCCCCTGGGGTGATTTGCTGTGCCCACCACTCAGGCTGTGCAGGACTTTTCCCTGAATCTAGACTAGAGCTTTGGGAACTTCAAGGGTATGAACAGGAACTTTTGTGAGGAGAGTATAACCCTGCCTCACCCAATCTTTATTCTCTACAGTCATTTCAGACTTTCTTTTAAAATATTTATTTTAAATAATTGGAAAATGTTAATATTTATTTAATAAAATAATTTCAATTTTTTAAAATATTGAAATAAATAATTATTTATTTTAAATAATTTTGCAAAAAGAGGAGTGTTTTAGTAGTTTTTTGAAGGAATTTGTTACCCACCAAAATTTGATACATGGTAGTTTCTTAAAAGTTAGCTGTAATATGGACTCTGAAACCATATCAATAAACTATCTATACTCTGTCACATGAAATTAATTTTTCTATCTTGAATTCCAAATAAATTGTTTACCCATGCATGATTTGCTAACAGAATACATTGGTCATTTGGAAAATGTTGGCTCATTGAGTTATTAAGATCTTCTAAATGTTGACACATTTCATTATACAATAAGAATTATATTTGTTAATATCTCTAATATTTTTCAGAAAAGTCTGTATTGGGAAGCTGTCAGGCTCGTGTTGGTGTATACAAATTTTCTAAAATTCTATTTTTCTCTAACTTCATAAGTGGCACTGTTTTCAATAGTGTGCTATAGCTGGTTTGCAATGGTTTGTGAGACCCAATGATCTATTTTCAACTTGTTGCTCAGTGATATTAAGTTGGTAATTTGAAATCAGCCATGCTAGTATTTACACGACAGAAATTGGCTACAAATCTACACATTAGGACTTTCTTTTTTTCCCTGGAGAGCTAGTTGTTAACATTTATCAGGACACCACTGGTTGTTTTCCTTGAAGTAACAGATTTACATTTTTTGGAAGATGAAGTTTCTGCCAGACACCCTAAACTTGAATAGTGATAGTTTGTCTGAAAGTTGTTCTTTAAAGAAGAAGCGTTCCACGATGTAGCAGGTCATTCACCTTACAATTCAAACCACTGGACAGTGCTTTTCCTCCAGACAATGTACTTTCTAGTATGCAATATACTTTATGCATAGTTCCCCTTCCTTGAAACAGAATAATAAGAAAGATATAGTTAAGTGCCAAAATGCAATACAATTAGTAATTTTTACCACTTCGTCAAAGCATTCCTAAGGAGCCAACAGTTTTATCCACCATTGCATTTCAATATCTGTGTAAATATCAACATGGCGGAAAATTTAAGCTCATCTTAGTATTTTTTTGTAAATACTTTTATGAATCCTCTGAAAGCATCTCAGGATCCCCAGAGTTCCATAGTCTATACTTTGAGGAACATTGTTTTTGACAAACAAAAACCTAGAAAATTTACTATCAATATACTCTCACTATACTTTAAAAAGTTTAAAAAACATAATGCCTAAAGAAGAAAATATTAGCATATTATAAGAAGGAAAATTTGAAAAACAAGTGGTGAGGATGTGAAGAAAACACTTGTACATGGTTGGTGGGATTGTAAATTAGTGCAGCCACTGTAGAAAATAGTATAAAGAAAACAAAAACACTAATTTGAAAAGATTTATGCATACCTATATTCATTACAGCACTACTAGTAATAGCCAAGATATGGAAGCAGCTTAGGTATCCACCAATAAATGAGTAGGTAAAGACGATGTGATACACACACACACAGCAATATTATTCAGCAATAAAAACACTGACACCTTGTCATTTGCAGAAATATGGATGGACTTAGAGGGTATTATGCTATGTCAAATAAGTCAGACAGAGAAAGACTTTTGTGGAACCAAAAAAAAAAAAATACCCCAAAATAAACATGTAAACAAAACAAAACCAGGGGAAAAAAGGAGAATTAGAGATGCAAGAAAGGATAATGAAAAATAAAATGAAAAGCATGTGTTAACTAAACATAAATATGAAATAATAATAATATTGAGGGATTAAATAAGCAAAATGGAACTAAAAGCAAACAATAAAAGTATTAAACTCAGGAAAGAGGACAAATAGAAATTAGATATTTGAAATTCTTTATTTCAGAAGAGAAAAAGATACCAACTTCAGATTATAGTAAGTCAAATATGAACGCTAAAGTTTTCTACGGAGTCACTAAAATATTAAAAACAGTCTATATATCTGACATGATAGTTTTAACATGCAGAAGAAAAAAATTAAAAGACAGAGTAAAAGAAAAAAGGACTGAAAAAGATCATAGCAATACACCTAAGTAAAGGTGTAATTAAAACTAATAAAAATCAATTAACTTATTTTGTTAAAAGGGAAACATTTAGGATTTCCACTTTTGTCTATGATGGAGTAGTTTGTAAAAGGCCAACCTTTCCGTGGGGAATAATTTCTGTATGTAATAAAAGTGAATAAACAACTGGTGAATAAACAGCAAATAGCGTGGCCACCCACAGCTTGAGCGACCAGAATGAAAACATGCTGAGGTGACCAGGAGATTCTCTGCCCCACTTCTGAAATAATTGCCAGGAAGTAATTGTTTTCAAACTAGAGATCTAGCAGGAAGCAGCAGCTCTAAACTTTCAACATTTTTATAAAGCTGGCAAGACGAACAATATGTTTAATGCTACCAAGATAAGAACTTGAAGGACCAAGATCCTGGAGTTAAAGAAAGTACAGAGAATAGTCCCAGCATTCTGCATTGCTTTTTCTCTTGATACTTTTTCCAAATCCTATGCCTATTTGTAGGATAAAAAATCTTAAAGCTGAGAAACCAGTTCCCTTGAGAAATTCTCTATCTTGACATCTATTTACTTGAATATAGATACCTCCAAAATCTAATAAACCTGTGAGTCTGTTTCTATTAACTGATTGTTTTGTTTGTTTTTTATCATTTTGCTACCTGGCTTGTCTCATACATTGTGTCTGAAACTGGGTACTGCATAATGCAGTATTGAAGACTATCTGCTTTTTGTCATTTTCCCCCAAAGGAGATTTAATTTTCTATTGTCAGACAGTTAAAATAGGGCCACACCTTACTTTTGGCAGAAACATCTGCATATGGACAAAAAGATTTAATCAGAAAAAATATATATTTTTATACACACACACATATATATAATGGCATAGTTGTAAAGGATTCAAGCAAAAACTAAATTGAACAAAAGGAAAAGTAAGTAACTACTTAATACTCAGTAATGCTTAGCTCAAGAAAACAATATATTGTAATGACAGATTAAACAATAGAACTATTAAGTTTAAACTAATCAAAATTATAAATATTGTACCATAGATGTAAAGAGCCAGTAGCCAGTACAGACTCCTTAAAAATAGACATTTTAACTGAATCTAGAGTGTTTACTAAAATTGGCCAGATATTAGGCCATTATCGTGTCTCAATAAATTTCATTCCAATAGTCCTGTCTGGTGTTGCTAAGTTGGCTGGGTGTTTTCCCACAAACTGAAAAGTCAACAGTTTGATTCCTGGTCAGGGCACATGTATGGGTTGCAGGTTTGGTCCCTGATCAGGGGGTGTGGGGAGGCAGTCAATCAATGTTTTTCTCTCACATTAATATTTCCCTCCACCTCTTTCTCCTTCTCTTCCCCTCTCTCAAAAATAAATAATGAAACTTAAAAATTCAATTCAACAGACTATTTTATCAAAATACAATTGAGATAGAAATCAATAACAAAATATATCTTTAAAGACCACAGGTATTTGGATATTTTAAAGCCTTCATTAATAATACACAGAAGAATAATCATAACAAAAATTAGAAAATATTCAGAGCTAAGTAATGAAGAAAATAAAAAATCTCAAAACTTGAGTGATGGTTAATTTTACATCAGTTTGACTGGGCTAAAAGATAGCTAGTAAAACTTTATATCTGCGTGTATCTTTGAAGGTGTTTCCAGAAGAGATTAGCATTTGAATTGGCAACATGAATAAAGCAGACAGCCTTCCCCAGTGTGGATGAACATCAGCTAAGTCACTGAGGGCCTGAATAGAACTAAAAGGCAGAGGAAAGGCGAATTTGCTCTCCCTGCTTGATGTGATACATCCATCTTCTCCTGACCTCAGGCACTGCTGCTCCTGGTTCCATTGGCTTTTAGACTCAAATTAGAATTTACATCATCAGCCACACACACACATACGCACACAGCTCATTCTCAGGTCTTCACACCTGGTCTGATTTACACTACTGACTATCCTGGTTCTCCAGCTTGGAAACAGCATATTGTGGGATGTTTTAGCCTCCCTAATTGTGTAAGTCAAATCCTATAATAAATCTTCTCTTGTATCTATCTGTTCTGTTTCTTAAATACATTGTGGAATGTACCCAAAGAAATATGAGAAAGAAACTTTATAGGTTTAAATGTTCATGTTAAAAAACAAAGACTAGAGGTGAATAAGCTAAGCTTCCACTTTAAGTTAAGAAAAGTATAACAGAATCAACCAAAAGAAAGTAGAAAGAAAACTATTTAGACCTGATAACAAGTTAATAAAATTGGAGGAAAAAAAATGTAAAATGAAAAAGATCAGGAAAGCTAAGATTTGGTTTAATGAAAGACCTAGTAAAATTTATAAATCTCAGGCAATTTTGATGAAGATAAACAAAAGACAATAAAAACAAAAATATTTAAAATAAAAAAGAATAAACTGTTACAGCAAAGATTTACCTAAGAAAGACAATAAGAATACATTCAAAAACATAGACCAAAATACATTTTTAGAAAAAAACTTAACTAAAACTAAGCATAGAAAGGAGTCCTTAAACTGTTTTTAAATATAAAATGAGTAACGACTATACCCTGACAAATAAAAACAAGTTCAGATGGTTTTAAGGTAAATTCTACCAAAATTCAAAGGCAGTTATTTCCACTGTTATACAAAGTCTAGAGGCTATAAAGAAGATACTCTCATCCCCTGGCTACTGTGGCTCAGTGGATTGAGTGTCAGCGTGGGAGCCAAGTATCGCTGGTTCAATTCCCAGTCAGGGCACATGACTAGGTTGCACGTCAGGTCCCCAGTTGGGGGCATGAGTGAGAGGCAACCACACAGTGATGTTTCTTTCCCTCTCTTTCTCCTTTCCCCTCTCTCTAAAAATAAAATTAAATAAATAAATAACTTTTCTATAAAAAGAAGGTACACTCCACAACTCATTTTATGAGGTTAGCATTATCTTATGAGAATAAAAAATTACAGACTAATCCCAATTATGAAGATAGAACGGAAACCTAAATATAAATATTAATAGATATGGCCCATTAATGTATTTTTAAAAAAGGTATATTTATTCTAGAAGTGCAGAACTGATCCAATATTAGAAAATCTATTTGTTATCTTTCATAGTCCATTATATGACCATCTTAATAAATTCAGAGGAAAAAATTAGTACAATTTAACATTCGTGTTAAAAATTCATGTCAAACTAGAAATAAAGTTTATTTCCCTAATCTGATAAAGTCTATCTTCAAAAACTCTAAAACAAACAGCATATCAATATAAATGTGAAAGCAGTCCACTAACACCACATCAATCCCACATTGTATTGGAGGTACCAGGCAAGTCAAAAGTACAAGAAAAGCCAAGAACATAAAAAAATAAAAAAATTAAAAAAAAAAGAATAAAAGAAAAACTAAATAATTTGTAGTAATATGGCCCATAATGTCTTTTACAGAAAAACTGATAGCTCCTGGTGGAGAGTGAGAGCTCTCATGATCAACTGGGAGTTTTACAATTACAACTATCTGCTGATGGCAGAATAGCACAACAGAACCTCTGCTTCCTTTCAAGTTTAATCCCTGGTGTAATGGATTAGGTTAAGCAACATGAAAAGGCACCTTGGAGTACCAAATTACTGTACAGAAAAATTTTTAATGAGAGACAGACAGAGAGATACAGAGAACCATTGACAAGAGTTAATGACTGAATATCATCTTGATATAGGAAAAGAAATTCATTCCACTGATACAGAATAAAGTGTCAAACCTAGTCACTATACCCAGCCCTTTGTTTTCTCTTGTCATTTTAGAACATTTCTCATGTTTATGTAAGATATAAGACCAGTAGTACTGGAGGCTGCTCTATTTTTTTTAAGTAAATTTACCGAAGTAACATTGGTTAATAAGATTATATAGATTTCAAGTGTACATGTCTATGATACATGATCTGTATATTGCATTGTGTGTTCACCACCCAAAGTCAAATCATTTTCTATCACCACATATTTGGTCCCCTTTACCCTTTACTACACCCCAAACCCCTTTCCTCTGGTTACCACCATACTGTTGTCCATATTCATGAGTTTCACTTTTATATCCCACATATGAGTGGAATCATATGGTTCTTAGCTTATTCTGACTTACTTATTTTTCTTAGCATGATATTCTCAAGGTCCATCCATATTGTCACAAAGGGCAATATTTCATCTTTTGTTATTACTGAAGAGTATTCCATTGTATATATGTATCACATCTTCTTTATCCAGTTATCTGGTGAAGGACACTGGCTGTTTCCATGTCTTGGCCACTGTGAATAATGCTGCAATGAACATAGGGGTGCATATATCTTTGCAAGTAAATATTTTCAAATTTTTGGAATAGATACTCAGAAGGGGTGTTGCTAGGCCATATAATAACACTATTCTTAATTTTTTGAGGAACCACCATACTGTTTACATTATACCAGTTTACATTCCCACCAACAGTGAATGAGGGTTCCTTTTTCTCCACAACCTCTCCAACACTTGTTATAACTTGTCTTATTAATAATAGCCATTCTAGCAGGTGTGAAGTGGTATCTCAATGCAGTTTTGATTTGCATTTTTATAGCTACTCGAGTTGAGCATCTTTTCATGTATCTGTTGGCCATTTTTACGTCTTCTTGGGAGAAGGGTCTTTTCAGGTCTTCTGCCCATTTTTTAATTAGATTTTTTGTTTGGTATTGAGTTATTTCAGTTCTTTATATATTTTGGATATTAACCCCTTGTTGGAGCTGTTGTTTGAAAATAACTTCTCCCATTTGGTTCATTATTTTTTTGTGCTCTATTTTTATTTTAGAAAACTATCTGATCTTGGCTGAGGCTCCGAAGCTCTTACTATCAAAGTGCTCCTTTTTTACAAAGACTCAAAGAATTTTTACCTCTTGTGACTATGGCACATTTCTATCAACTACAGTCACTTCTCAAGGCAAGCCTCATTGTACACCTATTTTCTTAAGAAAACATAGCTCAACCCAAAGAGAGAGGCACTTCAAAAATTTATATAGTTCATTATGGCTATTAAGTTGCAATTTTCAAGAATTCATACAGATTCCTATGGCCATTTTAAAATTGGAAAACCACAATTAGTACTCTATCAAAAATCGGAAAGTGATGACTCTAGAAATATCATACTAATTAGTTTTACTTGGATGCTTCAAAAATAATTAATCAAACCATCAATTTATTATGCAATTATATAAAAAAAAACTACCTGGGATGAAAATTATTATAGTTTTATGGCAAACTATTCCTTTCAGCTCTCCTTATAGAGCTGCAAAATTACTTCTTTCAGTATTCAAGAAAAGCATTAGTACATTGCTCTTTATTGGGGCATTTACTTCAGTTACAAATTATCTTTTTACATATTAAGGTATTCTGAAACATTTAGGTACAAACAGAGCTTCCATGTTACAAGAATATATGTCTTTTTAAAAAATCTAGATTAAAATCCTGGCTCTTGCATTGTGTTTCAAGTGGTTCTGTGAATTATTTAATCTCTCTGAAGTTCAGTTTCTTATCTATAAAATGGAATAACAATAGTACTCATTTTACAGGGTATCATGAAAATTAAATGAGTTAATAAATGTAAAGCTAAATCACATCGTCTGTGGAAAATGCTAAAAAAAATATTAATATTATTTTGCTTCCTGCATTGGGGGAGATAACTCTGGTGTTCCACCACAAGTAAAAGCACCTTCGTAAAATCAGTTGTTATACCAATAAGCTTACTTCTGCTTGATTGAGTTTTACTTTTTTGTCTTTGGTATTTGAGTTTTTCATTGTTTTGCTTTTTTGTTTTCAGTAACTTTGTGTTCCTTCAGTGGATTTTCTTAAAGTGGCTAGCTTTACCCTATATTCTTGGCAGATCAATACTTGGACCATAATTACTTGTCAATACCATTTAATAGACATGGCAAACCTATAGCACACATACCATCACTTCAGTCTCCCACTCCAGGAAAGACATCATTAATCAATGACAATATTTCTTCTTTAACTGAGTTCTAATGCAGCTCAGAGTCCTTGTCAATACATCATTCCTGAAAGACAAGAATAATAGATCAAAGATTATAGACGAGCTGAAATCTGGTTGGCATCACTAATTCAGGAGATGGTGCCTCTTAATTCTCATTATCTGTATCTTTTATCCTCCAAAAATTTCCATTCCTTTTAGTTTTCTCTTTTATCTTTTTTTTACCTGCCCCAGTCTTGGTTCTAGCAGTGATTGCCAGTCATGCTATCATATCTAAGATCTACTGCTAACATTGATACTAAGATACTGCTTATTGAATTTCTATATTATAAGGAGCAGCCTAGAAAATCATATCTTCCCTTATGGAATTTATAGATTAGTTGATTATATGATTACAGACACCTTAAAATTTTTAAATTACAGTTGAATTAAATGCTATAAAGGAAAAGTATATAACAGGAGTCCTAAGTAAATCTAGTGAGACAATAAAGAATTCCCTAAGGCAGTGATGTTTGTGCTGAGATACAAAAGACGACCAGGACTTAAATAGCAGTAAGAATTAGTAAGAGGTAAAAATATTCCAGACAGAGAGGTCAGTATGAGTGAAAATTTAGGGGGCTGTCACAAAAGGTAGGGATTCCACCTTTCTTTTGCTGCATAGTACTCCATTGTGTAAATGTACCACAACTTTTTTATCCACTCATCTACTGATGGGCACTTAGGCTGTTTCCAAATCTTGGCTATTATAAATAGTGCTGCTATGAGCATGGTGGTGCATGAATTCTTTTGAATTGGTGTTTCAGGGTTCTTCGGGTATATTCCCAGTGCTGGAATCACTGGGTCAAAAGGCAGTTCCATTTTTAGTTTTTTGAGGAAATTCCATACTGTTTTCCACAGTGGCTGCACCAGTCTGCATTCCCACCAACAGCGCACTAGTGTTTCCTTTTCTCCACATTTTTGCCAGCACTTGTTTGTTGATTTATTAATGATAGCCATTTTTGGCAGGTGTGAAGTGCTATCTCATTGTGGTTTTAATATGTATCTCTCTGATGATTAGTGATGTTGAGCATTTTTTTCATATGTCTATGGGCCCTCTGTATGTCCTCTTTGGAGAAGTGTTTATTCAGGTATGTTGCCCATTTTTTAATTGAATCATTTGTCTTCCTGGTGGTAAGTCTATATAAATTCTTTATATATTTTGGAGATTAAACCCTTGTCCAATGTATCGTTGGCAAATATGTTCTCCCATATAGGCAATTCCCTTTTTATTTTGATGATGGTTTCTGTAGCTGTGCAGAAGATTTTTAATTTGATGCAGTCCCATTTGTTCATTTTTTCCTTTATTTCCATTGCCCTTGGAGATGTATTGGCAAAAATATTGCTATGTGGGATATCTGAAATTTTACTACCTATGTTTTCCTCTAGGATTTTTATGGTATCATGATGTATATTTAAGTCTTTTATCCAATTTAAGTTTATTCTGGTGTCATTTCCATTCTTTCTGAAAGCTCAGGCTTTAAGGTTATTGGAAACAAGGTCAATGAATTCACAACTAAAAACAATGGTGAAAAATATGGCTACTGACACCTTTAAAAAGAAAAAATAATATAACTTGGCAATAAGTTCTCCTTAGAAAAATAGTGCTTTCTTTGCATCATTTTATTAATTTTCTCTTCATGAAGAATCAAAGAGTGCTTTGCTAAATACTGTTTTCCTTATTACTATAAAAAGTATAATCATTTTAGAGGATTTGAAGGTTAATTTTCTACAATGCCCTTTGAAAATATAAATTACTTTCAAATGTACAATTTTACTGTGAATGTAATCTGTATAGTAATGCAAGAGAGTAATACACATAGCGTTCACACTAATGATTGTGAATTATGGTATTGTCATGTAATTCACCCAGGCAAATTAACATTCATTGAAGAGTAATATTTATACTTTTTATGCCTAATGTGAGCACTTGAATCTTGATGACAATGGCAGAATACATCTTCCAAGTTCGGAAATCTCTTTATATATTAATATTTAGAGAGGTTCTTATAACTGGAACTCTTGTAGTCTACAACATCACTAAACCCACACTCTGAAAAGAGACTTATATGTATTGTTCTTTACATTAAACACAGGCATGATTTTTAATGTAAAGTGATGTGTTGATGTAAATTTCCAATTCATCTTCACCATCAATTGGTAAAACTCCTTGAATGCTCTGCTTAAGAGTACAGTTACTTTTCTGAGCAAATTAGGATTCCTGTTCATGTAGGCAGTACTGATCCCTTTCCTTTCCTCAGCTTAGTCTGCCCTTGGATACTTTCTTTTTACATCAGATAGCATTATCATATGGAATAAATTTTTCATCTTTGCTTATATACTTCCTTGAAACTCTCTTTCAGTATAGAAGCTTTGTATCTATTATTAGTAAGGTGGTATTGCTTTCTTCCTTAACACAAAACACTTGTGCTTCTTATCACCCATTAAGCTGGGAATAACCAGTCTCTTTGTGATGATGTACAGATGCTATCTGTCTCTTCTATAAATGCTTTGTGTCTTAACTTATTTGAAAACTCCATGTTCTACTTGAAAATTCAAATGTTCTGTTGTAGTATCTAATTAAAAATTGATCTCCATCTACCTTCATTCTTACCCAATTGATAAAAATTGTGGATAGTGAAGTATGTCCCATATTTGACACACAAACTCTTGCTATAGTATTTCATGGAGGTTCCAGTACTTTAAGTGTGGACACCTAATAGTATATAAGTGAAATAAAAATATATGTGGAATAACTGTCTTCATTTCCTCGTCTGCACCCAAGGCACAAATGTTCAATTGAACATGATATTTTTTTGTTCAACTCAAATATCAACTGATCATAGTTATGAATTGATGCCCTTCTCCTTCCTTAAAAATATAACGTTTGTGGCAAAGTATAAAAAGATAATCTATGTTACTATAAATAGTTTCATGCAGGAAACAATTAATTTGAAATAAAAATACTGAAAAGGATAATGCCAATGGAGCTGTTACTAAAGAAGACCAAGGTTTAGAATTTATTACATATATGTGTAAAATAGGTAATATTAATAGTATAAAGTCTTAATGAAAATACACAAAAGTATAGTATAATAAGAATCCTATACTATGCAGAAAGAAATTATATCATTTGAAAGTAAACTGTAATATGTTAAAGACGTACATTGCAAACCCTAGAGCAACCACTAAAATAAGAAAACAAAAAATATTTTTAATAAGCCAACAAAGGAGAAAAAATGGAACAAAAAAATTACTCAACTGATTTCACAAGAAAGAAAAGGGGAATAAAGAAGAATTTGGACAAATGGAAAAGAAATAACAAGATGATATATTTAAAGCTAACCATATCGATAATCACATCAAATGTAAATACTCCAATAAAAGAAAGATTGTCAGTTTGTACTTAAAAAACATGATCTAATTATATGATGCTTACAAAAAATACCTTTACATGTAAAAACACAAATAGCTTAAAAGTAAAATAATGCAAAAATATTCCGCATTAACTTTAATCAAAGAAAGCTGTGGGGGCCACATTAATATCAGGCAAAGTAAATTAGATATAAAAAATATTACCAGGGGTAGAAGAGGAGGTCATTTCATAATGATAAAAGGGAAAATTTAATAAGAGAATATAATGATTCTATACATCTCTTAACAATATATTAAAATAAAGCTAAAAGTAATAAAGCTGCGAGGGGGGAAAAAGTAAATCCACATTTAGTTACAGATATTAATACTCCTCTCCTAATAATTAGTATATCGAGATGATTTAAATCAATATAACCTACAAGAGTTGAACAACTTTATCACCCAACTTAATCTAGTTGACATAGAACACTTTACCCAACAACAGCTAAAGTACATTTTCAAGTGCACATGGAACATATAACAAATAGTTTGTGTTCTAAGCCATAAAACATGTTCCAAAAATTTTAAAGGATTTATGTAAGTTTTATAACTACAATGAAATTAAGTTGGAAATCAACACTAGAAAGAATACTGAAAATGCCCAAATATTTGGAAACAAAATGGTATACTTTTAAATGTCTCATAAATGAATGAGAAATCAAAATTAGAAAGTATATTAGAACTGAGTAAAAATGAAAACACGACATATCAAAATTTATAAGATTGCCACTAAAACAGTACTTAGGGAACATATAGAAATGTTTCCAAAAAATGACTACAACTTGTACTATAGGAATTTAGAAAAAGATGAGCAAATAAAACACAGAGTTAGCAGAAGAAAGGAAACAATAAAAGTAAAAGTAAAAATATTAAAATAACATAAATAATAGATAAAAGCAAAATACAGTTCTTTAAGTATATGAATAAAATTTAAACACCTCTGAAAATAGATAAGGCACAATTAATCTACAGGTAATAGAATTACAAATTCTACTGGTATCTTTTAATACAGAAGGATAGTGAAATACTAAAAACAACTTTATGGCAATAAATTCATCAAATTAGATAAAATGGACAAATGCTTTGAAAGATACAAACTACCAAAGCTCATTCACAAAGAAGTTGATAATCTAAATAGCCTATATCTACAAAAGAAATTGAATTTCTAGTTTGAAATCTTCCTATAAATGAAAATCCAGGCCCAGATGACTTGCTGGTGAACTGAAAAGAATATTTAATAAATAAATAATATCTATTCTACTCAAACCATTTTAAAAATTCAAAGAGGAGGAATATTTCCCTACTCATTCTTAAAGGTCAGAATTACCATGATACCAAAAGTAGATAAAGACTCTACAAGAAAGTTAACTACAAACAAGTAACATGGATGAATATAGATGTAAAATATAAACAAAAAAATAGTTAATTGAGTAAAAAATATGAAAATGACAATATCAGACCAAATATCATTTATGTGTGGAATGCAGAGTTGGCTTGACATTTGAAAATCATGTAATTCATCATATTAACTGATTTAAATATAAAAGTCATAGATTATTTCAGAGTAAAATATTCACCTTATAAGCATAATAAAAACTGCCAGCAGGTTAGGAATGAGAGGGGTATTTATTCAATCTAATAATATGCACCTAAGAAAAACTTATATCAACTGTACTGGAGAGTCTAGTCAGTACAATAATTAGGACATAGAAATAAAGGAGATCAAACTGGAAAAAATGTAAGATGATATTTATTCACAGGTGATATGATCATCTATATTGAAAATCTACAATGATGAAGAGAAAAACCCTCATTCATTGCTAACAGGGATTAAAATAGTACAGCCTTAATGTAAAACAATTTGAAAGTTTCTATAAATGTTAAATATAAATTTACCTATAATTCAGCAAGTACATTCCTAGGTATCTACCCAGAAAAAAATATAAGCATATGTTCAAAGACTTGTACACAAATATCTATAGCAGCATTATACACGACAACCTCAAACTGAAAATAATCGAATGTTCATTAACTGGTGAATGGATTTCAAAAACATTGTCTAAACCCAAATAAAAATTGGACAAAGGACCTGAACAAACACTTCTCCAAAGAGGACACACAGAAGGTCCATAGGCATATGAAAGAATACTCAACATCACTAGCCATCAGAGAGATGCAAATAAAAACCACAATGAGATACCACCTCACACCTGTCAGAATGGGCATCATTAACATACCAACAAATAACAAGTGCTGATGAGGATGTGGAGAAAAGGGAACCCTAGTGCACTGCTGGTGGGAATGCAGACTGGTGCAGCCACTATGGAAAACAGTATGAAATTTCCTCAAAAAACTAAAAATGGAACTACCTTTTGAACCAGCAATTCCATTGCTAGGATTATACCTGAAGAATCCTGAAACCCCAATTCAAAAGAACTTATGCAGCCCTATGTTCATAGCAGCCCTGTTTACAATAGCCAAGTGCTAGAAACAGTCTAAGTGCCCATCAGTAGATGAGTGGATGAAAAAACTGTGGTACATTTACGCAATGGAATACTATGCAGCAGAAAGAAAGAAGGAACTCCTAACCATTTTTGATAACATGGATGGAACTAGAGAGAATTATGCTTAGTGAAATAAGCCAGGAATGAAAGATAAATACCATATGATATCACCAGGCATTCAGAAACTTTTGGGGGTGATGGAAATCTAAAATGGCATCATGATAGTGAATGCACAACACTGTAAGTTTACTAAAAATCAGTGATTTATATAGTACAATGGATGAATGTTATGGTATGTAAATTATATTTCAATAAAACTTTTGTTTAAAAAAAAGAAGGGGGAATTTAGATGAAATAAATTTGGTAGCATATTTATAAATGTTGATGCTATAGGCAATGGGTAGTTACATGATTCCTTTTTCATATCTCTCTGTTTGAAACTTCAGAATTAAAAGTAAAAACAAAAAGAGTATATGATTCATATTTTGATCTATCGTATAATTTATTTTATATAGTCTTGTGTGCTATTAGCTATTAGCATCTGCTATTCCTACCTCTAAGCACCCACATTCATTTTAACCAATAACTATGTTGATCCGAGCATCCTAATATTCCCTATCTTAGTCATTTATCATTCTTAATAAGTCTAGAGAGCCACTTTCAATTTAATTTTTCTCTTCAATTATAAGTGAGCCAAATGCCTGATTTCCATGCATGTCCACATTTCAAGAATCTTGTTTAATACACTATGACATTACTGAGGGCCATTCAATGCTCTGTGCTGAGGGAATAGAAGAAAAGGAGGTGCTTTTCATACTGCTTTCAAGTATCCTTCTTACTCTTATTTTAGCTATTGATTAGTATTTCCCCGTGAGATTATGATATGCCTTGACCTTTTTTTTAGTTTTTTTTTCCATAAAGAAAATATAAACACCTGAATTTAATCCCATTTCCCCAGCTACTACATTGGCAGGCCCTGTGAAGAAGTGGCTATTTCTCTCTAAGCAACACATACTGTGATTTTGAACAAATAGTAATCTAACTTTTTTTATCTGACTCATATCCATGCTTAAAACCACGATTCTTAGGCTCTTCTCCCCTTGCCTTGGAGATTATATCCCAATCAATTTTCTGGAGATATAACATTCATATCCAGGCCAAGTGTCACCTCTGTATGAAGTCCTCTGTGTGTGTGTGTGTGTGTGTGTGTGTGTGTGTGTGTATGTTTCTGCAATTAGAATTATTCATTCCTTCTAAGTTTTAGTATCACTTTGGTTATAATTGATCCTTAAATTTGTCACAGTGTGGCTTATATTACAGGAAGTTGATGTCTTGCTTGTCTCTCCAGTGAGAATATAAACATGATTGTGGCCAACACACATTCTGTTAATCTTTGAGTCTCAGGAGTTAATATAATGATCTCTCAAAATGTTTTTTGAATTGAATTGATTTAGAGCTTAACTTGTCCAATGTCTACATTTTACAGATAAAGAAACTCAAGCCTAGAATGAGTAGTATTTTTTTTTACCTTTTTCACATCATGATACACACACAAGTATGAACACTACGTTAATTAAAAGAGACTGTTCCAAGGAAGAAGCTACTTTCCTGAAAGTTCGAACTGGCCCAGGCAAACCATCCCCAGATACCCTACTCCTCTCTTAAACACTTTAAAGGCTAAGCAGATCATTATCTAACCTGGTTATAACCCACTCACAGAACACTCCCGTGCCAAGGCAAACAAGGACAGAGGGAGACTCTGCGTGTGTCTGCCTCAAGGTCACCCAACTTTCTAACTTCAAACACTTTTTATGTTCAATTGAAATTAAACTTATGTAACAATAAATTCATTACTGAATAAAACACATCTTTTTTCATTTAGAAGGTGATCAACTCCATCTGGCTTTTTCTACGTAACACTCTGTGAATAAAATCATCTTAAGCTATGTTGTCCAATATGTGAGTGGGACAGTTTGAATATATATTAGGTTCGATTTTTTATATTCCCAGATTCAGTGGTTCTATCTGTCCTAGGTTTCAGGTCATGGACATTTTCCTTCATTAAAAAGAAGAAGTAAATAAAAATGACCTTTTACGGCTGTGTTATATAAAGGTGAATATAATCCAAGCTGTAGTCATTATTATATCTTCATTCTTATATTTTCTCTTACTTAAAAAAATATAAATAAAACATTTTCTTGGGCTCTAGGTACTGATTTCTGGCTGTGAAATTTACATACACTGGGGTTCTTTAGCTAATCATCCCATGGGCTAAATTTCTGGATGTCTCCAGCAGCAGAACAATTCGCCCTAGCAATGACTGGACAGAAAGGCAGAAGAGTTGAAATTACAAGCAGGACTGAAAAGAGAGAATCTATTTTCTACCCTAGGGCACATTAACAGGCTCTTGGAAAAGTCTATTGAATTTAGTATAATTGCCTTTGTTCACTTAAAAATAATTCATGGGGAGGTGAACTTGGCACACCTTGAATCATTATGTAAGACTTCATATTGTGCATAAAGTTGCCTGCCTGACGCTTGTTGGGTAACTGACATCTGTCACAGAAAACAAATACAAAATCTAAATTCACAGGCTGCAAAGAATCTGATCTCTCATGCTTCTTAGTTCTTAATTATTTTCAACAAGGTTCTCCTGCTTTCCAGAGAGCAAGTGACCCTGAATTAGAGCAAGGCATGATAGAGCAGAATAGTGGCTTAGTTCCTGCTCTTAGTTCTGTGGTAAAGTCAGATTGCCCTTCCTTGCTTTTTCCTTGTCCGTGGGTTTTATTCAGAACCCTTTCACAAGTGAAAACTGACCTGAGGCAAGGAGTTTCTTACCTTCATTCAAATTCCATTATGAGATGTATCATTTCAAATAGGTTCAGATTGATCAAACACCACAAGTCAGAAATCAAGGCTCCTGCTAGCTCTTTTCTGTATTCTTTTGATATACATAATAGGGCTAAAGCTATTGCTGCTAGTTCCAGTCTGAAGATTGCCAACTTTCATGAGGGAAAAAAAAAAAAAAACAGAAGTATTTTACAACAGCATTTATCTCATCTATTTCAATGAATTGCTTTTCTTGGAGAATTTGGCTCCTCTTCACTGTCCAGGCCTAGGACTAGGTGCTGACCACTAGTGAAAGCTCGCTCTCTCTCCCCCTTCAGACTCAAGAGGTCCTTCACAATGGCTCTGCATTCAGAGAGTAACTGGGATGCAATCTCTTATCAATCTGAACACCTGGGGGGGGGGGGTGTGAGGTGGAATCAGTATTAATAGAAGCAGCTATTGTATTTGTAATTTATTCATTCAAAACACACTTATTAAATGCTTACTAAATACCAAATCTTAGATTCTACTACACAAAGAGGAAAGAGTTTTTGTTCTAAAAGAGTTCACATAATCTGAGGGAAGAGACCATAAGAAAACAGTTTATATATTGGGGAGAGGTAAATGCTCTGATTGAAATAATTAGAAGAAGATCTGTGTGTGCTCTACAGTAGAGTAATATCAAGATGGTGACAGCTTATATTAACATCAGATAAACTCAGATTATATTTTTATTTGGGTTTATTGTGTTTTTTGTACTTTGTGGTTTCTATAAGTCATAGGTACTATTCTGTGATTCCTGCTGTTTCGATCTTGTTAATATTATCTGGTGTCCTGAATTTTTTATTTTTTTATTTAATATTTTACTATTTTTATTGTATTTTTTCCATTACCATTTATCCTCCTTATACCCCCCTCCCCACCACAATCACCACACTGTTGTCCACGTCCATGGGTCCCTTTTCCTTTTTGCTTGACCCCTGCACCCCCTAACTCACCCCCACCACCAAGAGCTGTCAGTCTGCTCTTCATCTATGAGTCTTCATCTATTTTGCTTGTTAGTTCATTTTTAAACTCATTTATCCCCAACACTATTTTTTTAATATTCTTCCCAAATTTTCCACCAAAAAAAGTAAAGTGTTCACTTTAAAATGTCAGTGAACCAGGATTTAAAAGTTAAATAGGGAAAAAATGCTTTTAAAATGTAGAGGCAAGGTATTGTATTAGTTTCCTGTGACTGCTATAAGAAATTACCACAAACTTGATGGCTTAAAACAATACAAATTTCTTTTCTTACAGTTCTGAAGTTCAAAAATTCAAAATCAATTTCCTTGCACTAAAGTAAAGGTGTCAACAGGTTTGTATTATGTCCAGAGGCTCTGGGGTGAATTCATTTCCTTGCTTTTTCCATCTCCTAAAGGGCACATATATTTCTCAGCTTATGGCCCCCTTCACTGTCTTCAAAGCTCATCAGTCCAAACTCTACTTCCAATGTCACATGGCCTTTTCTCTGATTCTGTTCCCCCTACACTGCTTTTATAAGAACCCTTCAGACTACATGGATTCACCTGGATAATCTATGATAATCTCAAGATCTTTCATTGTATCTGCAAAATTTCTTTTGCTTTAAAAGGCAGTATTTATGGGTTCCTGGAATTAGGCTGTGGACATATTTGGAGGACCATTATTTAGTCTACCATAAGTATTTTGAACCCAGAGAATTCATGAAATACATTCAGGGCTTATGTTTCTGGGTGGTGCACTCTATATTACCATCACACATTTCCCCCATCTTCACCACTCCTGGACCTTCATTATATGTCAAAAGTAGATAACCCAGCTAAAAGTGTTCATTGTTATTAATGTTTCCCAATGTAAATGATTCACAATATTCTTCTATTTTTGTTTAAAATGTATATAAAAATTTTTGAAAATGAAATTGGGTTAATCCTGGTTCACTGACATTTAACTCATCTAAAAATTTTACTTGGGAAAATGCTCATAGTTTCATGAAACTGGAGATGTTTTTCCCTCAATTAATGGTCTTTAAATTTAAAGATGATAGTTATTAAGTCAGAGTGAGAACCATGAAGAAACAGATAGAGTCCAGTGTTTCATGTCTAGTAAGATTGATTTTTGCTCTACTTTAACATTTAGATAGTCATTAGTGAGATTTTTTTTTCTAAATTAAAATCATGAATCAATAAAAAGAAGCATGTGTACTCATGTGTGTGTATTTTTCAAATGAGAAAATGCTCTTGGATTTTCACTGTGCAGTTGCTCATAAGAATATGGATTTAACCTGCATTTGATAAAACCAATAGTGCTAAAGCTACTTATCCTTCCTCTCTCCAGCATCTGAGCAGCCTTGTAATGGAGAGATCAAGTTATGCAAAATGGTTCAGGTCTCAGGCATGTACTTTATTTTCATTTCAATATCAATTCTTGTTAACTGATAAGTATCAATAAAAGTACTATGTACTCTTGGAAACCAGAGTGTTTATTTCACACCACTGAGAAACCTTAGTGATTTTTATAAGCAGGACATTTGTCAAAGATTGGGATGATAAGATGTAGACAAAGGCATCTCACATTTAGAGTTAAAAATGACATGCACATCACAATTCCTTTGGAAACATCTGTTGCTCACAATGTATATACTTAGCATTTTCAGATAGACTACACTGAGAGTTCTGGAAATGTTTGAACTTTAATAAAAATTGATTGTTGCTATAAATATCCTAATGTTTTTCATGTTCTTCCTTACATTTCAATTCCAGTCTTTAGGAAGGCAATACTGGGAGGTAAATGAAGCAAAAATAGGAGGCTAGATGCTCTCATCAGCTTACCTGACACCATTAGGCGAGTTACTCAGAACAAACACTGCAAAGCATCCTTCCAACATCATAATGCCTGAAGACATACTATTATTCACAGTACATTTTAAACATCTGGAAATAAAGGCCCTACATAAATGCAAATTGTATTTCTATTTAGACTAAATTATTGTATTTTTATCATTTAATATTTATTTTATTTTTCTTTCATATATATGTTAACAAGTGATTTGTATGGGCCTCATGGTATTTCAAAAGATATATAGCAAGAAGATACTGTGTGGTTCATATTTGGCTTTGTATTTGACTTGTCAAGTTCCTGATTTAATTGATACCATGCTCTACCTTTTTTAGGTAATTAATTTTAGATGAGAAACAGCAATAAAAACACTTTGGTCTCAAGCGTGAAGCCACAATTATCATTTCCATCCTTAGTACAATTTCACTACGGCTATTCAAACCCTAAAAAAAAAAAATTACAGGGTAACATCAAATATTCTGAAATATAATACAAAAAGGTAGAAAAATGATTATATACTCTTTTCTATCTTCTTGATTAATCCTAGCTTTAACATAGATTATACATTTTATCAACTTTAAGATGCTTAAACAAACACACAACTAAGACTCCTTTCTGTTATGAAGTTCTTGTTCAATTCTTTCCTTAAGCCAATATTTTTATATTGTTAATATAGACACTAACATATGCTAAGATGCAAGTGTAGTGAGTGTAATAATGAAAAAACTCATGATCAGAGAATAAAAGAGAGAATGTGGCAAGTTAATTTCTGAGATCTGTTTTTGGAGATCTATGGGATTGATATCTACTTCATAGACTTATTGTGCAGATGAGATAGAACATTTAAATGCTTTATTACAGTATTTGAAACAGGATCAAACCTTGAAAAATAGTAGCTCTGATTACAATTTTTAGTAGCATTATCAAAATCATCATTATTTCAGGGTCCTTCTTAGAAAAATGAGTGAAATGAATCCTGAAGGAGACTGAAATGTGCCACCACCTGGCAAAGTCTTCAGAGCCTAATTATAATTTGTTTGCAATAAAATTTATTGAGGCCAAAACTCTTTACAACTACATGTACCATTCCTCTTGACTTCTGTGAAATTCAGATATATCCCCAAGATTCTTTGTACAATGAACAAAACTCTGAATATGCTGGTTTTTAAATAAAGTGATCTCTCTCTTGTGATATCTTTTGGACTTCTACTAAGGAAACTATACAAGCCAGCATGTCTTTCACCTTGTCCTCTGTGCTTATTGTGTCTCCTTTATTTTTCATGAGGTGCCAAAAGAATGACACTTTCAATTTCAGCCACTTATTATTCTGCAGTCATTTCTGAAACATTCACAAGGAGCATTTTTAAGGAACTGAATACAAGTGTGACTGAAGGAAGCAAATAAGGTCATATTAGGACTCTTGGCTACAAGACATAGAATCTCAAACTTTTTGCAAAACAAGAAAATATAATTTATTGGTTCTCTTAACTGGAAAATTTAAGAGCTGTGTTTTGAAGAGGAGATTGTTATGGAAGAGAGATAATTCTTATGGTGATTAAAAATGAGTGTGAGAACCTGCATTAATATTAGAAAATAATTATAAGCCAGTAAAAGTTTCTGCTGAGGAAAGTAAGATGATTAAATTTGAAGGTATTTTTCCTAGTAAGGAAATAATTTAGTTATTCAACAAATTTTGATACTGCATAAGGCTGGACCGTATCTGTTTGCCCCTCCACACAGACTTCCTGCCTTCTCCACCCTACTATATGCTTCAGGGCTGATTCAGGTAAATCAGGCTTCCTTGTCCTCTAGTTTTGACCTGTTTTGCCAATAGGAGGCATTGTCTGAACAGTTAAGGCCAGGAGGAGAAAATTCACGGTATTTATATCTGCAATTCATCCCTGGTTTGTCAGGAGTTGGCTAAGACTGTGTTGTTTGACCAAGGCTTCAGCTTCATTTAGATGGGTCTTTCCTATAGTTGGAGGTCTCAGAAGGTCCTAGTAAACATTTGCCCCCTTTCAAGCCTGCAGGTAATGACAGCTATTTGCTTTTGCTAGCTCTTGAGTATTTTGCCATTCTTTATTAGTTTCATTCAAATCTGGCCACATATTTTTGTTTTAAAAAAACTGGTTTATGAAATTCTTTTCAATAATCCCTTAGGATGTTGCTTTTTCCTGCTGACTTCGTATCTGATACAATAATTTATATCAGGCTGAAAAAAACCTTCAAAATGTAATTCTATAGTGGAGTTGTTCTCATATTGGATGGATATACTAACCTTACTGTAAAGATGGGAGGATGGGCCTCATTGTTCCCAATTCTTCATTTTCCTGCAATGGAATTGTCCAACCATAATTCTGCATGGACTCCAGGGGAGCAGAGTAAAGTTCCTTGCCCCTTTATAAAAGTAGATGATGTTTCAAAAGCATGAGCCCACTGCCACTGAAGCCCACAGTGGTTTTGTGGGTTACTTGTTCATAATCTTAAATCAGAGTAAGCAGTATCAGAAGGGTTTTAATCTCTATGAGTCTTTAGCCAACAGAATATTTACTCTTAAACCTCAATTCCACAGAGCAAGAACTTAAGAACTATATGACTGCCTTTGCTCTATGTGGAGAATATCCAAATGTGCAAAACAAGTTGAAATTTTCCAATGATTAATTAGGTAGAAAATGTGAGTAAATTACTTAATAGAACATGTTTGATGAAATATGTTTACCTTCTCTGGTAATGAGAGGACAGTAATTAATGTGAAGTTCGGAGAAGCTTTAAATCAGGCACAGTGTCAACTTTGTTACAATCTTCACATGCATGTTTAGCATAACTTTCATTGGGAAAATCACTTAATCTGTGTCCTATCGACTTATCTTTTTAAATTTAGAGTTTAAAGGAGCTCTAATTTTGCTTCAGCCTATTATATTTTAAACATCCAAGATAATTTTTAATTCTTTTTGAAATTTCTGGCTTCAAAGAGGTCTTCCAAAGCCTCAGCAACTTGTAAGGAATGGAATATAAACACAAATTGAGTGTCTCAGTGACCTTTGAAAAATTGGCACCATGATAGTTGAAAAGTAATAGCATATCATAGCACTGTCAAAACCACGAAACAAGACATTTAAACTAAATACCAACAAATTAAAAAAAAAAAAAAAGGAAGTGTACTGCTGAGGTCTCCTATACCATATTCCATTCAGAATCCAAATAGAAATGTTAGTTAGTTACAAACTTCTCATAAGCAATTTCAACCTCACGCACAAGGGAAGTGTGAGCAAGCAGTCTATTGGCAGGACTGGAGAAAAGCAAAACATTTCCTCCATATCAAGGAAGTAGTTCCCAACATTGTTAGGAAATTCTCTGGGATAACAGAGAAAAGGCTGACAAAGGAAGGTCAGGTAAGCATGGCCTTCATTTGCTGGAGGATGTGCCAACCAACCTCTCTTTTCAGGGGGAAGGTTTGGTTAGGGCAAGTGTGGTGACTCTCTGGGATCCGTCGAGGCTGTTCCTAGGGTGGGTGCTTTCTTCCTCAATGTTAAAACGCACAAAGTTGGGTTACCAAATGCATTATAACAGGAAAGGTTGCTTGAAATGGTCACTGAGTACCAAAACATAGACAATAATTGGGGCCAGAGAACCAGGAATACAGGAATGAAGAACAAGAAGTTAATATGGAGAGGTGAGTTTGGGAGGATGTGAACAAATACTGGAGCTAGAGGGTCAGTGCTTGAGGTAGAACTTTGAGACACTGCCAACATATGTGTGTAGAATTCTGGGGTACAAGAAAGAGATAGAGCAATAATCATCACATCTCTTCAACGCCCAAGTTCTGAACAAGTTGAGAAAAAAAATAAACAGTAGTTATGAAGAGCAAATTTTTACTTTTATTAATCAGAATCAGCAGCTAAGCTGGAAGACTTTCAGGTGGGAGAGTGAAACAGAATTGCCATTACTGGACCTCTGAACTAGACAGACATAGGCAAGCAGTGCTGGACGATGCAGGCTGTCTGCATTGTGGAGATTTGCCCAAGTAGGACTCACAGCGTGAAGTAGAGGAGAACTTGTCTTGTAAGCAGCCTTTATCCCTGAGAGAGACAAGTGGAGCTGAGCCAAGCCCGCCCAGTTACCCTACCCAGGTTCACCCAAGCAGAAGAGAGAGATCTAGGTTACACTGACTGAGTTCCATTCACAGAAGAGAAACATTAGGAACAGGAAAGATACCTTCCTCACTCATAGGAAGTGGCTACGTTTGAATGGATTTGCTGGGGTGGTGGAAAGAGCTCAGAATGATATGGAAGTGTTAGCCAGGGGAAGTAGAAGTCACAGTGCCATGATCTAGGACCTGGAAGGAAGCAGTGCTCATCAAGACCCAACCACATGTAATTAAATCGTGTTTTGTTTTGTTTTTTAACTATTTTATTTATTTATTTATTTATTTATTTATTTATTTATTTATTTAGAGGGGAAGGGAGAGAGAAAGAGAGGGAGAGAAACATCAATGTGTGAGAGATATATCTATCAGTTGCCTCTCACAGGCCCCCAACTGGGGACCTTGCCCGCAACCCAGGCATGTGCCCCGACTGGGAATTAAACCAGTGACCTTTTGGTTCACAGGCCAATGCTCAATCCAGTGAGCCACACCAGCCAGGGCTTAAATCATTTTTAAGAGTCTTGAAAACTGAGCCAAGGATAAAAGGTATTAATTAGCCTCAGAACTTTCATAATCATATTCCTGTATTTGTATTTGTCTGGGTCCCCTGTAGTTGCTTAGCACTTTATACTTTTCAAAAACACTTCTATATAGTCATTTTGTTTATACTCAAAATCATCTTTTTGGGGGAGGCAAGACTATTATCATTATATCTGTTTTAAAGAAAAGTACAGGGGGCTAAGATGTCATTTTATTGGAAGATATGTAATAGAAGAACTAAAACAAGAGAATAGGTTTTCTAAAATTTTTATGACTCGACTATGAAACTTAATTTATTTGATGGCATAAGTAGAAGCTGAGAAAGAATGCTAGGATGGGTTTTCTTAATGTATTGGATTTATTCTCCGAATATAAAAGTTTAAATACCTGAAGTTGCAAGCTGGGCCCAGTTATCATTAACCATCTTGAGTGGAAATCTTCAACCCATTCATCCATGAGCTAAAATTTTACATGGTATCACATAAAGGAAAATAAGTCGTGTTTTTTAAAGATTTATTAAAAATGGGTTTACAGAAATTTATTTCAAAATTTTTATTTGCTAAACTCCTGGCAATATAGGAAAGCTTTTCTAACCATTCTTTCAAAGATAAAAAGGACATTTGTGTGTAAGCCAGCAACGTATTCACTTATGTTGAGTGCAAAATAAGTGCTAGACTTTACCTAGGTGCTTGTTTATACAAAGAAGAAAAAGGCTTGTATTTAGTTGAGTGTAATAAAGTCAAGGAAATGGACAAATAGGTGAACATAATAAATTACTATAGCTGAAATGATAGGGGGATATAAAGCCTGTAATACTTAGAAGCACAAATGATAAAATAAAGAGATAAATGGTAAATTAAAGTCTAAACTTTTAGAACCATTTTTACAGATTTTATGTAATATATAAATAGTTTTCTACCAAAAGTTTACTTCATAAATTTTGTGGGAGCTGGATTTACCCTACTCAGCTTGTAAGTTCAAATGATTTATCTTTATGGTCCACAAATTTTTTTTACAGTGTAAGTGATTGATATTAATTATCATTGCATGAATAATCACTTTAGCATTTCCCTGGTTACCACAGTATCACAAGGGTAGGGATTAGGAGAAAAAAATCTGGATCTCAGAGCAGTTAGAATAATGTAAGAACTGAATGATCTGTTTCTGAAAGACATGTTCCTTTATTCAAGATAAAACCAGTGACATGTGCCTATCAAATCTCTGGACTGACCTGGCAATAAGCTAATAATTTAATGAATCTACAGAAAGAACCTGCTTTTATGATTTTCTCTGTGCCTACTGGAGTATTTTCAGTGAAACACAGTCTATCTCTAATCACATAGAATCCTATGGATTGACTTAAGCTGTGACTGAAATATTGAGCCATCATTCATAAAAATAGAAAATATTTCTAGTAGTATCCAACTTGGAATAGTCTTTACCTATGAAAAGTTTTTTAGAAAGGCATATTCAGAATAGAAAAATGAGCATATATTAGTTTGCCTGATAAAGCATTCTAAATCTCCCTTGCCAAGTGAATAATTCATTCCATTCAAGTAGAGAAGATCTCATGGGGTTTTGTTTATCTTGTGATGAGAATATAAGCCATAGTTATGACACAACTGTGTGTCAATATGGGACTCATCTTAGAGGACACAGTTGATACAATCTTCTGCAGTTCCATAAGGAACCTCTGGTTTCTATGCCACCTTTTTCTTTCTGACATGAATAACATGCACAGTTGTGTGTTTCTCAGAGACAACTGTGGTATAAACAGCAATAAATCATTTGTTTGACTTCCTGGTTTTGGAAAAAATTCTGAGACAATCACTCACCTTGGTGCTAACAAATGTACTACAATCGAGGACATGAAATTAGAGTAAGCCCCTTGATATCACAGGTGGCCCTGCAAAGTCTCACAGGGAAATATCTGTGATACAGAATTACTAGGCAGCATTTCTAGTAATGATAGGTCATTTGTCATATAGTAAGGAGTAAACAGCATCAGGCCATAGGTATGAAACTTGTAGCAGAAATTAGAAGCCTCAGAGAGGGCAAATAGGGAGGCAGGAAGAAATTATGTCACAGGCTTGATTTTGGGCATTCACTAAGAATCAGTCTCATAAGGTCAAGCTTTACAGTGCCTCAATAGGAGGACTTACTAAGTAGACACTTAATCTATGGTGATTGATGATGATAATAAGCTTTGATCCAGAATTGGCTAAGAGTTTGAGTTAGGTAGTACAGGGAAAAGTACTATTCTATAGGTAGTGTTGAAGTTGGTACTGGGGGTCCCAAGAGTGGAACTAGGAGGTTAACAAGTGTTATAGACTGAATGTATGTACCCACTCTCCCTAAGTATTCATATATTTAAGCCCTAACCATCAATGTGGCTGTATTTGGAATAAGGATATAATTAAAGTTAAAGGAGGTCATAGGGTGGGGTCCTCATCCATTAGAGACACAGAAAGCTCTATCTTCATGCACCCACAAGGAAAAGAAATGTGAGCACACAGCAAGCAGACAGTTGTCTGCAACCCACCCAGAGAGCACTGACAAAACATCAACCCTGCTGGCACATTAACCTTGGACTTCTAGTCTCCAGAACTGTTAGAAAAGAAATTTCTGTTGTTTAAGCCACCTGGTCTGTGATATTTTGTTATAGCAGCCCAGGCTGACTAATGCAGCAAGCATTATCAGGCAAAGAACTTTGAAAAGGGAATGACAAAATTTTAAGTTTTAATGAAACCTATTGAGCTGAGGAATCTGATACTAAAGCATTAGATTTCATATTTCTCAATAGGATGGAAACTGTAGGAAAGCAGAGATTTAGTCCTTCACTCTAATGTCCATAGTTCCTAGAACACAACAGGTGTTCAATAAATATTGGTTGAATGAATGTCATCCTACAAAAATTGGCCAGAGACCTGCAGTAAAGGCCACTGGAAACAAAAGCAGAGAATGAAATAGCTCCCAGTATGGCATTTGACACACAATAGACACTGTACTAATGTTATACTCAAAACAGAGGACATCACTATCCCTTCTCCAAAGTTTCAGAGGGAAAGTCATTCTGTAGACTACTAAACTAACTCTTCTGGGTCAATTTTGTTGTCTTTGGAAAGGCAAGAGATAAAAAATACTTGAAAGGCAGCTCCTTCAGGATGAACAAAATGGACTTTGTCATTTTGCTAAGAAAATAGCTATTGGGTGATCATGACCCAACACTGCAAACAGTATACAGAGACCAAAGGGATGTGTGTGTGTATGTGTATGTGTATGCAACATCTCATAATTTACAGATTGTTCACTGATAAAGCAAATTCAAAGTACATATTATTAATATTGTGGATGCCATGTGCCCTATGTACATGCATAGAAATTTTATTGGGAACAACTGGGCAGCGTAAGGGCAAGCCCCACATTGTAAGCCCAGTTTAAGCCATTGTTTATGCCATGTACACTTAGATCCCCTCAGTCAAAGCAAATCACAAATAAGCCCAAAGTCAAGGAGTGAAGACATTCATTTTACATTTCAGGAAACCATGGCAAGGATGCACATGAGTAATTATATTACAGAGGAGTGAAGTACTGGAATCAATAACTCAAACTACCATAATTAGTACTTTCTAACTTTCAATTTTTTTCCTATATTATTATTTTTTAAATAATTAATTAGTTAATTTTTTAACAATAAAAAAAATAACAGTCCTCCCCTCTCAGACTTAAGACCCTTTAAAATTTTTTTTTAATTTTTAAAAGTTATTTATTTGTTTATTTATTTATTTTTCGAGAGAGGGGAAAGGAGAAAGAGAGGGAGAGAAACATCACTGTGTGGTTGCCTCTCACTCGTGCCCCCAAATGGGGACCTGACGTGCAACCTAGTCATGTGCCCTGACTGGGAATCGAACCAGCGACACTTGACTCGAGGCCTTTATAATCTTATAAAGGACAATGGGCGAAGGTCTCGAGTTCCTCTAGCTGCTTTAAGCTGGACATGGTCATCGTCTTACCTACCCTTGGGTCCAGAAATCCCTAATAAGAGTGGGGGTGTGGACGGGAGGGTTGCCTTCCCACACGGGGAAGGACGGTGCAGACTCCAGGTCAGTTGGCTGTCCCTGGACAGCAGCGTGCTTGGTTTAACAGGCTGGCATCCTTGTTGTATTCTGGGGCAACAGATTTGGCAACAGGGTTAAAAGGCATCATTCAATCCATAACCACTAGATGACAAAAGGCAGGTATTAATTTTTCAATGTCCCACATTAGGGAAAAAAGTAGGGCTTCTTTGGAGGAAGGTGTGCCAGGCACGTCTCACCTGTCCAAAACCCTTTTGCCCATTATACGTAGTTCGGGCTGAGGAAAATATTTTAGGTTTCCCCCCTCTCAGACCTCTGGGCCCTTTCTGTCCAAACCATTAGGATAGAAAAGAGAAACCAGTTTTAAAGTAAAGCCCACAGACCACCCTTAACTTTCAAAATTTTTGAAAATCTTTATGATAAGTAGTGTTTTGATATTATAGTATTATTTTGCTTATCCTTGATTATTAAAGTGATTAAACACATTTCACATTTTTTTGTCCAGGTATATTTTATTTTTCACAAGGTGTAGGAATGTTATATTCTCAAATCAAGTCAATTTCAAGAGGCAACTGATGTTTCTCTTGAACACAGGTGTTTTTCTCCCTCTCTTTCTCCCCACCTTTTATTCCCCTCTCTCTGATAATAAATAAAATCTTTTTTAAAAATTCCACATTTCTTCACTGATCAGTTATGCATCTCTTTCATATATTCAGTGTCTGTTTACACATACTTTTTTTTCTAGGTTCTTAGTTCTTCCCACTGTTCTAATGTCTGTTATTGAGTCATGTTATTTTACTTATTAGAAATGAGTAATAATCTTAATATTAGTAAGAAACATTCACCTACTTTGGGAATAAGGCAAGTTAAATGTCACAAAATTCAGTGATCTTATGGAGATTCATCTGTAAAATGAATAAATACTTTCCAGATTGCTGCAAACCATTGGTTAATTTCCAGAATTCTGGTAAGTTTAATTAGAAGAATTTTTACTAGTATTTTTTTTTTGTCTTTATGGACAAAGGATTTCAGGAGGTCCTTACTCTGCAATTTCCACTGATATCATTCTGACAATGTTTAAAAATTGAGTTTATATCCAACAACTTTTAACAACTCACCTACTAATTCTAAAGATTTGTCTATCAATACATTAAAATGCAAGCTTTTCTATTACTAATCTCAAAGCAAAAATTTCTGGTTTTGCTATTAAGTGTAAGATTACTACAGATATTTTTATATAACCTGTACTAGATTAATAGACTTTGCTTTTTTTTTTCCTCAGTTTTCTAAGATTTCTATCTTCTATGAATGTTGGATTTTTCTGCACATATTAAAAATATATAATTATTCTCCTTTAAACTCCTAATGTCATGAATTATATTAATTGATTTTTTAATATTAAACCAAACTACTTGGTTTCTTACATAAATTTGATTCTTTTTTATCTTTTTATTTTTCTGGGATTATAATTACTAATATCTCATTTAGCATTTTTACATTTCTATTCATGATTGAAACTGGCCAGTAATTTTCCTTCTTCATTCTATTCTTTTCAAGTAGTGGTGGCATCAATATTATACCAGACTCAAAAAAAAATCTGGAGAAGTTTTTTCATATTATCTGGAAGATTTGTATAAAATTGGAACAGTTTCTTCCCTGAGAATTTGGTAATACTCACCTGTGAAGTCACTGAAACTTGCATTACACTTATGAAAAAAATCTTAATTGCTAGTCTAATTCTTTAATTTAAATTCAGATTCTTTCTTTCTTCTAGTTGGTTATAGTAGCTATTAATTTTCTAGAAATTTATTCACTGCCTAAAGTTTCAGAATTATTGTATTAAATTTTCCATAGTACTACTGTACATTGTTACAAGTTTTAATGTCTATATCACTTATAAATGTCACCTTTTTTATTCCTGATATGTGTGCCTCATTGTTTTAAATCAGCATCACTGAAATTTTGCTAGTTATGTTTTTTTTTCAAAGAAATGTTTGTCCTCACTGATCTTTTCAATTTCATGTTTATTTTCTATTTTATTAGTCAATCTTAAGTTAACATCCTTACTGATAATATTTTTTAGTTATTATTCCAATATCTTAGGAAAGACTGTAGTTCTTTTATTTTCAGCTTTTTAAAAATACTATATGCATCAAAAGCTATTTCTTCCTTTAAATACTACCCTTCTATGTATTTTAAAAATATATTTATATTTTCTCTTATACTTTGAGCCATTTTCAAAAAGAGATTAAAATGGATAACTTTGTCCAACATTTGCCAGAAGTAGAAATCAATACTCCTCTTTTATTAATGGAACCACCACCTGTTCCTGGCTTTTCCTCGTGTTAAAATTATTAAGTATATGGCATTCTATATCTTTCTCTAACTTTTTACATTTCCTAATGGTTCCTTGAATTCAATAATAAATTAAAATTTACTATATTCTATCTCTACTAAGTGAGCTTATTTTATTTTTCTCACCTTACACAGTAAACTTCCATCCTGATCAATTCTATTCAGCAGCATAATTTGGGGGATCATTGCATGAAGGTGAGAGGATACTTCTAGATTTTGTTGTACATTTAAATCTTTTTAACGTGTACATATATTTCCAAATCTTTACATCTTGAGTTTCATTCATTCATATCATTTTTATTGTGATATTTAATTTATTTAATTTGAAATATAAAGCTTCCTAGGTTCTTCTCACTCAGATGTTTCAAGTCACAAGAGACCATCATGTTTACTCTAAAAACTCCAAACAATACAATCTACACAACATTCAAAATAATACTGAGCTAAAGACAAAGAAATGCAAATGAGATAAAATACATAAAATTATAAGACATTAATATAGTAATGGTGAAAGGAAGAAGAATATGCCATAGAAATAAGGAGAAACAACTGAATTTTTAATAGCTGCATGAGGATTAGTGTGACATATTAATATCCCACGGAACCTCAGCTACAGATTGAATCTGTTACCACTTACCAATTATTTACCTCCTATTTTCACCAAATACTTAACAATAGTATACCAAAACCTGTGGACAGGAAGGAGGCCTCAGATATATAGTCCCTAAGGTGTACAGGGCTTCCTACATGTTCCAGCCTGATAAAAGTGATGTGCCTTTCTGGAGGTAAATATTACGTAGTTATGTCTCTACTCACATTTTATATAAAATTATTATCAGTATTTTATTAAAAAGTATGACACAGAGAAAGGAAGAAATAGTTAATAAACTCAGACCTAGTGATTTCCATAGTGGTGAAATTAACTGACTTAAAATAATTGTGATGAAAATGCTAGAGGATCAAGGAGAAAAGGTGGAGAAGATATTTCAAAGTAGTAAATTCATCAGAGGCATGAAAGTTATAATAAGAACCATATGGAAATGTTTATAATGAAATTACTATGTGAAAAATTTTTTAAACGTGTTTAATGAACTTAATAGCAGGAGGGATCATAAAACGTAAGGATAGATTAAATAGAAAGAATCGCAACTAAAACTCAGATTTTTTGAAAAGTGAACACAACAAAACAATTATGTGTAAGTTTAGTCACAAAAAGAGTAAAAGGATGAAGCAGAACATTTAAGATAATGACTGAAAACTTTCAAAAACTGATGACAAAAAATGGCAAAATAAAAACTTATCAAGATAACATCAAATTCTAAACATGCATACACCTAATTATAGCAGAGCTTTAAAATACATTAATTGAACTTGACAAAACTAATGAAATAAACAAATATATAATCAAAATTGGAGACAGACAATAGCAAATCTTTCTTAGTAACTATTAGAATAAGTCGACAAAAGGTCAGCAAAAACATAAATTTCAAAAGAACTATTAAACAATCTGACTCAATTGGCAATTATACAATATTACTCCCAAATGCAAACTACACATACAAATGCACCTGGAACTTTCATTAACACCACAGAATGGACCTTAAACAAATTGCAGTAGGTATCAAATAATTATAATCACACAAAATATATTCTCAGGCTACAACAATATTAAATTAGAAATCACTAAATATATCTAGAAACATAGACAGTATATAGAAATTGTAGATATTTTAAAACATAGAAAATTAAAAAATAAATAAATACAGATTTAAGTAAATACAGAAATACATACTAAAGTAAATATAATATGTAAATATATAAAAATTATAGCTATGTAGAAAATGTAGAAATTAAACCAAGTATGCCCAAATACTCCATAGGTCAAAGAAGACATACAAGTAAATTAGAGTGTATATTTGAATAATAAGAAGAAAATCAAAGCACATAAAGATATGTAAGATATAGTTAAAACAACACTAGAAGAGAAACTTATAGCTGGAAGGAAGCTAGGAAAAAAAAGAGCAAATTATATGCAAATAGAAGAAAAATTAAAAATGAAGGGAAAGCACAGAAATAGAGAATGAACAAACAATTTAAAAATCAAAAAGGTGAAATGGTGGTTTTCTGAAAAGATTAATCTAGGAAAAGATATTTTTTTAAGTATAAGAAATATAAATTAACATCAGAAAAAACATTTAAGTGATAATAAGGAAATATTATAAAAAATCAAATTAAATGTGGAAAAATATGATGCAATACCCAGCAAATGGCTGTTTTCAAAACATCATGTTAAATTAAAGAAGCCAGGCATGGAAGATACTTTGCAATAATTGTGCTTATATAAATTCCAAGAAAGATAAAATTTATTAATAGTGACAGAATATTAGAGAGTCATGGAAGCGAGAGGGTATGATTGAAAGGTGCATGTGGGAAATTTCTGATGTGCTGGAAATGGTTTGTTTCTTGTGTTCTTTGGTGTTTACAGAGGTGTATACAATTGTTAAAACTGAGCAATTAAGTTCTGTGTATTTTATTACATGTTAACTATACCTCAATTTTTTTTTTTTTTAATGTTGAAAGTAGACTTTCCTTGCTTTGGTCCTGTGTTTAGAGAGGTTGAGACCTATCATTATCTTAATTTTGACATCTTCAATGATCTGATATTCCTCCTTTGCTTAGCTTTCTCCCAGTCCAATAGCCATACATCTCTCTCCCCAAATATGTTTTTCCTTCTTTATAAGCTTTTCCCAAAGCTATTTGCACTTTTTGGACTACTGTCCTCCTCGGCCTATTCAAATTCTGATTCCTCAAAGCCCAGTTCTAATTTCCCTTCAGTCTTGCCCATCTACTCTTGCTATTATTATATTTATTATTATTATTATTATTAATACTGTTATTATTAACTACCATTTATTGAGCATTTCACATGCCATATTCTGTGCTGTTTTCCTTGTTTAGTCACTTCTCATAACAACTACATGTGACAGGACATATTGTCCTTATTCCTATAAAGAAAACTAGGCTCAAAAGCAATTTGCAAAATATTATACAACTAGAATGTAGCTGAGCCAAGATTGCCAGACTATGAAGACTAAACTTTTAAGCCAATCTATATTCAATATTACAGTCAATCATATGCTTTCTTTTGGTCAATATGAGTAAGCACTTGAATACAGTTTTTGATGTCATTGTCTCTTAAGAATAGAAACGGGGCTGTCATTTCTCTTACTCCTAAAATACTTACCATATTATAATCACATAGACTTATTCATTTAAAATGAAGTTATTATCTCTAAGTTTCTGGGGCTAGACCTTTCCCTAAGTAAATAAAGAAAACAGTCATAATAATTATGACTAAAACAATGAGAGTTTTGTTGACTTATGACTAAATTGTTGCCAATGCAACCAGTTGTTGGACACATCTGCATGGGTTATACAATGGTGATGATTAAAATTGACCTCTTGAACATTAATATGAATACAGAGACATACTTATTAACTTTACAAATATTTGGCATTCATTTGAGGTTTGATGAAAGCAAAGCTGTCATTTTGGTAAAGAGCTTTTAACACAAAATTAAAGCTGGGGGGTGTTTTATTCTACTTCCCTGTATTTTAAGATTAAGTGACAAATGCTGCTTGTTGTAATTTGAGTGGTCTCTTAGTAAATTAGTTAAATGGAAATTCCCTGACATCCTTTGTTTCTTTGCTTAAAATATAAGTATTATCTTTCTGAATATCTCTAGGTTTCTTATTTCATATTTTAGTGAGCACTCGTGCAGGTTTTCTTCACTTGCAGCACTTCTGATCGTCTCGGTTTCACAGGGCACTGCATTCATTTGCCATTCCCTTGCCCTCTGACTTCCAAGAAGGCAGGACTATTAGAAGAATAGCAAAACATTGGGGGTTAAGAGCAAGGTAAAATCCAGGGTATGTCTATCCTTCTCTCTCTACTGCTGGTGACATCTTTGGCAGGAGTAACATAGCCTGCTGGCTTCACTTCCATCACACAGCCTCCGCCTTCCCCTGTGATTCTAATTGCACAGAAAGATCCAGCTCCTGGACTCTGGTGATATCACATCTCACTTTGTCCCTCCAGCACTAGGGTGGCAGTGCAGTCCTGCTGTTGCAAACCTCTAGATTGCTTTGTTCTGCTTTTTTGGTGTCTTGGCTATTCTTTCTATTAAAAACAAAACAATAGATACCAGAGTCCAGTAAGAATTCTCTACATTGGTGCTCCCCTTTTTGAAAGACCTGGAGAGGTGTCTGTTTGTTTGTTTTTTTTTACTTGGAGTTTGATTAATACATTAACTATTTTTTGATTAATCAGTTAGTATCACCCAGTGCCTATATGTTGCTGTAATAAACTTTCAAAAACTTCAAATGCAATAGGAAAAAAATTTCTCAATACAAAACAGTGTGGTGATTGCTGGGGGAGGGGCATAAGGGGACTAAATGGTAATGAAAAAATAATACAGTAAATATTAAAATAAGAAAATAAAAAGAAAAAATAAGTACATAATTTATGAAAATCCTTTTATTTCCTGTCTTGCTCATTCAACATATGATGACAGCAATTAGTAGCACTACGGAAGTCTCATTGTCTCTATTTTTATTGATAATATAGTGCTGAAAATCACACTGGGGAGCATAACGCTAATTTCTCTGATTTAGTAAGTGCTTTTTCATTATTTGAATTCGTTAGGTATATTTCAATTTCTGATTGGCTTTGTCAGAAACTTGAACGGGTCTGTTTGACATAATAAATTACCAATTAATTAGTAGCTAGTAAATAAAATGAAATAGACATCGATTTTTATCAAGAGACGGCAACTAAAGAGTGCTTCAAAAGAGAAGCAGCCATATTTTTGAAAGATGAGCCAGCCTAATGCAACTTCTTTTTTCCTATGAATCATTAACAAATTAGCAAGTTCTGTTAATTTTCTAAAGTTTTACATCACAATGCATATTATTAAAAATTAATGCCTTTCTAAAATAATGTATCATTGCTCTGTCTTGAGATAAATCAGAATATATATTGTTAAATTAGTTGAAATTCAGGACCCAATAAATAGGTCTACTGCAAGAGACTCACACCAAGATGAGCTCATAAAACAGATATCTGGAGCTATGTTGCGTGATGTTGACCAACGTGTTTTAGATACCCATCCAGGAAACTCAGAACTGAAGCTCCCTATATCAGCAACAGCAAAGTAAAAAGTGTTCTTTGTTTCCACTATTCTGGTGTGAATAGATGAGAGTAGCCACATGCCTCCCCAAAGCCAGCACATGCTTTGATAACCTTTCTGATGCATAGTAGTGTTGTTAATCCAATAGCAAGTTAAACGTCCACAAAGTGGGTCTGTGGAAAAAGGGCCTGAACTCACCACTGCTATCACTTACTTGAATAACTATATCAATGACCTCTATTGGCAACACAAAAAAGAAAGCCTAATATAGACATCATCATATGTGATGATTGGGACAGAGGAGTTAATGACACTTAAGTAATGTGTGATCTTTGGAAAACATAACTTCACCCATTAGACCTCAGTATACTCACCTATAAAGCAAAAATCTGTAGCAGCTGAACTCCAAGTTGCTTTACCTCTAATATTCTTTGTCCTGGAATCCCTTATGTCCCTTTGTTTGACAATATTCTCTCTTTAATAACTGTCTAGACATGTGCAGAGGAAAATGAGAAATAGGACTCTCTTAGAGATATGATACAGGCAAATAAAATTATGCATATTATAAGGAAGCCAGAACTAATATTAGTGTAAAATCTAAAAGAAAAAATGTTAAACCATGCAAAAAAGAAAATATAGACTATCAGGAAGTAAGTCTGAGTGGGATGAAAAATAAGTTTGGGCAGCTCAATTATCACAGAAGCAAGAAGAAAAGCACCAAAAAGAGAACAACCCAGCAAAAAAAAAAAAAGCAGTGATTTTCCTGTGTTTTCCCTTAAGCACAAGGGGCAGTAAAGCCACCCATTACATAGTTAGTCTTCTGAGATAATTACAAAGAAATGTACAGAAGACAATGATCTTTTAAAGTGAAGTTTGCATTAGCTCCAACAATGTGGAAACACTTCTTTTCCTATTTCATAAGTATATACCTGCAGCTAAGGAGCTTTTCTTTTTTTTTTCTTTTCAGCCTAGTAGAAAGGAATTGCTTGAGCACTTGACAGAATCAATCTCTAAAGTATTTCCAATCTCCTTTCCTTTAGTTTTTCTTTTCTTTTTTTCCCATTCCCAGATAACTGGATGTTAACCAGAATGAAAATCCAATCTCTTATGTAGTTCCATTTAAAAACAGAAAAGAATTTATCTACTTGAGTAGTTTCCTTTGTTCATTTTTACTCTATGAACAATGTATTAAGGAAGAGTAATTAAGAAGTAACTTAGGTGTGAGAATATCACACAATAGAGATGTATCTCTGTATTTGGAGAGGAATTCATTGTGCAGTAGTGAGGGGAAACTGAGCTGCTCAGTGTTATGGTCAATGCATACAATTATAAGGGGTTACCAAAAAACAAAAAAGGTTCTAAATTTCCCAATAGCAACTCATTGTTTAATTAGTCATGTCATTGTGTATCCTCAGAACTGGTTGTCACAGAGTTTGGGGTTTTTATTTTCTCATCATAGGACAGGGCATGACATCTAGTTCTTTTACACATAAATGGAGAACCCAACACTGAAAATAAAGTGGAGTTCCAAGATTTCAGTGGTAAAATGTAACTTCATAGTATGCAACCACAAAGACCATAGAAGCGCCATTCTCTTGCACACCTTCCCCAGCTTTGACAATCTACTGACCCTGAATGTAGAAAGGAAAGTATCTGACCATTTGGAATCTGTTCTAATAAGTTCAGAGTACTTGATGGTCCTATAGAGTCAGAGATTATTCATTCTAGACCTGGTCACCAAGACACCAATATAAATACGTACATACATACAGAAAAGCACTAATAATAATTGTGGCTGTACTAATGTCAAACACTTATTTGTGGACTTACATGCATTACTTAATTTAATTTCCACAATTCTCTGAAATAGAATTATAGTACACATTTTACAAATAAGGAAGACAAGACTTAGAGAACTTACATCAAACAGCTAATTGGCATCGTTTACTCCTTTCAGGTCTCACCACTGGTAATACTAGATATTTTATCAATTATATTATACAATAAAATTATTTTATATATATTTTAAATTTAATAGTGTCTCTCAGAAGAATATTTCTGAAACTGGAAGAAATTCTTGATCATTTTTAGAATGATTCACAAAAGTTTCTGTAGGTGTTTATGATGTTAAGCAAAATAACGCAGTATTTCCATTTTTATTTGTTCAGTATATGTAAAAAGTATTCAAATTTCATTTTAAAAGAGTGAGAGTTGTATTGGATATGTATGAATGGAGATATTCATCACTTATATAGTGAATATATTCATGACTTAGTTACCAATTGGTTTATAACTCAACTGAAAGATACTAGCCACCACAGTAATTGCTTTTTCAACAGCTTTGATTTATGGTTCACATACCATACAACTCACCTACTTAAAATGTACAATTCCACATTTTTTGTTAAATTCCCATGGCTGTGCAATGATCATCTCAACCTATTTTAAAGTATTTGGTCCTCCATAAAAGAAATCATGTGCTCATTAACAGTAAATATCCACTCCTCTCCAATCCCCCTCTCCACCTCCACCAGCTCTGAGGAACCACTAATTTACTTTTATGTCTCTATAAATTTTTTATCCTGGACATTTCATATAAATGTAAATATATAATCCATGGTCTTTTGCAGCTGGCTTTTTTTTTTTTTTACTGAGAATATTGCTTTAAAGATTTATCTTTGTTGTAATCAATATCAGTTCTTAATTTATTTTTAGTGTATAATAATATCCCATTTAATAGATATCCAACATTTTATTTACCCATTATCAGTTAATAAATATTTGTATTGTTTTCACTTTTTGACTATTATGAATTATGCTACTATGAACATTGCATACAAGTGGACACAGGTTTCTATTTCTCTTGGGTATACATCTAAAAGCAGAATTGCTGGACTACATGGTAACTCTATTTTTCACTTTTTGAGGGACTGCTAAACTGATTTCCACAGTAACTGCACCATTTTACATCTCACCATCAATGTATGAAAATTTCAGATTGTTTACATACTTACCAGTAGTTATCATCATTTGTCTTTTTGATTATAGTTATCCCACTTGGTGTGAAGTGGTACAACATTGTAATTTTGAGATGCATTCTCCTAATGACTACTGATGTTGAAAATTTTTCATATGCTTAATAGCCAGTTATATGGTTTTTTTTTAAAGAGAGATGTCTATTCAAATCCATTGTCCATTATGAAATTTGCTGTTGTTTTTTTTATTGAGATAAAACTCATGCAATATAAAACTGATCATTTAAAAATGTATAATTCAGTGACATTTAGTATATTCACAATGGAATGCAACCATTGTTTCTAATCTCCAAAAAACATATATCAAGTGTTCAACATAAATCATATTATTTGTACAAACTACATAGACAAACTGTTACAGTGTGGTTCAGGGACCTAAGTGTGCAAAATACTCTTACCAGTCAGAGAATTCCATGAACTAAATTTCCAAGAGCTAGCCAAAGACCATCAATGAAAACAAGCCCTTCTTGGAAATATGGAAGGGATGAGCAACTCAGGCCTACTGGATTAACCTTTTTCTACATAACTTATATCCAGAATATATAAAAACTTTTAAAACTCATTAATAAGGCAAGCAACCCAACAGAAATGGTAAAAAGTTTAAAATAAATATTTACTAAACACGATATATATATGGCCTATAAGCACCTAAAAAAGAGTCTTAATATCTTTACTCAGCATGGAAATGCAAATTAAATCACAAATGATATACCACAAGGTATGACTAAAATAAGAACTAAAACAACTGACAATACCAAGTGTTGGCTTAAATATAGAATAACCTCAACTCTCATATATTGATGGTGGGATTATAAAATGGTACAGCCACATTGAAAAATAGTTAAGCATACACTCATAAAATTCAGCAATTCCCCCTTTAGCATTTATCCAAAAAATTGAAATCATATGCCAACACAAATACTTAAACTCAATTGCTTATAAGCCTTTTATTCATAATAGCCCCCCAATTGGCAACAATTCAAATGTCCATCAACAGGTGAATGAATTTATAAATTGTAGTATATATTTAAAATGTAATACCACTCTGAACTTAAAAAGCATCAGCTTCAGATACACACAACATTGATACATACAACAAAATGAATCTTAAAAGAATTATGCTGAGCAAAAGAAACCAGCCATGACTGATAATTTATAAAATTCTACAACAGACAAAGTAGTCTTTATAAAATTCTACAACAGACAAAGTAGTCTATGATGTTAGAAATAAGCTCAGGGCTGCTTAGGGCTGGAGGTGGGGGAGGGTAGTTGACTACAAAAGCCAATAATGAATTTTTTGAGAGCAAAGAGAATGTTTGACCTTGGTTAAGGTTGTGGTTGTATATAATTGTCAAAACTCATCAAACAGAACCTTTAAAATGGTTATATTTATTGTATGCAAATACACATATAAATGACTAACAAAAGTAGACTTGTAAAAAATGAAGTTGGAGTTATTGGATCAATATTTAAATGCATTTTAACTTGTCTTCTAGTTATGTGAGAAAGTAAATCTTGCTTTTAAACCAATTTGAATTGACTTTGTTACTTGCTTCCAAAAGCATCTTTACTGATACATCTAATCAATCATAAACAATATAGAAAATATATATGGGTAATCCAGTCAATAATTTTATGTATAAAACTCATGCATATCAAACAATTATATTATAAAATATTTTTCACATATTTCCACAGTTCAACTACAATTATACTTCAACCTACATTTTAACATATATTCAATTCCTAATTAAAAATGATACATCATTTCTTAATTTGTTGCTAGTATTTTTCTCCAAAAAAATAGAACTTAAACTAAATAAATTAAACTAAAATCCTTAATTGTTAAGTGGTATATATGTGAAGTTTACCTTTAAGTAAGTATTATTAATTTAACTCAAAAACATATACATAAACAGGTATAGCATAAATATCAAAACATTCTGATCTGAAGTTATATAACATATTTTAGACTTAAATATAAACATTTAAAATATTAACTTAAATTCTTTTCAACACATCTAAATGTTTTTTGATATATAATGATGGATAGACAAATATTTGGGATAAATTTTTCTAAATTTGAGAATGCTGATTTGTGGTATTAGACAATGTATTTTGGAAAATGTCACATTCAGAGGTTATTAAACATTATTATTGTTATTCTTTCTTTTCTTATAAGTGACAAAATGTAATGAGTGAAGTTCTCTCTTTTTCATTCTTTCATATAGTGTTCTTTGCTATGAAGAAAGAATGGCAATGACTGATGAAATATACATTACATGATCAGCCCAGGAATGATTCACATATACAGTTTCCATTCACTCCTAAATTGTGCTTTATCTTTGTATCTTTGTACCTTTCTTTTCTTCATGTTTCCCTTAAAGACAGCACAAGAGAGAATAGCAACAAGGCCGCCATTTCTCATTTAATTTGGATTGGGTAACTGCTTGAATTTCTACAACGCATTAAAACATGTTCCAAATTAATTTTAGAACCTGCTTCTCAGGTGATCCAATTTTTGTCTCAGTAACTAACAATAAGATCATGTTAAGCCTTGGAACCAAAGCTTTGTTTTCATTTTCATTACTACATAGGCTAAGCAGAGACTTATGCCTGACCAAACTAAGTTGCTTTATGTTTTTTTGTATGATGCAGTAATGGTGATATTGAATTCTAATTCATTTGGTTAGTGCTATGGATTGAATGTTTGATTGAAATTCATATGTTGAAAATCTAATGCCCAAGGTGATAGTACTAGGAAGTGAGGACTTGGGAGAGGACTAAGTCATGAAGGCAGAGCCCAATTAATGGAATTAACGCCCATGTAGAAGTGGCCTGACAGAGCTCCTGGCCCTGGTTCCACCATGTGAGGACACGGCTGACAGTCAGCATCTGTGACCCGGAAAAGGGCTTTCACCAGAACCTGGCAGTGCCAACACCCTGATCTCCCAGCCTCCAGAACCATGAGAAATATAAGTTTTTGTTATTTATAAGCCACCCATTTTGTGGTATTTTGTTATAGCAGCCCAAGCAGACTAAGACAATTGGAATATCCCCACATCAGTTTTCCTTGTTTTTGTTCTGTAATCTTTCTGTTTTCCATAGGTTAAGAAAGAAAATTTTCTAAACAGCTGGTAAAAATATCTCACTAATTAAACTTCTAATAAATGCCATAGAAGGTGATGGTCAAAAGCACGGGATTTTGAATTAGACAGATATAGGCTTCCAAGAGTTTTCCATTTAGTAGCAGTATCACCATGGAGACCCTGCCTCTCTAAGCTTTACTTTCCTAATCTATTAAATAGGCAAATTAGGGTGATTGTAAGGGCAAATTAAATTATAAATAAGAAAATAAAAATGTACTTAACAAAGTGAAGTGACAATTATTAGTGATCAACAAAGGTTAATTTTCATTCTTAAAAATTACTATTATTTTTGTCAGGCCCTAATAATGATATTTTATTTTTATTCTTTGATAAGCTATTGGAGTACATAGGTCAATTAGGACATCAGAAATGGTCTCATGCAGTTCACAGCCTACTGGTGAAATCCTGTTAGCAGATGGTTATAATATAGTGAAATCATCATAGTATGAAAAATATGCCACAGCATTTCAAGGGAAGGAGATATTATAGATTATTTTTACCTCAGAGTGAGAGAAGGCAAAGGGTGCCAGCCGCTTGGAAGATGAAAGGAAAAATCCCCATTAATATCCTGACATTTACGCTTCCCCATAAACTACCTGTATTAGTCTGTTCATTTGAGTCCCCCTTTTTGCAACATGACTATTTTAGATTTTAGCCACCCCTCCTCCAATTTCTAATGCCTCCTTTCCTCCCCTCGCTGTCACAGATGACGATGGGCTGGAACTCCATTAATTACCTTTTTCCTAATGAGCAAATCTGTCCATATGAAATCTATCACTGCCCTTTTGTTCCTGGTACACTAAAGGATCTTAACCTCTGGGCTCTTTGGATATCACCTCCTCTACCTGTGTTACCTATTTCTCCTTCTCTCTTGTATATTTAACAACTTTCAACTGGATCCTTCTATTTGGCTTTTAAATATGTTAAGTGTTGTTTGGGTTTTTTGTTTTGTTTTATTTTGTTTTTGCAGGGTCAAATTTTTCTTTATTTAAAATTTTGATATTCCATTAATCGTAGAGTTTTTGCATTGTTATTTTTTAAAATAATATATTTTTTTGTTTATTTATTTTTAGAGAGAGGGGAAGGGAGAAAGAGAGGGAGAGAAACATCACTGTGTGGTTGCCTCTCACTTGCGCCCCCAACTGGGGACCTGATGTGCAACCTAGTCATGTGCCCTGACTGAGAATCGAACCAGTGACACTTGGTCCGCAGGCCGACGTTCAATCCACTGAGCCACAGCAGCCAGGGACTGGTTTTTTTTATATAGAAGACAATAACAAACATCTCCAGCCACTGCCTAATCTCTTCACAAGCCAACTGATTTAGAGTTTTCTATACCCAGTGTTTTCTTTTCCTCACCTTCAGCTTTCATCACCCTCCATTCTGATTTATGCCTTCATCACTACATGTAAACAGCTCTTTTTAAGGTACACTGTAACTAATAATCTCATTTAACTAACCCCAATATTAAGCAATATTTCTTACTTAATATCTTATGAGCATTTGTCACACTATATTCTTTTCCTTAAAAGACTTCTTTTCTCGGCTTCATGACACAACGTATTTTAGTTTCACAGATATTGCCTCTCTGTTTCCCATGTAGGTTTACTGAGACCCACTTGACCATCAAATGTTAAAATTTTTCAAGTTCCATCCTCTTCTCATTCCATACTCTCCACAAGTGATATAATCCATACCCATGACTTTGCTTATCACCGACACACCAATGGCTCATATCCAACTGCCTCCTTGGCATTTCCTGTTAATTGTCTCAAAAGCACATCAAATTCTACATGTGTAAAGCCCAATTCATGTTCTTCACCTCCCACAACCACTTCATAACCCATTGAGCATGGTGATCTTCCAATGTGTGACAAACCATGAATGGTGACAAACCAGACTCCTGCTTTAACACACCCATATTCCTTGCCCCCAATCTCTCATTAAGTCATGTCAATTTTAGCTTCTGAATATCTCTCACTTCTGCCTACCTTTCCTCTATCTTCACTGCCACCACCATAGCTAACTGCTATCATCACTCATTCCAATAATTTCAGTGCCCTCTGTATTCATTTTCCATGGCCGAGTACCAAGTTACCACAAACTGAATGTCTTAAAACAACACCAATTTATTAACTCACAGTTTTGTAAGTCAAACCCAGCATGGGGCAGCCATAACTAGGTTCTCTGCTTAGGGCATCAAAAAGCTGAAACCAAGGTCTCAAGTAGGCTAAGTTTTTATCTGTACACTCTGGAAGAAAATCTAACTCTAAGTTCCTCATACTTGTAGGTCTGAGTCCCCATTTCCTTGCTATCTGTCATCCAGGAACTGCTCTCAGTTCCTAGAGGCTTCCTTCATTTCTTCTTCTCCATCTTCAAGCCAACAGTGGCAAACCAAATCTTACTTGTGCTTTGAACCTCTGATTTACTGTTCTGTAATCTGCTAAAGAGAATTCTCTGTGTTTAAGTAATTTTAAGGTCAGGTCAGATCCACACATATAATTTCCCTATCTTAATTGAACAGATTTGGGGTCTTAATTCATCGGTAAGATATCTTCACAGGAGTACCAATATTAGTATTTAATTGAACAACTGGGAGAAAGTATGTGTACACCAAGAGAAGGGGAATGTTGGGGCCATCTTAAAAATCTTCCCTATGATAGTCTCCACACTTATTCTTGTCCCTCCTGCAGTTAATTCATGATTCAGCTAAAGTAAACACTCCACTCCTCATACTTGACACTGAATATACTCCATGGCTTTTGGTTGGCATCTAGATAAGATAAAATGGAAAGTAAATTATCTGAGTCTTTGAATAATTTTCATCAAAGAAGCATATCATTTCCAAAGAATTAAATGATAATCATCTAGGATAAGGATTATCAGCAAGGAAGAACTGCATGGGGCCCATATAAAATAGCCTCAAATATTAGACAACTCCTTATTTTCTAATGGCGTGATTGTTCAACTGAATTATAAATCTGGTTACAGAAGTAGGCAGTACTGGGAGCCACATCGGGGGATAGTTCATATACACAGCCCAATGAAAGCTGAGTGAAAACCTGGTAGAATAAATATATACATATATATATGAAAAATAGAGAGGGTTGGAGTTTTGTATAAGTATGAAAATCCCAACATACATATTTAGAACTCTGTAATACTGCAGGCCTGTTTTTCCTTCCATTGATATAGTTGCCCGTATTGGGGTAAATAAGTCATAGTTTCATGGTTAAACAATCACCCAATTGTTATGCTTACAAAGACAGCTTTTCAGATGAGGAAAAAACAGTTTGCTCCCATGGAAGAACAATGAACTGAAATGGGATTTTAGTGTTCTAGATAGCCAATAACTATGGAGCAGTTCTGTTTAATTGTTATGGTGACCCAGGACAGTAGGACTGCCTGGTAAATGGGCTAGGAAAAAAATACTGTCAACAGAAGTGATAAAGATATGAATGTACAGAATATGGGAGAAACAGCAAATGGCTTGGGATAAAAAGGGGGAAAAGAAGCGAAATAGGGGGACTGGAAAGGCATATTTGAAGTATATGGTGAAGAATCTCATTTTTCTTGAGTACTGCAAAGGATTTGGTACCGCTTGAAACTGAAGGACAGAAGTGCAATGGTTTCAAAGATTCTCCACCGTTCTCCATCCTATGGCATCCTCTGGAGAGGCTCCTTGGGGAGAGGGTTCGGCAGGACATACCTCACTGTTGTGCTTTAGCAGAGAAACCACATCATTCCCTCCATGGTCCACTGCCACACTGAGTTACTCTTTTTTTATGGGGCTAGCTCTCGTCCTTGCAGAGTTTGGGTCAAAATTAACTGCTTTGTCATTTTAAAGTCTGAGTGTAACAGCTGCTCAGAAAAGCATGAGAAATGTCAGGCACCTTCCCACTGGAAGATATTGGTGGGCTCAGCCACTAGGAACAGGAGACCTTCATCCCTTAGTCAGGCTACAAAGAAGGATCATCCAAGGTTGCATATCAGAGAAATCCAGACTGCTTCTCCCCACCACGCTAACAGAAGTATACTTCATTCTCCAGGGTAGGAGCAGTGTCAAAATTTCCAAACAGGTGATAGACATGATCTGGTTGGTGCTCAAAAGGATAATTAGCAGCAATGTGAGAGAAGAATTTGGTAAGAAAATATATACAAGAAGTAGAGGTGCCATTAAGAAAAATATAAAATAAGCCAGACCACAAAGTAGGCAGATATCTTGGAAGAAAAAGAAAGAATTCTAGTGACATTCAGATATCTAACAAAACATTAACTCAATGACCCTGATTTTTACTAAACTACCACTTTATCACTCGATAAGTATTCCCATATCTACTCTTCTTATAACTACATTTAGGCTTGTTGCTAGGACATTAACATCATCGAAGAACCAAGTAAACTGGAACTCTCCCAACCTTAATTTCTTAGATATCAACCTAGCCATGAAATACCTAAATAGAATATATGTTTCATAGAAAATCAACCCCTAAACAAAATGTGTATTATTTAAAGTATTTTTAAAACTATAAAATATTAAACACATGTAACACATCCCTAACACCTAACCTTCCTTAGGCAGATTCAATCCCACTCCCATCTATCTGATAACCTAAACTTGAAAACCTCAGAGAATAAGACAAATCTATCTAGGGCCTTTTAACTTCCCAAATATCAAGATACTCTTGGGGGCATCCTAGGACACTGATCTTTATTGAATGATACTTTATCAGGAGCCTTGTTCTTTGGTCACATCCACTTTCTCAATAACAGGGACATCTTGTTCTTTCTGATCTATTGACAGCTGCCTGGGCTACTGGTAGAATCACAAATTTCATTTGATTCAATCCAAAGATTTTTTATTAAGCACTTACTATCTATGCAGCATAATATGGTAGACACCATGGGAGAAATCAATGGTAAGGAAGCAACTATTACAATCCTCAAGAAATCCATATCCAGTAGGAAGATGGACATAATCAACTAATAGTAGTGTCAAAAAGTAAAAAGTGAAGGTATATACAGAGTGCTATGGGTATAGAGTGGAGAGTAAATTATTATCCTTTATTTTTTCTTTTAGTAATCTTGCAGAAAACTTACCAAAAACTGAAATTTGGATTTACTTTTAGAGACACCCCATATTGAAATTGAAAATATAGAAGAGAGTATTTATAACATTATCAAAAACTAAAATTTCCAAATATCCCTATATGAGAGCACTTTTATTTTGATTGTACGTTGTTTAGAAAACTCAGAATGACCAAAAAAAGCTGCCTTTAGTTTGTTCAATAAATCACAAATTAAATTTTACATAAGCTATTAGAACAGTGCAATGCAAAAAATCTTTTAAATCATTTTCCTTTAATTTAATGGACATTTAAACTTAATTATTTTAATATTGATAATCATAGGAACATCCATTTACATTTGAAAATTAAACTGCATACATATGAGCCCCTTTTAGTCCACAGAAAACAGTTCATACATTTAAGAACTTACAATTACTCCACGGATTCTCAGAGATCTTAAGTATATTATTTTATCCAATCCATTAAATTAAAAAAATACTTTAATGAATAAAAATATTTTTGCAGTGCATTTTTAACAGACATATGTAAAATGTGAACTGTGATTTATTAACCAAGCTAAAGGAAAATTTTGATGTTAATAGCATAGAAAAGAGGACAAATTATAAAGAATATAAAATCTATATTGATAGTAATTTGTGTGCATATAAGTTTAATTAGAAATTTGAAAATACAAATTGATACATTTTCCTTCCCAAGAATGGGAACCAGAAATAAACCACAAACAACTTAAAGCTTGTTTCCCCCAAGAAAAATTTGTCTGTAGCTCCTTGAGCATTCTAGTTCAGAATAATTTCACAAGAGAAGAAATATTGGACAATACAGGGACTGGTACTTTACCTCTATTCCTACAATAATTACTTAGTTTCATTTCCTAAAGTCTTAGATGAGGAGCTAACTTCCTGTTGTTCTGACTATAAATGAGATTGTCATTGGCTTCTATTTAACTCTGATTAAAAGTAAAAACCACTTACATATGACTATTTAATATAGTGTTGATCAAAACCACCTGTCACCACCAATAATAGAATTTAAAACATATTTATCCAGAATTTTACTTGTCACTCAAACAAGGAAACAAGGCCCACATGGCATCTCTTTAAAGAGCACTTGGGTTCTTTTACAGAATGGACAAATGTTGAGTTTTGTCACCAAAAGGCTTGTAGTTCAAAGCCCAGGAAGCAACAAGGCTTTTGTATCATGCAAGGAAAGAAGCTGGAACTGAGGACCCTGCATAAAGATGAGTCACTTGTCACAACAGGGGATGAGACCCTCCCTCTGAAGCCAGATGACTTAGAAACTCTTCAAGCCAGAAGACATTCAAATGACATATTCATGGGGCTGAAGTAAAAAGGTTGTCAACTAAGAATTCTATGTCAAGGGAACATAAACTCTAAACATGAAAATGAAATGAATAAACTTTCATGTAAACAAAAACTAATTGAATTTATACCTCACAGAATTGCACTATAAAAAATACCAAAGAAGGATACTCCAGAGGGTAACTGAAATCCTCAGAAAGAAATTTTAAAAACTAAAATGGTAAAGATGTGAATATATATTGCATCAATGAGACATAAAAAATCAAATGAAACTAACAATCTCATTAATCTAAATGGTAACTATGTAAAGCAATATATATATTAACTAACCTCATTATGGTAATCATTTTTTAATATATACAAGTATCAAATTTTCACATTGTACACCTTAAATGGTACAATACTATATACCAATTGTAAGCTGGATTAAATAACAACATTAACCTTCTGCCAATGAAGAACACTGCACCCAACAACTGAAGATGCATTTTTAAAGCATTTGTAAAATATATATGAAGATAGACCATATGATAGACCATAAACTAAATCTTAAAAATATTTGAAAAGATTGAAATTTTACATAATGTGTTTCCTAGCCAAATGGAATTAAATTACGAGTCACAAAAATAATGCATCTAGAAAAGCCACAGATATCTGCAAAGTAAACAACCCTTGGGTCAAAGAAGGAATCACAAAGAAAATTACTAGAAAATATTTTTAACCGTTGATAATCAAAGCACAACACATTGCCCTGGACAGTGTGGCTCCATTGGTTGGAGCGTCATCTAGTACACCAAAAGGTTGGGGGTTCAATTCCTGGTCAGGTCACATACCTAGATTTCAGGTTCGATCCCTGGTCAGGGCATGTATGGGAGGCAACGAGTCGATGTTTCTCTTCCTTCCTCTTTGAAGGAAATTTCAGTCATTAAATGCTTATATAAGAAAGGAAGCTATCAAATCAAAGATCTAATCTTCTCCAATAGAAATCAGAAAAATAATAACAAATTACAATCCAACCAAGCAAAATGAAGACAGTAATAAATACAAAGGCAGAAATCAATAAAATTGAAAACAAAAAATTAACATAGAAAATCAATAAAACCAATGTTTATTCTTTAAAAAGATCAATAAGATTGAAGACCTCTCTTAAGGTTGATGAGGAAAAAACACACACACAAATTGTCTGTACCAGGCATGAGAGAAAGGAAATCACTGCAGATCTTACAGACATTATGAATAACTTTATATAAATAAATAGGAAAACTTAAATTAAATGATAAAATCTCTTGAAAAACACAAACTACTAATGCTCACTTTAGAAAAAATGCATAACTGGAATATGTCTATACTTATAAAAGAAGTGGAATCTATATTTAAAAACTTTATCACAAAGTAAACTTCAGGCCCAAATAGCTTCACTGGTAAACTTACAAAATATTTAAGGAAGAAATACCAACTTTATACATTGTCTTTCAGAAAATTTAAAACAAAGAAATATGCTCCAACTTATTTTATGGAGTGATACTTATTGTGACATCAAAAAATAAACAAAGATATCACAAGAAAATTACTGCAGAATATCTCTCAAAAATATAAACGCAAAAAAAAATAAGTATGAACTATAAAGGTCCTTGAGAAAATTATAAAAGAACAGAGAAAATAAAAAATGAAAGGAGGCTGTTGGTTGCCCAAAATTCTACTGGAAGGAGGCAAGATGATGAAATTAGTCAGTTGCATGTACATGTTACCTTTCACTAAAAAAGGAAATATAACTAAGAGGGTAAACCAAGAGCAGAGAGAACATAGCCAAGATCCTCCAGAGCACAAATAAGAGCTTAAGGGGCAGAGCAGAGAGCATGAAGGATTATCCCCAAGTCTTGAAACTCAAATGATGAACTCAGGCTAGAGTTTGCCTGGCTTAATTTCAGAACTGCACTGGTCCCATTATTCCTTTTTACCTTCCATTTATGCCATTTTTGGATTAGAATTACTATAACTGTCAGTCTATATTTGCCCCAAAATTGTATGTAGGAAGTTATCTCTTTAGTTTCACATATCCCTGGTTCATCTGTGCCCCCAGGAGTTACATTTAATGGATTGTACCCAGGAGCTTCATCTGGATGTGCTTTAGGTTATTAAAATGTTGAGAGTTTGAACTTTTGAGCTAGTAAGATTTAGACAAGATTCTGGACTTAACCACTTCTGAAATGGGCTGAGATGCTTGGAATCTTTGGCAGTATGCAGATGAATTGTGCATTTAGAAGAAACTTGAATCTTTGAGGGGTCAGATGGCAAAGTGAGGTAAGCAGAATACTAAGCTAGCCCCCAAGAATTACAATTCTCCTGAAATACCTAGGACCTTGAATATGATGGATTTTACTCTGGTGGTTAGGTTCTGATATAGGCACCCTGCTTATTGTGGCTGGGCAAGTAGAGAGGACCAGGTGGTCATAAGTGTCTGGAATTAGCAGAGGTGACTGGGTAGGAGGTGGAGGGAGAGAAGGGGGTGCCCAGGGCAGGAAGGGGCCACTAGCATTGTGTTTGCATGCAGTTCCAGGGTGGGAAGCTGGGGGATACCCTGAGCGGGCCCAGCGGGCAGACTGTCAGTTATATGTGTGTGAAATGGAGAAGTGCAGGGGGTATTAGACTTCTTATTGAGGTTTTGCTCCCTTCTGACCTGGTCTCCCATTTTCATCTCCAGGCCTCAGCTTGCCTTATCTGTGGTATTCACCCATTCAGGCTGCAGATGGGAGGAGGGAAGCTGGGAGCCAGAGCAGAGCTAGGGGGTGGCACTCAAGCAGAGCTTAGGCCCCAGCAGCTACCAGAAATACTACCGGGAGTTTAGCCAATCTGGAGCTGTACTGTCTTGCGGTGAACATTTCTCTCTGTGTGTATCTTGTCTCCTCTTTGTCCCCCTACCCTCCCCGTCCCAGCCACCCGCTAATCCGACTTCTCTCCATTGTCCTCCTGGTGGATGTCACCGTTGTGCCCATTCTTGTCTTCCCTGGAGAGGTGGGCCTGGGATCCCAGCGCAGGTGGCGAGAGGAGGCCGGTGCTGGTGCTGACCGCTGTCAGTGAAGGCGGCTGCAGCCCCACAGGTAGTGAGGTCAGGGGCAGGGGCAGAGCCTGCAGCTGCTGTCGAATGATGGAGTTCAGCTCTGGAGCCGTGACCTGCTTACCGCTCTCGATGGCTCCCAAGACTTGCTGCTGGTGCTCTTGGGAAAGGAAGGGGAGCACCTGGGCACAGATCCCCCTCAGCCTCTTGACAATGTCAGCCTGTCGTGCACCCCAATGTTCAAGCCATAGGGCATCTCGTAGTGCAACACATAATGACGCTGCATCTCCGACTTCTCGCTGGCCAATTTGTCACATTCGAGTTGTGGTACTGAGCCTGCAGCAGCTGCAACTCATCTTTGATGGGGGTCACAGGAGTCAGAAGTGGTGAATTTGAGTTGCTGGGGTTGGTGCGACGAGCCCGAATGCCTGCTTTGTGGAAACATCACATCAGTGGCTGACCTAAAGAAAGGTTGTCCAGGTGGGTCTCAAATGTGACCAAATCACATGAGCCTTTCAAAGTAGAGAATTTTCTTCAACTGGTCACAGAAGAGATAGCCAAAGCATAGATCTTGACATATCATTGCTCTCTTGAAGATCTAAGCTACTTACATGCCTTACATGAAGTGATTAAAGATGGAAATGAGAGTGATAAAAAAAAAGGAATAGGAAGAGGAAAAGTCATATGATCCAATTACATATAAAATTATGTGTCTGGGGAGTGGGTGAATGCACAAAAGATGCATTAAAAAATGAATTAAAATGTTGGTGGTAATTATTTAGGGATAGTGATATTTCAACAGATCTTAACTTTCTTATATTTGGATGTATCATTTAACTACTTTTGTATAGCTATATATTATTTAATAGTTACTGAATAAAATGTAACTGTTTTTACTGTAGGTGAAACAAAATCTAAATGTAATTGTTTTTAAATTAACATATAAAAAGTAACTGTGATATGTATTACAAATAAAATAAGATTGGGAGATAGAGGATATTAAGGTGGTAGAAAGAGATTCTATAAATCTGTAGGAGCAAAGTCAAACAACTAAGGAGAAAAAATATAAAAAGATAATTTTTTCAGAAAAGCAAAACCCAATAGCAAATAAACATAGAACAACATCTTGTTGATCACATACATTTATAATAAATCCATAATATGATACAATTTCATACTCTTGAAACTGTCAATAAATAAACACAAATAAAGTCTAATATACCAAGTGTTAATGATATTGTGGAATAATAAAAACTCTCTTATATGTAGCTAGATTGGTCCCATTATTCCTTTTTACCTTTGATTTATTTCATTTTTGGATTTGAATGACTATAACTGTCAGCCTATACTTGTCTCAGAATTGTATGTTGGAAATTTTAGGGTCATATAAGTTGTCCCTGGAAAAAGTGCAAATTTGAGAACTATTTGGGGATATCTGGTAAATTTGAAGATGCATTTCCTATGATCTAGTAATTCCCTATCAGAGACCCTCTCATACATGTACACAAGGAGACATACACAAATGCTTACTGCAGCACTGTTTGTAATAGAGACAAATTGTAAACAACCTGAATGTCCTGCAATTGAAGAATGGATAAATATTGCATGTATGTAAGAATTGCATCAATAAATTGCATGTATATAAGAGTTGCATCAATATGGATGAACATCAGAAAGTTTAATTTCAATTTAAAAAAATAACAAGCTGTTACAGAAAATATGGAGTATAAGTCCATTTATTATAAAACAAGCAGAAAAACAACACAAAATTTTGGAGTATGGCCAAAGAAGGATAAATGGGAATGAGATCAGGATGTACACATATAAATTTCCAGGAATGGTTTCTTTAAAAAATAAACAATAGCAAATATGACAAAAGTTGTGACTGACAAGCCCAAGAAAAAGATGAATGATGATGATGATAAACATTATAAATATAGATAAATAAAAATTTTCATAAGTAAATAATCTTAAAATATTATAAAATGTGTCTTTCAAACTTCTGCTAAGAATAGTTTTTAAAATGTATAAAATCACTTGTCATATATTAGCTAATAAAATCTTACTTTATTTTACTAAATGAGGATAATCTATTATTACTAAGCTGTCAAAGTTCTATTAGGGGTCATTTGTTTGATCATGATTTTATAAAAAACACACTCTAACACTGGATCTAGAGTTAACAATTGATCAAACCAAGACACAGTTGAACCAGTCATTTCAACTCTCTTCAAGATCAATACCAATCACTACACTATTGACTGGAACACAAGGCCAGATAGAGATTGTGAAGCTGGAGGAAATTATTGGTTTAACCTGATTTCATTGGCAGTATACAGTGGCCCAGGAGAAATGAAATAGCAAAATCCTTTCATGTGTCAGATGAATTTTATCAATTTTGAATCCTACCCTTCAACTTTTCTTTGGTTATTAACCTTCCACTTTACTTCCTGGAAAAAATTTCCTTTTAATTTTGCTATTTTAGGCTCAGAATGGCTATATTATTTCTGAAGATTTCCTGTACTTATTTTTCAAAGAGCAGGTCCGATTTATTTTGACAGTACAATAATGGGGATACAAGCTTCCCTCATGCCTAATTAAGATTCAGAATGTAAAATACAGAGAATGAAAATATGGTAGACGAAGGCTGTTGCATGAGATGAGATGAGATGAAATGAGATGAGATTGTAATAAACTGAAAGTTAAGTAACATAAAGCATAACATTCTATATACATATTCTTGACATTTGAAAGCTCTTATAATGAATGGATACTGTTAAATACCTTGGGTCATATGAAAACGTTGGTTTATTTTCATATGACTATGATCATTACTAAAATTAGAATGCATCAACAATATGACTGTGATATATAGCTAGAGCAGACAATGTGCTTTTAAATACAGTTGGTAAAGACATTCAGGTTTCTTTTATTACCTTCTTAAGCCAATCCCCATAATGACATTGGAATTAAGGAAAGATTGTGGTCAACTAGGAAGGGTGAAATAACATAATCTAGGTACTCAAAGTAGCAGAATTCTGAATATCCAGCAAAACAAATAACTAACAGTCTCCTAACAAGTAATGCCTTCCTACTCACATAGTAGAGTTATACACAATAGCTGCCGCTAGATATAACATGTAGCAAGCAGCCTTCAGAATAAGGAAGGGAAAATTCTATTTCAAACTTTTTTTTCTCCCAAGTTAGGGGAAAGATGTAGGAAAAAAAATCCCTATAGAGCAGTCAGCATTTAAGCCTCCGCACAGCACTGTGGGAAAGTTCATCTAATGATGCCTGCCAAGGAAAAGATGTAGATCAAATTATTCATGGATACCACCTGCTGGTAGACATGCAGCGTTGCTGCTCAGAGAAGGGCACAGAGGGGAAATGTGTACACAAAGAAATGAAAAGACCAGAGCATACTGAATAGAGAAATATGACATTTATAAAAGGGTGGTGAAAATGACTAAGCTTTATAGCAACACCTCGTTTTTTCCAGAACTTTTCTAACAAATTTCTGAGTTTTAATTTTAAAATGTCTGTAGCAGTAGTGACAAGTAGCAATTAACTCCAGTGTATAACTTTGTAATTACTAGTACTTGTACATAAATTCAAGATTTCTAAGCCTTTAATTCTTATATCTGGAGCAATGATTCTCAATGGGAACAAATTTGCCACCACACCTCTGATGTATTGGGAAATTTGTCAATGTCTGGAGATAATTTTAGTTGTCACTATGGGGGGGTGCTACTGACATCTAGTGGGTAGAGGCCAAGGATGCTGCTAAACATCCTACAATACACAGGACAGCCCTACAACAAAGTATAATTCAGCCTAAAAACAAAATAATGTCAAACTTCAGGAACTCCGACATAAAGGAACCAATTCAAAGATAAACGTACACAAAACTAGCATTAAACCATGACACACCTTCTGGCTTTACATAGTACTTACTATGTGTCCACTGCTCTTGTAAGACCTTTACAAAGATTAACATACATTATTTCCATAACAATATATATATAGTTAATAGCCCCATTTAAGAAATAGGAAAACTGAAAAACAAAGAGATTAAACCGCTTATCTGAGATGCTACAATTATCAAGTGCTGGACCTGTAATTAGAACCCAGGGAGACTGACTTCACCATCCACTCCCTAAACTATGAAACTATACTGATCATCATTTAGTAGACATATTCTTTTATTTAAGAATATATCCAAAAATAGGATTACCGTTTCAGTAATTGTTTTGCACATCCTGGCATCTTTCATTAGAACTCGATGGAGTCAACGGATTGTTAGTCACTGCACTCTTTGGTGTTCTTGTATCTAGATAGTAAGTTGGTATAGTGGGAAAAACAAAAACACTTGGTTTTGAAATTCAAAAGATATGAATTCAAAGGCAACCAACCAAATGGAAGAAGATATTTGCAAACAATACCTTTGATAAGATGCTAACATACAAAATATACAAAGAACTCATATAACTCAACAACAAAAACACCAACAATCTGATTAAAAATGGGCAAAGGACCCGAATGGATATTTTTCCAAGGAAGATGTATAGATGGCAAACAGATATATAAAAAGATGTTCAACATCACTAGTTATAAAAGAAATGCAGGACTTCCGGCCAAGATGGAGGTGTAGACAGACACGCTGCATCTCCCTCCACAACGAAGAAGGAATACAACTACCTCAAAACTAGAAACAGCCAGAAGTTCCAGAAAATCAAACTGCATGAAAGTCTAGCAAACAAAGATATAAAGAAGAAATACTCATCCAGAGAGGTAGGAGGGATGGATCCGGGGTGGAGAGGACCCAATGTGGTGACTACAGCAGGGGCAACAGCAGCAGGGTGGCAGAAAGTGCAGTCACAAGTTTTAAAAAGTCAGGAGGGACACCTGGGAAGCATTCCTAGTTCCTCACCGGACCTCACAGCTCACGGTCTCAGCACCGGGGCAAATCAAGCTTCATTGCTTCTGACTGTGCAGACCAGTGGGGGTTGGGGTGGAGGCAGAAACTGCCAGTCTCTCAGCAGAGTCCACTTGTTTAAAGGGCCCCCATGGTCCTAGAATGTCCACAGACCCACCTACTCTGGAAACGACAGCCAGGGCAGCAGCTAGAGTGGCGCCAGTACAGTGCAGAAGTGGGAGAGGTGCCTGGAAAAGGGGGGAGTGCTGGGCAGGTGGCATTGTTCCCTCTCAGACCCCTCCCCCACATACAGTGCCACAAAGTGGTGAAATAGGTCACCCTGTACTGATGAATCCCTAAGTCTCTGCCCGTTACAGTGTAACAGGAGGACAGCTCTACCTGGGACATGGAGACAAACAAATACAAGAGCCTGTCAGAAGGAGGAGACAGAGAAGTATGGTCCAAAAGGGGGAACGGATCAAGGTTCCAGTGGGAGAACTAAGCGATGAGGAGATAGACAACCTAACAGATGCAGAATTCAAAACACTGGTGATAAAGATGTTCACGGGCTTGACAGATATGCTTGAGAATGGCAAACACATAAGAGAAGAAGTGAAGGCTATGCTAAGTGAAACGAAGGGAAATCCACACAAAACCAATGGTGAAGGGAAGGAAACCGGGGTTCAAATCAATGATTTGGAACATACGGAAGAAAAAAAAGTCAACCAGTGCAGAATGAGGAAGCAGGAATTGAAAAAAATGAGAAAAACTTCCCAAATTTTGCGAAGGAGATGGACATACAGGTCCAGGAAGCACAGATGGTCCCAGGCAAGCTGGACCCAGAGGGGGCCACACCAGGACGCATCATAATTGAAATGCCAAAGGTGAAAGATAAAGAAAGAGTCCTGGGGGCAGCAAGAGAGAGGCGGAGAGTTGCCTACAGGGGGGGTGCCTATAGGACTATCAGCTGATTTCTCAGAGGACACTTTGCAGGCAGGAAGGGACTGGCAAGCAGTATGCAATGTGATGAAAGGCAACCTGCAACCAGGATTACTCTGTCCAGCAAAGCTATTATTTGGAATGGAAGGGCAGATGAAGTGCTTCCCAGACAAGGTAAAGCTAAAGGAGTTCATCATCACCAAGCCATTATTATATGAAATGTCAAAGGGACTTAAGAAAAAGAAGATCAAAACTATGAACACTAAAATGACAACAAACTCACAACTATCAACAACTGAATCTAAAAAATAAAAACAAAATCCGACTGAGCAAACCAGAATAGGAACAGAATCAGAGGTATGGGGATCATTTGGAGGGTTATCAGCTGGGAGGGGGGAGGGGGAGAAATGGGGATATGGTTCAGGGATTAAGAAGCATAATTGGTTGGTACAAAATAGACAGGGGGAAGTTAAGAATAATATAGGAAAGGGTGAAGCCAAAGAACTTATATGCACGTCTCATGGACATGAACTAAGGGTGGTAGGATTGTTGGAGGAAAGGGGGGTACTGGGCAGAGGGGAGCAAAGGCGGGAGAAATTGGAACTACTGTAATATCATAATCAATAAAATACTATATACTTAACAAAAAGAAATGCAAAGCAAAACCACATGAGATACCATCTCAAACTAGTTTTAATGGGTACTATCAATAAGATGAGAAACAATAAGTATTGGAGAGGAGATGAAGAAAAGGAAAACCTTGTACACTGCTAGTGGGAATGTGAACTGGTACAGCCACTTTGGAAAATGGTATGGTGGTTCCACAAAAAAATTAAGAATAGCCCTGACCTGGTGTGGCTCAGTGGATTGAGCATAGTCTGCAAACCTAAAGTTCACAATCACCAACACATGGAAACAACCTAAGTGTCCTTTAAAGGATGAATGGATGAATAAGATATGGTACAGATATACAATGGAATTCTACTCAGCCATAAAAAAAAGGTGAAATAGCACCATTTGGATGGCTGTTGAGAGTGTTATGCTAAGTGTAATACATCAGACAGAAAAGAACAAGAGCTATATGATTTCACTCATATGTGAGATATAAAACAAAAAGTAACAAACGAACAAACAAAACAAACATAAAAAAATAAAAGAATCTCAGATACAGAAACGTGGTGATGGAAGACTACAGGTAGTAAGCACATGATAGAATGAATACACATGTGTTGCATCATAAAGTTGTAGAGTTATATAATGTTGTAACCAATGTTATCTCAATAAATTTAATAAAAATTTTTGAAAAATGATAAAGAAAAAAAAAGGTATGAGTTCAAAATCTGTCACTATTCCTTAACTTCGTGGCCTTCAACTTCCTAAGCCTCAGTTTCCTTCCTGTAAAATATGAAGCAAAATATTCATACTTGAGGACTTGTTTCAAGGAATGAAGATAACATATGTTGGTGCAGAGCACATAGAGGGCATTAAAAGTCATAATAGCCAATAAAAAGTGTTGTTATTATTTTTTTCTACTTAACAAACTAGAACTTAGCAATATCCAACTGGTTCCGTATTCCCTCTTCCTTGTATTTCTCTACCTCACTTCCCATTCAAGTCTGAATAATTAGTTCTAGAATAATTTCACTCTCCCAGTTGGCCCCACTAAATTGATTATTTCAATTCCCAGGCTATGTGATAAAGTCACTAGGATAATGAATACAGAAATATATTCTTTCGTTATTGTGGTCCAAGTATCTTGAAAAAGCATTTCTTTATTCACCTTGCTATGTTGATTTCTTTGTCTGAGCCAGTTCAGATATTAACTCACGTTGCCTATATTATTGCTTTATCTGAAGCAAGACAACTTCCTGGTCTCAGATGAAAATAACATTATAAATGGTTCAAATTGTTTTTACAATGTCAAACTTGACTCATTCGATTGCCTGTAGTAGAAGACCCACTCAAGCTTGAAACAAAAAGAAGTGTATGTGTTACTTCATACCAGTGGAAAGTTTGGAAATGTTGCTAGGTCCTGGGGTTTCAAGGATAGCTAGGCAGCAGATACTGCCTCTTCGGCCATCTGTTTTTGGTTTTTTGTTTTGTTTTTGTTTTAGAGCCTTCTCTACCATCTCTGGCTGAAAAATCCCTAGAGGCTCAAATTGGCCTGAATAGGTCACATGCTCATCCATGAACAATCCAAGTGACCAGTGAGATAGGATACTCTGACTTATCTGACCTCTGCCATGTTCCCTGTCCCTCACTGACCAGAAAGGGGAGAGCCATGCTCACTTACTCAGACCAAAAGAATTTCCAATGAAACAGAAGTTTCATCATTTGAAGAGATTACAGATGCATGCTGTCCACTACAGCCACCAAAGAGTTCAAGCTTAGATTGCAAGGAAACAAGTTTTGGCTCTGTATTTACATTCACTAGATGCCTAAATCGAGGTTATTTTTAATGTTGTTATTCTCTTATCTTGAGAATTTATCTTGATCCAAATATTAAATGTTGTAGAAGTACCTGAAGAATCATTAGTGAGGAAAATACATTCAACCAGTAGGACAGAGCTAAAACTAATGACATGAATTGGAATAATAGGAACATAGTTACAAGAAAGGGAAGTCCAGCCAAGCACAGCATATGATTTGGAAAATATAATAACAGATAAAAAGTTGTGCTTAATAAGCCGTTGCCTTCTGAGAAGTTTCATAAGAGTCAAGCAAACTAAAATATGTGGGTAAGCAGGCACCAGTAGTAAAACCAAGCAAGTCCAACTCATTCCAGCCCTACTCAACTGTTTTCTATAGCTTGGAACCCACCCAACAATAACTAGAGTAACAGAGGAAAATCTATAGTACAGAGATCAAAGTTATAGAAAGGGCCTTTTGTAATAGAACCCAGAGTGAAGTAGGAGACATTCTTTTAACATACAAAGACATAGAGAACAGCTTCCTAAGAAAAGATACATTTTTAATGTTATATCATCAGCTCTTTTATTTATCAACATAATGAAGAAATGAATGACAATCCTTATTTGCAATAATAAAGAAATAATAATCTTTAAGATTCCCCACTCTGAGACAATGCCATCATGGAGGCTTCTGCTCGTTCCCCTTCTGCTTTTCAGATCCAGGATCTCCCTGAGGGGAGCTTTTACACCATCTGGTGCCCCCGTCTTCACTACTGATGCCCAGGGGATGCCCCTGGATCACCTGACTCACGGCATTCCTGAGTCCCGAGGGAACAATCCCAGAGACAATTCTCGGAAGGCTGCCACTGCCCCTTCCTCCACAGCACAGTACAGACCACAGACTGAGACAAGAGGCCTAGTTACCTGTCCTGGTGCTTTGGGCTGAGGGGCGGGCTTCTGGTTTGACACTTCTAGGGCCCGCCGGAGTTGTGCTCATGTACCATACCTCGGCAGGGGGTGCCACCTGAGTGCTCTCTGACTGCCTAGCTCCAGCTCATGGGTGTCTCCCAGACAAGAGCTTATATACCCATCTGGAGCCCTCATTTTGGGGGCTGCTGCCCAGGGAACATGCTGAAATCACCTGGTCAGCATGGCATGTGTCTGTGGTCACATAAGACCATATATACTTGCATACTTTAAAAGCTGCTGCCTGACAGTCTGCCTTCAGAGTACACACCACAATATAGCACTTTAGAAAACTCTAAATAGGAAAAATCATCTTCCGCAATCTCATCAGTAATCCTTGACTTTTCAACTGATGCCTTGTCCACTTCATTTTCAGACTCTGTATGGATTATTATTTTCTAGTATGGTGATTTCAAAATACAATATTTGTTTTTTAGAAGATCATTCGTTTTCTCTATCTTTATTGTATTTTTTCCATTACCATTTATCCCCCTTGTCCCCCCGCTCCCTGCAATCACCACTGTTGTCCATATATCCATGAGTCCTTTTTCCTTTTTGCTCAGTCCCTCCACCCCCTAATCACCCCACCCCCAGAGCTGTCAGACTGCTTTCTCTGTATGAGTCTGTCTCTATTTTGCTTGTTAGTTCAGTTTGTTCATTAGATGCCACATATGAGTGGAATCATATGATACTGTCTTTCTCTGACTGGCTTACTTCACTTAGCATAATGTTCTCCAGCTCCATCCATGCCATAACTACTAGAACTGATAAATGGATTCAGCGAAGTAACAGGATACAAAATTAACATCCAGAAATAAGTTGCATTTTTATATGCCAATAATGAACTACTAGAAAGGGAAATTAAGAAAACAATCCCAGGCCCTGACTGCTATGGCTCAGTGGATGGAGCTTCGGCCTGCGAACCCATTTGTCACTAGTCAGGGCACATGACTAGGTTGCACGTCGGGTCCCCAGTCTGGGGCATGAGTGAGAGGCAACTCACAGAGTGATGTTTCTCTCTCTTTCTTTCTCCTTTCCCTGCTCTCTAAAAATAAATAAATAAACAAACAAATAAATAAATTTAAAAAAAAAAGAAAAGAACACAATCCCATTTACAATTGCTTCAAAAAGAGTAAATTACCTAGTACTAAATCTAACCAAGGATGTTAAAAGGCCTGTACTCAGAAAGTTATAAGACACCGAAGAAAAAAATTAAAGAAGATACAAATAAGTGGAAGCACATACCGTGTTCATGAATAGAAAGAACTAACATCATTAAAATGTTTATACTGCCCAAAGCAATCTATAGATTCAGCACAATTCCCATTAAGATACCAATGATATATTTCACAAAACTAGAACAAATATTTCAAAAATTTATATAGAACCACAAAAGATCCCAAATAGCAGCAGCGATCTTGAGAAAGAACAAAGAGAAACATGCTACCTAATATCAAACTATACTATAAGGCCATAGTCATGGTACTGGCATAAAAACAGACACATAGATCAGAATAGAGAGCCCAGAAATAAACCCATGCTTTTATAGTCTATTATTATTTGTCAGAGGAAGCAAGCACATACAATGGGCTAAATATAGTTTATTCAAGAAATTGTGTTGGGAAAATTGGACAGATACATGCAGAAAAATGAAACTAGATCACCTCCTTATGCCATACACAAGAATAAACTAAAATGGATAAAAGACTTAAATGTTAGACCTGAAACCATAAAAATCCTAGAAGAAAACATAGGTAGTAATATCTCAGACATTGCTCGCAGCAATATTTTTTCTGATATGTCTCCTCCGGCAAGGGAAACAAAAGAAAAAATAAACAAATGGATTTACATCAAACTGAAAAGTTCTTGCACAGCAAAGGAAACCATCAACAAATTTTAAAAACTCACTGAATGGGAGAAGATATTCACTGATACCTCTGATAAGGATTAAATATCCAGAATTTATAAAGAACTTATGAAACGCAATACCAAAAAACCAAACAATCCAATTAAAAAATGGGCAAAGGACGTGAATAGATACTTCTCCAAAGAGGATATACACATGGCCAATAGGTATATGAAAAGATGCTCAACATCATTAATCATCAGAGAAATGCATATTAAAACCACAATAAACTATCATCTCACACCTGTCAGAATGGCTCTCATCAATAAATCAACAAATGATGAACATTGGCATGGATGTGGAGAAAGGGGAATGCTTTTGCACTGTTGGTGTGAATGCAGACTGGTGCAGCCACTGTGGAAAGCAGTATGGAGATATCTAAAAAAAAGGTAAAAATGGAACTGCTTCATGACCCAGTGATTACACTTCTGAGAATATATCTCATGAAACCCAAAACACTAATTCTAAAGAATATAAACACCCCTATGTTCATTGCAGTGTTATTTATAATCACAAAGATTTAGAAGCATCCCAAGTGTCCATCAGTAGATGAGTGGATAAAACAGCTATGGTACACATACATGATGTAATACTACTTGGCTGTAAAAGATCACTCTTAAAGAGCTATGCATATTCTCTACCAAACATGGCTTTAGATTCTCTATATGTCATGAAAAACTTTCTGAATATCATAGGTTATCTTTTTGTGTTTTGTTTTGTTTTTCCTGCAATCTTTCATCGATTAACTTTGTTAATCAGGGCTTGTAAAAAATAAATATTCTACATTCATCTTCTTAATTCATGCTTATTAAACTTCACAGATATAGTTAATAGTTACCCATGGTATCTTATTAAGACCAAAGAATTACTTTACCAAATTATTTTAAAAAACAATTTGACTTCAAAACTTCTGCATGCATATACCATAACTACTTGAGGATCTTTTTAAAGCCCTTTTTTAATTTTTTGAAGTTTTTTTCTCTAACTTTGCCAAATATAGTATGAATAAACCTCTCAGAATTAAATTTAAACAAATTTGCTTCAATTTTAAAACAAGTTCGCAATGTTTTATTTATTTAAACACTTTTGCAACTGCAAAATGATATCAGTCATTCTTGAAAGTAAGTTTTTAAAAAAATGACAACAAATTTTCTGGTGCATGAACTTTGTATTAATAATTGCATAAATGCATACCATTACCTCTTCCATTACTATAAGGCTTAATTATTATAGTCTTATGATAACATTAAAGATTTTCTTTAAGTAAGTAGTACCTATATCTTCTTGTGAACATTTAATTTTTTTAACTTGGAGGCAAGGTGAGAAATTGACTACTTTGTGATCATTTACATCAGATTAATTTAATGTGTATCCTTCCTTAAGGTAAATCAATTAACCTTATCATTAAGTCTTATATTGTTTTAAATGCACTTTGTAGTCTTGACTATTTGAGTTACACACAGCACATTATAGCACATTAAAAAACTCAAAAGAACAAAAATAATTCTCCACACTCTCACCAGCAATCCTTGACTTTTTTCATTTATGCCACCTTCAGTCCTTGTCCACATTCATTTTAAGGACTTGTAGAGTTGTGAACATTCCAGGCTATGACAGACATGTAAGGAAGTTATTCTTCATCAGACATCGTTGTATCATTCTGTCCAAATTTTATGAGTACATATTTTAATTGCCTCTTTTTCTGATCTTGTTTTTATTTAAAGAAAATTTATTTCCATTAATAAATCTTGTCCAGCACAGGTCTTCACCATTGGTTACTATCCATCTTTCCACAGAGTTGTGTCCTATTTGACATCTTATTTAGATTTTGATCAAGTTCTACTATAGTTTTATGCCATCCTTAAAAATCATATAGCGGAAGAAAATATCTCCTCAAGATTGTGCAGACAAGATATACTCCTAAGAGTTTTTCACTACAATAGTTTCTTTGGACCCTGTCTCCATTTCTGAAGAATGGAAAGTTCAACCAGATAGGAAACAAAACAGAATATAATATTATATACTACTCTAACTTTTTTACCTATTTAGACTTTTCTAATATTCACAACAAACCAATAATGTAGATACTCTGGCTCCAGGGTTTGTGGGTTTAATCACTGCACATTTTGTCTCTTAATATGATTAATATTTTGTCTCTTAATATGATTAACATTATCTACCTTGTTCTCGCTTTCTAACTTATACATCCACTGGACTTAGTTGTATTTGAGAGTAGCTGAATATAATACATCAGCAATTATGGCTTAGAATTTTCTAACTATCTTGAGCTAAAAAAATCAAAGATTACATTCTCAATATTTTTTATTTTAAAATGAGTTTCAGGCAATTGTGAATCAAATTCAGAAGTATTTGAGAAAAGATCAAGGATGTTGTTGAAGTATTAAATAGTAATTTTCATTTAATTAGAAACCTATATAATATGGTACAGTAGATCAAGAATTAAACTATAACTGAGAATACCCAGCTCTGATCTCAGCATTGCCTCTAGATATATTAGTTTAGATAAGTCACTTTCTTTTCAAATCAATTGCTTCATCTGATAAAAAAAATCTCAACAAAAATATATGTTCTGCTCATCTCACTGATTTGTTTTAAATACAAATAGGATAATATGCTTGTATCACTTCATAAACTGTACAGTGTTATACACAATGCTAAACAATGGGAGTTACTGTAAAATATGGTTTAGTGCACACTCTAGTGTCTTTTTCATATATACTCCCTAACTATCTGACCTTGGCCAAGTTCCTTAACCTCTCTAATATTCCATTTCTTTAACTTTAAAAAATTAAAAGAAAGTTTAATAATAAACTCATTTCCTAGGATTTGTGTTTACCTTATATGAGATAACACACTTGTATGATTTGTGTTTCCCCAGATGTAGTTCCTGAGACAAGGATTCAAGTACAGGTAATTTAAAAGGAGGTACAGAAGTGAGACAAAGAGGCAAGGAAGCAATAAAAGACACATTATCAAAAAATAACCACCTTCGGTTATTAGAACTCAGTCCTGCCGGGGAACTGTGAGTCTAAGGAATGGCATAGAACATATACCCAAGGGATAATATATATAATAAATATATATACATATATTTATATATTTACTCATTTTCAAGTTAATTGATATTCTCATTTCTACATCCAGTTACTAAACCCTTCAAATGGATGTTCATTTTGATATTATATTTGTCATTTATAGAATTTCCATTTCTTTCTTTCTTATACTTGCCATTTCTCTGATGAAATTTTCTATCTGTTCATGTCTCTTTTTCACCTTCCCTGGTTATTATTGCTGCATAATAAATTACTCACACATTTAGCAGCTGAAAACAACCATTTTGAATTGCTTAATGATTTAATGATAATTCAGAAAAATCTCAGCTTTTTTTGGTCTCTCATGTGGTTCTAGTAAGATATCAGCTGGGATTGCAGTTATCCAAAGGCCCAGCTGTAACTGAGGAAGACATGCTACAATTCTGGAAGGATTACAACATCTATGCCTTCCTCCAAGACCTTGCTTAGGCTTGGAATGATGTCACCAAGGAGCATATGAATGGCATCTAGAAAAAGACATTCAAGAGGTTTACCCCTGACTCCAAATGATTTGTTAAGGATGAGGAGGTTGCAAAAATCAAACAAGCTGTGTGGTCAAGAAGTCAAACAACTTTAACGTGGGTGTGGAAGAAGATGACATTGGGATTCCCCTAGAGGTGGTTCCTGAGGGATTGACTAATAAGGAGTGTGGGAACTAGAAGAGGAACACATAGCTGAAGAAGAGGCAAGAGAAAAGGAAATTGACAAAGAAGAGAAAGAAGAACCCCAAAGTGAAGGGTTTATCAGATCTTTTGCTCCTTAAAAAATTTGAAAACATAGACCCCCCAACACTGAAAGGTTTGCATTAACAGGAAGAATGTTCACTGTGCATTATCTGCTTCTAAGCAAATCTATGATAAAAAAAAAAAAAATCCAAGCAAAGCACCATGGTTGTATTTCTGAAAGAAATGACACCTCCTCAAGAAGAGCTTTAGTTAGGTCCTTCAGGGGGTATTCTTGAAAAAGGCATTGTTACACTATGAGATGACAGCTTCCTGTGTGTTACTGACCCTGAAGACTTTCCAGTAAAAAGGTGTGGAGGTGGAAGACAGTGATACTTATGATCTAACCCTGTGTGCCTCAGCTAACGTGTATGTTTGTGTCTTAGTTTTTAACATAAAAGTTTAAAAAGCAAAAACAAATAAATAAATTTTAAAACAAAAAAGCTTACAGGCTAAGGACATACAAAAAGAAACTATTTTTGTACAGCTGTACAATGTGTCTGTGTTCTAAGTTGTGTCTTAAATACATACAGCCTTTAAAGCACATAGATAACAGAAAAATAATCACAGGTTGATCAGGTTGATCCATGGACCCTTTGAACCCACTGCCAGATGGACTTAGGCCATGGATCTATTTTGCACCTGATCTCAGTATACTTCACTAAAATAAGAGTCATCATAGCATTGATGTGTCCTAGATGCAATCTTTGAGATGAGGTGAATTAGTTATCTATTGCTGTGCAACAAAATGTATGTTACCAATTTCCCACTGTAGGCAACTGAAGCATCACACTGCTGGGGAAAACCCACCTCACAGTTTCCTTACCCACAGTGTGAGAGAGCAGAGTATTGATGCAACAACTCCCATCAATCAGTCACTGCCATACATCACTTACGTTCACAATTCATTGTTCAGGACTACTGGTCCCAACCAACTTTATGGCAACCAGTATAAAAAAAGTACTGTTCTGCCCTTTTCCAAGAAGAAAAATATTCACCTAAAACAGAGAGTACTTAACTGGACATTCATGTACCCAACTGGTGATGACCACAGCTCTTAGGAATCAAAGCCAAACCATGATCTAGAGTTTTTGCTGCAATGACAGGCTGGAGAGATCATTGCAACAAATGAAAGTCCTGTGGGGCTGGTGCTGAGGGAAAGGGGATGATAGGTATAAACTTAGAGGTCACAGGGCCTGAGGGGAAGATCTCAGACCTGGGAGTTTTCCTTTCCCTCTGTTATTTTACCAGTGACTCAGAGAAGGCCTGACTCAACACCTATAGATTATTATCATCCTAGCACTCACTACATTTCTCACATGATTAGTGACATTATTTCTTTATACCACTGATTTGTAGGACCCTTAATCCATAGCTGCCTTCACTTTGCCTACAGAGAAGCAATACCTGAAACTGAGTGGAGCCTCTTCTGAACTCCCCATGAGTATACCCATTTTCTATAACCAAGAGGACGTTCTTGGTACCTATAGAGGCAGGGATAGTAAGAGAGAAGTTCTCAGCCATTGTACTTGGGAAGCACCAGACAGTGATGAAAACCATCTCTAATATTTGCTACCTTTCTGCTAACTACTATAACTAGTTAATGAGAGTCTTCCATTCCCACACCATGCTAGATATCTGAAAACATATAATATTGAAGAAATATGTGTGTTAAGATTCTAGTAATCCCATTCATTTCCATCACTACTGGTAGAGTATCTTACAAATAAAATGTGAAGTAAAGATCCAGACTTTCTGTGATTATTACAGATTTCATTATGCTTTTTATGAGATTGAGATTGTTAACCCCAGTGCCTTGCTCAATTCAAATGAAAGTAATTATGTTTTGTCTCAGTCACCTTTTTGAGTTTGTAATCTCAGAGTAAAATGTTTTTTTTTTTATTTTTATTTTTTGTGCACATGGGGCTATGATTTTGTGCATTTTTAGAGAGTTCCTGAGATTGCCAATCACCTCAAATTTCTTATAGAAGTCCTGACTTTTAACCAAGAAATGAAAAGATAGAGATCATTTCCTTAATGTCAGTGTTGCCAAATTACATCAACATATTCAGCTCTGTGTTTTTGTGTGACTAGATGGATATTACTAGCCTCCATGTTACCACAGAAATAATGATCAAAATACAGTAAAAAGAGGGCACATTTCTCTGATACAGAAAAGTGGGAATATTAGCCAAAGGTCTGGCAGGTCCATGGCAGCATTTCCTCCAATCAAAACAAAATTACATCTTTGAAACAAAATAATGTGACAGGCAGAAAACAGATAATTTTTAAATGACTACTCCATGACTTACTTCATTTTTTAGGCTTTGTCCAAATAGAAAGTTCCTCTACTGAGAGGAAACTTCTTTCTGAGGAAGCAAAATTCAGAGCAGTCCTGACTCTCCCTCAGTTATTCTTCACACTATTATTTCACTTTTCAATATTACTCATCACCTTTAGGAATGCTAATTCTGTGTTCTGGTTTATGATATATGGTATACGAAGAAACAATAAGGAAAGTATGGAAATTTAATATTAACTGCATAAGTTTTGCTTTCACGTGTCATTAAATTTACTTTTTATTTACATTATATTGATAGGTCCTCTCTTTTCTCTGTATTTCCTGAAAACCTTCCCAAGAGCAGAACAGTTTAGAAATATAATTTGGTGATAGGTTTCTAAAATTGGCTCTAGAGCCCTTGTAGAAAATATTGTAAATATGCCTTACATGAGTAAATTTATTTTTCAAAAAGTTTGTAGAAAGAATGAAAACAGAGTAAAGGGGGATATAGAAAATGTATGATAAGCAGCACAGCTTGGGCTCTGACCAATCAGAATGGATGTTAGGACTAATAAGAACACTGGCCACAATTAGTCCATCTATGTGTTCATGCCTGCTGCATGACTATACAACCTGAAGGTAGGGGCCACTAGGAAAAATTGCTAGGATATATGAATAATAATGAAAGAATGTGTGTATTTTTTAAATATTTCATAGTATAGTAATAGATATTATAATCCTCATTCTCTTGCCAAAAAGAATAAAACAAAACAAAAGAATGAAGGAATTTGAAGATACTAAGATCTCTGATGGATCAGAATGTAGAAAAATGTTTGTAATTACTAACATGGAATGCTGATCACCATTTCTAGTTCTCTAAATTTATGTTAAAAGATTTTATTTTGTGTGAAATGCATACACCAAATGAATTCATGTCCCACATCAATAATCATTTTTCTGCCAGATAATAGGATTTACTTAAAGATGAGTTACAGGTGAAAACTGATTTTTATTTATTGCTAGCAACAGGAAATTTGGTGATGTCTCCATCTGAGGAAAGGGGCCACCAATGATGACAAGTACTCTTTAAGGCTTAGAAATTCTGAGAAACTGTCCAGATTTCACATTGAAAAACACAGGGTGACCATGGAGGAACAAATTATATTTCTGAAGTTATTTCAAAAAAGTACATGCCCTAAGCTTTCTTTTATGTACTCAAAATAAAAAGAATCTAAAGAGATTTTTAAGGTTTACATTGTATAAGAACAGGTCATGAAACTGCAAGTCAAAAATGGCCAAGAAGTGAAACTGGTCACTCAGTGAGCCCTCAGCAGTTTAAACTCTTGTTGGGGAAAGTAACCACAATTTTGCATTTGACTTTCCATCACTCCCAACTACCAGACACCCACAAGAGGAGAATGGTTTCTTTTGAAAGAGAATTTCTCTTTGTGGGATCCCAAGAAACCCATACTGTGTTTATTAGGCCTGTAGAAAACTGTGTATATTCTGAGATAAGCAGCATATTTCATTTTCTCCCCTACTTGTTAACTTGGATAGTACCTTTGGTGAATCAAAAACTCTTTACAAATGGGAAACAAATACTTACAAGTCTCTTGCCACTTAGGTGTGTGTCTATACAGTTAAGATGAGAATTTTCTTGAACTGAATCATCGAATCTTTCTATAGCATAACATTTATAGAACTATATTGTCATAAATCATTGTTTTCCAAGACTTTCTTCACCACAACTCAGTAAAAAAAATACATTTTTCACCATGATCTAGTAAACATATTTATATGCTTGCTTACATATCTAATTGAATCAAAGACCCTCACTATACAGTGAAAGCAAATATTCTCTATTCTATTGTCATTCTTAAGCTGCTACAGAGTATGTTTTTATTGTAGCAGCTTCTCTAAAACTACTAAATTGATAGTACAATCAATCCATAACTTGTGTTCTTCAGTTTGGAAAACACTGCTGTAAAGATCTCAAAATATTATCTAGACCTTGGTTCCAAATGGGAAGAAATTAAGAAAAGGGTCTCTGTCCTAGGCATAATGAGTTCTCTAGAATAAAAAAGCATCTTCTCTGAGATAACCTATAAAGCCAAGGGAGTAGGAATCTGTTTCAGGCAAAGAACTTGTTTAGCTCAATGCCTTTAAACAACCTCTAAAGCCCGGTGGCAAAAGTCCAGGATCTCACAGCCTTGTGGAAACTCCATAGTATTGCACTTGAATCCATCATGCAGTTTCCCTTTATTGCTTCCAGAGAAAAATTTATACATTAAATGTAGAAGGACCAAAAGAACATGTAGCATCTTGAGGTCTGTAAAATGCCAATATTAACCTGATATTGTGACATTATTATCAACAGCATGCTATCAATGTCAATGTTAAATAGGATGAGTGTTACTATAGTTTGCTGATGGAGACAGGAGCTACACAAAATGATCTCATAGTTATATAAGCCTATCAGGACATACTTAGTACTATTTTATGATATAACAAAAAAAGTACAGGGAGCATTTTCCTAGTGTTAAAAATTGGTTAACATTTATTTCATTTGAATTTGCCATTGCTTTTTTTTTCTAGTGTTTCACGATATTTTTATACCACAAGTTCCAAGGCATGTTTTCTCTGTTTTGATGAATATATATTCTTATTATATTGTAAAGAATATGTATATTCTTTTTAGTTAAAATTAAAGTTTTATGTCCCCTGAAGTCCATCAAAAGAAAAAAAACATACACAACAATGTTTTCCTTCCTTTGTTTCCTTTCCTAAGGAAAAGGCAACAAAACAAGATGACTAAAAGATTTTTCCACATTTAATATATTTTCCTGGGAACAAATATTATTGGTATGATCAGCATAAGTATTCAGTGGCATGGGTTAGTTACTAGGGTCCATTATCTGGCATTATGCATTATCTTACCATGGATTATATTTTAGTAAAAAGAGAGTAAAGGGATCACTTTTTAGAACCACATTATCATATTCAGGCTACTGAAGTGCTTGTGCATATTAAAGAGAGAGCTTAGATCCCCAAAAGTTTAATGCACCTGTATTAAATAAAGAGTCTCTTCCTAGTAGACTTAATGTGGAGAGAAGAAAGACCAGGAAACAAGAAAATTCAATAACACGAGCTACATTAAATTTAATATGAACCTGTTCAGTCATTCCAAACAAATACATTTGATACACCTAAGCATTATAATCAGCTGAAAATAGCTATGTGAACACCAGGATCATTTTGTTGCACAAAGTCTTATGTTCACTTTGATGTAAAATAGGAAAGTACAAAAAAAGGCATATGCATAGATATGAATGTACCCTCACCTCTCAGCAAGATGCAGCAACAAATAGATCATTTTGCTGGATTTGAAAAAGTATTTTAGTAGACTATCTGAGTTAGAAATCTGATTTATTTGTGATTAAATTTTTATATTTAATAGGGTATAATTTGGTCAAGTCAGCCTAAAGCACATCTTAAATAATTACTTAGTCAACAAGTAACTTGATCTTTATCTTATGTCCTCTAACATCCAAAATTTTATTATACATATTATACATTTGAATAAAAGCTACTTGTTATTACAATAATATTGGGACTTTTAGATGCATAACCACTGCTTCTAAGAACAAAGACTTAAGTGAAATTAATTTGAATAATAAAAACATGTATTTAACATGAATTTATACTTTAAATTTATATACCATTGTAGTGTGTATGTGTATGTATGTATAGGTGCAAGTGTGTATGTGTGAGCTTATGGTGTCACTATTAATTTTCTTTTCTAACATAAAATAAGCAACCTTTAGTTAAAGACAGCATTAGCAATTATAATATCGCTGAAGTTAAATCTTCCCAATAGTAATATAGAGGATCATAGAGTTAACTGGATATTGAAAACAAATTTAATTACTTAAGTCTTAAAAGAGACCTTGCATCATTTCTCATAACGACATTTCCAGTCATGTGTGACTTGGTTCCAAATACTATAGGTCTATATTATTAATCTTTGAATGCCAGACCAAAAATTAGAATTAAAAACCTCCCAACTGCAAAACTTTGCCTTTAATCATTTGCAAGCATTTATGATATATGCTTGATATAATACCTGAGTTTGCTACTTGTTCTTAAAATGGCTGTTTTTAATTGCACACATTTTTCTCATTTCTTTGTATCATCTAAGGGCATCCATTGAGTGGACCGGAAGCATTAGTACACATGAGGTGCCATTTGCCACATGTGTACTAATGACTCTTGGTTGTGTAGCTCTAGTCAGACACTTCCATGTGAACTCTAAGAAGGCCTATTTGCATCTAGGAGAGTCCAAGAGAGTAGGTATTAGAATAAACTAAAATCCTATTTTACCTGATTTGACTTTCTTTGGGGCAGTGAGAGTGGCAATTTGGTACATTGGAGTGGCAAATTTAGGAAAGATGGAGAAAATGACCAAAATAGGACTCATATCTTGCTATAGCTTGAAGATATTTGGGCCAACAGAGTTAGGAGAAAGGACTCTTTCACATAGCCCAGCCTAGAATTCTTGGATTTTGAAACAAAACCCCAGTTACTATAAAATATTGCATTACCTAGTGTATCTCCTTTGTTAATGGATTTTCTTTGGGAGCCTAACATAGACTAGGGGTGTTTGGACTAAACACTGTGTTTGGCATTTAGCTGGAACATTATGCATCTACAATTGTTTCTGGAAGCCAGTAAATGCCTAGGAATAGACATTTGGAAAACAAGTTATAATGTGGACAGATTCTTGTATCAAAGGTGGTTTCTTCCTTTTAAACCTCAAAGTGAAAGTGCACTTTTCTAATATGAATCGGATTGGGTATCCAGAAATTTCAGGGATTTTAAGGTATAAGACACACAAGGGAGTGGCTGCTTAGAGGCAGGACTCTTTGGGAACCATTAACATAACAGTATGCCACCATTGTACTGAGATTAATCCCTCCTTAGTAAATAAAGCATATTAGTAGCTCTGTGCAAAATGACTTGGGCTAAACACACACATATGCAGGTACACACACACACACACACACACACACACACACTCATTCACTTGAGTGAGACTTTTTCAGGTAGGGTCAAAAGAATAAGAAGTGTTAAGACACAATCTGATGCCACCAGGGGCAGATCCAGGAAGTGCAGATCAATCTCAGAAGCAGCAAAAAACAAGAAGAGTCACTAAATGGGGAGATAGAGAAACAACCCCCCCCCCATCGAAAGGAAAGGAGGAATCCCCAGAAAGAGTGCTAAATGAAATAGAGGAAAGCAAACTATCACACATGGATTTCAAAACATGGATTATAGGGGAACTCAATGAGCTCAGTGAGCTCAAAGAAAACTACAAATAACTCCAGAGAAACTACAAGGAATTCCAGGGAAACTACAAGGAACTTACTGAGAATTACGCCAGCATGAAAAAGGACATAAAAGATATCAATAAGAGCCAGGAGGAAATGAAGAATACGATTTCTGACTGAAGAACACAGAATTAAAAGTAGGCTAGATGAAGCAGAAGATCAGATCAGTGAGCTGGAGGAAAATGTAGGAAAAAATTCCCATATAGTACAACAAAATGAAAAAAGATTTAAAAAGAATGAACAGGTTTTAAGAGAGCTGCAGGACAACATGAAACATAATAATATCCATATCATAGGAATTCCAGAAGGAGAAGAAGAGGAACAAGGGATGGAAAACCTGTTCGACAAACTAATGACAGAAAATTTCCCTAACTTGATGAGAGAAAAATCACGCAAGTCCAGGAAGCACAGAGGATCCCAGTGAAGATGAACTCCATAGACCCACTTCAAGACACATCAGAATTAAAATGGCAAAATTCAAAGATAAAGAGAGAATCCTCAAAGCAGCAAGAGAGAACCAGCTCATAGCATACAAGGGAGCTCTGATAAGGCTATCATCAGATTTCTCAACAGAAACACTACAAGCCAGAAGGGAATGGCAAAAAATATTCTAAGCAATGAAAAACAAAGGCGTAAAACCAAGAATACTCTACCCAGTAAAGCTCTCATTCAAAATGGAAGGTGAAATAAGGAGTTTCCAAGACAAAAGAAGGCTAAAAGAATACATCTCCACCAAACCAGCATTGCAAGAGATGCTAAAGGGTCTGCTTTAAGAAGATGAAGAAACAGAGAGAGACAGAGAGGAACACACATACAAAGGGGGAAAATGAATAAGTACCTGTCGATAATAACCTTAAATGTAAATGGATGAAATGCACCAATCAAAAGACATAGGGTAGCTGAATGGATTAGAAAGCATGACTCACATATATGCTGTCTATAAGAGACCCACCTTAGAAGAAAAGATCTACACAGACTGAAAGTGAAAGGATGGAAAAAAATATTTCAAGTAAATGGACATGAAAAAAAAGTTGGGGTAACAATACTTATATTACACAAAACAGATTTCACAGCAAAGGCCATTAAAAAAGACAAAGAAGGACATTTCATAATAGTTAAGGGAAAAATCCATCAAGAAGATATAACACTTGTAAACATATATGCATCCAACCTAGGAGCACCCAAATATGTAAGGAAATTTTTGTAAGACTTCAAGAAGAATATAGTAGGGGACTTCAACACCCCATTGTTAACAATGAACAGATCTTCAAAGTAAAGAAACACCAAGGATATTGAGGCATTGAACACCACTATAGATCAAATAGACTTAGTTGATATAGATAGAACTTTTCACCCCCCAAAAAGCAAAATATACATTTTTTTCAAGTGCACATTGGACATTCTCAAAGGTAAACCACATGATAGGACACAAAACAAGCTTCAACAAATTCAAGAAAAGTGAAATTATATCAAGCATCTTCTCAGATCACAATGTTTTGAAACTGGAAATCAACTTCAAGGAAAAAACTCAAAAACATTCAAACTCATGGAGAATGAATAACATGCTATTAAATCATGAATGGGTTAACAATGACATCAAGAGAGAAATCAAAAAATTTCTGGAAACAAATGATTATGAACACACAACAACCCAAAACCTACAGGATACAGCAAAAGCAGTGCTGAAAGGAATTTCATAGCAATACAGGCCTACCTAAAAAAGGACAGAAGAATCTCTAATAAAAAATCTAACAATACAGCTACAAGAACTAGAGGAACAACAAACAAAGGCCAAAGCGAGTTGAAGGAAGGAAATCATAAAGATCAGAGCAGAATTAAATGACATAGAGACTAAACAAACAATTCAAAAGATCAATAAAACCAGGAGCTGGTTCTTTGAAAAGATAGACAAAATTGACAAGCCTTTAACCAGGCTCACCAAGAAAAAAAGAGAGAGGACCCAAGTAAACAAAATCAGAAATCAAAGAGGAGAAATCACAACCGATACCACAGAAATACAAAAGATTGTAAGAAATCATTATGAACAATTGTATCCAAGAAATTCGACAACCTAGATGAAAATGGACAAATTTCTAGAAACATATAATCTTCTAAAACTGAATCAAGAAGAAGCAAAAGCCTGAAAGATCAATAACAACTAGTGAGATTGAAGAAGTAATCAAAAAACTCCCGGCACACAAAAGCCCTAGACCAGATGGCTTCACAGGTGAATTTTACAAAACATTTAGGAAAGAACTAACTCCTATTCTTCTCAAATTATTCCAAAAAATTTAAGAAGAGGGAAGACTCCCAAACTCGTTCTATGAAGCCGGTATTACTGTAATTCCAAAACCAGGTCAAGACACAACAAAGAAAGAAAACTACAGGCCAATATCACTATTGAACATAGATGCTAAAATCCTCAACAAAATATTGGAAAACAGGATACAGCAACACATTAAAAAGATTATACACCACAATCAAGTGGTATTCATCCCAGGGATGCAAAGATGGTTTAATATTTGCAAATCAATAAATAGATGCTGAAAAAGCACTTGATAAAGGACAACACTCATTTATGATGAAAACACTCAGCAAAATGGGAATAGAGGGAGCATACCATATACAAGAAACCTGAAGCCAGCATCATACTCAATGGGCAAAAATTGAAAGCATTCCCCCTGAGGTCAGGAATAAGACAAGGATGTCCACTCTCCCCACTCCTAAGTTCTAGCCACAGCAATCAGACAAGAAAGAGAAATAAAAGGCATCCAAATTGGAAAAGAGGAAGTAAAACTGTGATTATTTGCAGATGACACGATAGTGTACATAGAAAACTCTACAGATGCCATGAAAAAACTACTTGACTTAATAAGTGAATTTGGCAAAATAACAGGGTACAACATCAATATTCAGAAATTGAAGGCATTTCTGTACACCAATATTAAAATATCAGAGATAGAAATGAGAAAAAAATCCCATTTACTATAGCAACAAGAAAAATAAAGTACCTAGGAATAAACTTAACCAAGGAGGTAAAAGACCTGTACTCAAAAACTACATAACACTGAAGAAAGAAATTAAGGAAGATACAAATAAATGGAAGCATATACCATGTTGATGGGTGGGAAGAATCAACATCATTAAAATGTCCATACTACCCAAAGCAATTTATAGATTCCATGCAATTCTTATTAAAATACCAACAACATATTTCACAGACCTATAACAATTACTTCAAGAATTTATATGGGACCAAAATAGACCCCGAATAGCCACAGCAATCTTGAGGAAGAAGAACACAATAGGAGAAATCATAATACCTAATACCAAAGTATACTACAAGGCCACGGTAATCAAAACAGTCTGGTACTTGAATAAGAACAGATATATAGATCAATGGAACAGAATAGAGAGCCCAGAAATAAACCCCAGTCTATATGGTCAACTAATATTTGACAAAGGGGGAAGGGACATCAAATGGAGTGAAAAGAGCCTCTTCAACAAATGGTGTTGGGAGAACTGAACAGGGACAAGCAAAAAAGTGAAACTAGACCACCAACTTACACCACACACCAGAATAAATTCAAGATGGATCAAAGACTTAAATGTAAGCTGTGACACCATAAAATTCCTAGAGGAAAACATAGGCAGGAAAATCTCAGATACCCCACGTAGCAATCTTTTTGCCAATATATCTCCTTAGGCAAGGGAAATAAAGGAAAGAATAAACAAATGGGACTACATCAAACTAAGGAGTTTCTGCTCAACAAAAGAAAACATCAGCAAGATGGAAAGGGAACTGACCATATGGAAAAAGATATTTGCCAACGATACCTCAGACAAGGGACTGATCTCCAAAATATATAAAGAACTTATACAACTCAACACCTAGAAGACAGACAACACAATTAAAAAATGGGCAGAGGACCTGAACAAACACTTCTCCAGAGAGGACATACAGAGGGTCCATAAGCATATGAAAGAATGCTCAACATCACTAGCCATCAGAGAGTTGCAAATAAAAACCACAATGAGATACCACCTCACACCAGTCAGAATGGCATCATCAACAAATCAACAAATAAATTGTGCTGGCAAAGATGCAGAGAAAAGGGAACCCTAGTGCACTGCTGGTGGGAATGCAGACTGGTGCAGCCACTATGGAAAACAGTATGTAATTTCCTCAAAAAAACTAAAAATGGAACTGCTTTTTGAACAAGCAATTTCATTGCTAGAATTATATCTGAAGAATCCTGAAACACCAATTCAAAAGAACCTAAGGACCCCTATGTTCATAGCAGCACTATTCACAATAGCCAAATACTGGAAACAACCTAAGTGCCCGTCTGTAAATGAGTGGATCGAAAAACTGTGGTACATTTACACAATGTAGTACTATGTAGCAGAATGAAAGGAGGAACTTCTACCATTTGCAACAACATGGATGGAACTAGAGTATTATGCTTAGTGAAATAAGCCAGGCAAAGAAAGAAAAATACCATATGGTATCACCTAACACAGGAGACTAATGAACAACACAAACAAGCAAAATTGAACCAGAGGGCATAAGCTTATGATCTCATTACCTGAGTGGTTGCCTGTATGTATAGGCCTCACTCAATCCTGTCTGCATCACTGCCTCCTGAGACTCACCGGTTTGGCTGAACTAAGTGGCTGGGTTGGTGAAAATACAACAAGGATGCCAGCCTGCTAAACCAAGCACACCGTTGTCTAGAGACAGCCAACTGATCTGGAGTCTGCACGATCCTTCCCCATGTGGGAAGGCCATCCTCCCCTCTACACCCCCACTCTTATTAGGGATTTCTGGACATATGGGTAGGTAGGACGACGACTATGTCCAGCTCAAAGCAGCTAGAGAAGCACGAGACCTTCACCCATTATAAGATTATAAAGGGTCTTAAGTCTGAGAGGGAGGAATTGTTATTTTTATTATCACAAAACATAAACTAATTAATTAATTTTTTAAAAAGAGAAATGTTAAAGGTTCAACCTTAAAATTATCATCCTATTGTCAGAAAGAGTGACTCATTTGTGAGCAAATAACTTTTCATTAACAGAAAAAAAGTAAGAAAGTCAATTTGCTCTTCTCTGTGGAAATAGGCATTTTCTTGACCATTAAAGGAATTTATTGCATTATTTGGCTTGTAGTATCTGTGGCACAATGTTTAACACTATGTTTAACACTATCTGGTGAGTGCAACTGAACAACAAGAATTATTCAGGATAGGAAATAGAAGAGATGGCAAATTCTTGACCTGATGTGACCTTAGTATTAACATTTTATTTTGACTGATTGCAGAAACTTCTGGAGGGATTATAAAAGATTTGAGACTGTAGTGGTTTTAGAATATGTCCACAAATTCTTTAATAGCCCTTCCTTCAAGTGGCAGAGTTTCATCTCCTTCCTTTTTCATATGGGCTGGACTTCATGACTCACTTCTGAATAATAATGTGTGGCAGAAATAATGGCTTGTGATGTCCAAGATCAGGACATAAAAGACAATTGGTTTCTTCTTGGATCACACACTCTAAGGAAACAGCTGCCATGTCTTAAGGGCACTGAAGGACCTCTGTAGAAAGGTTCATGTGGTGAGAGATTGGGGCAGTCAGCCAACAACTATGTGAGTGAGCCATCATGGAAGCAGATTCTCCACCTCCACCCAAGCCTTCAAATCCTTATAGCACCACCTGATACCTTGAGGGCAACCCTGTGAGAAACTTGATACCATAACCACACAACCTAGCCATTCCCAGATTCTTATGTCTCAGAAACTGTGTGAGATAATAGAGGTTTGTTTTTTCATACTGCTAAATTTTGGGGTAATTTGTTGCACAACAACAGAGTACAGAGAAGCTGAACTATCATTGATCCTGGGTACACAAAATGGAGTATGGAAAGTGCTTGAGAAAATCACCATAGTGTTGCAGGTAAGACTTACTGACATATGCTGCCATCTTCCCCCTCAGCTGATTATAGAGCTATCTTTTAACTACATGGACTTAACAAAAGAACTAATACAAAGCCAACAGTTTGGGCTTATGGAGAAAGAAATTACAACTTCTCAATCTATCTCCTCCTTACTGTGTCTCAAGGATGAATCAGAATCAGGTGAAAACTACCAGCAAGAAAGAGCATGCACTACACTGAATTTGGTGGGGATGAGGGGGCATCACTGGTTAACAAATCTGGCACAGAGTCATGGCTCCATTTAGACCATTCCCATGGCACCAAGGTGACAGAGTAAAGGCCACATACACTTTACTCTTTCTTGCCACTTTTTTCTCTTCTATCCACAAGGCATAGAGCAGCCCAGAACTTGTTTCCCCTCAAAACAAACAAATAAACAAAATAAAGAAAGAAAGAAAAAAAATGCCAACTTTCTCTTTCTCTCTTCTCCCTCTCTTCTCCTTCCTGGAAATTGGCACAGGTGTTGCTATTAGAAGTAAGATACTAGATTCTGACGGGGGTCTTGAGGGGAAGTAGCCTATCATGTACAGGGATAAATAGCTTTTTCAGGAAGCCCAACCTCCTTACTACAGCTTTACATTGCCTCTCAGAGCAAAACCTCCAGCCAAGAATGAAATAACACTTTGCCTACTTTGTGCTTCTTTGGGCACGTACATGTCTTAGGGGATATCAGGGAGGAAGGCAGAGATAGTGTTCAGGCCACTGGCTTTTAAAAAATATACATTTATTAAGTAAAGTGTGGGAATTGTTTGCTTGCAGTAATTGCAGGATCGAGTTAAGAAACGAATACAATGACATCAGCCTGGAGTGATTGTCGAGCTGTCAGTCAGGCTCGAGTTTTACGGAACATGAGGGAGTGCAGAATTATTCCAAGCAGGAACTGGCACTGACATAGTAGGCAGCATTTCACAGTGTCAGGTTCAAAGAGGCACATTGGAACTAGCAATTTAACATCCTTTGTCCTGATTTTGTCGTTTCTGTACCCAACTCCTATTATTTGATGAAGCAGTTTTGCCTGAATACGAACTATGGGACTGGATCACAGCTGATAAGCTGTGAAATAATTTAACCACTTTGAGAAGGAAGAAAAAAAAAAAAGACCCAAGAGTTATCATTGTTGTGACAGCTTAACAAAATCTTCTGTTTGCTGTGAAAAGAACTTAAAAAAGCAAAACTTCTTAGTTAGTCTAAAGAAGTGATTATTATATATTAAAACTATGCATTGAGTGTCTGGTATATGCCAAATTCATTATATGATTATCTTACTTAATTTTTATTAAAATGGCCTATGAGGGCTGTGCTATTATCATTCCTATTTTACAGATAAGAAAACCAAGGCTTAAAGAATTTAAATGTGTTGGTGATGATCACACAAAGTCATGAGGCAAACCTAGGTAGGCTAACCCCAGAATGTTCAGCCCTAACCACCTTTCCCTAACAGGAAAGAATCCTGAGAATACTAAAATATTATTAAGTACCAGCAGCAAATTCTTTAGGTCTGATCATTTCAAGAGAGAGAAATGAAGAATGTTTATTTACTATGTCTTTTTCTGACTTCCAGCCTGATAATATTATAGTCTGTCTATCTATGTCTGTCTGTCTCTCTGCCTGTTTCTCTTCCTGTCTCTTAATCTAATATTAAGGGTTATGGGAACTTCAGTCCTTTCTCTCTGACCCAAAGCTGGGAATCCAGGAGAGATTCCTTGTGTAGTTCAGAATTGCCACCTTCTTCCACATTCAAAACACTGTCTCAGGTCACTGTGGTCATTGCTCTGACCAACACTTCTCAGCGTCATAGAGAAAATCTATAGGCTGCACCCATTCATCACTGTTGCCCAGTGAAGCCATCACAAAATGCTCTACTCTTGCCCGCACCACTGAACACATGGTTTTTCTTATCCACTTCAAGTGTGCCGGTACTGAATTTGCAAGATAATATTGTGCCAAGCCCTTCGTTTTGTGCAGGAATATCAGCGACATCTGCTGTTTGACTGCCGGTATTGTCTCCTCCCTGCTTTGGAACTCTGGCACAGAGCCTGAGGGAGCTTGCTGGACAATCTGAGTATCACTTCAGCATGACAAAATTGACTTCAGTTGCTGTTAAATGCTGGATCATCTTAAATTAAACGATGAGCAAATGATTTGAGTAATTTAAAATTTATCAGTGGAGTTTGTAGCTGTGTTTGGTCCATGAACATCCAATATAATTATGTGAAAGCTGATCTAAGAGGAAAGAGTCCAAGTTAGGTAATAATAGATTTTTTTTTAATTATCTTGAATTTCTTCCACATTTCCAGTATTACACACAGAGTGTAAGCAACAAAGACAATAAAATGTTTAGGCTATTGCTGTAAACAATGAATGTTCTTATGATAACAAGAAAATGATCAAATCAACAGAAATGCAGGAACTCATTTTAATCTCTAATATTGACTGAAGTATGTATACTTTTCTATTAAATTATATTGTTGAAAAAATGTGCTATTATAAAAGGTAATATGATTCTTACATATAAGTCGTGATAATCCTATGTACATTAAAGTAATAATAAAAGAAATAGCAGATTGTGGAAAAGTCATAAATATGCTTGCTAAAATCTCTTCCAAATTTTTACTAAAATTTGGCTGTAATTTTTCTGTTTCATCATCTTTGTAGGGATCTTCACCTGAATAGGTAATTTCAGACTGAGAGAAGACATCAGAAGATAAATAGCTCATAGGAATGGATACTTCTAGAAGAGAGGGGGGGGATGCCCAGAATAATACTACCTGGGACACCATACATACTTAAAATTTTTTCTTATTAATTGGGAGAATGAAAAATAATAATTAATGAGACAGAGAATATAGATCATCAAACCCAGTTTCTGTCAGGGAGTAGAGACAGGAACTGCAAAGCAGCCTCCTTGTCTTCAAAAGGAAGAGATCCATTTAGTGTCACACTAATCAGAAAGGGTTACTTGAATCCTTTTTTTATCCTGTTTCACATCTTAGCACATAATAATTTCTCTAACCCCACAGCCTCCATTACTACTTCTTTACAAATGAATCCCCACTGTCCACCTCTAGGTCTCCCTGGAGTGTGGATCTGAATACTCTCATTCTCAAATAGACTTCAGTAATCCAAAGACATTAAAAATGAAAGATAACTATTTTCCCCTGCTTTGCTCCCAACTCACATGTTCTCTACTTCAGTTAATGTCATCCCTTTTACTACCCATTTTTGCCTATGCTCTCTCATCCCCAAATGGACTTACCTCTGCAAGTTTCCTTTTATTTATCTCCTCCTTGTTGTCTCTGCTAATGATCTAAATTAGCTACCATTACCCCCATCTTTCACAAGGACACTGGACACCCTTATAACTGGTCTCCACCTTCCTTTCCCTTTCCCCTTTAATTGAAGATGATTTATTTTCTAAAATCCATACCTGGCCATACATAAGCTTTCCTTAAAAGCTTAACCATTCTTACAGTTCCACCTCCTGTCATTTATTTCGCATGACCCCAGATTCCGGCAACATGAAGCTATCACATTTCTTCAAACAAGGTATACACTCGGGGTTTTTATGACTTGCCTGCTGCTCTTTCCTCTGCGGGAGATACCCTCTTTACTTCCCTCCTCTGCCAGCTCATGTTACCTGATGTGTACATCCATGCACATCTTTGTGCTTTCCTGTCAAAATAACTTGTTCTCTATTCTTTGTGCTCTCCAAGCATTTAATATACACTTCTGTTGAAACATATATTTTGAGTGATACTTAATTTTTGACTTCCTTTCCACTACAAGGCTTTGAGTTCTTTGAGAATAGAGACAATAATTTATCCATTTTTGTATCCTTAATATATAACACCCTATCTTGTACATAATAGGCGTTTGTACTGCAGTGCTATCTAAGTAAAGGTTTCTTGTTTTATATATTCTTTCTCCCTGAAAACAATTACCCATTGCTTTAGTTTTATTCTCAAAAGATAATGACTTGAAATGGTCAGGGAACCAAACCAGGAAAATACTCGTACTATAATGGCATTTACACAGCATATTTTAAGTGCACCATAGTGCTGAATAATTACCCTAATTATTTATTAAAATTTAACTCTCTTTCCCAGTTAATTAAACTTGCATTTGGTAAAGCTATCCAATTTTGGCAGATAGCAGCTTTTTCTATGTGTGAGTATGTGTGTTAAAGGCTGACAAGATATAATTTTTACAGCAGTAGAAGTTTTCAAATTTTCCTTACTACTTAAATACATGGAAAAACACCTCTTTAATATGGGAAGTCTTCCCCAAAGAAAAAAATGAGACAATCTATTACCTCCAGAGGGGTAAATCTTAAGTTATTTACAAAGTTATTTTTTCCTTTACATATCTACATGCTTATAAATTGAAAGTACATTTAAAAAACAACAACAAAAACATAAATATTAAAAGAGTCCATAACATGGTTTTTGGTCTTCCTAACTAATTTATCCTACCATGAATAAATGATCTGCATTGCATACCAACAAAAACAAAAACAAAAAAAATGCAGAGCCCTTACTATTTCAGACATTCTCATCTCCAAAACGTACCAATTCCAGTACAGTTTGTTCCTTTTCTAGGAGACCTTGTCCTTCCTCTCTGGTTTTGTGTACAGGTGCTATTTTTTGGAGTGTACAAGCAGAGGCAGACACATTTTACAGATGTGCAGAAGCTCTGGAACTGCTGATATGATTCTGGAGTTTCAATCACAAAAATATCACACTCTAAGAGGAGGCATCTGCCCCTGTTATTTTGTGAGAGGCTTTCTCTGGACATTTAAATTGGAATGGCACCAAAATTCCATTACAAGTTCTTCTGTTAAAAAGAGAGGGCTATAATTTTTTTCCTTTTTAAATATTTTACATTATTTAACTATAGAATATTTTAAACATAGCAAAGAAATACAGAAAATAACTTAACAGCCTTCCATATACCCATCACCTAGATTTCTCAGGTGTGACTATTTTGTCACAATTTACTTGCAATTTTTTAGAGAAATGAAACTGTATCAATATTTCCTAACTCCCCCTCTCATCTCTTCTCCGTCTCTCTCATCTAAATAATAATACAAACAAGAGTAGTACATATCTGATTTATGGATACACCTAAATGTACTAAAAACATAAAGGGTTTTTTTTAACTAGGGACTTAATTACAAAAAAAGTATTCATTTAAAATTTGTGAAACCATTCTCTAGAGTCTAGAGCAAGAATTAGCAAATTTTTAGGAAAAGCAAGATAGTAACTATTTCAAGTCTCGTTTGCAACTGTTCAACACTGCTTTTGTAGTGCAGACATGGCCAGCCACAATACACAAGTGAATGAGCAAGACTGTATTCCCACATGACTTTATTTATAAAAGCAGAGGGCATGCTAGATTCAGCCTGCAGGTTGTTGTTTGCTGACATTTGGACTGGACAGTCTAGACTGAACTATTTATTTTATTAAAGAGTTATCTGAAACCCAATTGTATATAAAATAAGCTATAAATAATATTCACTGTGGTTCTTGTAATAACTTTTCTAGAAAAGATCAAAATTGTCCACTTTATCCATCCTCACCTCCTTTTATATTGATATAATTTTTAGCACATGGTGGTCTGTAATAAAAATGGATTTCCTCGTACTATTTTCCCATATTCATTGTGGCAATGAGTTGTAAGTATTAGAGTCACTTGGCAGCTTCTGTGAACTTTCCTTAAAAGAAAGCTGGCATACACCCTTCAGTGCTTTATCCTTAGCTTCCTGCATCCTACTGCTTCATGCAATGTGATTGCAGTCACTGAACTCTTGTCTCAACTCATAAGCACATGTGCTTCACTCTAGGAACAGAAAAGCAACAAGCTGGAAGTAGCCCAGGTCTTTTGGGACTTGGTAGGACAGATCTTATTAGCCATAGTGCTCATCAAATGCCCATCTCAATATACTTTTTGATGAAAGAAATAAATTTTAATACCATGAATCCATGGTAATTTGGGCTTCTTGCAGCCATATCTAATTCCTACTAATATATAACTTACAGGCCTACTCACTAGGCAATAGGCAAAACCCTCAGGCCCACCTCACATCAATATTCTTGTCTAACAGAGTCTCCTCCCACTTTATTCAGACTCTTCTTTGCTCACTTCCCTTCATCATGAAACCTGCTGAGGGGGTGGTCATTTTTACACACTTATATTAGGAAGCTATACACATGTAAAGAAGTATCAAACTCCTCTCTACAACTGTTCAAAGCATAGACTTAAAATGCTGTACACAGACTTTATCCTTTTATTTACCTAATTTTGATTTATACTAATACCTATAACAGGTTCTTGCAAATGCTAAAAATTTCACTGTGCTTTGTTCTAAATGTTTGTGCCTCTTACTCTGGATAATGGACCCTCATTAGCTGTATTGAAAAGTGTTGTTTCTACATAGGCACCGCTATAACAGTGGTTGATGTCATTTGTCCTGCCATAGTTGTGGCTCAAAGAAAACAGATTCCAGATTGGGTGAAACCTGCAAAGAGTTGTCTTGATCCATGAAAATCATGCAATCTTTATTTTGAACCTCGTATCATATGATCACCTAAGTGTGTGTGCTACTTACCTCTTCCAGATCCTAGATGATGGCTGAAAGAGGTAAGTTGCAAAGAAAAATCACAGTCTTAATTTAAATGTTTAAAATAAAAGAAGATATAATTAATATTTCTAATGTGGCAAAATGGGGGAAAAGAAACAGAATATTAATGTTGCTTATCTCTGGTGAAGTTACATGTGATTTGTTTCTTCCTTTTTATTTTCTAAATATTCTATGACAAACATTACTTTTGAAAACAGAGAAAAAAATATAATTCAAGTTCCTGCAAAATTCATTTAAATAAAGAAAACACATAGAATGAAAAATAGGAGGAAAATCAACATGGCACAGAAATTAAGAGCAAATAATAGGATAATAGTTCTCGTTTATCTGAATTAAAGGTAGGCCACGAAGATATTGCTGCCCAAAATGCAAACGACCCAGGGTTCAATTTCACTTTGGTTGCTTTTGAACAGCTGTGCAATTAACCTTTTAGTCACTCCTCCAACTCTTGAACCTCAGTTTCATCCTCTGTAAAATTGTACTGGTCCCTCAAAGCTGCAAGGAAGACTGGAAATTGATGGGAAAGCACCTGGATTTCAATTTCTAGCAGGAGATGTCAATCAATTGATGAAATGCTAGGTGAGTGCATACGGTAAGCATCAATGTTGTGTGGAAAACAAAGGTAAGTGGGGAAGCCTCCCCACATCCAAAGACGTCACAATTAAGTTGGAGGGAAAAGACAGACGTATACCCAAATAGTTGCAATGCAATGTTCCTCAGGAGCGAGGAACAAAGTGCAATGCAGTTCAGAGCAAGATGAGAAAGGTTTTATAGGAGAGAGTATTCCAATATAAAAATGTAAAAAATCATTCTGGTATAAAAATAAAACAAAAAAGAGAAAACCCTGAATTCTGGAGTTGGTTGTTCCAGCAACTATCTGACACAAGACAGGGTTACAAACCCTCTATGAGTTTCAGATTCATCATTTTTCCAATTAGGAGAATTTTCCCAGATGATCTCTAAGGTAACTTCTGCTTTTACAACAAATACTGTTATAGTGTTTTGTGCAAGAACTGATCTAACTTCTTCATAGATACAGATATAAAGATTGTGTGTGTACATGTCTGTGTGAGATAATATTACATATATATGTAATATATATATGTAATGCTCATATAAACCTTAGGATACAAATACATTTATTATCACTCCCATTTTCCAGCTGAGGAACTGAAATACAAAGAAAGAAAGTAAATTGCCTTAAGTCATGTGATTGGGATTCAAATTCAGACACTCCCCAGTCAGTACTCTTTGAGTGAAGCCTTGAAAGGTTTTTAGGATTTTATAAGAAATAATAATTTTTTTTAGAAAGAGTACTTTCCAGAATGGAAACTCAACAAGAGCAGCAGCAGAGAAACAGGTGAGTAGGAGAGCTTTAAGGAAGAAGCAACACATGATCCTGCTAGGAGCAGGTCTTTGAATATAAATGACAGTGACAAAATTACTCTAATCTCTTATTGTTTATAAATTAAGGATAATAACATGTTCCTTGTAAGGTGGAAGTAAAAATTAAATAAGATTGTGCACATGAAAGCCTAAACAGTGTCTAGCACATTGTGGGTACCTAATAAATTGAAGCTATTAAGACCAATAGATGAAGAGCTTAATTTGGCCAAAACATGTCAGGTTAAGGTGATAACTGGACAATAATTAGCTACAAAGGTAGTTAGGATACAAGCTGGGAAGATCTTAAATACCTGCCCAGGCAGTTTGGATTTTTTTTATAAAGTCACTTAAAGTTTTCAAGGAGGAAACTTTGTATGTCTACAGCCAATATTAAACTTGTTTGAGTTTTCTGAGTACTCACTTTGTGGACAAGAGGAAGATGGTACTGAGGGAGGATCCTAGGCTATAATATAAAAAAAGTTTGGAAAATAATGCACACTCTTTCATTAGAATACTGGCTCTGACTTCCCAGTTTATGGGATCATTGAAGTTTCTAGATAGAAAGATATACTGTTATATTCTCTAAGTGTCAATTTCTAAAAAGCTAAAATTATAGAGAGGAACTTTTAAGTTGGAAATAATTGAACTGCCTTTATTCATTTGTCATCCAAAGTTCAATGTCAAATCTATGACTTCTCATTCTGAGCAAGTAGGAATGGGTCTACGAAAAAAAGACAGACAAAAATAAAATATAAACTAAATTTTAAAAGTCTGAATTCAACCTAGTTGACAATTACAAGTTAAGAATGAATGTGAAGTTAATTTTACCAATAAATATTCAACACATTTATTGAATAGCAGCAATGGGCCTTACACTTTGCTAAGGGCTTCACATATTTTATTTCAATTAAGCCCATAGCATACTCATAGCTAAGTATTTTATCACCATTTTTCAAATGAGAAAATTGATGAGGCTCAGAGACATTAAGTAATTTGCCCAAGCACACACACAAAGATGTTAAATGGCTTGAACCAGGATCAAAAGCCAATCTTGGTTGCTCTGTTATTTAGTGCAAATTGCTAAAACTGCTATCACTACTATCTCTACCCACATGTTGACCACCACCATCACAACTAATACAACCACCATCACCACTATGACTATCGCAATTACTTTCTCCAACACTATCATAACTACCACCACCACCAAATTGCCACAACGCCAACACTATCAGCAGCAGCATCACCGTCACCATGGCCACCACCACCACAAGCAACATCAGTACAATCATCACACCACTACCACCACAACCCTCTCCATCACATCACCAGCACCACTATTAATACCACAACCATCATCGCTATCATAACTCCACTGCCACCATCACCACCAATATCACCACTAATAACAAGCACCTCCACCATCAACATTTCCTTTTGCCTCTAAGGAAGACTAGTTTCCTTTTAATGAAATATCCTTCCAGGAAAAATAATTGATGTCCATAAATGCAAGACTAAATTTCTTTCCCAACTTCCTCTTATACAAAGAGCATGTCCTCATCAACAACATTCCCTTCCCAGGACAACTGTCCTCAAATATTTCTACTACAGATAATTGCAAAGATATTCCTGACATCAAAAAGACCACAATTATTCCTGTTTTCCATGGTCATACAATAATGTATTTTTAAAATAAAAACTGCTTCTAAATTTTAAATGAATAGTGTTCATAATGAAGTACCACTTTGAGGGGAGTGATTCGGAAATCTTGCTACATAAATCAGTGTCATGAGCATAGTGCTTGTTAGAAATGCAGAGCCTCAGGCCTTACCCTGGTCTGATTAATCAAAATCTGCATTTGAACTAGGTATTCACCTAGGTGATCTGTGGCACTTTAAAATGTAAGAAGCACTGCCCTAAATCCTTAAATCAAATCTATCATTCTGCATATAATAATGAGTGATTTTTTTTGGTCCATATTTTTAAAGAGCTACAAAACATAACATTTCCTTTTAAATAATAGTATAGAGCTATTTTCAAAAAACTGAGAATCTAGCTGGTTCATCACTGAGGAGTGAAAATGAAAACAGGTATTCTTTCTGAGAAAGGGGATGGCAGGCTGCAATAGCAGGAGGAAAAATTTTGAAGAATTTCACAAAAGGGTTAAAAATGAGGTCAAATATAAACAGACATTTGAAAGAAACAATAACAGTGAAAACATTCTTTAAATAGAACAGGAATAGAGAGGACATGGAAAAATGCTGCCCCCCTTTGAAGTCGAGAAGGGAAAGCCGGTAAAAGCTGACACTAAGTGGCAGAGGCTGTTAAAAACAGGTCTGAAGACCTATTATTCAGCCCCTCCCCTTTATATAGTAATCTGTAATTAATTTGGTACTCTATAGTCAATTCTTAAGAATCACGGTGACAAGAGTAGTTTAAGAATCACCCCAGGGATGAAATACCAATCTCTCATAGTCCCTCCTTCCCTTGTAATCCTCGACCCTACTCGGGCTCTTTAGGGAGAAAGTCTCTCTTTTCAGTTTCCACCTTTGAAACATGTGTGCATCCTCGTCCCCATCTTCCTCTCTGAGGAACGTATGCAATTCAAATCAATTTCTGAAGTACTCGTAGATGCCTACGACCGGCCTGTTCTGTCACTTAGCATCAGAAGATTTTAAGAAACCAGAGAAGCCTACCTGAAGTAAAGCGGTCCATCTCATTCGGCCGGCATTCCTTATAAACTCAGGTCTGTTCTCTCCTCCTGTCTCCTCCTGCCAGCCAAGATTGGTGCTGGTTGATTCCAAATTCTACAAAAATATTTTCATACTTGTAAGGCCTCAGTGTTAGTAATTGGGCCCATTGCTTCTCTTTATATTTTTATTTTGCATTTAAAATATTTTTTCTTTGTGTTTTCTGCTTATTCTGTTTTATTTCTACCCTTTAAATGCCCCAGCCATGAAACATTATCACCCAAATAACATGTTTGGGTTAAACTTTAAATTAGAAATATTATTTTAAATATTTAAACACAATATCCAAAGAAAAGTTGTATGGAAATATATTGTTACGTGATTTCATTCATGGTATACTTACCATGTAATTGAAAACATCACCTCTTATTTCATGCTAAAAAAAGGATAGTTCTATTTCTGGGGCACATAAAACTGTGTTTGTAACAGTTGCCCACCCACACCAGAGTCTGTTAGTGCCAAAGTATTAGATTTCAGAGAGACAATAACTAGTAAAAACAAATCTCTTCCCAGGCAGAATTAATCCCCTCTCTTCTGAGCTCCCAGAGCACGGGAACACACTTCTGCAGTTCTTTGAATTATTATATTATTAATTGTTTAAATGCTTTGACTTCTACATTAGACTAGACTACATATCTAGAAGGAGAAAATTCAGATGACAAGGTGTTCAGTTTTGGCCTAACTGAAACAAGATTATTTTTTGAAAGATTTTGTTTTGGCTGCCATTTAAATACATGTGAATCTGTATAGAATTGCCAATGAAAATAACCTTATGCCTAGTGAGGCATAAGATTGGTACTGAGTAATTACTGAGTCAACGTCAGCCTCTTAGAATCTGGGCTTCTTTGTCAGATCATTGAACTCATTAGCTGTCAGTCTCTGCATCTTTACAATGGGAAAATAATTGTACTACTTCACAGACTTAAAATGAAAATATGCATTGAAGTGCTTAGTATAGTGCATAGCACATAGTAGGCAGCAGGAGTTCAGTAAAGCTCTTGATTTTTAATCAGAAAAAGTAAAACTAAGAATCATAGGATTAAAGACAAGTCAAGTTTTACATCAGTTCTGAGTAATGTTATAAATTGTCTTGCATGTCAGCCCTCTGCCAATAATCTGAGACAACCCAGGCCTAAACACTAGTGCGATGTGAGAGGTCTTTCCTCCGTAGTAGAACTGAAAATTACCACTACCTGTCTCACTTACTGCAAGCCCAATCCCTCCCATCTCCCACATTCCTGAGCACAGACTAAATATGAGTAAATTACAGAAAGCCTTTCACAAGTACACACACATATACACAGGATCACAAAAAAAGTAGATTCCTGAACCAAGTGACATTTCTTTTCATTTAATGGGGGGTGGGGGTGCTGAAGCAGCATGGCATGAGGTTTTTACTGTGGAGCTCAGAATGGCTGGTTCCTTGTCTTTTACATGTCAGCTCCAGGAGGGCCTTCTCTGAGCACCCTAGGGTGGCACTACCTTTGCCTGCCTCTCCGTCCTCGGTCTGGGTTTCATATCATTGTCAGTATCTGAAATTAATACCTTATTTCTTATTTTCTTATCTATTTCCATCCTCTCACTAGAATGTAAACTTTTAGAACTCATTGTTTATTAAATGAATTAAGAAATGAATGCATGCATCAATTTGCTTCTGCAGTTTTTCTCCTGGATTCCTGATTTCCCTCGAGAATTCTCCCTAGAAGCATAGAAAGTATCTGAATATTTCTCAACTTTATCAGAGAGGAAGCAATTAGTTTCCACGGCTACTTACCACTGTATGCCCCCGACACCTCCTCCTACTTTGAGTTATTTATTTATAAAGTTAACAGTTAACCCAAGTGCAGTTCATGGAAGTACAATCTGGAAGGACACTTGCTAGTTTAAGTGGAATTTTTTTTTTTCTCTGCTAGGAGACATTCTGTAGAGAAACACAACTGCGTTACGCTCTTGGAAAGATGATGAGAGAAGAGAGACTTACAAGTGTATCAGCTCCTATTTCTGTAAAAAGAGGTGGAAAATCAAAGCAGGAGACTACCCTCAAGAGAGCTTGATCTATAATGTGGAAGTTCAAATTGTTTCAAAGTGAAAATATTCATTCTTCACCACGGTGGATTATTATTCTATCTGTCATGATGAAGTTTGTAAATCTGTGAAGGGTAATTATATACAGGATAATCACCAGCTGTTGTCTATTGGAAGGAGGCTACAAGAGAAAAAAAAAAAATTTCCTCAAGTAGATTGTGGGCTTCTTGAGGGTAGGGGCTGCATATTATATTTTTGGGTCCCCCTTGGGTGGCTAGGACAGTATGTGATAACATAAGGTAATGTTAAATATGCATTAAATTGCTCACAGAGACATATGAGGGATTGGGCTGAATTTCAATGTAAGAAAAACTTTGCTGATCGAAGAGTTAACTAAAGATAGGTATTGGGTTCCTGAGAGAGCCAAAAGCATTTTTTTCTCTAAAATTCTCTTTAAAAGAAAACAAACTAATTCATTTAACCTGATAAACGATTTTTTTCCAAGTAGAACTAAATGATTTTTTAGTCCCTCTGTAATGTAACCTTCCCTTACATTATCATATATAACAAGAACAAGTTTTAAAAGAGTTAATTTTTAATAACAAGTCATTTTCTTTCCACTGCCTGCAATTCAAAAAGTCACTGAATTCTAGGATCATAAATAGCATTAAAGAAATACGGCCCAAATACTGGTTTTGAAAATGAGTAAACCTTGTTCTGCAGAGACAGAGCTGAGAGGTCCTTCAGCCTTCACAATTTTAGTGGCAGAATTTCAAATTCCCGTGCTCGGCAATGAGAATGGAGGGGTTGAGGATTGAAACGGAGTTTGCATCAAAAGATGGTTTTTTAGTAGCCAAACGTGGAAGACAAGATCTACAACGGAATTCTCTCTAAATGAATAGCTTCCCAAAGGCAATTTCTTAAAAGATAAAAGTCTCATAAAGACAGAAAATTTTAGTCATAAGTAATCTGAAAATATCAGAAATGTGTGATTGCCACATGTTAAGATGCTTATTTTCTTAGGGCCCCTCTGATGAACTAATTTCATTTCAAGAGTCCTTTGCAGAAACAAGGTATTCTATTTGAAGAGTGGCTTATTATAACCAAATATCTTAAGATACTTCTGATTGAGTCACGGAAAGAAATAGACTGTACGTCGCATCTCAGTACACACATACACACACACAAGTGAAAGACAAGTTTCAAGAAACGATGCTCATACTTGTCACATACACACACACAAAATGATCTTTACTACTTTCTATTCTACTCCACTTCGTTTTTTTTTAATGTAGCGTCTGTCCACTAGATTGATTTCAGAACCCATGACTGGGTCTCCTGTGTTTCCCAAAACACCACCAATTCTTCTTACCACCCCATCCCCAGGTTAATAGCCACCCTCCAAGGATCAATAGCGTTCTTCCTACATAGGAGATATTTTGATAGTACAGCAAGAGTTAAAGTTCTGTAAATGCCAAATGATTCCTAACAGGGCAACCCTTTTGGTGCTCAATAGATGTAATGTCTGAGCTGATAAAGTTAATTTTATCCTCTTGAGAAACCAAAGAGCCTCAACCTTGATCCCACTTCTATGGTGTCACCTTTCCTGAGGTCTTCTGCCTACAGAGGTTTTCCTCCAATAACGTCACTAACACAATTAGCACTTTAATCAGTCTGGGGTCCCTTATGCTTATACCACACACAGTTTAAGGTTTATAATCCATCCATGCCATTTTGCTTACTAATTCTGAGACTTTCTTTTGTCTCTCTAAGCTAAGGTTAAGGGCTGTGTCCTATACATCGTTAGTAGCTTTACAGAACCAAGCCCATCCTACTCTCAGATTACTGGTTGTCAATCAAGAACATACATAGGATGCCCTAAGATTAACCCACAACAGAAAAATCTCCCTGTGCTTGTTAGCTCTGTCACACCGTGCAGAGGATAGCAGCGCCCTCCACTCGGCAAAAATCTGATTCAATGTTATTTCCATGATTTGGGCTGCAACAGAGAAATTCTCAATGTTTGGCCTCCAGCAGTTGACCATAGGAAATACTCAAAGAACTTTAATAACTCTCTGCTTGTTTGTCCCCCCAAAAGGGTAATTAACCTTCTGAAAGAGAGTTCTTACAGAAGGACGTGGTCAGGTGCTGGTGGGTCAGCAGGAGCTGAGAAGCAGGGAGCTACTGAACTCAGGATGGATGTCAAAGCACAGAATGAATATTTGTATCTAAATCCTGAATTAGGAAGTTTTCTTGTACAGGTTTTGTTTGTGTTACTGTGTGTGTGTGTGTGTGTGTGTGTGTGTGTGTGTGTGTTCCTTTGCAAGACTCATCTCCTCCTTGTCCAGATTACTTTCTTAGTAACTTTTTTTTTTCTGCTAACATTACCACCTAGATCCCAGGAATAAAGGGACTGGAGAATATTCCCCTGCAGTAGGGTGGTGCTGCTGTAGGGTTTGAATGCAGGGTGAGTCACACGCAGCCCTCTAAGTCACCAGACTGCAGGTGGCAGGGAAGGGGGGTAGCTATGAAGAGGAGATGGAGCCTGGAGAAACAACCCCCCTGGAAGGTATAGAGAGGGAGAGCTACTCTGCCTCCTGACTGTGTCCTCTATTGGGTGCCCTAAAAGCCCCCAGTCATGCAAATTTGGGGTCCCTGGGGTCCCCCAGGGGTGAGGAGTGGGACCTCCCCTTTGGGCAGGCACACAAGCACCTTTCACCTATACTAATTGATCTCTGCAGGGAAGAATCAGAGACTGGGTGCAGGTCGCAGTCCCCACCACAGGGCACCTCTGTCTCCTGAGTGCCTAGGAAAGACTCGGACTGGCCAGGAAGTGTGCTGTGCTGCTGTGTGCCTTTTTTCTCGTCCTATTATGTTGTTATTATTTCTTTCGCTGAACACACAATATTGGTAACCTGAAGGGCGTAGGCTAAGCTGCAGTCCTGGGATGCCCGGGGCGCTTCGTTCTTAACTCCAAAGCTCCTTGTACAGAGTTAGAAAAAAAAGTGTCCGCAGCTGCCTTGCTCTACACGGCGGTGGCTAAAGGATGTTAAGGGCTGTGCATCCTTGGAACCAACTTACCTACCTACCAAGGTGCTACCGCCAGCCTGGGTTGGACCGTGTCTGGACTCAGATCGCGTCCCGGGATCCACCAGGCATTAAGGGCTTTAGGACGGAAGCATAAGGTGGCAGCAGTCCCCAACACCAAGTCTGGCACTCCAGACCTTAGTCTTCCCACGCCTCCCCACTGCGCTCACTCACCCTAGGCGCACTCCTAGGTGGGGGGCGTTGTTCCCCCAAATCCAGCCAGCGCCCCCAGCTCCGGACAGCTTGCATAATCCAGACGCTATCCCAGGGTTTTCTGCACCCCCTTGGTCCCCCTTCCTACCTCCTGCACTCCGGCTGCTTTTCTTACCTCTTCTCAGCACCCAGCTCCTAGCCAACCGTTTTCCCGCCCATTCCCGTCCCACTTTCACTGCCTCGCCCACTACCGGCCCTCTCCAAGGGCTCCTAGGTAATGCTGTCCCCCAGCAGTAGCTGTGGGAGCCAGAGTGGCACGGTCTCCCCAGGTGGGTTCTTTTGGAAACTCACCTCCCTCCTGAATTTGCATCCTCCAGGGAGGGGTCAGGGTTCTCAGAAAGCTGTCTCCAGGGTCTGTACGAATCTCCTAGACCGGATTATCACCCTGGCCCACCCACCCCTCCCTACCCCAGGTCTAACTCTGGTCCCTCTCCTGCTTTCGGTGTTTACGCAGCATTTTGGTCTCCGGGACTCGTGGAGTGAGTCCCAGCCGGGACTGGAGCAAGGTAGCTGCGGGCGCAGCCCCACTCTTGCGGGGCCAGGGTGAGAGGGTCTGGCAAGGAGGCGTGAGGAGCTCTCCTGCTCTCCACTGCCTCTCCAGGGACAGGAAAGGGCTAGCGGGGGCGGAGGGGGGGGGGTTGCTGGCGCTCATCAATTCCGCAGCCACCTCCTCTGCAGCTGGGAGGGGGACCGTGAAGGAGGAGGGAGGCGGAGGGACTGAGGAGGGAGTGCGGGAGAGTATTTAAGACTCCAAGTGAGAAGTTTGCGCACTGCTCACAGCTGAGCGAGAGAAGGTAGGCGCCGGGAAGGTGAGCCTCTGGACTTTGGGGAGGTGGAAATTAAGCATGGGGGGAAAGCAGTTGCCTTTTAGCCTGTAATACAAGCTGGGACTAGGTTTAAAGCATCACTTAAGGCAGAATTAAAGTGTCAGGAAATCGAGAGGTGGGGCAGGAGAGAGAGGGCTCAGGACTTAACGCAGTTCGCTCTCAAGTCAAACTAGGAAAGGGATCCCCTAGACTCTGGGTGGGCTGCAACGTGCGGCTGGCCAGCCTGCCTGCATTGGAGAGGTGCGCACTGTCTGCACCTCACCTGCGCCTAACGTCTCCTGTTCAGCAGATGGACCCTGTGGCTTGAGTTCCTGAGTCTGGAGTCACCACCTGAGAATTCCCTTCTCTTCTACTGAGCTGTGCCCAGCTGCCCAGTGAAAGCATGCCAGGTGAGGAGGGCCTGGGGGTGAGCTTTGGGATGTTCCCAAGGATGGTTGGCAGAGGCGCAGAGGTGGTGCCTGAGGTACCTTGTTTTTTCTTATTGGAAAACTGCTGTTTGTGGTGTTTGAGGTTCTGATGTAGGGTCAGTTTAATCTCAGCCACTTCACTTCACCCTTGATTAAAGGAAAGATAGTCCTGGGAAGATGCTACAACTTATGGTTTCATACTGAAAAGTCCTCTGATTTTTCTGACTCTTATTATGTTGTTAATGTAATTTTTCCCTCAAAAGTTTTATTCACCAACTTATTGGATATGGAAATTATGGGGCTGACAGTGGTGTGTTTTTTCCCAAACGGTGTTTATTAACTAACAAACAGATAATGCCGGCATCAATGTGATGTGTCATGGTTGTTCTGGTTATTGGGAATGAGTACAGTGGTGAAAGGAGTTGCTTGTTAAGTCATGTTTTACAGAGAATTATTTTCCAACAATCATTTATGCATAGCAGCCATTCTTCACACCTATTAAGAAAAATATGTTGTGTTGCGTAGTTTCCAAAAGGGTACTCTTTTTCATGATGCTCTTTCCAAGCCTGGGTGAAAGACATCAAGAACAGCTCTAATAAATTAATATTTTTTCCCCAAACATACATTTTTCTTGAGGTCCAAGAAAATCCAATCAAAGTCAACAATCAACACTCCGAACATATTTAAAACCCATTATTCAGGCTTTATTTTGCAAATCTACTTAAGTTCTATCTAAAAGATTTAACCTAGTATTATATGGTATAAGTAAGACTAGAAGGCAGGGATCCACTAATGAACCTTCAGGAGACCCTCATGATATTATGGTTGTAGTTAACCTGAACCAAGTCATATATTCAAGGCTATTTAATGAAATTATTGGGTGATTGAAAGTGAAATGTTCAAAATAAACCAAAATGTGACCATGTAGTTCCTGAAACTAATCTTTAAAGGCAGGGTGTCCAAGTTTGAGTGTGTCTTAAATAATAAGAAAAAGCAAATATTTTATATATTTGGACCACTTTGGCTTACCATTAAAGACAAAGTAGGAATTAATGCATTTAGTATCGTGGAATTTATAAAGTATTATTCGTGATAGCATGTTGCTAGCCTACTATGTGTTGAGTTAAAGAACTCAGCTTTTATAATTCAAAATTGCTGGTTTTCTTCACTAGCATTATGAGAAGAACCAAGGTGATTAGATTTGCAAAGCATCTTTGCAGTTTAAGTCAGTGTTCTGGTGGAGAGCACTCATTTCTACTCAATATTTTAACTAGCTCAAAACATCCTTCAGCCGGGATTTGTTTGGGTTATATGACTCTAATCTAGAGTTAATGTTAGGAACTCTAGCCACAAAAATAATATTCAGTTATGTTGTGAAGTGCTCTAAGATTATTTATTGACTACGCCAACATACTGAGCATAGTAAACATGAAATTCTTATTATAATGTATGCATAGGAACATGTATATAATCTTAGGGTTGTATTGTTTTATGATGCTTGGAGTTGAAGAAAATTAGCTGATGCAAATTCTACTTGTTTCCCTTTTTTTATGTGTTTTTGGAATTCCAGATAGTGAATGATGATGAATAAAGAAAGGTAGAATTTGCTTCTATCAGTTAAAGAAATAGAGCTAAATCTCAGTATAGGATTGCTGTGGCAACTCTATTCTTGGTGACTTCCCAGACTTTTTCTATGTTGAGATGAATGAAGATATTATCTATTGTTGGTTTTTATTAGAGTAAAAGCGAAATAGAAATAGGAGGCTGGTGATATTTTCAATGACAACCTAAACCGGTGTTCTCAACTTGGGCTGAAAATTAGACTCAATGGAAGAACTTTAAAAAAATATATGGATGTCCGGACCCTACCTCAAACCAATAAAATTGGATTATCTAAGGAAGGGGTCCGCATTTTGATTTACAAAAATATAATGGTAATGTGCAGCCATAATTGAAACACAATGGCCGAGATGATTCCCATCTTATTTGGTAAAGACTGTAATGTCAGAGGGTCTTACTGAAAAATAAATGCTGTATGTTTTGTTGGTGGTCTAATCTTTTTTTCTTTAATAAAGTCTATAACTCGATTTCCCAATTAGAAGAAAGAGTTGGTTTTTTGTGTGTGTGGTTTTTTGTTTTTTGTTTTTTGGGTTTTTTTTAGATGTTTAAATCACAACATTTTCGGGGAATTTTTTTTTTCTCCAGAAAGCAATCTATTGAGTTGGAAGCTTATTTGACTGCCTAGAAAATATTTTAGTAAATTAAGTTTACAGTTAGGGAATGTCTGAAATAATGCTTTATGAAACACGGAACTTGACTTTATTTTGCTAAGATCTGCAAGGTGTATAATGTGTAAATATGTACTGTTTTGAAAGGAGAGAAGGAGAAAAACAGTACCATTCTCCTTGGCACACCAACAAATTCCGGGGGCTGACTATGTTCTAGAATTTTACATGAATTATTTATGTAAAGCTTACAATAGCTTTGTGAGGTACCAGCTATTATTCTGATTTATGTATGAGGAAATTAAGGACCATTTAGGTTAATGAACTTGCTCAAAACCACAAACCAAATAAATTTAATATGTGTTTAAACCTAGGTCTTCTTGTTCTAAGTTCAATACTTTAATAAAATATATACTTATATACATACTTTATATATTTAAATTTAAAGACAGAATTCTTTTTTAAAAAAAGCAGTACTGGTTAAAAGCTCAGATTCTGTATGGCTCTGCTTGGGTTTTATGTCTGGCTTCATCACTTTCTAAGAAGCTGTGGGATTTGAGGCAAATAGACTAACCTCTCCATGCCTTAATTTCCTCTGTAAGATGAGGTTTTTCTAATGAGAATTAAATGAGTTAATACTTACAAATCACTTTGGATAGGTGCCTGGTTCATAGTAGGTTCTATGTAAATGTTAAATTTTTTTAAATGTCATTTGTTCAAAAATATTTTAATTGTTTATTATGTGCCAAGAATTGCATTATGCTTGATGTTACATAGAAAAATAAGACACATCCCATTCTTCGAGGATTTTGTGTCTTAATAAAGAATGACCAATACATAAATAATCATTCCATGCAGGAGTGATATTTTCTTCCATCTTAATTATAATTAAAAGCATTATTTTGTGTGACACTGTGTACTTTTCAATATTAATATGATCTTCCAGAGGTCTGTATAATGAGGATTATAAAAACAATTGATAATCACCTGTATCGTCACAATGGTATTAACTTGTTTTCAATTCTATCAAAACACAAAATAATATTCACATATGTTTCTGTCTTTACTTTATGAGTTTAGAAAGCTGGTAATGTGGAAAGGTTCAGGGTCTTTAAATTTTTATTTTTGAGGTGAAGCATTTGTCGGGGCATGGGGAGAATTGATAGGGAATGTCATCAGAGTCTATTCCTAAAAGCGGCTTTTTTTTTTTTTTTAATTGTTTTCTGAAAAGAGTGTTGTCTGGAACAGGTTTTTTAAATAAAAAGCAAAATAATTTTAGGGTAGGAACTGTCCATCAAGGAATACAATTAAAGGTCTCTTCTACAGGGCTGTCTCAGCAAAACTCAATGTCAAAGGAACTGGCTGTGCTTCTTCCACTGAGCTACTGCCGGTATTACATGATCCCTCCAGGGTATCTGTGATACCTGAGGTATAGGATTCTGTCTTCATTCAAATGAAAAGCCTCTCATTATTAAAAATAGCACGTGAATTGCTTTCTTTGTAAAAGAGTAACACACATACTCTAAATCAGTGGAGCTATTTCCTACAGAAATAAAGCACCTGGCTCCATGTTTTTGTTCTGTTTTTGAAATATGTTCTGTTTTTGTAATTAATATTTAACCATTTTATTTCATTAAAATTTCTCTTTGCAAATGTGTATCTTTCTTCTCTTATCACATCGCAAGGCTGCTCCCAATTTTTCCCATGGATGCTGCATTTTCCTTTCTCATCGTTACTCTGCTACCCGTCTAGTTTAGGCTTTTATTACCTTTTACAAAATACTTCAATATTCCCCTCATATTTGGTCACCTTCGGTCTCTCCGCGCTGCATGCATGCAGTGTTACGCAACGCAGTCAGGCCTGTTTACCCAGCTCCCACGTTGTTTGTCACCCTCGGTTCCCCATGGTTCAGTGATTGCCCGGAGACCGGAGACTTAGAGCCACCCTTCAGCCTGGCACTTAAGATGTTTCCTGATAGTAGATTATACCCATTTTATCTTTCTTATCCGTGCTAAATAGCAAACCTCAACAGTGACCCAATTCCAGTTCTGAAGCCTTAGTGATGCTACAAAAACTGACTCCAGGTTTGGAGTCCATCCTTCACTTTCAACCTTTATGCCCTTGCCTGTCGACCTCGGTCTGTATTCTGTTGCCTCAAAATCGGGGTGCGTGGCAGAGGAGGGGGCTTTACATCAGCTGCAGAGCTGCTCGGTTTTAGTATCGGTTTCTTCTAGAGAATCTAATCCCAGTTCCTGCCTTTTATTTGTCTGATAGATCTGAATTCAGCATTTCAAATCTTACTTTCCTCTATCCTTCAGGATGTATTCATCATTCACCCATAACACATCCAACAAATTTTCATTCCTTTAACTTTGCTCATATTTTAAAATTCAATAAATGTTTACTAAATGCCTACTATGTCCTAGTCAGGAGATATTGTGACAAATTACAGCTCCTGGCTTTATGAGGACTGGCGGAGACAGACAAACCAATAGACAATTACACACCCGTGTGGTAAGTACCTCAATAGAGAAACGCCCAAGTGCTCTGGAAGCAGGGACAACACTGAGCTGGGCAATGGAAAAGCTTTGATGAAGGTGACCCCTAAAGGGGACGTGATTTAGCATTGAATTGACAAGACAGAATGAGGAGGGGAAGAGTTAAAGTGTGTTACAGGCAGGACACCAGTCTATGAAAAGCCCCCGTGGCTTGAAACAACACATTGATCTGGGGAACTAAAAGGTATTTTAGTTGGCCCTGAGGTCTACAAGGCATGGATTACAAAAGAGTTTGCGTGCCTGCTTGGCTGATGGGTTTGCATTTTATTATGAAGAAAATAGGGGTCCTTGAAGGAGTTAGAGTAAGGGACTGAAATAATCAGATCTGCCATTCTGGTAGATCATTCTTGTGGAAAAGTAGGAGAAATATTAGTCTGAAGGAAGGATAGATACAAATGAACTGGAAACTGAGAGCCTTTAGCAGTAACAGAGGGGAGAAAATAATTAGGATCACCTTGCTGGAGACAGAAAAGAGGAGAAAATAGATTACTGTTGGAAGAAGGTTGATGGTGTGATTAATTCCAGGTTTCCTTCACAGATGATAGGAGAGGTGGATATCATTCACAAAGTCCAGACAGGGGATATTTTAGGGAAGGAAGATAAAAAATTTAATTTGGAACATAATGCATTTTGCTTATTCATGTGAGGATGTCCAGTAGAAGTTAATACAGAAATGTGTGGCTCAAGACAGAATTCTGTACTAAAGATACAGATCTGGAAGACATGAGTGTGTAGGAATGGAGAGTTTCACCTTTGAAGAAGTAAAAAAGAAAAAAAAAAAGGTAGAAAATTAAAAAGAAAAGAAACTCGGAGACAGAACTCTGGGAACACCCTTTAAAAAAAAAAATGAGAAAACAAGCCTGCAAAAAAACGCAGCGATGAAAGGCTAGATAAAAGGAAGAAAAACAGAGAAAGCATTTTTATGGAAACCAGGGAGAAGAAAGTACCTACACTGGATGTTACAAATAAATTAAGTAGGATAAAGAAAGAGAGATCACAGGTGGATTTAACAAGAACAATTTTAGTAGTGGGTTGGGTGTTCATTCAGGAATAAATAAGTGAGGAAACGGAGGCACTGAGTATACACAATAATTTCAATCAGTTTGATATGCACCTCTCACACTATCTTTTTGAAATCTTGCAATCCTCTCAAGTTTAACTTATATGTTGCTTCCTTCTTTTTAGCCTTACCTGCTTAGCCAATGGCCACCCCCCCCCCAAAAGAATATGTAATATCACATCCCAATATCTCTTTCCTTAGAGCTTTCTGAGAAACATATATGCACACCTGTGTATATGTGTATAAAATATTCTTGCCTTTTGTCATTTATTCATTGAAATAAATTTTAATAGCTTTATTATAAGAATGTATTGGGGGGAAATATGGGTTTTATAAACCCCTACCTTTAAGGATTACAATCTAGAAATCCCAGAATTACAGCATCCAAATATTTTTCAAAATGTCTGTGGGAGCCCTGGCTGGTGGGACTCAGTAGACTGAGCACCAGCCTGTGAACCAAAGGGTCACTGGTTCAATTCCCAGTCAGGGCACATGCCTGGGTTGCAAGCCAGGTCCCCAGTTGGGGGCGCTCAAGAGGCAACCACACATTGATGTTTCCCTCTTTCCTTCCCTTCCCCCCTCTCTGAAAATGAATAAATAAAATCTTTTAAAAAAATGTCTGTGGGAAACATACCAATTTTGGGAAACATATCAATTTTGGATCACAAATTATACCATTGTGTTTGTCTTATGACACTTTTTGGCCTTTTTAATCTAATAGGGAAATAAAAAATTTACAGATATCCACAACAAAAAGAGGAGAATATTTATTCATACCTTCTGTATTCTCTGGCACACACAGAAGACCTTCTCCTAGTGAAGTGAGTTTAACTTCCTTATATGTGGCCATACATATCGTGCTTTTTTTCCCTGAAATCTTTTTTGTCACATTGAGGTTTACATTTTTCCTCTTTTAAGATATCAACTAGCTGTTGCCCCAGAGATTTCAGCCCCTTCTCTTTGCTACTTCCTCCAAATCAATAATTCATTCACATTTCTTACACCCACATTCTTATTTCCAGTTTGAATCTGTGTTGGCTTGAGGAGCCAACTCTGTTTTCTTTAGCAAGCATTTAAAACATAGCTTACATACTCAACACAGCATAGCATTCTGTTTAAGCATGCAGAACGATTTTCCATCAGGTCCTTGACACTTTCTTAATCACAAAGTATAGACCTCTGCTTTTTCCCTGCCTCTTGTGTTAGGCTGAAGCTACCTAGGTGGTATTTATAGCTATTCTAGGTAGGAAAAAAATAGGACTTTTCTTCTCATATTCTCAATATGGACTAGAGCCCTGGAAGCTATTAATCCTAAATTATTTGAATTACTGATTACCAGAAAGTTAACACTTCCTAGACTTTAGGAATGTAACTAAAATGATAACCAAAAAAAAAGGCTACAATTCATCAAGCCCTTACTATGTCCTGGATATAGCAATGCTCAGTCACTTCTCATGATAGTCGGGGATGTTATCAAGCCCATTCCATAGATGAAGAAACAAGAGACTCAGAAAGCGTGCATTACTCTCCGAGGTTCATGGTATCTCTGAAGCAATGAGCTAAATAGAAGTCAAATCTAAATTTGCCTGATGCCAAAAGGTTACGCTCATTCCACTGCTGAAATCCAATGATGTTTCAATTGTGACTTAGAGACCTTTTTATTACAATCAATATAAATTGTCTTGAATGATTAGAGCCTTTACTAACAGATGGAATTAGGAGCCCCTTTCCATGGACCCTTAGGTCAATATTTCTGGAGGCTTTAAGCTTAGCTTTCCAACTCAGCGGGGCTATTGAAGCTGTGGCTATACTGGTAGTCAAAGTCCAGCTTTTGGGAATATCCTGAAATAGTCCAGGCTCATGCTATATGCCAAATGGACATCCTAGGTAGCTATGTCCATAAGCAGAACCTTCCTGCACAACAATAAAAAAGGAAAACTGTGATGTAGTTCTTCTAGGTTTTCATGTCTGACACAAATCTATTTCTATTAAGTAAATGTGAAATGAATTTACTGGAACAGGTATGAATTTGGTGTCAGCCTAATATGAAAGCTGTGCTTATTCTTTCCTGGGACCTAAAAGTAACAGTACTTATCCTAGGACTATACTAGGACAAAAATCTCTCTTTGACAAGAATAATTTTCCAAGGAGAGCTCAGCCATTTGAGGAAATCTCTCTTGCCGGGTGTTCACAAGTCAACTCGGTCAACAGGGGAAAAGGAAAGGCAAATTGCATGAAAGCCAAATTTTAATTTCAAATTGGCTTGACTCATGCATTAATTAACCCAAACTTTGGCATAATTATTTGTTTCTAACTTTTCCTCTGACAGACAGAATTCTTGCAAACATGAGGGTGTACTGTAGGAAATGTCAGTGTCTACAGATATCGAGATGTGATCTTTAGCCCAAGATTCCGAGACGTTCATGGCACAGAGGACACAATAATGCAAATTGCTTTAGCACCTCATTCCTTGGACCTACCACTGGGCTAAAAGGTCAGGACAACATCTGAACACTTTTTTGTTTTAAATCATATAGACCACAAAATTGCATAAGGCAAAACCCCAGCAAAGTGGAGAGCAATAGTTGTTGCTCGAGGGCCAATTCAGGAAAAACAAGAATTTACTGAGTTGCTTTGGTTCCCATTCAAAATGAAAATAATTTTATTGCCTCCAATGAAAAAATACATGTTCTTGCAAATTAGATATTATTATTCTAGTGGATAGCAAGGTAATAAGAAACATGGATTTCTTTTTGGCTACTAAAAGTTTAATAGTCTGGGCAAATTTATTAGGTAGAAATCAGCAGATATCAAAGCTAGAGGTAATAGTCTCATTGAGCTACACTTTAACTTGGTAAAGAGGCGTTTCTCATATTTAAGTTGATCTCATACACTTTCTTGGTAACTAGTATTTTACATTTATTATTAATCAGGAGTCTGATGCTTTCATTAAAGAGGAGACTGAGACAGAGGTGACATTTCCCCTCTAGCAGGTGAGAGTGTTGCCATGAGATTTCCAGCCTTCTGACTCCACAGCCAGTGCTCAGAGAATCCTGGGCATCTAAAGAAAAATATTTGCACTTATAGATGACCACAAGGAGAGTTAAACATATAAGTAAGTACGGCCCTGGACTACATTGCATAAGGGGCAAAGCCTCTCACTGTCTCCTTTCCCCTCTTAGTTTCCCAAATGCCTGCTACTTATAGTATTCCCATTTATTCTACAATCCTGTTTTCCTAAGGAAAAGTCCCATTGCTTGAGCCTACCCACAAAACTCAATTGCTGTTTTTTTTAACCCTATTACTACAAACCCTGCTGTCTTCAAATAATGTAGTAGGGGAATGAGCCCTTCTTTCCATCAGGAAATAAATATCGTCATCATCAATGATTCAGGAGGTAATTCTTGAACTTGTGTTTCTTGATGTGTATTCCTTGATCAAATCACTTTAGATGTTTAATCCCAAACTCAAAGCTTTATACAACATGTAAGCATATTAAGAGCTGTGAGAAGTCTGCTTTGCTCCATATCCACCACCTTCCATGTAGCCCAACCGCTGGCATATCTCGATCGCCATTCCAACAACCTCCTATCTGACCTTCTCACTAGCCCTTCCCACTCTGGGACACATTCTCTGCTGGCAACCTGTGAACTCTCAAAATGTAAATCAGATCAGGTTTCTCCTCCATTCACAACTATTTAAAGACTTCCATCCATGCTCATACCCTCCTCACCATAGCCTCAAGTTCCTCTGTGACCTGGCTCTCACGACCTAATGCCCCAACCTAATCTACCTGGACCATTCACCCCACCAGGCTGATCAGGATCCATTCCCTGAACGCACCATGTTCTTCGAGCCCCTCACCCTCCACACGTGCTCTTCCCTCCATCTGTGATGCTTCTTCACTCACTTTCACCTCTAGCGGCTTCTCCTCCCTCAGGTTTTGGCTTAAATGCCACTACCTCAGAGTAATTATTGCCCTGTTCATCTTATCTCAGCTCCTCGTTTATTTCCTTCAGAGTTATTAATACAATTTGGAATCATTCCATTTCTTTTGTGTCCATTTCCTTTCTTTTCTATCATCTGCATTGAAATATAAATTCCATGAAGTCTGTCTTGTGTGTGTCATTTCTAACACTCAATAAATACCTATTTAATGAATAAAGAAATGTAACCATTTCTTCTTGTCCTATTCACAGCATTTCTCAATGTATGTGACCATAAGACCCTATTAACTCTTAATATGCTGCTGAAAATCTTTGGGAAATTTGCCTTTTTAAAATACAGTTAAGTAATAACAGAAATTTTAAGTACTAATGCAAGTGTGCCTTGGGCCAAGTATGATCATTTAAATCTTCCTTTAGATGTATCTTCACTGTAGGATTGACCATCTGGTGTCATATCCAGGAACCTAAATAAGTCTAGTACCTACTAAGGCAAAAGTGCACCCAAGTTTACAACAGGTAATTTTAATTTCTATCATCTTTGAAGGATATAGGATTTTTAAAGAAATGTAATTACTTTCATAAGCTATTATAACTATATCTACTGTTCAAATGATATCTATTGTTCATGGCCTCTGTTGAATCTGCAATGTTTACCGACTGGTAAACATTGTCACCAACCTGCTTTATTGTCTATACATAGAAGCAGGCATTTCTAAGTAAAATGCTCAAGAACCTTCCACAGACAATGCAAAACTAGCTGAAATAAGCACCCCATCATTGAAACCAACTCATACCTGGTAGATTCTTAGAAACTCAGTTACAGTGTTGGGAATGATGAGACCATAGTCTAAGCAGAGCCAAATGTGAAACTTTGATCAATATCTGTTCCCCAACAAAGCATAACTTCCAATTTTTAATAAAAATATGTTTTAAAAACTTTTAAGGAAACTTGAATATAAAATAGATTTATTGAAATATTTCAGTAATAATGATAATGGTAATTATAATAGTAGCTAATACTTACATAGCACTTGCTATGAACCAGTAATGTTCTAAGGCTTTTATAGATTTTAATATATTAAATCCTCACAGCAATTCAGTCAGGTAGGTACTGTTATAATCCCCTTTACACATGAGGAAACCAAAGCACAGAGAGGTAAGTGACCTACGGAAGCACACACAGCTAATCCACAGCAGATTCAGAAGTGAGACCAAGGACGCCTGGCTCCAGAGAGTAAGTACATTTTAAAAGGAAAATGTGCTTACTATAAATTTATGTTAAAAGCTTAACAGCAGAAGTTTTACTGTGACATAAAATGCCTTTGGTTTTGCATTTTTGCAGGTCTTTCAACAGCAGATCCACAGATTTCTTTTTGTTAAAAAATTAAAGGAACTAACTAGTGGTTTTCCTTATTTGTTCCAAATGTTAATCTCTACAGTGGTCTTGGAGGTACCCATGCTAATAGTATTCCACTCTGCTCTGTGGTTTACAAGAAGGGGAAATTGTGCTCCACCAAGCTGACTCCTCATTCATAAAAAGCAGGGTCAAATACAAAAATGTAATGTTTTATTTTAAAGGTACACTTTTTACCTAAAAAACACAAAACACAACTCTTTACGAACATGGTTTTAAATAGAATTTTAAGACTACGTTTTGACACTTACATGAAAATTAGTCAGAAACCCATGATATGTATGGTTTTAATGATGTGGAAATAAAAAATGGTCTAAAAGTGGCAAGTACAAATACATTGAATTTTAATTAGACTAAAAATGGTTGAGTTTCCTATTTACTCACTTGGAGATGACAAACTTTCCAAGATCTATTTTGGAGCATGGCAGCTCTTTTCCATGTGTTCTAAATGGTCTCATTTCCCTCTGCGGTGACCCTGTCAGCACTCTGTGTACAGGAGCAACTGGGGGGATCTGTTCAGATACCCAAAGGAAAGTCTGTGTGTACTTCCACGTTCAAGCTGCTCAGCTTTTTGCAAGTGGTTTTGATTTACCATCTTTGATTTGTTTTTAATTTATTTACCATTTCTGTGGTTATTTTCTTTTCTGATATTTAGATCTTTTTATACTGCTTTGAAATTTTCATGCATTCTATTGTATAATATGTTTTAGTCTAAAGCTTTTATTTTCCCTTCCACTGTTATAGCTCACTTTAAGAATAATGACAAAAAATAAAGAATGGAAAAGGTGTTTCAGGGACATTTCAAAGACTATTGATCTAGAACCTGACTGTTTCACATTAGATTATCCAATTTCCTTGTGAATCAGGTTATTTTCCAGCCATAGGTTATCATTTTATAGACAAGGAAATGAATGCGCCAGAAAGTGAGAGAATATTATCTTCTAAAGTTGTATGAAAATATACTCAAATTCATGGAAAAAAGAATGGAGGAAAAAATGTGTATACAGCATGAGGAAAAACTGTTTATTTTCAGTCTAGTTGGATTAAAAGATCTACTCTTGACCTTTCTTCTGTCAATTTGATATGATGCAATATTATAAATATTCAAGAAAAGAGTTCAGGATCTTCTTTGCCCTTTGTAGATCTCAAAATATTACAGAATAATAACTATATTACCCTCAGGAATGCAAAATATCCACTTTGGAAAGGAGAAAAAGCACTTGATCTTAACACAGAAGCTCATCTTGAATGCTTCTGAAGCTTGACCAGTGTCATTAATGGAAGAGGAGCACTCATCATTTTATTCAGTTTAGGTAGCCATTAAATAGGTAAATTAGTCAAATCAATTTAGCACAACCCTAAAGTTTTATAATCATTGCATGAGTTCATTTAGACCCTGCCAAAATTATTTCCTGCCAGAAAGCCAAAGAACGATTGGTTTACAAACATAGGAAGGTTATGATTGAGAGCAGACTGGCTCTCGTGATAGCGTGTTCAAACTTAAAAGCTGATATAAAGCCTACTTTCTTTGATACTTCTCTATTGATTTAACAGTCCGGGATTTTTCTAAGCCCTCTCTTGTTAGTTGATGTGTACCACCTCTTAGAATAAGAAGAAAAACACATTTGAGCTCATCTTCATAATTATTATATCTATAAAACCCCACCTAGGTGATTCAGGATAAAACCCCTAGTTTTAATACACTGGGTTTGGTCAATAAAAGTTATTTCTCACTATCAATTTTACATATGTATATCCACTCTCAGCTTTCATTCAGATTCTTAGGTCCTAATATTAGTTTATGTTAGTCCCTGATCTACTTGTATATTTGAGGAGTTTTTTAAAAGAATATAGCATCTCCCTATCATGTTCCCTCTCCTGTCAGTCACTTGTAAATCTTCTAAAACAGCTATTTACCTTTCTTCACTGCTTAAAACACACATTCTTAGAGATGAGATAATTAGAGCAGATCTTAAGGGTCCTGACCCCACTCCTTCATCATATAGGTAAAGAAATAAAGGAGATAGCTCCTCAGTGTCACTGATACTTTCCCTTTTCCCATCAACATGTTTTTGGGGGAGTAGTGGGGGACTAGGAGGGAAAAACTATTCCATTTTCATTCCATAATGCATCAGACATTTGGATTTAGAGGTGAATACTAGGAGAAAAAAATAGGTCATTCTCCATCAACGAGCCAAGATTGTAGCAATATAGGCTGAGTTTATTTCTCCCCCAGATTCCATCACAGTCTAGAATTTTCCAGCTGGTGAGATTTCACTCCACATTAAAAAAAAAAAAGGAGTTGGGATCCAGACATAACCACCATGGTCACTAGTGGACAGTAGGTATAGAGATAAATGGCACCTTGGGTGACTCCCTGGGTTGTCCAGGCTGATGGGCACCTGAAAATATAGATGCAGGCAGTAGAGAAAGCAAGTTTATCTGCTCTTACCATTACTCATTGTATCCAAGTTAAAATTGTTTTGTTGTAGAGTCTTCATCTTTTTTTCCCTTTCTTCACAATACATTTAAGCAAAGCTCCAAAATAGATATTGCTGAGTTTTTAAGTGGCAAGCATGCATGTGTTCTGCTTTTAAGATTTCTCAATGTGCTTGATTAAATAACATTCAAAACTTTCTCAAAAGCCATTTGTTGATAGAATTGCTTTCAGGTGCATTCAGAACCTAAGGGACAACTACATGGGACAGGTAAGTTTTAAGGCACATGATACAGGGAGAGGCTGGAGCCTGAAATGGAGTTCCAAGTAGGGTACCAAATGAGATTATATTCTTCCTTTTCTAGTTTGGGGAGTCAAAGTCTATCTGACAACCATGAATGCACTAGGGGAGTGGGGACAGGAAATGTCACAAAAACTAATAATGACTATTATTAATTGGGCTTCTTATATATGCCAAATTATATACAAACATGCATTGTTTAATTTATGCTCCACAATAACCCTGCAAGTTAAGTATTTTTATCTTCATTTTACAGATGGGAAAACTGAAAATCAAAGAAGCTAAATAAATCAGTAATAAAAAGAAAAAAATAGAAATAAAATAATTATAGTTAATGTTTTGTTAATTTAAAAACTGACATTTTTGAGGGCTTATGCTGGTTCTTGGACAAATTATTATTCTATTTAATTCTCAGAACAGGCACAGACATCGTTAGCATATCCATTTTGGCTCTAAGGGATGGTGAGACTTAGAGACCTAGAGACTTAAAGAAAGATGATATAACCAGAAGCAGAGGCAGGGTTTAAACGTAAACAACCTAAAGAGCCCATGGTTTGAATAGCTGTCCTGTGCCACTAAAAGCAGAGCATGAGTTCTCACCCACGTTTGTGTGCTGCTCAGTCTATGATTTTTCAGGGTCCCACATGAACTTTAACACGGTAGTTCACAAATTTGGTCTGATGACCCACGCCGAGCCTCACTAGACATCATTATCTAAAACAACACGTGCAGAACAAGGGAGGCACGTTTAAATGCAGTTGTGCTGTCTGGCAGCCAAGATCAAAGACAATGTCAAGAGTTTCTCCTGACGTTAAGTGCGTCCAATTTAAAAGATTACACTCTGAATTCTTAAATATTTAAAAATTAAAAAATTGGTCAACCCTATGCTTCCCACCTTACACTGGGGACAATGAAAAAAATAATTGTATTTATTCATAAAATTTAAAGAATCTGAGCTCTCTTGAAAAAGAATGCTTTTAGGGAATGAGAGGTGGTACACAAAGCAGACTCTTACAAAGTTGCCCAAGATTAACCCTTATGATAGCAAGTACCACTTCATAAAGAATTTTCCAGAAAGCATATTATACTTGAAATAAAATTATATCAATGTATAAATGTATATTGTATAAGTCGCACTCTCCTTATACCAAACACTTAGGCTCTGTAGAGTACATGCACACAGTCTGTGAGGTTCTTCCATGTTCAGTGTCTCTTTGGACCCACGCCCAGCAGCAGGGCTATAGTGGGAAGGGTGTTGTATACAACACGATGTACCACTTATCAATATTGTTTGGCCACTCTTAGCCTCAGTTTCCTCTGAGGGAATTTTTTTATCTTGAAAGATCTTTAAACTTTTATTTCTCAATTACAGTTTACATTTAGTATTGTTTCGATTTGGTTTCAGGTGTACAGCATAGCGGTGAGACAATCGCATATTTACAAAGTGCTCCCCCGATATTTCTAGCGCCCACCTGGCACCGTACATAGTTACTGCCTTATTATTGACTACATTCCCTCTGCTGTGCTTTACAACCATGTGACTATTCTGTGACTACCAATCTGCACTTCTCAGTCCCTTCACCTTTTTCATGCAGCCCCTCAACCTCCCTCCCCTCAGGCAGCCATCAGTCTGTTCTCTGTAATCTGTGAGCCTATTTTAAATAAAGCAAGAGAAGTGCCAAGCATGGTACAAGGTATATGAAGTCAATAACTGCTATTATTATTATAATTATGATAATCCTCATTTTACAGATGATAAAACTATAACTCAGATTAAAACATGAGCTAAAGTAGCTCATCTGACTAAATGATGGAGTTGGGGCTTGAACCTAATTCTGTCCACGTCCTAAAGCTTCTTTTGGTTATCCTGTCACCCACAATTCTGTGTAAATTGCAAAATTCCTTTTCACTACCTCACACCCCAATTCCAGTTATGGTAAACATGTGAGAAATCCCATTGATTTAAATGTGCCTCCATCATTCTGTAGATGGGTGTTTTAAATGATGTGGTCCATATGGGCATAGCACTGAGATTTTTAAATGATTTAGTCTATCTATCAACCCAATTAAAAAAAATTAAAACAAATGCAAGCAGGAATGTGAATTGTAAAAAATACCAGATAATGTAAAAAGCAAGATTCTCCAGTGCCTAAAGGAGACTGTAGCTGAAGGTCATCAGTTTAATAGGAAGATTAACTTTGAAAGTGGATCCATAATTTTTATATCTATAAAAGAGAGCTCATTGAGTGATTTGTGCTGCTAGCAGTTATATTTTCCTAAAGTAAAGACACTGATATGTGTTCTTTGTTTTTTATTGAGATTTTTCTGGAGAGTAAGTTCATCTCCCTAGGATGGAGGATGGCTTTTATTGTAAATGGAAGATTAGAAAAAGTGGGTATCTCACTGATTTCTTAGTCAAAACTTTATTTTCACCATAACCCTAAAAACTAAGAAGTTTCTGTCTTTTTAAAGAGAAAAGAAGAACTAGTTCTTGCAGTGAGTAAATGAGGAAGGAAAGCTTTTTTTTTTTTTTTTTTTTTCTTTCGGAGGGGTTTTCTATTAATACAGCACACTAAGTTAGAGTTCCATCTCTGGAGTTCATCAGAGATCTGGAGCTTCAGTAGCCGCTTCTAATATATTCAGAGACAAGTGCATACTCAATATACACGGTGTTGTGAGAAAGAATATCTAGAACTTCAAGAATTTAACAGTTAAGTTTCATATGTTCCTGTGACTTAGGGTGCAAGAGATTGTCACGTGGTGTGTCAGCCACCAGCCACGGAAGGTAACAAGGCTGGATCTGCCAGGGGGAGTTAAGAATGATGAAGTTAAGTTATACAAGTTAAGAGTTAGGCAGGGATACCAGTGAGAGGATGCGAGCGTGGGATATAATATTTGAGAATCTCACTTGCTGCGTGCATTTATGAAAATGGCTTGAAAATATTTATATCCAAAGGCCAATGTATTTCTTCAAAGATTAACTTTGCTCCATTAAAAGTAGTGAGTAGAAATCTTCAAAATAGTTTTTGACAAATACCTAAGTGTCTTGCCAGCAAACCACCACCACTCCTAAAAGCAAGGAGGGGAGAGAGTGACAGCATTTAGCTTTGGGGTTATTTCAGGTAACAGAAATATTAGGTGAAATAATCAACTGGACTTATAATACTTATAATTTATTATTAGTTGTCAAAATTATAAATGCTCATATGCTTTGGCCGAGCATTTCTATTTATTATTTACTCTATAAAAATGATGGTCTTTTTGTACTTGTATTTGTAATACTTGAAAGATATATATTCCCTAAAAACCAAGCAACAAAGAAATACTTAAATGTATTATGGCACACCCATTATTGTACAGTAATATACAGCTAGTAGAAAAGAATAAAGTACATGTACTGACATGAAAAAATGTTCATCACATATGAAGAAAGAGAAAGTTTTAGGTGAATATATCTAGATAAATAGATACTCTTTTAAAAAATTATACAGCCTATGCACATCTATGTGCACAGAAAAATATCTAGAATGGTAAACCTCAAATTGGTAATGGTTTCTACTTCTAGGCAGTTATATTGAAGAGAACAGATGGGTATGAGGGGGAATCTTAATTTATATGAAATATAAATTATAAAATAAGATCAAAGTTCTCACCAGTTTAGATTTTATTTTTAAAAATGTGTATGTTGTTGAAAGCAATAAGAACAAGTGTAATGGAAAATATTTTTAAAACAAATTTAAATTACAAAGCAAAGAACATAACAAAAACATTCCAAATAAAACAGCATATGCTGTTTCTTCTTGAATAGAATTTCTAAATGCAAGAGAAATGCTCCCCATTTATATGTGACTCAGGGATACCAAGAGCCTTGAGTGCCGAGCTTTGCTTCCATACTTTTCCAGGCCACTGAAAATAAAAGCCATCCAAATTCCATTTTCATTTCCATCCTCCATCCCTACTCTGCTATTTCAAAGCAAGGACTTGCCTGGGAAAACTAATGCAAGTATTTCCAAGTATCTTGATGACTTAAGGATAACCTTAATGGATTCTGAAGGGACTACATACCCACCTTCATTTTTGAACTGTTTGCAGGATATGGTATTTGGTTAAGTTAAGCTAGGTAGCATGAAATATCTGCTCCACTCATTTGGCCATCTGAGTTACTCACCTCTGTGTTATGGATCAATTTAATCTTTTCATAGTTGGTGGAAAGGACCTCATTGAATATGGGATGTTTTAATAAGATTAAAAATTGAGCAGAAGTACCTGTTCACCCACAAATGTGATAAACCTCATTTCTCTACCAATCAGCCTCTAGTCCTATCTCTCAGCTGTCAAGTTCTTGTTTATCAAGACCTGTTTTTAAAGATAGGATTTCAGATTAGATGCTAGTTTGATGTTTTAACCTGTTTTAATAAACTGATGATCAGCTCAGTGCTGTGCTTAAGTCGAACCATTATTTTGATATAGTCACTAATCTACATTAATAAACTAACAAGTTTGGAATTTAATGTCTCCCCTTTGATAACTGTCTATCCCTTCAAAACAACTTAAAGGGAGGCATTATCCTAAAGGCTTGCATAATCTGCTCCATAAATGTTTTTTTGCTGTTTAAACCATTATCAAGTGTATTGGGGGCTACCAGCCCTAGTCCCATGCAGCTGCACCACATGCCCCTGGGAACGAGCAGGCTTGTCACTTGATGATAATGGGAACCTTTGGCCCTAAGGGCTCTGAGTCAACTGCGCCTGCACTGCTCTGGAGCACAGAGAAGGTAGTGCTGGAGCCTGATCAGACCAAAATCCCCTCTATTAAGTTCCTGATCTTCTATTCATCTAGAAATTTCTCCAGCCCTGTGCAGAGTATTGACACCTGTGGACAGTAGTCCCTCTCTATATCACAGCTCACTTATCATGGCCTCACTGTATTGTGGGACTTGTAAAAATATATTTATTTATTGTGGATTTTCTGCTATATCATGGGATTTTGCAGTACTGTATATGTATGTTGTTAAAGTTACGTAGGTTTAAGAGTGTAGAAGATGTTTAAGAACATAAGTAGTGTTTATAAAAGTGTGGAAAAGGTTAATAAGGGAGTGGGAAAGGTTAATAAGGGACTGGGAACAGATCATAAGTGTGTGGAAGGATTTCTAAAGCCTTAAAATATATATAAATACTAAAATAAATGTAACGTTCCTACTTTGCATATTTTCACCTATCGCGGAGGGGATCTAGAATGTAATACCCACGATAAGTGAGGGAATACTACAGCAGTTCTGTTTGATATTTTCTGTCAATTAGCTGGGACCTCCCTGCATAGAAGTTTTCACGAGCCCTTGAGCCCTGGGGAGATAAGACCTAACACTTACCCCACAACCACAACGACCCTCAGTATAATAGTTCACTACAGACTCTCCAGTCAGAGATTCTAAGATCAACTCCTGACTTAGCCAATGGCTAGCAACTTGGCCTGGGGAAACAATTGAACCTCCCTTTGCCTCAGTTTTCTCATTCAGTTAACAAGCACATTAGTTGCTACCACTCAGAGTTATCGTGCCAATAAAGATTGAATGAGTAAGGCTCTTAGTACAGTGCCTTGTACAGAACAAGTGCTCAAATACTAATGATATTATACGAAATATAAAACGACATGTACTGTTATATTATCATAATCTATTGTATATAATCTGGCAATTGGATGGTCCAGTATCTCTGCCTTTAGAATTCTGCACTTGCCCTATCGTGCAGCCAAGACTTCCCTTTGGGGCACAGTATTTAGCTTCAACTAGAAAAAACCTGCTGCACATGCTCTTAAACTCTCTGCTCTTACAAACAAACTATTGCTGGACTCTGTATCCTTATAGTTCTCTTACATCCCCTATTCCCCTAGGTTTAACTCTCCTGTTACTAGAAAAGGTTGATGATGAATAGCAACCCTTTTGGGAAAGAAGTTATAACAGAATCATCTTTAATAATTTAGGGCATTTATACTAACTTCTATCTCTTTTCATTTCTTTGAATGTAGATTTCCTTTTTGGGGGGGAAGTGTATTTGTAAGATGGTTCTTAATCTATAAAGTGTGGGAACAGATCTCTTCTAGCAAGTGTTCAAAAGTTTTCTTGCCAGTTTCTAAGAAAAATAGAATGTCATGAGAAACAAATACACTGTGAAATAAAGCTAATAAAAGTGGTGCTTCTAACAAAGCACAAAATCACATTTTTATAAGTCAATTTTCATAATAGTTTATTAAAAATGCATGTCTTCTCATAAAAAAAAAAAAAAACAGATAAAGTCAAAATTTGTGGCAATATATCAAAGCCACCATGGAAACACCACACCAAAGCTAGAAGTACAATCAATGTGACAACCTGACAAGTTTCACAATTATAGTTTAAATCCAAACGTCTGTAAGAAATTAACAAAAGCAGAAGTGGCAACAAGGTTTCTTCTCATTTGTCTACTCTGGAGCTCTGTACCCAGAGGAATGTTGAGGTCCCATCTGGGCGTGCTAGTAGTGGACGTATAAGACTAATAACGTAGCCGTAGCGTGGCTGCCGCACTGGGAAGTGACAGGCTTTGTGCCACATAGTTACCACCTCTGCTTGTTTGGGGACCACGTATACATTTCCTTCATGCAGGCAAAGTGTGTTATGTATTTTGTAGACAAGGAGTGTGCACTAGCATTTGGGGAGTGGGGGCAAGAATTATTCTGAAACAGACACTACTCAAAGCATTTCCCATGTACTCATTCATAGAACAACAAAATACATAACCCTAAAAAGTACATGCTATTAATTACTCCATTTTGCAAATGGGGACACTGAGGCACAGAAAAATGTCAGCAACTTGCCCCAGATGGTACAGCTAATAATGAGCTGTTGGGAAGTCTGTCTGTTTACACATGGTGTCCTTACCACTTCCTCCAAAGGTTTTTGTACAAAAAACAAAAACAAAAAAACTCAGAAAGAAAGAGACTAAATTTTCATAGATATCTTTCTACAATATACACTTTGTAACCTTAGCACCATAGCATCTTCTTGTGGGAAGGGATCTTGCTGGTTATCTGGACCAAAACGTCCACCTGCTGAAGGATCCAATCCCTAGCATCCAGTCCCATCTCAGTATCTCCAGGTTCTTCCCTTATTGAATGGCTCTTAAAACTCTGATATGCAGAGCCAAAATCTACTTCCCTGTGAGTCACACCTTTGATCTGATGAGTGTCCTCTGCAGAGCAAACACACTAATCTGCAGCCTCTTCCACAGGATGGCAGTCAACACCGTGTCAGTGAGGTCTGTTCACCATGAGTGAAACTTGCTAAGCAAATGGGCAGTACAGTGTAAAAACAACTCCTAACTGAGTGAAAGGCTATGTATTTTAAAATGTTCTCCCTCAGAAGCCAACACTACACATTTCAAAAGAGGAAGAAGGTTATTATGTTCCCATTTCTATTCAGCTGCTAAAAACAATGGATACTTCTGCCAGTCTATAGAAACAGATTCTCTGTGTATCCCACACAACGAGTAAGAACTTCACAAGGGTTTCAGAGAGACTCCACTAAATGTGATTCACCACATGCAACTGAACAAAGCAATCCCTTTTTTAGGGGGGAGGGGGCTACATAGACAGGAAGGGAGCTTTACTGGAGCATTTCACCTTATGATGTCCCTCAACTGCTTGTTGTTTGAGATTCACAAATAACAACCTATTAGTGTTCTGTTCTTCATGTATGAAGATAACACTAATTATCACAGATTAACTTTGAAATTAATCTATGTCCACCAGAGAGGATGGAAATGGGCCAAAGATACATCATTACAGGGATATTGTCTAATATAAAGGTTTAATATCAAACTCGATTCATACACTTCAGGCCATGAACGTGACTTTCTAAAGCTTGGGCTGAATAAAATATGGCCAATCAATATGCCCATTCATGTGCATACCAATGAAGCTGACCTTAGTTTTAAACTCACTTAAAAGTAAGCCCTGAAACATGCTGCTTCAGAAGGGGCAACACATCAACAGTCAGGACACCAGAGTTCCAGTGTCAGCTCTGCCTGCAGGTTGCGTGACTTTGAGTAAGATCATAATGTTTATTGAGCAACTATTAGGTTTTGAGAACTGAGCTGAACATTTTATCTTATTTAAACTTCCTAGCCACTTTTTAAATTATATAATACATTTACCTTGTACAGATGAGGAAATTAAAATTCTGAGAGGCTAATAAACAATGGCCAAGATCACCCAGCTGGCCAGTGACAAAGCTGGGGTTTGACACAAGCTTTTCTGTGCATTAAACTGTTTCCATCACTCAACCTCCTGAGTCTTACTTTACTTCTTTGTAGAAGTGAGGTCTACATATTCTCTATATCCTTTGTCACTTTGAAATTCTCTGATTTTGCTGTAAATATTTAATGTCTTGTTGTTATTATTATCTATTATCCATTTCACTGACTGCTGGCAGAACTTTTTCTTAATTTGTGTTACTGCTTCCAACATTTATGTCAGTCAGATTTACCAAATAATGAAATCTCTACTTGGGTTGGCTTAACACACCTTATCATTGTGATTTAATTTTACTTTTGGTGTATATGTAAAATAAAGTTAAATATTACAGAATTTGACTCCAGTCCAAAGCTACCCTTTGCTAACAGTAGAGTTGATGACACCCTTTGTCCCTTCCATTCAGCAGATGCAGCTCACAGGATGGTCCTTGTATTTCTTTTCCCAAAGGGTAGGGGATAGAAGTCCCTACAACCTTTTCATTTTTGCTGTCACTTCTGGCCTTGTGCCTAAAATAAAGTTGTTATTGCGTATGTGCAAACAGAATCTAAAATACCTAACACAAAAAAATGACATTGTTGCTATTGTTTTGTTGTTATTGTTTGAACACCACAGGATTGATTCTGAGCCTATGAATCATTTTGACAAAAAGTCTTCCATGATAAGTGGGAAGTAGTTAGCTGTCAAACAAGTAAGAAAAGTTTGCCTGCATATAGCCCAGAGCTTCATCCCAGACTCTTAGAAGCCTCTCTGTAGAAATACTCAGTTCAAGTTGGATGCAGTTCTTGGTATTTAACAAGTTGTCCAGCAGGTGGCAGAGTGTTAACACTGTTAATGGTTTTTCCTTTTAAAAGGCATTTTCTTAAACTTGGTTGGAAAACAATCTTAGGAAGAACTTGCTTTAAATGTACAGTGTTGAAACATACATGCAGCATATTTATTTCATTTTTAGAAGTAGACTTTGAGATTAAATAATATATGCGCTTTTATTTGGGTTTTGTTAACTTCATACTCAACCATATGCCTTCTTCAAATATTTCTATTATACACTTGTAATTATTTTTTCCTTAGAAATAAACAGAAGCAGGTATAGACTGGAAGTCTACTTTTTCAGAATTACAAATATTTGTTGGCAAATTTCTTGGAAGTGAAAATTTGTAGAATCAAGTAATTACAGTAATTAGGAATTACTGGAAGCTGGTATTGCCATCATGCACTGTGCAGCTGAACTGGAGTAGTGGCTGAACAAAGTAACAGGAAGGTCACATCTACAAATTACACAGATAATTCAGACAAAAGCATCAATGCATTCCACTTATTTTAATATATCAAGTAGGTGTTTTGTCATCTTTAATCTATTCAGATACTGTACATGCCTAACGTCATTTTCCAATTGTCTCCATTCCTGCATCTCATTTTCTATGTGTATGTGAGTGTGTGTGTGTGTAGACTAAATGGAAATTCTTGGTTACAATAAATAAAATTCTAAAGATACTAAAATGTGCCAACCTTGATCAAATTGACAAATTTCTCCACTAATTTGTCTTTAAGGGGGAAATAAAACCACTTAGTACGCTATGTAGTAACACTGTCTAACCGAGTCATTATTTTGAGAAGCAATGCTGCTTAAATGTTCTGTGCTGGGAAAAATAAAAAATATTCCATCTCACATTTTGACATATTGTTGTATTTAACTTAAGTGCAATCAATGATGAACTCTATCATTGTGTTCTGAAGCAAATAATTGCATTTAATTGTGTTGCCTGTCTGATCTTTCCAGAAGATAAGATTTTCTTGTGATTTAAACCAAATTGCCTATTTGCACTGTTTAAAACACTGCTCTGTCAGCAGTATATTGTAGTTTGAGATAGATAAGCTCCTGGATAGCCCCTCTTGTATGTCCTTGTCATTGTAATAATATTAAACATTGCTTGTGGTCTGTGTATCTCAATTTAGCTGCAAAGATGCAGACCCGCATTATCTTTGCATTCCCCTTAACTCTACTTAATAAGGTCTTTGGTAAACCTTCAATCTGCAGAGGGTTTATCCAGTCAGATGATCTGGATGAATTCTAAGGCCAGAGTCTTAATTTTTTGTACTTTAATCTTTTTATCTTGAGATCATATCCACAAATCCTAACTTAAAATTATTTTCCTGGGAAACTTTCTATGAAAAATAATTAGTAACGTCAGCTTCCAGAGTAATTGTTTTCATATTATCTAATGTCAACTTCCTAAGCTGGGTCTTTTAAGTGGTTCACAAGCTGAGAATGCTCGTGAAACAAACTGGGAAATTCAGCAGCTGAGTAGTCCTCATTCTATCTTTCCTACCAGATTTTTTCTTCTCCTTTTCCAGCTTCCCTAGTTGAGAATTGAATTGAGAATTATGAGAACTGCCTGCAAAATTTTATTGTCCTTAAATATTAATAAAAGGATGTCTAAGATGACTTTATTTTCATTCATCCTGTAACACAGATGCAGATCTCCAGGCGCGTTAGAGCCCACGTGGTGTGTGGTCTTGTCTCATCGCTGCTGGGGATAGAGCAGCACTCTTAGCGTGGTGCCTGGCACCTTGTGAAAACAAACTAGTTATATATAGCCTATTGATATTTCCAGAGGGATTATGCTGAAAACTTTTGCTAAAAATATGGCTTTCTCTTCCATATTAGTATTTTCACAGTTTGTACATCTGCAGCAGTTTTTTTTAATAAAAGGAAAGAAAGTGTGCTCACATGTTTCACTTACTCAGCCCCTATCCTCACATTGTGCAACAGAAACGTAAGCAAGGAGGTTTCTTGTGTTCATTCCCACCCCCACCCCACCCCCCCGTCTGATGATGAAAGCAGGGTGATATGAGGTCAGTCTCACAGTAGTAGCAGGACTAAAGTTTAACTTCAGGAAGTTGACGGTTATTTTTATTTAGATCTAAAAAAATAAGTACACTGTGTCAAAAATCCAGCAAAAATAATTGGTAATAGAAGCAAAGACATTCCAGACTCAGAAGTCCCATGAAGTCATCTCTATACCTCTTGCCAGCATAGGGTCTTTTAAAAGCATGTTCTCAGGGTCCTGGCCAGCCCAGCATCAGCTGCCCCAAAGATGGGGCTTCCATCATTTCTTTGGCCAAACATCATTGAAGCCCAGCAGGCAAGGTCTTCGGACCTACATTTCTCAGCTCAGTATAATCCCAGTGCCAGGAGACACCGCGTTAACTTCCTGTTAAATGCAACTTCTCAACCAACATTTGCTTCATTTGAGCCTGGGCACCTAGAAGCAAAATGTATACTGCTAAATTCAAACTCTTTTGATATTTACCATCAAAATTACCTTGCCCTTCTAAGTCTACATTTAGCCAAACCAGCACTCTATACTTGGCAAAAAGACAGGATTTTTAATGTATGTGACATGAAAAGCAATGGCATACATGAAGGTCACAATTTATCGCAGAGTCCAGTAGGTTCCTTTTTTCCTGATAAGAAGATCAACAGGAATAGCATTTGTGTAGGGCCTCCCACTCTGCAAAGTAAGCCAAGATACATTACCTCATGGGTATTTTATTCTTTTGAGTCCCACCAATTTAACACTCAGCAGGTCCAATGCCGCGCGCCCAGCAGCTGAAGGCCGGGAAGACTCAGGTGGCAGCACCGTGCATGGTGTTTTCAGCTCTTTTCCGGCAGTCAGGGAAAGTGTGGGGCAGCTCACGAGAGGATGAGTTCATGTCCAGCCTGGGAAAGCGGCACAGCGGCCTTTCCTGCTGCTCGGCATGAAATGAGCCATGAGCAGCATGAAATCACTGACCACAGGTGTAGAGATTCACAGTGACATAAATATCTTTGCTGATTAGCAGTTGGAGGAAGGCTGTGGGAAGATTTGCCACACGCTCCTCCTGGCCAAGTCGGCCTCTATAAAGAAATGGTCGTTTAGGCCACATGGTTGCCAGGGAGCTAGATGAGTCTTATTTCAACTTCTAGTTAAAGGATTCATGAGGAAGAATTAGAGAAAGATGCGGATGGATACTTATCTCGGGAAAAAGAGGAAGGGGTAAAAGAAAAAAATCATAAAGTACAAAACTGATAGGTATATTTGACCACAAATACTTAAAATCCTCTGTGTTAGGGATTAAGAAGCATAAATGGTATGTACAAAATAGGAGAAAGTTAAGAATAATATATCAAAGGGTGAAGCCAAACAACTTACATGCACGACCCATGGACATGAACTAAGGCGGGTGGGATTGCTGGAGGGAAGGGGGGTGCTGGGCAGAGAGGAGCAAAGGGAAAAGAAATTGGGACAACTGCAAGAGCATGATCAGTAAAAAGTACTTAAAAATTAAAATTAAAATCCTCTGTGTTAAATTTTAAAAAAACAACTCCATAAACAAAATTTACAAAGACAACTAAAGGCAAAATTGTAATCTAGATGACAAATTATTAACAGGACAACTATATAAAATGTTTTAAAATTCCTCTTAAAAATGAGTTTAAGTGATGTGAAAATATGCAAGGAAAATGGAAAGCAAATCACCAAAGGAGGGGTAAAGTTATAAAATATATGAAAAGTATTCAAATTCCCTAATAATGAGATATATGTAAATTATGTAATAAATATACCATGTTTGCATATGAAACTTGATGACTTCTTTTTATTGTAACATTCAGCCTTAGCTAGGATATAGAGAGACTACACTATCTGATTTCAATTTTAAACTCTTCTATTTTATTTAATATCAGACCAAATTTTATTTATTTATTTATTCCTGCATCATTTTGTTAGTTTCTTATCAATGTAAGCAAAATACAGTAGGATTTTTAACCTAATTAAAAGTTTTAGTCTTTTAATGGAAAAATCAATTCCAACTATGTTTATTGTACTATTGGCATGATTGATTTCTTAAGTTTTGCTATAAATTTTCTAGTTTCCTTTCATTCTGAATTTCTTTTTATTATCTAGTCAATGCTTTGTTTACTTTTAATTTCTAATGAAATTTAAAATGTGGAAGTCCTATGGCCATTACTATCACATATAAATATAACATATGTACTAACCATAACCCTGGCTGGTTTGGCTCAGTGGATTGAGCGTCGGCCTGCGAGCTAAGTGTCGCTGGTTCGATCTTCCAGTCAGGGCACATCAGAGAAGGAAAACTCTGATTCCAAAAAACCTCCGCTGCCTTGCGGCATACCTCTTCAGGGGAAGGCTAAGGGAGTAAACCCCGACAGAAAATCCGGAGCCGGAGTCCCTAAGGCGGTTTGATGTTGTAGTCAACACCGGCAACTCCTGCGGCGCACCTGAAGCCAAGCTGTATTGACTCCGTCTTTCCCTTGGACCCTTCAGCTGCGAAGAGAGGGGGGGTCTGCTGCATGGGCAACAGCAGACCCTCCATATCACCCTGCCCAGGCTCTGTAGCTTCAGCTTCACTGGAGAGGACACTCCAGCGTCATCGCAAGATGTCGATTCAACACGGGAGGAGACAGATACCGTGTCACTCCCGAGTCGGACTGCACAGCCATTCTCGGCGGTGCAGATAGACTCTTAAGAAGCTACACCATCGTCTCTCGAGACGGACGGCTGCCAATACTAACCATAATAATTATAAATAGGCCATTACAGAAAAATATACAAATAATTAATATTAAGAAATATTAAATATATTAGGTTTTCCAGCTGATAGAATATTTTAGTTATTCAAATTTTTATTTACAAAATATTTTGATGTGTAAAAAATCTCATAATAAAAACTTGACAAGTAGTACAGTATGATCCCAAATATATTATATACATGTATACATATGAGTACATGTAATACTCTTCATAGAAAAAAGACCGAGAGGTAAATATATCAAAATGGCAACAATAATTGTCAGCTATTTATCAGTTATGGGTAACTTTTTCTGTACTGTATTTTTTTTTAATTTTCCAAATTTTATGTAATAGTTTATACTTTAAAAACTTTTTAATTTATTATATTTTTCCATTACCATTTAGCCCCCCTATACCCAACCTCCTGCAATCACCACACTGTTGTCCATTACCATGAGTCCTTTATCCTTTTACTTGGTCCCTCCACCCCATCACCTTCCCCCCGCCAGAGTTGTACTTTTTTATAATCCACAAACAACCACTAAAATGAATTTTAACTCATGCTTTTCAGTGACCTTCGCAGAAAACAAAAATATCAGAAACACTTCTAATACCTTCTAGCAGATTACAGGGATTATTTTGAAGACCAAAACCTGAGTTGGCAATGAATAGTCACAGATCAAGCCCTTTAAGAAGGGTGGCTAGTTTCAGCCACACTAGGTCCATATCTGTAAATGGACAAATGAGTGAAATGGAACTTGATTTGCACTCTGCCAAACTGTTCTCATATATTACATACAAGTTACAACCTTGAGATGCCCTCTAGCCCACAGGTTATCTAACATATACCAAAAGAACATAAAACATAACACTCCAGCAGCTGGATTTTTAATTATAAAACTATTTCAGCATTGTTCTGAAGTCAAGATTTAATGCAAATGCAGCAGGCAAATGTACCTTTCCCCAGTTTCTATCACTTAATTTTAATTCTGTTGCTCTTAAGAATTCAGCCCTCATTTCATGTTTCATTTACAAAGACTCTGATTTTGTTATTTTGAAGTTTATAACCTGATTTGTATCCATTGTTCAGTCCAGTGGAGCGAATTTGCATGGCAATCATAAGTTGCAAACAATAAACTCAAATCACAAGTGAAATTTTGCCATCTTATAAGGCTACCGTGAGTTTTAATGCCAAATTATTGGTCATTTTTCTTAATGAAATGGAATTTTTTGCTACCAACTATTTTCTATTGAATCCTTCCCAATTGATTATAAATGGCAAAAGAGAGAGCTTGAATTAAGTTGATCTATAGAGCAATTTTAATTCTTATATATTCCCACTCTGTTATACCACTTAAATATAATTAAGATATATATCTTTTCTTAATAGGTGTCTTAAAGTTTGAGCATATTTTAAAAGTAAGACAATTGGGAATAAAGCAATACAAATTGTTTAAAAGGAACAAGAGAAAGCAGAGTTTACTACACATTTAAAATAAATTGATTACTATTGGACACCAAATTTGCCTCCGGTTTTTATGTCAGTAAACTCAACTAAAGAAACATTGAGTTACAAAAAAGAAATAAGCTAGAAAATGTATCAGCAAAGATAAACTTTTTACTGGATCTCAATTCAAATGAAATTTTATCACATGGTTCCATTTATAAAAAATGTTGAGCATCAGCATAAAATAATTTCTGCCACAGTTTTACCAAAGCTAGGGGGATTATATGTAAGTGGACAGTGTACTTACCTGCCCTCCATACAAGAGAACTGTATCCTAACCATTGGCTCTTGTCTTCCCACTAATGTAGTCATGTAACTCTCTCCCAGGTACCGAAAACTCATCAAGTTTGAAACTGAACTACCTGCCCCTCAAATCCTGCTGAATTAATCAGTGTTTTTGATTGCACACAACAGAAACTAATTTGTAGTTGCCTTAGCAACTGGTATTTTGTTGTCAGGCTCCTAGGGCAGCTTACAGAAACTGAAAGCAGCTGCTCTCTACACCCTTTAGGGAACGGAACTAGACATTGAAAGTCTGCAAGAAGCCTGGCATTTCTTATCTCTGCTGCTCTCTCATTATTGGCCTCATTCTATTGCAGACCTGCACTGTCCAGGTCAGAGGACAAGTGCCCCACAGATCCTTCTTTGATGTGGGTCCTCCAGTTCAGGCCATACAAAAACATGGACTGCCTCTTTCTACTTACTCTACAATTTTGTCAAAGGAAGGCATTTTCCAGTTCCCAGAGCACAACACGCTGTGTTCCCATCACAATCTTTGCTATGGAATGCTGCCCGTTTACCCATCCAGCACATCTTTGCTAACTAGGCACCCTTAGGTATTCAACTTGAAAGTCACTTCCCCCAGGAGACCTTCCCTTAATTCTTAGATCATTCATTCACTCAACAAATATTTACTGAGGACCTCCTATATCTCAGTCACATGCAAGCTGGGTATTGGATGAATATTTGTCTCTACCTTAATGGAACTTATAATCTATGATAAATATGTTTACATTATGATAAATATGATAGATGAAAGCAATAGGATAAAGAATAATAAGGGGAGCTCAGGGTGGTCAGAGAAGGCTTACCTGAGTAGGTGATATTTCAGCTTATACCGCTGAATATTACATATTATATTCAAATATATGAATATTACATATTAAATATATGTACATGTAGAGTAAAAATGGTTTAAAATAGGTCAGAATTATAAATAAGAGAGAAAGTTTGTAGACAGCTATTCAGGGAAAGAATTGTAACAAGTTGGTTACATAATTTACATGAAAACTATTTTTGTTAATTTTCAAAATAAAATTACCAAAATTGATCAAATTACATAGCTAAACTTAAACAAATAATTATAGACAAAAATTAAGATAGCATTTTAACTAAGTTGGAAAGCTGTGCAATTCTACAACGTTGAGAAAGGAATAAGAGACATATAGTTGTATCTATAAGTATTTATGTTTGGGGTATGAAAAACATTTAATTGAATTAATATCAAAAAGAGAATTTGAAAAGTGGAAAATGTGGAACTAGCCTAATAAAACCCTGTACAAAAGTAATAGCTACAAACCTGTAGGACATTGTCCAATGCAGCATAGGTCACAGAGGAGAAATAGCATGTTTTGAAACATCAGTTTTAGTCCCACTTCCACCACCAGCTTTTGTCTTAATCTGTTCTGATACACTGTGGTTCTAGGGAGTAATCTAACCAATGAGCACTTTCTCATTCAAGGCACTAAATTATATTCTTCTCCTCTAAAACACTAAATGTGTTAGAAAATGATGTCAATGAGGGAATTTCATGTTAGCCTAAACCCTGGGAACAGAGTTTAAGAAAATTTTTTTTTATTAGTTCACTAAATTTTTCATTACTTCATAGTTTAATAACTATTTAATGGTGCTCATTAAAATGAAGAAAATTGTTTCACAACTTTGTATTAATATTAGTTTATTTCTCTAACTTATTTTCGTAGAATTTTAAACTTAAAGAAAAAGTCACAAAAGATTAGTACAAGGAATTCCTATATATCCCTTACACAGACATACCAATTAATTTGCTTTATCATTTTTCATAATTTTTGGACCATTTAAGATTAAGTTGGAACACTGTTACCCTTTACCCTGAAATGCTTCAGTGTGTATTTTCTAAGAATAAGTATATCCTCTTACATAACTATGACTGAGTTCTCAAAATCCAGACATTTAATGAAGTTACAATACTATTATTTAATTCACAGTCTATAGTTAAATTTCATCACCAATTTTGTGTATCAATAATGACCCAAAAGAAACTTCATGAAAAATGCAAGAAAATGAATAAGTCACTAAACATAAAAGAAACAAAATCTTTCCTCTTGGAGGAAGAAAAGAAATAAAAGACAATGCTCTCTGCTATTCTCTATAATTTTAGAGATTTCATTTTTTCCATAATGCCGGAAGAGCTCAGAGTTTCCTGCGAAGTCTCTAGTTTTTCTTTCCAAAATCAGTTAACAGGGAACAACACTTCTTAAACAGAAGTGCATGGCGAGGTCAGGCAGATAGATCTCTTTAAGCTGATCAGTAGAACAGGAACAAAATTAATGCTTAGGTGTGGTGACAAAGTGTGACATTTATTTCCATGAAATAGCACGTGTCAGTCTGGGGGCCAAAAACATTTAGCACAGAAAATAGCTACCAGGAATTATTTTGCACTTTAAAAATGCTCTTTACTTCCTTCACACCCTCTCAGCTTCAAATTAATGACTAGAAGCAAGATAGGGTTTCTGCAGAGCCTCAACGCATAAAGTTCCTTCTCCTCAGACAGAATAGCGAAATAGTAACCTGAATGGATTTTGTATCTTGGTACATGCACAAAAACACATGTGATATTAAATAAATACACAAAATTATTCAATACAACAAAGTTTAAGAAGTCACCTGTAAGAATTACAGGAGAATTGTTATGGATATCCATAAACTAATTGGTAAATAATGTTGAGAGGCAGTATAGTTTACTGAACTAGGAGATTAGCATCTCAGCTCTATCCCTGACTACATTAGTGATATGGGGCAAGTTTTTAGTTCTCTGAATCTTAATTTTCTCGTGTATGAGGTGGAGATAGTAATCAGTCTCTTTTTGGTTTTTATATAGATTGAGACATTATACATAAAACACCTAGTATAACTAGGTGTTATCTCTTTGGTATGAGTATTTGAATAGTTCTATATGGAATTTTTATATATTTCTAAACACTGTAGACTCTCTAGGCTTGTGTCAGGGTATATATTTCTGAAAGCATCAGTGTCTCTCTTCAATAAACTTCGTGGTACAGTTATTTTTTCTGAAAAATAAAGGGATGGAAAATATAATCAAGTGTTTTACAAAAATATTGTCTTCAGTTCTGTAACCAGCATTACATGTGAGTCTATTAATCATTATCACTACAAGAAATGCAAACTTCACAAGAGTGATTTCTTTTGATACTGTAATTAGTTAGACTTTGGAACTTTGTTGGATGGGGTGCTAACATGGAAAGAAACAATGTTTACCTATATTTACATCCTATTCAAAAGCATGGAAATTATTTTTGAATGAGTTAAGTTTGCAATCTCTGAGCAAATCTATGCACCTGTGACCAGAGATCATATCTTAAGAGGCAGGGTAATATAATGGGGAGCAAATGGGCCTTGAAGGTAGGTGCTTCTAGTTTACAAATCCCAGCTCATCTACTTACTTCCTGTATAATTTGGGATGTGCTTCTTAAATCTGGCTCAGCTTTATTTTGTACTCTTTCAACAGGAATTACCAATACTTACTTTTAAGGGCTGTTGTACATATTAGAGGTAATATGCAATGCTCACCAAACATTTGATAGGTGTTTAGTCAATCATGTCTCCTAGTTATATATTTAGCTACTTTGATACAGAACTTTATGACTGACAAACTGTTCCTAGTCAGCTACCTCCTTTAGATCTTTCTCTTTCAAGTGGCATCCTCAAAAATCATCCTTCAGTTAGATAAGGGGATCTTTTGTTAGCAATGGTGCTTGATTGGTTTTTCTCTTTGAAAACGGGGGATAGAGCTGTTCTCTAGGGTGATAATAGTATCTATACAAACTGCTAAATAAGCATCAGGAAGGTAAAAGCAGACTGTGACCGAACTCGTTAGCAATGACCCCCAGATTTGTTTCCCAAAGAAATAACATTCATGGCAAAAAAAAAAAAAGAGTACTTTCTGAGTTAACTGGGCAAGGAGTGAGGGGAAAACTTTAAAATGTCAATAGCTTATCTTTAAATTTGAGATCTACTTAGCTCCTAAAGCTCATAAGCGGAAGTTCCAATCCTTCCACTCCCCTTCAGAGTGAACCCAGAGTAAGATGATGAAATGAACAGAATTTTAGTTCAGTGCATTTCTCCGCCCTAACTTGCCAGTTCCCGTCTAACCATCCAACAAGGCCAAGTCTTTCTGATCTTTCCTCAGTATTCTCCCCCCCTGAAACCTCAGCTCTGCTGTTTCATTAACACAGAAACGAATACAACTTTCGCTTTATTCTTCCCATTAGTTTTTGTATTTCAGCAGAGGTTAAGGGCCAGTATGTCAACTGAAAACAGGAAGCATAATTTGTTTAAAAAAAAATTTTTTTAAAGTCAGGCTTCTGGAGGAAAGGGTGCCAGATTAGGAAGATGATTAGAACTTCCTGCAAACATTGTCATACTGGGTCATTGGTGCCCGTCTCTTGGGCATTTTAGTTAATACGAGAAAAATGAAAGTGTCCATCAGACACACCTTTGGCTTATTCAAAATGAAAATCATGTAACTGAGTCCTATGGGAAAAGTAGTTCTCTTCAATCTAGGTTATCAATTTTATTCAATAAAACAAGTTTAAAAATGAGAAACTTGGCACTGCTTTTATCCACTAAAATGTTAGTCCCCAGGTAATTTTTAAAGAAATATTTTTAATCCCTCAGATTTCGAAGAAGTATTTTAATCCCATGTGCATCTAGATATTGTCCCTCTTAATACTCGTTAGAGTCCTGGAAGGTAAGAACCATTATTATCCTTGTTTTGTGAAAGCGCAGAGAGGAAAGTCGCTAGGATTGGGTAAGTATATCAACAGAGCTGAGGCTAGAATTAATTTATCTATTCAGTGGACTATTGACTGAGTATCTATCGAGAGCCACGTCCCCTGCAGCCCAGTGCCACTGGGCTTTCCTCCTTGGTATTGCAGGATTTCTTCTCTGCTTGGCTTTGGTATGGCAGAGCAGAAGGCACCATGCAACCTTTTATTACATTAATGCCATGAGTGGACCAAGGAGGGAGAGGGCTTTGGCTCCTCCCACTTACACTGCACTGCAAAGCCCAGATGCCCCAGCCCATACAGGGTGATGTTCCTGGCAGTATTCCCTGGGTTAGGCTGCATGTGCCTAAGAGAAAAAAAAACAAAAAACTCAAAGCTCTTCTCTTTGATCTAGAACTGTTATTCTTTCAGAGGATTTTATCCCACAATCTTTCTTTGAGCAGAAAAGTAGTAAAAACTAACTAAAGAAGTTGACAGCCAACCTATATGAACATAACATAATTTTCTTCCTAAATTTAAGGCCAGCCCTAATTAAAACCATAATTCAAAGAGGTTTGGTTCTCTGTGGCTCCTACATATATATACCTGAGTCACATGAAGGAAAGCCAGAGCACTATTTACCCCCACTGGTCTGGCAGTACGTTCGTTGATCTTTTGTGAAGGAAATATTCCTGAAGTCATATAGCATGCAGATGGACATATGAAACACTGAAGTTGATAATTCCGCATCTCAGGTTCCTGTCAGTATGCAAAGACTTTAACAACAACTCAGCCTCCGCTCCCATCCTCCATAATTTCCATTTCACCATTGCCTAAAGCATTTTTCTTCACAGAGTAAAGTCACATTTGGCACATTTAGTGCTATATCAATGAGTTATTAACTAAAATTCACTAATTCTAATAAATTAAAAATGATTAAATTAAAGATTAAAATTAAACATTTTATCCATGATATAATTTATAATTTAGATCTAACATAAATTATAATAACGCTTTAACTTGTACATTGCACTGTGCTTTCTCTAGAGCATTTTTGCAGACATTTCCACGTAGCTTATAGCAGAGGTTCTCAAATTTTAGCTTTTGTGGGAAACCTCTGGATTATTTGTAGTAACATCGATTACTGCTCACCATCAGAATGTCTGGCTCTCTAGGTCTGGGGTGAGGACAAAAAATTTGCATTTCTAGCAACCTCCCAAGTGATGCCAATGCTGCTTGTACAGATACTACACTTGGAGAACCACTGGCTTGAAGGACCATCTCTCCTGCTAGGACTGGACTTTCTGTCTATGAGCCATTTTGAAAGCTCTAGAATTAGTGAAGAATTAATTTCTCCCAGTTTTACTGAGATATAATTGATCTATAACATTTGTAACTTCAAGGCATACAACATGATGATCAATGAGCAAGGAATTTACATTAGGATCTAAGAAATTTACGTAAAGATCTAAGAGGATTGATAGGGAGGTGCTTTGAATATCATCTACTATTATTGTTTGTCCCTGGGAATTCGGACTCTTCAGAGAAGGTGTTGCTCTCCTCACAGAACTCAGTCACATCAACACCTGTGTGACCAATGGCCATCTGTGTTCTCTGGAACCTTGCTAATGGGAGAGCATGTCAAAGATCTTTACTGAATTTTATAATGTTCCACTTATGGGTGGAACATCTTAAGCACTTTTTTTATGTAAAGGAAATTAAGAGCGTCTTGTCTAATATATCACATTAATCCAAAGAAATTACATGGAGCTAACTCTTTGGTGTGATGTGACATAAAAATCAAATTAAAAGGGGGAAATAAAGTCTGTAGTTATATAATCTATATGCCTTCTAAAAGCAAAAAAGAAAACTGGGTCACCAGCTGAGTCCCCACATAGGTCTAGCTGTTAGGAAAGGACTAAGGAGTATTCTCGACTATCAGAAACGCACATATATATCTACCATTCTTAAAAATAACAGAATTGGTCATAGCTTAGACTAAGCAAAAATCTGAATATTTTCATTTATAAATGTATAACCTCTGCCTGCTCCTGACTTCCTATGAGGATCACTTAATCTCTCACTGCATTTTCCCATTTCCATAATAAGGGACAATTATGTTGACCTGCCCTATAATTATGTGAAAACACTATTAATGGAAAAGAGCACTTGCAAGAACTCAGCTTTCTAAAATGTGAATAATGATCAAAGTACTTATTACTATATCTTTGCTCAGTTTGGTTAAGCAATTTACCTGAGAGTTCATGCTATAAAATATGGGTACTAATAGCAATGAAAAAAAAAAAAAAGAATTCTGTTTTACACATAGACATGTAGAAATAGTGAAGTTTTTGAGCTTTTTGCTAGTATAAGGGGAGTGTAAAGTGTTAAACCAAATGCAGAGGACAATTTTCCTTCACGTCTATTAATATTAATTTTATTGTACTATCTTTCCAATTACTACTGTATTTTAGATTAATAACCACTGACTTTGCTCAACCCTTAGTCATTTTTCTATTCACTTATTCATTCACCAAATACTAATACCTAGTGGCCCTACATTTTAATAAAAGTTACATAAGCTCCAGATACAAGACACTGAAACATGAAATTAAAAGAAATAAAGACAACAAATGAAAAGATACCTGGCATCTATGGGATATGTGATTTTAAAATAAATTTAAAATCATAGTATCAAATATGCGGCCTTTGTGGTTCTTCAAATTGTTGCTTTACTTTGAAACTACATGAAATACATACTTATATCTTTATCATATGTTCACTTGTCAAATTGCATTCATTAATCCATTCATCCATGCATGCAACAGGCATTAAAATATATTAATTTTTAATCGTATTTCAGGACAGCTACAAAACACAGCATTACTCCAAGAGGAACTGAAGACCAAGTTTTTCTTTAGAAATAGAGTCAAACATTCCTCTTTCACAAAATCTCTAATAAAATTGGTCAAATACCATACATATATCAGTTTCATGCTAAATTAGCACTGAAGTTTTATTCAAGTATTTTGGGACAAAATAGAACATTAGTATTATGGAACTCTGACTTTAGGAAATGTCACTGTGGCTTTTCCTTTGTGCTTAATTTGTTCTTTAAAAACTAAATATGAGTAAGATATATTTCTAATTATTTTAAAGTCTTTTAAAATTATATTACATTTTCAAATAAAATCACCAATTTTGCTATATTTAAATGGAGAATAATGTTTTAGAGCTTATTTATATTATATTATAAATTTTTGAATTTCATAGCAATTTTCCAAAGATTATTGAGGGTGTACTGTGAACCAAACACCGTGCAAGTCTCTGGTGATGCAGTAATGAGTAGCCTAGAGGTGGGCCTGGAAGTGTTGAGGTCAGTGTTAATCTCTGTCCTTACTTACAAGATTTACTTGACCATAGACTTAACTTTTGGACTAATAAGTGGTATCAGAGCATTTACTGAGCAGTTTCAGACTCTGATGAAAAATGACTAATATTTCAGAGCAGTGACAATGGTATCTTATACTATGGAACCTCAAATAAGCCATCCAATTAATATGTTTCTTTGATAAACTTACTACATTAAATTTTAAATGTTCACACTTTAAGTCAATGAATAACAAAAATTTCATCTTTGAAATGAAAACTGAGGTCTGTTTTTCCAAAAATGCAACAACTTTAATTGTTTTAACCCTGAAGATAGCATTTCTTCTCCCACTACAACAAACCTCCATGAAGTAGCACTGAATTCTGCTCTCAAGAAATGGACTTCTACTTAGTGAAGTGCTTCTGTTGTTTATATTTCTCGTTTATAATAGCTATGGGTCATTGTTTTGTCTCAGGAGCTTATCTGCAAAGCTATTGCTAGACAATATTTTGAAGCAGCAAAGTTTGTTTAGATACTTTCTTCTGAGAGCCATTCAGTCATTTTTTGAAGATGTCTACCTACTTCAGTTAGTTGCCATCTTTAATCAGAGGATATTAAAATTTTTAAATAAAAACTTCTTACTCAAAAATCACAAAAGTAAACAAGTGTAAAACAAACTTAAGTAATTAAAATTTTAAATGATATTTTATAAGTTTACAGCATTTATAGTTTGGAAGTGATTAAAGTTTAAAACTACATGAAAATTTTGAGGACGCCCTGTAAATAGATAGATATACAATACTTAGATATAAAATTTAAATATAAATGTATACTTTTACTAATAGTATGTAATACATACTAACTTATAGAATTATATGTCTTACATGTAAATTTGTATAAATGTATATATGAATATTTCTTCTAGTATATATGTAAATATGACATGACTATATTACACGTATGTGTGTGTGTGTGTGTATCCTCTGTAATTCACTCATTTGCCAAGCCACTGACGTGTCAAACAGAGAAGGAAGAAGATATGTTATTGAGTTAATCTGAAGTTCTGTTAAAGCTAGAAAGCTACTTTGTATATAATCAGTTCTTATAAAGAAAAAAGATGTTTCATAATACCAATCTAAATTTGGGAGAAAGACAGCAGTCATGAAAGAATAGATTTTTTTGTCTCAAAATTATTTTATTCTGATCCATAGTTTTATGCTCTTTGGAACAATTTAGTTTATATTGTATCAAAAGATAGTTAACTTAATGCCATTTATTCTGGGAATAGAATGACCCAAAGGTAGAATTTTCGTATCTTATACTTGTTCATAAACTTATACTATCAAACATAGACACTCTCCTTTTTAAAAAGTAAAATTGTGTTGAAGTTATAAAGACCTATATTGTTGAATAAACTTCTAAAACACAGTTATAAGAACATCTTATTATCTCCCTTTGGCAAACACATGGAATCATTTTGTTTCTTTTTTGCAACAATTTGCCATTTTTAAACTGTATGACCTACCTGAATGAAATAAAGTTTCATAAATTATCATTTCACATTATTTCATATTCTCTGAAATTTTTTGAAAGTCTTATTAACATTCTTAATTATCATAGTTAAATAAATAAACCATATACAAATCTAAGTTATTCAAAATGTTCATTATAAATTACAATTTAATTATTTTCTTTACCTTATCTCTGAATTAATATTGGTAGCATTTTATCTTCTTTCCCCTTCTTTACATTGTTTCAGAAAGGGTACTGACCATTTATCACTAACAGAAAATAGTAGTGTGATGAATTGATACAATCAAAGGAATAAATGCCAAAGGAAATGGTGTCCCTACCACGCTCTGCTGCTTTTTAGCAGTGTTATTTTGGCATACATTGCTTCATCATTCAGAGTCCAAGTTTCCTCACCTCAACAAACAAAAAAACCAATCCAGTTTACACAGATGGATGCTAAAGTCTCTCTGTATTTTACTGCCAATGAATCTTTTTACAATAGTGGTTTCTCATCTTTACGTTGACCCCTCATCAGAATAGCTCATTGATGCTTATCTTTTTATTCTAATCACTTTTCAATTGTCCTTGTTTGTTTTCTGTGTCTAGAAATGACAATGGAAGCAAAAGGGTGAATTACAATTTTGCTCACATGGTCCACTAAGATTACACACTGATTTTTCCTCATCCACAATAATTTTTTAAATAGTATTAAGTCACTTTTAAACTCAATATGAAACAAGACTCTAAACCACATAATGAATATGAAGCAAAATAAAATATTTGAAGCCATTAATGAAACATCTATAGCCAAAGAAGTAATTAGTGAACGGAAGTTATACACATTCTGCAATGCATATAGAGAAACGTTTAAAAACACTTGTAATAAAGATGTTTTGAAAAACATTAAAAATAAAAGGAAGGAAGGAAGGAAGGTAACACTGATTGCCTATTTTCATTCTAATTCCTAGCTGGCAAACTTTCATATTGACAAACATACTAACTAAAATTTCCAGCCTTGATTTCAATGAGTACACTGTATGTACCGCATTGTTGATATCCAGAAGGGGTAGATTGCAATTTGGCAAAGCAGAACCAAATTGAGTTCTTGGCTACTGGCTCCTTTTGCTTTGTGTTTAGCATACACACTATGGCCTGCTCTACATCAGCTTCTGCTCCCAACCTTAATTGAAAAGCTTCTCTGCCTTTGATGGGATAATTATTTCATTTATTAATTTGAACATAGTTCTGAGAAATCCAAACAGGTAGCTTTTGAGATAGCTCGTGAGTCCCTAGTAGCCTAGCAACTTCTGTTATACAAAGTCCAGATGTGTAAAAAATTCAAATAATTGGGGAAAACTACAGCAGGGAGTCAGTATTAAAAAGTCATCTTTTAAAATATATTGTAAGTTGGTCAAATGGGAAGATAGAAATGTGTATAACTGAAGAAAGATAGGAATGTTTATAAGTAATTTCTAGAAGATTATTATTACAAAAAAATTATTATAATTTTCTATTTAACTGAGTCCAGGGAAAGAAAAGAAATTTCAGTCTCAAGATGTGGGATTACCATTTCACCACAAAGACTTTCCCAGTAATTATAACTATAATTAACATTCATGAAACACTTTGTGTGTTTAGGCTCTTCTCTAAGTATATGCCATGCATTAATGTTTTAATCCTCCAAACAACCTGTTAAGGTAAATATTTATATTAGCCTTTTATATTTAAAAATGAAGAAACTGACGCTTGCAGAGGTGACATGACTCACCCTAAAGATCTCAGTTTTATAGCAGAAACCAATAAGGACACGAACTTCACTTTAAAGCATACTTTATTACGAATGTGTTTGGAATTAATTTTCTGAAGAAGGGTGTAGATCTCATTATCTACTTAGAGACCATAGGTTAAAAATACAGATATTTATAAAAATTATGCACACATATTATTTTTATTTTTATTTATTTTGTTTCTAAGGCTAATATTTTGATAATCCAGTGAGAACAATTGCATATATGAGCTCCTTGTGAAAGAAGAACACAAGTAACACAATCAGTAAGTTTATGGAACAACTTGGAATTAAATTTGCTTACTTAGTATAAGAAAGCATTTTCCTCCTTGAGCAGAAATAAAATTAATAAATAAAATACATACAATACAAGTTTATAATTTGTTTGTAACTTGGAAAAGAAAATTATACATATATGTACAAAAAAAATGAGGAAAAAAGACCAAAATATTGGAAGTGGTTGTGCTGAGTTGGTGAGACTCTAGCCAATTTTCTTTTTCCTTTTCCATATACTGTTCATTTTATTTAATGAGTAGTTGTTACCTCTGTGATAAAAAATATTTAGGTATGAAAAGAAAAAGTGTAATTATAGAGTGCTATAATCAAAGTCCTAGAGTCCCAGTACAGAAAATTTTAGGCAGTAATATGCACATTTGTTAGAATTGAGATCTTAGAAACTTACTAATTTTCAGTTCTGTATTTAAACTTTCCAGATATACCAATGTCATTCATATAATTGACCTGATGCTGAGTCCCTAGTCAAAGACATAGTCTTCAAATGCAACATTGTAACTGGAATAAATAAAATTCACCTGATAGAATGATTTCCATTTCGAAAATAAATAAGAAACTTCTGTATTTTTATAGAATTCATTAGGCTGACATTAGTTAATAAAACCATACAGGTTTCAAGTGTACTATTCAATAAAACATTATCTGCAGACTGTATTGTGTGCCCATCACCCAAAGCAAAGTCTCTTTCCATCCCCATTTTCTCCCCCTTTGCATACCTCTCCTTCCCCCTACCCCCTTACCTACTTCAACCACCCTTCCCCTGTGGCTATCAACTTCATTCCAAATGTGAGTATTTCAAAGGTTGCTTTGACCAAAGTCTTTAGAAAGAAAATAAAGCCACGGTCTGCAGTTCACCTCCAAAGTTTTAGATTGATTTAAAATTGAGATTTTTCTGCTGAGTTGTCTGGAAAGCTTTTTCATTTTGTTTTGTTTTTGTTATATGTACTACAAGGTCCAAAATGACCTACGGCATCTGTTTATTTATATGATATGAGATTAGGAAGCCTGTTAGTTCTAAAATAGCCTAGAAGAATCTTCTCTTTCCAAGGTAATTACCATATTTCTAATAACTTGAGTCTCAGAGTTGCCAGCAATTCTTGAGAGAATCACTCTGCAAATTAGATTTTCAATAATGTGAAAGGTAAGACTTCATCATTTCCTGTCTAGAAATCAATATTGTTTGAGGACAATCTAAGACAGTTGAGGAAGGGAATTTTGCCGGGAACTCTTACGGGATCCCTCTCTGTCATGCTTTTATCTGAACCAAGATGGCTCCTCTGTGCCGTCCTCCGTCCTCAGCTCAGTCACAGAGTTCTCACAGGCTGAGTCCAGCTCCAATCCCTAGAAACAAAACTTCACTCCCTCTCTCTCTAAAACCAAGTCATCTTTCAAGTGGTAGCATTCAATCTAATGTGCCAATGGTCATCTTCATGTTTCCTGGCCACATAGGCTGGTGGTTCTGAAAATGATAAGTCAATGCCCACTTCGCTGGTGTAATCTTCATCATGGTTCAGTCGAGTCTCAGCCTCCGAGCATGGTGTTTTCCTCTATGTCTCCAGTTCATTTCTGGCACACAGGATTTTTCACATAAAAGTTGGATTTTTCTAGGATAAGGAAGAGGAATCATATCATTTTTATATAATTTCCTTCTCTTAAAATAACTATTTCCACCAATCAGTTAAGAAGAATCATTTCATTTCTAAAAATAAAAAGCATAACAAATGTCTCCTAACAGAGAAATCCCCTTTCCTTTTTCTGTTTCCCTTCAGGTAGAGAGTTCAGGGAAAGGAAAAGGTGGGAGTTAAATGAAGAGCTAAAAGTTCATTTTAGATTTAGCCAGACTTCTACCCAGGGACTGGAGGGGATATTTCCTTACCAACACCTGGAACACCCAGTAAACCAGAATCTTGAATGAGAGGCCTAAAAGCCAGTGTGCTTTTTAAATTCCCAGGTGCTTCTAATAAGCATCCAGGTTTGAGAAGCCCTAGAGTTTCCAATCATGAAATAATATTGAATACTTCCTGTGCCCCCAGCTTACACTTGCTACTACATATTACCTGCGTGACTTTTAATATTGTCTCTACTGTTTTTGCATCTGTAAAGTGGAGGTGGTGAGTGGTGACAACTACTTTTTTTTTTTTTTTCATTTTCAAAACCACAAGCAAAAATATTTACTTTCTATATGGAAACTGATTCTGTTTGAGGATGTTGTAAATGTGCATCAATGTGATTAGGATGATCCATATATGATTTCCATTCCATTCATTCTGTCAGAATTAAAGCTCCCAAGGTACTTAGTTAATGGCTATTTTTTTTCAATTATTTATTTTTTCAACAAATATCCATTAGGAGCACCTCATGATATTCCCTTATTTAAAATTCCCCATCACAGAATCATGGATGATGGAAAAACTGAGACCCAAAAAGTATTATGACTCATTTAAGACTAAATTACATTAGACTAATACATCTAGGTGTTTGTAAAGCTAGAAATAGAGACCAATACTCTTTCTTAATCTTTTACCTGAAGCTCTTGAGCCATATTTTATTACAGTTACCTATTGTTGCATTAACATTTAGTAGCTTAAAAAAATAAATATCATTTATTAATCTCTTACCATTCCTATGGGTCATGAATTTAGACAGGGCACCAGGAACAACTTGACTTTGTTCCTGGAAGTCTGGGGCTTCCACTGGAAGACATACATTGGAGAATAGAATCATTGGAAAGCTTTTTCATCACATGTGTGGCAGCTGATGCTCAGACTGTCCATCAGAACACCCATACTTGGATTTCTTGCAATGTGGTGACTGAGTTCCCAGGGGACGTTATCAAGAAAAAAGGGAGCCAAGGAAAAACCATTAGTCTTTTATAGCTGAGCCTAAAAAGTCATGAGGCATCCTTTCTGCCACACTCTGAAGGTCAAATCAGTTACTAAGGTATGCTCAGGTTAAGGAGGAGGAAATACAGACCCCACCCCTTGATACAAGAGTGCCCACATCACATTGTTAGATCACGTGGGATGAGATATATAATAGAGCTGCTAACTTTGGAAGAATACAATCTGTCACAAGTCAGAGCTTATTTTTGGGAATGTGGTATAAGTTGAAAACCATGCCCATCATTTTTTTATATATATAAATGGGGCAAAACAACACAACTTCACAAAGAGTACATCCTAGATCCTAGAAAAGCCTTAAGTCAATCATGCTTTATCAATGTATTCCTTACCTTCAAAAAACCCCACACACAACATATTATGTCCACATTGACGTTCTGAGTGTATGCTCTACCCTCATGCTCTGGCTTATTAATGTCATGTAAATTACGTTAGTAAGAGCCTTAGAAAATGAACAGTAGTTTTTCTTTCAATTTCCAGTGCTCAGAAAGTGAGAGAAACTTTAGTCCCATCATATGCACCCTCAAGAAGTCAGAAAAAAATATGTATAATATTTATCTAGGCAACCGAGTGGAAGAAAGTAACTTAATCTCTCCTGGAAGCCTAGAACTTTCCCCTTCCAAGCACATTCCTTACATCTTCTTTTCTTCTCTGTATCTTTCTATAAAAGGAAATTGTTTGTGTCTTTCTCAGTCACAACTGCATTTCTAGTATCAGTGCAGTACTTGGCACAATATGCACATATGTTGATCTACATATTATATATATGTCATGTGTGTTTTATGTGTAGAGATATGTGTCGATGTATATTGGATAATTTTATCTCCTTTCAGAAACATTGTATGGGGTACATGTGTATGCTGAAAACATATCAAAAGTCTTTTTATTAACATAATTTTTCTTCTGTTTATAAAAGAGAAGTAGAATCTAACTGGCTGTTTGAATATTAATAAGTAGGTTCATAGTTCAAAGTCATATTATCATATTAGAAAAATGTACCGTTATTTTAGAATATATGAGTGTTGTAAGACAGGAATCATTGACAAACTTTAACCCCAATAGGACATTATTTTCTGGTGATTCATGCAAAATAACCACAAAAGTTAAAAGATTTTAAATCATTTAACTAGTCTGATTTTATGATGGAAAACCATCGTTTTACCTTTTATTTTTAACTTACTACGTTGACATCTTGTTTGGGGAAATAGTTCTTGAATTTAAAAGGTAACTTGATCAGAGTCCTTGATTCAAACATCATTAATTGAATCACTCTTAACTAAAACCACAACTGAAGAGTCCTTTAAAACTATCTTGAATTCTAAAATCCATCCCCAAAGAAGTACATGTACAAATATTTCTTAATGTTACATTACTAAATGTGACAATTATATATTACATCCTATAAAAATGAAGGTCTTAGATAATGTCATGTGTATCTTACCATCCATCAGTGTGTACTACTCTACAATGAATGAACTGTTTGGAAAAATATCTAGTGTTGTCAGTCTACAAATGAAGGTCACAAGGTTTTTTAGATAGTTGATGAAATTTTTCTTGCAGAATCAATGTTTATGATGTGTTAATTTATAATCACTGTCCACACTTTTATTCTTAGCATGAAATAATAACATATTTTTCTATAAACTCCAAAAAACAGTATGTATGTATTGAGTATATATTTGTGTACACGCATATGCAATGGATGGCAAAATGGGTGGGACAAATGAGTCTTGAATTCCTCTGCCACTCAAATTACCCATAAACTGAGAAGGTAAGAACCATATGTGTAGATAGTATCTCATTTTAGTTTGCCTGAAATTTTCAATTCATCAATTGATTCAATTATCTAGGTAATTAAATATTCTAATACACAATTTTTAATGACTGCATAGTATTCCATAGTGTAGATGTATCAGAGTTTATTTAACAAATTTACTATATTAAGCATTTAGATTACTTCCAAATTCCACCACAGTAAACAATGTTACAAAAATATATCCATCATTAAATCTGGACTAATTTATGATTCTGTCCCTAGGGGGGAGAAAAAAACTGGTCCAAGTGTCTGGATGTTTTAAGGATTTGACACACAATGCAAAATTGTTTACAGTCTACAAACTTACACAGTTAATAAATAAAAACTTTATAAATTAAATACAACTTACTCTTCTGAAGACAAGTGTATTAGGCACACTATATAGATACTAACTCATATCTAACAAGATATGTAAAATCTGTAAGTGATACAATAAATATAGTGTACTTTTAGATGCCATTATAACTACTCAGCCCTAGTTGAAATATAGTTTTCACACAAATCCCACTGATGAAAAGAAATATATAAATTTTTAATTTTTACCCCTTTATTATTCTTACTTATGTAAAACCATCTGCAGTCATGAAAAACTATTGATATTTGTGACAAAACAGTATGTCTCAGACTACTATGGTCTTGAGTAAGAATGGTAACCAGTTAGATAACATACTTAGTCCTTGCTGTGGGAGAAATTTATTCTTAATAGCTAGTTGAAGCTTGAAGAAAACTTTGTAGGAAAGAAAAATACTCAAGACTCTAAATAAGACTTTTTAAATAAAAGTTGGCCTTTTAATTACCCAGAAGACATGACTATTAATCTTTTACAAGCCATAGATTTAATTTGTTCATGCTCAATGAGGTGACTTTTTGGATGTTTCCACTGAAATTTTCAGCGGTTATACTGACATCACTTATTAATTGAAGTCCACACTGATTGCTCTTGATTTCTCTGAATTCTGTATTTTGGTCTTGATATACAAAGGTAGCTCCAGAATGCCTTAAGGAGGGCTTCAGACAACAACCAGACAACAGTCTTTTCTGAATAACAGGAAGGGCAATGGAACACGAAGCTACAAACATGTTGTTCTCACTTAGGTGGATTTTACTTAGGGTGACTTGGGACATTGATCTTCTTTAAGTTAAATAGAAGGGCAAGAAAAAAAAAGAATATAATCACTATTAAAGCTCTATCAATTTAAATGTCTTTGTTATTTTTATATTTTTCTAGGAATGAAAAGATCGAATATGAAAGGAAAAATGTCGTTCTCACTCACTCGCTGGTGCTTCATACTGTTCATCTTATTACATGTAAGTAAAACAAAATTATGCTAAGCTATGTCAATCAAGAATGCTGAAATATGGAAGAATGTTTTCAGTATGAGTGAGTGTACATTACAGTAGTAATAGACATTGTTCTCCAGAAGCCAAAAACTAAGTTCTTTAAAACTATCATTTTCTTAATATTTGTTAAGAAATTTTCCCTCTGAACTTACATTGATTTAATTTAGTGTTAGGTTTACCCAGAAATGTGAGCCTTGTTGGTTTATAAAAATTTAGCATTAATTCAAGATATCACTTTATATCTTGGAAATTAATATTGAATGTTAATAATGTTTTTGGATAAAATATTTTTATGTTAAACATGTGAATTTGAGTTATAGTTTCTGGGCTGCTGTCTTTTTAAAACATTGGAACTCTTTCAGTCTGTTTATTGATTCCCAAATGCATTTCTTATCAAAAACTAAGAGTTTTAAGTCTTAACATACCACTATTATTCCATAACTCTCCAGCCTTTTAAGTTATGTCCACTTTATGGAATTTTATATTCTTCTATTCATAAATGATTCAGCAAGTAGCCAGAACTATAATTGTCTTAGAAAATCCTATCAATGCCTATTTTTTGCCAACTTTGTTAACCCACTATCACAATATTTTAATAGCACATGAAAGGGAAATAAATAACTTTTCAGTAAGCAAATTGGGAGTTGTCTTGATCCTTATCATCTCTACCACATCCAAACAACATTGTCCAATGAATTATAGCTGCCAGTAAATATCACTTAGTATTGTACTTACCCAAAGATTGCAAATATTTTTGTGAATTTGCATAACTTTACATTATTCAAGAAAAAATATTGTTGTACTAATATTCTACAAATGTTAGACTAATTTTAAAGGAAAATTTTATTTTGTAATATAATACATCAAATAAGTAATTTATGGGAATAACTTAATCTAGCACTTTTGTATCTATAAATGATTTATAGGAATATTTGGATAATGAGTAGTTTATTTTATCAAATAAGACTATCATATTATTTTAATCTTTAGATAAAATACAATATAATTTGCTAAAAGTAATCCAGTATTTAGAAATGCAGGTACCTTTATGCCATTGGAAATATAATTTAAAAACCTTTAAACAAGAATATTGTAGAAACTATTAAATTATTTTATTTTGTTTGTAAATGCCCATGTCTTATGTGCTATTCTATACATGCAAAAATATTGGCGTATTCTATTCATATATTGATATTGTTATTTTTCATAGCTCAAATAAAATTCTATCTGATCAGTTATATGTGAATATTTATAAGTAACTATTTCTCAAAGCAGATAATTATATTAGACATTGATAGAAGGAAAGATAAAGTAACTACTAGATAATAGCAAGATAATTTGCATATTATCTCACCAACTTTTTTATTACAAAGGCTACAGATATTTTTTGGTGTGTTTCAAAACTAGGTCAACTTTATTTAAAACTTTTACCTGATAAATTATAAAATTTGAAAATTGAAAGAATGTCATATATTTGCATGAGCCATGAACAAAAATGTTATAGGGTTTGTGAGCATCCTTTTACTAGCAAATATTACTGCAAAGGGCACTTCAGTGGTTTTGTGCTCTTTTTGAATACAGATTTCCTTCTCTGTCTGAATTTGGATTATATATTTGATTTGAAGGATTTGTCCATAAAACATTTCTGATCCATCAGTTTCCTTTTACAACACTCATTATGTTCCACATTGATACTCCTCAGGGAAAAGTAAATTTTTAAACAAAATAACATTGATTTTAATTACTCCAATGTCACTTCTTAGATACATTATTGTGAAAAGTCACTACCAGTATATTTATTGAATTCTACCAACCTGATTTCCAAATGGACTTGAAAGTATCAGTTTGAGTCATGATATTCTATTAGCCTCATCTACATTAATCGAAACCCTTATCTGCAGTAACTCAATAGGCTTAGAACAGTGCTTATTTAGCACACAGTGAGCACTCAAAAAATGCTAGTGATAATGACATGATGATGACAATGACAACAACAATGATGAAGACAGAAAAACTAGGTTCTTCTGAGAAGCACTCCGTTGTTGTTTCCTTAGCTGTATTCCCCTGTTTGCTTTGAATTTATCACATATACAGCAGTTTCGGTGTTTATCTCCTGCTTATGTAAAAAGTACATTAGACATCAACCAGGCATCCGATCCCACCTGAAAGAACCAGGACTAAAGCTTTACAAAGTTCTAATTTATTCTTTGTTACTTTGAAAAGTATAAGTAACTGAAAACTGCAAATAATTCTTACATATACATTAGTGTTATTAAGGATGGTGGCGCGGAGATCCTGTTGGTTATTTCAATGTGTGGACCTGGCTTCACATTCCTTTTAGAGAAGTTCAGTCTTTGGCAGTCCGTAGGAATCTCGACCTTCAGCACAGTTCTTTGGGTCCCACCTTCAGTAGGTTCAAACCACTGCAAAGATGGACCATTTCTCCAAGTTCTACAAAGAACATCTCGTAGTTGTTTTGTCTCTGTACTTCTAGAAACCACCTATAACACAGAAGTAGGCTGATTGTCTTACATCGAAGAATTGCTTGAGCACATAAGCATTCGAATCAAATGGCTTCTCTCTGGACCCCATGATCGGCATGGCTGAAACCTAGACTGTACGCTCCATGAGGGCAGGAACCTTGTCAGTTTTTGTTCACCGCTGAATCTTCACAACCTAAAACAGTGCCTGGCATGTGAGAGGCACTCAAAGTATTTATTAACCGAAAGAAACAGCGATGTCTCAGCTGCGGACTACAGCGTCGTGGCAGCTTGGTGGTCGTATGTGTGGCGCCATCTACTTGAACCTTTAGGAGTGACCTCATGTATATGGCCGCCAAACTGCTGCATAGGACAACAGTTAAGAGGTTGGTTTTTGTTTTGTTTTAGAAGATTGAGGTGAAATAGCTTTATGCAAAACACTGAACACCAAACTTCACTCAAAAAAATATGTCTTTCATGTCTCATTTCTACCTTCATGTGAGCATAAAATCATATATTTATTTACATCTCCCAAATATATAGTATGAATATAACATATGATAAGTAGAATATTTTTTAAGGCTTTTACATTGCTTGGTAGTTTTTCTATCACTACTGCTTCTAATGTTCTTTGTTGCTGAAAATTATACCACCTCACTAGCAATTTTTATTTGTATGAAATCATCAGCAAAAAATTTAATGTGTTTGATGAATTTATGAAATGCATATATAAGCTCTTTTTAAGCAGTAGTTTTTCCATGATTGGGATTATATATATAATAATTTTATATATAAATAATAATAAATAAAAACATATATTTTATACATATTTGTATATAAAATAATTATATATAGAATTATATATATAAATGATTTCATATATTTATATATAAACAATTTAATATATATGTCTGGATCAGCATGTCTGTTATATATACATATATAACAGAATGCCTGGATGCATATGTTATTTTCAAAGAAAGTCACTGAGACATTCACACTACCACTGGAAAATTTCATTATCAAAAATTCTATGCTCAAATATGAACCAGACCAGGAGAGGACTGAGATTATTATGGCTCATCTAACAACAAGGTTCTAATTCCTCACTCCTTCAGTGTTGAAACAATTTCTACTGAATCGGCTCCAAACCAAGTTCTCTGGAGATTGTTTCGACATTGCAGGAATGATAAGATTGACACTGCCGTCATCTGCATGAAATTCACCTATTCTTTCAGATGCTCCTGTATCCACTATTATTGATGTTAAAACTGCATTAAATCAAATAATGCTGTGATTGAAAATACAAGTACAGTGTTTTCCCCTTGATACCTTTGCACAAACTGCCTCCCCATGGCTTCCATAAATTTCCAACTAGTGCAGGAGCATTTTTAATTGGTTTTTCAGTACATTTAAAGATAGAATTCCAAATGCTACTTCTGGAAAGAATACCAAGCTTAAGCAAGGTAGTCCATAGTGTCTAAAATATATAATAGAAATGACAGTAAAGATTTATAGATGACATATTCCACCTTCTAATTTGATTTGAAGATGGTGAGAAAATGGCCCCAAAATAAGTAACCTATCAAGTGGTAATTCTCATATCAACTAAAGATTCTAATGATAGAGCCACAAAGAATCTAAAATAGATGCCTAAACTGAACCAACCATTAATATCTTGTATTGTGATGACACTGTGATTTATTAAAGATCACAGTTACATGATCTTTAGTTGAATTATTAACACATGCACGTTCACAGAAAAGTTAAGCTAGTAAAATCCAAAAAGAAGCAGTAACATTAAATCTCTTTAAAATACTTGTTTTTATTCCCAAACTATGTTCTAATTCTTGACAGAATATCTGAGCATTTAACAACTGACAGTTCTTTATCATTCACATTTTCTGGTGTCAGGAAATACTTTATAATGTTGATCTTTCCTGCTAAACTGTAAGCTCTATGAGAGTAAGATCTGTGCTTGTTTTATTTAGCACTGTATCCTCAGAATCTAGTATGGTGCTTAGCAGGTTCAATGACTATTTGTTGATTGATTGACCTTGAAATCAGTGGAGAAAGGGTCATATGATGATAGAAAGGTGTTCATCTACATTGGTAAAGTATTTTGACATTTTAAATCATTTTTGTTGGTTAAGTAATTTCTCTTTCCTCTGTCATAAATTCAAGAGGCATTAAAATTAGAACTAACCCTTATATTTAAAGAGCATTGTCAACTATATTCACAATAAATGTGCCTCTACAGTTATAACACTAATGTTATAACAGTAATAATTATTTCCTCTCTTCTGTTTGCAAGCAATTTATACTCAAATAGCTTGCTAGCAGCTCTAAAACAAGTCTAAGAGAAAACTTACCTTCCTTGCTCTAGTAAGGTTTTCCTTTCCAAACTCCTCCCCTTTCTCGGGGCCTTACCATATTTTTCCAGTAATATAGATTAAAATATCTGGGCTATTTGACTAATACTATTCTCCATTCCTTTTATTCAAATACACCTTCATGTTTTTATTATTCGAGAAAGTGCTGAGAGTTGCTCTTTTTTGTTCCATCATGAGATGATCTAGTCCATACCTTCAGCTTCCTGGCTGGTCTCCCCAACCAATCACTAGACATCTGATGCCTACCACAATAATTTTACTAACACTCTCCACTTAGAACCTTCAATGATCAAAAGCTACCAAATATCTTTGTTTCGTTATCATGTTTAATAATATCAGCTAAGACTCATTGAACCTTTCAGGTCCCAGCTCTTCGTAGTTCTATTTGTTTTTGCCAGGTTCTGTATTACCTGATTTTCCTTGACTCCATTTCTTACAAACCCTCAAGTATACCTCCAGTCACATGGTTTCCTTACAGTGGTCTCACCCATGCCATTTCTTACCTCGAGACTTAAAAGCATTTCAGAAGGGCTTCCCTCTCCTCTCTGCCTGTGCAGACACTGCATATACTCAAGGTCCAATTCAAATTCTAGCTTGTTTCTGTAGCAGTCGCTGACTATTCTTGGTCCATGCCCCCTCTCCACCCTGAATTTTTATTGTAGTAGTTTGCACTGTACAATTTAGCATGTAGTGATATGTTGCCTTGTAGGACAGGATGCCCTGTCTACACAACGACGTACACTGGAAAAAAAGTGAGGCTCTACCATGAATGGCCTGGGTATACAGGTTAACCTAATGAGGATGATTTTGCTTTAGAGACTGTGGGGAATAGAGAAAAGTATAATATGTAACACTATTTCTGCCATCAATACATCTGGGAAAATGTCAATGCTAGCATAATTTAGATGGAGTAAAGTCAAATAAAAGTGTGTTTCAACAGATATGATTGAGAGCAAGGAGTATTCCTAACTTCTGAAGAAGAAAAGTCAGGGCAGGCTGAAGCTTGCAAATCTTCTCCAAACAATATTCTATGCAGAACCTGGATATTAAAAAAAAAGTAGGATTCAAATACCACTGCAACATCATAGCCACAAGAGAAATGGACATCTCTATGAACACAATTTAGGATGATATTAGACAGTGACTTTTAGACACACACACCTCAACATTGATAAACAGGACCTATGATGGTTTGAAGATTAACTGATACTGACAAAACTAATGCAAAATATCTAAAAGAAATATTCAAGATTTACATTTATTTTCCCCAATGAAAATGAATAACATTGTACAGGTCAAATGGTGATTAAACCAATTAAAGAGCTTAAGGCCAATTATTCAAGGCAGAATATCTCAGAATAGATTTGTTTGTTCTGTGGAGTAAATGGGGTAAGTTTTTGGCAGTATGCATAATCTAACACAAATAAAAATCAGCTGAAGAAATTCAATCAAAAAAAGCTTATTTAGTGCACTAATATATCTATATTTAATAACATGATTAATGATTCTTACGAGTTTCAAAAAAACAAAATTGATTTAACATTAATATTGTTTGGAAATCAGGTTATTTTTTGTATTGATATTTAAACTTTATGGCAATAATAAATTTAAAACAAACTTATATGATAAAGAGGTGCATGAGTTTGTATGGCTGCTGTAAATTTCCAACAGTGAATGGAATGAATGCAAATATGAAATGTGTAGGTAGAATTTGTAGATGTAATATAAACACATTAGTTATAAAGAACAAATATTCTACATGGAGACCATGCATAATTGTTGCTTCTAAGAGGAAAAATAAATGTTTTCAATTTTTTTATTGTTTCATTTATTTCTGTCCACACCCAACCATACACTCTGTAAGTAACAGATTTTTGTTTTGAATACAGTGTCCAACACAGGTCCTTCCTACTTCTTCAAGTCTCACCACTCCAACAGCAGAGCCCGAGCCGTTTCTGTACATTGTAGGACGACAGAAAATGAAGGATGCAGAGTCCAAGTGCTATGAACGAATGCAGCTGTTACCCCCATACCAAGGAGAAGGTAAAGGGAAGGATTATGTTAGCATGTGTTTCAAATAGCACTGAAGGTTTATTTTCTTCTGTGGGTAAATATGTACTGACTAATTTTAATTTAATATGCCAGTAGTTTTAACAGTGGTTTTTATGCCTAGTTTTTTGTTCAAGTTCATCCAAAGACTTTGTGGCTAACATCTGCACTTAGGATAAAATTACTACAGCAATTCAGTACTCACACCTGGCCAGCAGAAACAATACAGGACTAAGTGAGGGCAAGGAATGGGAAAATGACAGGAAGGGAATTGGAAAATCGTGGGCAGAGAATTTACTAAAGTGTGAAACCTGTCGAAACCCGGGCTTATTTGGATTAATTAGGCAGTATCTTCCCTTACCTTCAGTTGGCTGGTAGCTCATACTATTTCTTTTGTTCTACCAGTTCCCAGATGAATTCTAAAAAGTTATCTCCTAGGCAGAATTGTTTGTCTATCACTTCTCTAGAGTGCTTACATGAGTGCCCAAATATTCTCAGGGCCAAGCATGTTTGATTAACTAGAGAGGGCCCACAGGAAACCAAAAGGGAGGATGTGATTGACCAAGCATTGCTTTGTCTGTTTAAATCCTCTCTTCTGTCCCCTAAATCATTGAAAAGCCCCAACAAGATATTGGGGGAACGGATTGGTTAAATATAGTCTATTACTACATAGTTTGCCTTCAAATAGTTAAAATTTTAATTTGTAGTTCCCAATTTTGTTTAAATAAAAAAATCAAGTCACTTGAAAAACAGATACATGCTATTTTTCTGTCTGCAGTAGTTTCAGTGTTTTGTAAGAACCTGAAAAGGCATCAGATGCACCTTGCCACTGAGAAGAAACCATTTCTCAGAAGTAAATGAAGCAATACAAACACAAAACTGGTGTTTTTAGAGACCCAGTGAGTGTACCTGCCCTCACTTTGGTCTTAGCTACCTTGAGAGGTTGAACTTTTGTGCTATTGATCATTATTTAAGACATTTTTTTTTTTTTGAGAACTTCAAAGCCTGAGCTTTGTTCCCTTGATCGTCTTTATAAAGACAAGTCTTTGTGTTCTGATGTAGATTTAATTTTTGAAGTTACTGAGAAACCACTTGGAGCCGATGTTGATGAATATGTAAAGTAATCAAACTGAGTATTATGTTAGCCAGTAATAAAGTATGATTCTAAAGTAATAGGCTGTTTATATTGTGGTTCAACTGGCTGCAAATGCATCTTCAGTAGGAATTTTGAAAAATGACATCACCCTTAAATTAAGAATAGAATCACCCAAGGCAACCCCTTTAAAAGTTAGTGGTTAGTAGGACACTTATGTTCCAAAACGATACATTCTTTTTTTTCAAGGTAAGCTTTATCCAAGGGTGATTTTGCATATACTTTCACAACATTTCTCTTATAGATTTCCAGAGATATTTTAAAGGAAAGATTTGGAAACAGCCCAACTACCCATCAGTAGATGAGTGGATAAAAAAGCTGTTGTACATTTACACAGTGAAATACTTCACAACCATAAAAAAGAAGGAACTCTTACCTTTTGCTGAAGCATGGATGGATCCGGAGATTATTATACTAAGTGAAATAAGCCAGTCAATGAGGCAAATGTTACATGATTTCACTTACATGTGGAATCTAATGAACACAATAAACTGATGAACAAAATAGAAACAGTCATGGATACACTGAACAGACTAACAGCTGTCAGGGGGAGCGGGCGCTGGATGAAACAAAGTGAAGAGATTAGACAAAGAGCAATTATGCATGACCCATGGACACAGACGGCAGTGTGCTGATGGCCGGAGGGAAGTTGGGCGGGGAGCAAAAGCGGGCAGGGAATGGGGACATCTGTAATAGTGTCAGCAATAAAAATAAAGTTAAAAATTAATTTATTAACTAACTAATTAATTAAGGGAAAGAGTTTTGGATAAAAGATTCCATGCAGAAGACATGCGTATCTTTTGAAGCAAATGGAGAAAATGCTAGAAAAATGTAAATTCCATCAGTAGTTGGTAAAGTTAATACCTCTGTGTTGTTGCTGCTGCTGCTACAGTTGTTTTTAAATGTATTGCCAAGCAAAGATCCCCAGGAAAACTGTCTCTGCACTATCAAACCCTGCTAAGGCTCCTGTAGTTTCTGACAACGGCAATGTTCATTTCTTTCGGAATGGCCAGGTCTGTTTTGCAACCGCACCTGGGACGGATGGCTGTGCTGGGACGACACTCCTGCTGGGGTAACATCCCATCAACACTGCCCAGATTATTTTCCAGACTTTGACTCCACAGGTAGAATATTTATTTTTATTTTCTATTTTACTATGAAGCTTTTAGAGTTTTCATCAGATATAAAAGATACATACCTAGTCATACTCCTCACATTTTAGCGTGTCCTGAAGCATTTCCATGAATGAAATATTATGCAGTTGCAGAAATATTACAAGCTTCCCTTATTTTTTTAGTCACATTACTTGTCAGTCATGCACACTGATCATAAATTCTATTACATTTTGAATAAAAATTAATTATTTATATATTTTGAATATTAAATTTTAATAAAGATTTAGGTTAATTGTTCTGAAACTGAACAGTTTCTTTTTAATATGTGGTTCTTTTACATTTTTAATTGTCTCACATTTTAGTGACTTATGCAAATGATTGATCTAGACTCTGCAAATACCAGGCTGGTATAACATGCACGATAGAAATTTTATATAATGTTGAAAACTATATAAAACCATGGTGTATAGGGGAAAATAAATCAGAAGATGTTAAGTATAGATGCCAGATTTCTGTTCCAGCAGATTATTAAAATATCCTCAGAAAATAAAAGAATACTGTTAAAATGTATTATACTAACACCCAGCTCTGGGTCCTGCACATAAGCAGTCACAAGTGTGTGTTAACTAAAATAGTGACACCAAATTCACTTTAGTTATAAAAGTAACATAGGAATGCTTTTCACTGAATATTAATTTTGTACTTTTCAAAACATTTAAATACATATTACAGCAGTCTCCCCTCATCCACAGTTTTGCTCTCCATAGTTTCAGTTACACGTGGTCAACCATAGTCTGAAAAATGTTAAGTGGAAAATTCCAAAAATAAACAATTCATAAGTTTTCAATTGTGCAGCACAGTTTGTCCTGCCCAAGAAACGAATTATCTCTTTGTCTAGTGTATCCACTCTGCATTCCCTACCCACTCTTTAAGTCACTTAATAGCCATCTCAGTTATAGGATCAACTGTCCTGGTGTCGCAGCGCTTGCATTCAAACAGTCCTTATTTTACTTAACAATGATCCCAAAGCACAAGAGCGGTGATGCTGGCCATTGGGACATGCCAAAGAGAAGCCATAAAGTGCTTCCTTTAAGTGAAAAGGTGACTACAATACAAGAATACACTTTGGGAGAGAGAGGTCACATTTATATAACTTGTATTACAGTATATTATTTTAATGTTCTATTTATTATTAGTTATTGTTGTTAATCTCTCACTGTGCCTAATTTGTAAGTTGGACTTTACCATAGGTATGTATGTATAGGAAAAAACATCATATACATAAGGCTCAGTACTATCTGTGATTGCAGGCATCCATGGCGGTCCCCCCATAGATAAGGGGGGACTACATTATCTCATTGTATACTCAGTGTTTGACACAAAACCACAGTTGACCCCAAGTGCCCTGACCTCTTAGCTAACTCTGCATAAGTAAGTGCAGCAGTCTTGGAAAAGCTTCTGAGAAACAGTATTTCTAAATCTCTGTACAAACTTGCACAAATTTAAGTGATTTTAGAACTTTCCAGGAAGGATATCTTTTTCTACCAGCCTCAATCTAGTCACACTGGTGTGGTTGGAAGTTGGGCTAGGTGCTTAGGCAGGACAAAGGTCTTGGAATACCAGGTACAAAGTTGAGTGAGAAGATAAGTGGTTGAAGTTATATGTCTTAGAGTTGTCAGATATTCAAATGGATTAAAGATCTGGAATCCAATGTGCTCAGTGGTTAGTGGTCAGGAACAATGCAGAGGAATATGGGCTCTTATCTAAGTGGCTATAATTATTAACTAAAAGGCCAGTTTTGGGTCCACAAAACAGGGATTTCCAGGCATAGATCCATCTTTTGAGTCTGGTTTTTAGATAGAACTTCCTCAGCTGAGGGACAAATCCACTTCAATAGAAAGCCCATCTTTAAAAGACCTATAGTCAACAAACTTAAATTCTTTAGGATTTTACCATTAACCTATATATCTTGATGATACACAAAACACTTTAATGAAGTGACAGAGATTTCCTTTTAGACAACATGCTTGGTGAAAAGATAAGAGGCCATGAAAAAGTTAATAATAATACTGAAATTCAAAAGAGGTGAATAGTCTGGAGGAATATGCTAGAGTGTAAAAAGCAAACTGAGCAAGGTGTTATATAAAACCTTGCCCCTGGAGTCAAACACCTAATATTAATGGCACAGAGCTAAGATAGTTTAGGACCATGATTCTCAACCCTGATACCCTTTGGAGTTAAGGAGCTGTTAAAAAATACTGATGCCTGGTGCCTCTCCAGACCAGTCAAATTTGAATCCCTGGGGTCTGGACCTAAATATCTGTGAAAAGCTTCTCCATGCAAATCTAGAGTGAGGGAAGCTTGCCGGCCTCTTCATCAGCCAGTCCTACCAGAATATTTGAGAGGGAAATAAGTGCTATCTAAGCACATTCATGGAGGTTGTAGGCTGCCAAAGGACAGCACGCTGTGTGGGATGAGTAAACGGGTTCGGTTTGGAAAGGGAAATCAGAATACGCATATTCTTTCTTCAAATATTGAAAGCCTTGCCAGGTGGAAAAGGGCAAATTCTTCATGACTGTAACAATTAGATCAGGAAATGCCTATATCCAGACTTTAGTTAAATCAAAACACAGCAATAATATTTCCTACAGGCCTGTCCATGATTAGAATGTCTCCAGGACAAATATCTCTCTTATGCATAATATGTATTTGCCATACAGTGTTACATAACGTTGTTAAAACCAAATTATGTTTATCTTAATAAAACAAAAAAAATCTATTTCTGATTATAAAGTGCATTACAAACCATTTTTTTTTTAAATTTTAAGTAAGCTTGGAATGCTCATCACTGACAAATAGCATTAACAGAACCATTGACCAGTTTCCAATGTCAATTTTTCTGTGCTGGTTAGTGCTAGCTGGTTCTGAAACATAATTGGTGTCCACTTATTTATATAGTTTTTGTCACATAGTTGTCTCAGCAAACTCACAATTCAAAATTTTTTTGTTTAACTTTGTAACAGATTTACATTAAGCAATGATGATTCTAATGGGTTGTTTGAAAACCTCTTTTGCTTAAAAATGTTTTTGCACCCCTTATAAATAATTGTCAGAGAAGATATAGAAACAAATCTTCAGTTTGCAAATTAAATCTTATGTTTAGTCTGGTAGTATCTGTTTCAGTAATACAAAGAAAAATTATAAATTTCATCTAAAAACTGCAAAGATAAAAAGATTTTCATACTAGTTCTCAGCATATTGATTGACTTACCAAAACTACTGATAGAAAACTAGTTTTAAATATTATCAGATCTCAGTGATATTTTAGCGAAGTAATTTTTTTTACATGAGTTGTTTCCTTGGCCTTTAAAACAATGGCTGTGGCTTCCAAATATTAGTATGTGATTCTGATTTCCACAGCCCTCTGCTAAAAAAAAAAAAAAAAGCCATATGTAATAGAGTTATCTATAGATAGTACAGGTATTTGCTTTTGTCAATGAAGAAAAATGCTTCAAATATATTTTCCCTAATAAATTACCAAAAATCAAAACTTGTTGAATATTCCAAATACATTAGTAAAATCCTTTTGCATATTGTACCAATTCACAATTGTAATATAACGTCTCAGGCAATAAATACATCGCAGAGGTAGTTTGGAGAATTAAAGAAAGTCTGAATAACTCAGATTAAATTAGGCAAGTGCCAAATTTAAACATTTTAATGTTAATTTCTCATTATTTTGATTTTTTAATTCAAAATAATTTTTCTTCCAATTGAATAAGAAATTTGATTGGAATTTAAACTGCCTTATAGTCAACAAAATTATTTATGATTCTTTAGGTCATGGGAATAGAGTATAAATAACCTTGCCATAGAACTGTGTGATTAAATGCAGAGCATAATAGCCCTGCCACACTTTGGAATAAAGTAGACCTGGATTTGATCCTGGCCTTACTACTTGTTAAAGAAGGGGAAATTACTTAACTTTTCTGAGCCTCAGTTTCCTCACATGTACAATGGGAAGACCAATACCCACTTTAAATGATCGTTATCATTAACATTTAGAAGATAATTCTGCAAAGTGCTTGTTAGCACAGTGCCTGCCCATTGTAAATGTAAAAATCTTTAATATACCAGTCCAGTTGAATCAGCAAATTTCACTATCACGTAAGAGATGATTTAAAAAATAAATAATAGCCCTGGTTGGGTAGCTCAGTTGGTTAGAGCATCATCCAATATGAGAAGGTTGTGGGTTCAAACCCTAGTCAGGGCAAATACAAAAATCAACTAATAAATGCATAAATAAGTAAAACAAATCTGTGTGTGTGTTTATGTGTGTCTCTCTTTCTCTCTCTCCCCTTTCCTCTCTCTAAAAAAATAAATCAATACGTTAAAATAAAAATTATTGATTAAGTAATGAAAGCTAAATCTAATATATTCTATGTGGGATGAAGAGAAATAACTTAAATGAAATCTTTTTGCCCTGGCTGTTGTGGCTCAACTCATTGGCGCATCATCCTGTGACCAAAGGGTTGTGGATTTGATCCCCCATCTGGGCATGTACAAGAGGCAATCAATTAATGCTTCTCTCTTCCACTGATGTTTCTTTCTCTCCTTTTCCTCTCTCTAAAAGCAATAAGAAAAATGTCCTCAGGTGAGGACATTTAAATTAATTAATTAAATCTTTTTTAGAGGCATAAAGTTGACTTCTTGATACATCCCTTAGTGGTAAACTTCTTTGTTCCATTGAATTTAATCATGTGAAATTGCTCATATTTGACAATTTGACCCACAAAAACTGCAATTGCATAAGTCAATCTAATAACTAATGTATAAATGAATAAAAGTTTATCTTGCTCTTCTCACATAGTTCAGTCTAAAATCATAAATTTAATGCCTGTTAAAAAACAGGAGGTACAGTGTAGGTAGCACTGTGGCATCTGACAGACCAGGTATTCAATCCTAGCTCACCTACTATCTACTGACTTTTTAAATTCCATAATGTCTCTCACTGTCTTCATGCTGTTTGAAAAATGGAGGTAGCAATGTCTGCTCTACAGGGCTTTGATGAAGGTAAAATAGGACAACACATATTAAAACATTTTGTATAATTACATCTCTATAATCTAGTAGATTCATGGTATTCTCCATTTACTGATATTCATATTCAGGTTCTATAAAGTGATTAACATTTTGGAATGATTTTTAAGCCTTCTTGATTATTTGTCCTTCTTGTTATTTTGACATGGTAAAGTAATAACAACTGTTATGTTTCGTTAACAGAAAAGGCTTCAAAATACTGTGATGAAAATGGAGTTTGGTTTCAACATCCTGAGAAGAATTCAACCACGACTAACTATACTATGTGTAATGCTTTCAGCCCTGAGAAACTGAAGGTAGGCTTTATGTCAAATTTCAGTATTTGGTAAGAATGCCATTACTTATACATAGAAAAGTATGGTAACTGCAAAGTACCTGCTGTCAAGAAGCTAACCTATATTATAGAAGGAAATCAGATAATGACCTGTATGTCTAATTCTTTTCAATTCAGAACATGCATTTTAATTTGTTGAAAAGTAGGGACTTAAGTATCAATTGTCTTTTTTTCCATATTGATATTTAGCTTATACCTGTATTCCATTCTGTGAATAAACCACATTTACCAGTTCACGGACATTGGAGTCGTTACCGCTGTTTAGCTATTATAAATAAGGCTGCTATAAACCTTTATGTTGACATATATTTTCATATATTTTCATTTTTCTTGGTTTTTTTTTTCTTTGGTCCGTCTTTCCAGGGAGAATTGAAATGTATTTTTTTAAGAACTAAGCTTTTTCGCTGTTGTTTCACTTGATTGTATTGTATGTTCAAGTTCTCTTTAGCATTACAATTTCCCTTCTTTTACACTCTTTGAGTTTATTCAATTCTTGTATAACTGCTGTAGCTGGAAATTTAGATCATTGGCTTTCAACCTTTTTCATTTTTCACATATGCCTTTTAGACTTTAAACTTCCCTCAACGTACAGCTTCACCTGTACCTAAAAAGTTTTGGTACGCCATTGTGAGTTCTTCTTTGATCTTATGGTTATTTAGAAATACATTGCTTAATTCTCAACAATATGAGAGTGTTTTTAAGTTATCTTATTCTTAATGATTTCTGACCTATTGTGGTCAGTGAAAATGGTCTTTAAGATTTCAGTTATTTGAAATATGTTGAGATTTGCTACACTGTCTAGTGTACGTCATCTTGGATAAATATTCTCTGAATATTGAGTCAGCACTTGAAAAGAATGGATATTCTGCAGATCTTGGGTACAGTGTGAATTAGTAAATTTAGTTAATTATGTTGTTCAAACCTTCTATAGCTGGATTTTTGTCTGCTATCAATTACTAGGAGGTGTCAGTTTTTCTTTATGCTTCATATAGTTTGAATTTATATTATTGGTTGCGTAGAAATTTAAAATCATTTTATCTTCCTGGCTTAACACCTACACCTATATGATATTATACCAGTTTTCTTATGGTTAGTGTTAACCTGAGTCATCTTTTCCCATCCTTTTACATTCAATATTTCTTTTTTTTTTAAGATTCTATTTACTTATTTTTAGAGATAGGAGAAGGGAGGGAGAAAGAGAGGGAGAGAAACATCAATGTGTGGTTGCCTCCCATGTGCCCTCAACTGGGGTCCTGGCCTGCAATTCAGGCCTGTGCCCTGACTGGGAATCAAACTGATGAACCACTAAGAATCCACTGAGCCACACCAGACAGGGAGGGCTACATTCAATATCTCTGTATCCCAGTGTTTAGTGGCATTCTTTTAAGTAGCATATAATTGCTTTAAAAATCATCTAGGCCAACCAAGTTACTTTACAGATGAGGACTACTGAGGTCTGGTGAGGTGAAGTGACTGACTTAATGAAAGCCACACAAAGACTTAATAATAATACTCTAAGTAAAGAACAGCTTCGATAAATCCAGTCTTGTATTCTTCCAACGATGTCAGGCACATTCTTAATGTTATAATATTCAATCTGTTTATCAGTTATTTTAATTCAATATAATGTAATTCTCTGAAATACTTGTTATAATTTTAGTAGGTTTTTTAAAGGAGGGAAACTATTTTCCTCTTCTGTAATGATTTATTCACCTATTTTTTGTTGTTGCTCCAGAATGCCTACATTCTGTACTACCTGGCTATTGTGGGACACTCTACTTCTCTTAGCACCTTGACAGTTGCCCTGGGAATTTTCATGTATTTCAAGTAAGCATCTGCTTTTTATCTTCTTTAAGTTACTGAAATAAATGGAAAACTCTGTAAAAGTTAGGTGAGGAGGGGAGGGTCTTATGCAAATCGTAAGAGGTAGATAGGAATCATGAAGTAGTAAAAAATTATAATATTAATTAAAATACGCTTTTAACCCTATCTTTGAGGAAAATAAGATAGATTCATATAATACTTAAAGGCAATATGCCTCTTTCACAAAATGAAACAGTCCTGAGTTCTTAAGTACAATGTGTTAACAAGGTAAAGGGTCCATTACCGTGGCTAAGTTTCCATGAAGCATTGAGGAGAGTATCCTATTCCTTCTTTTACTCTTACTCAAAAATATGGAGGCCATGGCCACAAGTTCAGCTGCACCCTGCTTGATTATAAGCTGGATCACAAGTGGGCCTGGTGAGACCCTGATAGTATTCATCCAGAGAAGGAAAGCAAGTCTCCTCCCTTCTGGCCTTGCCTTACCCAGCCAGGGTCAAGGAGAACTCTGGGAAAAGATGGCTGTTGTTGTGTCAATGTTTTGCCTTTACAAATCTAGCATCGTTAACTTCAAATATCTTATAAGACAGTGTGAGGAATAAAATTTCAACGGAGGTTTCTATTCCGATGCTGTGTCTATACACTTGATTGCATTATCTGTGGCAAAATTAACTTGATCAAGTTGATATAGATACTGATTTCACAATAATGGAGACTTTAAAACACTGATTCTGTTTTTTCAGGAATGACTTTATAATGTATGTGAGATAGTGATATATGTTAAATTTGGTCCTAAAATATGTCTTAAATTTAGTGTAATTTCTTTAAATCAAACGCAGGAGGTACTACATTGCCCTTTCATGAGAATTCTGACATCTACATTACTGTGGGATCTCCTTCCACTAATTTAGTCATGGTAGGATTATGAAAGGGGGCCCAAAAAGCCCAGAATTTATTTATTAAAAATGTGTATTTATTCTTACATGTTTAAACTTCAGTCACCTTCAGAGTACTCTCCATCTGATGCAGTATACCTACTGAGACCTTTTTCCACTGCTCAAAATAGTTTCTGAACTCATCTATTTGTATGCTTTTTAGTGCTTTTGCCATTTTTTATTTTACCTCTTCCACATCTGTAAAACATTTCCCTTTGAGGACTTTTTTCATCCAGGGAAACAAAAAGGTCACTCAGGGCAAGATCAGGTGAATAGGAAGGGTGGGGAATGGGGGTTATTCGGTGTTTGGTCAAAAACTGCTGAACACTCAGAGTGGTGTGGGCAGGTGAGCTCCTAAATCACCCATCATGAAATGGGCAAATGCACTGAAAGAGTCTTCAAAAAAATTCACTGAAACCCAATGCAACCTCTCACAACAATGCCAGGTGATACAGATGGGTTCCTAGAACACTCACTTAGCATGAGAAGCCTGTACTACAAGGGACCCTCCCTCCGGAAGATGAAGAATGTTTTAAAAAAGCCCATTTTAGTCCAAACTACAAATAATCTTCTATACTTTATTAGAGATGAGATATGCAATTAAATATAGTGATTCATAAGTAGAATCTTAATTTTATTTTTGTTAAAATATTATGATGATACTAAAGAAAATTAAACCAAGAGGAGAAGCATCTGTAAACCCACCCTTAACACAACTATTATTATTTTTTATTTTCATCTTTATCTATATTGTATATCATAATTATATATTATATTATGTCTGTATCTTATGTAGTCAAGATTCTTATATTGATCTAGCAATATTACTGAAGAGCAATTTTTTGTTAACTGAATAGCAAATAATAACAGAGAGTGAGCTCCTTCCATACATAATTTAACAGGAGAAAGACATAAACAAAGCAACAAGACATGAGGGATTAATTACTAGAATTACAATAAAAGGGTATTTTCGATTACAATGAGTAGTCTACAGTAAAGTAAACACATAACATGATTAATCTTAGAATATCTGTTCATTTTTCCACTGCTCTTGACCATGGTAAATAAATATATCACCATGACTCTCATGTGACTTTGATTTAAAAACTGTCACTTCCATGTGCATGAATAAAAGTTTGTTCCTCCACCAAAAAAAATTAAAAAATAAAAATAGAAATCTGTCACTAAAAGTCTATTGTTTAAAAAAATTTAATATAAGCAAAGAAAACTGAAAGCAAAAGTCCCAAATTTATAATGGTGCAAATAATAAATGTATTTGGGACTCTAAAGATTAAAAATGTCAAGGAGGCATTTCTTAGTTTTTATTTCTCCAGCACTTAAATAAGTATCGATTAAGGTGTAAGAGACAAAGCAGCAAAGAAAAATTGTTCTAACAGTCATTTGTATATTAAGCCAGTGAAAATGCGTGTTTAAGAGTGCAGCACATATGGACAAAGTAAAATATTTCTCAACTCCAATTAGTCCCAAGTCAAAATCAATCTGGTCAAATCCTTGAGATCATATTTGGGAATAGATTATCTAGAAACTATCTGATTTTATTCTACTGACTCAATTGCAAGACCCTACCAAACAATTTAAATCCTGGTAGAAAAAACAAGTCTTCTTGATTTATAATCTGAATGTAATAATGGGAAGACATGAAATAGCTGGTTCTCCAGAGCACACACAACAAGAAACAAATAGGATATGAAAAACACACATGCTATGATACTAAATATTCCAATTCAAAAGAAGTTATATCAGATTTTTATACATGTTCTTAATCTTATCTTAAACTTACCCAAACTAAAAATATCAAGGGCACCATTTTCTTAAGATTAAAGTGTGTTTCTAATCCTTCACATTTTTCTTTACATTCGCATTTCAGAAATATTAAAAGTGATTGTGAAAAATGAAAGGTAATTCTGATCTATCACTGGATTTTATCTTTTAATTAACAGCATTTTCCCAAAGTTTTCAAATACTCAACATCACCCTTATGGTCTTTACTGCACATTACACTGGAAGGTTTTATGATTTATGTACTTAAATAGCATTGTCTATGTGAAACCTGAGCAAAGAATAATCATCACTTCTTTGAATAATTCTACATTCTCAAGGTTGAATTATTTTGCAAAATTCAAACAATCAATTTTATAAAACTTTCATGAAAGCAAAATGAAAAGTTACACCTTGCTCTGCTTCTTACACCCAATGCCCCATTCATAGTCATCTCATTGAAATATTGCTCTAAAGTCACAAAATGAGCCTAATAGGCCTATAAAAAGGCATAATCCTGTACGAGTCCTCCTCAAACCTAAGATATCAGACTGACTTGTGCAGTCTGCAAAACTTAAGGCAAAAGTTAAATGTTTTCTATGCAACTAAAAGCTTTCAAAAAGCATACACATACATACATAGTGTATGAATAACTTAAAACAGATTTTTTAGTGTGGAAGATTTGCACCAGGTAAACTAAAACCATGAAAGTGACATTTCACTTTAGCCTTAAAATATGACATCTTGAGATTCTCACTAAAGTAGATCATTATCTCTTCATATTTGAGTGACACCTTGATTGGGCCAAGACAGAAATAGATTATGTTGCCTTATCCTCCCTCTGTTGGAGAATCTATAGTGCTTATGGTTCCTTGTCACTCTGTCCATCTAAATACCTATTTTTTAATCAAGAGAAATGAATCAGCTAACATCGGGTTTGTGCTATTTCCACTTCAAGACACTTCATATCTGACAGGAAAATGTTGTCAGCTTCTCTCATGTTCATTCAAGCAACAAGAATTTATGTTGAGAACAATTACACATGGAATTACTTTAGTTAAATTCAGCTAATCCTCTTCAGCATTCTACACCTCCTTCAGAACAGTTATACTGAGAGTAAACAAACAATGACACAGTATATAATGTCCCTAAAAGCAGAAGCTGTCCCTTTTGTTCAACTATATATCCCTAGCATCTACCAGAGGGTCTGAATTCTAGTAGGTACACTGCAATATATGTTGAATTATTGAATGAATTTTAATAAATTTAAAATACCTTTAAGTCATTTCAAAAAGGTCAGTGTTATCAAGTAGGTGTAATAAAATTTTAAAAACTTAATTAGCAGAAATTATATTGAAACCTTCAAGAAACAGAAACGCATATATTAGTCATATTATTCCTTTGGAGCCTGACAGTTTATCCAGCTTTAAATCATCACTTTCTCATTATTTACAGTACTATATATAGTTTTTAGCCAATAGGATAATGTCCACTATTAGTTAGTTAATACCAGTGTTAAGAATTTGGCAAATGTTCAGTATGAAACAAAGTGTAAGCCGTGAGATCATCTACCTTTAATGTATAATAATTCTCTGATGTACTGGAAAACTATTTAGTGGTCACAGTTCGAAGAATAAAATTGCTCTTATAGTTTTTGATTCAAAAAATGACTCCTAACCCTACAATGTATCGGACAGTGTTCTAGATGCACAAAGAAAACTGCTTTAGCACTTTCACTCTAGTGAGAGAAAGGAGAAAAAAACAGGCAATAAACAAATATATGATATGTCAGGAGGGGAGAAGAAAAATAAAACAGGGATACCAGGGCTTGAGAGTAACCAAGATGTGGAGGAAGTGTATTTTATTCAGGGTGATTCTGGCTTACATAGGATATTGAACATTAACAAGTCCTTAAAGTCAATGTAGGTCAGCAGATTATTGAACTCTACCTGATCGAAAGAAAACTAGGCATGAGAACAGCAGTGCTGTGTGATGCATTTGTCCACACTCCTTAACGCTACATAATGTCAACTGTCATCGCATAAGCCAGGCTGAATCCAATAATAAGACCTCAGCTATTTGCCTCCCAGTGAGAAGAATTATAAAATGCTAAGAGAGAGAGAGAGAGAGAGAGAGAGAGAGAGAGCTCTAAACCCCATTCTGCATTCTACCCTTGATCAACAAGTTACAAATTTTAAAATATTCTGTATTAGCATTCACTAATGCTTGTGCTTCCTGAAAAGTTGAAAAATGCAGCTATAATAATTTTAAAATGCTCTAACACATCCCCTCATTACTTAAACTTACTTTTTACTACAGATAATTGAAAATTCATTTTATTTTGATTTGGAAATATAGGAAAAGCATTGTAAGTAAACCTAGACCATTCTCATGTTTCATCTTTCCTCAGAATTTTCTTTGCAAAATTCCTAGGATTCTAACTTTATTCCGTGAAAAAAATGTTTAGGAATAATTACTATAATTAATCTTTAGCATCATTAACTGAATGCCTTAAGTTTTTACATGATGCTAAACATTTTTTAGCTGGATCAAATATGGTATATAAAAGGTTTTTATCTAAGATAATCGTTCCAATTTTGTTAGAGCCATTTTATGGGCTCTCTTTATTTGCATCAGATAGTGAAATAGGATATCTATGCTAATGAACATTCACACAAATACATATTACAAGTTCATGAAGTGGAGAAAAAAAGCAATAAAAAAAATATCCAACAAATTGCTTAGCACCCAAAGGTGGGGAATGGCTATGCCAACGAGGATCAGTATCATCCAAACCACAACATGCCTCATGAGATCAAATTTGAGTGTATTTAAAATTCTTTGCCTGTGTCTGAGCTCCACCATCAGGAGGATGTGGAAAGTAGGAACCACAAAGTTGATTCCGGTTGGAATACAAGAAATAAAAAGCTGTTAGAGAGATGTCAGAAGAGAAGGATGACAGGAGACTTAATAAAGCCTGTACATGTAATGGGTCAAGGACATGGATTCAATACTTAGTCACAGGCCACCTTGGTTCAGGCTTCATGCCCTGTTATTCCATTTGCGACACAATTTCTGCCTGGTTACATCAATAGGGAGTCAACTTTTCATCTGAAGCACACTCCAAATCGTAATGGTTTCACTTGTAAGAGTCCTCTTCTCAATTAACTTCATGACATTTATTATCATTAAAAGTGGTTTTGTCATGCACCCTTTCACTTATTGTACAAAATTACCTGAGGATTGAAAACCATGAGCTACCGTGACTAGAAAACCGTTTTTAAACATCAGACAGAAAAGTGCAATAAGCCAGATAGATGGGACCTGCCTCACTTATTTCAATGTTTTCTCAACTATTGCTAAAGGAAATATTAAAAATATTGCCAATTTTTCCCCCCAGGTATGTCAACCTTTTGGCACTGATTAATGCTATTACTTTTTCTTCCAGGAGCCTTAGCTGCCAGAGGGTAACTATGCATAAGCACATGTTTCTGACTTACATTCTGAATTCCATTACTATTCTCATCCACCTGATTCAAGTGGTGCCCAACGAAGAGCTCGTGAACATGGATCCGGTGAGCACTGCCCTATTTATATGTAATTTTACTTTTAAAGATATAGTATTTGCAAACAGTGAACATGGTGTTATTGTTTGATTTAAGCAGCTTTTTACATGTGCAATCATATTTAGTTTTACAGTTGAGTTTTACATTAAGCCAGGCATATCATTTCTATGCAGTTATTGGAATAATTGGTGTACGCTATAGTAAAGGGCTGGGAATATTTCAGTCGTACCCAAATAAGAATTATGCAATCAATTAGGAGTTTTCACTATGAATTGAAAATTTATTTGCCTCTGTGGGAAGTTTATCGAGCACACCTTGTGAACATAGACAATACTAGGTATAGTAGGGCAATGCTTCCCCAGTGGCCCTATGTGTCACTTAATGGGTGACAAATGTGCCTAAATATTAATCCCCTCAGCATTCTGGCATCAGGCTGGGCTTGGGCCAGTCACTTCAGCTATAAATAACTATGCATTGACTCTAGTAAGCCATCTAAATATTAATCATATTCTGTATCTACATGACTTAAAAAAATGTTTAATTACCCCTAGTTCACTTACTCTCATCTCCCATCTCTGCTGATGGTCCCCCTTAACTGAGCTCAACCAGAAACCACAGGGCAAAGAAGCCCTGAAGGAGATGTTTGGATCTGTTTCTCTGTGCCCAGGGCAGAGGGAGCAGGGTGGAGACTGCATTTCAAACAGCCGAGGGATTTCAGTTTTGTTCCTCTGCTTGACTGTGTTACGCGAGCATCTGTAGATAGCATCATCTTTCAAAACAGGCATTTGACAGCTCTGCCAACCCAATGACAAAAATGCGTGAAATCTGCCCAGAGCATGCATCCTGTGTGACAGTGGCATGGCATGGGAAAGCAGCTTAATTTGGCTTCTAATGGATGCACGGTGTTAATAATTTTTGCAGTGTAAATATATCCAAAAAGGAATTGTGATCTATCTTCTAAAGCCATGGCATCTGTTATCTGAGACAAAGTCCTATCTTACCTGTAGAATGAGATCCAGTGGGTTTATCTTGATGAGTTTTCTTTGTTAATGTCAACTGATTTTAATGAAAGTAATCTCATTTCATTTAATTCTTGTAAGATCCCAGTGGGTAGGTATTATCTTCATTATTAGCTGAGTAAACTGAGGCACAGTAAAGGCTCATGTCCTCTGTACTGTAGGTAGTTGGGGATGGGATTTAGACCCAGACTTGCCTCACACAGAAGTCCATCCTCTTTCTTCTGTACTACATGGTGCTTCTGATTGCCTTATTTATTTCCTTAGGAAGATGTGTTCTTAAAGAAATGGGTTCAGCCATTGCAAAGTAATGACTGTCTATAACCGGACATGGATACTACATTTCATTAGGGAAGTTGATCCCCACTAAGTTTAAAACAAATGTAGAAGCAATTAACTAAGCATCCCTCAACAGAAAAGATTCAAATTTTGGGTTTCCCATTTCTCATTAAGTGTGGAAACCCAGAGAAAGTTATTTATTGTCTCTACAAAGTAGGCCAGGAAATGGCAATTCAATCACTAAATAATCAGCCCTGGAAGTAGTGCTCCATCACATTATGCACTGTTGTAAATTCTTGAATAGACTCTTATCTCCCTCGTGGGGTCTCACACCCACATGTCACAGCACCATCCCACTCCTGGCTGTTAGTGTGAAGGGGGCTTCTCATCCATTGTGAAATCATGCTAAATCTGTTATCTTCCTGAAATAGTCTAAGTTCAGGGTTTTTCTGAGTTCGCCATTGAATTATAGAAGTCATTTAACCTTATCTATCAAATGAAAATAATAAATACCACCCACATTTTCCCAAGGGATTGTCTTGGAATTCAAAAAAAAAAAAAGCATAAAGTTTTTAAAAATTCCAAAGGGCATAATATTGTAAGCAAGCGTTGTTACTAACCCTTGCCTTGTGGCTAATTCCCTGGGTCTTTATACAAGGCTTTCCCAAGCAATATGTTACTCTAGTCATTGCTCTTAGTGGTCTCACGATTATCATCACTGGATATTCCCACTTTCATAGGATACATTGAGTCAGACATGCCTTTATGCTCCACAGTCACTGCACTCAGGCCGCCTCCAAGCCACCAACAAGCTAGCCAGCTTTGCCTTTCTACTCTCCTATTGCCTAGACATCTTTCATGCACCTGGTAAGCAGGTCCCTAGGGACCTGGCTCAGCCACAGTGCCCTGGTTTCCTGGGGGAATGTGAAGTGTGAGGATAGGGGAGCCAGAGAAATATATAGGACGCTTTCTTCTGGATATGGAGGAGCTTGAAAAACAGGAAAGAAGCTTATCTTTATGACATGACTAGCTCTTGATTCTCTAAAATCAAAATACTGCAAAGCCAAAAGACTTGTTCTTTTTAGCCATGCAAAAACAAACTTCCTAGAGGAAAAAAAATAACCTGTAAAACACTGGAAAGGTAGGATTTAATCCAATCAATCTAGTGTGTTTTGAGTGCCCAACACTTAAATTTTTGTCTTCGAGATTAACTAAATTCATAACATTTTGCAAAAATATCTGTATATGGCTAGGAACATACCAGGCAACTACGCACATGGGGTTCGGTCATTTGTTTACCTATTTCAAGTGTGTGTGTGTGTGTGTGTGTGTGTGTGTGTGTGTGTGATGCAAAACAAAGGAACAAAAAGTCTGTATGCCTGAAAAAGAAGTCTCTTTTCCTCTGAGGATAGACAATATGAGAAAAGCCACCAATAGCAAGCCACTTACACTGGTAAACAGGGAGTGTCGTAATGTACAAATGCACTGTGCCCACTTTCACATTTCCAAATGTCTGTTTCCTCCATGAGACAGAATTGGGAAACAGGTGCCTCTCAACAAATACATATAAATGGTATAGGCTAAAAAACAAATGAGTACAATGACAAACATTAATTCATGTTTGTAAACTGTGAAGCATACACTTGACCCAAAAGAAAAAAAAAATTGGTCATTTGTTTTTAGTACTTTCTGTCTTTGAACATAGGCATTGTTTTCCAGTGAAATTTTATTAAATTGCTATCTAACCCTCCATATACAAACAACAAAGGACTAGTCTCTCTAGGCAAACAAAATTAGTTCAAGAAAGGGCAGAAAAGAATGCTCAAGTAGACATGTCTTATATGTTTACACTCTTGAAACTCCTTATTTATTATTTTCAAGGGGGACACAAGTCTTGAAATTTATGTTGTATCTTGCCTTACAATGAATATCCTGCTATAACTGTACTCACAGAAGCCCAATTTGTTGAGTATCTTTTCCCATTCAAAAGAATGTTAAAGTGAATTGCAGTTGAAACTATAAATTTAGGCATCAAGAAAGAAGAAATTTTTCCTGTTGTAATATATTTGAATATACAGAGGATAAACAAGAACTAGCAAAGCCTTAGCTAGGAAAATTCCATCTTTCCTAGGAGTAAAGTTCTCCACCTCTAAAAAGACAGACCAAGTAGCATCCAAACAGTGAGAATCATGTCATCAATATATTACTAAGTCACATGCAAAATTACATATTTTAAATTTGTACTTTAAATGTATTATTTGAAATATTGTATTTTTCTTAAAAAACTGACATTTCAGAAAACATTAGGTTAAAGTTCTACATAGCCCAGAAGAGTGGAGACAGCAATGGAAAGCAGAAAAAGAGACCAAAAAAAGCACAAACACTTTTTAGAAAGGAAAGTTATTGGACATTGTCAGTCTACAAATATTAATTGAAATTGTAACTAACGTGAAAAACCATAACCACGGTCACCAATTAAAGAAAAACATGCCTATTAGCAGTTTGTCTATCTGTGATTCAGACATATGTCTACTTTAAACAAACAGAATATATAGTTTTTAAAGACACTTTGTCTCCTAAGCAAAATAAAGATAGAATTGGGGGGGGGGGTTGTTTTTGTTTTTGTTTTTCATTTTGACCCAATTTTCTAGTCACTAATTCAGCAGTCGAAAGGCAAAAAGATATTCTTTCCCAGTGCCCATGGGAATATATTTACAAAAGAAAATTATTTCTTCTAAAAGGAGATAGCACTATCCCAAATGTTGTCTCACTACTTCTATTAGAGTTTATTTTGTTAGGGGTAAAATAAAAGTGTTCTCACTCCTCAGTGAGGAATCCCTAGGGGATCCTTTCTCTTCCCTTGGAAGTTTCTTTGGTTAAGCAGATTCTCTCCTGTAAAACCAAGTGTGAGAATGTTATTCTTTCACATTCTTTTTTATAAAGTTAAACTCAGAATAACTCATGGCATAAATATGGACTGAATAGATCCTCAGTTTATTGAGTGATGTGAAAATTGCCTGTTGTCATCTGTGTCATTGAAGCCTTTCATTTCCATGATATCTTAAGTTTCATTTTTAAAAAATCTATCTGCTTATTTCTTCACATAGAGAGTAAGGAAGCAGAATTAAAAGTATTGTTCTTGCTGCTTCTAAAGGAAGCTGGTGGCATACTTGTCATTTTTCTGGAAAGAAATGTCTCTGAACTTTTTATCTGGGCCTGAAAGGGACAATACAGGGAGATTATTAGTTTTTACTGGGAATCTGAACACTTTGCACCTCAAAAGACGAAACAACCTTGTCACATTTTCTGTAGTCTCCTGTGTAAGTAAAGTCAAATGAGCCCCAAGTTCTGAAAAACAAAGTGCATTTCCTCTAATTCACATTTGTTCAGGACACATGAGTGACCAAACTCTGTCAGAACTTTGTCCCAGTCAAAGGAAGATCAGCTCAGAACGGATGCTTAGGACTGAGGCACGAGGGAGCCATGAAACCCAGGGCAGAGAGTGGACTCCTCCTGCCCGACTCAGGGGAGGCAGGTGAAGGGAGAGAATAGGAATGTGAGGGACAGGACAGGACAGGGACAGCAGAATTGTTGAGGCATGAGATCAATGACAGGTAAAACTAGATTGGAATTATCCATTTGGTACCTATGGAATTAGAAGTAGAATGGAATTGAAAAAGTATGACAGATTTGAGGGACAATGCAGAGAGCACAATGCCAAAATGTGGTCATGGGATGAAGTATCATGACCTGCTCTGGTCATTGATGCTATGTCATGTTACTTAAATGTCAAAACCAATAAATGATATTTCAACCAAGATTCGATGGTGCAGAAAAATATAGAGGATTTCTTTATTTTTTAAAAATAATATTACTTAAAACTGACCACTTTCCCATATGGATTTGAAAGAATTTATTTCTAAAATGGCTACAGATATCAACCCAACTTCCAGTTTCCCATATCTGGTCAATCTAAGTGATACCTCTTCCCAGGAAAGCAGTGGCTCACAAATGCCATCTGCAGCATGGTTTACACAGCGAGAGTTCATCTCAGCATTTGCTGCTAGCTTCCCTGCTTTGATGAGGCTATCATGAATTTAGTGCAGAAATTCTCATAAATTTGTTTTCATTCTCAAAAAGCTTCCAGTTGAGATACAAGGAGTTTTGGACACTCCTTGGGGGAACGTTGGTTCATTGCTAGAACCAGCTACAGAACAACAGTCAAGTTGATATTTGTTGTGCTTTGCTGGATTGCTCCAAATACTGCAGCGTTGTTCTTGCTGAGCTCTAGGATCTCTAATCCCAGCTCTCCTACTTCCTTACAGTTTATTCTGTAATCTTGAGCATGTTCCTTAACCTCATTGTGCCTCACTTTGCTAATGTGTAAAAGAGAGATAATAATAGCACCTTCCTCGTAGACTTGTTTATGAGGATTAAATAAACCAATACACCTCAAATCCACAAAACAGGGTCTGGCATATAACAACTCTCAATTGTTAACTATTATTATTTCTATTATAGTTGTTGCCATTATCATTAGCCATGGCCATTTTTTAAACTGTGACACCCAGTTTAATTTCTGTATTACACAGTATAAGAGAGGGAGAAACTCAGAGCATTTGTAAAATATTGTTTCAATCCAAAAGGGACTAAGTGTAAAAGCAGATAATACTCAGAGGTTTGTAAATCACAAATAATCAAAAGGGCTGTGGTCTGATAATATAAAACTAAATCAGTCATGTTTGCAAATCCCCAGAGAAGAGTGATATAATATGTTCATTACAACATATAGAGAAGTACCCTTGAGCAAAGCAAGCTATTAATTTTTATTTCCCTGCTGCACTGCTAACATACTTTTTTCCCTCATGTGTGTATCCTGCTTTTCAGCTGACATTAGTTTTGTTTGCTGAACATTTCCAGAATGCTTTCTTTCTCACTTTCTGGATCATCTTCCAATGTACTTATTTCAGGTGGGACATTTTTCTCCAGTGCTTCCCCCACCTCACCCCAAACACACCAAATCACGACTACAGTTCTACAGATTCAGGTTCATTTTCTCTAAGTCTTTATCAGAAATCAGCTCAGGATTGCATGACTGACTCAATTTAATTGAAAATGTTATACCTTTAGATTCCTCTGGAGAAAGTTCAGTACTTCCCTACAAAGTTAGTTAATGCTGACTTTCTTGCTGGAGGATTTTTCTCCTTCAATCAGCTAGCCTTGAAGAATGTACAAGCTGACAGTTTTCAAGTTGACAGCTGAGACTTTTTGCCCCTTAGTTTATCAACTGCACTAACATCTTGACATAAAGTTCTATGATTTCTCCTCATGAGGTTTTAGTACACACGTGAATCAAAGTCAGGATGTTTCCCATTGCATTATGACTCTACTGGAAGAGGAAGCTTATGCTCTTTGATGGTTAGGACTATCAGCACTAGAAGGCCAGCAAGTAACCAAAACAAGGTTCAGCAAAGCTCCTGGATCATATGTGACAAATTTATCACCTGGTTATCTCCTCTTTGAGGCTAATGAGATATCACCAACAAATCCGTGAACTTCAGGAGCAGCATTAACAATTTCTGGGTCATTTTCCTCATTGGCCATAGGAAAGGAGCTACCCAAGTCATGTGACAAATCCTTGGTTGCTCTAAAGAAATATAGTTCTCAGATTCATTGCAGAAAAATGAACTTCTATGTCAGTCACCAGAATGTAATAGGAAAAGACATTTAAGGGACTAGGCTTCCATCCCCCTAAGTGCCTGTTTATATGCAGTACTAACAACCTACGCACTGTCGCTCTGATTTGTGGATACAGAGGGTGGCATGTGTTAACAGATGCTTGGGGAGGCTGAACACAGGCTGAATGCAGGTACTTTGGTTCATTTTCAAACTTACCCTCTGTTGACTGTCAGATCCTTGCCTGTGTCTTCCACTGAATATCTCCATTTCTTTCTGACAGCTGATCTGCAAGGTTTTGCATTTCATCAACCACTACATGATGTCATGCAATTATTTCTGGATGCTCTGTGAAGGGATCTATCTTCACACACTCATTGTGGTGGCCGTGTTCACTGAGAAACAACGCATGATATGGTATTATCTCTTGGGCTGGGGTATGTATTTCCTCCAACTGAGTTTGAGTCACTTTCACCTCTCTCTGTATGTTTGCAATCTTCTTCTAGTCTTGGTCTCAGAGAACAATCAGGGGCCTCGGTCCTCTGAGGAATGATGAGACACATGCTGGCAGGAGTTCCATCTCCAAGAGAGCTTGGTAGAAGCCCTTTAACAAGTTTATACAGACTGTGGTGAACAGGGGGTGGGGTGTGAAGGTGGAGAGATATGATTATGAATGTCTTCAGGTAACTCAGCTATTGGATGGAAAGAAAACATACTCTGATTGAGAAAAAAAACAGATTAGGCCCCTTTCCATTTTATTTATCACCTGTCTGTAGAGCAAAAGAGAATTTCATAATTTGAATTCTGTATGTCCTCCACCCTGACCCCATATCCCTTCCTCAAGAACATTTCCTTTTGTCAATCCATCAGCAGGATTCCTCCAATGAAATGTCAAGAAGTAGAGTCTAGATGAGCAATAGTTATAACTAAATGGGCCTCCAAATAGAGCCTGTCTGGCATCATAGCACATGGCAATAGCTTTGAAAAACTTATGGCTATATTGCTTAAGCTGTGACTGCTTCTTGTAGACAAACTAAGGTAGGGTTCTGAGGTCCATGAGGTCCCTAGAATTGCTTCCCTTCCTCCAGTAGTTGATCCCTTATGAGTCTACATTGGGTCTGCTTACTGGTCAATTTCTCTCAAATTGAAGCAACTTCAAATAATGAAGTTTAATTCTCAGAAAAATGGTTTATTTCACAACACTTTTTAGATTGATTCTTTGCCTTGCTGGATCTCCTCCTGTTATAAATCAAAGACAAAAACTCCCACCATGGACTTTTACAATGAGCAAAAAGAATTTATCTACTCCCCCTAGAAAATCTGAGGAACAAAGTACTATTCTTCCCCTCATCACCTTCAATAGGAAGGAAGGGTTGTTATGGCTCTCAGGGTCTGGAGGGAGAAGAGGAAGAGGAAAGAAAAAGTGAAGTGCAGAAAAAAGAGGTATCCTGTCTAGAGAAAGGCCAAGGGCCTTAGAAATTAGCAGATATAGACTCTATACTCCTTTATATTACATAAGAAACACATTTTTCCTTCCTACAAAATGAGGTGGAGTGAGATCTCCATATGCCTCTCTGTTGTCTAATTGAAAGTATGTATTTCAGAATAAATTCAGAGAATGAATTTCTCCAAACCCTAGAGGGGAAATAGTATAATAGAACTGTTGTCGATACAACACAATTATGTTCTATGTAAATGGTCAAACTCAAAATACTTTCAGATCAAACATTTAATTGATCATCCTATTGAATTATATGCTTCAAGGGTTTAGAAGGTGAAGTTACTCTCTGGTGAAAACGCAATATTTTCAGGCATTCTCTTTTTTGCCTGTAATTCTCAGAAAATCAAAGTGTGTAGGTCTAATTCACTTCTGAGACACATTTTTTAACCTGATGAAATTTAAACTCATTCTACAAATCCCTCAACCAAATTAAACAATGTTGTATTGCACATAAGTACATCTGAGAAAAAAGACTTTTTTTTCTACAAGAATCACAACTTTTCTCTAGAGTAGCTGTATGGAATGAAAATTTATTTTAAGATAGATGTATCCTGACAGGATGCACTGCCAGTAACTATTTTCATTATTGTTTATAAATTCAAAGTTGTTTTCACTAGCACTTCAAATGTAGACAGGGAAGTCAATACTAAGCTACCTTAATAAAGGTTCTGCAGCCAGAACTTACACTAGCTACTCTGACGTGTTCTTATTGAAAGAGAACAGAATCAATGCATATGATATAGACAAGAAAAACAAAAAGCCAAGATGATATACTGCAAACAACAACAAGGTGTTTGGAGCAGACAATCCCTTCCATATGGTGTCCCAGGTCACTTCCCCCCAGGTGGCCCCAACTTCTTTCCATAAGACAGCTCAGTTCATGCACAATGAAAAGCTTTCTGGTCTACAGTCATCATCATCACATCATCAAGACATAACAACAGTATAGTAGTCGTACTGAGAGTAATAATATACCTACCATGCTGGATAATTTGTAAGAGACCTTTAATTATTTGAGAGTTCTTAACCAAACTCTGAAAGCACATGATGTTCTAACCAAGAACATTTCTACCTGGTTTTACCAAAGATCATTTGTGCAAAAACATCAGGGAGAGATATTAAATTTGCCATTTTTTTTCAAGTGAACCATCGTTTCCCATGCAACTGTAGTTATAGCTTATGACCAAGGAGCCAGGTGTAATGTGTACTTTTTCACATTTTTAGGGTTCCCAATGGTGCCAACCATTATCCACGCTGTTACCAGGACACTGTACTTCAATGACAAGTAAGCACTGTGGTGGTTTTTAGTTAACATTTGTAAATGAAATGCATTTGTACTAACGTATTCTCCCTGCCCCCTTTTTTTCAGCTGCTGGCTAAGTGCGGAAACCTACTTGCTTTACATCATCCACGGCCCTGTCATGGCAGCATTAGTGGTGAGAACTGCTTTTAAAATCCATTATTAACAGTCCCATTGCTGGAGATTTCTTTGGAGATGCCTCTATATAGCATATACATTATAACTTTCACATGATGCTACTTTAGTGATAATCTATAATAAGACAAACAATTTGATTTGAGAGTCTTCGAGTGAAAAAATTATTTTTATTTAATAAAATTGAGGGGGTATATAAGCTCATTTCTATACACCCTACAACGATGATATGTAATAGTTTTTTCAACAATGCTATGACTAAATTCTCCTAGTCAAAAGTAAATAGCAAGTGTTTGAGGAATGATAAAGGTGTTGCTGATAAGAAAGTGAAAGACCACAAGGTCCCCCTCCACTCTTTTCCCTGGGTTCTGCCAAAAAAAACTATCTTGCACTTTATCTTTGATACATGAGCCAACATACTAACTACCAATGATCATGCATTTAAAGTATTTCATGCAATTCACATACATTGCCACGCTGTTTTTAACAGCAGCCCTTGAAGGTAGATACATCATCAGGACAACTAACTAGACCCAAAGATACAAATAAACTCACCCAAAATCACATGATTAGCAAGAAGTATAAACTCACCCAAAATCACATGAGTAACAAGAAGTTGGGTTAGGGGAGAACATGACTATGTGAATCTATGCCCAAGCTCTTTATTTACACTCATGGTTCACTATGTGCTAGCCAGCATCAAAACCATCAAGTTTAACATTTAGATATTATTTATTTTCTCACTAATCACAATGTTTTGTTGAAATAAGTGTGAGAAAAATAAAAACAGTCTGAGGCACAGACCATATTCTTCTCCTTAATTGAAGAAGCATTATTTGTAACTGATCAAATTGGATTATCATCCAGACCATCTTCTAACTTTCCTGGTCTTTCTAATGCAAATTCTACTCCTTTTGCCCATTTCCTGTATAGTGACATACCTACTAGACCAACTGTCCTCACAAGGACATACTGATGTGGGTCTTCAATACTTACAATGCCCCACAAGGATCCAATTATTACTAAAGGTCTCTTTTCTTGAAATTTTTGGGCAATAACACTTATTTCAGGTAGGGAAATCATTCTAATTATTTTTTTAATTATCAGTTAAATTCTAAAAACACTTTGGTTCAAAACTATCCTCATAGCCAAAGTAGTGGTGCCTTACCAGAATGGCTAATATGAAAAAGAGTCACCATACCAAGAGCTGGCAAGGTGAAGAGCAACTGGAATTCTCATATAGTGCTAGAGGGAATGTAAAATAAAGCCACCTCTTTGAAAAACATTTGACAGTTTCTTATAAAGTTAAACATATATGTACTATATGAACAGGGAATTCACTCCTGGGTACTATTTCTAGAGAAGTGAAAACACATTCTATACAAAGACTTGTATACAAATATTCACAGCATGTTTATTCACAATAGTGAAATTGTGGGAACCGTTCTATTTCCATCAGAAGGAAAGTGAAGAAACAAATAATGTGTATTATTCATGTAACAGGGTACTACTCGGCAATAAAAATGAGTAAAACACTAATATACACAACATGGATCAATCTCACAGATAGTATATTAAACCAAAAAAAGCCAAGCACAAAAGAGTACACACTATATAATACTCCTCGTTCTGTGGTCATAGAAATGAGTGGTTGCTAAAGGTGGGATGTGGTGGTTGTTGACTATAAAGAGGCAGGAGAGAACTTTCTGAGGTGATGAAAATGTTCTTTTCTTGTTGGGGGCAGTTGTTACATGGTGGCATACATTTGTCTAAAATTCTTGAACATAAATTTAAAATCTTCTTTTTACTGAACATACCTTATACCTTTATGAATTTATTTTCTTTAGTTATTTTTAAAAAGCAGGCTGGGTTAACTGTCTCCACTGCATAAACTTTATGGATAAAATGTTCAGTCCTCCTTTTACTGTGAATTAAGTAGTCCTTGCTATGGGGAAAATCTTTATAATAAAAAGACAAGAAAGCAAGATCTGAAAGAAAGCAAGATCTAAAATGCTTTCCTTTTGTAAAAGTAAAAATCAAAATAAAGACTGAACACCCTCATTGGAGTCTAAACTAGTGTGTTTATATATACAGGAAAATATATCCTCATTCAAGAAAAAAAAGGTAATGTTAATTCAGGTCTGAAAGGGTGTGGGTTATACAGATGCTCAATGTCCCAGAAATGCTGAGCAAATTGAAGGGCCTTTCAGGCAGTCTCGCATCCTGTGTAGGTGGGCTCCCCAACTAGGTAAAGAAGAACTGAGGAAAGTGGGTGTCCTTCAGTGGTACTGACCTGGATCGTCTGCTCATCCATAACATCATATCCTTGCAGATCAACTTCTTCTTTCTGCTCAACATTGTTCGTGTGCTCGTGAAGAAAATGAAGGAAGCCCAGCAGCCGGATGTGTACATGTACCTGAAGGCGGTGAAGGCCGCTCTGTTCCTGGTGCCCCTGCTGGGAGCCCAGTTTGTCGTCTTTCCCTGGAGACCTAACAACAAGGTGCTTGCCCAAATCTATGACTACCTGATGCACTCTCTGATTCATTTCCAGGTAAGTAAGCCAATGGTGTGTTTATTCCATGACTTGCTCTGCTAGTTGATGCAGGACGAACCATTTCCTGGGGCTCACTGTGATGAGAAGGACCATTTGACCATATGTAACCTGAGAAGGATTCTCACTGCCAGCTTTCCAATTTTTTGAATCTTAAAATTGAAGAAGGAAACAGGGAAGCATGGGCCTGGAGAAACACCTTTATGAGGACAAATATTTCTTCAGGGACTGAACCATCGCACAGTGCTGAGGACAGCACTCCTGTCTCCACACTCCTTTTGACCTTTCCTCCCCATCCCCAGTATTTTGAGGGCAGTATTTTGTTTTATTGAGGGAAGTTTTGAAGAATAACATAACCCATGCCAATCAGTTTCCCAACCTAGTTTACTATCATGCCATGAAAACACGGGACAGAGAAGCAGATGTTTGTATCAGTAAGAAATGCTTCTGCTGGGCCCCATGCTGGAAGCTCTATCCCCCTTAAACTGGAATCTGGTTTTGAATTATTTCATTTGACTGCCTTGACAATGATCAGAGAGGTCAGGAGCTGGAATATCTATCACTTTAGCCATTCCTACAATGTAAGGCAGACCCCTGAGAATGGGTATGGCTGACATTCCCTCATTGTCTAATCAAAACCCACAGATCATTGTTACCCTTTACTAAGTGCTTAATGTGTAACTATTATTATGTCTATCTTACAGATAAGAAAAATAAATTTTCTGGTTAGTGGCAACGTTAGGAAATCTCACTCTAAAGCCCATGTTCTAAAGCAGCGGTTCTCAATCTGTGGGCCTCAACCCCTTTGGGAGTTAAACGACCCTTTCACAGGGGTTGCCTAAGACCATCAGAAAACACATATATAATTACATATTGTTTTTGTGATTAATCACTATGCTTTAATTATGTTCAATTTGTAACAATGAAAATACATCCTGCATATCAGATATTTACATTACGATTCCTAACAGTAGCAAAATTACTGTTATGAAGTAGCAACGAAAATAATTTTATGGTTGGGGGTCACCACAACATGAGGAACTGTATTAAAGAGTCACGGCATTAGGAAGGTTGAGAACCACTGCTCTAAAGGCTTGTAACTTACATCCTCCAAGTCAACAGGCCGAGGCAAAACTGTGAAGAGAATGGGTTTTGTGAAGCATTTTGTTGCTCTTGCTTTCTTGTTAATCCCAGGTCCCTCAGCTAGTCCCACTCAGCCATATTCTCCCTGGTCAGTAATTTGCAGAATCTCCTTTCATAAATAAACATTTAATTAGGTCTGTCGTGAAGTATAATGAATTTGCATGAGCGCCATTCACATCTTCTGCTCTATCACCCCCCTTTGTTAGGGGGATGTCAGGAATCCATCTGTCAGTTCAGTGACTATAAAGGGCAGGGCATCCACGTCTCTTCCCTCTGGGGAAGAATGGAGTGGGCTCTCAGTGGCTTTCCCATGTCTGTCACACAAGACTGAAGAATGGCTGCCCTGTTTCCATTCACTCTACCCTAGATCCAAAGCCCAGTTGAAACCATAGTCCCAGGTATTTTGAAAGCAAGTTGGGGCATGGGAGGGCCTAAATAAGGCAGAGGTGAGTCTGTCACAGGCTCTTAGACCAGAGTTTTGCTGTCTCAGTTATAAACTTCAAAGTAATTTTATTTTCAAATGCTGGAGGTCAAAATTAATAGGGCTAAAAGTAAAGTTTAGGGGTTGTTTTAATAATTTAATCATTGCTTTGGCCATGTCTACAGAGAATTAAAGCGTAAACACAAGGGAACTTCTGAGTAGTGACCAGGAACTCAGAGGTCACTTGGTCCATGTCCTAATTTAAGAGAGGGACTTGGTTGCAGGTACAGTACTGCACTAGTTCACCATGAAGACACAGGGTACACTCAGGTCCACAGCCATGCACTGTGACACTCGTGCTTACAAAAGTTTTCTGTACTAAACTCTATGAGACCTCGGTTTTTAAAAATTTTAAGTACCAAAAATTCTTTTCAAATCCACTCCAATCGGCATATTCTGCTATAAATCTCCATGTTAAAGGCAGCACTTAGATTAACCAGATCGACTATTCTTGTAGTGAAGCACTGGATATGAGTGGTAGTAATGGTTGTTCATTAAGCCTTGAATTGCTATCAGAATAGTAAAATGTTCCTCTCCAGATTGTCTATTTACATTTATGGCTAAACAATGTAATGCACACGAAAGTGACTTCAACTCTGTCTTTCTTCCTCTTCACAGGGATTCTTCGTTGCGGTGATTTACTGCTTCTACAATAGCACCGTAAGCATGCCTTTCGTATGATACCACGACTCATTTATATAAAGCCAGTGCTTTACATTTTCCAAAGGGCCTCTTCATTTAGCCTCACTTCCAGTTTTCCTTGCAGGGTTCTGTGACTAGCAGGTTGTGTTTTCCCACCACTGCAAGCTGAATCTTTTCTATGCTGTATGGTCCAATTGCAGATATTATTTGAACAGGCAGCTAAATTGTGATTTTCTTGGATTGTGCCCTGAACAGCAATAATGAAAGTTATTCTGGATTCCCACAGAGAGGTCATGCCCCATTCCCTTTAAAAGACCCAACTCCTTTTGAGGGCAGAGCCAAAATCCAGCCTATTGGTGCTGGTTCACTGCCTCCTTTTCAGCTGCTTGGTGCTGACGTCACGTCACTTAGTCAACATTTTTGAAAATTACCCTGAAGTCAAGACTCAAAAAGGATTCTCAAATAATTAATATATTATCTTAACATTTAGGTCAGTAAAATCTAGAGATGCTTATGGCCAGTGTTTTCAAGGGTTTTTAGCCAGAGTTCCCTTTCTTCTGATGAAATCCTGCCTGGGAGCCCAGTTTGTAAAACATAAAAATGGAGCCACTTAAATTTGTACCAAAGAACTTCCAGAGCTCCAGGGAACATGATTTGAAATCTCCCTCCTTTTTCGGGTGAGAAATCTAAACTCCAGAAAGATCACATGACTTGCCCAATGTCATAATCATAGTTGAATAACAAGGACTAGAACCCCAATTTCCTGATTCTTAACTGAATGTACTGCATTATGTCTATGAGTCCTCCTAAAGCTTTGTTAATAAACTTTCTGTAGCTATATGCCACATAACTTTTAATGTAAAAGTATTCTTCGTAATATTAAATTAATTCCTCTCAAGAACAATTCTATACCAAGGCAAATCACATTTTATTAAGAGACCAACCTATTATTTTCCTGTTAGTAATTAGAAAGATTGTCTAATAATCAATTGATACTTAATCGATTCTCTACTCATTATTTCTTCAGTTGAACAATAGTTAGAGAGCACTGATACTTGGATGCTCTGTGACCTACTTATTACTCATCTCCAACCCCAGTATCTCAAGATTATTGTTATTCCTATTCTCCATTTTAGTTGGTACATTTTATTCCTTCCTTCATCCACTCATCCATCAACTCATTCATTTATTCAACAAAAATACGTTGTGCATTTACTATTGCTAGGGGCTAGACTGAATGCCAGTTGTTAAAGTGTCTCTTCCTTTTTTAAAAACTATAGTAAAAAACTAATAAACAAGAGGAGCTTAGGTCACTTCATCTTTATATCAATCTCCGTGAATGTAAGTCGTTGCTTTCTGAGTTGTTTCAGGTGGCATACAAAATAGGTATCTATTATCTAAAATAATTATATGGGGATAACATAAAAATCAGGAGGGGCATACCTTGAACACCTGAGGATAGCATGCATTTGTAAAACTACCTCAATATTTACTGTGTCTCAACTATGATGCTGTCTTTGATGTGTCAGGCATAGAAAGCAAACCCAGGGATATTCCTAACAATTGATGCTTCTAGTTCATTGGTGTATGTTATCTCTGCTTTTTGAAGTAAAGAAACCATGACCATTTTTATTAAGATCCTGTTGCTGGTGGAAGGTACAAGTGTGACATTTCTAATAACCTCTAAGTTGTGTTCTGTTTCAAATGTAATATCACAGCCCCATGGATTTACGTATCTGGGTCTGAGCTGGGCCTTCTATGAATATATTGTCTTACAACATTAAACACAGGCAGGGCACTCATATGTGCTAGAAGTTATTTCCAACTGTATGTAATATTGGATTGTGATTGAGCTTTGGCTGACTGAATATTAAGTGTTAGCAGAGACCAAGGTGGCTAATATGTCAGTTGTGCAAGGAAGATGAAGTTTTAAATTACCTATTATCAGTATGTTTTAAGTTATTTCTATTGTGGAAGTGGGTTAGTCAATGGATCAACTATAAGTTGGGAAGAAATTTGGAGAATTACAGTCACAGAGACCAGGAGATGACCAGTAAGCATGCTTATGTATCAAACATTTCCTACAACCCTTCCAAGTATGTGGACATCGACCTTCCAAACATTTCAGTAAATTATTAAGTACCTACGAGATCTCAAAAAGATGATTATGACTATAAAGATGCCCAAGCAGTAGTTCAAAACTTGAGAGAGTACTAACAATACTGTGGATTTTCTCCCTTTTTCACGCCTCTTGCTACTGGCCCTGCATTGTGGATAGAATAGTGTGTAGATCAAAGTAGCATGATCAGAAGGATCTCAACTTCTTGGATATAAATTAGAGTATATGAAAACTAAAATTTTATTTATTTGCTGTAACTTACTCATCTATTAATAAATTAGTCAATGCTGAGGTATTCAGTGCTAGATGTAGATAAACTGTCCTAACTGACTTTCTTATTCACTGTTCTATTCTTCCTCATGTCTGTCTTGGCCATTCCTCCAACCCATCCTTTTCTCTCTATCCATATTGCAGCTTATATTTGTACCTCTTCTAGTAACATGCTCAGATAACCATAGCAAAAAAAAAATTTGCATGAATCAATTTTCAACTAGTAAATAGCCCTAATAAAGAACTCAGCCAGATAAGAGCCTGAAAGTGCTAGATGATAATAAGGGAAATACTTGATTCTCCCAAATTAGCCACATTTGACTGTAAAATACTTGGGAGTCAGAGAACAGAGAGAATAGGAGGAAAAGAAGAGGATTACTGCTCCTATACACCAGCACCACCTTGGATGATTTAAATATTAATAAATCTTACCAATAGCTCTTTAAATTAGTGAATGATCCCCTTATTGTAAAGGAGAATATTCTACATTAAGTTAAAGAAAAATGTGAAGCAAACAAACTGGGACTCTAACCAAAGAGCGCAGTCTTTGGAACATATGTTCAAACACATGGTGCTGTCATCCTGCCTGTGCCATGACCACAAGAAACAAATCCTCTTTCACTTCAGTTCTAAAGTTAGTGGTCCACTCTCTATGGTGGACTCTGTGGCTGAGCGGCATGATCGGAAGCCATGGGCTTCGCCTGGAGTTGTGGTTCTGCTACATTGCAGCTGTCTGACCACAGAGACATTACATAACCTCAGCTATTGTCTGTAAAGTGAAAAAAATAGTAGAGGGGTGTTAGCACTAAATAAATTAATACTAGTCACACGCTTGGATTATGGCACACAATAAGCCCTCAAAATAAATACTAGCCAAAGTCTTTTATGCTCTCTGTGGTTCCCCTGTATGTCTTTTGTCAATGCAGAGTTTAGCCACTTAGCACTTAAAGTTTATGTCTTGTCTCTTTGAAATAAAATTACATATAAAATGCTTTGCAACAGAGCACTCATCGCCTCCAAAACAAAACAAGAAAAAAACAAAAAAACAACAACAACAACAAAAAAAAAAAACAGTTTGCTGTTGCTTCAATAATTTGGAAAACCTAGTATTCCAAATGATCAAATTAACCAAACTATTCTGACCATTTATCATCTTGAACCTTATATCTGCTCTGCTGCATGAGGTTGATCTCTCCAGCTACAAGTTTTACAACCTCTTGACTTGCTTCTCAATGAATCATTAGACTGTTGTTCTTTGTCCTGCGGAAAGTGTTTTAAATTATATGACAAACACTAGTAATTACATGGAGGGATTGTTACTCTACTACATATTTTTTAAAAGTACATGCCACAGAAATGTTTCACCTTCTTAATCATGCATATAGTTTTATAACATGAATAAACTGTACTATTGTTCATATATCCTTTCAGATTCTTACAAATGTAAAGTAGATAAAACACCTCTCCACAGTCAACTCATCACATGCTACGTCTCATGTCATATTATTTCCAGATTCCCCTTCATGTGCCCCTTAATGCTTAACTGTTGTATTCAAATGTGGCAGTGAAACAAAGGGTGTATTAATACATTGGTGCAAATATTTTGGATATTTTGTCTTCTATACTGAGCAATAGACTCTCTCTAAAATATACAATAGACATTGTAGCAATAATCTCTTATTTTTTTATTTTATTCAGCTATAGAGAAAAACAAATTTAGGAGAGGATGAAATTCACAACTAAATTGAATCTGGTTCTGTAAAATCAAGCTAGACAAGCAAGTTTACTGCCTGTGTTGTTGTTTTCCATTGTGGTTATTTTAGTTTTCATATTTAGAGCTTCCTGACTTCAGCATCTTCTCCTCCTCTTGTGTGTTATATACATTTTATCATATTTATAAAGCAAGTTTGGGAAGTTTGTTTATGTATTAGAAGTCTTTCAATAGAAAGAGATTGAAGTTTTATGCTGAAAAGTTTGTCACTCCATTAACCAGAGTTTTATCTCCAGCCATATTAGATAAAGGAAAATCAACAGAATGAGACCATTATCATAAAATCCAGAACTGTGCGCTATGGTTTACATATATAGTGTCACGATCAATAATGTGGAGATTTAGATTAAAAGCTTCTGCCTTATCAGTGGTGGTAGCAGATAAAATGTTTTCCAATTCTTTCTCGTTCATAGGATGTGCATGCCAGACATTAAGAGCTAAAGAAGAAACCTTTGCACAGTAGCGAGTTACCTTGCACACGGTAGCTTAGGCGGGTAACTCAGTGCTCCAGTTTGCAAATTCTTCTCGGCACAGCCAGAGCACATACCACACAGCCCTTTCCATCAGAATTACCATTCAACCAACCACCTTTAACCTCTAATCAGTTCCGAGAATTGTGCTCAGAAACTTGGCTCGGGTCATTTCTGACAATTATATGAAAACAAGACTCCCATTTCTCTTCCAGGTCCGAGCCACCCTGAAGCGCCAGTGGATCCAATTTAAGATCCAATGGAACCAGCGCTATGGGCGCCGCAGCAACAGGCGCCCCAATGCCAATGCCAATGCTGCCGCTGCCGCTGCCGCTGCCGCTGCCGCTGCTGCTGCCGCTGCCGCTGCCACTGCCCCTGCGGTGGAGGCTGAGGCTGATGGTCTCCCTATTTACATCTGCCATATGGAGCCGAGGAACATCGAAGCTGCCATCAACCTGGGCGAGGAGGTTTTTGAGGTTATCCCTATGGAAGTGGTAGAGCAGGAATCATGCGCTTAAATGTGAAGCAAATAGAGCATCATAATCTCTGAGCTTCATGTCCTGGGAGTAAAACCAACCATGCGTTTCAAGTGATCCCCATCCTCCCAGGAGCTTAACTTATCATTTGTGGAGAATTATTAAGTAGTTTTGTCCATAGTGAATCTGAAGAATATTCTTCTTGGTACTATTGCTATGGGAGACAGTCTAAGGAATGGAGTCTCCCACTGCCACACTTGTAAATTCCATCTTTCATCCAGTACTGAAATGCAGGTGTAATGCAAGCAAAGTATCCGAGAAAAACACAATTCAATTGACCTAGTTCAGATACAGGGTGCTCCTTGTTAATCTTGAGCCATTTATACCTTTAAAAATTAAAATCACTGTCAATATTTTTATTTTTAACTCTAAAATTTGAATTAGAATATTTCTGTATTTGGCTATGGATCTGATTTTTAATTTTTTATTTTAATCAATTCTGATATTACTCAGATGTGTTACCATTCACACAATGTAAACCACACAAATTACAAGGCGACCTCTATAAGACAAAGTGGCTTTCTAATATAGAGATGACTCAGAATGTGGGGAGAAGACCTGCACTTGGCAGGGAGATATGCAATGCTTTGAATGAAAAAGAAATTGAGTCAATTTGCTTGAAATATTAGATGAGCCAACTTGTTAATTGGTTTATTAATATTGTATACTCAGCGTGGTTTTAGATAATCCTGTCCACTAGGCAGTTCTAACCTTTGTGTTGAATGTGCTTTGGTCACTAACATTGATAAATTGGGAGGTCACAAAAAATCCTTTGCTAAATTTTTCACAAAACTGCCAAAAATGTAATTCCTATCAGAAGAGAATATTCTCTTTAAAGAGAGTTTTCTACTTTCCTAAGCTCCAGGATTTATAAAGCAAACTACTCCAAAGTTTATAAAGCTGATTACCTCTTGCCCTTGGGTGCTACCTAGCAGTACAAGATACATTTTAACACTGGTATTCAAAGGACTCCATATAAGTTCATTCACTGCCTTCCACCCAGCTTCAAAGCTTAACAAGATCTCAGTCTTTTCCAGGAAGATTCAGCAGGGCTAATTATAAGTTTATAGATGACCTCTTGTTTGCTGTGATAAGCAAAACCAGAGGAGGGGGGAAAATGTAACCACTACAAGTTTAAACATATACCAATTCATTTAAAATTAAAATAGTTTCTCATTGCAGCCCAAAATTATATTCCCATGTCTCTCTTTACTTCCTCAGTATAAAATCTTCAAAAATCTCCAAATAAACCAGTATTATTACTGGCACCTGAAATCAATTTGCAATAGTAATCAGAGTTATCATTATTTAATTTGTAGGCTAAATGAAAAGATACATTGAAACTCTTTAAATCTCAAGTCTCATCTTGACATCTTATGCCACTGCCTTTGGAAGTGATTTAGTTGGGGAAAGACAAGAAATTTGTTCTGGTTACATAGTGTACCCCCCAAAATTATATTCTTTCAGAAAATATTTTGGATACTAAAGTAGCTTAAGTCTCCTTTACTGAATGTAAGGGAGGAGTTAAAAAGAAGGTATTTTTCCAATCACAGTGTTTATGTAATGGTGTTCTATTTTTGTTTACAAACATGGAAAATTGTGTATTTCAGGCAGCTCTAGTACAAATGTGATAATATATTGCTAAAATATTGTAGATGTTATTAAGCTAATATAGTAGGGGCTGCATAAAAGAAAATTGCTTATTTTAGTATTGCACATCATGCCAAAATTATGTGAAATGCTTATGCTATGTATATGTATAAATTAATACATTGTATGTGATAAGCAAAAAGGTGTATATTTGTGTATTTTTTTTAAAGAAATATATTCTTCATCTTCTCATTCATTCATCTCGTCTCCTGCTCATTTCATGTCCTTTTTCATTTCAGTCATGGGTGGCTAACATCTCATCTGACTAGTACTGCAGGCGAGAGGAAGATAATCCAAAGTATAGGTTAGAAAACCATGTGCAAAACAGTAAATTTATTATCTTTTTAGTTTAACCATCTTTAGTCTTCAATCTGACTATAAACTCTGTGGCACATTTCCCATATCCTTGATAATTCAAATACCACATACAACTGTCAATTTATATTGTATAAGTTTGGGAAGCACAACAAAGCAAAGAAATCCAGGGCCAGAAAGTATCATACCCTTTTATTTTTCTTAGATTTTTTTTTTATCCTGAGACCAGACCTGAACTGTCCAACATCACATCAGATCATTAGAATTGTTACAATCATTGATTTCTAATATCGTTTGAGAGACTAAAGCAGGATAAAAGGCAACTAATTAAATATCATTAGAAAGCATAAAGGTCACTATTGGAAAGATGTTCAGATCTGGAAAGCATGGAACAGAAAAAAATGAGGGTTAAATGAGAACTGTGCTGGACTAACAAAGAGGAGTAGGAGCAATTTGTAGGTTCCTCACACTGCAATAACATCCAAAATCATTGGTCTCATGAGATCTGGAGAACTTTTTCAAAAATGATACATAAGTGAAACATCTTTCCCTTTATGTGCCAGTGAGTGATATACCCTTGTGATTCTGAAGAACAAAAATAATTTTGCATCATACCATAAAATCTGATTCTTCAAGGGAGTAAATTGAAGTCTGATGGTCAGCTGCCACCTGCTTTGATCCCAGCTACAAAGTGATCCAAAATAGGCCTTTGGGTTCACATGGCTACTATGGGGTCCTGAGGAAGAAAAGGTGTTAAAAAAGACATGACAAAAGTGCTGTCATCATGGAGCTCCAACCTGTCTCATGCATCCCTTCATTCATTATCACTGATGTTTCATATACCTTTCATTCAGCTACACAACACACGCTTATTAATGGTAGTTATCATGGTAAAGTTTCTTTGCAGGGGCAATTGCTTCTTTTCTGTGTCAATGGTAAAGATCAAAACCTGCTCAGTGAACCATTATCCTAAAACCATAACCACTGACATTTTGGGTGGAACAACAAAGCGGCGTGTGGGTTTGGATGTGGTAGCGATCGGGTAAACTCAGAAGCAAACTTCATCTGTTATCTTGAGAGAGGAGACAAGCTGTCTCGCTCCTAACTTAAGCTCAGTAAAATTGATTTTACTTAGCTAACCCATAGATAACTTGTGTGGGGTGGAGAGGTTGAGGAAACTAAGTGAAAGCGTGAAGAAAAAGGATAATACCTATGTGTAAGGACAAAGGAAGGTAGAAAAGCCACATCTGAAAATTAAGAACTATATTTCTGATAGCTTTTATTCCTCCAGACATATTGATAGAGTTAACCTCTGTTTAATATCTGAATAATGTGAAACACAGAAGAAGGGCAAACCAGCCATTGAAACTGAAAACTAACAAGTCAAGAAGATTTTCTAATATCGTACCTTCCCTCCACATGGATTAGCAAGCATCTCTGAAAGATGTCCAAAATTTTTCCATTATCTTAAGCATTGACCAGCCAGTCTCTTGAGTCACTGGTTAGTGCTCATTTTGCATTTACAGAAATTCAATGTCTTCAATCTAACTTCCCCAGAAACCCTCCTTCTGAGACTCAAACTGTGCCCTCGCTCTTTCCACTTCTTACTAGCAATGCCACACTGCATGTCACCGCTGTTTTCTTTATGTAAGAGATTCCTTATCTTACTTTAATTTGGAGAAATTACTCCCGAATAAAATCTCAGAGTATTACTAGTGAGGTGCTGAACAGATATTCAATAAAACCAGTTGAGATGTCTTTCATGAATAAAAAATAAATAAAAGCGACGCTGTTCAGAATAGATCAGGAACCCGGTTTCCATCTGACTCTGCCAGACTGGCTGATCAAAACTAGCACACCAGTCTCTCACACAGAGGCCCTCCACCTAAACACACACCCAGCTACAAACTCAAAATCTTTGCATAGCGGGGTAGGTGGTTAGCCGCAGGGCAGCAAGCCTTTCTCTGAAGGTAGCGATCCTGCAATGCACCTGCGCTTTATAGATTCTGTATGCTGTCATCACAAGAGGGGGATTATGGGGCTCAACATTACAGAGAGCATCCCTTAAATAGCGATCATTTGACAACAAACAACAATAACAAAAACACTTCAGTCAATATAGACCTAGAGACATCAGCCTATTTACTCTTTATAACAACCCAAACTAGTTTTATCCCCATGTTAGTGATGAGAAAACCAACTGGAAGAGATGTGAAATCATGTGTCCACCACAGACACACAGTAAATGGCTGAGCTAGGATTTGAATCAGGAGTGCCAATGCCTCTGTTTTTTTTTTTTTAACCTGGAAAATGCTTTTTTATTAAAAAGAGGGCATCCTTGGCACCTGAAGTCCTTGGGGGCACTTTCAAGAAGGCCTCATGTAAGACATCAAACAGACTGTGGGCTGTCTGGGGCTCCAGGCCCTGGCACAAGGCAAGATCTTCCCATGATGCACCTGTGAGCTGTTCCAGAGACCCAAAAGTAGTCAGGAGGGTCTGACTATCTGTTCGGTGGGCTGACTTCACGGAGGAAAGACATTCAGTAACCTGGGGCATGAAGTCTCGCTCCAGTTCTCCATCAGGAGGTCTGCCAGGTTCTGCTGTAGGCCTTGTAGGCCTCCAGGCAACCCCAGCCTCCTCGGGGCCCCAGGCAAGGACCAGGGAGCAGTCGGCCAGGAGGCACACTTCAGCAACTCCTTGAGGGACTGCTGAGGATCTTTCATGTCCACATGGGTGAGCAGGACCCGCAGGACGGAGCTTTTCGCAGGCTCCACAGACACTCGTGGATATAGTCTGGGTGGAAGTAAGCTGTGGTGGTGGTGGCTAAAGAAGAGGGCACAGGTGCTCTGGCCCAGCATGTAGCCAGGAACCATGTCGCCAGATTCCCAAGGCACATTGCACACACGCTTCAGCCTCTGCCAGGGGCTCCCAATGATACTGTTGGATTTTGCTTCCAGTATGGGGGTCTGGGTGGGGAGGTCTTTCCTGCCTGAGGTTCTGGACCCATGGAGTGTGTGGCTCCAGCCCCTCCTGCAGATCCTGAGGTGGCATACTCAGAGTAGGTCTGAGGGGCTGCTTGGCTCTGTGTGGATCTGAATCAGGGCTTGGCCCAGGAGGGACCTCATCCTCATCTGGTGTATGAGGAATTTCTTCGGGCAGGTGGCCCAACAGGCTACCACACTCCCTCTTCATCCATCACAAGCTTATTCTTAGGCCTTCTCATCCCAGAGCCATGGGGAAAAGATCCAGGTGTCCCCTGCTGGCCTGGCCCTAATGCTTCTGCTTTTGAAAATTGCCATCTTGATTGGCCCTACTATACCATCCTGCCTCTCGAAGCGAAACTGTTCCCCCTTAACTTTAAAGGATACCAGATGGTTGTCTCCTCATGGTTGAGAAGACAGGGATTGTTTGCAATATATATATTTCCACTCCAAAATTAATTTAATTCATGGCCCATAAGTTCCTTCAAATGAAGGATTTCATCCTTCAGATGAAATCTATCTTTGTGTAGTTTGAAAGGATTTCTTTCTATAGTAATGATTTCTTTCTATAGCCAGAGTTTTGCACACACTGTGCTGGTTTTTAGTATCTCTACTTCCAAGGTGGTCCTTGTGTAGATATCCGGGAGACAAAACATGTTTTGGGCAATATTTCATGGTCCCTCCTTGAACACACCTGGCCTCATTTAAGGCTTGCTATGGAGCTGGGTAAGAGTAGGCAGGGCTGCTCTTAGCACTGCTTGTAGTAAGACTTTCAATCACTGGTTTTCTAGAATTGAGTCCTGAATAGTTGGGATGGGGGGGACCATATACATTTATTCACCCATTTGATTAGGCACCAGGTAGTGAAGAGAGGTGGAGGATGGAGAAGGAAGCACAGAGAACTATAGGCAGCCATGATGACAAACTAGCTAGGGCTGTTGGCACCCTCTCCAGATTACCAACCCTGGACAAGCTATAAAAGCAGAGGGAACACATGCATTTCAGGAATCAGTAATTAATGAAACCAGGAAAGGAAAATAAGAAAGTTGGATAGACAACAGTAGTATAGAGAGCTGGTGTGTGTGTGTGTATTTAAAAATATATAGAGACTAGAATAGCATACTGAGAATGGCTGAGAATTTCTGGAATAAATCTTCAATTTGCCTATAAAATCAATAGTGGGCCTGATGAGAAAAGGGGACAGAGCATCCAAAGAAGCCAGCATGGCAACCATGAAGCTCTCTGAGCAAGATACAGCACACTGTGAAGACATATACACAGCTGGAATTCCTATCTCTGTTAGTAATTAATTAGGTAATTCAGATTAATTCTTTCTCAGGGAACAACTATTGAATACCAACCTTGAAAAAATATTAAGATGATCATATGAAAAAACACATGAGAACAAGAAAGAAACAAATCACAAAATCAAAACTGAAGGAAAAATACTAACCTGGAGAATAGGTACTCACAGAAGGCAACTGCATGATGAGGGTATTTGCCAGTGTGAACCTTAATTTTGGCAAAGAGATCAGACAACTAACAGAAAAAAAATTTCCTCCCCACCATGAGCTGGCATCCCCAGAAGATCACGCCATCAGAATTCAGGATGAGAGCAAATTAAAGTGCAATTACTTTTCTGAAATTACATCCCATCCCACTCTTCATGATAAACTAGAAAATTTCAACTTCTCATCACCCACCCACTCTGGGCGGGTCACATCTTCACTTGGACTGGGCCCCTTCCAAGGTGAACCTGGGGACAGAGCACTGTTGCCACACTAGAAGTGAAGTGCAGAGACCTTTCCTGCACTGCATCAGGCAAGGCAGCTACAACCAGTCTCACAATGATGGGCTTCTTGGTGAAGGTCAAATATCAGTCTTTCTCCTCTTAAGCTTTTTAAAAATTTTTATTATTTTTCAATTACAGTTGACATTTAATATTATATTAGTTTTAGGTGTGCAGCATTGTGGTTATTTATATAATTTACAAAGTGATTTCCCCCGTTTAGTACCCAGCTGGCACCACACATAGTTATTACAATATTATTGGCTGTATTCCCTATGCTGTATGTACTTTACTTCCCCATTTATGCTTCTTTAAGCACCTCAAGTTTTCTTCTCTGAGTGGCTCTTCTTTCAGTATTTCTAACTGGGTTTTGATGGGGAGGAAACAACCACCTTCCTTCTGCCATTGATGGGAAAGGGAGGGGAGCAGGAGGCCTTGAATATCCACAACTTCCCTAAGAAACCCTTTCTCCTGAGGCTTCTTTACCTCAACTCTTTTATACTCTCCACGTGTATCATAGGACAATGTTGGAAAACTAATTTGCAATCCCTAGGGACCTCCAGTGTGGGCTAACTTTCATTTCAGGATATTCTGTAGGAATATTGGACACCTATCATATTGTTCTTGGCCATTGTAGTCTCAGTCAAAACTAGGTCATAATGAGGGCTATCTTGACATTCTATTTATAATACTTACTAATATACATATGCATGAATTTCACAGACTTTATCTGGAGGCAGGTTGGTATAAAGAAAAGAACACAGATTCTAGTGATGGATAAAATCTGGTTCAAATTTAATCTTGGCCACGTAGTAAACATGTATCATATTCCTCATCTATTAAATGTAGCTATCAAACCTTACAGCATTTTGAAAATTCAACTAGATAATAAGTAAATGTGTATAAGAACATTACTGACTCATTACAGGAAGTCAACAAATCCTTATCCTCTCCCAAGTTTCTGAGATAGACATTGTGATCACCAATTTCCTAAGGACGTCACATCAGGAAGTAAATGACAGACCGTTCTCAACCACAGGCCTTCTCATTTCAAATGTCACTCTTTTACTACATCAGCTTGCCCTTATTTAGAAAGCTCAAGACTGTGATACATGCTTCAGATCAATATCGTTCTTCATTGACTGTTCCTAGTCTGTGAAATGTTGTAGAGATGGTGGAGGACACATTCCTAAACCTGCTCAGGTACTCTAAACCACGGTGGTTTAGATATTCATAATGCATCCTGAATAAACCTCTTTTATTCAGAATTTTGATTAGTTAGCAAATTCACAATAAGTTGAAAATCAGTTAAAAGTTCAATTCTCAGTTCTGGAGAGGGCTGTTGATGATTATATTTATAGAGACTGATGCGCTGAGAACATGATTGAGAATTGTCAAGTTCCAAACACCATCATTAACGTGTATAAATTACTTCTGCATTCAAGATGTTCAAAGCCTTTACATTTGTAGGTATCTTTATTCAAACAAAGTAAATAAGACATTGGTCTCATTTGCAGATTTTAAAGGAACAGGTTGGGATTGCGGCAGACATTGCAAGTGTCATTTGGTCCTTTCTTTAAGAAAAGACCTGCTGCTCAGGTGTGTGGTTATCTTGCTGTCACCAGCTGTTAGTATCAAGTCTCCTCATCTTTGGAGCTGAGCACACAGTCTTTGCAGAGTGGCCCCTGCCAAGGACTAGATGGTATTAGATCTCCTTAAAGTTTAAGAAGCTAAAACATGCAAGAAAAGAACTCAAAGCTCAAAATCCTAAGATTTTTGTCATTTTCCCAATCTTTATAGTTGTCTCACCCACACGTACCTTAACAGCATTTTTTATAACTCAGTCACATTATTGTTCCAAAGTATTTAACTTAGCTTTCTTAAATACAACCTGCTTTTCACTCCTTTATTTAGCTTTATGTGATACTTAGTTAAATTATGTAATCGCAAGAGCAAGAGCAACCAGTATCAAATGATTTTGGAGCAAACAACTATTAAGCGTGCAAACTTGTCACAGTCTTCTTAAATTTTAATGTGTTTACAAATCACCTGGGGATTGTTAATATAGGGCAGGTCTGGAGTTGAGACCTAAAATGCATCTCTAACAAGGTGATTCCAGGTGATCACCCAGTCAATACTAACGCTGTTGGTCCTCAACCACACCATCTGGACCAGCTTCTAGCCTGGTGCACTCAGCCTGCCAGGGAATCTACTGGCATATTTTCCAGAGGGAAGGAAGAGCATGGCTTAGCTGGAAAACCAGGAGAGCTCCTTCAATAATGATAAATGAGCTTTGAATTTGGTCACACACTATGCTAAGTGCTTTACATATGTTATTTTATTTCATTTCCTGAAACACTATATCAAGGAAGATATTATTCCAATTCAATGGATGACAAAAGTAAGGCTCAGCCAACTAACTAGCTCAATGTCACACAACCAGTAAGTGGCAAGAGACACTCTGACAAGAAGAGAGCAGCAACCCTTATTTCCAGTTAAGATTTTGAAAATCAACTCAAGAGAAGGAAATATAACCAGCCTGAGGAGAACACCAGCCCACCCCCTCCATTTCTTTAGATTATAGTTCGAGGAATTTTTCCCAAAGGGAATGTGAAGCAAAAGAGAGAATGGCAAAGTATTCAAATTCTGAGACTTCTGAGAAGATTCTAGGGGAGGTAAGCCCATGTTGTACTTCATTTACTAAAGGCAAAATGCTTATCCTTTTCATGTTTGAAATTCTGTCTTATTTCTTAACTTAAAGTGTTTGTGGAGTTTTCAGTGCTCATGAATCAAACATACATATCACATTAGCCCTAAGAGGAATGCAGTGTCAAAAATAGTAAATATAAGGATGCCACCAAACACAAATTGAGTTTTTCTGAATCCTAAATATCTACTAAATTGCTGAATAATACAGTCCTTTAAAAATCTAGACGAGGCCCTGACTGGTGTGGCTCAACTGGTTGGGCATCATCCTGCAAAGCAAAATGTCACTAGATCAATTCCCAGTGAGGGCATATGCCTGGGTTGCAGATTTGGTCCCCAGTCTGGGAGCGTAAAAGAAGCAACTGTTTATGTTTCTCTCTCACATGGATGTTTGCCTTCTTCTCTTTCGTCCTCCCTTCCTCTTGATCAAAAATACAAATAATAAAATCTTTCATCTTTATTAGTAAAGTCCTAAAAAAAAAAGACATTTATATTTTAACCTATTCTTTGAATCACTATCCTATCTCCCATAAGAGGGGAAAAAAAGCAACACAATTAAATGAGATCCATGGGCCAAGAAAGCAGTATCCAGCTGGTTTTAAATCACCTCTCCTGAACTATGGTACAACTAATAGTAATTTTCGATTCCACAATATTTTTCTATGTCAGTTATATTAATTACTAGTTAACAGAACTTACAAGACTATATTTAACTTCCTAATCACTTTTTCTTTTCTTTTTTTAAAGGGTGCTTGTTTGTAAACATAATTCCTGCCAGGATATCACATTGTTTGAAATTTTCACCTTGTAAATCATTTTATATTAAGACTCTCTTGAGGAAGACTATTGTCAAATGCAAATTCCTTAGCCAGAAAGGTTAACACAATAATAAATAACAACACATATATTTACACATGTAGTTTATCAAATTTTGAGCAAAGGACTAGATCAAGAAATGGAATTCTAAACAGAGAAGTTCAGCAGGAAAGAACAAGAAGAGCCAAGATCCTGTAAGAATCTGTGAAGGACTGGATTCAATGAGGTTGCTTGGCAAGGCTGTGTGCTTGGCAAGGGTGTGGCAGCAAGGAGAGGAGAAATAGGTAGCCCTTAAGAGGGAAAGGAAAAGGGCCTACCTCATAATTTGATGTCATGTTAACTCAAGTCTTTCACTTCCCAGGGAAGGAGTAGCACACTCTGTTGATATTTTAGATTCCCCCCAAGCTGGAAGGAAGCCAAGCAAGTGAGATGAGCCAAGAGACAAAGCATGGGCTTCACTTTTGAATTCCAATCTGGAAGGCACCCAGAAAGAGCCACTGAACTGTCAAAGAATTTTTAAGTCAGGATCATGTTTGATCAAGTAAACAGAGATCAAATGTACAGAGCTGACTCAAAGCTGGCTGAGAAGACAGGAAATAGACAATTATTTAATCCATCTACACTGGATAGTAAACAATAGGTAGTCTTGCCTACAACAAACAACATTGTGGGGAATCTGGCCTTTTTTAAAAAACATAAACCTCACTTCCAGGAAAATGGAGTACATGTACATTTCTTATGGTGGCTCTAATGCCATGGTAGGCAAACCAAAATCTAAGCTTGTAAATGCCTCAAAGTTACAAAATCAAAATGCTAAGATCAACTAGCTGCAAAGAGTCAACAAGGCTTTAAGTTCTAGCCAATCAGGTATTTCCTTCCTTTGCTTCTGCATGTCTTTCTCCTGACACCTGTCAGGAAGCACTGCTCACCATTTGTGATTTTGGAATTGATTTTTGTTCAAATAAATTTGTAAAATGTTTAATATGCCTCTGTTTAGCAATCTTTGACATGTTCCCGTGGGTTCACTTATCCAGTTTTAATTGGTCTTGTGCTTTCCACAACCCCAGTGAGCTGCCATCCTGAGATAAAGCTGGCTCTACCTACCACACAGGGTTCCCTCAATAGTGCTGCTGCCTCCTGGGAGCCTGAGGAGCCCCCAAGTGTCATATCGGCTCTAAGTGTTGGTCTGGTCTTTCCAAGCTGGCTATCAGCCTTCTGATGTATCTTCCCCCATGAATGAGATTTTCAAAGCCTTTCATCATGTCTGCTACATATCTCTGAACTCCTTTCATTTTGCCCACATTTCTCCTGAAATGAGATGGTCAGGACTGAATACATTACTCATCAAAGTAGAACGAAAGGAACACAGTGCCTCCCAAAATAGTGATAGAGTTCCTTGGGCTACGCTTTTTAATAAGTCTTTAAAATCCATCTCTGACTTAAGACTTAAGTATAATTTTCTGTCTACCAATAACTTCAATTGCATTTCTGTTCCCTGAGTTTTTCCTTCTAGCTCAAGAATTATTTGTGAAAGTATTTCTCTGGGTGGACTAGCTTCAGTTTTTAATATTTATATCATTTCCATAATCTTAATTTAAAAATTTTCAATTTTAAAAATGTATTTTTCAATCTGAACATGACCAATATTATGCATAAGTGAAAATTTTAAAAGTACTTTTAAAAAAGTATAATCTCCAGCCCTGGCCAGGTAGCTAAGTGGGTTGGAACATCAACCCAATATGCCAAGGTGGTTGGTTCAATCCCTAGTCAGGACACATACAAGAATCAACCACTGAATGCATCAATAAGGGGAACAACAAATCTCTCTCTCAAATGAATAAATAAAAAAAAATTTAATGAGAAAAAAAGTAAAATCTTTTAGGAATGTCCTATTCAAAACGGTCTTTTTTGGAGAGTGCCAAACTAAATCTATTTGCACAAATTCCTATGGATTGCTTTTTAAAAACAGTATAAAAAGGCATTAGAATTAGCCTTTTGCTTTGACATAGCATCAAAATAACAAAGCGTTTTTCAATGTACAATCTTGGGTTTCTTTGTAAGGCAAAAATGTTCCCATGTGTACTGATCTAAGGGTGATTATTCTGTTCCTGACTATTTGAATAATGAAGTTCATATAATTTTAGAATCTTTAAGTAATGTGAAATAATCAATAAAAATAATTTTTCAAAGAATATTATGAGTTCAAAAGGTATATGGACTTAGTGATTTCCTTAATAAGAAAACACTCCATGTGCTGTAGTAAGTATGAAAAAAATTTAATTGTTTCTAGCATCAAACAAACAAACAAGCAAACCTTCTTACCCATTCAGGCAGCAGAGGAAGGCAGGGTAATGTCAGCCTGAGAGCAGATAATTTGCCAAAAGCAAGGAAACACACTTTCATTAAGAAAGGTCTTGTAACCACAAAAAGAACTATCAAAAACAAGAGGCTGTGATGTGACAAAGAACAACTGTAATTGCTGGGCCTTAAAAAAATTATAAATTGTGCCCTTTGGATACTCAACATAATATTTATCAACAGTGAATGAGGACAAAAAATTGTTCAGAAAGGAGAGATTATATCAGACAAATGTCTGTCTAAACGGATCTGGCAGTAAATGTTTTCCTTTAAAAAAAAAAAAATCACAGGTCAATTCCTGGTAAAGAGCAACTCTGATCGATTGATTTTACTTAACTGAAGCACTTATTCATTTTTCACCTTAAAGATTTCAGAATATTCTATGTTCATTCCAAATAGGTAGATCGAGTATAATAAAAATGGGTTAACATCAATCATCCTCCTGGGAAAGAACTGAGTATAAAGTAATGTAACTCCTGTGCCTTTGACACCACACATATATGGCGGTTAGTTTATTCTTCCCACGGATGGTGTAAATAACATGATCTGATTTTAAGTGGCTTAGTGTTGTCACTCTTTCTAAGGAAGTTTCAAAGGTTTTTTGAAAAATGCAATCAATAACATTCCCTGCTGATAGACGACAACCTATTTACATCTGGTTTCCCACCTTTTGATGACTCACCTTGATTTAAGACCTAGCCAGTGTACGAAAATTCCTAAACTTGTGTACGGAGTAAAGATACTTTGGGGCTTCCTTCCTCAATAACCTAATGCTCAATTAACATTCGGCCAACAGTATAAGGGGGAGAAGGCAAGCACTGGTTCATATAGCTAAAAAAGCCAAGGTTGAACTAGGTGTGGGCATAGTAAGATCCAGAAGTTCAGGTGTTATCTGGGTTCAGTCCTCCTCGCTCCTGAGTTTTGCTTTCCTCTGTATTAGTTTTGTTCACAGACAGGCTCTTTCCATTTAATAATCCCTGGCATTTCCAGCTAGTTCCAATTAAAACCCAGCCCTGGCTAGTGTGGCTCAGTGGACTGAGTGCCAGCCTGTGGACCAAAAGGTCGCCGGGTTCAAGTCCCAGTCAGGGCACAGGCCTAGGTTGTGGGCCAGGTCCCCAGATGCGGGCATGTCAGAAACAACCACACATTGATGTTTCTCTCCCTCTCTTTCCCCTTCCCTTCTCCTTTCTCTAAAAATAAATAAATAAAATCTTTTTAAAAAAACTTATTTTTAAAAAAGCTCAGAAAATTAAGTCCCATCAGCCATGCCTGGGTTACGTTTCTCTGCTTGCAAACCAGAAAGGTCTGTGCGACCCCACCTACAAGGACCAAGACTGAGGAGTGGTGGTTCCCCAAAGGAACATCAAAGTACTGTTACTGGAAATAGGGGAAACTGATGCTAGGCAAGCAAAACCTACAAATGTCAATCAGAAGTAGTCAGGACCCTCTGGCTACATGTAACAAGCCCAACTCTAACTTAGACAACAAAGATGAGAGCTACAATTCCCAAAAGATGAGAGAAAGAATATAGCAACACTGAACAGTAGATATCCAGATTTGTGACATGGCACACTATAAGGTTCTATTTTATTATGGCCCCTGTAAAATACCTTCCATGTCTCTGAGAGCAGATTTCGGGGATAAGTAAACATAAACAAACAAAGGTCACTGTATTCTAATGAAGACACTTTTACAGGTTCTGCGGGTCCTGATCTCTGTGCCATACCTGCAAGAAATAGGAAGGCAAGGTGCTGCAGAGCCTGAGCTGCCGAGGAGGTCTCTGTGACTGAGTCTGATTCATAAAGAAGAATAGTGAGCAGGCTGCCTCTGAGGTGAACCCAAGTACAAGGGCCCAAGAACACAGAAAGAACCAGACTGCAGCTGCCAAGGTCAGCTGGCCCTCAATCGTCTTCCACAAGCTGTGGAAGTCCCTATAATTCTTATATGGCCTTAGTAGAGAGAAGACCCCTGAAAACATAGCTGAAATTGAACCTCTTAATATCCTGACAAGTGGGGACATAAACATAACTTTTTAAACAGCTTTACTGAGGCAAAATTGACATATAAACTGAATTTGCAATTCCTTGATAGCCAATAATCTTAATTTAAGCATCCTTCCATGTGCTTATTGGCAATCAATATATCCTTTTTGGTGAAGTATATGTTCACATACTTTGTTAATTTTTAAATTGGGTTTTTGGTCCCTAATTATTGAGTTTTGAGGGTTCTTTATATATTATAGATACAATTCCTCAATAAGATATGTAATACGCAAATATTTTCTCTCAGTCCATGGCTTGCCTTTTTTCCCCTCTTAACAATGCCTTTCAGACTTCAAGTCAGGATGGAGGTGTAGGTAGACACGCTTCGCCTCCTCCCACAACCATAGAAAAATTTACAAGTAGATCTCAAAACAAATAACAGCCAGAACCACCAGAAAATTGAGCTGAAAGGAAGTTCAACAACCAAGGGTTTAAAGAAGCCACCTTCATCCAGATGGGTAGTCTTATATCCAGAGACTGAAAGGAAACTTAGGTCTAGAAGAACATTTAGAGAGGAAGGAATTCTGACTATGGAGCTCTAAGATACCATTCAAAGAAGGACAAAGAGCTGTCTGAAGAGTGTGCCTGCCCACAGGAATATTCTGCTCATACCATGTAAAAGTCCAAAAGATGAAAAGAGAGGTGGGTGCACGACCAGAGTAACAAAGGACCTTTCAGAGGTTAAAGCACAGTATGACCTGAAATATAAAAGGCCTCAGGACAACTCTAGGGATTTTGTAGAAGTGTTCCAAGCAGGAAGGAGGAAAACACATCACTCACTGCTTGAGAAACATGGAGTAGTATTAATTAGATTTTGCAAAAGAATATTCATTACAATTAGAAAGAGAACAAACACGATTAAGATAAATGGAAGTAAGAGATAGATGGCACTCCAGTAAGTAAACACACACCCTTACGGGAGTACAAACCTTCCTGTGGTTATCAAGGTCTGAGAACAGCAGAAATTCCAGCACAATTATATGAATGAAGGAGGGGTGCCTGAAGTCTGGAATTAGGTGACTAGCATGCCAATTTATTGAGAGGAGTTAAGCTTACCACACAATCATCTTGGTGAGCTTAGCATGGACTTGGCAGATCTCAAGAATAAAATATAAAAAAATAGTTTGGGAACATTTATAAAAATGAAAGATCATCATCAAAAGCCAATATGGATGCAAGTGAGGAAAGAATACCAAAATGTTTTCACTTTCCATTTTGAGGGTGTTGCTAGTATTTTATTCCCAGCAAAGAATTCCACAAAAGTTCATACCATCTTTGTAGTCAAACTGGGAAAACAATTGGAAAGTGATAAAATGTAGTGCATTCCTGGCTCTTATGAATATTGGAGTTGCCTGGGCTGGGCCTACATACAAGAAATACTTTCTTGCCCTGATGGGGTGGCTCAAGTGGTTATAGAGCACCATTCCATACACCAAGGTTGTGGGTTCAATCCCTGGTCCGGGCACATACAAGGATCAAGCAATGAATGTATGAATAAGTGGAACAACAAAATTGATCTCTTGCTCTCTCTTGCTCCCACCTACTTCCCTTCTCTCTCTAAAATCAATTAAAGAAAGAAAGAAGGAAAGAAAGAAAGAAAGAAAGAAAGAAAGAAAGAAAGAAAAAAAGAAAGGTAGAAAGAAAGAAAGAAAGAAAGAAAGAAAGAAAGAAAGAAAGAAAGAAAGAAAGAAAGAAAGAAAGAAAGAAAGAAAGAAAGAAAGAAAGAAAGAAAGAAGGAAGGAAGGAAGGAAGGAAGGAAGGAAGGAAGGAAGGAAGGAAGGAAGGAAGGAAGGACGGGAAAGAGACAAAGAAAGAAAAAGACTTCCTTATCAGTAGGGCAGCAAAATAGCACATACTTCATATTCTAAATCAGCAGTCCCCAACCTCTTTGGCACCAGGGACTGGTTTCATGGAAGACAATTTTTCCACAGAAGTGGGGGGACAGTTTTGGGATAATTCAAGCGCATTACATTCAAGCTCACCTCCTGCAGTGCTGGTTCCTAACAGGCCCCGGACCAGTACCAGTCTGTGGCCCGATGGTTGGGACCCCTGTTCTAAATGACAGAATCTGAAACCAACAAATTCTAGACAGGCTGCAAAAAGGCCATACATAAAACAATAATTAGATGAAAATTATATAAGTTCTTGAATTAACACATAAAACAAATGCTGACGAGGACAGACTTTAACAGCACTAAATAAGTGCAAGAGCTTCAGTTGACGACAAGCTCAAAATGAGTTAACATTCTGCGTATGCCCTGGTTATCATCAGTCAATGCAGCTGCAGGTAGCATCAACATAAGGGAATTAGCTTTCTGCATCCCCCAGCCCCTCATCAGAGGGCAGAACGTAGCACAAGGAATGCAGGCCCCACAGAAGGCAGTTTTAGACCCTGAAAGATCTCTGATGATCAGAGTTTGTGAGGAAGTGAGTTTCCTGTGGCTGTAAATTCTCCGGAAGTAGCTAGGACTGACCAGGTGGGAATGTGGTAAAAGATATCCTGCCTGTGGATGCTCAGAGATTGCGGACACCCATAACATACAGGTTGCACTAGGTGACCTCTATGCTCCCTACCAGCTTCAAAGCTGTTAGATTTTACTCTGGAAGTTTCTTAGCACCTTGTCATGTTGGCCCCTGGGCTACATACTATGAGATCCCTGCTGCCAGGCCCACATGCTGCCTCCTGGGCAGATTCACTGACTCCTGGATGAACACAATCCTGAACTTCGGGTTCACAGGGCTCCTGACACTACCTGCTAACTCGTTACTCCCCCCCCCTGCATGCAGATTCCCTGCGCATGCCCCCAAATCATGGGAAGACATCATTGCTTGTCTTTCTTGTTACCTAGTTTTACTAAAGTATTTTTTACCCTCCACAGGGACAATTCTAGTGTGATGTTGTCATTGCTAAATCTTCCCATTTTTAATGCTACAACTTGTGTTATTTATATGTTGTCCCTGAAGCTTTGGGAACAGCCGCTCATAGCATCCACCCCAACCCCTGCACAGTCCTCTGTGCCACCACCATTTTTTATTAAATCATCATCTTTTCCCACATTTCCTCTTCATATTCTCCTATAGATGAAATGTTAAGAGCTTAAAGAGCAAAAAGAATAGTCACAGGGAAAAGGAGTAGTTTGACGTTTAACAAGAAGACAAAAATCTATTTTTGCTTTAAAAAACATAAACAAAAATACCAAGATGCCTAAAACCAGACAGCCAAGTTCCTATGATAACGGCCAAACACCAAACAACACTTCAAGCTGTCAATATGTTGAAAACCCCTCTATTATGTGCAAGATTAATGGAACTTCAATTATAGAAATCCTCTGGCCTTTTCCCTACAAGATGGTTAGAAAAGCATTTAAACCAGCTTCCAACAAGAGTTTTCCAAGATGAAGACAAAGTACTTACTGAAAAAAGTGTACAGGCACTGCCAAATCTCAGTCCCTGGGTGTGCACTAATTATAAACTCATATAGAATTTTATTACTGACACACACTGAAATCTCAGGAACGAAACTGCGGTTAGTGTGCTTGCAATAAGCTTTGTTTCAAAGATTAAGAAGTCAGAAGAGGTAACTGATGGACTTCAACCGAAATAACTTTTAAAATAACCATCCCATTATCCAAAGAAAGATACCAGGCAGTACTTTTGTTTAGTCTATGAAGCTGGGGGTGTATGGAAATGTGTGAACATATGAGCCAGGAGAGGAAAATATCAGGTCCTTGTATTTATAAATTTATAAATGACAAAGAATTCTTCTGAAAGAATTGAGAGTATTCTCCTAACAACTGTACGATATTGATAACTGGCAGGGTTCTATCTCCACTAATGCCTTTGTCGGTTTTCAGTGTAATTCCCTTTCCTCTGCTTCTCACTAGCATCCAAGTGCCATTTTGCCTCCTTCCACCCTCAAAGCAGCTGAAGTAATGAGTCTAAGAAACTGCTAAGTATAAAAAAGTATGCCCACTTGCAGAAGAACTTCTGTTCCCAAAATGTAAGACCAGGGCTGGAGAAGGGGCCGGAGTGGGGTGCCTGAGATGAGAGAGGAAGGCACGAAAAGAGCAAAGCAGAAAAGGAGAAAAGGAGATTCTCCCTCCTGGGCAAGAGATCAGAGTAGAAGGGACCCGGTGTCCCAAGTGTTGATATTTCTATTGCCTCTCAGCCACCCACCACCACTTAACAGTCCCAGACTTCAGCCCCCTGAATGGCGGTTGGGAGGACTGGAAATCTTATTACGGAGAAGGTGATACAGAGAAACTTTCTCCACCCCTGAGGTGGAACTGAACATAACACCTGGGAATTTCCTCAGAAACTCGTAACAGCATGAACACCAAATCTCACTTCCCCAGATCAGGACACATCCCTCACCTGCAATATAATCTGGAGGTACTCAAAACAGAAGGAATCCCACTGAGGCGCAGCGTGCTTTCTGCAATGTGCCACCTGATCTCTCAGGAAGGAGGCAGCCAGCCAGCCAAGGAATTGGTACTGAAATGCAATTCAGACAGATAGCGTTGAGAAGAAATGGGATGGGGTCCTTCAATGGCCCATAGACAGATCACAGCAGTGATGGGAAGAGCACTGGATTCAAGTTCCTGTTCCATCCCTGGCTGTCTGACCATGGGAATATTGCTTCAGCCTCCTGGGCCTCCGTCACTGCCTCCACAAAACAAGGTTAATATAATGATCACCATTTATTGACTTCTTACGCTATGCTAGGCCGTTTTATGAATCTTCTTCACACGTTTTAAAATTTTCTTTTTTTTTAAATTTATTGGGGTGATACAGGTTCAGAAAAACAATACAGGTTTCAAGTGTTCAACTCAACAAGACATCATCTGTACACTGCATCGTGCACCCATTGTCCCAGGCAGTCCTTCCTTCCCCCGTTTCCTCTCCCTTTGCCCTCTCCCACCTACTCCTACCCTCCTTTCCCTCTCGCTCACCGCAGTGTTGTCTATGTCTGTTTTATATATATATTTGTATAGATATTTTTTCCCCTAAATCCCTTCACCTTCTTTCATCCAGTCCCTCAACACCCTTCCCCTCCAACATCTGTCAGGCTGTTCCATGTATCCAAGCCTCTGTTTCTATTTTGTTCATCAGTTTATTTTGTTCATTAGATTCCACGTATAAGTGAGATCATAGGTATTTGTCTTTCTCTGACTGGGTTATTTAGCTTAGCATAATATTCTCCCGGTCCAGCCATGCAGTTGCAAAAGATAAGAATTCCTTCTTCTTTTTTTTTTAATAGCCGAGTAGTATTCCATTGTGTAAAAGTACCACAGCCTTTTTATCCATTCATCTACCGATGAACACTTGAGCTACTTCTAGAGCTTGGCTACCATAAATAGCACTGCAATGAGCATAAGGGTACTTATATGCTTTCAAATTAGTTTTGAGTTTCTTCAAACATATTCTCAGAATTGGAATCACTGGGTCAAAAGGAAATTCCATTTTTAATTTTTTGAGGAAACCCCAGACTGTTTTCCACAGTGGCTGCACCAGTCTGCATTCCCACCAACAGTGCAGGAGGGTTCCCTTTTCTCCGCATCCTCAGCAGCACTTGTTGTTTGTTGATTTACAGGTACAATTATTATTCCCATCTTAGAGAAATAGAAAGGCTCTTTAAAATTATGGCACAGAAGGGTAACTAGAGACTAAGCAAGAATGAAAGAAAATAAACCCAACAGAAACCTAGGCATCAACACATATTCAGTCATACTAAGTCTGACCTAGGAATAAAAAGCCTTCAATTTATTAACTCTGTATAGAGTAAGATATACTTTTCCTAAGTTAACTAAACAAAAATATTTGCTTGGGATGGCTTTAGATTAGAGCTACATCTATGGGCTACGGAATCAGAATGGATGCCTGGATATGAGTCAAATCCTCCTCCTCCATTTATCAGCAGAGTAACATTGAGGTCTATAATGTTATTAACCAATGTAACCCCAATACATTTAAGTTTACAAAGCCCTCTCCCTGTACAGTCTCTCTACTGTTAGCCCTGTCTCATCTCCCACGGTGACAATATCAAGGTGGCAGGAAACAATGTCTTCTCTTTTCTGCTGTCCCAGGCTTGTAAGTTTCCCCAAGAAAGCCTATTCCTTAACCCATCCTGTGTGATGTGGAACTTGTCCTGAGCCCAACTGCAAAGCAGATGGCAACTCTGAAGGGATCAAACCTGCATGAATAACACTCTTTATTCATAGGCCAAATATGATTCTTCTGCCCCCCCCCCCCCCCCGCAGGCAAGCTCTGGCTTTACACTACATAGTAACGACTCCTACTTTTTCACCTACAGCCCCGGCCTCTTCTCCAGACTCACGTGTGTAGTGAGTCGATACCTCCAGTGGTCTATCTCAAGGTATCTCAGACTCACCTCTCCAAAACTGTTCTGTCAATCTTTACAAACCCAGTTCTCCCAAAGACTTCTACGTCCTCAAGCCAAAGTTTTAAAGTCATCTTTATTTCCTCTCTTCTGAAACATCATATCAACCAATCAAAAAATCCTATCACCTCTGCCTTTGAAATACACCCAGAATCTGACCACTTCCCACCATATCCACCAATACTACTGTCAACCCAGCCCCTACCATGCCTTTCTTGGTTTACTGAATTAGCTTCTTACTTTGTCTCCTTGCTTCGGTTCCTGTCACCCTATGGCCTTTTCTCACATACACAGGTAGAGTGATTTTGCTAAAACTTAAGTCACGAATGAGGTGTCCACTTGGTTCACAACCCTCCAAACGCTTACTGTCTAAAAGTAAAATTCAAAGCCCTTTCCGTGGTCCATAAGGCTTCACTCTGGGTGACCCTCCTGCCACGTCCTTCCTGCTCTCTCCCACCGACTGGGCCAACCACACTGGCCTACTCACTGCTGTCAGAACAGCACTCTGCATGCTTTGCACTCACTATTCCCTCAGCCTGCCACACTCCTCCCCAGGTAACTGCATAGCAAGCCTCATCGCTTCCTTTCAAGTGAGACCTTTTGCAATCTCCCTACCAAACAACCACCACTCCCTATTGCTTTTTCTCCATAGCACCTACTCTTGAGAAGGATAAGTTTCATGGAAGGGACAGCATCTTGGTTGGGTTCCTAAAGATAGAACTGTGATTAGTACATAGGTATAAGAGAAGTAAGTAGATGGCAGATAGTCAACAAAACATTAAGTCTTCCAATGGTTACCTAAGGCTGTCATCACACTTCACTGTAAGCTCCAGAATGACCACTGTTGAAATGGAGAATCTGACCAAAATGTCCCTCTGTTTAAGGCAAAAAGTAGTATGCTGTTTGTGGTAGCTAGAAAAAATGCCCTCAGTGTGGAAATGATTTTTCTTCAAAATACAAATCGTTTTGGTTACTGATAGGCAGAATCAAGAAACAAGAGATTGGGAAGAAACAGAATAAAATATAGGTTGTCTATGAAAAGATGCTCAACTTCACTAGCTATTAGGAAGATGTGAATCAAAACTACAATGATACCACTTCACATCTGTTAAAACGGCTGTTATCAACAAGACAGGTAATAACAAGTGTTGAAGAGGTTGTGGAGAAAAAAGAATCCTCATTCACTGCTGGTGGGGATGTAAACTGATATAGCCACTGTGGAAAACAGTATGGCCGGTTCTCAAAGAATTAAGAATAGAATTACTGTGTGACCCAGCAACCCTTCTTCTGGGTTATCTACCCCCCCAAAAAAATGATTCGCAAAGATACATGCACCCCTATGTTCGTTGCAGCACTATTCACAGGGGCCAATACATGGGGACTGGAAACAAAGTGTCTGTCCTTCTATAGAAAATTAGATAAAAAAGATGTGGTACATATATACTACGGAATACTACTCAGCCATAAGAGGATGAAATACTACCATTTGTGACAATATGGACGGACCTTGAGAATATTATGCTAAGCGAAATAAGTCAGAAAAAGCTAAGACGCATATGATTTAACTCCTGTAGGATATAAAACTGAAACTCATAGACATAGACAACAGTATGGGGGTGGAGTAGTAAAGGGCAAGGCGGGCCAAATATATGGTAATGGAAGATAACTTGACTTTGAGTGGTGGACACACAATGCAATATACAGATCATGTATCATAGAAATGTACAATGAAACCTATGTAATCTTATTACCCAATGTCACCCCAATACATTTAATTTGGGGAAAAAAAAGACTAAAATATAGATTCTTGATCAAGAAAATCCATGCTGCGGATTAAACAGCTTAGCTCTGTATGAAAAAACTCCTTAAAGAACAAATTTGGATACTCTTGGCAGGGCAGAGTCTTCTCTGTCTTGAGATCAAGAAGTGATCACTGAAGTAATTTACAAAAATTGTTCTTCATCAAAAACAGAAAACAAAACAAAGTATGTTTTCAATAAATCATATCTTTAAAGTATAAAAACCCCAGAGGGAGACTAGTTACCCTTCTTCCCCAAGGTCCTGCCCAATATCCCTACCAAGTGAAGCAGAATATGTAGTTGCAGTTTTGTTTTCAACTTTTTAAAAATGATGCAAGTATACTTAGCAATATTCACAAAACGATGTGCTGATCAAGAAAAGCATGACCAGAGCTAACGACCTACTTTCCTCTCTGTTCATTTTGAACAAGTGAGGAATTCTCATGTATGAAATCTGTTTTGTCCTTCGGAGAACTGGGCAGCTTAAACTTTCTCATGGTATTTAAAAATTTGTGGGTGAAAAGAGCTGAGCATATTTTTCATAATAAAAAAAATCAGTAAAAAGCAGTACATTCACAAAGTTTACATCAGTTTTAATAATCCTCTTTTATCATTTTCAAGAGTTAAAAAATAACATTTTGTTAACAACTAAGTCTGTATTAAAATTACTCCAGACTTCTGGCCAAGATGGAGGCATACGTAGACACACTGCATCTCCTTCCACAACAAAGAAGGAAAACAACTACATCAAAGAGGAGACAACCCCAAGTTCCAGACAATCAAGCTGCATGGAAGTCCAGCAAACAAAAATATAAATAAGAAATACTCATCCAGAGAGGTAGGAGAAGAGCCAAGGTAGAGAGGATGTGGTGTGGAGGAGGCAGTGGCAGCGGCAGGCCAGTGGAAAGTGCAGTAACACATTAAAAACAGCAGGGAGGGTCACCTGCGGAGCGCTCCCAGCCCCAGACCAGACTGCGCAGCTCATGGTTCCAGTGTCAGGAAAATAAAGCTTCATTGCTTCTAACTGTGAAAACCAGTGGACACTGGGGTGGAGGAAGAAACTGCCAGTCCCTCAGCAGAATCAGCTTGTTTAGAGGGCCCACACAGTCCTAGAATATCCACAGACCCACTCACTGTGGGAACCACGGCCAGAGCAACAGCTAGAGAGCTGCCAGTCCCATACGGGAAGTGGGAGAAGTGCCTGGAAGAGGTGAGTGCAGAGCAAGCGGCATTGTTCCCTCTCAAACCCCTCCCCCACATACAGTGCCACAACATGGTAAAAGAGGTTGCTCCACACTGACAAATACCTAAGGCTCCGTCCCTTAGAAAGTAACAGGAGCAACAGCTCTACCTAAGACACAGAGGCAAACACAACAGCCTGTCAAGATGAGGAGACAGAGAAGTATGGCACAAAAGAGGGAACAAATCAAGGTTCCAATGGAAGAACTAAGCAACGAGGAGATAGCCAACCTAACAGATGCAGAGTTCAAAACACTGGTGATAAAGATGCTCACAGACTTGACAGATATGCTTGAGTATGGCAAATGTATAAGGGAGAAAGTGAAGACTAAGCTAAATGAAACAAAGAAAAATCCACACAAAATCAATGGTAAAAGGAAGGAAACCGGGGTTCAAATCAATGATTTGGAACATAAGAAAGAAATAAACAGTCAACCAGTACAGAATGAGGAAACAAGAATTGAATAAAATGAGGAGAGGCTTAGGAACCTTTGGGACAACTTTAAATGTGCCAGCATCCAAATCATAGGGGTGCCAGAAGGAGAAGCGGAAGAGCAAGAAATTGAAAGCTTATGTGAAAAAATAATGAAGGAAGACTTATCAAATTTGGTGAAGGAAATAGACATACAATTCCAGGAAGCACCGAGTCCCAAACAAGCTAGATCCAAAGAGGACCACACCAAGACATATCATAATTAAAATGACAAAGGCTAAAGATAAAGAGAGAATCTTTAAAGCAGCGAGAGAAAAGAAGAGAGTTACCTACAAATGGGTTCCTGTAAGACTACCAGCTGATTTCTCAAACTTTGCAGGCATTAGGGGACTGGCAAGAAGTATTCAAAGTGATGAAAAGCAAGGACCTACAACCAAGATTACTCTGTCCAGCGAAGCTATCATTTAGAATGGAAAGGCAGATAAAGCGCTTCCCAGATAAGGTAAAGCTAAGAGTTCATGATCACCAAGCCATTATTATATAAATGTCAAAGGGACTTATTTAAGTCCCTATGAACATTAAAATGAAAACAAACTCACAACTATCAAAAACAGAATCTAAAAAGTAAAAACTAAACAAACAACCAGATTAAAAACAGAATCACAGGTAAGGGGATCATTTGGAGGGTTATCAGCTGGGAGGGGGATAAATGGGGAAATGGTGCAGGGATTAAGAAGCATAATTGGTAGGTACAAAATAGACGGGGGAAATTAATAATAATACAGGAAAGGGTGAAGCCAAAGAACTTATATGCACGACTCAGGGACATAAACTAAGTGGGGTAGAATTACTGGAGGGAAGGGGCGTACTTGGAGGAGGGGAGCAAAAGGAAAAAAATTTGGGATAAGTGTAATAGCATAATCAATAATACGTTTTTTTAAAAATTACTATAGAACAGGGCAGGGGAGCTGGCAATCTATAGCCTGTGGGCAATATCCAGCCCTTCTCCTCTTGTTGTAAATAAAGTTTTATTTAAACAAAGAAATAAAACAATATAAAATAAAAAATAAAATAATTCCAAAGAATAAATATCAAATATAAATATTTTTCCCCTGGACCACTTCGTTTTGCTGAGCACAACTTATATTTCATCTCTACCAATTTTTCATTACAAAAGATAACTATGCTTTCAAAGTAAATTGAATTATAAGCCTTTTTTATGACTACATTCTAGTGACTGGGTAATGAAAAAGTTATTTAATCTAATTTAAAAGTTTCTCTTTAGCACTTATGAAAACTTTCAAAGGAAACTCTGCTTTAAGACATATGTACCACATAGTCCTGGCTTCAAGAGAGATTCTATTACATTTCGTTAATTCAGCACATGAGTTTATTAGTCCAAGTGAACTTATAAAATCTCTGCAGGTTTTATAAACAAACTGAAGCAAACTAGCCCACCTGAATTGCTATGTGTCTCCTTAGCAACACTGTATTTGTAGCAATAATCATTCTTTCTCAGGGAATAATTTACCGTGCTCTCATATCAACTTAAAATCTTAAATTCTACAAGTGTCTACAAGTCAGAAAAAGCTAAGACCCATATGATTTCACTCATATGTGAAATATAAAACTGAAACTCATAGACACAGTACCATGACACTGTCAGATAAAATGTCAAAGTTAAGGAAAACTTAGACACAAAAATTTTTTATAACTGTTAAGTTTTGAAACATGCATAATTCCATTTACATTTTCAATTCTATTTATCTTAAAATCAGTTTCACAAAATGTCATATGGTCATAATTCAATAGAACTTTATAATCTGCTATAAGGTAATTTCATTATTCAAATCTATTATTGTTTTGACTTTTTTCTTACAGTTGAGCTACCCTTTTTTTTTAAACTCTTTAACTCTTTTTTGTTTTTTTAAGTATATTTTATTGATTATATTGTTACAATAGTTCCAATTTTCCCCCTTTGCTCCCCTCTGCCCAGTACCCACCTCTCCCAGCAATCCTTCCCGTCCCCTAGTCCATGCCCATGGGTTGTGCATACAAGTTCTCTGGCTTCACCCTTTCCTATATATTTTTTTTTTAATAATTTTTATAACAATAAAAAATAACATTCCCCCCCTCTCATACTTAAGACCCTTTATAATCTTATAAAGGACAATGGGCAAAGGTCTCAAGCTACCCTTTAATGCACAAAATATTTTTTCAAAAAGCATAAAAAAGATGTTATTTTTATTTTGAAGATGAAGAAAGCAGAGTGTAGGTAAGTGAAAAGGTCTGACTATTGTCCTGGCTGGTGTGGTTCAGTGGGTTAAGCACCAGCCTGTGAATCAAAAGGTCGCTGGTTTGATTCCCAGTCAGGGCACATGCCTGGGCCACGGGCCATGTCCCCAGTTGGGGGCGTGTAAGAGGCAATAGATCCATGTAGCTCTCACTCACTGATGTTTCTCTCCCTCCTTTCCCCTCCCTCTAAAAAGAAATAAATAAAGTCTTAAAAAAAAAAAAGGTCTATTAATTCCCATCATCCTGGAAAATATCCAACCTGCCTGGCAGGATGATCTAGAGTGAGTTAAAGTAAAAAATTAAAGGAAGCAACTATAAAAGTCGTGTAATAAAGAAGAAATAGAAGTTTCTAATCAATTGAGAAATAAATGAGATTGATTAGTACTTTATGTGCTGGCTGTATACGGCATTTAAACACCAGGCCCAAGCTTCTCTCGTGTCTGTTTTGTTCAAGTGGCTGGATACAGATGACGGCTACCAGGAGAATCTACCTGCCGATTCACGGTCTAGTTCCACACACGGACATACCGTACTGGGTGGGTTAAGGATATCTGCAGGGGCTGAGGACATCGAGTGGCAACCATCTCCTTATCACCTCTGCGCTAGATCACACTTGGGCCACCACTTCAGCATCTCAGCTTCCCGAAGGTGCCCAGAACACAAAGCACCTTTCTCATGAGATGCTTCAGGATTCAGTGAGCTATTGATTCTGTAGGTTATGTGCAATCATCCTGGACCAACACCACACAAGCTTAGACATCTACTCTCCAGTCAGAAAGAACAGGCAAAAAATTCTTTATCAAACAGCTGGCAGGAGTGCATGGGAAATCCATTTTCATGTCATCTACAGAGTGGGACAAAAGTAGGTTTACAGTTGTTTGTATGGAAAATAATATACAATAATTAACAAATAACAATACAAAAGTAAACTGTTTCATATACTTACAATTGTAAATCTACTTTTGCCAACCCCCGTATGTTGGCAGAAAATTCCTGACTCCAAAGCAAAGTTTAGAGGAACAGTATACAGTTCTGACTTCCAAAGTTTATCATTGGCTAACCTCACATTATTGTATCTGTCATACACAGCAGATATTTAAGTAAGGTGAACATATGACCCTATACGTATGTTTGACTAAAAGTTCTTTCCACGAATCACCTAAGCCAGGTTTTGCTATCCTTAGACAGAAGTTGAATTGAAAGAGAACAAAGTTTATATCAAAAATGCCCCATATTTTTTTTAAAAGTCCACAATCACCATTTTGTGTGCTCTTCAGGCACTGAAAAGGTGTACATAATGAAATTACTTTTTACCATTGGCTTCAAGATATAAGATGACTAAAATTAGAACATGTAAAGAAAATTCCATTGTACTTTCATGAAATGTCTGCTGTGGAAAAATACCAAAATATAGTCTCATATAGGCTGGTCATGTTGGAGTATAGCATTTATTAAATTTTATCATTTATGATCACTGTATTATAACCAAGTTAAACCTGACAAACTTTCACATTAGAATACACATGAAATATACTAATTTTTCAACTATTTGCTTACATGTACTTCTCAATTCTCATGCAGTGCTCATAATTAGAAGATACTGTACATTAACCCTCTAATAATATGCTTATTAAGAACCAAGTCAGAGGGTAGAAAAACATCAACATAAATTCATTCTCCCAAAACTGTCTATGAATATATTGTCACAGTTCCCTATAATTATATACTTACAGTCCATTCTTCTGTAAAATGTGTAATAGTAATCATATAACAATAGTTATAACAAGGCAATAATATCTTTTCACAAAAGGAATACAACAAATGAAACTCAAAGTTGAAGAGCGATCAGAGCATATAATAGTCATTTCATTAGACCACACAAACTTCAGCATTTTCCACTTTCCAGCTGGGAAGAACATGCACAAAGTATTCTTAGCAGACAGTTGTCAGGAGAGCACGAGAAACTGGCTTTCACGTCGTATATGTTGAGAGAAGATCAGCGGCATTGAGGAATAAGCACTGTGTTCATTATCTTTTGGGTCTGTCTATATCATCTATGGCTGCTAGAAGTCTCTGTCTCGCTTTTTTATTAATATGGGATCCCAGGCAAACATTTACCAGATTGGTCAGCTGCTTCGTTGAATACTCCTGCTCAAAAAGAGAAGATCCAAATTTAGTACACCGTAGACATGTATTGGACCAATGCAAGGAAAGGACAGGCAGACATTCAGGTCTCAGCAGACAGCTACCGAGCATGACAAACCAGGGAAAAGCAGTGGAAATTACCAGTTGCGACATGAAAGACAAACTGTTTACTGAGCTGGAATAACAGGGAATAAGAACACCAGAGCATACATTTGAAACAGGAAGGACTGCATTCTTTTTAATATGGTTGATAATCTGACAGGTCTATGCTTTTTGTTATGTTTAAGATCATACACTTAATGCCTATTTCTGTGATAGTCTTTGTTATTATCAATATACCATGACATTTCAAATTTTAAAAACTCTACTGATTTAAGTATTTTCCAGCACTCTACATTTTGTAAAAATTGTATAAAAAAGACAAAAATCTCCAATCACAGAACAACTCTTTTCAAATACAGTAGATAAATAAGGTAACGAAGATCAGAAAGTTACTGGTTTTTAACTCTCATTTTTCTTGGTATCTAGTAAGTAAAATTAAGACTGTAAGTATTTTCTGCTGTACAAATCTGGTTTCTGATAAAGTCGCTAGGATGAGAAAGAACAGGGACTCAACAGAAAGTTTCACATATTGATGTGGTTCTGGAGATTTAATATCAAGAGAGTTCAAGTACAAATAGGGTTATGGCTCTCATCTAATAAGAAAAGAACATGTCTTCCCTGGAGGTGACCACTAAAGATGGTGCAATTTCAAAATATAAGCAAGAGTTCATTTTAAATACTCACCAAACTACTCAGATTGTGGATCTGACCACTGAGTGCACCTGCAAATGCTCTTTTACAAGTAATCAGTCAACACTCAGCATGTATAATTGTCATCAAGCACCAGACTAAACACTGCGGAACTGGAGTTCCCTTAACACAGGACAGTCCCCATTGCTTGGAAATTTTCACTGAATTACAAATATCAATTAGTTAAAGCTCTTCTAAAATACAAAACTAAAAATTTTAGTCCACTATACTAAAAGAGGAAAACATGAAATGGGCATCATTCTTGCATCAAATAATGGATATCTAAGAGCTGTGCTTTTGCTCCTCAGATCCTCGTAAACTTTCCCCAAACTCCTTCCTCAGTACCACCCCTGAAGTATTTACAGCTTATTTTGCTAAATGGATCCTAACAACATTCAGCAGTCCATCTGCACCTGGTTTAGCATTTTGGTTCTCAAGTGTCAGAGGTGAGTAGGACTAAAAGTGGTGACATTTTTCTCAATTCTGAAATCATTGAAAATAGCCTGTACATTTCTGCTTTGCTCTGAGAGATATGAAACTGACCTACAAGTGGGCACATGTATTGTACAAAAAACTCAGGCTAATAGTTGAAGCTAACAGTCATTTCATTTTTCTAAAATATTGAAACCAGAAAGGATGAGCCTAATAAAGTAAATGTAAGTAATTCCTATGCCCTGACCCGAATGAAATAAAAATTTACCTAGCCTTTACTGATGATGTTTATAGCATAAATAAATGTGAACTCTAGTAATTGAAGAAATAAGATTTGGCATAATTTTAACACTTTCATCAAATTTGTCTTCACATATTGTCTACTGGGACAAATGCTATTACAATCATACAGAAAAGTTCCCTGTATTAATCTCTAGTAACATATGTTGATTTGAACTGTATCAAAAGTTCAGCATCCTAAATAACACTTAATAATTAAATTTTTCTCTACCTACCTATACAACGACACAAAAGAAAAATAATCTCATCTACACTTAAGGCAAATCTGATGGAGGATGAAGTTACATTTAGCCATTTAATATTACTATACTCAGTCGTCACTGCTGCATGTCAGTGAGTTCAGGATGTCACTAATTCATTCATTGTTGAGGGCTAGAAGAAGGTTTAAGTTACAACTTGTGAATCATCTCAGTGTTGCTGTATTCAATTTGCCCTGATGTTAAGCAACTTCAGCTTTTTCCTACAACAGCTGCAGGATGAACATAGCTAGCGTTCAGACGCTGGCTATCTTTCTAGCTAATTACTGTTACAGTTCACAAAGGTCTCATACAATTTCATTAGGCAAAGGGCACTGCATAGACACTGTGTGAATATGGTAAAGACGTGGCCTAAGTAGTTCCTGCAAAAAAAGCAAATGTTTCTTTATATTTCACTCATGACTTTGAATTATATAATATGCCAGATAAAAACAGAACAAAGGAAAAGGAATAAAACGTAATTAACTGTTTTCCAGCTCTCACCCTGTGATCTTTGATCCAGCGCTCCATATCGTTCTCAGTTAGGTAGTAGGCTTTAATATAGGTTTCCACAAAGTCTTTATCAGGAATGGGCCTAATATCTGTTAGTTTTTCAAGTTTCATTAAAAACTGTTGAAAATCCAGTTGCATCAAGGCACGGCCCTCATTACTACACTTCTTGACATTGGCATATCTAAGATACACAATAATAAAAAACATAAATGATGGAATGGTTAGAAAAAGAAATCTTTAGATACTTACTTTTCTCTAATCCAAACTGGACAAAGTCACCACTTACAGAGAAAAGTGCACATGAACCTTGAATCAGGCCATGACACTCAGCAGTCATTTTACCTATCTGGGCTTCAGTTTCCTCATTTGCAAAGCTAAAAGGCTGAACAACTTCTAAGGTTCTTTGCTGTTCTCCATGCTCAATTAATACAATCACCTACCCCCTAGTTGAATGGCTCAGATGGTTGGAGCATCATCCCATGCACCAAAAGGTTGTGGGTTCAATTCCCAGTCAGGGCACATATCTAGGCTGTGGGTTGGATCCATAGTCAGGGTGCTTACAGGAGGCAACTGGTCTGATGTTTCTCTCCCATATCAATGTCCCTCCTCAAATCAATAAATATAACCTCAGGTGAGGACTAAAAACGATAATAATAACATAATCACCTACAAGACAATTAAACTGGTATTCCAGTTAATCTGGCTGCCAAGAATTATTTCTAAATCTAAGCTATAAACTCCAACGTAATCTTAGTTTAATAAAACTTCAACACTGTAACTCCTTGATACAAAGAAAACAAATGAAATAATTCTCCCATGAACATTCAGCAAACCTGAAAAATGTGTGAGCATATAAGCACAGAAAATATAGACATAAATCTGATAATAAAACACTTAACAGACTTATTTTGATACCCCACATTACTGAAAAACTGTGTGTTCTAAGGTTGAAAAGTAGTAAGAATGACACTCATCAGTGTCTCATTCTTTCAACAATCTGTGGAGATTCTAACCCTAAGGAATGAGGTACTTCCCCTGAGGAAATTTGCAAGAAGACTAAAATTTACACTATTTAAAGTGACCAAGTGTTTGTTTTTTTTTAAATAAAAGTGAAAAAAATGTTTATACAGAATTATAACATTTATTACTCAGTTTTCTTCTTTATTAAACAAATTTATTAAAAATACTTTCGCCCTGGCCAGGTGGCTCACTTGGTTGGAGCATCATCCCATGCACCAAAGGAATGTGGGTTTGATCACTGGTCAGGGCACATAACCTAGGTTGAGGGTTCAATCCCCAGTCAGAAAGTGTATGGGATCAATGTTTTTCTCTCTCTCCCTCTCTCAAAAACAAAGGAAAAAAAAATCAATAGAAACACATCCTCAGGTGATAGAGTTAAAAAATAATAATAAATTAATTTAAAAATACTTTTCAGTCAGGATTGCTGTCACGGAGCCATTCTGTGATTAACAGCACTGCTGCTTTCAAAACAAGAGTGCCAAGGTTGTTGTCAGCCTGTCACTGTCACCTTCTCACTTTCTAATACTTTCTTTTTTATAGCTAATAAGAACTGAAGAGAAATCAGATAAATGACAGTGTAAAAATTCAACTCACTTGCAATTCTAGATCACTCAGAATGGACTTTGAAATAGCAGTTTGCTTTAAGGGATACTTGAAATGTATTAATGACTCTTATTTGTGTTCTAGATGTTATGGGCAGAGTAAGCAGTCTCTGAGTAAGTAGAAAATTACTACTGATAGATCTTCGAAGTCAATATATGAAAGATTTATACAGTTTATAATGATATAATAATGATATTATTAATAGTGATATAGTGGCTATAAGGACTGACTTTGCCATCAGAAAATCAGGAGTTCATAAGTCTTCCCTGTATTTCAAAACTGTGAACTTGTAAGGGGGATCACTTTGTAAATTATGTAAATGTCTAACCACTGTGCTGTACAACTGAAACAAATACAACATTGACTGTCAACTGTAATTGAGAAAAATAAAATAAAATGGGAATATTCTAAATAAATTAGTTAGTCAATAATAAAAATAAAAACTGTGACCTTGGACCAGTTATTCAACCTCTTTAAGCCTCAATTCCGAGGCCAGGTATCCTCACTGACATAACAAAGAGAATAACAGTACTATCAAAGAGAGTTTATGTCAGGATTTCCTAATATAGGCCTGTGAAGTCCTTGGTTCAGTAAGTGACACAGTGCTCAATAAATGTTATGAATCATCATTATCTTAATAATTATATTATTAGGTAATAATAATTACTACTAGTGTAACTTTCAGAAAATGCTTAGCTGCTGCATCCCTCTTCCATGAGCTGGTTCTAGGTCACCAGCAAGAAGAGAAAGCACAGACAGAGGCGATAGAGTGAGGCTTAAGGTTTCATCTCTAATTGTATTCCAAAGTCAAACCTAAATTACTATAGAGTTATCTGCTATTTATCGCTCTCTCTACCTATCTCTCTCCATCCATTCGTGAGAACATGCAATGTTATTCATATATTATGATTTATCATTGAGGAATCAGATAATGCTTTCACAAAAAACTTACCCTTCCACAACAGTTCTATTAGCCAGTCGTATACAATGTTCCCAAAGTATATTAGACACAGGCAAGGGTATCCGAACTCTCTTAGAAACCTCATTTAACCTCCTGTTAAACTGCTCAAATTCCTAAGAAGACAAAAGTCATGGCCGTATGTGAATATAATTATAATGCCACATTGCTTTCCATCTTAATGAAAAAGAAAAAAGAAAAAAAGGATTTAGAAAGACTCAAAAGCAAACCAAATAAAACAAAAAGATATAATGTCAAGTTCATTCAACTTGATATACTTAAAAAAACCTTCATACTGTTTGAATTATGTTGTAATACAAAGCGTGTACATTATATTTCATCTCAAACAAAGTGTCAACTGATTAAACAATGCTAACAATGTTCAAATGTTTTTATAGCTCATATTTTTCTATGACTGTCAGTATGATTAAAAGAGTTTAATAATCTATGTTTTAAAAATACCTTCAAGAGACCCAGTTTCAAAAAAATGTTTTAAGAAGCTTTCAATTCAGAGTGAACTATTTATAATTTGTGGCTATCTATATTCCTTAGAGAGCAATTTGATAAATTATTCTCTTTCCTAAAGTAAATTATTTTTTTGAAAGTAAATTATTATATAGTAAATGATTTGAAACTCACGTAATAGCTGCAAATTTTTAATAAGATGGACAAAATCAAACATAAAATACTTTCTATTACCAACAGAAAACTGAACATTTTTATTACTTATTAGTAACTTTAATGGTAACACTTTACTAAAAATAAAAATATATGTAACTAATTTAGACAATTTGACTTATTGAAAAGCAGCAGATAGTTTACCCTTCAATAAATATACTCATATTTTTGGTTTCCTTGGATTCTTAACACCTAAATATGATCATTTACAAAAGAAGTGCTGTGATCCTTTCTTGATAATATATTTCAAAATTTAAGAAGGCTTAAAATGACATTTTTTTCCCTTCGGTTTCCTCAATAGAGAAGTTACACAGTGTTTAACAAGTCATGACTGACATGTGTTCAAATTTTCTAATAACACACAGGAAGAAAAAAATCTAATTTGATCATCACCATGTAATTATTTTTGTGTTATCTTTTGCTACTTCCTAAATTGTTTATTTTTGAGTTATTGCTTTTAATTATTTATTAAAAAGAAGTGCATCTTCAATCCACTAACTTTAGTTTTGAAAATAAAAGTTCAATAATTGGTCTTCAGTTTTTTCATTTCATGAATCTAGTACAGCAGAGTATTTGCTACTATATTTATATTTCACTGCAATGAACTCTGCTTTGGGTGTCAAAGAGTTCTCATTAATACTTTAAAGATAAAATTATATGCTTACTATATAAAACATCATTCTACTCATTGCTAAATTCATGTGCAAGAACGCCTGTTGTTAAATGAACAATAAAACCATCTCATTTTACTTAGGGTTCTTTTCGGGCAACAATGCATAGTGCTATTCATCTGCTGGTTTGGACTTGGAAAAATAATAGAACAAAATTTATGGTGAAAGTTTATGAGAAGTTTTAAGCTGCCAAAAACTGGGTTTGGGTTAATAATCTAAATAGCATTGGTTCTTTCTTATAATATTCTTTCTTAGAATATAGTATTAATGTTTCTTGGAATTAAGAATAACTGAAGCAAGTAGCTTCCTTCTGGTATGAGTAGTCACTGAGTACACAAGTCTCCTTTTTACTTATATCCCTGTGAATACCATGGTAGCATGTCATAAAAAATAAGAATCAACTTTTCAAAAACAGAATTGTTCAGAAAAGAGTGTGATTATTTGTATATTTATCTTTTACATTCTAAATTTAAAATTCCCAAATGAAACTCCCAGCTGGGTGCTCTAGAAATCAAAGGTCTTCCAGGGTGGCAATTACAGAACACTCTTGTTGTCACTCACCCCTCAGATCTCTCGATAACCCCTAGATGCTGCTAACTGATCTCGGCACCTCTAGATTCTTGAGTATGGGGACAGACTCCCATACTTCAGCCTGGCCCTAGGAACGGGACCGTACGCTGCTGGAAGCTGGCACACTGGATGAATCCCACTGCTACCTCTCTTTTCATCTCTGGCTTTGTTTACTGGCTCTCAAGTGTCCCAGGCTGTTATTCATTGCCTTGGAAGCAGGTAAAATGTTTGTGTAACAAATGAGATGAAAGTCAGAAGCTTAAGAAGGACCAATTTTATTTTCACTGAAAATATGAAAAACAAAATTTTTCTGAAAGCTGGTTTTCATTTTCTCAGATGCTCTTTCCTCACCTCAGACATCCACATTGCTCATTTCCTCACTTCCTCCAGGCATCTCCTCAATTCTCCTGTTATCAGACTCCTTCTCTGACCACAAGTAAATAAATGATATTCCGCCTCCACTCATATCCTACCACTCTCTGTCCCTCTTCTGCTTATTTATTCTTTCAGGGCACGTAAGTTCCCTAATTCACTACTACAGTGCCAGCACCTAGATCAGTGCTGGGACATGTCAGGTGATCTGTAAATATCTCATGATGCACACATTTTCAGAAAGTGACTACAACTCTTTCCAGAAAAACTTACAAATGTAAATCATTAAATGCCAAGGTAACGTGATTTCTGCAAAAAACTATTTAGAATGAGATGTATGTTATGGTCTCTTGCTAATGAATATATACAACCATAGAAATATCTTCTTGTCTTGACAGCCATGGCTATTGAGATTACGTAGTATGACAGCCAGCCAAGATATGCTAATCAAACTCTTAACTCAAAGTGGAAAATCAGTGAGCAAAACAAAAAACCTACAAAGTATTCTTGAGCCTAAAAGAACACAATATGGAAAATAAGCCTAATCCAATGCAGGGACTTTAATATCACGATGCTAACAATGTGGTAATACTATAATCGCATTGTAGTATTTACAATTTATAGTCATTATAATCTCACGACTTTAGGGCCACTGCAAGTGCAGGAACAGTTCTTTTAGTAGAATCGTCTTTAACAAAGATGTTTCCCAGAGTACTTGCCTTTAACAATGCATCTACATATATGTTGTGCTGCGACATAATTTCCTTCACATCCCATTTCACATTTGCCATGAGGAGCAGCATTTGTTCATAATCAATGGCTTTACCAGCTACAATCCAGTAAATTGGTTTGCGTAGTTCACTGGCAGTTGAGACTGTCTGAAATAAATTGCACATAAATAAAAAGGAATGTTTTCTAAAAGTATCAAATTTATAAAGAATGTTTTGCTATGTCTAGTATATATGATACCGGAAAATAAAACTATTCATTTGCAGACTTATATTATGAAAATACTTTAATTTGAGGGCAAAGGTCTTGCTCAAAACATAGTTTTGAGACATATGATAAACTTGAGGATACAGACACCACGACTCTAATGGAACCACCAATTTCCATGGAGACTAGCCATACTTCTCAAATTCTTTCACTTCTCCCCATTTCGACCCCTATTACCCCACCTCCGGGTTCCATCGTCTCTTGCTTATATTTCGGTGAGAGCCCTCAAGCCAGTCTCCAGGCCCCTAGGCTCGTCATCTAAAGCCTGATCTTCACTGCCTCCAAAGCACAATTTCTAAACACACACCTGACCATGCCACTCACCTGGTTCAAGTCCTCCAGTAGCTTCCCAGCACCCCTGGAATAAAGTGCAACCCCTGGCTGAGGGCACTGTACACCGTGTGGCTCCCGCTTAGCCCACCGCCACCTCTCTCGTCACCAGCCTGCTTCCCTGCTCTGACCATCTGCGTGGTCCTCAGCTGCTCAATGCACCACGCTCTCCCTCCCCTGCCGCCCTCTGTATAAGTCCTTCCCTTCATTTGGAATATACTCCCCACTCACCTGGCCGGTCAAGTTTAAGCATCACTTCCTCCAGACAGCCTTTCTAGACAATGTGCTTCCAACCATACCCCCTCTCCCCTGCAGTCAAGAGTAAATACCCTGCCACGGTTGCTTTTCCCTTTTTATGCCTTAATTGGCTTTCTCTCTTACTATACTAAGTCTCAGTAAGTACTTAATATAGGAATTCAGGAGTGAATAAACAGTCTAATTCAGCTCTCCTAGGATTCAGAGACCAATCACTAGTTAAAAACAAAACACAACACCTAAATAACATGTGACTGTCTTATCTTGCTCACAGTTGTTGAAATGACACACAAGACTGACCACCTCTGACCTGAGAATAAAACTGCTGGAGAAAGGGCTTTTTGACCGCAGGCATCACAGCATCCAGATGCGGCTGAAGAAACTCAAATTGTTCAGCTAGGAATACCCTAAAAGGAATAAATAACCCACCTTGTAAGCAAAGTACAGGAGTCAGAGCCTGCCAATATTTTTGTATAAGTAATCTTTAAGATCTCTAAGCAAAAGTTTAACAATTAAAATTATCTTCCACCTTAGTGAACTACCTCTTGACACACCCATTGATGATCTACACAAAAATTAAAGCTGAGCTTATCACTGAATGTGAGCTCAGATGGAAAGAAGGGTGACCTGAAAAAGCTAATCAGGATACCCAGGCGTAGAACTACACTGCTTTGCATGTTAAGATAGGAGCACAGGTAACACAAAAAGATTGAAGAAAGATTTGAAAGGATTTCTTTTAAAGATCCTATTGAATTATATACAACGGGCCTGTGAATTCACAAACTTAACATCTAACACTTTTCAGAAGTTACCCAAACATTCATAACATATAATAGACTAAATTGGCTGAGACATATACATGTGAACTTCAGGTCAGAAAGCTGGGGTGCAGGAGTAAGAGTCATTCAGCTGGAAGACTGCCGGCAGCTGCACTGTTTTTCTCTATTTTTTGTTATGTACATAAAAATCTTAAGTTATAATTGACTACATTTTATGGAAGACGTTATATGTTTCAATTGTATTAGAAGCACTCTTGCTGATGGCAACAGTGCACTATGTTTAACACTAAACTGACAATGTAACTACAGTTTCTCCAGAATCACAATTCAACAGGAAAATAGAAAGTATATTATAACATGATTTTTTAAAGTTTCACTTAAAGCAAGGATCATGTTGCTAAAGATTGAAACTTTTTAAAAAGACTTCCCTCCTACCATTTACATAACTGAAAACAAACCATGAAGTTTTAAAAATCAATAGGTAATCTATTTTAGGTTCTACTTCTCAGAAATACATAGGTGATATTTAGAAGTGGAATTTGTATACAACTAGAAGTCTAATTATGCAAGTCTAATTAAGCAATGCTTACTTTAATAACCTTCCTTAAATATTCAATGGCAAAACAACTGTTTTTAACAACTTACAAGGATTCTGTGGCTACCACTCTTTCCGCCAACCCATACAGTGTATCCCCAGATGTCAAAACCACTAGGTGACTGAGGTGTGGGCTCGGCACTTTCTCTTTTCTCTCTTCTGCTGCTGTGAGCGTGGCAGTAGGATCAGCTGAAACTTCCTGAAAACACAACACACATACATACACATTCTGAACAGAAAATCAGCAATAAACCATGTGAGTTTACCAAACTGGAACAATTCACACACGTAGGCATGGTTTTATACTAACGCAATTATCCCCCCCTTCCCCCTCTCCCTTCCTATCTAAGTGCTGTCTTTAAGAGGTGAGAAGAATAAGTTTGTAAAGAAAAGATATCCTTAAAAGACAAGGTGCCAAAGAAAACCAGGAATATGATTTATTGGGAAGCGAGGTTTAGTTGGTTTTTACAAATACATTTCTAAATCTAACTACTACACCATGGTGTTCAGGAAAAAATTTATCCAATGAACACAGAACTGATGAGATACTATGGATACATTATCAGCAGATGGGTCGCAGCCTGTCTCAAAGAACCCCTAGAGTGGTCTCATTGTTTACTAGGTCATGCTATTTCATTATACACTGGATGACAAAATCTGAAGCATCAAATCCATGCCTTATTGGTCAAATCTGGAACTGTGGTTACGAATGGAGATCCAACAGTAAAGGTTATAAGTATCAAACAAGGAGAAGCAAAATTGAAACATAGAAAAATGCCAATGAGGCTGAAAGTCAAAGGACTTTCAAAGACAAAAATAAAAATAAAAAATGGCAGAGTCAAACAAGAAGCTTCAGGATTAAATGGATAAGGCCAAGAAAACAAGCCAGGTTAAGCCAGGAGACACGAAACTCACAGAGTGGAACTTATTCATTTACACTGCAAACATTTACTAAAGAAATGCTATGTGCCGAAGTGCTACGAATACACACACACACACACACACACACACACACACTTTCATATGTCCTTATTTCCAAATATGTGTAAGGCAAAAAGATATGCAAATGGTAAGGGAGATGATGAGACAGATACGGGTTATTTCCTGAACTCACCTGAGATATCGGCACATGCCTCTCACTTTATTCACCTCTCTGCTCCAAGATCACCATCCTATCACTCTGCTTCATTTTCTTCTTTGCACTTATGAGTATCTGACACTAAATTATATATTTGTTTATCTGTCTCTCTGCCCCCAAAAATGCAACTTCTAAGAAGACAGGCATCACCTCTTATACAATGATGAGTTCCCAGCACTACAAAATGCCTGGCATATAATAATTACTCTCTGTATTTCTTAAAACACTGAACAATGATTCCATTGTTTTATAAAAATATAATAACAGAAGAATGCACATAATATTAAGCTTATAAAAAAAGGAAAGCGATTGCTTGTTTAGGTATGTAAAGGAACAAAGAAAATTTGGGGAATCCTGAGGTTAATGTAGGTGCAGAGAAACATACTGAACAACAAAAATCTCTGGCTATAATAACCAACCACAAGAAAAGAAATGTTCTTAAATGCCTATGTTAGCTTAAACACTACAGAGCAACAGCCCTATTTTGCGACCTTAACCTACCTTCTTAAAACATGCATTTCATCATGTGACAAGGTCAAGAATCCAGACTTCCCACTGCACAGCCAACTAAACCCAGACTTGAATTCCAAAGCCATTTATAAAATGGCCCTTAACACAACTTCTCAGCATACACCAGGGCCCCATCACAAAAACCTCCCAAACTTCAGGCCAGGCGTGCTCCCACCTTGCTCAGCCTCTGAACCTTAATCTGAATGCCCTTCTTTCTTCTTTTTCCCATGAGGCCGATGCCTCTTCATCAAAGTCTTGTTCCTTTAGTCTTTCTCTGACATGAAATTTGCATATACATTTTTTCTCTCTTGAACTTGTACTGGATATACAGGATATACAGCCAATATCATATTCTTCCATGTTGTCTCTCTCCAATCAGATTTATGATATTCTTCCATGTTTTCTCTCTCCAGGCTTTAAGAAACCTCCACTTTACCTCCCCTGAGCACATGGTGTAATACTAAGACTCAGGTACTCAATATATATATAGACATATATTTATATGTAGTTGATTAGATGGCTAATTTCTATTTTATATAACTGCAAAGAATTGATTCCAATTGATTACTTACCATATCAATAAGGCTCTCTTGTATTCTGTTTAGAGTTGTTCTTAGTCTACTACTACTAAGGCCTAGTCCTGTTGATTCCAACTAAAAGAGAAAACAAGAGACAAGATATCATTGTGGAGATTTTCTTGTGCATGTTATAACTTCAAATTAACCAAAACAAAGAATCGAATGACTTTTCACTCAGACACTCTGCCTTTAGAGGATTTCCAAACTGCATTTAAAATTTCCAAAACATCGCGCAAAGAACTCAAACCTTAACCCTCAAGGGAACAAGAGAACTATTTACACATGTGTATTTACAGGTCACACTAACATCTATTAACCTAATGAACTATCAGGAAGATGGTTCACCAGAATTTCTTTCCCACAAGTTATTATTTTTAGTTAAAAAAATTTACCTTTTAGATACTTAAAAGATAGAATAGTGTGTTACATTTATGTAGAAGCATAATAATGTATGTAGTGTTGATACTTATTTTAACACAAATTAGAGAGCCTAAATCTTCATTCAAAAAGGTTTTTGTTATACTCAGTATAACATTCCACACTATAGAATTCTCTTCACTACAACAAAGCCAAAGCATTTATAAAAATCTTCACTCAAGAAGATAAATGAGAAGTGAGACTTGACTGCTAAGACATGAAAAGCTGGCTCCTTGAATGATGATTCAATTGGTAAATAAAAATTTAATTTAAAGGTAATCACGGATACATAGACATTTGGAAAAATGTTATAATATTCTGTATGAGCCAATAAACTTAAAACTTTATTAACAGTGAACTATAAAATATATAATCTCACTGAGTCACAGAAATTACAGAAGTATACATATACATTATTTTTCATAACCCCTTCCTACCTGAGATACAAGAATGGAACGTTATTTACACAACACATGTTAGAAAGCCTCAAGCCAAAATAGTTGTGTGATGGATGGCCTGCTGTAGTAAAACATGAACTAATTTTATATGGTAACTTTAACATTTTATTTTTGCTAGGTTTTTTAACTTCAGTTTCTTTTTTTAGGTAGAATATATAGTTAAATTCAGCCCTTTTAAGTACATAGTTTGATCAATTTTGTTACTGTATACAGCCTGGTAACCAGTAACCACAATCAAGATATAGATGAGTTCAGTCATTTTAAAAACGTCCTCATGCCTTTTGCACTTCAGCACCTCCGCCACCCTACTTAAGCCCTTGCTTTTTGTCCTTGTAGTTTGCCTTTTCTAGAATTCTATATAAATGGAATCTTACAGCATGTAGTCCTTTGCATTTGACTTCCTTCTTGTGTTTAGCATGCTTTTGAGATTTATCCATGCTTTAAGTCTATTACTATTCCATGCTCTTTTATTTCTTAATAATTAGTATTCTATAGTACAGACACAGCAGTCTGTTTACTTATTCACCAGTCAATGAACACTGGGTTCCAGTCTGGACTACTTGAATAATACCACTATGAATATTTATGTATAGTCTTTGTGTGGACATACATTTTCAGTTCTCTTGGGCAGACACCTAGAAGTACAATTTCTGGTTCATATAATATATTTTTAACTTTATAAGGTACTGCCATATTTTTTTCCCAAAGTGGCTGTACCATTCTGCATTTTCACAAGCAATGTATACAAATTCTAGATGCTCCTTGTCATGAACTGAATGTTTGCTGTTACCCTCCACCCTCAATTCATATGTTGAAGTCCTAAACCCTAATGCAATGCTACTTAGACATGGGGTCTTTGGAAGATAATTAGGGTTAGATGAGGTCATGAAGGTGGGGTTCCCACACTGGGATTAGTGCCCTCATGAGAAGAGACACCAAAGGGCTTGCTCTTCCACGGGAGCACAGAGGAAAGGCCACGTGAAGATACAGCTAGATGAGATGGTTTTCTGTCTGCTTATCCCATTAGTTATACCATGTGGTTAAAATCTCCAGCTATCATTTCATTTTTTTTTTCATTTTCTTTTGAATTCTATCAATTATTGCTTCATCTGTTTTTAATCTCTGTTATTAGGCATATACACATTTATTATCATCATATGTCCCAGGTGAATTGATTCTTATATTATTATGAACCCATCTTCTCTGTGGTAATACATTTTGTTTAAATTTATTTTATCTGATATTAATACATCCTCCTTATGATCACTATTTGCATGGAATATCTTTACAATCCACTCGCTTTCAACCAAGGTGTATTTTTTGTTATTAATTATAGGCTTTGTTTTTAATCTGTTCTGATAATAGCTGCCTCTTAATTTGAGTGTTTAGTCCATTAACACTTAATGTAATTACTGGTTGGGTTTATAGCTACTATTATATGTTATCTCTTCTTAGTGCCTTAGTTCTTCCTCTCCTGCTTTTTCTGATTGTACGATTTTTTTTGCATTATATTTTAATTTTCTTGTTGACAAAACAGTTCAAGTTCTTTGTATTATTTTTCATTGTTGTCCTATGGATTACAATGTCACTTTCACAGGCCATTTACTGTTAACAATGTACTGCTTTACATAATATATATAAATCTTGCCATTTTTTAAGTTCATATTCCCCTACATACCTTTACATATGTAATACATCTACATTTACGATGAAATCCAGAAAACAATGTTAGATTTTCAGTTAATAACTATATAAAGAAGTTAGATGGAAAAAGATTTTTAAATAATCTTTTGGATTTCTCCAAGTAGTTTCCTTTATCCATGCTCTTCATTCTCTTCTGAGGATCCATGTTTTCATAGTGTATCTTTTTCTTTTGGCCTGAAAAGCTTCCTTTGTTTCTTGTATTACATGTCTGTTGGTGACAAACTCTTATTTTTTTTCTTTTCATTCTTAAATGGTGTTTTTGTTGGATATAAAATTCTGGATAGACATTTTTTTCCTTTCAGTACCTTAAAGGTGTTGTTTAATGCTCCTCTACCCTCCACAGTTTCTCATGAGAAGTCAGCTGTTAATCAAATCACTAGTCCCTTTTATGTACAGTCATTCTTGAGTATCAGCCAGAGATTGGTTTCAGGAACCCCCTCAGATACCAAAATCTGTGGATGCTCAAGCCCTTTATATAAACTAGCATAGTACTTGCAAATAACCTATGCATATCCTCCTGTACTCTTTAAATCAACTCTAGATTGCTTATAAAACCTAAATCAATGTAAAGGTTATGTAAATAGTTGTTATAGTGTATTGTTTACGGAATAATAAGAAAAAAGTCTGAACGTATTCAGTATAGACACAACTATCATAGGCCTAACCATATACTACATAGCAGCAACAACATAATTTTTTTCCAGATTATTTTCAGTTCACAGTTGGTCGAACCTATAGATGCAGAACCTGCAGATGGAGGGCTGTAATAAGTCTATCGTGGTTTTCAAGAGACAGTTTCACTAGGAAGTACTCCACTGCGTGCCTCTTTATGCTTATTCTTCTTCCCGTTCCTTTAGCATCTTGTATCTGCCCGTTTTGGCCAATGTTTCTTCAAATATTTTTTCTACCTCATTCTAGCTCCTGTCTCCATCTGTTATTCCAATTACATGTATGTTTGACCACTTGATATAATTTAACATGTTACTAAGGCTTTGATCACTTTTGTTTTACAATCTCTTTTTCTCTATATTCATTTTGAGTAATTTTTATTATTTTAGCTTCGAGTTTACAAATTATTTTCTCTTGTGTCTATTTGGCTGTTCAGTACATTCAGTGCTTTTATTTTTTTAATTGTGAAGTTGTATTTTTCAGTTCTAGAACTTCCCTTTCTTTTTTTTTTAATTACTGGTTCTATTAGAACTTCCTATTGGGATATTTATGCACTTAAAACATGTTTTGTTTTACTTTATTGAAGATAGTTATAATAGTTCATTTAAACTCCTTATCCTTTAGTTCCAACATCTTCAAGTCGAACTAGGTTGATTTTATATTTACTTAAGGATATAGACTACTTTTTTGGTTCTATGTACCGTATGTTTGGTAAAGCTGGATTGCATCATCAATCTGATTCTGGAGATTCTGAATTCTGTTCTTTTTCTCCAGTGAGTACCGTTTCCTTTGTTTTCAGTCTGTAATGTTCTTGGCTGTGCCTGAATTACAAACTATTTCTTTGTAGCAACTTCAGTCCCTGTTCATACATTTTTTTCTTTGCTAGGCTACAGTCAGTCTGCTCCATATACACATAGTTCATGGGTTAGTCAGAGACAGGAGTAGGCAGAATCTGGGATCCTCTCTCTGGCTCTTTCTCTTCTGAACTTTCCCTTACTCTGGGTTTACTTTTCTGGTTCCCCAATCCACTAAGATTGCAGGTTTTATTGTGCTTGCCTCCACTTGTGCCATGTTGACAGCACTTAGTCCTGGAGTCAAGGCCATGAAGATGTAATTTATTTTTATAGCTTCCCTTTCCCCAACTTGCATGCTAGCGTCAGCTCCCCATGAGAGTCATAAGCTCCCAATCCTCTCCAGGAATTCAAGAGTTGCCTTTTATATACCATCCAGGTTTTATCATTGTTTTCTGCAGGAAGTATCATCCAGAAAGGTCTTAGTACATCATAGCCATGAGCCTAAGTTAATTCATTCTTAAAAGTGGAGATACTGAATCATAGGCTCTCTACAAAGAAAGTTTCATTAATGAACTATAACTTTAAATGAGGCTCACAAACTGTTGTCAAGTAAGAACTCTCATAAGATTTACCTAGATAAGAAACAATTAGGACATCAACCCACATGTCCTAAGTATCTACTATGTGCTTACTACTGTGTTAAGTAAGGTAAGCTACAGAATAGTCTTCATAAGAGAACATGAACAGGAAGAATCAAAGAAAATATAACTCAAGAGGTGAACAATGGAAGGCTGGGGCAAGGCAAGATAAAGCAATCCTATGAGTAACATTATCATCATAGAATCAAATAGACTGGATGAATAATTGTGCATGATGTATGTAGTGTGTTACAACCAGTTCGGTGCAGAGCAGGAGCTTCAGGAGGAGTTGCTATGAAGAGAAGAAATCCCTTAGCTTAATGCATCCATGATGGTCTCCCAGCCAATGACTTTCTAGAACCCCTAAGAAACAGATGTTTTTTCTTCCACAAGCAGCATCTTATCTAAATTAATTTCTACAGTGTCTTTCTTCTAGGAAAGAAGCAGGAGCAACCTGTCCTTATAATTCTAGTAATTACCTGATTCCTTCTCTAATCCGACCCACCTAAGTCTCAATAGCTAACAAAGCAATTTGGAGTATTTATTTATTTGAATACGGAAACTTCCAGAATTTCTAATGGGCTTGAAAAGTTTACTTTCTTAGGAAAGTAAAAGCTACCTCTTCAATATTATATTGCTGCATATGCTTATTTATGCCATTTATTTAGATTGTCGTTCCAAAATAGACTTAAAGTAGCCAATTGAGAATATAACCCTGCACTTAAAAAAGACGTTAAATGTATATAAAAATTAAAACAAAGCAAAATATGGGTAGAAAGTGCGATGAAGTTTTTATACCAAACTGTACAGAAAAATTCCTTGTTATAGAAAGGCAAAGTCTTTGTTCTGCTTTAAATAGTGTTTCCTTCCGTTTTTAAAAACCAAAAATAGTAAGGTCTGAATTATAGGTTGTTCTAACTAAAGATATGTATTTTTTCAATATTCAATACACTGATTGACTATATTTAATATTCAATGCATGGTAACTAAAAGCTAGTATTACTAAGCATAATCTAATAATAGGAAAGGTCTTAAAAAGTACAAGTGAAAGGCAGGGTAAATGCTATATTTACTCATACATACTTAAATGCACATTTTGTATTGGCGCATACAATACAAACTATCTCTAATATAATTTATGGGTAGACATCCAGATTACAAATAGAAACTTCTATCTCACAGCTAATTGTTTGAAAAGAATGAATTCATATAAAACAAACTGTTTCTAATATGACATATGGGTAAACACACAGGTGAAAGGTAGTAACCTTATAACATACAGCTAATTGTTTGAACACAATGAAATAGCTTTTATTGAGTCTTACAGGATTAAAAATGCTTTTAATTAAAAAATATCAGATTAATGTGTTCTTTAAAATATAACAGATTTTAAATAAAATATGCAGCATATTTTACAATTAGCACCTAACTATCTATCTACTCTTGCTAACTTTCTCAGGTTCTACTGAACCCAACTGTAAAGAAATCTGTGCTAGAATATAATCAGCTGGAAAGCCACATCTAAAAGCATTTAATCCCCTAAAGTTTCCAAACAACTCTATTTTAACACATCTAATCGATAATGTGGTCCAGATTGTTCGAGCCAATATGATAGTCACTAGCCACGTGTGGCTACTTATATATAAAGATGAATTAGATAAAATTAAATACAGTTTAAAATTTCAGTTCCTCAGTCACACTAGTCACATTTCAAGTGCTCAATAGCCACATGTGGCTAGTGGTCACCATATGGGCAGTGCAGATGCAGAACATTCCATCAGTGCAAAATTTCTCTTGGCCAGCACTAGTCCAGAGGCACAGCCCAGAGACAGAAGACTCATCTGGAAGACTGGAAGAGTCTGACAATTAGCTAAAACTCTAGAATGTCCTTCCTCTTTAACAGTTATATATTGAGTTTCCAAATTCACAGAGAAGAATTAGTATGTATTTTATAGTAACAAATTCTGCATCAACACTTTGTCTCTGATTATATTAAAATTCTTCCTAAGGAAACTTTTTGGAGAATTAAGAACACAGGAAATTCAGGTCCCATATTAAGAAGTCATGTTTTTTACGTACTTGTAATCACAGCAAAAATATGAACATTTATATGATAAATGTAGTTATCCATTAAAATTCACATTTTAAAAAGGTACAAAATATAGTATATGAAAAGTATTATGACATATTTATAGGACCAAGTAGTATTCTTTGCACACAAAACTATCAACTACCTAGGTGAAACACATAATAACTCTCAAACATCACATCTGTTACCTGCCAAATAGTGTGTTATTCTCCTTAGGAGTAAAAAAAGATAAACTCAGTAAGAGCTTTGGAAACACCAAAAAGAGGAGTAGAAACATTAATTCTGTAGCAGGCAGATGGTTCAGTTCAAAGATTTTCAATTTTAATAAATATCTGTCATTATCTCCTTAATGTAGTAGTGTCTACTAAGGTTGTTAGCCAATATTTAAAATGTCTCCCTTACTACGCAGAAATTATACAGTGGGCCAGATTCACACAAAGACAACCTGCACGTTTTCCATTGCTCAAATACGTCAAGGTTAGAAACACATGCTGTATTCTTTCTGTCAAAAACTTGAACAACATACAATATGTTTATCATATCAAAGCTTAAAATTAACATATAAATAAGGCAATTATGAAGACAGAAAGCTGGTATCAATAATTTTGTTGGATTTATGATGGGAATTTTTCAAAATAATGTTATTTGTGTATTTATATTATAGAGGAATGAACTGAACTTTACATTTTAAAAAATTATTTAATAAACTTTAAAAGTATTCCTTTAAATGTTTACTTACTGAATCATTCCTACCAAAAAAGGTATATATTGCATATAAGTAATAATCAAATAGCTGAGACATGAAATGGATGACATCAAAGGCAATTGGCTTCAGAATGTTCATCATCTGCATATATTTACCTAAAAAGAAAAAATTAAGTAGAAAAACATCAAAATCTGTTAGTCTATAATTATAGAGCGACAGTAAAATACTTTACCAATATTTTTTAAATGAAATATAACATTTGTCAATCACACTAGCCACATTCCAAGTGCTCACCAGTCATTTGTGGCTAGTGGCTAATGTACTGGACATACAGAACAGTTAAATCATCTTAGAAAGTACTATTGGACAGCAGTGATATAAATAATACAAAGATTTTTTTACATCATTATTTTTATTGTTTGTCAAATATTCATGGAAACCCTATACTGTTCTACAAAGGACACTGTACAAACACAAACACGATTCCTCATTTCTTGGAGATTCCACTTAAAATAATTTCTTCAAAAATGTTTAGGTATAATAAAACAGAAGGCAATGTATTTGAGAAAAAGTGGGGTTCTTTTTCATAAGCATATACACATTGAGAAAAGGTAAAGAAGGCAAGAAGAAAAAAGACACATGGAAGACACTTTCCATTCCCCTGAATCCCAGCCCTGTGAAATCTTATGTCAGAGACCAAAAACACTGCTTTATCAATACATCACTCAAAAGCCCAATACTTTCAAAATGCCAAGAACATATCCTCCACATTCCTTCCTTTGGGAGAGGCCGATATTCCACTCCCTTTCCTCTAAACATATGATACAGTTACAGAAAAAAAAAAAATTAAAAACCAAAATTTATGCATTTATAACTTGTTAATGTATTTGAAAATTGCATGGGAGATAGGCTAAATCAAACAACAAATAATAAGCCCCTAATTGTGTTTCTTTTTTATGGGAAATAATAAAAAAAGAAGCATATCTATAAAAAAAATGCTCTACTACACAAGATATTAAAACAGGCCATTTGCTTAACTTCTAAATGAGCAAATAATTCAGGTGCTGGCTCTACTTCATGTAACTGCTACAAATTTTAATTGGTGCTATTGAAGACACCATGACTCAAGAGAAAACACATTAATGGCAGTAGAAAAAAAAGATAAATTTACTCTAATGAAAATGTCTACTATCAAAACCACATCTGTATTACCTAAGAACTCAGTACATCCACCTTAATTTACATAAGAGATAATAAATAATAGTCAGATTGTCAGGAAGAGAAAGACAAACCCACATACTCATCAAAAAGTAAAGTAAAAACCATTCAACTCAGATTTTAATTTTTCTCCTATTTATGTCTTTTGTTCCAGAATCATCTTTTATAATTATTTCATAGATATTCTTTTTTAAAATTACAATTGAAAAATATGCTCCTACAACATTCTAGATCACTAGACAGATATTTCACCAACTACAAACATACAATTTATTAAACTGCAACCACACATAAAATAATGAGCCACTATATAGAAAAAAATGAAAAAGTATTGTGTTACATTACTTTAACCCATAAAAGAAAAAAAGAGAGATGAATAGGTACAACAAGGAAGAAAGCAAATATCTGGATGAGACACACCCAGAATACAAAGCTCCTCTCTATCCTAAAAATAAGATTAAGCACTGTTCATATAATTAATCTTAAGGAAGGATATAAAAATAATTATCAATAGGTAAACCTATTTTAAATGTGTATTCAGAAGAAAAAATAACTAATGTTCCCCACTACTCTGAAAAGTTTAAACTATTATATTTATTCATCCAATCAATTCAAGTAATAAACATTTTTGAAGGCTTATTTGTACTTGGCATTGTGTTAAGATACAGGGAATTACAGAGTCTCTGCTCTCACACCTTAAATAATCTCACATGGAAGGCAATGTTCAATAAGCAGGTTGCCAATATATTAAAATGTATAAGAGTGAGAACTCTGTCTTTCCAGTTCAGGAGAGCCAAGTAGCCTTTGAAGGTTTGAGGAAGCTTATGTACCTCTTCAGATTATTGAATTAAAAGAGAATTTTATATTGAATTAAGCCTATATCTATGAAGAGAATATAGTGAAGAGGTAAAGGCAACCAGAAAATGAAAGATCTCAAAAATTTTCTAGACTCGGGGTTGGCAAACCTTTCCTTTAAAGACCAAAGAGTAGAGAGTTTAGACTTTGCATGTCACAGTCTCTGTTTCAACAACTCAGCTCTGCCTTTATGGCATAAAAAAATAAAATACAAATACAAATAAAAAACAGGCAAACTGCAATAATGAGCTGGACATACGTATTCCAATAAAACTTATTTTACAAAAACAGGCAGCCAGATGATTTGGCCGGTCAGCTCTAGCTTCCCAACCACTGTAGTAGATGACAGACAGTAAATGGGGGCAGAATGATGGAGAATAAAGCATAGGAGGACCACAAAGGAGGTGGAAGATATTAGATAGGATGGTGACTGCTTAGGATCAGCAGGTATACAGCAAGGGAGCAGGAGCACAAAATGGGGCTGAATGATGATAAACTAACTGAAGGTCTACATATGGGACAAAATGTCCCAATCTGCACACCCCCCTCTACCACCATCCTCATTAGCAATTAAGAGTATAGGCTGACAGAATTTTCCTGCAACAAAAACAAGAAATTTAAAAGTCTTAGAATTCTTTTCTAAAAGAATTAAGCAAACTAAACAAACAAAAATAAAATTGGGCCAACTTAAAAAAATAATAAATCAGAAAAGCTAAGGCTTCTATGCTGAATATGGGCACCACATTATTAAAATCTACCTCATTGCGGGAATGTGGGATCTGTCCCCATAAAGTAAATGCTGCCAGTAAATCCACCCAGCCCTGCCCTACCCTATGTAAAGTTCCCAGTCAGGAATCCCACTGGGGAAAAAGCCAGCTTGAACACGGTTCTAATTACTCAGAGAGGAACACCCATAATAGCTATATAGGCCTTCTATTTTAGATAAAAATAGATAATCCATAATCATCAGGCCCATGAGGAAAACTCAGAAAGTGAAAGTAAAAAGAAAAGCTTATCCCAAAGGAAACAGAATAATTCAAGCTAAAGAAGAGACATATAATAATTATGTAAAAACCCTATAACAGGAGGCCCTGGCCAGGTGGCTCAGTAGGTTAGAGCCTCATCCTAATACACCAAGGGTGCAGGTTTGATCTCTGTTCAGGGCACACACAAGAAGTAACCAATGAATGCTTAAATAAATGAAATAACAAATTGATGTATCTTTCTCTCCTCCCTTCCCTTCCTCCCTCCCTCCACCTTTCTCTCAATAAATAAATAATTAAATAAGTAAATAAACAAAATGTATTTCTAAAAAACCCAGAACAGGAGAATATGAAAGAAAAAACAGGAAATACAGAAGGGCTCTTAAAAATTAAAAATATGATTTATAAAATATATGGGGAAGAGGAAGTATTTCAGATAGTACAGCAAAAAGAATATAGAAAACAGAAACAATGGGAGACATAAAGGGCCAAACTAAGAGGCTAAACACTTGAGTAATGGGAAAGTAAAGTAAAAAGAGAACAGAGAAAATGGAGAGGTGAAAATTATCAAAGAAATGGCCATATAAGTCACAGCTGAAAAACACACAAACCTTCAGACTGGAAGGGTCACAAACTTCCCAACACAAAATGAAAAAGAACTCATACTTAAGATACCTCAGCAGAAAGTTTTGGAACCTCAAGATAAAAATATTAAACGCTTTCAGAGAGAGAAAAAAAATTTACCTACAATAAATGAGCAGAACATTAGATGTTTTAATTATCTAAGGAGAAGTGCTTTTTAATCACTAATTCTATACACAACTAAATTATATTTCGTTAAAAGGGCTGAATAAAAACATAATCGGACTGACACGAATTCAAAAATCTTACCTCTCATCACCCTTCCCTGGGCAATTACAACTAGAAGAAAAACAGAAACAGACAAAAAATCGCCCCCATTCTGGGGGGAGGAAGTGGCAGGGTGGGAGACTGCCACTTTTCATCACAAGCTCTTCTTTATTATTTAATGTATCACTAGGAGAGGTAATGCCTTGATCAAAAATATAAAAGCATGGCTCTGAAATCAGCATTCCCAGTTTAAAAAATGTGGCCACTGGTTGAAATGGTTCAGATGCAAGCTACTCTTCCTTCCCTTTCTGCCCTCCACGATCCTGACAGGGGCACCCTGGGAGGAGTGGACAGAAAGCTGAGGAGGGCTATCAATATACAATGCAGATGACCAAGAAAGCCATCTCTTTCCTGAGTATCAACTGCAGTCAGTTCCTATTCTTGCCTCCAACATACAATATATTATAACCTCTTTGAACTCTGCCCGGGGATAAGAGTTAAAGTTCCTGAGTTTCTCCACTGGCTGTGAAGCATGCCAGTGAGCTTACTGGCTCTAGGATCAGACAACCTGGATTCTACCACGTACCAGCTGTGTGACCTAAAGCAAGTTATTTATCTCTGGGCTTTGCTTATTTGTTGCGTAAAAGGATACTGTGAAGAATTCATGAGAAAACGCCCGTGAAGAATTTACATAGCATATAATAGGGAGCAAGAAATCTTAGCTATTGCTATTATTTGAAAACAATTACAATTATGACGAACGCAGTAAGAGATAAGTATAGCATGTTCTTTGAAGGGAACTTAACCTAATCTGGAGGTAAGGAAAAGTTTCCCAGAGGAATTCCTGTTTAAACTGTCTCCTCCTAAACCTAAACCATGGGTCCTGCACACCCATTTGGAGAGACACACAGAGGGCCTGGCAAAGAAACCAACCAGGAGCAGCATGGACAAGGACCACACCAAGAGGAACAGCGGGCCGGCCTTAGCTGCCCTCCAGTGGGAGGACAGAGACAGGAGTGTGATTACCACAAGAAATGTGGCCCAGAAAATGCCATCAGTAAGCCACACCTATACAGAGGAGGGACTCCTAGGGTAAAGAGAAGGCACTGGAAGAGTGAGTGTGTTGGGGGAAAAGAGATTATTTCTTCCACCCAAAATGGATTGTGACAAGAGAGGAGGAAAAAGTGTTTCTCCAATATTCACAATTTTAAAAATTAAGGTTTGTTACTCCAGTATATACTGGGCACCTACAAAAGTGAAAAGCACTTGGCTGGGGGCTCTACATGCTGCCAGGTGACCCAAACTCTCTTTTCATCTGTAGGAGCCGACAATCTGATGGAGCAGGAGCAAGAACAGACTGAGTTTGAAAGATGTTCATTATTCTTACCACAGTGCACTAAGCTGAAAGATGAGGAATGGATGTAAATAGCACATAAAGGCACAGTGGAAATGCTATAAATGAGGCACAAAGGAAAGAAAAGTCAGTTCAGCTCTGGCAATGTAGAAAAAATGTAGTTAACAATGAAGTGAAGATCAGAATAAAAAACTAACAGATCTGTTACTTAAGTCCCTGTCTATCAGTTTTTATTCTGTTGTTTGAATATTATATTTTAGCCCCCCACCCCCAAATCTCTGATATCATTTTCTTATAACATGTAGTGAGGGATGACATTTCTTGGATCCTCCTCTCAAAATACCATGTTGTATATAAAGCTATCAATTAAGAAAGTGTTTTAAAACTGCTTAAAAATATAAGTTCATGTAAATAATATAAATAAAATGTGTTTTTAGAGAAACAAATATTGGAATGTAATCCAAATTAAACAATGATAAAATTTTCCTTAAACATCACATGTGAAAATATTGTCTCTTGAATAAACACTTTATAATTTAATCATAAAACAAGATTTTAAACTTTTAAAACAAAAATATATTGTGATACTTCTATAAAAGGTGGTACTTATGATTTCATTGACCCTATAACTTGATCCCTATTATTTGAAAAAAGTATTCTGAAAACAACTGATATAACTTATATTCGTACAAAACTATCATTTAAATTGACTGTTACATAATCAAAAATGTTCCTGTTTAAGGAAACTAAAGAACAACACAAACAAAGGAACTAAATAGAACAAAGAGCAGAATAGCAGTCAATAGGGGGGAGGGGAGAGGGAGAGAAGGGGGATAAGGGAAGGGTTTAGTCAAAGAATGTATATAAAAGACTCATGGACATGGACAACGGGGAGGGATATGATTGCGGGAGAGGGGGTGGGTTGGGTGGGGGAGAGAAATTAGGGGAAAAGGGGACAACTGTAATTGAAAAACCAAAAGAAAAAAAAAAAAAAGAGAAAAAAAAATGTTCCTGTTTACATTGTTTACATTTCAATTAGGACATAGACCATTTTAGCAGAGCTAAGTATAATCAAAGTAGGTGACAGGAAGTTATCAACTCCATAAAAAAAATACAGTAAATTTTATAGAAATCCACTATAATTCCTGACTAGTACAGATGACTTAATCTGAGAATACATCTCTACAAATTATTTGTTGAATGTGCAGATCTATTTGTGAGATTTAAAGGCTGAGATAGCATATAAAATGTTGAAATACTGTCATTAAAAATACCCACATCATCAAACCTAAATATTTTAAATATCACATTTCTTCACATTTTTGCCTTCTACAAAATCAACAATAAAGGTCTTATCTGTAATAAGAACTGCACTTCCTACAGTGTGAACATTTAGCTTATAACACTTGTGTTCAACATGGGAGGAGACAGATACCGTGTCACTCCCAAGTCGGACTGCACAGCCATTCTCGGCGGTGCAGATAGACTCTTAAGAAGCTACACCATCGTCTCTCGAGACGGACGGCTGCCGACGACGACGACTTGTGTCTGAAAACGCCAGAGAATCACAGTTCCCTCTGGCTATCTGACAGGAAGATTGTGAAGATCAATGAAGCAAGTAAGTAAAAAAATATTGTTTAAATGTAAAATTGGTACTATCATCATTCTACACCCTCTGCCTACACAGAGAATTTTTCATTACATTTCAATTAATTGAGATATTTTAGGAAAAGTAAAAGACACAAATACTAAGTAATTAAAAGAAAAAGAAAAACTGACATTAATATTAAAATACAATTTGGAACAATTAAGATAAGAAAACAATGACACATGACAATCTTAAATCCTCCACTATGGTGAGCACTGGAGTGAACAATACAAACTGCAATCAAATATCATTTAGTAACAAAAGTAGACTAATTTAATTGTTGTAATAATTTTCTTTAAAAAGGTGTAGCTACTTACCAACAAGTCTTATTACATTCAGTGTTGTATTTGTTAAGATGGGTGCATTTACTTTATTTAGACTGTAATCTGATTTCTTCCGGCTCTTTAGAGTTTCTCGTGAAACGCTTAATATAGAAAAACAAAAGAGTTGCAATTAGGACTGTCAAGTAGTAAATCAGTAAGTTATCCAGCTTAGGAGCTCTCCTTCATTCACTAACTAGTTACTGACAATCTTACCATGTATCAGGTAGGGATATAGAGATTATTTTTCTGTCTTTTTTAAATAAAAATTTTATTTACTTATTTTTAGAGAGAGGGGAAGGGAGGGAGAAAGAGAGGGAGACAAACATCAATACAAGAGAGAAAAATTGATCAGTTGCCTCTCGCACGCCCCAACCAGGGACCTGGCCGGCAACCGAGGCATGTGCCTTGACTGGGAATCGAACTGGCAACCTGTTGGTTTGTAGAATGACACCCATTCCACTAAGCCACACGAGTAACGGCTATCCCCCTGTCTTTACAGAGTTTACAGTCCAGAGGGAAAAAGAAATTAGTAGGCAAAAAATAAAAAATAAAGAATTTTTTTGATTCCAAATATTAATTATAAACCATCAATAGAAGCTAAGTCACTTAAAAAAAAAGTGTTCTAGGGAAATTACATATGAAAGGTACCAAACATCCTGATTACAGGCTTATAAATATTTTTAAGTACAGAAAAAATGGGGGACAGCAAGTACTAAGGTCAAAGGTAAGAAAGAACAGAGCGTGCTCAGAGAAGCACACAGGGAATGAGTGGGCAGATGAAGTGATAAGTTAAGGCCCGATCATCAAAAGCAGTCAAACCTAACACATATGAACCTTGTGGTGGGTCATTAAAATTTTTACCAGGGAAAGGATATGATCAAATTTGATTAAAAAAGCCCTCTGGTGTGCCTTCGTTGGGTGGGTGTTGTTCTGCAAAGTGAAAGGTTGCTGGTTTGACTTCTGGTCAGGCCACATGCCTGGGTTGCAGATTCAGTCACCAGTCAGGGTGCATAAAGGAGGCAACTGATAGATGTTTCTCTCTCACATGATGTTCTTCTCCCCCCACTCCCCCTCTCTCTAAAGAGATAAATAAAATCTTTAAAAAAATTTATATATAAGAAAAAATCTAAATTTGTACCCACCGATGGATTAGAAAGGTGGTAAAATTGGAGACAGGGAGCCAAGGTAAGGGGGCTGATTCAGTAATTTGGCACAGAGATGATTTCTGCATGGACTAGAACGGCACAGTGAAATACAAGGCATCTTGATAAATTTATCAGACACTCAGAAGTTGGAAATGGTAATAACTGTTAACTGACTGACTGCTGCTAGCAGTTCACATTATTCACACTTCTCAGGAGTTAGGACAGTGTAGGAGGCCGCACAACCCTACCAAAAACCAAGTGTATACGCATACACAGGTAAACACTATCTTACTTGTACATTTTAATTGAATTAGAGCTTTCCTTCTGGATACAATATACCCAAAACATCCAAAAGAATAGCTCTATTCAGTTCATAATAGATCATAGATGTAGATATTTAAATATTATACACATATGAAAACCAATAAGCAAATTTTCCCAATTAAAATATCCACAACTCTATGAGTTGCTCACTGCTGAGATTTCAAATCAATTAAATATAACTAGGCACTTTGGGAGTAAAGTGTAGAGAAGAGTATACTGAAATCTGTCATTAAAAACAAAGTATATTTGTGGTTATTAAATGCCTGATAGTCACCAAATTAATTCACTTACATATCAGAATTAGGCTCACTTAACTGGGTGAAGGTGACAAAAAAAATCTTAATCTAATTCTCCAAGTTTTTGAAGAGGACAGTTTAATCATAAGGCAAAACTCACATACAAAAAGGGAGCCTGATAGAAGACTCAAATAGTGAGCATAAATGACATGAGAAGATAAGTGGAGACCCTCTCTATTTCCTGGGTTGAGGCAGAAATTCCATATATAAAAACAAATTACTGGATTCCTCCCTGAGGTTTTCTGATCTATGTGAAGCATAAATTGCCTCCAAAGGCAGCATTGATCATATAAATCAAAAGTTTGCTTTTTCTGCAAAAGCACTGATGTCTAAATTAAGAGCTCTTTATGTCCAATATCAAAAAATACATTTTTAGCCTTTCAAGAAGCATTTTTAAAACATATTAACTTCTGTCACAATGCGATAACCAACGGAAAATTTTAATTTTAGTTTTTGTTTTTTCTTACCCTTTCAAGGAAATACTATATGTTAAGCATGCAACATAAAGTACAAATTACCATACAACCTCAGAGCAATTTTACCTTTTCACAGGGGCATCGCCAGTCTGCTCATCCACATAATCGCGTTTCAGTTCCTCTGGAACATCACTGTCACTGTCGTACTCCTGATAGGCACTTTTCTCCTGCTCATCAGACTCATACTGAAGAAAATGCAGAATATTCAACAATTGGTATGAAAAGCCAACCTTTGTTGGAGTTTTTCAACATGATAAAAAGTATCCACTTTTATAAGAAGTTATAGAAGGAAGTCCTTAATAATTTAGTTTTCATTTGCAATTAAGAATCATATTACACTTCCACTTCTTTCTTCATCATCCTATCGTAACCAGCTCAAAAAAAAGAAAAAACAAAAATACTATATCTACAAAGGTTTGCAAATATCAAAAAAATAAAATAAAATCTGCACATAAAGAAGATAAACAACAACAGAACATCCTGCTAGTCCTCAGGAGAAAACAAAAGAGTGCTCAGGTCACTTCTTTTTTTTTTAATCTCTGCTTCCAAGTGGCTTCATCACAATTTCCAAATTGCTAACTCATTATAGGGAGGGTGAGTATACAATTCAGGCACACTGGAAGTGTTAAGGCAGCTTAATAAACACACAAAGCAAACATGCTAATGTTCTGTCTCATGCATTATGATGAGATTTAATTCCAAAGGCAGATTTAAAATTAGGCTTAGCAACTAGGGACTACTGAGGCCAAGGACAAAAATGATGGATTTTTCAAGGAAGGGCACCTTCCTAACATTTTCATCATCTTTACGGCATCACGGCCAGAGCCAGCACGGAAGAAGGGTGAAGTCCATACACAGCAAAAGGAAGCAGTAGCATCATCATCAAATATCATAAATTAATATGATTAAATAATGGGTAACATTTATTAAGTTTGAATCAATGCTGTGCTGAGTGCTTTCATGAATTATCTCACTAATTTTCCAAACAATTCTATTAAGAAATTTTATCCCCATTTGCCAGTTCAGGAGACCCGTATAATGACAACACAGAAAGAAGTTAACCTAATTCAGCAACTATTTTTTGAGATTCTAAAGCATTATGACGGACGCTCGCGGCATGCGGACCCCGACTCTCAGGGACATAGTCTGCGCCTGGAAAGATTCGGTCACACATTAATAACTGCAGACGAGCCTTACAGTATGCTCCCCCCTTATACGCAAGTGGTCCTGATGACATTCAGAAAGACCTGGGCCTCCTGGTTGTAATAACAGGGCTTCGTGGCTCCACAGTATAAGAGATCCTCATTTTCAAGGATTCCGTATTCGCAAATTTTTCTGCTCACTAAAATTTATGTGTAACCTCAACAATGATACTTCATGACACCTTCATGGTCATTTGTGAATCTAGGCAGAGTGGTTATACTTCTGCGTCACCCAACATGCACGTTCCCAGCTGAGGGCAAACAAGGAGGCACTCTTCCTCCTCGTAGCAGCTCTCCTGCTGTAAACAGGTGAGTGCCCTTTTCACAACCTATTTTTAACATTTCTTTTGGTGCTTTTTGCTGGTAATTTCACTGCCAGAATGGTCCCTAAGCATAATGTTAAGCATCGTCTAGTGTTCCTGAGGGCAAGAGGACTGCAATGCACCTTACTGCAAAGCACGTGCTACGTAAGCTTTATTCAGGCATGAGTTATAGTGCTGTTGGCCATGAGTACAATGTTAATGACTCAACACTATATATTAAATGAGGTGTCTTTAAGCAAAAATATACATAAAACAAAAATACACATATTAATCAGTTGATGAAACTTTTATGACTAGAGGCTCGTGGGTACCTGAAGCACTACCTCCCTTAGGAAGAGTGGTCCCTATATTTGCTAATTCAGGATTCACGGCAACTTTACAGAACACGACTGCCACAAAAATAGAATCAAATGCCATCTGAGATTTAAATTTAAAAGAATCACCAGTACAGAAGGATATTATTTCAAAAATATTGGAATGACTTTTAGTTCCTTTCCATTTAGTCTACTTTACCAAGGCAAAATTTCACAAATAATCAATAAATTATAATTTTAAGTAACTTTTACTTCACAAAAAAAAACTGATAAGGGTGTATTTTCATGGCAATATTTTAAAAAATTATATCTTCACTAAACAGAAAATAAAATGCCAAATCTAAAATACACAAATTCAACAGTTTTTTTGTCAAAAATCTGAACAGTTTTCAATTTCAGCTATATTAAACCTAAAATAAAAATCATACTGGGTCCCTCTAGAAATTATGAAAATCAGAAGAACCCATACAAATTAAATATTGTGAAAACATAACCTGTAGGTAATGATAAAGTACGCATTCCCTCATTATAATTATGGGGCAACCAAGGGTCAAAAGGTAAAATAATTTGCAAAGGGCCACAAAGCTAATAAAAAGTTTGCCTTCAAACACTTTCCATTAACTCACCACCTTTGCTTTATACTGTTTTTTGAGCTGCTCAAAGTGTTATTAAAACATCATAATTCTAAATCCTAAAACAATCCTGCCAGGTAACTAAGCAAGACATTGTTCCCTCTCAGTAAAGGGACATGGAACAAAATGACAATTAGTTGCCCAAGAGTGGAGATGAGAAAAAAGTACAGATGATCTATTCCCTCATGCATCCATGTACCCAACAAATCAAATAAATATGCAATAAAGAAACTATATTCCTCCTTGATCAATAATCTGTTAAGAACATAAAGTAATCTGGTGTAGGCAAACTTTATCACTCAAAAGGACAATGTCAACAAAGCATATTATAAAGCCATTACCTGTACAAGTAGTATCACAGAAACATTAAGTATATAGGTAGGAAGATAGGTGGTGAAAGGATAAATATATCTAGCCAATTACCTTGTTCAATGGGTAGAATACTTTTCAATAGTGTTCCACAATATGTTTTAAAAATACCACATACCCCATTAGAAGCCAGGACATCTTCTGTTTCTTCATCTTTGTGGTTGGCCTGAATTTCAAATGGGTTCCCACCACTACAGTACTGCTCAAACAAGGTCACTGTCTTCGAGGAAGTTGAGGCTGGCTGCTTACTAGGTGAAACTGATGGGGAACGAGACTGTTCCATAAACTTAAATTCCTAGACATGAAAGAAAGACAGGTACCTTTTAGATACACCAATAAAATTCAAGTACATAAACACTGCATCAACGTAAATGTGGTTGGTGGGAAAGAATTCATTCTGATTCTTTGGGTTGTTCACTTCTAAATCTTGCAAGTTGTCTGAAAGCACAAACTCAGAAATACAAAAAGGTTTTTCTCAAGACAAACTCAGCTGCTGATATCACAACACTTGTTATCTGCATCAGGCTACTTTTGGCTTACTTTATGTAACTGCACAAAAAAATTTTTTTAATAATTTAAATTTGAATAATAATTCTAAAATTTTTAACTAGTAGGACATGATTTTAATTAACAGTCTCTTTAAAAACCAATTGCTGTTAGGTTCAACACCTTGCATACTTATATGCTTGTACCTTTTAAGATATTCTATATGAAGTCATCAAAAACAAAGTAATTATATAAAGGATATATCTTCCTTTGTTACACTGATGTCTGTAATCTTCCATTTATTTTTCTGCATATGCCAAGAAGCAGACAACACAAACCCACACACTGAGATCAGATGATACATCTTGTGGTCCTAGCTTGCCATTAATCCACTGTATTTCACTAACTTCCTATATAGTGCTGCGAATGTCACCTGGATCTGGATGTCTGTTTCCTCAACTGTAAAATAAGAGGGTCATCTAGGATGAGAGAATTACACATGTTAAAGAGAGAGAGTTGTAGCGCCCAGTCCAAACTATGCATTTCCCAAATGAGGAAAATGAGGTAGTCCGAAGGGATTCAGTCTGAAGTAGATTACACAGCTAATTAGAGGAAGAGATGGAATAATCTCTAAAGTTCCCCTGAAGCACAAAACTATTGATTTCTTTTTTTCTTTTTATTCTTAAAAATATGGAACACTTCATGAATTTAAAAAGTACATTAGCTTAAGTTTCAAATGACATTTGGTGTCTTTTTAAATTGTAGCTATACATTAAATCAGATCAATCATACTGCTTAAAAATCATGCATTACTTTTATAATTCTAAACAAGAGGTGACTATAAATTAATGAGAAACTTTAAAAAAAATAGATTCATAGGAATACATGTAATAAATGAACACTATTTCATTTGTAAATAGTTTTCAAGGTAACTACATTTTTGTAGTTAGAACACTTAAGATGACATTAATACTTTAAAAAAAACTTAAAGTGTACAAACAGTATTGTTAACTACAGGCAAAACCTGGTACAACAGGTCTCTAGAACTTATTCATCTTGCATATCTGAAACTTCAAGGTAACTACTTTAAAGAAGATAATGCTCACTTGGATGGGAATGTTTCAATATATCTTGTAAAATAAGTTGTCTCATAATTACACCAAGTATATGTGCACACACACACAGAATATGAAGGTTAAACACAAATTCAAACAAAATTATTTAAATAGAGATTCTAAAATCAATGTTAGAATTTTAAATAATGTTAAGGAATCATCTTAATATATAAATTCTAAAATAATTTTTTAATTAATGTTAAGTTTGCTGTATTTAATGTTTCCATATTAGGAAAACAATTAAGATAGAATTGGATAACAAGTGAGCTATTATACAATGAGCATAAGGACCATCCTTATTTAAAAAAAACAAAAACTTTTAAGCATGTATTCTTTACATTTACCCAGAATAAGAAAATTGGTTCTAAAAAGCCATTCCTTCCAAAGGCAAAACTAAACACACTGGACATTTTAAACAGAGATCTAAGTTTATACACTGAATCTTTACATTTGGTATTTGTAGGACATAATTGCACAAGGAATATTTATCTACAATATGTTTCAACCTAGGGAAAACAACTCTATTCAATTAAAGATATTTTTTATAGATTAGATCATCTATAGGGATTCAGGGAATCAATTAACTAATAAAATGTAGGTAGGAGTATTTTTTTTTATAAGCGCCTCTTTTATTTCTGAGGTATTTCCTCATTACAATACAGGCAAATTTGTGAGTTGCAGCATAAATTAAAAACCTATTCGTCCTTTTAAGAAATGAAAAAGATTCTGCAAATATAAACATTTTCATTAAAAACCATCAAAATATAACTGATTTTCTGTAAAATTCAAATAAAATTTAAATAAGTAGATCCTCTTCTGATAACATAAAAGTTATTTTAATTGTGCTTCTTTTAAGCAAGTTTTCCTGAAGTCTGTAAATTGAACTTGTAAAAATACACATATTTTGAAACCCAAAAAATATCACTCCTATAAGAAAGAAAAAGGACTATTTTTTAATTATTTTGTACATGCTCTCACATACACATTTTTTAAAGATAAATAAAAGACAGATTGATTTATTCTTAAGAAACACTTACATGAAGTTGCAAGATGCTGAAATTTGACTTAACAGGACAAAGTTCCCAGGTCTCATTCTCTAAAAACATTCTCAGTTCATCAAGCCGTGTTCTAAAACAAAAACAAAACAAAACAAACAAAAAAAAACCAAATTAAGAAGTATATCGTACACAAAAATTAAGAAAATAAAGCACAATATAAATAATTATAGATCATCATAATAATCAACTTTGAGAATCCATTCAGACCAACACAATAAGCACATTTACTTTTGTTAATATCTTATCCTTAAAAGGAAAAAACTCTTACATTTACTTAAAAAAAATCAATTACTGACTAACCTCAGAATATTTTTTACTATATTACAAAAATAATAAACACATAGAAAATGACATTTTTATTTAGGGACTAAACTAAAAGCTACTCACCAAATCATGCTCTTAAAATATCCTCAGCTAATCATACATCAATGCCAAAAAAGCAGAAAAATAATTTATAGAATTTATGAGATCATAAATACTGATAAATGCTTTATGCTAAACAGCATAGATCTTTATCATGCTTACTAAACCAAAAGACCAAGATGATTACCACTCTCCAAATATATTTAATTCAATGCCTATCTCCACACAGCACTTAAAAATTGGCAAGGATGACACTTATGAACCTGACCCTGCACTAAGCACTTACATCACACTGGTCTCTTCTTTCTTTCATGCTATTGCTCTTCTGTCTATCTTGAATAATCAGTACATTGTATGGACAATTACAAAAAAACAAATCCTTCCAGTTAACTCAGGACACACAGGGCCAAAAAAGCTAAAGTAACAGTCAGAAGTGAAAACATTAAATGTCCGGTGCCTGCCCTACTCTTCCCTTTCATGCTAAAAACAAAAATCTAGGTTTTGTTTTTAAAAAATCTACAGGTTCGGAGAAACAAGATGGCGGAAGAGTAAGTGGAAGCTACACTAACTTCCTCCCAGAACTAGTCTGGATTTACAACGCAATTTTGGAGAAATCATCTGGAATAACCAACCGAACACCAGCTGGAGAGAAGTCTTATAACCACGGAGAGACAGAAAAGGCCGCTACATCACAACGTGACCGGTAGGGAGTGCGGAGACGCGGAAGGGCTGGCTGGGCTCACACGGGTGGCAGCTGAAGGGACTGAGAAACAGCTCAGCAGCCGGGGGTTCCCCCTGAGAAGGGCAGGGTCTAAATCCCCAGCTGAACTTCCCAGTCTACAGCAACAGAGTGGAAAGTAAAATAGTATCCAGCTGAGAAAAGCGAAAAGCCACAGGGTTTCTTGCTAGCCGGAGAGAAACAGCCGGAGAAAAAGAGCTCTTAAGTGGATCACATACAAAGATATTTTGGTCCCCACTTACCCTGGGCTCAAGCGGAGGAAAGGCAGAGAGGACTGGAGATGCTTGGGGAGAGTTTGGTGTGGTGGCTTTGAGGGGAGAGCTGGGGAAGCAGCCGGCCGGGTCCCAGTGCTGACTCATCTCCAGTACTGCGGGTAGACCATTCCCGGCCAAGTGGCATCAGCCTGAGGGGAAGCAAAGGCCCTGCCTACAGGAATTAAGCTGCCACACCCATAGTCCTTAAGCCTGACGGCTAATCACAGATTGAATAGATTATCAACTAAAGGAGACAGACAAAGGCAGTAGATCCCTGGAAGTCTCCAACAGGCTGCCTAGGCCCAGACTGGTACAAGATCTGACGCCACCAGGGGCAGATCCAGGAAGTGCAGATCATTCTAAGAAGCACCAACAAACAATAGGAGTCACAAAAATGGGGAGACAGAGAAACAACCCCCCATCGAAAGGAAAGGCAGAGTCCCCAGAAAGAGTGCTAAATGAAAGAGAGGGGAGCCAACTATCAGATATGGAATTGAAAGCATGTATTATGGAGAAGCTCAATGAGCTCAGCGGAAACTGCAAAGAACTCCAGAAGAACTATAAGGAACTTACTGAGCACTATACCAGCATCAAAAAGGACATGGAAGCTATCAATAAGAGCCAGGAGGAAATGAAGAATATGATCTCTGAATTGAAGAACACAGTAGAAGGAATTAAAAACAGGCTAGAGGAAGCAGAAAATCGGATCAGCGAGCTGGAGGACAATGTAGACAAAAACTCACAGACAGTGCAACAAAATGAAAAAAGGCTGAACAAGACTGAAGAGGCTCTAAGACAGCTGCAGGACAACATGAAACGTAATAATATCCGTATCATAGGAATTCCAGAAGGAGAAGAAGAAGAGCAAGGGATAGAAAACCTCTTTGAAAAACTAATGACAGAAAACTTCCCTAACATGAAGAGAGAAAGAATCATGCAAGTCCAGGAAGCACAGAGGGTCCCAATGAAGATGAACCCCAACAGGCCCACTTCAAGACACATCATAATTAAAATGCCAACATTTAAAGACAAAGAGAGAATCCTAAAAGCAGCAAGAGAGAAACAACTAATAACATACAAGGGAGCTCCAATAAGGCTATCATCAGATTTCTCAGCAGAAACACTACAAGCCAGAAGGGAATGGCAAAATATATTCCAAGTAATGAAAAACAAAGGCGTACAACCAAGAATACTCTACCCAGCAAGGCTCTCATTCAAAATGGAAGGTGAAATAAGGAGTTTCCAAGACAAAAGAAGGTTAAAAGAATACATCTCCACCAAACCAGTATTGCAAGAGATGCTAAAGGGTCTGCTTTAAGAAGATGAAGAAACAGAGAGAGACAGAGAGGAACACGAGTACAAAGGGGGAAAATGACAATGAATAAATACTGAAAGAAAGAAGGAACTTCTACCATTTGCAACAACATGATTGGAACTAGAGAGAATTATGCTTAGCAAAATAAGCCAGGCAACAAAAGAAAATTACCTTATGCTATCACCTGTTAAAGGAAACTAATGAACAACACAAACAAATGAGCAAAATTGAACCAGAGGTATGTAAACGAGGAATAAACTAACAGTAACAAAGGGGGAGATGGGAGGGAGAGAAGTGGTAAAAAGGGGAAGGGTCTAGTCAAGGAACATGTATAAATGATCCATGGACATGGACAGCTGGGTGGGGACTGAATGTGGGAGAAGGGAGGGAAAGGGTGCAGAGAAGCAAGAGGGGGAAAAAAGTGAGACAACTGTAATGGAAAAACAAACAAACAGAAAAATTTTTAGTGGGGGGAAAAAATAAAAATATAAAGAATAGAAATGCAAGTTCAGTGAATATTAGAAGGACAAGGATTTTCCTTCACACTGTATATACTTTCTCCCTATCTGATCCCTCCAGAATTTGGCATTCTAAAGAAGTAAGTAATGACCTAAGTTTCTTTGCATAAAACTAATAAGACCAGTTGTCAATAGCGATTTTTTGACTAAGACTTTGACTGGAATGTCATGCCTAAAGGAGACATGCTTGGGCTTTGGTTGTTACCAAAAAGCCCTGAGCAACTGGGACTGACTTTCAAAGGTAATAAAAGTCCACGAGATAAAAGGCCTGGTACCTTGGATGGATAAGCGGTCCATAGCAATCTTTCCAGGGAAGGAACGAAGGTTGTTTTCCTGAAAGATTGCTGGAAGGGACCTTAAGGCACAATGGAAAACCAGGAGGACCTGGAAAAGACAGGTGTTTACAGGCAAGGCTGAATGCCAGGTATGTGGCTCAGCTTCTGTGCCCTGAAGGGCAGACTGAAGGTCACCCTAAATGTTCCTTGCGTAAGTTCCAGCAAAGCAAAACTAAAGATCACAAGTGATCATTTGCTGCTCTTGTTGTGTTTATGCAAATGAACAGGATAAATTAAAAATGGACTTAATGCAGTCCCTTTAATGACAAGGAGGGTAATCCTAGGGAGAAAAATCAAGATTCAAGGAAGATCACAATGCCCAGTGGCGGACTATAAAGTAGTGCAGCTAACCGTCTTTAAAGTTCCTTTTCATTTAAAATTTGTTTTCATTTGAAAGTTAAACTATATCTGTGGCATTATCAAAGATGTTTAATTTACAGGCAAGAAGAATGTCAAATGCCTTGCAACTGGATGTCTTTCCGATAAGACAGTCCTACAGATCTATAAACTTGTGTGTGGGTTATGTTACATAAATTAACATGTGTTTTCTGTTTTCAAAGGGCATAAGCCTACGATCTCATTACCTGAGTGATTGTCTGTACATATAGGCCTCACTTAATCCTGTCTGCATTGCTGCCTCCAGAGACTCAATGGTTTGGCTGAACTAAGTGGCTGGGTTGGTGAAGAATGGGGTGGTCTGTGGGCTTCACTTTAAAACTGGTTTCTCTTTCCTATCCTAATGGCTTGGATAGAAAGAGCCCAGAGGCCTGAGAGGGGGGAAACCTAAAATATTTCCCTCAGTCCAAACTAAGTATAATGGGCAAAAGGGTTTTGGACAGGTGAGATGTACCTGGAATACCTTCCTCTAAAGAAGCCCTTCTTTTCCCTAATGTGGGACATTGAAAAATTAATACCTGTCTTTTGTCATCTAGTGGTTACGGATTGAATGATGTCCTTTAACCCTGTTGCCCCCAGAATACAACAAGGATGCCAGCCTGTTAAACCAAGCATGCCGTTGTCCAGAGACAGCCAACCAACCTGGAGTCTGCACGATCCTTCCCCTTGTGGGAAGGCCACCCTCCCCTCCACAACCCCACTCTTATTAGGGATTTCTTGACCCAAGGGTAGGTAGGACGACGACCATGCCCAGCTTGAAGCAGCTAGAGGAGCTCGAGACCTTCGTCCATTGTCCTTTATAAGATTGTAAAGGGTCTTAAGTCTGAGAGGGAGGGATTGTTATTTTTTATTGTTCAAATATTTAACTAATTAATTAATTATTTTTTAAAAAAAAGAAGAAGAATATATGAAAGCGTGAGCAATGGGCATGGACTTGGGGGGGGATGTCGGGGAAGGGGGTTGCTGGGTGGAGGGGAGCAAAGGGGAAAAAATTGGAACTATTGTAACAATATAATCAATAAAATATACTTAAAAAAAAAAAAAAATCTACAGGTTCTAAAATAAAGAGGCAACAAATGGGTAAACCTGTGAAAAGCATAAAATGCTCCAAATATAAGAGCGAGCAAAGACATTAAAATAACTATAGTAATTAAATTAAATAAAATAGAAAAAAAGATGTACAAAATAGAAAGAATTTCAAAGAATTGCAATTAAAAACAACAACAAATAGACATGCTATAACTGAACAACACAATACCTCAAATTAAAAACTGATTGGATAAAAAGATAGGATTACTGAACTTGATAGATAATCAATAGAAAATATCCAAACTGAAGCACAAATTTTTTTAAAAATGGAAGAAACAGGAACGATCATAAGAGATATGTGAGACATAGTCAAAACATCTAGTATGCATGCAACTGGATGGAGAGGACAGAGTATATTGAAGCAATATCTGAAGAGGTAATGGCCAAAAATTTCACACAAGTGACTGTGCACATACCTCACACCATATACAAAAATTAACTAAAATGGATCACTGACCTAATGTAAGAACTAAAACTATAAAACTTTACAAGTCTTAAAATTCAATAATAGACAAATGACCCCATTAAAAAATGGGCAAAGGCTCTGAACAGATATTTTTGTAAAGAAGATATACAAATGACCATTAAGTACGTAAAAAGACGCTGAACATTGTCACTCATTGGGGAAATGTAAATCCAAACCATAATGAGATGCCACTTCACACCTACTAAGATATCTATAAACAAAGAGACAGATAACAGAAGCATGTATTTGTAAGGACTGGAGAAATTAGAATCGTTATCCAATTCTAGTAGAAATGTAATGATATAGCCACTTTGGAAAAGATCGGCAGTTCCTCAAAATGTTAAACATAGAGTTCCCATATGACACAGCAATTCCACTTTCTATTGGTTTCCAGGGACTCTACAAACTAGGTGACTTAAAACAACAGAAACTTATTATCTCACAGTTCTGGAGGCCAGAGATTTAAAATCACCAGGCTGAAATCAAGGTGTCAGCATGGCTCCAGGATCTCCAGAATTCTAGGGGAGAATCTGTTCCCCTTGCCTCTTCCTGCTTATGGTGGTTGCCACCATTCCTTGGTTTATGGCCACAGCACTACAATCTCTGACTCTGTCTTCATATTTCTTTTTTCCTGTATACATATGTCTCTTCCTCTGTGTTTGTATCAAAAGCCTCTCTTAACTGAAATGACTGGGCCCACACAGATGATCCAAAATAATATCATTACAAGCTCACTAATTTATTAACACCTATAAAGACTCTTTCTCCAAATTAACATTTACAGTTCCCAGATATTGAAACCTGATTTTCTGAGGGATGAGAGGAGGTAGAAAATCACTTTTCAGCCTACCATACACTCCTTGGTATATACCCACAGAACTGAAAACATATGTCTATGCAAAAACTTTTACATGTATGTTCACAACAAAATTATTCATAATAGTCCCAAAGAAAAAAAGCTAAATGTCCATTTACCAAGGACTGAACAAAGAAAATGTGGTATAGCTATACAATGAAATATTATTCAGCCATTAAAAAGGAATGAAGTTCTGTTACAGGCTACGACATAGATGAACCTTGAAAACATTATGCTAAGTGAAAGCCAAACGCAAAAGGTCATAGTGTGTGATTCCATTTATATGAAATGTCCAGAATAGGCAAATACATAAAAACAAAAACTAGATTATTGAATGTCAGAGGCTGCAAGAAGGGAACACTGATTACTAATGAATACAAGGTTTATTTATTTTAGAATGATAAAAATATTCTGAAATTAGATAGAGGTTGTTGCAAAATTATGCACTTTACAGGAGTGAATTTTTGGTACTTTGGGTATGTGACTTACATCTCAATAAACTGTTACTTAAAAAATTATTGAGATAGACAGAATTCTAAAATGCCCCCCTCAAGACTGTCCACCCTAATCCCCAGGACTGAATGTGATGAGGATCACCCAATAATAACCTTACAATATATGGCAAAAAGGGATTTTGCAGATGTGATTAAGATTACTAATCAGCTGACTCTGAGTTAATCAAAATGAGAATTTTTCAGGTGCAACTAATCTAACTGAATGAGCCCTTCCCGAACAGAGTTTGTTTGCTTGTTTTTTCTTCTCCTAATGGCAGAAGAGGAAATCAGAGAGAATTGAAGCATGCATGAGAAAAATTTGAGATGTCATCGTTGGCTTTTAAAATGGAAGGGGTCAGGTGCTAACAGCTAGCAATATAAGGACACCAGTCCTAAAGCTACAAAAAAAAAATTGCCAGTACTCTAAATGTGCTTAAATGTGGGTTGCTCCTCAGTGTTCAGATAAGAGCCCAGTCCAGCTGACACATTAATTTTGGCTCTGTGAGACCCTCAGCTGAGGACCTAGACAAGCTGATCCAAAAGTCTAACCTACAGAACTGTGAGATAGTAAATAGGTGTTCTTTTAAGCTGCTAAATTCATGGTAATCTACTACATAATAACATAAAACTATTACTGTGATAAAGGATAACAACTCACAAACTGAAAAAGCTTAGTTAACCCTACACATTAAAAAGTATAAAAATATAGAAAGTAAAAAGTATATGACAAAAACACTAACAGGGTAAAAAAAGGTAAATATCATTACAAAGTTGGTTCTCACACTCTTCTGGAAGTATAGGTGCTGACCTAAGACTGACTATAATAGAACAGGAATGCATACTGAAATGTAAAGATGGTAACCACCAGAAGAACATATTTTTAAAAGCTGAGAAAAAAATGATATAAAAATTAATAATACACATGGTCAATCCAAAAGAGAGCAGGAAGAGAAAAAAAATAAATGAAAAATAAAAACCTATATTTTAGAAATCAAACAGCAATATGATGGATTTAAACCCAATTATACCAATAAATATAATTCATGAAATGGAAAGAACAGTTAAATCAGAACACACAAATCATCAGATTAAGTTTAAAAACAACAAGAAAACAAAATAAGGCCAAACTATATACTGTTTACAAGAGGCACGCTTTCACTATAAGCTTGAAAGGAAAAACATCAACAAATCAGAACTTGTGTAAAAATCAGATCTTTTACTTAACCTGATAAAAGACTTAAGGCAATAAAAGGTAAGTTCCAAAACTGAATTTAAGGAAGGTAGAATATCCAATATAAGTCTTTCACATTGTTTTAAAAGGAGGAACTTGCTTGAAGTAAAAAAAATGGTTAGAATCACTTGGGGAGGAGCAAAGTTAGTGAGTAGCACAGCAGACACGGGAACCCAAGGCCACTGATGGCACTACTCTGCCCCAAAATCTGTACCAGCAAGCAGAAAATTGGAAATCAATAGCACAGTATTAAGTAAGGAACTCAATATTGGTCTACCCACTATCATTGCGTTTGTGTGTAGAATGACTGCAAGACTTCTGAGCCTACACCAGAAAAGGCCACACAGCCTCTTCTTGGTTGTCTTGGAAAGCTAGTTCTATGGGAAGTCATCTACCATGTAAGAAGTCCAATATCCTGAGATCACCATACTGGAGAGGCCACATGCAGGTACTCTAGCTAACAAATGCAGCCATCTCCTCCAAGGTACAAGTAAAGCCATCACAGACCCTTAGACAAACCCTTCCACCTGCTGAGAACCACTTAATGTTACAAGGAACACAGAATAACTGAGTTGAACCCTGCCTAAATTCCTGACTCTCAGAATACATGAAATAATGCTAAAAATTTCAGGAAGTTTGTTTTTCAACAACAGTAGCTAAAATTTATGCTTGGATACTTGTAAATTGAAGCTATTATATTTGTTAGGGTTTTTTTCTTTATTTAAAAAATTTCTTTCTGAGATCTAACATTAAAAAAAGTGTTTGTTTTTTGTTGTTGTTGTTGCTAATTTAGTTACTACTCTCTATGAAGCCTTAAAAAAAAGAAAATCATTTTTCAGAGAATATATGGGGGTAAATAGAATATCAGTTCTAGAATATATCAGTCTAACATTCAAAAAGAAGAGTAATGAATAAACCACCTGGTCCAGACAGAAAACAAAGATAAATATACGGATAAACTTGATCCTAGAAACACACACTTCAAAGATACTTAAGGAATAAACCTTTCCTACTCAGCCAAGGGGAGTTTTTCTCCCTAAAAGTAAGGTGACCTCTCCCCTCCTCTAATATCAATCAATGTACCTTTAGTATCCTTGAAAACATTTTATGAACTTTGATTATTAAAGTAATTACCAAACAAAAAATGAAGGGCAACCCTCAAAAACCAGTATTATCTTCTGAAGGACGGGCCCCCAGTAGTACAGACTTCCCCTGTTAGGTAGGTGCTCTAGGAACCCATCTATATCAGTGTACCAGCTGGTGTTGTGAGGGCGCATTCAGCTTCAATAAATTTTTTTGAAGACTCAATGCACTTGCCCATTTCACGATGGATAATTTATGAGTGTACCTCCCACAAGACACTGAGTGTGACGAAAAATAGCAGAAACACTGTGCCTGACCCTCCCTATTCACCTGATCTCATCCCGAGGAACTTCTTTTTTATTTCCCCAGATGAAAAAAGTCCCCAAAGGGAAACGTGCTGCCAGTGTGGAAGAGGAGAAACAAAAAAATGGCAGAAGAACTAAAAGGCATCAAAATCAAAGAGTTCAAAAACTGTTTTGAGTCATGGAAAAACATTTCAACAGGTGTATTGCATCAAATGAAAAGTACTTTGAAGGTGACTGAAGTTTAAACATGTAAGAATACATATACAATTTTTTATAAATAAATTCCATTTTTTGTTAAATAGAATGCTTCGGCAATTATACATAGCTGTATAATTTCTGCCACTGCTGTTTAGATTATCTGCTTTTGGGGGAATTCTGCAACACAGAGCAGAAGAATGATAGCTTTGGATATACACAAACTTAGAACTTGAACATAAAGAAATAAAACTTATATTTTTGAAAGATAAGAATTCACATTGATGGAGACTGTTGTTCCTTCAAATGCTCATATTAGTTTGTCCTAGAAAAATATAATGGTATGCAAACTTTAATGCAACTACCATAAGCAACATGAGTATACTTCAACATGAATGTTCCACCAAAGAGTAAAACGCTTCTATTTTCACCTTTTTATCATGACTACAACTTCAAACCAATAGTCTAAATGGACTCCAAATCAGAATAATTTGGTTCCAGAATTTCTTCATTCTCAAGAGCCCTAATTGACAATAGAAAACCATGAACAAATTCTAAGGACATTTAAACATTTATTAACAAAATTAAACATTTGATCTCTATTTCACCATGTTTCATATTCTTTGTCGGTATTTATGTGCTGTGACTTGGTGAAGGAGATAGTAAATTGGAATTTAGTGGATTTAAATTCATCACTAGGTAATGTAATGACTTTTTGTCAATTCAACAGATGCACATGGACATCACTTCTAAACCACCTGTCAAATTTATCATGCTTCATTTAAAGAACACATATACTTCAAAACATGTTGAGCGTTGAGGAAACTTTGGGGAAAGAGAATACTAAAAAATAAAGAAAAGCTTTACTTCTGGTCTATTCCAATATTTACAATATACAAGGCAGGAAAGAAAAGGGCAAGATCTACAGGCAACATGTATGAAGACCCGTTAGTCCAACGACCGCCTGCATTGCAGCTGATGGAACCACAGCCCAGAGGGGCTGAATGGTTTGTCCGATGCCAGAGCACAGTACAGCACAGCTTCTTCTGTGGGAACCAAGTTTAACAAATGGTTCTAAGATAAACCCATTACAATGTTGAGTTTTTGGAAAAATTCAATAATTCATTTCTATATTCCCTAATTTCATCATAGTGAATGCTTGTGAGGAATCTCCCTTTTGACCAGAGTCTAGAAATGCACATACCTGCTTGCCACAGATGACAGACACATTTTGACAATAAGTAAAGAAAATGCAAAATGAAGACAATTAAATAAGTCAGTTTTTGCACTGCACACATCTTGCAGTCAGTCACTAGAAACACTGAAAGGTCTCCCAGTTGTCCTGTTGAATATAAAGCAATCTTTGGACAATGGAATCTGGCACACCTTTGTTCTGACAGAATCAGTAAAGCTTCTGGCTTCTTCAGAGTTCCTTATCCTTTCCTCTCTATAATTAAAAGACCCTGCTTCTTTTGTATAGCAATTTGCACAAGCCAGGCCTTCAGTTTTAGTAGGGCTCAGGTTTTAACAAAAAAGGAAGTTTTAAATAAAGATGGTGTTAGAGTTTCATGTTGTTGCCTTACCACTGTTTTCCTGAGGTTTAACCAATTAAAAAATGTTTTTAATTTTTAAACATTCTCTTCATTAAATTATAAAACTCAAAGTCTCTGCTTTGGTACAGGATTGATTTAAATTTTCTTTCAAAACAAATATTTAATAGTTTACAATTAACACAGAAAACAGAAAATGTGTACTTTAACATACTTCATAATTCATTAGTCAATGGTTTAATGTCCCATAATCTCTCCTCTGACATGGCAAATATCACCGTGACATGGTGTTGTCTTCAAACAAGGAAAGTAAAATTTCAATTCCTACTCTCCCTGGCACCAAATAGAAACAACAAAATCAAAACTGAACTTTAAAAATACAGAATAAAAAGTAAGACAGAGCTCAGCTGAAACAATAAAATGTTTGTAAGGATTACAGTAGAGTTCAGCTTCTGCCAAAGTCTAATATATGTTAGCTCTCTCAGTTTAATGCTGTTTTAAGCAAATAATCACATTGCTTTATGAACAGTATTTCCCACCTTCCTTCCTTCCCAAAACCATTCCTAGTCACTCTTATTAAAGTTAGTAGTGATTGTTCTGCAAAGCAATGTAGTACACAATCTTCACTTTGTGGCTACATTGTGAATCTCATGCCCTCTTCTCTAGAAGCCTTCTTACTCTTAAAAGGCAGATGCAGTCAAGTGCCCCCTCACTGAGTACCGCCTCTGCTGACTTAACTTTCTTACTAGCTCACATCACATATTCAGGGACGGAGTAGTGGCCAGAACCTTTTGGTGAACCCTGATGTAATCATCATCTTTCACCCACAAAGAGATCAGTTCAATAATTAGTTCAATATTTTGGGACCTTCAAGACAAAGAATATATTAAAATTGAAAATAAGTAAGTAATGAGAATGTTTTATAAGATTTTTGGTAAAAAATCCTGAACCATAATAACAGAGCTACAAAGAACACATACTTTCAAATTATAACATAATTGTTTTAAACTAGTTAATGCTACAAATTAATAAGCATTCGACAAAAGTATTCTAAACATCTAAATAAGTCTGTCCATATTTTATTAAAGTTCTTACCTGTGGTAGTTCTTAAAATAATTGACACTTTGCTTTCTAATAGACTCTTGCAAAACTTCAGACTTGCTACCACAAAATTCTTCTCCAACTTGCATTAACCTAGTTGAATAAAAAGATTTATAAAAATTTTAGCAACATCCTTTTTATAGTAAATAAAGTAAGAAGTCCAGATCATCTTTTTCAAAGATAATAAATATGAAATTCGGATGTCTGAAGAAATTCTAAAGATCACAAATCCATTATGGCTTATAAACATCTGAAGGGCAGAAATATTTAAAGAGTCACACACAAACCCAGCAGAAATTAAATTATGAATGTTCAATTATCTTCATTTCCATGAAAAAACAAACCATGATTTCATCATGGTTGAATGAATCAAATTAAATAAAAGACAAGAAGATCTCAAACACTACCTGCTGATTATATCCAAAACAAAGATGAAATCATCATATTTGAATATAGACAGATCAGTTCCAAGCAAGTAGGTTTTTACTTTCAGCTGAACATCCTGTTTAAAAAAAAAAAAAATTTCAAGTAAAGCCAAATTATAGAAAATAAGTCCTTAGAACCATTTATTTTATTGTTATACATCAAAATGAGACAAATACATACTTGATAAAGAATATCTATTTAGGCCAATAGCCAATATCCTTAGGGTAACATCACAGAGACAATTCCATGAACATCAAATATAATATTATAATGTCTATGATCATCACTATTAATACATACACCCCCACGTGTGAGATAGGAATTATATCCTCATCATGATATGAAGATAACAATCGTTATTTATGCATAACTTACTAGGCTAGAAACCCCAAAATAATCAATTCAAAATAATTAGACTTAATGACAACAATTGACGTGATTATATACAAGATAATATATAAAAAAAATAGTTTTCATGTATACCTATTGGAGCACCTTAAAATGGGGAGATTTCACTTAAAATATTTAGATATTAAAAATATATTTAGAAATAACTTTAATAAGAAATATCAGACCTATAAAAATCTAGCACCTCTTATGGGATTCAAAAGAAATTTCAATAAATTGCAAGTCAAGGAACAGGATGATAACTAAATAATGTAAAGATGGCAATTTATCCTCATTAATAGAGAGAGGTTCAAAGAAAATCTAACTAAAATCACAACCAAGACTTTTCTTCCAAATAACTATTCTAAAATTCACCAGAAATAATGCATAGGCAATAATTTCTTTTTAAAAAATAAAGCTTTGAGAAGATGGAATAAAAGTTGTAAGTAATGTTAGAGGACTTTACTACCTGTATTAAATATATTAAAAACTTTTTTTAAAGAATACTAGCAATATACAGAGAAATCAATGTAATAGAACAAATAACCCAGAAATAGTACTAACATATACACTAGAGCTTAGTAAACAGTAGTAAAAGCCAGTTTCTGATTATTCACTTTTTTTCAATCATTATAAGAACTTTACATATGTATAATTGTTAATCCTAAAACACTCCTGTTGAGCAAGCATATATTATTCCCCTAAAAGGAGAGAAACTTAAGTGAATGACAAAGCTAAGACTTGAAGCCAGGTCTATCTGCCTTCCAAGTCTACTCTTTTCACTCTACCTTTCTACAAAGAAGAGTCATAAATAAAGAGGGAAGTAAAAGATTATCCAGCTATAGTAGTGAAGGAAAAACTAACTAGATTGGGGGGCCGGGGTGTCCTCTCTTTGTATCATATAACAAAAGCAATATAAATGCATTAAATAAATATGTTTTTGTATGTTTCAAAAGATTAAAAATTCAATAAAGCAAAAATATCTGCATACCTACTAAGTATTCTACGCAGCACTCTATGTATTAGGGACATAGCAATTATTACAAAGTTTAAATAAATATATTTATAATTATCAGATAAATATTTATCTGAGCTCTACAGAGGAAAGAACATTTTAGGAATAAATGTAATGTAAGTCACAAAGAACAAAGGTCAATAGTTTGACCTCATAAAAAATCTTAACCATCTGCATATTGAAAATAGACATTATATACAAAGGATTACTCATTTCTCATATAATTTATTTAGAACCTATGAGACAAAAACACAAGCAAATATTTCACAAATGAATAATAGATTTTTAAACATTCACTTCTCTAAAAATGAGTGAAATATGAATTAAAACACTAATAGAAGTACAAACAGATTCAACTGCCATATTAAAAGATAAAGTCTCTGTCCTGAAAAAAAGTTGTTTTTTTTTACGTTTATTGGAGACACAACTAAAACCCTATCCAAAACCATTTAAAATAAAGAGATGGTCAAAGATTTACCAGGGAAATATGAACCAAATAAAGTAGCAATCGTAATAATAAAACAAATTAGAATTCTTAGCAAATGCCTTAGGACAAAAAAACTACTGTTTTTTAAATTAATGAAGGAAATTATGTACAAAGAAGGTAAATAAAGTGGTTATTAGCATAGAAGCATCAATCAACATAGCTTCCAAGTATAAAAAAGCAAAAGCTTTTAGAAATAAAAGAAAAACCGGGCAAAACTACAATAATTCTGGAAGATTAAAACTCCTCACTCAGAATTGCACAGACCAAGAAAACAAAACAAAACAAAATAGGATACAGATTAAAATAGTATAATAAGCTTTCTTTAAATACATGTAGAATCTAGTTCCCAATAAAAAGTAGTTTCGAATACCCAAAGAATTTTAAAAGTGGGCAGCATACTAAGATGTAAAGCATACCTCAAATGCACAAAAAGTAGAAAAATTGTAACCCTAATTTTCTACAGTAAAAAGAAATTAATAATGGGCATTTTTAAAATGCCACTTCTCATATATCAAATATTTAAAGATGAAAAAGAAAGTCTTGGAAGACCAAAACTGTCATATGATTAGGTCTGTATGCTCTAGGAGGTCAAGGACCATGCATGCATTCACCACCGTGTTCTCAAATCCATGATTAGTGTCTTCCACACTGCTTAAGTGATGCAGCCTTTTATATTTAAAAATTCTAGTTGAGTCAAAATGTATGGGAAATTTGCCACAATATTCTAAAAGTTTTTCAGATCAAAAATAAAAACGGTTATGATTTTGAGTTCAATTTTATGTCAGAAAGGTTAAATATCTTTTTATGCTTTTCAATCATCATTTATCATTACCTCTATAATATACTTATGACAAATGTCTACAAATTGTCACATGCTCACTTTTGCTTTGCAATGTGGATGATTTCAGATGTGAGAAGTGTGCTGTGGTATGTATAGCATAAATTATATAACACTCCCAGTGGGGTAGGGGGCAGTATCCCAAAATAAAACACATTGCCCTGACTGGTGTAGCTCAGTGGGTTGGGCATTGTCCCATACACTGAAAGGTAGCTGGTTCGATTCCTGGTCAGGACATGCCTGGATTGTGGGCCAGGTCCCACTTGGGGGAATGCAAGGGGCAACCAATAGACTCTCTTTCGCACATCGATATTTCTCTCCTTCTCCTTCTCCCTTCTTTCCCCTCTCTCTACAAATAAGTAAAATCTTTAAAGATCACACAAATATTCCTGTCATATATGAAGGTTTAATGGGATAAATAAATACTATAAAAAGCCTAATGATAAACTGGTCAGGTTCTGCTGCCAAAGGAATTCAATTCAGGTCAGGTTTTGCCTGCTAAATGTGTTATCAAAGAACATTTGTTTTTCAGAGCTTTCGCTCTTTTCAATTGCATTGAGCCCTGTGATTTCAATTTAACAAATACTCAATGAGTTCCTAAAGTACGTAAAGTCCTGTTCTGAAACTTTCTGAGAATTGGGGCTGGGGATGCAAAAGGGACCTCAGAATGGTGGAGGTGAAGATATTCTAAGGTTTGAAATCTACAACATAATAATTCATACATTCTCAAAAGAATGAAAACTTTGTTAACCTGGCCAAATGCTTGAATAAGTACGTTACCAAACTGTATATTAATAGATTTTCTTCTATTAGGAATAATATCAGGTTGCCTGACTAAATGGAAACTAGCTATATAAAATGCCAGGTCAATATTTCAAAGTACAATGAATTACCAGAAAATCAATGGATTCTAAATACAATTTCAGCGAAGTACGTTTAGAGTCTATTAGCAAGACTAAATCAGAAAAAAACTCATATTTGAACCTGGATGTATTTTAAATGAGTATGAGATTTCCCTTTCCATTATACATAACACTCATAAAAATGGTAAATTAAAAATTAGTTTAATATGGTCATATCAGAAAATACAGAAGTTGAAGCTCTTACAACTATCACATGAATATATTTTAAATATTAAATTAAAATTCATATAGCATATCCACTGTAAAGTAAAAAAGTTAGAAGAGCACTAAATTATTAATTGCTATATGGTTCTTGAGAAAATTTGTTTCAGTATATACAGAGTGGGGCAAAAGTAGTTTACAGCTGTATGTGAAAGTTTATTCTTGTATTACTATTTATTAATTATTGTATTATACAAACAACTGTAAACCTACTTTTGCCCCATCCTGTATTTACCTAAATAATTTTTTAAAAGAAATCCCATAAAACTAAATAAAGTCAAAGTAAATATCAGCTTCATTACAAAATGAAAAGAAGAAGAAGGAAAAAAAAAGTTATCTCCAAAGAAATTACACTTTTACTTAGGATATAACAAATTTTAATAAATTGACAAATATAATATCTGATAACAACTGAGCTACTAAACTGCAAAAGAAAAGCTGAAGAAGGTATACACTTAGCCAACAAACAGGTAAGATTCTCTCAAGGCACAAAAAATAATTGACATAGAAAAAAATTCTTCATTCTATATTAGATTCTAACCCAAGTATGTCACTTAGTTATCCTTTTTAGTTTAAAATTAATAGAAAACACAATACATAAAATAAAAATAGAGTATCTCAATAAGTAAGCAATTTATTTAAGAAAAACATACATTTGCTAGCACACTAAAAACAAAAATTTAATTTAGGAAAACAAATATTTCCAATGGAGATTTTCAAATTAGAAGACTTTTTCTACTACCATGTGTAATCAAATAGAATTGTCAACTGAATTACAGAAATTAAATTAAATGATAGACTTATTCCAAAGAAAAATATGATTAAATATGCAAATACAAATAAATACAGAAAATGTAAACACTGAATTTCTAAAACAATTTCGACATGAAGGTTTCTATTGCATTTGTTTTTAAAAAAAGTTTTTAAAAACCAAACCTGCCATATTCGTGTAAGTCCATGTTCTAATTTCTTTTTAATATAGCCACGATCAAAATTAGTTTCATCAGTACTCATCATATTACTCCCTTCTGAAAATAAAAGATATGTTTTTTTTTTAATTTGTGTCATAACATTTTTGTTTTCAACAATCTCATGTGGACTCTCATATATTGTAAGCCTATGTAAATACAGAAAATATGTTCAATACTTAAATAAACAAAGCAATGTCAAAAAATAGGTTATTAGGATTAAACTCATTTGTTAAGACAGGTAAACCTAGAACCTGAAACATTAAGTACTTATGCCTAAAACCACTTAGTTCACATGGGATTGGAACTGGGATTGCAAGTTGAATAGTGTGATCAGAGAGATCAGGTTCTCAATGACTCATGTACTCCCTACTACCACAGCACTGCAGGACCAATTAACCCCATTATCAATTAATCTTCATGTGAACAAGATTACAGATTGCAGAACTGCTCAGTGAGGTAATGATACAAACATTGTATATTTTTCAGAATATTTTTATCCACTCCAGATAATCTAACAATGTCTAGTTCAACATGCAAGATCAATGACCTGCTTCAAAACATACTTTTCCCTAAAAGCAACTAAAAATACACATATGCATTTATATTTAAAAGAGGCTACCTTTGTGAGAATTAACTGTGTGGAACAACAAAACTGTGAGGATATTATCTCATTTTAGGCCAGAAGGGTGCACCACTGGTAACCAAGAAAGGACCCTTGTGCAAGCCAGGCCCCAGAAGCGTGCCTAATGCACTCTCACCACTCCTAAAGCCGAAGCCTTATTATCCGTATGGTCTGGCTATTAGGAACCCAGCAGCAACCCAGCAGCTTGGGGCAGTGCGTTTCGACTACAGCTTTAGAATTTTATTTTAAAATGTTAAAGTTTTAGGATATGAGTAGTGTCCCAAGAGCTACTTTCAGGTGAACAAATGACTTTTTAGAGTCCTAGATATTGTCAGCTGGCTGCCAGACTAATCAGAGTCCTGAATGTTCTTAAAGTATACAGATTGGGGTCAAGAAATTTTAGCAAAGAGGACTAAATATTGTATATAAGACTCAAATAGAGCTAAGTTTGACTCTATACCCCAATGAAAATGCATACATTAAACATACACATGTATACATACATGATATACATGAACAACATGGGGATTTGAAGTGCTGATCAGTCCTGTATTGAAAAGCCACATACAATTTTTGACCCCCCCAATTTAGCCTACTGTCGACCAGAAGCCTGATAACATAAAAGTCGATTAACAGTTTGTATGTTATATACATTATATACTGTATTCTTATAATAAAAATTTTAAGAAAATAATTAAAAAAGAGAAAATACATTTATAGTACTATATGTATTTACTGAAAAAAATCCATATGTAAGTGGACCCATGCAGTTCAAATCCATGTTATCAAGGATCAACTGTACATGTAAATTATTAGCCTGAAGTAAAACACAGGCTTCACCATGATAAATACATATATTGGCCCCGAACTCTTATCTTACACTTAATTTAGTTCCAAACTTTTCCTTTGTTCTCTTAGTAAAGTGAAAAGAGGTATGAAAACGTTAACAGTCACCACATCTACAAAAACATAAAGGCTGCCAAAACAGGATATACTTTGTGGAAAACTGGAATCCCAGTAAGCCCAGAAATTCCCTAAGTAAACTGATTTTTTTTTTTTTAAAAAAAAAGGCCTATGTACATTTCATTTTTTTTTTTTTAATGATTTATTTATTTATTTTTAGAGAGAGGGGAAAGGAGAAAGAGAGGGAGAGAAACATCACTGTGTAGTTGCCTCTCACTCGCGCCCCCAACTGGGGACCTGACGTGCAACCTAGTCATGTGCCCTGACTGGGAATCGAACCAGCAACACTTGGCTCGCAGGCCAACGCTCAATCCACTGAGCCACAGCAGCCAGGTCCATTCCATTATTATTATAATTATTCTTGATCCATTTCCTTTGATGATATTAACAACAACCAGTATAAATAAGCACTTTATATTTTCTCTAAATTTTAAAGTAACCCTATGGGGCTTTTTGTTAGTTTTGTTTTTTCAACCTACCATTTTAAGGAGCAAACTGAGACCTGGAGAACATAAAGTAACTTCTTCAGACTCTCACCTTATTACATGGCAGTCAAAATTTGAAGCCAGGATCTGACTGCAAAGCTTATTGCTCCAAGACAGACAGCGGAGGGATGAGAGTATAGAAACTGGGTAAAAACAGACTGATCCAGAACCCTGTTCAGTACACATTCCTTTTCTCTGTTCTCTCTTTCTCTCCCTTCTTTTATCCCCCATCTCCAACATTTCTAAAAGGATGAAAGTCCTTCCATACAACTTTCCTCCCTTATTTTTTGCTGTCTATATGTATGAACTCATGAGTCATGACAAGTATTAAACATATTTTCTATACTACCAAAATTATGTTCCTCCACCCACCCAACCACAGAAACCAAACAATTAGAAATTAGAAATTCCTAAAATAACTTGACTACCTACATTAAATTGTATGTAATATAAAAAATTAGTGCACTATAATTTATTTTGCCCATATTTTAAAATATGCTGAGCCCTGGCTGGATGGCTCAGTTAGTTGGAGTGCTGTTCTGTACACCAAAAAGGCTCCAATAAGGGAGCCTACAGGAGGCAACCAGTCGATGTTTCTCTCTCACAGAGATGTCTGTCTGTCTCTCTTTCTCTATCTGTCTCCTTTCCTCTCTTGCTAAAAATCAATAAACATATCTTTGGGTGAGGATTAAAAAAATATGCTGATAAAATCACCTATTAATTTTTAAAGTTTCTGAATATATAATCTTAATTATTGTTGAAGGATAATCACTAAAGATATGTAATTATACAATTAAAGTAATTTCAATATAATAATTAATTTCTCAAAGATTTGTTCTTTATTTAGCTGACTATACCATAGTAATTTAAAGTTTCATTTTTCATTTAAAGATAAATATTTCAAACACTTTTAATGAAATTTTTAAGTCCTGCTATATTTTCAGAAAGAAAAGTATCAGTATACGTGTTAATTCTTAGAATCTAGCTTTATTAGTATAACTTGAAATTTATCAAAATATATTTAAAATTGAACATTTAGCATTAATTTTACAGACCAATGTCTTACTTGTTTACATCTAATTTTATATATGTGTGTGTGTGTGTATATCTGTAAGCCCTTTCTTAAAAATTCAGTCCTATAGCTATCAGCACGTATTTCTGAAAATTGATACTATCTCTCACTCAGAAGTCCTTTGGCCAAGTTAATCCACAAAGGTAATGGAACTTTTATAGTAGCTGAATCATTTTCTTTGGTAAGCATTTAACTTATGGTCATTATAGGCGCTGAAATTATAAAAGAATAGCTGTTCCCTTTCTTCCTCCTTAACCCAGAAATGTAGCATATTTACAATGAAATTTTTCTTTTAAACCAAAGTAATTTCCTACCAGAAGCAGGAGAGGTATTCTCATTGTCATGCTTCTCATGCCATTCCATAGTCCTATAATAGCTGAGCATAACTTCCCACAGTGCTTTGCACAGGTCAGCAAGGCATGGAATATAGCTGTCCGGTGTAACATGCTGAAGAAAATAAGAAGAGCCAACTTGCAAATTATTACATTTACTCTAACACAAAGTTAATCAAAATAAAACATTATGTTATTAATCAAATTCATTTAAGAATTAGAAATAATTAAGAAAAATCCTCCTACTGACATATCTAAAGAGAAAGTTCAATGGCAAGAAAATTTTATTCAAGTGGGTCTCATTTCAAAATGGCTTTTAGTAATTCATTGGGACTACCAGTTCATATACTGTTTATCAAATTATAGTCAGTGAATCAAGAGGCTGCAAAAATTATTGAATCAACAAGTGTTCTCAAAAATGGCAGCATAAACCTTCCCAAATGTTATTTTTTTCAAGGCATGCTTCTTAGCATGCAAACGTAACTGTATATTCATCCTTGGAGTTGAGTCATAACTTTAAAAAATAAGACTTACAATTTACAATTCAACCATTTCATTTATATAAATTAAGTAAATACCTTTGACAATCTCTAAATTACTTAAATAACATGGATATAGATATGCTATATCTAACAATAACACTTTTAAATAATTTTTATATGACATGCCTATGAAACAACAGGTGGTCCTAAATCTTCTCCCTAATGTAAATACATGAATTTTTCCCCCTCTATTCTTTGTAAAAGCTTTTAGATGTCATTCTGCCTTTTTTCCCTGCAGGTAGAGTGATGTCTCCATTCTATTTTGCAGGTTTCCTGTCTGTTACAATGCAGCAGTTGCTCCATCATTGGAGATTTCCTAGCATTTCTTCAGTCTGCAATCTATCCACCACCAATCATGCTGACAGAAGACTGAAAGGTTAAGGACTCTGGTGTATGCCCTCCAAGGTAAAGAGCTATATAGCCATATATGTATATAGGTATACTGTGATTGATGCTTAGGCTATCACAGTTGGTAATGATCTTTGCTCTGCCAAAGTTTCCTATTTTTTTAATTTCCATAATGACTTCTCCCTCCTCTAAACTCATTAACTAAAATTTTATCTAGCAATTAATAAAAATACTAACTTGTATGACTCAGTATACATTTGTGTAAGCATAGCAAATCTCTGAAACTCAACTAGGAAGTAGTAAAATACAAGAGTTGTTAAGTTCTGGAGTCAGAGTGCCCAAGTGGGTTTTATGCCAAGAACTAGAATGATTCAATCTTATTAAATCTACTAACATAACTTATCATATTAATCAGTCTAAGTAGAAAAACAAAATGATTATCCCAATACATGCTAAAGAAAGCTTCTGACAAAAATCAACAGCCATTCCTAACAACGGCTCATCAGAAAATAAAAATCAATATATATTTCCTCAAATGAGGAAACTCAATAAGGCATACCCCCTGTGGTCAGTAACAAGACAAGGATGCCCTCTCTCTCCACTACTACTTAACAGTATACTGGAGGTACTAGCCAATGCAATTAGACCAAAGAAAACAATAAGAAGCAAAGGACAGGAAAAGAAGAAATACAACTATTTCTATCTGCAAATGACATAATAATATATGTGAAAACCCCTAGAAAAAATTGATGATAAAGCTAACTCAAACAATAAAAACGTTCAGCAAGGTATCAGGTTATAAAGTTAATATGCAAAAAATAATAGTATGCATACACACAAATAACCATTTGGAAGATACACTGAATGAGAAAAACCCATTTACAATAACTACAAAAAATATAAATATTTTAGGAATAAACTTAACAAGAAATGATCCAAAACTCTATGAAGAAAACTGAAAGACATAAAGTAGACTTGAAAACAGAAAGATATTCCTTATTCCTGATTGTGATGTCTCAATGTCATCAAGAGATTGGTTCTGCTAAGATACTGTATAAATCTATTGAGATACCAGTGAAAAGGCTAGAAATAGATCCAATCTTATATAAAAATATAGTATATAATAAAGACTGTGCCTCACTTCACTTAGGTGAAGATAATCTTTTTCATAAATAGTGCTGGGACAACTGGATAGTCAGCTAGACAGAAACAAAATTAAACCCACTCATCACATCATACACAAGAATAAATTCCAAATAGATTAGAGATCTAAATGTGAAAATAAAACTATACTAGTCAAAAAAGGAAAACATAGAGGGTAAGACTTTCTAATTATGACTCAAAATTCAGAGGTAATAAAAGTAAATTTGATAAATTTTACTACATAAAAATAAAAATAAAAAATTTGCACAGCAAAAAATACCATAAGCAAAGTCAAAAGACAAATGACAAACAAATATAATATTCCACATTTATAAGGAATCCTTAAAAGTTTGAGGGGATAAGACCAGAAATCACAGAAAATTGGGAAGAAGGCACAAACACACCACAAACAGAGATGTTTAAACGGCCTTTAAACATTTGAAAACATGTTCAACTTGACTGCAGTAAGACAAATGTAAATTAAAACTATGATACTAATTCTCATCTACCCATCCAACTAGTAAAAGTTTAAAAGCTGACCACTGACAAAGATTCTGTCCTTGACCAAATTCTAGCCAGGTTCCTCTAAGCCCTCTACTCAGCTAGGCCTCAACCTTGGCCTATAAAGATTTAAACAAAATAATAATATAGTTTTTTTAACAGCTCAATATTTCAGAAACATCTCAAAAAACATGAGAAAAAAAATACTTTAAGTAACCTAAAATATATATATTTTAAATTCATAACCTCTATACAGATAACATACATCTAGTTACTGTTGATTATAAAAGGTAAGAAATATCCTATAGGGCAGGATTTTGAAAAGGTTTGACAAATCTGGATATTATAATGCAAAAAAAAACTCACCACAACAATGTTTCAGCACTCAAACATCAATATAGGTTCCTTACTCAAATCTTGATTAACACTTTCACAAAATACACAGATCTGATTTCCCATCTCACTACTATCAGCTAAGAGTAATATTTTGTACCTTCAATTTCTACTATCAATCATCTCAACCAAACTACCTGGACAAAATTAAAATGAGGAAATTTAGTTTATTATAACCAGCAACACCTCAGCCTTAGTTATAAATAAGTTTAATAAGAACCTAGAGGCCATTTTTCAAACCCAGAAATGAATAAAAGCAGCCACTCCAAATCTGAAGCATAAAATGAAGAAAGGTCACATCTTTTGAAAGCTGTTCAAGTGCAGAGTTAAGTGATAAATATGAAAAAAAAAAAGGTCGTTAGATTTAGTCTAATTCTTAATTTATTTTTATACCTATCAGAAATTTCTACTACCAAATACCTACAAAAATTTCAAGATGATGATTTTTATATTAAAACATCAAAATAAAATTTCTTAGGAGTATCCTTAAAGTATAATTTTGTTCATTTCACTTTGATTTAGCACTCTTACATCCTGAAAAACATAAAGGAAACAGATGTTTTGACATCCTCACAAAAATCCAAAACTCCCAATGCTGCCTTGCCTGCCCCCCACCCCATACACAAACTGATAGATGGATTGAAAAAATCAACAGTTATCAGTACCCTCTAGATGACTGCCTTAGCACTGCTATCTCACATCTCCAAGAGCTGCTGGAGGACCACTGCTTATCTGGGTAGCTTCTAGAAATGCTGCAGGTCAAGACAGCACAAAGCCTAAGGAACTGAAAACATCTCTAAGGACGCCAGACTCAGGACCTAAGTAAGTGACTGGGCCAAGCAATTACAAGGTCTTTCCAATCTGTAACTACTTCTGCAAGTGATGAGCTGTACAAAGTATAAATATCTTAAGTAATTTCTAACCACTGCAAACCAGAAAACTGTATGGTCTAGTGAGCTGGAAAGCCCACATTTGGGCTTGGGGCCCAACTTTGTGATTCCTTGGTCATAACTCCAGCATATTACTTCATGTATATAAACCCAAGGAATAAATCAAATAACCTAGGGTTTGAAATTTTTAAAACTATGATTCTTCATAGATAAATATATGCATATGCTATAGCAAAACTTTCCTTGTACCAAACTGGATTCATTCATGATTTAAAAACACAAAACACCAAGGTGAAAATAAATAGTAATTCTCATTTCCCAGGCATATTATCACTAATACTAAATACCTTTACATACGTGAAGACATATGCAATACATCTGATATAAATGATGCCAGCTTGGAACTAAGTGAATCATGAACGAAACAGAAGGGTCTCCTTTAGGTCCATTCTCAGGTTTTTCTAATTACTGTTAAAATGGCCTTAATCAAATAGACAGCTTATTACTATAAAACAAGCAAAGCAAGCACAATCGGAATACATAATTTATCTTTCAAAGTTTCAAGTGATTAACATCCTATGACCCTCCCACCCCCTTGCTGAGATTACTATCAAAGAGAGGGCAGTATTTAAGTGTAAAAACACTATCAAATTAAGAACAGAGCTTCTTGGCAAGTTTCAAGAATGGTTTTTTACCAGTAAATTCTTTTTGCTCCTACAGGAAGCTGTGTGTGCCACATGGTAAAACATGGTTGGCCCTTTCACATCTACTCCAGTCCTTCCCACACACAGTCACTCAGCAGTCTAAATTACATGGACAGTTTTAAGGGTTCTTAGACTTGGGCCTTGCCACACCTGAGTCACTTCAAATGACTTAGAAAAACCTCTCTACTTCTATGCTGATGACTCCCAAATCTATAACTTCAACTCTGATCTCCTTAGGTTCTTTTCTCCAACTGCCTCTTCAACAAGTCCACTTAAACGTTAATAGATATCAAACAGAATTCACAAATTTCTACTACAGACCAGTCTTGCGTGTAAAAGCAAATACCAGCACCACCCTCCCAGTGTTCGTCATTCTCTTCTTCACACTCAACATCCATCCACAGTATGACCAATTCTAAAGCAGGGCCCCTCAGTGCACTTCTTACCTCTAGACCTATGTTTCTTTAAAAATAAAAAATAAAAAATAAATGGTAACAGATTCTGACAGAAACAGCATTTAGTCACCCAAACAGACTGAATCTAAGTGTGTAAAAAAAACCAGCAAAGATGATTGCTTAGAAGCACCTCAGATGGAACCACAGAAGAGAATTATGAGCCTGAGAAAGAAGAGTGAAAGATGCTACGAGGGAGTAGGAAGTCCATGTAGAAGCAGCTGCACTCCATGACCCTGCACTAACTCACCAACCACTACCATCTGCATGACTGTGTCTGAATCTTCCAGTTACTCTACGTGAGGAAAAGAATATGGGAGAAAAAATATCTTCTGACAAACATATTTGTTTCTGTTTTAGCAGCATCTTCAAATAACAGGTGCTAAGAAAAATGGGATGTGAATTTAAAAACTAAGAGAGACATAGGAACAGCAATTAAGTTACTACATACTGTACAGAGATCCTTATATTGCAGTTTTTGGAATTTTGTATCTGTGTTTCCTGCACATAGTTCCACATAACCAAGAACAACTTGAAACACAGTATTATGAATGGCTTGAGTGAAGTGCATATGAAGTTGATCCATTGCCGTCTATGGAAAGAAAACATACAACATAGTTTCATGTTATTAAAATAAATAAATTTCAACATATTTGAAAAACATGAGAAAAAATTTTAGGGATTATCGCTATAGCACAAAGATCACTATTATTCACAGAATTATAATTGTAATTTTGATTATTTGCAAATAACCCACTACATAACAACATTATACAACTAAAGATAAATCTGAGTCGTGAACACTACTCTGTTGGTCTGTAGTTATGATTGGTACCCATTCTGTTCTTTCTCAAACATGTCATGTACAATCACAGCTTTGGATCCCCTCTGCCATCATTTCTTTACATTGTTCAGGATGCTTCTCAATGGTACCTTCTGAGAGAAGCCTTACCTGACCATCTTATATAAATCAGTACTTCATATCACTCTATCCACTTACCCTGATGCATATTTCTTTAGGGCATTTGTTACCACCTGACATCATATTCACTTTTTATGTCTATCACCCTCACTAGAAGTAAGAAACATGAGGGCCTAGATCCAGATGCCTGAAGAAATGCACAACATAGGTACCAATAGATATTTAATGAGTGAAAGAATTCCTCTATTGGGGAAAATTAGAAGTTATAACCTTCTTTCTTGTATTTTTGTAGGTTTAGTTTAAGACATGAAAATTAATAAAGTACATTAAAACAACTTCTTTACTCAGATTTTAAAAGGTAAATACAGTTTAAATGATTTGGTCAAGTCTTAAATTTCTTTCTAAGACAAGAGGCCATTTAACAGAAGCAACGTTTACATCTATCATGTTTAGATGTTCTAAAGATAGTGTACAATCCTATACACACAGAAAGTACAATTAACTTTCAAACCATGGCCCCTTTTTCAAGTTTTTCAAGGAAGCCACTGAGCAGTACAAGTTAAGTAAAGCCAGGCACTGAGGGAGTACTGAGGACATTCTGGGGATAATAGAATTCTTTGAAAAGTCTGTTAAGTGCAATTAACCTGTTTTACAGACAAATGTACACAATGCAGAAAAGTTGACACACCACTCTAAGGTAGTCATGCAGGCCCATCTAGAAACCATGAAGCTCCACATTAAGAAGTTATTCAGGACAAAGGTGAAGTAAAAGAGACTACATATCCTCCCCAACTAAATTATCTTATTATTTACTTGTTTTAAAACCTATATAAAATTGTGAAAACATTAAACCTAACAAACATTTTACAGTTCAAAACAAATTCTGTAATGCTTTAATCACACTACATACACTCTGAACCTACGTGAACAACCATGTTACTGCTATGAATACAGATAAAAAATTTACTTTGTTAAATGAAACTTTAAGGACACTACATTAATAATATTCAGACTTAAGCAATCATGAATATCAGCAGATCCCTGATTTTTAAAAAAGCAAACTTTCAAAACCAACCTGTGTTTTTCCAAGAAGTCGATAAGCTTGTTGAACCTTAGTATAATGGTTAATGTCAAAATTTTTGCATATTTTAGAAAGAGCTACATCCAACTGCTCCTATGTAATTAAAAGAGGAGGCAAGAGGCAGTTAAGGAATTATGTTTTCAAGGCAATGAAAAAAATATCAAGACCAATTTCTCACTTTTATTTAATATCCAAATCCATTTACTATCACTGGATTTAAGAGTCAAAAACAAATTTAAATTAAAATATAAATTATAATTCTCATTTGTTACCAACTATAATCAAGTTTTACTGAAATGTTATTAACATGTTACCAAAAACCTATGCCTAGTGTTTCAAGGGGCATAAAATCAGGATATTAGCTACCAAAGAAATTTTATTTTACTTAACTCTGTATCTTCAAACACCTACTAAAATCTTATAATTATATGAACTGAATTTGTAGGACTATTGAAAAATAAAAAAGCAATCTTACTGTAATAACTGGAAAGTAATTCTCAACAAAACTAAATTGACCTTAAAAGTACATACCTAACTTTGTATCTAAATATAACTTTGTTTATATCAATAATTTCATTTTAAAATAACAATTTTTCTACATACCTACAGAAAATATTGCATATTGAGAGTGAATAAATACAGAGCTTTCAAAAGAAATTCCTCATGAAATATTCAGATGATTATTTACTTTCAAAATTTTTGAAGTATTTACCTTTATGTCTATCCAATAGTCATTCTTACAATTAGTAAATAATTGCATTTATGATCAAAAATTACTTTCACAAAAGGTCATTTGAAAGTCCAGCCTCAATTTTTGTAACTACTCTTACCAGAAAAACAATAGAACATAAGAAGAAACCAAATAATTCTTATTAAACTTATAAAAATGAATACCCTGCTTTGCAAAGATTGCCAAGGAAAAAGATAAACTCTGAATAAATGTAGGAGGAAAAGCAAGACTTCATGCTAACAATGACATTATCTTTTCCTTTCCAGTTCTCGCATTTTGATGAATTGTATGAAATATAATGAGGTTAGGAATTAAGGAGGATTTTCATCAGCCAATAATTATTCTTAAATAAATTAATTGACTAAACTAAAAAACAGTAGTTGATAATCAAAAAATAATTAACATATAAGTATTTTGGCCTTAATTTACAAGATAATATAATTATGACTAAAAGTTTGTGGATCTTTCTGGCTATGGTGATATTTTCAAATACTGTTTTCAGATCCCATAATTCCAAAAGTATTACTGCATTTACAAATAGATTAAACTAACCACGCACAGGTATTACAAGCGAAAAACAACAAATACACATAGTGATTTAGAAACAATGGTTTTAACACAAAAGCCAAAACATAAGATGTATCTATGCTGTTCAAAAACTTCTGAAAAGAAAACTATTTAACTTCTGATGTAATCCTTCTTACCTCAATTTGTTCTAACGTATCTTGCAGCTTCGAATTAAGTTCACTATTAAATAAAACAGAGAGTCAGATGTGCCCATCCTTAAAAGAGACAAATTAAGTACTAAATAAACACATGTTGGCTAAATAAATAATCAATAAATTCACAAATCAATAGTGTGAGTAGTAAATTGTGCTGCTGGTTCTACAATAAGGCAAGAAAAATAAATAAAAAGAATTAGGGAACGATAAGTGTCATTACTAACAACAACAGGATTGTATAGGTAGCAAATACTAAAGAATATATAGAAAAAACTAAGAATTTAAGAAGTTGATAAGCTTTTTAAAGATGAACAGTATAATATAGATGAAAATTAAAATTTCAGAAATAAAATTAGCTTCTATATATTAAGAACAAGAAATTAGACAATAAAAATTTCTCAAATCCCATTTCAACTAAAAATACCTGGAAACAAATTGAATAAAAATATATAATACAAACCTGAGCTAAAACACAACTTAAATACATGAAGGTATATACCATGTAAAACACTAAAACCTTTAATACAGCTATGCTACCAGTTCTCAAAAAATGATTTCCTACAATAATTGAAATTCTAATCAAAATTCCAGCAACATTTTTTTTTTAATTTATTGAATCTGACAAACCACTTCTACAATTTATGTGGAAACTCAAAGGGCTACAAAGAGTCAAGAATACCTTGAAGAGACGTGCTAGAGGACATATACTAAAATAGGCAAAAACTACAAAGTTACAGCAATAAGATAGTGTCAACATAAGGATACATGAACAGGTCAACAGAACAGAATAAAAATAAAGGGCAAAATGCTTGAACAGATGCTTGACAAAGGAGATATCCAATTGGCCAATAAATATCAATAGGCACTCTGTAGGCATTCAGGAAATGCAAATTAAAACTACAATAAGACACCATAATGAACAATCAGAATAGCTAAAATTACTTTTAAAAAATTAAAAATGACATCAACAAATGTTGGCAAAAAACGTAGAGCAAATGAAACACCCATTTCAATGCGGGAGGAAGGGGAAATTGATACAACCTCTTTGGAAAACTGTACCGTCTACTGAAACTCAACACACACTTATTCTACATTCCAGAAGTCCTTGATATGTATCTACAGAAATGCATACACAATCCTTGCCACATTATTTGTAATAGGAAACGATATTGAAGCAACACAATTATCTATGAGCAACGAACTGGATAACGTGTGGTATTACACAACAAAATACTATAGCAATGAAAATGTATCACCTAAATTTCAAAAACATAATATTGGACAAAAAAAGTCAGTTAAAAAGAAGTACATACCACATGATTCCATTCATGTCAAGTTCAAAACAGGTAAAACTAATTTTAGTGACAAAAGCCAGAACAGTGATTACCTAGGCAGAATAATGACTGCAATGGGGCATGACGGAAGTTTCTGGAATACTAGAAATGTCCTATTTCTAGGAGGTAATTACATAACTATGTTCATTTTGTAAAAATTCATTAAGTTATACACTTGGGATATGTGACTGAATCTGACTTTGTTCCCTTTAATTCTCCCTAGGTCAGTTTAAAAAAAAAACAAAACTGTTACTATTTGAACCATAATATCCCATTACTAAACAAGAACTGTGATGTCTAACAAAATAAATACAAAAAGTAAAAAATGAATAAATGAATGAATGAATGGAAATAAGAATGAGAGCTAAAGGCCCCAAAATAATATCCTTAAAAGAATAGCCATAATAGTGCCTTTGCATTAGAAAGAATTAAATAATTCCTCATCCCTCCCTCCCAAAAATCAGAATCTTCTACCAGAGTTGTTCCTTGTCCCATGTTCTCTCTCTTTTGATTCATATCACTACCATCCATTCAATCAAAGCTGAAACTCTCAGTCAACTTAAATTCTTCTCTCTCTTCACATGTAACTGGTAATCACATCTTGATGATTCTACCTCTTCAGTATTTCTCATATCCACCTATTCTTCTCCTTTCTCAATTTTGTATCCTGACTCAAGCATTTTTACCTTTTGCTTAAGTTATCTTAATAGCCTCCTCATGAATATCTACACACAATACATATACCCCACCCTTTAACCCATCCATACATTTATTCAACAAACACCACGGACCTATTGTATACCAAATACCAAACAATGTACGACATCCTTCAGATAACTTTCAGGGATGGCTCTGAGCAATGGTCTAACTCCAGACTGACTTTCATCAATATTCTGTTTGATTTGGCAGACAGAGTGTCCAAATAGCTTGTGTGAGAAAGACTTCGGGCAAGGCCTGACCAGTCCTGTGGGCTTAACCATTCCTTGTTTCATATATATATGCTACCTGCCTGGTCCCTAAGGACATCTAAGTTTGCAGCTCCTAAGTAAAGCAGAAATAAAAGCACATTAATTCACTGCTTACAAACCTTTGGTGGCTCCCATTAAATCAAGTGTAAGTCCCAAGTTCGTATGGCATGTAAGACTCAACAACTGACTTGAAAAAAATTATCCCATTCACTTTTAAGTGCCTATATTTTAGTTACATAGATATGGGCAATTCCCCAAACAATCCCCAGATTTTTACACCCTTGCATATAAATATTTACAATAACTAGAACATACTTTCTCTTTGTCTCACTAGCAAATGTCCATCTGTCTTTCCAGACCCAACCCAAATGTCATCTTTTCAGGGAAGCATTCCCGTTAAGTAACTGTTCCCTTAAGAGTCACAATGCTTTGTTTACAGCACCGTGTACTACAGTAAGGAATATCTGTGACTACCTCTCTAAGCAGAGACTGTGGCTTATTGCCCAGTGACCTCCCAGGACTAAATAAACTCACATCTGATTCAAAGCAGATAATATGTATCTGCTGAGTCAAATTTGCAGTTCCAACAAAAATGGGAAAATTGTACTATCATTCCATTAGCCCCTACCTTCTACCTCACTAAATAAAACTACAGAGATAGGGAAAAAAGAATGTTTTCGAAGAAAAAGAACAGCACTAGACTCTGAGTCTACAAGTGCCTTAGCAAGAGGAAGAAAGAGCTAAGCAGAGCTAAAATGAGCTCCAGTCCTCTATCATATGGGGCTCAGAAGGCTATCTAAGGCTAAAGATAGACACAGGTATGGTAAGGCAAGAATACCTGGAGTAGTCAGTAGGTCAAAACTTGTAAACACATTCTTTCAGGGAATATTCTGAGCTTCAAAGAAAAAGAAATATATCTAAATTCATTAATAGGTGAGAGTAATAAAAATTCCTTCAGTTCCTCAGCTGAAAATGGGCTTTAGTGTTTATAAAATTATCATAAAACTAGATGTCTTTTGTTGGTTCTATTATTTATAGTTACAATGATTCTATAGACTATGAATTACGAGTTCATGCAAGCCCTGGAAAGGTAGCTCAGTTGGTTAGAGCAACAGCCTGATACACCAAGGTTGTGGGTCCCATCCCCAGTGAAGGCACATACAAGAATAAACCAATGATTGCATAAATAAGTGGAGCAACAAATCGATGTTTCTCTCTCTCTCACACACTCACTTTTTCTCTCTCTAAAGAGATTTTTTTAAATTTAATGATAACATGGTAATAAAAATAGTATATAGATTTTAAATACAACATCTATAAATTAAATATTTTTGTTTTATTTCAAATGCTTTCAAAAGCTACAACTGCAATTTGACAACTTGCTACTAATTAAAAATACATATATAAAAATTATGTGACTAAGGAGTAGGTATATTAACTGTACAGCCTTGAGAGAAACCCTTCACCATAAATTCAAGTCAATTAATCAAAGTATGTTAAAAGGACATATTCAGAAACATATGGATAAATAAAAGCTACATTACTGTCAAAAAATTAGTAGTTAAGATGGGAGGCTGAAAGCTATTAAAGGCTATTTGTAAGCTTAATGGATGAATCAAATAATTCAGAGGGCATTTTTACGATCACTACAGAAAATGTTAGCCCTGGCTGGTGTGGCTCAGTGGACTGTGCACCAGCCTGTGAACCGAAAGGTCACCAGTTCGATTCTCAGTCAGAGAACATGCCTGGGTTGCAGTCCAGGTCCCCAGTTTGGAGAACACGAGAGGCAACCAGTTAGTTGATGTATCTTTTGTACATGAATGATATTTCTCTCCCTCTCTTTATCCCTCCCTTCCCCTTTCCTCCAAAAAATAAATAAATAAAATCTAAATAAAAAGATAATATTAAAGATAACATATCCATAAATAACTGTGTTCTTTTAAATAGCTCATCTATGACACACACTTTCAAAATTGCTCCTAGAGAAGTCCAGTTGCATATAAAACCAAATTTTGTACAAATTTTACCATACAAAGATAAGGCAGGCTGGAGATAATTAGCATCTTAATGATCTTTCCCTGCTCTGTTATTAATGACCCATGTGATTTAAGTCTAGTCTCTTTTTTTTTTTTTAAGTATATTTTATTGATTATATTGTTACAATAGTTCCAATTTTTTCCCCTTTGCTCCCCTCCGCCGAGCACCCCCCTTCCCCGACAATCCCCTCCCTAAGTCCATGCCCATGGCTCACCCTTTCATATATTCTTCTTTTTTAAAAAAAATAATTAATTAATTAGTTAAATATTTTAACAATAAAAAATAACAATCCCTCCCTCTCAGACTTAAGACCCTTTACAATCTTATAAAGGACAATGGACGAAGGTCTCGAGCTCCTCTAGCTGCTTCAAGTTGGACATGGTCGTCGTCCTACCTACTCTTGGGTCAAGAAATCCCTAATAAGAGTGGGGATGTGGAGGGGAGGGTGGCCTTCCTACAAGGGGAAGGATCGTGCAGACTCCAGGTTGGTTGGCTGTCCCTGGACAACGGCATGCTTGGTTTAACAGGCCGGCATCCTTGTTGTATTCTGGGGGCAACAGGGTTAAAGGACATCATTCAATCTGTAACCACTAGATGACAAAAGACAGGTATTAATTTTTCAATGTCCCACATTAGGGAAAAGAAGGGCTTCTTTGGAGGAAGGTATGCCCGGTACATTCCACCTGTCCAAAACCCTTTTGCCCATTATACTTAGTTTGGACTGAGGGAAATATTTTAGGTATCCCCCCTCTCAGGCTTCTGGGCTCTTTCCGTCCAAGCCATTAGGATAGAAAAGAGAAACCAGTTTTAAAGTGAAGCCCACAGACCACCCCGCTCTTCACCAACCCAGCCACTTAGTTCAGCCAAACCAGTGAGTCTCAGGAGGCAACAATGCAGACAGGATTAAGTGAGGTCTATACGTACAGACAATCACTCAGGTAATGAGATCGTAGGCTTATGCTCTTTGAAAACAGAAAACACATGTTAATTTATGTAACATAACCCACACACAAGTTTATAGATCTGTAGGACTGTCTTATAGGAAAGACATCCAGTTGCAAGGCATTTGACATTCTTCTTCCTGTAAATTAAACATCTTTGATAATGCCACAGACATAGTTTAACTTTCAAATGAAAACAAATTTTAAATGAAAAGAAACTTTAAAGACGGTTAGCTGCACTACTTTATAGTTTACCACTGGCCATTGTGATCTTCCTTGAATCTTGATTTTTCTCCCTAAGATTACCCTCCTTGTCATTAAAGGGACTGCATTAAGTTCATTTTTAATTTATCCTGTTCATTTGCATAAACACAACAAGAGCAGCAAATGATCACTTATGATCTTTAGTTCTGCTTTGCTGGAACTTACGCAAGAAACATTTAGGGTGACCTTCAGTCTGCCCTTCAGGGCACAGAAGCAGATCCACATACCTGGCATTCAGCCTTGCCTGTAAACACCTGTCTTTTCCAGGTCCTCCTGGTTTTCCATTGCGCCTTAAGGTCCCTTCTAGCCATCTTTCAGGAAAACAACCTTCGTTCCTTCCCTGGAAAGATTGCTATGGACTGCTCATCCACCCAAGGTACCAGGCCTTTTATCTCGTGGACTTTTATTACCTTTGAAAGTCAGTCCCAGTTGCTCAGGGCTTTTTGGTAACAACCAAAGCCCAAGCATGTCTCCTTTAGGCATGACATTCCAGTCAAAGTCTTAGTCAAAAAAATCGTTATTAACAACTGGTCTTATTAGTTTTATGCAAAGAAACTTAGGTCATTACTTACTTCTTTAGAATGCCAAATTCTGGAGGGATCAGATAGGGAGAAAATATATACAGTGTGAAGGAAAAACCTTGTCCTTCTAATATTCACTGAACTTGCATTTCTATTCTTTATATTTTTATTTTTTCCCCCCACTAAAAATTTTTCTGTTTGTTTTTCCATTACAGTTGTCTCACCTTTTTCCCCCTCTTGCTTCTCTGCACCCTGTCCCTCCCTTCTCCCACATTCAGTCCCCACCCAGTTGTCCATGTCCATGGGTCATTTATACATGCTCTTTGACTAGACCCTTCCCCTTCTTACCACTTCTCTCCCTCCCATCTCCCCCTTTGTTACTGTTAGTTTATTCCTCGTTTACATACCTCTGGTTCAATCTTGCTCATTTGTTTGTGTTGTTCATTAGTTTCTTGTAACAGGTGATAGCATAAGGTAATTTTCTTTTGTTGCCTGGCTTATTTTGCTAAGCATAATTCTCTCTAGTTCCAGTCATGTTGTTGCAAATGGTAGAAGTTCCTTCTTTCTTTCAGTACTTATTCATTGTCATTTTCCCCCTTTGTACTCGTGTTCCTCTCTGTCTCTCTCTGTTTCTTCATCTTCTTAAAGCAGACCCTTTAGCATCTCTTGCAATACTGGTTTGGTGGAGATGTATTCTTTTAACCTTCTTTTGTCTTGGAAACTCCTTATTTCACCTTCCATTTTGAATGAGAGCCTTGCTGGGTAGAGTATTCTTGGTTGTAGGCCTTTGTTTTTCATTACTTGGAATATATTTTGCCATTCCCTTCTGGCTTGTAGTGTTTCTGCTGAGAAATCTGATGATAGCCTTATTGGAGCTCCCTTGTATGTTATTAGTTGTTTCTCTCTTGCTGCTTTTAGGATTCTCTCTTTGTCTTTGAATGTTGCCATTTTAATTATGATGTGTCTTGAAGTGGGCCTGTTGGGGTTCATCTTCATTGGGACCCTCTGTGCTTCCTGGACTTGCATGATTCTTTCTCTCTTCACGTTAGGGAAGTTTTCTGTCATTAGTTTTTCAAAGAGGTTTTCTATCCCTTGCTCTTCTTCTTCTCCTTCTGGAATTCCTATGATACGGATATTATTACGTTTCATGTTGTCCTGCAGCTGTCTTAGAGCCTCTTCAGTCTTGTTCAGCCTTTTTTCATTTTGTTGCACTGTCTGTGAGTTTTTGTGTACGTTGTCCTTCAGCTGGCTGATCCGATTTTCTGCTTCCTCTAGCCTGTTTTTAATTCCTTCTACTGTGTTCTTCAATTCAGAGATCGTATTCTTCATTTCCTCCTGGCTCTCATTGATAGCTTCCATGTCCTTTTTGATGCTGGTATAATTCTCAGTAAGTTCCTTATAGTTCTTCTGGAGTTCACTGTAGTTTTTCTGGAGTTCTTTGTAGTTTCCGCTGAGCTCATTGAGCTTCTCCATAATCCGTGCTTTCAATTCCATATCTGATAGTTGGCTCCCCTCTATTTCATTTAGCACTCTTTCTGGGGACTCTACCTTTCCTTTCGATGGGGGGTTGTTTCTCTGTCTCCCCATTTTTGTGACTCCTATTGTTTGTTGGTGCTTCTTAGAATGATCTCAAGTCTAGTCTCTTAATATCTCTGATTATCAGTTCCCGGTACAAACCTGGGCTAAATCTAAAGGTTGCTACCATCTTTAAAGTTTCAAGATTCTACTATATTGTGAACACCAGTTACCCAATTATCACATCTTTGTATATGATTAGACAGAGTGCTAAAACTTCCAGAATAAACTTAAGTAAAATTTATACTTCTAACTTTATAGTGTATGTCCGTGGCCTGCGAAAATCGCAGTCTATTTATATCAGAGGTCTATTCCAGCAGTTTCAATCCACTCACAGCTGGCAGAGAGCTTATCAATAGACCTCAGAAAAAAACTGATTTTCAAACACATCAAAGCCAGACTAACAACCCTGAGGTACCACTGAGTGTCCACATGATCCTTCAAATCATGAGCGGACTGTAAAAGAACTCCTAAGTTCACTTTGGATCTAGCCAGCAGATCTCCATCTGTACTCTGTTCATAAATCCCTGACCTAACCCAGAATGCAATTATTCACCACAGAGAAAGCTCACAGTCTGTTACTGAGGATACTCAAGATATTCAAAACATCTCCAAACTTGATGAATTTGTAATTCTAGACCAAAAGTCAGACCCATGAAATGAATCTAGTCAACAGCCTTTGTTTCTAAATAAAGTTTTATTGGAGTACAGCCACATGAATTTGTTTACATATTGCCGACGGTTGTTGGCTACAGGGCAGGACTGAATGGTTTCAACCAAGACCTTATGGCCTGCAAAACTTAAAATATTATTGTATGTCCCCTTAAAGACAAAACCTGCTGAACCAGTGCTAGAGTTCAGTGGAAGGCTTTTCAGTTGGTCAACTGATGAGAGTTAAAACAGAAATATTTATACGTGTGTTTACATGTATACTATTATTTAACTAAAATTGTATAAATGTACTTCATTCACTCATTTCTGATTTAAAGCCAATGTCTTTCCATCTGAGTAGAGCTTTAACTTCTTAGTCTCATATAAGCCAAATCACAAATAAATAGTCTGTAACTGCAAGTTTCAGTTTTTCTAAGGTGAAATAAGAGCTTAAAGACAAATGAAAAACAATTTGAATTGCAAATCACATTTAGTTATTTTATATCCCCCAATTCTTTTAATTGTCTCATTTTCAACAAATTAAAAAGAAAATTTACTTTTAACAATGTTTCGTTTTTACAATGCATTAAAAACTTATTTCATTTCATTAGTTTACTTAACATAAATAATAGTAACAAATACAACTGACAGAAACAGGTTTAAGAAAATAATACAATTAACTCCAGGAGTATATAACTCAACTGCAGAAGTGGAATAATAAAAACTGGCTTACTAGCCGTGAGCTTCCCACTGTATGTAACAGCTATATATTAGTAGACAGTACAGTGTAATAGATTAAAAGCAACAAGCTCTGCATTCCGACAGACCTAAGTTTAAATCCTGGCTCTGCCACTTATTTTACAAAGCATCAATTCCTCATCTATAAAACAGAAGCAATAACTCTGAGGAATATTTTATCAATACTAAATATAAAAAGGAAAATTATTAGTACAGTGCTTGACATATGGTAAAGGCCAAACAACTTCAAATATTATCATAACCATCATCACTATTACAATCATCATGATTCAATTTTTAAGAGCTAAAAAAAAGCTCTAGTGGGGAAATCTTATTAAAATCTAATTCAGAGTTACTGTACAATCAGTGCTGCCTTCACTGATGGTGCCTAACTTCTTCTGCCACTCCTATAAATATCAATATCTTCCATTCCTGCAGGGGTATAAGTAAGCCGTGCACAGCATGAACATGTCTGATGGTCTTTTGTTTGTAAACTCTGTGCTCTTAATTATCCCACAGTCCTAGCTGTTAATTCCCTGTTATTTTAAACTCCTAGAGAACAAATAAATTTCAAAAGCTCTTGGCATAACAAGTAGCACAGCACCTCATGCAGATAAGTATTAAATAATACTTCATTCTTGTCTCATTACCTAGGAGTAAAGATTTTGACATAGATGACTTTGCTAGGCAACTGGTCATTTTTAGGACATCAAAAAAAGAGAAAAATCATAAAAATGTCTAAAAGAGACCCTCTTTATGATGAAATGAGAAGGAGAAAAGCATCTGGCTCTGTCCTACGAAACAGGAGGCTAGAAGACAACTGAGGAATGCCTTCCATTTTCTAACAAATAATTTTTCCTTCAATCTTGTGTGAACAAAATTAAGATCATTTCAAAATCTAAAAATTTACCTCCCATGTATCTCATATCAAAAAAGAAGTTCTCAGAGGTAACAGTAACAAAGCAAGACAAAGCGAAATACAAAAAAAAAAAAAAAAAAAAAAAGAATTTCATAAAAAATGACAGCAGCTGAGTAGGACCTAAAAAGTAAAAAATGTTCAAAAAAATATAAAAAACAGTAATGAATTCTCTTTTTCATTTAGACACAGGATTAATTTTCCTCTTTTATAAATCCAATCGCTCTACTTAGTTCTGCAGATAACATTTATATAGTCATAATACAGTAAATATGATTTATATTAGGTTAACTTTTTAGAAGTAACCTACGGAAAAAGCACAAATTTCATTATAGTCACAAAAATAAAACTTGACCAAGAAAAAACAACAGTTTCACTAACAAAACCTGTAAGATGGAGAAATAAAGGGAGTAAAGGAAGGATACCAAATGCCTATCTTTTATTGATATCTTATCACAGGGAGTAAACAATATTTATAATGATAAACCAGAAAAAATATCATAATGTGTTATTTTAAACTATAATTAAATCTACTAGGAAAAAGATTAATCAGCTATAAAATTAATTAATAAGCTGTAGTTTACTCCAGGGAGTAGGAAAGGGAATGAATGGAGCAGAAAGAAAATCCTTTACCTTTTGTTTAAGGCACTTTTATTTAAAATATTATGTTTTGCCATGTGATTTGACTTTACATTATTTTTTAAATGGTGTGGTGTGGGGGAAAGAGGAAGAGTAAAACAAGGTAAATTAAAAAGGAGTGCAGGCTGTCCCAGAATAGCATGGTATCAATAACTCAGCCCAAGCAGACTGAGCAACAAGGACTCCAGATCCACATGTGGGTCCAGCTAAGCAGACCTAGTGACCCCACAGAAAGTCACCACTTAGCAAGGTGCCTAGGTTCCTCTTGTCTCAGACTAGAAGAAAAGAGGGCAGGCACATCTGCTGGAAGGAATCAAGGACAACAGCAGAATAGTCCCTGGTACTGCTATATTTGTATCTAAAAGCGGCATTCAATATTCAATGATTGAAAGAAGTTCCACAACCTACAATTTTCATTCAACTGCCAAGATCATATGGGAAACAAATTAAAGGATATTTTAATGTATTGAAAAATTAAGTACAGCGATCCCTTGGTACCAATCAGGGTTTGGTTCCAGGACCCCTGCAGACAACAAAACCTGAGGATCAATTTCCTTATGTAAAATGATGTAGTGTATGTAACCCATATTTGCATATAGGCTATAGCAGGGGTATGTCTACACATCATTTCATTTGGGTGAATTCAGCATAGTGTTTAGTGTGTGGCAAATTCAAATTTTGCTTCTTGGATCTTTCTGGAATTTTTTTTCAAATATTTTCAACCTGTGGTTAATTGAATCCATAGATGCAGAACCCATGGCTATGGAGGTCCGACTGTATGTCTGTCTATGGTAACCTACAGTACCCAACAAACAATCTCTGAATGTACGCAAACTTTTCACTGCATAATCCAGAATTCTTTCAGGTTCAATCAAGTAGTTACTTTCAAATGAAATAAAAAATAATAAAGAATCTTTGACTTTTAAGAATAACTTTTCTTGAAACTAATTTAGATAAATTTCAAATGAAAAAGAGACTTCCCGTGAAGACAGCGGCTTAGGCAGACATGGCTCAGATCTTTGCACAACCACGTCAAAATTACAACTAAAATATAGAAACTACCAAAACTCGGAACCATCAGAAATCAAGCTGAATGGAAGTCTGACAAACATGGAATTAAAGAAACCACATCCATCCAGACCAGTAGGAGAGGTGCAGGCGCAGACGCAAAACAGGATGGTCCCACACCCACGTGTGGTGGATAAAAATTCAGGAGGGATATCTTAGGAACGAGGAGTCCCAGCCCCACACCGGGTTCCCAGCCCACCGTTCCAGTACCAGAAAGGTAAGTCCCCACAACTTCTGGCTACAAAAACCAGCAGGGATTGAGTCAGTGGAAACTTCTGGAGCCCCAAGCAGTACCTCTTGAAGAACCCACACATGGACTCATCTACTCAGACTCACTTCCTCTGAGCTCCAGAACCGGGGTAGCAGCTTGAAACGCACCAGTGGCCTACAGGGGGGCACTGAAGTGTCTGCCATCAAGGTGAGCAGAGGCCATTCTCACTTTTCTAAATCCTCCCCCGGCAGAGCCACCAGGGTGGTGCCATATCTGAGACTCCATCAACCCAGCTAACACTGTTTGACCTGCCTTAGAGATCCCCAGACTCTGCTCCACCCACCTGATGAGCTCATCCGAGCTGCTTTTCCATATGAATGGCTGGCTGGTCTTGACTCATGCTTCAAAACTTCCTAAATCCTCTCAAACAAGCAACACCTGATCTCAGTGACCCTAAGCCTGGCACTAGCAGCAGCCAGCCTAGATTCAGTTTGGCTTCATCTAGGAATCTCCAAGCCCAGCACAAGTAGCAGCCATTTCAGATTGCTTTATAGCTCAGGCAGGGTGACCCTGGGCAAAACACAAGTGGGGGCTGACTTTGACCTGCACCACATGGGAAATTCCAGGGCCAGGGCACCCAATGAACAGCTACAGACCACATCAGAGCACCACCACCCTGCCCCTGCACAGCTGATCCTCCACGGAGGATGGAGATTGGTGGTAAGGGGTCAGAGCCAATCCTTGCAGCTGACTGGCCTGGGTAAATCTCTCCCATTGATCTACCAACAGCAACCAAAGCTCAACTACAAGAGGAAGGTGTACTCAGCCCACATGAAGGGCGCACCTCGAGTACCCAGCTTGGGTGATGATCTACCAACAGCAACCAAAGCTCAACTACAAGAGGAAGGTGTACTCAGCCCACATGAAGGGCGCACCTCGAGTACCCAGCTTGGGTGATAGGAGAGGCTGTGCCACTGGATCCTACAGGACACACACTACATTAGGCAACACTATCATGACATGGAGTTCAAGCAGCTCTACATAAATCATAGAAGCAAATATAGGGAGGCTAACAGGAGACAAAGACACACAGCCCAAATGAAAGAACCAATCAAAACTCCAGGAAAAGAGCTAAACAAAATGGAGATAAGCAATCTATTAGATGCAGAGTTCAACACACTGGTTATAAGGATACTCAAGAAACTTAGTGAGTACCTAAACAGCATTAAAAATAACAGTCAGAAATGAAGGATACACTAATTGAAATAACAATTCACAGGGAATCAACCATAAAGTGAATAAAGCTGAGAACCAAATCAATGAATTGGAACATAAAGAAGCAAAAAACAACTAATCAGAATAATCATGAAGAAGAAAATCCAGAAAAATAAGGATACAGTAAGAAGCCTCTGGGACAACTTCAAGCATTCCAACATTCACATCATAGAGTTGCCAGAATGAGAAGAGAAAGAACAAGAAATTGGAAATCTATTTGAAAAAATAATGAAAGAAAACTCCCCTCTTTTGGTGAAGAAAATAGACATGTAAGTCCAAGAAGCACAGAACCCTAACAAGACTGACACAAAGAGCTGTCTCCAAGACACATCATAATTAAAATACCAAAGGTCAAATATAAAGAATTTTAAAAGCAGCAAGAGAAAAGCAGTTTAAGAACTGAGTCGCGGAGAAAAATCGTGATTCACGGAAAATCACAATGCTCAGTGGTAGACTATAAAGTAGTGCAGCTGACCATCTTTAAATTTTCTTTTCATTTAAAATAGGTTTTCATTTGAAAGTTAAACTATGTCTGTGGTATCATCAAAGATGTTTAATTTACAGGCAAGAAGAATGTCAAATGCCTTGCAACTGGATGTCTTTTCAATAAGATAGTCTTACAGATTTAGAGACTTGTTTGTGGGTTATGTTACATATATTAACATGTGTTTTCTGTTTTCAAAGGGCATAAGCCTATGATCTCATTACCTGAGTGACTGTCTATACATATAGGCCTCACTTAATCCTATCTGCATCGCTGCCTCCTGAGACTCACTGGTTTGGCTGAACTAAGTGGATGGGTTGGTGAAGTATGGGGTGGTCTGTGGGCTTCACTTTAAAACTGGTTTCTCTTTTCTATCCTAATGGCTTGGATAGAAAGAGCCCAGAGGTCTGAGAGGGGGAAAACCTAAAATATTTCCCTCAGCCCAAACTAAGTATAATAGGCAAAAGGGTTTTGGACAGGTGGAATGTGCCTGGCACACCTTCCTCCAAAGAAGCCCTATTTTCCCCTAATGTGGGACATTGAAAAATTAATACCTGCCTTTTGTCATCTAGTGGTTATGGACTGAATGATGTCTTTTAACGCTGTTGCCAAACCTGTTGCCCCCAGAATACAACAAGGATGCCGGCCTGTTAAATCAAGCATGCCGCTGTCCAGGGACAGCCATTATTATATGAAATGTTAAAGGGACTTATTTAAGAAAAAGAACAACTATGAACAATAACATGGCAAAAAATACAAATCTATCAACATTCGAATCTAAAAAACAAACTAAGCAAACAAAAGAACAGAGACAGAATCATGGATACTGAGAGCGTTTTGATGGTTCTCAGATGGGAGGGGGGCTGTAGGGGAATTGGTAAAGAGGTGAGGGGATTCAGTACAAATAGGTAGTTACAGAATAGCCATGGAAATGTAAAGTATAATATAGGAAATGGAGTAGCCAAAGACAATATACGCATGACCCATGGACATGAACATTGGTGGGGGGATTGCCTGAGGGAGTGGGGTGTGCTGGGTGGAGGTGATCCAAAGTGGGGAAAATCAGGACAACTGCAATAGCATAATCAATAAGATATAATTAAAATTTTAAAAATTAAAGAATTAAATGCTTCATTCAGATGTACTTTAACGTAAATACACACTGATTCTTAAATCCCAACTATATGACTTTCTTTCAATAAAATCAAAAAAAGTGTCAAATAATATAAAATGTTCCCTTAATGGACATTTCTAAAGGGAACATATTTCATGATTTTCTAGTCATCAACAAGAATGAAAATAAATATAAATGTTAAAGAAAATAAGAGTGTAAATTCAGTTAGAAATTAACTGCTATCCCTGCTATTGCCAGTGCCATAGGATTTTTCACTCTGATTCACTGAGGTCCAAGCAAAGACTATATCTTGCCTTTGGCTAAATTCCATAGCTCAACTAGAGAATTCAAGAATAGGTTCAATATTATATTTAGAATATCAGAAAAAAATAGAGCAAAAGAAAAATAAATGCATGGAATAAAAAAGGTGCATCTAATTAATAAAAGGCAAAAATAAAAAGAAGTTGGAATAAAATTCCTGTCATTTTTACAAATTCAACCTGTCAGCATACCAACTTACTCTACCTATATGTCCCATACCACATTATCTACAAGAAGTGAACAAACTTCTCATGTTCTCCCAACTAGGAACAAAAGGGTTAAATAAGAGGTGAAGGGAAATGTGGACTGGGTTAGGCAGGATGACCGGTGGCTAGCAAAGGCAACGGGCTGGTATGTGGGGGAGAAGACTTGCTGTGGAGGGGCTGTCTCCTCCAAATGATTCCAGCAAGTACCTCTGCTCTCTGAGCCTCCCGGAGCCACCTTGACATTGTCACTAAATCCCCAAGTTAAAAACACAATTCTAACAGTTTTCCCAAGAAACCCCATTACAATGAATTCCTTGGCCATCAATGTATTTGTGCATGTATTTCTACCTATTTTCAGAGAATAAGAAAAACTATTCTCATTATTACTTGGATGGTTCACATATGTAAACACAGCATAGTTCTTATATACTGTATCTTCTAAAATGAAACAATTATTAATATAAATCATCATTACAGATCTTTCCAATTTCAAATGTGACCAGGTCAGATAGCTGTAGTCACACCTCCTCCACACATCACTATTTACATTAATGAAAAAATACTTAGAAGCTACTTCATGCTAACTTGAAGAAGCCCAAAAGAGTTTCTTTCAAAAACATTTTTTATAGTTAACTCTCATCCAGTAAAATATTTACTTTAGCACAGCTAAAATAAAATTCCTATTTAATGGAAAAATAAAGTGTCAACACATGTCACCAACTCCCTCAATTTCCTGCTACCAAATTTCCACATCCATTCCCTCGAAGTCAATCTCTGCCACAATCCCTGCAAAGCCTTAATATTATATTCTCTATTTTCCAACTCTTTCTCTCCCATCGATTTTCAATTATTCAGGTTTTACCCTCTCAATTGCATATCTCTCTTGATAAAATTTCCTCATTCTACACCTATACACCAACCAAATCTGTCCCCAACAAAGTCAACTCTGGTTTCTTTGTTGCTAGAAAGCCAACAGAGGGATATTTTTAGTCCTCATTTTGCTTGGCATCTCTGCAACGAAGACTTCATCATGATTCCAGTACTCTCATATCCACAACCCCTCAGATCCTGGCTTAGCTAACTCCTTCTGCTTCTCCTTCAGGCCCTCCTTCCTCTTGACCCCCTGAGGAGAGTGAGATCCCAATGCTTCCTCTGTAAGCTCAACTTCCTTCTCCCTAAGGCCCATCCCACTTGCGCCTTCTTCAGTCCAAGTCCTTCTCAATCAATTATGTTCTCTAGAAAACCAGAAAGAATACTGGTTACATTATGTATCACATGGATAGTCACTACACAGTCAATTCCAAAACAAAGCACCTGGCGTATAATACACACTCAGTAAATACATAACTGCCTGGATTATATTCATATAATCATAACTGAGATGTTCTTAGTATAATGGATTTATCCACAAAGTAAACTAAATGTGTGCTATCCTTTTCCAGGACCCAAAAGCCTTGTAAAAATTTTCAAATACATTCAACATACTAGAGCTAATTCTCTATTAACTCAATTTAAAAAGTGTATATGACATAATCAATTTTTTCATACTGACAGTTTAATCACTGTCAAAATGGATAGAACCAGACTATCACTGGTACTACCCAATTATGTAGTTCCTAATCAATAAAAAATTATGTTGCTTAAACATGCATGATCCTAAAGAAAAATGCCATAAATATTTAAGGAGCATCTCAAAGAAGGAAATATCTAGCCCTATCCCACACTCAGCAGAGACCTATGAAGCCAGAGTATATTAAAAGAAAAAACTTAATTCAAAGTTGTATTAATGTTTTGGTCTATCATAATCTTTTTACTTTTCAAATACTAGCAATCAATATCGACAACACCAGTGAGTCATGCTCACTGACTGCCAGCATTTCTACACAGTAGAGACTAAGGGGCTATATTCTACGATAGATAGGAATTTAATTTGAAACTGGGTTTGCTCGGCTAGGACACTATTTGACTTATATTGTATGTTTATTTGTGGTGGTTTTAGAGGAATGATGGAAATAACACCTGGGGACTAGAGCCTCCCCAACATACTGTCATCAGTAATACAAAACCTTCTTTTTCAAGCTTACCAAAAATCCATTAATAAAGTTAGAACTAATACCAAAGGATGTAGTAACCATTTTTACACTGTACATTTTTTAAATAACTAAAGATGTAACACATTAAATCTATAGTCACGTAAATATTACAAGCATGACTATTATATAAAGTGAGTTTCCACTTAAATTTTCCAAAAAATATTCTTATCCAGATGAGCCAAACACTAGAACTATGTGAATCTGAAAAACAAACTATAATAACATTCTCAATATTTATAAGCTGGGCAGAGTTAAGGAGGAAGAATTCCCAGGAGATGAAATGGAGACATGAACAGATAAATTTATTCTTCTCTACTACTCTATAAAAATGAAGTCAATCACATTGGAAAATTATGAGTTTCAGTGAGGTGAAAAGAAAGAGTAGGATTAAGAAGTATCTGATCTAAAAGAAAAGTATCTGATCTTTCTCACCTTATGAATTATTATTTATTATTTTACTGAACTGCTCAGTTATGAACAAAAATGCTAAAAGCACAGAGCACAGAGTACTTACTATTTAATGTTTATTAACATTGTTTGTTACACAACTCCTACATTAAAAACAGGCAACAAAAATCAGTTTTAAAATTTTTGTATTACCTTATGCAACTGTAATGTTTAAAAGTGCTGGCAGCTTTCTGACATTCTAGGCACAACTGAATAGCTCCTGGATAGTCTTCCTCCTTAATATAACAACAAGAGAAGTCATTAGATTGGAAACATTTTTCTTAAAGCTCCATAAGAAAACAAATCTCAGTTCATACTCTATCCAAAAGCTACAGTACCAGAACAGTTTAATTCCTTTTCTATAAGAATTACAATACCAACAACAGATAAATAATAAAATAAAAGAGGCAGCTAAGTCCAGACCTAAAACGTATGTAATGTATGTATAGAAAAAATCTTGGCCCTGGCTAGTAGCTCAGTTGGTTAGAGCATCATCCCAATACTCCAAGGCTGTTGGTTCAATCCCTGGTCAGGACACATACAACTAATGAATGCATAACTAAATGAAACAACAAATTGATTTTACTCTCTTGTCTAAAATCAATAAATTAAAAAGTATATATTTTGTTCCCTCAAATACACAATAAAGCTCTCTGTGATCATGACATGTGGATAAAGCCTATAAAGCATCATAAGCTGCTCCACGGGGAAGGTGTTCTTTAACTATTAATATTTCTTTCAGTAACGTTTCAAAACAATATGCATTCTTCCTGTAGTCAACATTCAACAGTTCTACCACAATATTCAACAGTTCTAAAACCAAGAAATATTTTAAGCAAATAAATTTGGAAAAAAGTAAAATTTCCTTTAGTAGCCTCAGAATGTTTTTTAAACATGTAAACAGTAATTTAATGCCACAAGAATTTTTCATTTGGATTTCTCAAACCCCAGTTTAGTGGCAATAGTTTAGAAGTAATACAGTGATTACACAGAAAACCCTAAAAATATTTTTCCTTGAGCTCGTATCTAAATTCAACAAAGCAATTCAAATCACTGGGGATGCTGGAATGACAAAATACCTACCCAAAGGAGCTCAAGTGTTAATCGGGAAACACACATATAACATGAGGCTTTTGGGAACCTTATAACAGAAGTAGATTGAGAATGCTCAGAAACCATGAAACAGGAAACACATGGCTCACTCAGAAAACCAATATATGAGATACCAAACAAACTATTATATGAAATATGCTTTAAATCACTACCATATGTTAGATGAAAAAGGTAATTTTATTGCTATTTGAGTGCAATTACAATTAAAAAAATACTAAAGTTAACATTCCCAGGTTGCTACAAACTAAACATTTCTCCAAATCAATTTTTCTAAATGAAGTACATTGTGTCAACAGAAAAATGCTCTAGAGCAAGCATGTCTAAAAACGCTCTTTACACCACATAATAATTTGAGAAAAATGCTCATCTGAATTTTTTCACTACAATTTTTATATGTAATATTATCAGGATCACTAAATTGCCTAGCCTTGTTAACTTACCTCTAGCATTTCACTTAAGCGCACATCTGTTCTTTGCTGGAGAAAAAAAAAAAAAAAATTCAAAGGTAAAAATCTGTTTCAACCATAAAATTAAATTTTAATTTTTAAAAAGTAACCTGTATATACCAATGTTTTTATAGTTCTCAGTGATTTCAGAAGTCCAATCAGCAACTGACGTTTCCTTTGATTTGCGAGTAGGCCTAAACTAGCTTGAGTAAAACCTTCCTTTGCAATATTCAAGTGTCTGTAAAAGTAAACAATAAATAGTTAAATTTTTCTATTATAATAAGAATCTATCCACACAGAACAATAAACAACTGACAAGGTAGTATCCTTGATTACTCTTAAAACCCGGGATTATGACTACTATCACAAATCTATTTGACAAATTTATTCAACAGCCCAATCTAAGACACCATTACACAAAGTGTGGGAGGTAGACTAGTGCCAGTCCTCAAACTGTTACTGGTCCATCAGAAGAAAAGTACAGAAATTGAGATTAAGCACTTAAAAACATTTAAACCAAAAGTTGACATAATAAATTCATGTTTCATGAATGAATAATAAAATAATTGGGATTGTATTTTGTATGCCTTTGGTTGCTTTTCTTCCATTTCCCTAGTACTTCATTTTTGTTGCATTTTACAAAAGTAACATTCAGTAACAAGGTAGAAACTTAAAAAGAAAAAAAACAAAACTGGTCCTTCACCATAGTTTGAGAAGCACTTATCTAAGCAATACAAAAACAGTACTATTTTTAAGCCATAACTAGCTTTACAGACATTTCTCACATACCTTCTTGCTGAAGTTTTGAATCATAACATAAAAGTATGTTGTTACTAAATGGTATTCTAGAAACTATGACATAGTCATAATGAAAAAAAAATCAATTATCAATGACAGTTTCAGTTTTTCTTGAAATGTTTTCCAGCTTAAAGAACAAAATATCATCAAATGCAATACCTCCTCCCATTTGTGCAGATAACAGCAGCTAACTGAAGACCTGTCTGTAGTGAAGTAACTCTTTCAAGTTCCTATGGAAAAATTATGAATAGATTATTATTTGAGGCATTTTATTTTTCTTTCCCATTCATATGGAACTCTTAACAAAAACTTCAGTGTGTTTCAAAGAAAAGCCTGCTTGGAAAGGAAAGTGGCAAAAAAAAAAAAAAAAACTGAACCCGAAAATTGTTGGTATATTTTTCAACAAAATTATTTTAAATGACAACCTCCAATTGATTTTCATAGTGACATAAGACAAATATTTAGTTAGTATTGCTTGTAAAGAAATCAAGACCCAATCTGCTTTACACAGTCATAAACAAAAACTAAAAATCCATTTAAATGTTTACCCAACAGAATTTCACAAGGTCATCAAGGATAAGTCAAATGTGATTCTGTTTGCTAGTATGCTTTGACAATGAATGTCTTCCATTTGAACACTAGTAGATATTTCAACGGATTTTGAAGTCTCTGATTTTCTAACGAAAAGGCATATTTAGCCAAACAATTCCAATTTTATCGTATTTCAAAAACAGATTGTTAACACTGCCATTGAGCAATGTCACAAAATACATAGAAGCAATTTCCCCTGGCTAGTCTACAGTTTGGAAAACCAAAGAGGTTACTTTAGAATGAGTTATAAAAACTTTCATCCCTTTTTTTAAAAATCTTTACTGAATTTTTTCTACACTACCTTTTATTCCCCTTATAACCCACTCCCCTCAGTTCACCACACTGTTGTCCATGCCCATGAGTCCTTTTTCCTTTTTGTTCAATTCCTCCACCTCCTAACCTCCCCCCACAACTAGCTGTCATCTGCTATCCATCTATGAGTCTGTCCCCATTTTCCTTGTTAGTTCAGTTTGTTCATTAGATTCCACATAAGTGAAATCATGTGGTACTTGTCTTTCTCTGACTGGCTTATTTCACTTAGCATAATGTTCTACAGGTCCATCCATACTGTCACGAACAGTAAAATTTTCTTTTTTTTTACTGTTGAGTAGTATTCCATTATGTAAATGTCCCACAGTTGTTTTACCCAACCATCTATTGATGGACACTCAGGCTGCTTCCATATCTTGATGATTGTAAATAACTCTGCAATGAACATAGGGGTGCTTATATTCTTTTGAATCAGCATTTTGGGTTCCTTTGTATATAGTCCCCAAAGTGGGATCGCTGGGTCAAAAGGCAGATCCATTTAATTTTTGAGGCATCTGCATACTGTTTTCCACAGTGACTGCACCAGTCTGCATTCCCACCAACAGTGCAAAAGGGTTCCCCTTTCTCCACATTCTTGCCAGCATTTGTTGTTTATTGATTTATTAATAATAGCTATTTGGACAGGTGTCAAGTGGTATCTTATTGTGGTTTTAATCTGCATTTCTCTGATGATTAGTGATGTTGAGCATCTTTTAATATGTCTACTGGCCATCTGTATGGTATCTTTGGAGAACTGTCTATTCATGTCCTTTGCCCATTTTTTAATTGGGTTGTTTATTTGATGTTGAGTTATGTAAGTACTTTATAGATTCTGGATATTAACCCCTCATCAGATGTATCAGCAAATATGTCCTCCCATTCTGTGGGTTTTCCTTTTCTGTTGATGATTTCCTTTGCTATGCAAAAGCTTTTTAGTTTGATGTAATCCCATTTATTTTTTCTTGTTTCCCTTACCTGGGGAGATATATCCAATAAAAATTACTATGAACTATGTCTGAGATTTTACTGCCTATGTTTTGTTCTAGGATTGTTATGGTTTTGTTTCTAACATTTAAATCTTTGATTCATTTTGAGTTTATTCTTTTGTGTGGTGTAAGCAGATGGTCTAGTTTCATTTCTCTGCATACATCTGTTCAATTTTCCCAACATCATTTATAGAATAAACTATCTTTAGCCCACTGTAGGTGTTTGCTTCCTCTGTTGGATATTAAGTGACTATAAAGGTGTGGGTTTATTTCTGGGCTCTCTATTCTGTTCCATTGCTCTATGTGTCTGTTTTTATGCCAGTACCATGCTATTTTGATTACTATCTCCAAAGAGTTCCATTGGATATTAGGTAGCCTGATTCCTTCAACTTCGTTCTTTTTTCTAAGTATCACTATTGCTATGCAGGGTTCTTCTGTGATTCCATATAAATTTTTTAAATACTTTTTCTAGTTCTGTGAAATGTCATTGGAATCTTGATGGGAATCGCATTGAATCTAAAGATTGCTTGGTGTAATATGGACATTTTAATGATGTTAATTCTTCCTATCCATGAACACAATACATGCTTCCACTTATTTGTATTTTCTTCAATTTCTTTCTACAATGTCTTATAATTTTTCAAGTACAGGTCTTTTACACCCTGGTTAGACTTATTCCTAGGTACTTTATTCTTTTTGAAGCAAATGTGAATGGGATTGTTTTCTTGGTTTCCCTTTCTCTTAGTTCATTATTGGCATATAAAAATGCAACAGATCTCTGGATATTAATTTTGTATCCTGCTACTTCGCTGAATTCATTTATCAGTTCTAGTAGTTTCTTGATGGACTCTTTGGAGTTCTCTATATACAGAATCATGTCATCTGCAAATAAAGACAGTTTTACTACTTCCTTTCCAATTTGGATACCTTGTATTTCTTCCTCCTGTCTGATTGCTGTGGCTAGAACTTCCAGTACTATGTTGAATAACAGAGATGAAAGTGGACATCACTGTCTTGTTCCCAATCTTAGGGGGAATGCTTGTAGATTTTGCCCATTAAGTGTGATGCTGGTAGTGGGCTTGTCATATGTGGCCTTTATTATGGCTTTTATTATGTTTAGGAATGTTCCCTCTAGTCCCACTTTTTGGGACGTTCTTATCATAAATGGGTACTGGGTTTTATCAAATGCTTTTTCTGCATCTATTGATATGATCGTGTGGTTTTTATCCTTCATTTTGTTTATGTGGGGAAACATATTTATTGACTTGCAAGTGTTATACCAACCCTGCATTCCTGGAATAAATCCCACTTGATCATGGTGTATGATCTTTTTGATGCATTGCTGTATTCAGTTTGCTATTATTTTGTTGAGGATTTTAGCATCTATGTTCATCAGAGATATTGGCTATAATTTTCTTTCTTTGTAGTGTCTTTATCTGGTTTTGGAATTACGATAATGCTGGCCTCATAAAATGAGTTTGGGAGTCTTCTCTCCTCTTGAATTTTATAAAATAGTTTGAGAGGCAGGGGTGTTAATTATTCTGGAATGTTTGGTAAAGTTCCCCTGTGAAGCCATCCGGTTCAGGGCTTTTGTCTGTTGGGAGTTTTTTATTATTACTACTTCAATTTCACTAGCTGTAATCTGTCTATTCAGATTCTCTAATATTTCCTGATTTAGTTTTGGAAGACTTTATGTTTCTAGGAATTTATCCATTTCATCCATGTTGTCCAGTTTGTTGGCATGTAGTTGTTCATAATATTTTCTTACAATCTTTTGTATTTCGTTGGTGTCTGTTGTTATTTCTCTTCTTTCACTTCTGATTTTATTTATTTGGGTCATTTTCTCTCTTAGTGAGTTTGGTTAAAGGTGTGCAATATTGTTTATCTTTTCAAAGAATCAGCTCTTGAATTCATTGATCTTTCGTATCATTTTTTTAGACTCTATTACATTTTTCATTTATTTCTCCTCTGATCTCATTATTTCCTTCCTTCTACTCACTCCGGGCTTTGTTTGTTGTTCTTTTTCAAGTTCTTTTAAGTGTGAAGTTAGATTGCTTATTTGAGCTTTCTCTTATTTTTTTGAGATAGGCCTGTAATGCTATGAGTTTCCCTCTCAGGATTGCTTTCCAAGTGTTCCACAGATTTTGGATTGTCATGTCCACATTTCAATTTGTTTCAAGGTCTCTTTTGATTTCTTTCTTGATCTTGTTGTTGACCCATGCATTTTTAAATAACATGTTATTTAGCTTCTATGTCTTTGCACATTTTTCAGTTCTTGTGATTAATTCCTAGTTTCATAATATTGTGGTCAGAGTAGATGCTTGATATAATTTCAATCTTCTTAAATTTATTGAAACTTGTTTTGTGTCCTAATATGTGGTCTATCCTAGAAAACGTTCTCTATACAGTAGTCCCTCGCTATAACGCGGTTCACTTATATCGCAGCCTCACTGTATCGCGGGATTTTTTAAAATATTATATTTAATTATTTATTGCGGATTTTTCGCTATATCGCAGGATTTTGCAGTACTAGTAGCATACGTATGTTGTTAAAGTTACGTAGGTTTAAGAGTGTAGAATAAATGTAAGGTTCCTACTTCATGGGGGTGGGAGGGTCTGGAATGTAATACCCACGGTAAGTGAAGGAATACTGTATTCTGTTGCTTTGGAGTGAAATGCTCTGAAGATATCAATTAAATCCATTTGATCTAGTGTGTTGTTTAAGATGGCTGTCTCCTTGTTGATTTTCTGTCTGGAAGATCTATCCATTGAAGTCAATGGGGTGTTAAAATCCCCAACTATGCCTGTATTTCTGTCAAGCTCTCCCTTTGTGTCCATCAACATTTGCTTTACATATTTAGGTGCTCCTATGTTGGGTGCAAACATGTTTACTAGGGTTATATCCTCTTGTTGGATTGTTCCCTTTTTCATTATGTAGCGTCATTCTTTGTGTCTTAGTATAGTCTTGGCTTTAAAGTCTCTTTTGTCAGATATAAATACTGCTACTTCAGCTTGTTTTGCTCTTCCATTTACAAGAAATATCTTTTTTCATCCCTTTACTTTTTGTCTGTATCTTTCAATCTGAGATGGGTCTCTTGGAGGCAGCATATATATGGATCTTGTTTCCTTATCCATTCAGCTGTTCTATGTCTTTTGGTTGGAGCATTTAAGCCATTAACACTTACTGTGATTATTGATAGATACAAATGTGGTGCCATTTTATTGTTAGACTTTTTCCTCTGGTTTTTTATTTATTTCTCTTTTTCTTCTTCTTAAAGCAAACCCTTTAACATTTGTTGCAGGCTGGTTTGGTGTTAACCAACTCCTTTAGCTTTTTCTTGTCTGGGAAGTTCCTTATTTCTCCTTTAATTTTAAATGATAACCTTACTGAATAAAGTAGCCTTGGTTGTAGGTCCTTGCTTTTCATCACCTTGAATATTTCACACCATTCCTTCTGGCCTAAAGTATTTCCATTGAGTAATCAGATATCAGTCTAACTGGCGCTCCCTTGTAGGTTAACTACCTGCTTTTCTCTTGACGCTTTTAGGATTCTCTCCATGTCTTTAAGCCTTATCATTTTAAACGTGATGTGTCTTGGCGTAGGCCTTTTTCAGTCCTAATTATTTGGGACTCTCTGAGCCTCCTGGACTTGTGTGTCATTTTCCTTCACCAGATCAGGGAAGTTTTCAGTCATTATTTCTTCAAATAGGTTCTTGATCCCTTGCTTAATCTCTTCTCCTTTTTGTAGTCCCATGATGTGTATGTTGTCCCACTTCATGTTGTCAAAATGTTTCTTAAGCTCTCATTTTTTAAAATTATTTTTTCTTTTTTCTGCTCTGCCTGTGTGTTTTTTCTTACCTTATCTTCCAAATCACCAATGTGACGTGATCCTCTACTTCACCTAACCTACTATTTATTCCTTCCAGTGTATTATTTATTTCAGACATTGCATTTGTTATTTCTGACTGGTCCTTTTTTAATGATTTCTATGTCTTTGTTCATGCTTTTGAGTAGCCTTATAAACATTACTCTTAACTCTCTATCTGATAAACTGCTTGCCTCCATTTCATCTAGTTCTTCTTCTGTAGAATTCTCTTTTTCTTTCATCTGGAGTCTCTTTGTCTTCCCATTTTGGCTACTTCTATGAATTTTCTGCCTTAGTAACTAAACAAATCAGTCATTAAGCCAATCAGGTATTAATCTAATCAAGCTGTAATTAGCAACTGGGCTTAAGTTCTACAGGATGGGGCAGAGTAACTCCTTCGAGCAGGCCTCTTACTTCCCCTCAGGCTGATGCCACTTGGAGAGACTTTCTCTGCCTGAGAAAGATGGCTTCTACAGTATGGGGAATGACTCAGCACAGAGATCCTGGCAGCTCTTCCTTCAGTTCTCTCCCCAGAGCCACCAACCCCAGACTCTCCTCAAGTGTCTCTAGTCTACTCTAATCGTACTTTGCCAGAGCCCAGGGTAAGTGGCTGCAAATAAAATCTTGTGTGTTGGCCCTTTACAAGGCTCTCTGTGACTCCAGTCATCTCTCCCTGGCAGGCAGAAACCCCGCTGCTTTTCACAACTGGATGTTACCTGGGTTCCTTTCCAGCTGTAGCCTGAGGAGCCTAGCTTGGGGTTTAGACCCCACACTTCTCAGGGGAACCCCCAGCCACTGAAATATCCCTCTGGATCTTCAGCTGCCTCCTGTTGGAGCCTAGCCAGCCGTCTCACATCTCTGCACTCCCTACCAGTCACATTTAGTGAAGGGGTTTCTTCTATCTGTTCACAGTTGTAAGGCTTTTTTCTATCTAGTAGTCAGTTGGTTATTAATGGATGATTTCTCTACCATTTAGTTGTAATTTCAGATTGGTCATGGGAGGAGGTTAGTATAGCTTCCATTTAAAAACTTGGATCTAAAAACTCTTGGATCTAAAAACTCTTTCATTTCTTCAGTTTGGTAAATTTCCCCAAATGAGAAAAACACACACACACACACACACACACACACACAACCATACCCCCAAAAGAGTCAAGATGTTGCTACAGAACTATACTCTAAAGGATAAATTAAAATACTTCAACAGTTTTAGGAGTAACTCACTCAAACATTTTTTAAATTTCAAGATTGAAAATAACAAATATTATCCTACCTTTACATAAGCAGGCTGCTTCTCAAGGATTAAATCTGCTACTTTTTTAGAGACCTATAAAAACATGTAATCAAACAAAGAAAGTAAGAAAAATCCTCATATTTCCTATTACTTTTTATATTTAAAATTTTTCCAAGAATATTCCACAGGTCTTTCCCTATAAATTCTACAACATGTTATGACCACACATATTTCTCTGGTCTATAAAATTAGTAAAAGATGTATAATACAGAGCACAGTACTTGGGCCTTAATAGAAACTCAATAAATGGTCATTTTAACTATTAATGATGAATATGGTTATCTGATTTAAATAACATTCACAAAAGTTTAATCACCTTTAAAGGTTCAAAATTTCCTTTACAAGAGAAACAGGTTAACATAAATAAATGTTTAATTAACTAAATTCATGAAGACAATATCTGGGAAACATATCTCAGGTTTTCTTGGCCAATTCCATGAATAATGTTAATATGCAAGTTAGAATTATAATGATTTTGACCATGAGGTTCTTATTTCACAATTTCAGGGGCCCCTATCAGACTACACTGTGAGATACCAAGCCTAGCACAAAGCATGACACGCTGAAGGTATTTAGTGAATGTTGCTCAAGAAACCCTTTCCCCAGGCCAGCTGAGAACAAAATATTACACACATATTTACACATTGCATTCATCCTTTCCAATCTTCTTAATCTGCTTTGCTTTGTGTGTGTGTGTGTGTGTGTGTATATATGTGTATGTATGTACAGATATATCTATATAGATATGAATTTGTATAGATGCACTAAGACAAAAACCCACCTAATGTTACCATATTGGGCTTTATTAAAAAAATAGATAATGTAGTTATTGTTAGTCTGCACTGTGCCAAGCAGTGCACTAAGTGCTTTTCCTACAGTATCTCAATTAGCATTCAAGCCAATCTGCAGAAATGAGTTACATGCTTCCTCATCTTCCAAATGAGTAATCTTAAAACAGTAGTCACTTGCCCACAGTCCCACAATTACAAGGCCAGAATTATCAAATTCCAAAGGTCACTGTGTGATGGGGCAGGTTCTCAAAAAAATACCACCACATTAAAATACACAGGTGGAGGAGTGCATATTTAAATATGCTGAAAACCATGAGAAGGCAAAAAGATGCCACCATCTCCTGAAATCTAATTCTCCAAAAGTTCAACATATTTTTTTCTATGCAACCCTTTAGTGCTCCCATGGCTGCTATCCCCAGAGAGATCCCAACATACACTGAGACTTCCGGTTGTAAAGCAACAGAAAAAGTAGTAAACCGTCATTCAATGCCTAACAACCAGGTTCTGAGAACAGTGCTGTTAGGCAATTTCATCCTTCTGTGAAAACATCATATAGCTACTAAACACCCAGGCTACATGATACAATCTATTGCTCCTAAGCTACAAATCTGTATAGCATTTTACTGTACTGAATAAAGTAGGCAACTCTAACACAATGGTATTTGTGTATGTAAACATTTAAACATAGAAAAGGTACAGTAAAAATATATTAGAAAAGATAAAGTGTATGTGCAGCACACACGTTGGTGGGGGCAGAGGGAGAGCTGTGAAAGGCAGACATGGAAGGGAGAGTGTATGTTAGGAGGAGGGAAGGAAGGAGGGGGAAAAAAGAAAGAAGGGAAAGCAGAGATTGAAAGAGGCCAAGAGAGATAAAGCTTGAAAGGAGAAATAATAAAAGGGAGAGGGAAAGGGAGAGAAAGAGGGAGGGAAGAGTAAGTAATAGGACTGGGGAGGAAAAAGAGATAGGGTGCCCAGGCTCCCCTCCACCCCGTTGCTCCCAACTCCTGGCCACAGCCTCTAGCAGGCAATTGGCAGGGGTACAGAACGCTTAGCCTCCTCTTTTATTTAAACCACCTAGAGCTAGCAGGGATTTCAACACCTTAGTCCGGTCCAGCCCTTCCCTTGAACATCACAAAGCTTTTGCTTATAATCCATTTTAATGTTATGGGGCAACCACTGTATATGGTTGTTGACCTAACCATCATTATATAGTTAGTGCATGATTGCATGTTCCTCTATCTGTCAGCTATTTTATTAAATTCGACCTTAAATTCAACAGGTAAGTATCGCTCCTTTAGTATTAAAAAATTTAACAAGACCACGTACAACCACTATTTAATCTTCTACAGTATAGTCTGGATTTTTTTTTTTTTAAAGTTCAGCCTAATGTGAGGAAAATACAGAATCAGAAACCTTCACAGCATTAGAAATGTAGGTCTAACCCATCACTTCACAAAGAGATTTACCAAAGGTAAGGAACTTGCCCAATGTCACACAATTAAATAGTGACTACAATTCAGACTTTCTGAATCCTGTCCCTATATTCTCTTTGGATGTCTTTCAACTAGAAGTGGGGACCTTTATTCTAGGTGAAACACACACACACACACACACACACACACACACACACACACACAAACCTCCATCACAAAACTGTGAGTAATTTTGCATGACAAGCAGCCTAAAAGTACTTAGTAATCTGAAAAAATAAAATAAATTTCAAAATTCTTTGATCACCTTTAGGATTCTAGAAGCAAATATATCAAGGTAATGAGAGGGAAACTTGAATAGGCATTAAATTTTAATATACCGGTATATATCATTTGAATCAGTCATATAAAATAAGATGTTTAGCATGTCAAGATATTAGTTAAATCATAAAATCTGAAAACATGACACCTTTCTGCTGTGTTTCATTTACAGCTATGGCACAAAGAAATGTGTTTACTTACTGCAGCTTGCTGTTGTTTCAATTTGTCTCTGTACTCCTCTAATTCTTGCAAATTGAGAACAGGAGGGAGCTTCTAAAAATCAAACCCATTAGAGAAAAGTAAAATACACATTGTTTAGTTTGGTGTCATTACCTGTACAATTCTGACTTACAAACTGCATACAAAACAATATCACATTCCATTTGCATCCATTCCTCCTGTCCTGCCCACTTCCCCCAACAGACTCCAAACACAAAAGCCTACACACTTTTGTTACCCAACCCTCTGGCGCTCCTCACCCAGCCCACTATCTCCACTGCTGCTGCCTCCAGCCTCCAGGAAAGCCCGTTAGTGCTGGCCTGGGAGACACTGCTTCCATGACCTGTGACAGGGGAACGTGAGGAAGTCCCCAAACAGATCTCCCCTCTGAAAAACTGTGAGTAGTAACTAAGCACTACAGTATGACAGTGACAGTTGCTGGAGTACATTCTAGATTATACACTGGCTTTCAGAGGATAGTATGGAGGTCTAACAAAAAACATATTCCATGGTATAGATGTGCAACTTCAAGTTAGACTCCAAGTTTCAGTCAAATAATTGATGAAACCTCGCAATGAGCTGGAGAATGAGTTTGTATGTACTGCATATAAAGTATGTATATCACATTGTATTTGGTTTTATCTAAAACCTAATTTTACTTTTTTTTTGTTGAAGTCCCTATAAATTTAAAATGCCAATGTTGTAAACATTATGGCATAGGGATATTTATCATGACTAAATAATTATGTAAATATATCTCCATGACTAAAAGTCCTACAGCTTTTCTAAACATATTTAGCCAATATAAAATAAAATAGAAGCAGCACACTAACACATTGTATGTTAACAGTTAAAAACCAAAACTACACAAATATTTCCTGGATTCTACAGCTGCACTTAATTTTACATTTTTAAAAATAATTTCATCTTTAAACAATGCTGACAATTCATTTAATCACAATATGGTCATCATAGACCAACCCTGGTATCAAAATATATAACACCCCTAAAAAGCATTCAAATCTCAAATTTGATCACTGAAACAAATAGGCTTTAGATAGGTTTTAATGAAATTTTTTTACCTCTAGCTCATATTTAACAATATCAAATGAATCCGTAGAAAAATATATTTGTTCAATACTATTAATTAGTTCTTGTTCAGCTTGAGGATCACTAGGCTGTTCTCGAAGCTCTCGGAATTCTTCCTTTAAGAAAAAAAAAATCACAATCACAATCACATACTTGTAGTTGTTACAAGTCTATCTGCATGGAAATAAAATAATCATCTGTCTTAACAATCATGAATCTCCTGGGAGCCATTCTAATCAAGGAGACAAACTGATAGAAAACAGGAGAGTTCATGGAAAATTAGAATAACCCAACACTATAAACTATCCATCTACTGAAGAAAAAACAGCCAGTTTCATAATTTAGATTTATTTTCAATTCCTTGTGTACCAACTAGTAATTGAGAGAACTTAGATGTCTAACAAAAGGAAAAAGCAAAGTAACCACCTAGTATCTGTCATATTTACATATCACACATATACACGTTTTCATCATTTGACAACATTCTAAAATCTGTCTTATCACAGATAAACAGGAAAAAACATCTCAGTGACTTTTAGGGCACAATCAGTATTGGAACCCTGAGCAGCAGACATCCTTCCTTCTGCTGGAAATCTCACTGCTCAGCCAAGAAACACTGGCTCCAGAAAAAGGTTCACAACTTTAGCTCTGTAAGTCTATATGAGACCTCCTTTAAAGTGTACTAATAACTGCAATTAATGATATGATTATGAACCTAGTGCTCTGTATTTGACCAAATGCTTCTTTCTAATAATACAGAATGGAGCTTCTATGACTTGACATAACTAAAAAGAGCTAGGCAGACAAATCTCTACCTCTAATGTCAACATCCTTATCCCATGCAAATTCACTGCATAACTGAATAAACCTTCAATTAACTGAGATATTTCAGTAATCCAGATACCCTCACTCAACCACACTAATAATCAAGACTAATTAGCCATATAACAAGTTATTTGATTTTTTAATTCACATTAATCTCAAATACATAAGTACACAAAAAGAAACTAGTATATTAAATCATTTTACAGTCATTAAAATAATACTTAACAAAAACTCTTAATGAACTCTAATTAATTACACAAAATTGTATGGTCAATCAGAGGACACTATTTTCCAAATAGAGGTACCCTAAATTTTATTGCAGGCATAGTTTCATTAAAAAGAACCCTCATATAAAAAAGTAAAAGCTTTATACTTTATATTGGCAATATATCTGTTAGGCTTTAATTTATATTTTAAATTTGTAAACCTATTAACCTCCTCTTAGTAGACCTAAGCTAAAATATTAGAGCAATAAATCTGAAACTCAAGAGAATATTTAATTGTTTAAATTTAAAATGCCAGTAAATTTAGAAGAGAAAGCAAAGTCATTTATAGAAATCAAACCTGCATAATTAAAAGTGCATGAAAAAGAAATGTCTCTTGAGTACCCAAGCTCAACTTATAAAATACACAAAATAAAAAAGGCCAAAGGTACAGCCATCACTGGCTCATCACACAATTAGATACTATGAGTACAGTAAGAAATCAGTTGGGGCTGTACTCCTGGGTGTGGGGGGTTGGCAGGGGTATCTACAACACACTAATCTGTATAGCACCCTGGACAGCAGTGCTGTAGAACAGACTTGGGTTAAAAACCTACACCACCTGAAGAAGGGTTTCCAGCTAGCCTATCCACAAGCTACCTCCCTGTACTGAATGGATAAGTGAAATGACGCTGAGACATCAAATGGGAAGAGAGATCAGAAAATCCTGGCAATCTCCATCCCTAGAAGTCCACAGGCATTTGAAATGGCAGCTTCAAATGCTGTAAGCTGAGGATGAGAATAAGGCCCAAGTGAGTGAGGATATGGCAATGTTGCCACAAATACACACACACACACACACACACACACACACACACGATTATAAAAATTGCTAAGACTGAAAAACATCAGGTATGGAGCTAAGCCAAAAATTTAAATAGATTGCAATGAATGAGCACTTTCATCTTAAATGTATTTATAAATGCCAGTGACATACTGCTACACAGAGGTTATCCATATAGTACATAAATGATTGATCTAAAGGTAAAGATGCTTAGGTTTTAGTTGCAACTCTGCTATTAACCTTGGGCAACTTACTTGGTCTCTCCATGCCTAGTTTGTGTCGCCTATAAAGGACATACATAAACAAACACACACACACACACACACCCAAAATGACAATGAAACAAATATACAAAGCTTAAGAATGTCAAAGGGAAAACATGATTTTACTTATAAATATCTCACAAGTGTACATTTCACAATGTGATGAACCTGTAAAAAAAGAGTACAATCTGTTATGTGTTTCTTTAAAAGGTCACATGTCATTTCTTCCCAGAGAAGCAATTATATCACAGAGAGCAGGCAAACTCATATAATTTCAAAGAACTAACATGTAACACCTGACTCTCTAAGTAACCTGGAATAAGGAAGGGAATAAAACCAAGAAAGGCAGAAAGAGAAAAACAGCACACAAAGTAGGATTCTATCCCAAACAAATGCTCAACACTATATTCCTATAAAATACACTCTCCTTTCACACAACTTAATGGCTCCTGTGTGAAAACGTAAATCTGAATTCACTCAGACAAATTCCATTATGTTTAGAATCCTGACCACCTTTTTATCCCAGCTGCACCAGCAGGCTGTAAGACTGCTCCCGTCAGTGCAGTCTGCTTGACTGGATTACAGTAACATGTCTTAAGAACTGAGTTTCTCCTTATTACTCCATCACTATGCTCTGTGGTGTCAAGGCAAAGTATAGATAATAACCACTGATCAAACTAAAATTAACTGCACAGTTATATTTTTAAAAAAGGAATATACGAACAAAAGAAGGGTAAAACACGTTCTTGTTTGATAGTCAAATTTTTCCACAAACTCTTAATGGAAGATTTATTTCTAAATATTAGAGTAAATATTAAATGATTTTAGGGATAGTTTATGCAACTAAATTAGGAAAAACAGAAGCCATCTATCTAGACTGCATATTCTTACCACAATTACTCCATAATTTTGCCATCACATAAGCTGACTGGTTTCCTATGCTTGGAGATATACAAAAGACTAATTCTTCACCTAAATCAGAACCAAATTTGCCAACCAATATATATGTAAGAGGAAAAATTTCATATAAACAAACTACACAAAAAATGTCCTACAAAAAAAATTTAGAAGGCAAAATCAGGGGGAAAGGATAACAAAATTCCTTATACCATTTTAAAATATGTAACTTTTTACAAATATACAATAATATTAGATACTTAAGCTAAGTTGGGAATAAAATATTTCAGTCTTACAGACTGCTATTATATTACTACCAACATTTTTAAAGTATTTTATTTTTATAGTAAGTTTTATGTCACACAGACATAAATAAGTAAATAATATTTATTATCCTTAATAGTGCTAGAAAACCTCTGTAAAACTTGAAAATTCAAAAATAACTTGTCAACAACTACAGACCATCAAATATGCCACAACTTGCCTGCCAATGGTAATCACCTACACCTAAAATATAGAAAAAGTACATCAATTGTCACCCCGGAGTTAAAGCTGGAGTAAAACTACAATTAAAGTATAAATTACCTTGTGAAGGGATAAAAACAAAAGTTCTTTTGGCAAAAAAGAACAAATCAAGTCTTTTTCCCATATAATCAGGAGGAAATAATCTGCCTACTTCCGAAGTTCTATTACCTTACTTTCCCAGTCAAGTCATATATTTCAATTGAACATTTTTTTAATCCCCACTATGTAAAAATCCTCCACCCTAGGTCACACAGAAACAAAGATGAGTAAAATATATCTTTCCCCTCAAATAATAGGAGGTTAAGATGAATAAACAATAATGATACAGGGCAAAGCAGAGGGAGATACAGACAAAACAAAGGGCATCATATCTGATGGAAGAGGTGGCATTTAGAGGCCATGAAAATAGGTACAATTTCAAATTCGAGAAATTGGGGGAATAAGGTTACATATATAAAGCAAAGCATATGTTAAAACAGTGTAGTGGGGAAGCATACAGTAAGTTAAGCAACAGAGGGTGGTTTCTCACGGTAGAAAAACATCATAGGGAAGAGTGTGCCTGGACATCATGAGGCAATAAAATGCAGCAATTGAGTTTTGTTTTTTTGAACACATTTTTATATATACTAGAACCATATTTTCCCTTACTAAAAATAAAACATATCCAACACATATATCACTGTGCCAGGTGCTATATCAAAAAAGCATAAATAGTCAATATTTTCTTAACACAATAAACAAAGCAGGATTATTTTAGGAAAGTGGTAGACAACAAAGAAGTTCTTCAATATTTTAGAGGTTGTCTTTTCCAGCAGTTACAATATACTATAGGGTTGCATATAATATAACCTAGCATATTTTTCCATTTAGATCATCTCTGAGATAAAGCTACATGAACATATGTATAAAAATGCACACCATAAACATAACTTTACAAAAAATAATGAAAAACAACCAGAAATTTAAGTCAACGTTTTAGCCAGGCCATTATTCCTCTGAACACGAAAACAAAAGGTTTTGTAAGAACTGAGGATTCAAGTCTACAAACAATTGGAGCCCTCAAGCGTAAGCTGTTATTTTTCATTTAACCACTACTTTCAAATTACAGTATTCCCTCACTTATCGCGGGTGTTACGTTCCAGGTTCCCCCGTGATAGGTGAAAATCCACGAAGTAGGAACCTTACATTTATTTTAGTATTTATATATATTTGAAAGCTTTATAAACCCTTCCCACACACTTATAAACCATTCCCAGTCCCTTAACCTTTCCCACTCCCTTATTAACCTTTTCCACATTTTTATAAACACTACTTATGTTCTTAAACATATTCTACACTCTTCAACCTATGTAACTTGAACAACATACGTATACAGTACCGCAAAATCCCACAATGTAGCAAAAAAATCCACAGTAAATAATTAAATATAATATTTTAAAAATCCCGCAATACAGTGAGGCCACGATAAGTGAACCGTGATATAGAGAGGGACTACTGTATACAAAATACCACACTAATTAAAAATACCAACCCAAGTTCAGGACTTTCAATTCTATTCACCTTTACAAGTATAAAAAGTTAGTTATAAATAGCTTAACAGTTCTACTTGCCTTATTAAATTAAATGCTCTCTTTAATTTTGAAAAGTAATTTAACCTAATTTTTAAACCCACAGAACAACTGGGAAACTTATTATCTACAACAGTAGGTTTTTATTCAAACAAAAAGATGAATGTAAAATCTTTGTTTCACAGGTCAGGTTTCAAAACCCCACAGAAAATTTATGAAATAAAATATGTAATGGAAGCCAACTTCCATTTGTGAACTTAGCTTAGCAGACCACAGTTCACATTACATACCTGCATGACAGAACGCACTGTGTAGGGAGAAAGTGGACGAGAAAAGGAAGAAATTTTACACTCATATAGTATGAATTTGGGTTTCCCAAGATAAATCTTATCAAAGGCTCGTTTTTTCTTTTTTTACTGTTTGCATTTCTTCATAGGTCAACATAAAACGTTTTTCTATTATAATAAATTCTGAAAATAGAAATCATAGTCTTCTCCGAGTTAGCATTAGAGAAAAAAAAGTTAGCTATCACAATCTATACAGACCTAAAAGAACAAAAACATGAATTTTCAATATTCAATCAGTATTATAAAAATTATAAAGTATTTAACAAAAATAGGTTTTCTGTTTCCAAATGAAATAGGATTCAAGATCCCAGACACCCTAACAACATACATGCAAGTATACCACATAAATTTGTAATGAATTGCCAGATGTCTGATTAGGTGGAGAAATGGCATATTTTCTTAAAGACCCACTAACAACAATAATAATCCATCAAAGCAGCCAGTTCATCAGTTTGCATTTGTGTTTCGAATAAAACATAGCTTTCAAAGCCTACTGTTTTTCTTCAGTCTTTCAGTGCCATCTAGTGGAATATCGGTAAGGGTACAATTTGAAAGGAGGTTTTGGCAAAATGATTTATAGATTTTTATAAAAGGTTATAAAAATAAGTGGCATTGTCTCCGTCCAGGTTTTAACAAACGTAAGTAATAAGGATAATGTATTTTAATAGCCTTTCAAATATAAACAAATTTGTTTTTTAAAAATATTTCTTTAAAATATCTTTAAAAGACATTGATATAGATCATGGAATAAAACTGATTATATTCATAGAATGGTACTAAGTTACTAACATGTACTAAACACAAAATCAGAAGGCAAATACTCTGATACTCTGCCAAATATTTTTATTTACTTCTCTTAATTCAATAATTATATTTTGACAAGTATTTTCTAATTTATTTTTTATGGAAAGATAAACATTAAAGATAATAGCTTTAGAGATGGAGAATTAATTTAAATCTATCTTTAAAATGTTCTCAACTTCAGTGAACAACATCAAGCTGTTTGCCACATGTCTGTACATTTGAAAGGTAATGCTGAAGAAAAGAAACATCACAAATTGAAGTACAGAGAGAAAAATCCACTGTATAATTCTTAATTGTGTTTTTCTTTCTGATCTCAAATGTCTTATCAAAACGTCCTTCTAAAAAAAAAATACTATCTATTCTGAGAAAAGACACCATAGCACCTTCAATCCCAGTGTCTAAAAACCCCAATCTTTCCAATTCCTTCACTTTCCACACCCAATAAAATTTAGTCCTAAATTCTGCGTTTTAAATGTCTCTCAAGGACTTCCTGCCAAGATGGAAGTGTATGTAAACACACTTTGCTTCCTCCCACAACTATAAGGACAATTACATCTACCTCAAAACGAAAACAACCAGAACTACCAGAAAAATCGAACTGCATGGAAGTCCAACAAACAAAGATAGAAATAAGTAATATTCATCCTGACATGTAGGAAGGGAGGAGCCAAGGAGCCGGGCAGAGAGAACGGCGGTGGCGGCAGCAGCACAAAGCAAGCGGCTGCTGAGGGACACCAGGACCTGCAGAGCGATCCCAGCCCCAGGCCACACAGCGCAGCTCACGGTTCCAACACCAGGGAAATAAAGCCTCATTGCTTCTGGCTGCAAAAATCAGTGGGGCTGGGGCTGCAGAAGAGACTGCCCAGCTCTCAGGAAAGTTCATTTATAGCCCCCCATCCCCTAGTCCTAGAATGGCCACAAACACACCCACTTTGGGAACCATCACCAGGGCAACAGCTAGAGGGACACCAGTCGCATATAGGAAGAGGGTGAAGTGCCTGGAAAAAAGGCAAGTGTTGAGCCAGCGGCACTGTTCCCTCATAAGTATTTTAAATGCAAGGGAACATTCTGCCCAAACTCCCAGAATGCTATAAAATAGAAATGCTACAGAATAAGCAAGTACTAAATAACTATTTGCAGGATGGAATTAAGTATACAAACAAAAAAACTCTTTCTTATATTTGGACAAATATATTCTCAAGTTCTAACTGCAACAGATATTTCTTTTGTCCGTTTACCCTATATTTTTCTTCAATGAAAAAAGAAATCAAAGGCAGAGCTAAACCAATCAAGTAATGGTAAACATAGCTGAGTCCTATTTATATTGATAAGTTAGTGAAATCAAGGCCTTAAAAAAAAGAAAAACCCTTATCTTTAAAGACTAATATCAGAAGGCAATATTTTAGTAAAAAATGCATAAGACAATTATAATAATATTAGTTCTCTTTTTCACATTTATGGTATTAACCATTATGGAAGTATTATGGAAAGGATTTAAAGTCCAGATATATATTTAAAAGGTTCTGAATAGTGACATTTTATTTTTTAATCAGGATTTAACAAATACTCTCAAACAAAGTCCTAAGTCCTAATAAATTCTGTAACTACTAATCATGTAGCATTGTGATTATTATATAATAAATTTTGCTCATAATTCTTGCAACCATTTAAGTAAAATACCTTTCAGATAACTCAAAAATTATAATTTATAAATGAGTAACAAACTTAGTAAGTACTACATCAATTCATTTCTTATACCTTTATCTCTCATGAAAATCACATTAATTTAAAATACAACAGAATCCATTTCTCAGGAGTGAAATTTCAGGTCATCGCTGACTATTCTACTTTTGCCCACAAAAATTAACTGTAAAACTTCATTTTTTAAAAAAATAGTTCCTGTACTTCCTCTTCTTCCACTCAATTTGGCCAATTTGGCTCCACATTTGAATCACCTGGGATCCTTAAACTTTGCTGACACCTGGCTCCACCCACACACTGTGAGTTAATTGCAACAGGGTATGGCTTGGGTGCTGGTAATTTTAACCTGCAGCAAATTTGGGCACCACTGATCTTGGCTCTGAAATATTTAGGCTAAATTTTTTTTTAATCTGTCACAAAGTTTCCTTTCCTATAGCAAGTTCTGTAAACAATCCTTTTTTTTTTTTTTTTTCTTTTACTTTCTATATTATTCTCTCCACCAAAATCGCAAATCTCCAGGATATGGATTATTATTTGACTCACATCTCCTCTTAAAATGAGATATAGTGTCATTTTGTCTATAAAATGCAGAAACTGAACCAGATGATTTCTAAGATTTCTTCCCACTATAATTACATAGTTCTCAAAAACGTCATATCAACAATACTTTCTGAATTATCAAGCATACCTAATGCCCTTCTTCGGTTTTCCTTCTACCCTCCTTATCCTAGGTAGTTGAACCATATGAAATTTGCCAATATTAGACCATTTTAAACCTAAACTAACAGCCATTCATTTCATATGATCCATTCTAATATATTCCTCCTACTTATCCTTTATACTAGAACCTTTTAAAGTAACACAATCCAAGCTAAACTATTTCTTTCTTGAAAATCCCACTGAAATCGCCATTCCTTGTTACAACTTAGAAACACATGACAAGAAAAGAAAATAGAAATGGTTCTACTCCTGAAGATCAAGAATGTCTTTTTTAATGCTCTACCTACACTTGAGTGAGGTAGAGCTATTAAATGAAGTTAATGTTTAAAAGTTTCTCTACACAAGTATTTACACACTGACTACTTAAAAAGCATGAACTGTTTCATTTGTTACTTCTTTCACTAGAATATCAGGAGAACTCACGCTAAGATAATGTTCAATTTTCTTATTGAGGTATAATTGATTTACAACATTAATATCTATTTTCGGTATAAAAATAATAATTTGATACTTATAAATTTTGTGAAATGATCACAATAGATCTAGTTAAGATCCATCACTACACATAGTTACAGAACTTTTTCTTGTGATGAGAACTTCTAAGATTTACACTCTTAGCAACTTTCAAATATGCAATACACTATTATTAACTATAGGTAACACACTGTACATTATATGGCCTTAATTTACTTATTTTATAACTGGAATTTCGTACATTTTGACTCCCTTCACCCGCTGCTCCCCACCACCTCTGGCAACCATGAACCTGTTCTCAATAGTTATGAGCTCGTGTTTTTGGTTTTCGTTGCTGTTCTAGCCCACGTGTAAGTGAGATCGCACAGCATTTGTCTTTCTCTGTCTGACTTGTTTGACTTGGCATTACACCCTGGAGGTTTATCCATGGTGAGCCTAATGGCAAAATTTCTTTCTTTCTTTATGGCTGAACAATATTCTGTTGTATATATACACCACATTTTTTAATCCATTCACCCATCAACAGATACTTAGGTTGTTTCCATACCTAGGTTATTGTAAAATGCTATAATGAACCTGTATCTTTTCGAGTTAGTGTTCGTTTTCTTCAGATAAATACCTAGAAGTGGAATTGCCAGATTAGAAGGTAGTTCTATTTTTTATTTTCTGAGGAAGCTCCATAATGTTTTTCAATAGTGGCTGCACCAAGTTACATTCTCAAAAGGGTTTTCTTTTCTCCACATCCTTGCCAACTTTTATTTATGTCTTTTTGATAACAGCCATTCTAACAGGAATAAACTGTTATTAAATTAAAAAAATATCTATCTAAGCCTCATTACTGCATACCGTGCTTTTAAACCCATATATACTGGAATATACTGTAAGCATTTTCTATGCAATCCATTTTCTTTTTTAAAACCCAAGCTTCAAAATAATTGCATAACACCATTTTTGTTTAAAAAAAAGGAGGGAAGAACCTACACTGACTACTTCATGCAAAATACCTGCAAATTCACAAAGTTTATCTCATCACTGTATTTTCTTCATAGTATTTGTCTTAATTTGTAATCACATTGTTTACTGTCTGTCTTTCCTCTACTTGAACCTAAGTTAAGCTCCCTGACAATAGAGGAGTTTTGTTTTTTTGGAAAAGACGTTTGTCTTTTTCACTGCCATATTATTACCAGTCCCTAGAGAATATCTAGCACACAGGAGATGCTCAACAAATTTTCCTGACTATGTACAGGAAAAAGACCATACATAGGACAATGGTAACCTTTACTGTGTGGGTGATTTTTATAACTTTCTTTTTGGTACTTTTTCTGATTACCATGTTCTCTGTTCATAGTATATATTACTTTTTTATTAAAGGTTATTTTAAAATAATCATTTCAAATTAGTATTTTATATTTTGAAGTGCTTTTAGTAATCTGAAAACCTTAAGGATCTTTTATAATTCAATAAAGTTCAAGTCATCAAGAATTACAAGACTAATTTTAAAGCAGTTATATAAAAAGCATTTATATTTATCATCACTAATCATCAGGAAAATGTAAATCAAAATCACAAAGAAATTAAGAAATAGCTCCTCACACTTCACACATGTTAGGATGGCTATTATCAAAATAATAATAATAATAATAATAGGTAAGTGTTGGCCAGGGTGTGGGGGAAAGGGAATCTTGGTGCACTGTTGGTGGGGCTGTAAACTGGTTAAGCCACCAAGGGAAACAATATGGAGGTTCCTCAAAAAATCAGAAATACAATACCATACGATCCAGCAATGCCACATTTCTGGGTATATAACCAAAGAAATAAGAACAGGATCTTGAAGAGATACCTGCATTCCTATTTTCACTGCAGTATTACTCACAATAGCCAGGATATGAAAATAACCTAAATTTAAGTCAATGAATGGATTTTTTAAAATGTCTCACACAGGAATAGTAGTATTTAGCCATGAGAAAGAAGGAAATCCTGCCATTTGTAACAACATAAATAAGGACATGTTACACTAAGTTAAATAAGTTAGAGAAGACAAATAATGTATGATATCACTTATCTGTGGAATCTAAAAAAGCAAAACTCATAGAAACAGAGACCAGAATGGTGGGTACCATGGACTTGGGGGTAGGGCAAATGAGGAGATGTTGGTCAAAGAGTACAAACATCCAGTTACCAAATGAATAAGTTCAGGGGATTAATTTTTTTTTATTTTAAATTAAAAAATATATATATGTATGACTTAACTATAAAGTAGCATGTAGGTTACGAAAAATACTCAACATTCAAGTTATAGCAAGGTATTGAGTTTGCCATCCTAAAACATGCTTCTTTGGGATATTGATTATTTTAAGTTTGCTATTTTTAAGAAATGAAAGACTGTAAGAAACTTTGACCTTCACTCTAACTGCCTAAAATAATGTAGACAGAGGGCCTGCTTAAGGAAAGCAACTATATTACAGATGACTAAGTTTAATATGAACTAGGTGTGATAGGGCAGAACCTAGCAACACCCATTTTGACCTAAGTCCTCTCAGTGTTCCATTGGTAAAGACGGCCTGTCAGACTGTTTACCAAACATCTGCTTTTCTATCCCAATGTAAATTACCTTCATCCCTTTCAGGTCCTAAGCCACTACTCCTCCTTTCTCTTTAGCTCAAGATGGCATATAAACTTCAAATGCCCCATGTGTCGTCTAGTCCCATAATCTTACGGAACCCCATATGTACATGCATAAGAAGTTCGATTGTTTTCTCCTGTTAATCTGTCTCATGTCATTTTGATTATTATGTCAGCCAGAAGAACTAAGAGGGAAAAGGGGAAATTTTCCCCTAGCCCACACTATGCAGTATAAGAAATTTCTAAGCATGAGTCCTCTAAACTCTTAATTTCAGGACTGACAGCAAACTGCACCCATATCAGATTCAGTCTACTAACTAGAGCTTTTCCACTCAACAGCTTCAATGTTCTCAAAATTACCCATAGTAGAAGGTAGCAGCCCGGCTCACCCTGCAGCACTTGTGATGTTTCAGAAGAAAACAGGCACAAGAAGCTTATATAGATTTCTTAGTGTAAGGCTAAATTTAAGCTTAGAGCATTAATACTGATTTCACTATTAACTTTTACAATTTAACTTTGCTGCTTAGTTATATGTCAATGAGACCAATGGCCCAAGCTTAACCTTAACCTACTCATTAACCCTTGGAGACCTTGTGATCCCAGGCTTGTCTCTCTACCCAGAGCCAATCAGCTGAAGAGTGCACCACTCGTCACTCGGGTGGGAACTCAGGAAGAAGACCATGTAATGAGAGCAACACAAATTCACTTCCTACCACTACTGGAAAAACATCATGGCTCATGGTTTTAAGACAACAGAAAGTTCTTATGCAATAAATATCTAATTCGAGGCATGTACATAATACATAATAATCATTTTTTCTTAAGTCAAAGAAATAAAGATAACTAGGATTTATACCTATATCTTAGTTCCCAATTTTATCACATTCAATAACCTTTTATAACATATAAAACTATTCAAAATGCCTCTATATACATAAAATCTTTTTTAAAAATACCCTTTAATGTTTTTTTCTGAGCCATTTCATGTAAAAGCATTGGCTAGAATGTTATATTTGGAGAGTATATTTGGGTCTGACCTAAAATAAAGGCTAAGCAGTAAATACAAAATTCACTTTAAGGAATAAAGCACCTCAAAGATGTGGGAAATTATCATCCTAAGCAGCTGACACTGACATGTGATGAGAGGCCTTCTGATTGCCAAGCCAGCCACAGAAAACAAACACAGTTTCAAATACGATCCTCAAATTGAAAATCACAAGAGCATACATTCAGAAGAACAGGCTTTAACCTGGAATGGAGCTGCGATTCAGAGGCAGCTTCAAGTGGCAAAGACCCAGAGTGAGAACCAGAAGAGATTTATTTATTTAAAAATGGTTAATAATTCTCCTGAGGGGAAGCCAGTGAGCTTTCAAATAACACCTACTAAATTTGTGAACTGAGAAACTCATCTGCTATCAGGGAATTAAAATCCAGGATATCTACAACTTAGAATAAGTTATGCTTTAGCTACTTATTTAAAAATCTCTGTTCCATAACAAAAATATAATTAACTATGATTTTTTGCTGCATAAAAATATATTATTTCTTCTAATTACATCACATAAATCAGTAAGTTTTATACATACATAACTGCTTTCAGGCTAAGAATCTGATACAATAAACTCTAAATTTATCAAATTTGCATTTTCTGCTTAACTGTAATGAATTATACTGCACCCCAATACATAATGAGAGCAAAAACAAGTCCAAAGCCTCCTGCACTACAAAAATTTACCGACCATATCGTAACAATCATCTGCATGTGGGAAGAAAAAGCATCTGTGAATCAATGAGTACCTAACGACAGTAATAGTTTCTTCAGGCAGTGAAAAGTCACGCTCACACACAAAGATCAATACCTTTCCAGGAACCCGGAGACTCTCAATGGCACTGAGATCACTGAGGCTTTCTGGAGGGCTTTTCAGACCCTTTAATAAAATAAGATAAAAAGAACTTTAATTGTGCGGCAGAACTATATGACAGACCATAACTATTAAAATAGAAATCACCATTTTAAAAATAGAAATTTTCCTGCTTTAAAATATATAAAACATGTTCTAAAAAAACGTATCATTTAATGTATATAGTACTATTATTAAATCAAGTAAGGATGTACTTTTAGTAGTTTAGTCAAAATATTATGATTTGCAGATTTAATATACCAACCGAGCAAATGAAAAACTTTTAAATAATACTAATTGCTTAATTTATAGGTAAGTAATCCCTTGATTTCACCTGATTATATATCACCAATGCATCCAAGTTATACTGCATAATTGAGTCTTAAATCTTGTGCCTCTCTGCTTTCTACCAATTCTTCATCTCTTTGGTACCTGGTACTTTCTATATTCATATCAACTAAGGTATTCTGAAAGTCTCATTGTGCCAGGAAAAATTATCAAGCCAAAGTTAGCAATTTAAATTATCTTTAAAAGCCTCCTTTTAAAAATAGGCTATTCCAATCAGACACCTAAAGTTCCTATGTTAGTCTGTACGTAATGTTAGCAGGTACACGAATGCGAGGAGAGATTTATGCTACAGTCATTTTCATCCTTTACGTGTCCTATACTGGCCCTTTGGTGTCCTTAGTAATGAAAATGTTTGGTACAGTTAGGTTGACTACTGGAGACTCAGAGCAGAACTTGCTTATTTTTACATTTTAGAGATGTGTATTGTATCTCCCTATTGTAAAATACTACCAGTCATAGGTACAATCTTTATGACAAGGCACTCTGCCTCCCCAAAGTGTCTTCCTTTATTCCCAGAATACTCCACCCAGACTTCACTCTCAACCCTTCTCCCTCCTCCCCCCACCCAGAGTTCCCCCTCATTCTCTTTCCCTCTCTCCCTCTCTTCCTTTCCTGCCCCGCCCCCACCTGCCCACACACCACCTTCTAAAGCAGTGGTTCTCAACCTTCCTAATGCCACGCGACCCTTTAATACAGTTCCTCGTGTTGTGGTGACTTCCAACCATGAAATTATTTTCGTTGCTACTTCATAACTGTAATTTTGCTACTGTTAGGAATCGTAATGTAAGTATCTGATATGCAGGATGTATTTTCATTGTTACAAATTGAGCATAATTAAAGCATAGTGATTAATCACAAAAACAATATGTAATTATATATGTGTTTTCCGATGGTCTTAGGCGACAGGTTGAGAACCACTGTTCTAAAGAAACCAATAACCCCCTTTCAGAATTAACTCCTCTATGCAGTCTTCCTAAATCCCTATGCTTCAAAGAACATACTATTTCTCCATATTGTCCATGGATCACCTAAATCAACACCACCTGGGAATTTTTTATAAAAAAGGATTTCTGGAGCCCCACCACAGATCTAATGAATACATATTTCTGGATTAGGAGCAGAAACTTCACTTTAACAAGCAAACCAGGAGAAGCAAATAATTACTAATGTTTTAGGAACCCAGGTAGACATTTTCCAACATAACACTTTTGCCAAAGTAGTGAAGTTTTAATTACTAAATATATCTCTCTTTCTCTCCCAGGCTGAAGTCCCAAGAGAAGGGAGACATCAAGCATTATTTGCCTCTATAGCCCAGCAGCTAGCCAAGTTCCGGGAACAGAGTAAACACCAAAGAAACGAGTAAATTATTCAACATAAGTCCTTGGTCAGGCTCTCCACTCTCCAACTAATTGGAACATTGTTCCCATGGGAACATGCAATTGACTTTAAAATGAAGTTTCCAGGGGAGTTTGCTAGTGTAAGAGAAGCATGCTGAGGATTACTGTCTTACACTGAGTAAGGAAATACAAGTATGTAAATACTCGTGTGTTTGTTCTTCCTTGTCCCAGTTTCTCACCAGAAGTCATCATGAGGGCAGGGCATCAAAAGTGGTAGAGAAGGCAAGATTGGGTTACAGAACTAACTTCTATATACATTATATACATCCACATACATACATAACACACATACATGATAAAGAGAGATCTGGTCAGATCACTGGGAGAAGGAAGAGCCATAGGAGGAGTTTGCTGAGGCAATGGAAGGCAGTCTAGGACAGGATTGGCTGAGAAGCTGAATGCCTCCAGAGCCCATGGAATTACGGATAAGATTTGAAGTAAAAGAAGGGATCTGCCTCTTCAAGGCAGGCATGGGTTCTATCTGGCTGTTGGGCTCTCTTCATCCTCGAGGATACTTGGATGATCATGCTATAGCTGCCTGTGTTTCCACACAGACTGTACTTTGGATGGGAAAGAACTCCAGGCACAGCCTAGGATCAGGCTGGCCTGGCAGAGGGTGGCACGTTTATTCTTCTTTGGGCGTTCTAGAAGGAACAGGCGCTGAGGAATAAGCCTGCCATTCTTCCAAAATTGTACACCGAATGTACAGAAACAATAATAAAAACTGGAAACTCTCTGTACACGCTAGGAAGGTGGGCAGTGCAGTGATTCCAGGAATGGGCTGTGTGGCCTTGAATAACTTACATAACCTACCTGTTATTTTATTCTAATGTTGGTGACAATAACTCAGAGACTGTTTTCACAGAGAAATGCTTTTATCTTATAAAAAAAATTACACAACTATCTCAAGAGCACAACATCTGACGCTCACCTGTATTTTAGGATTATAAATCTGGAATCCTTTGATTTGCAGTTTCATAAATTTCTACTAATAAATATGATGTCATCATTTTTATTATCCCCCCCCTCTGAAGCAGGAAGTCATGGTTATAACAATAGTACTGTGCCTTTATTAAATTGAAAGTTTCACTGTAATCATTAACCATTACTTCATTTTCTTTTATATTTGGTTTTTGTTTTGATAATTTTCTCAGTTTAAGTTTTTTACATTTTATTTATTCACTTTTAGAGAGGTAAAATAAGGGAGAAAAAGAGGAAGAAAAACAGCAATGTGCAAGAGATACATCAATCAGTTGCCTCTAGCATGCCCCCAAATGGGGACTTGGCCAGCAACCCAGGCATAGCCCCTGACTGGGAATCAATCTGGGGACCTTTCAGTTCGCAAGCTGGTACTCACTCCACTGAACCACACCAGCCAGGGCTCAGTTTAAGTTTATACAAAATTCAGCACTTTATTTTTTACCCAAATCAAATTAACACTTCGGACTACTTCTGTTATGTCTACATGAATCTTCAATTTCTATTTATGATATCAGCAACTTATGTCCCAATGAGCTTAAAAGGAGCTCTGGAAATGATCTGTGTTTCCTATTCTTTTCAGCAAAACTCAACAGCCTTTATACTGGCTGCTGCTCTGCCATCCGACTCGCTAGGCCCACCTCTTCCGTCTGACCTTGCAACACAATTCTCAAAAGTGCCACTGTGGACTCTTGTTTTATATCTACACTCACTCTGTTGGTGATATTGGCCAGTTTACAGACCCTTTCTATATTCCTGATGCCTAAATTTTTATCTATACCCTGGACTTCTCAAAAATCCAGACATTTTAGTCAGCTGACAACTTTATCTCTCCATTGAACTATCTAAGAGGCTTTCAAATGAATGAATCTAATAATCTTCTCCCTTCCCTCAATCTTTTCCTTGTCAGCCTTACCAACTTCATTAAATGGCAATTCCATTCTTCCAATTGCTGGGACCAAACCATTTGGTGTCAACCTTGATGCTTCTTTCTCACAGTCAAATCCAATCTGTCAAGAAATCCTGTCAACTCTAAGTTTAAAACATATCCACAGCCCAACCTTTTCTCAACACTTCCACCACTAGCACCCTGGTTAAGGCCTACACCCTCTCTCACTTGGATTACTGCAATAGCTCTTTTGCCTGTTTAGATCTACAGGCATATCTCAGAGATATTGCGGGTTCGGCTCCAGACCACCACAAATAAAGGAGTCGTAATCTTTTTCCTGGTGGAGGGTCTTGCCTTCAATTTGCAAACCACACAACATCTGTGCAATAAAACAAAGTGCAATAAAATGAGGTACGCCTGTATTCTTAAAGCACAGGCCAGAAAGAGTTTACTGAAGTATGTGTATAATTATAATCCTCCTCTGCTTGCTATTTCAATCATAACAGAAGCCAAGAGTGAGGAGAAAAGTAGGAGATTAATGCTGGAAATCAAGACTTCTGACTTGAGGTATGTTTACATGCCTCTCGGTCCAGGTGCTTAAAATGATCCGAGCAGCGAGCTGTACTAGCTGGTGCCTACAGTCTCTGACTGCTCAGGCCTCAGGATCTTAAAGACATCCTGTGACTTAAAAAGAATCTTGCTGAGTACTCCATCTTCCCTGATGTTGATAAGGAAATCAAACAAAACTAAGCACAAATGGTGTTTAACCTTGATTGCTTTCTGTTAGTGTTTAAGGAACAGTGCATCTGTTCCATAGCCTTAAAAGAATAAGTGATTGGATCTCTGTTTTTCTGTTTTTGAATCTATAGAGGATATATAGACTTGTTTATCAGGAAGCGTTCTCTTCAGTTAATCCTTTAAGCTTCCTCTGTTTTAAGTTTCAAGTACATTGTAATCATTCCTGGAATGTGCCTGTGAGCTCATTCCTGGACCCTCCCTGTTGATTAGCATATCTGCAAAATCCAATAAAAGGCGCTTGCACTGCTCAGTGCTGACCTGCCTGAGCGTGCCGCAGCCCTCCATCTGTCCCATTCTGTCTGCTGGAATTACTTGCGTGCCGTCGACCACAAAGTACTACAACAGAGATGAGGTCAGGATGAGGCTCTCTGAGATCTGGATCTCTGCTCTCAGCTCTCTAGTCTCATACCCTGCCTGCTACTTTCTCCTCACTCTCTTAACTCCACCAACGCTAGCCTCAAGCTGTTCCTTAAACAGGCTCCTGCCTCAAGGCCTCTGCATTAGCTTTCCTTCCACCCAGAAAGCTCTTTCCCAGACATCCACAAGGTTTACTTCCTCACCTCCTTCAGGTTTTTACTCAAATGCAACCTTCTCAGGGAGGCCTTCCATAGCACCTTATATAAAATTATAAATGACCCAAATTGCCAACAACGCCGAGGACTCCCTATCCACTTAAGCCCTTGTCAGTTTCGTTCACTGCTGCATCCTCCAAGCTGAGAACAGTGCCTGGTACCTAGGGCTCAATAAACATTTGTTGAATGAACTGAAAAAACAGAGGCAGGCATAATGGAGAAAGCTCAACAGCAGATCTTGTATAAATAAGGAGATCAAACAAAGCCCACTCTCCCACTCTATTCCACACCAAGGTCCTGGGAGAGCAAAAATGCAAAAAATTAAGTTTCATAGATCTTAATTTCACATCTCTTCCCATTAACACTATATTCCTAGCAGTTCTGTAACCTCACATAAAAAAAGCACCTTTGTGTATATGTATCTGTAATACTACTCCATTTTTTCCAATAATAAACAGTACTAAATAAAATTCCCAGTGTAACTCTAGGTAGGACCCTACTTTTTTATACCTTATAGGTTCATGAACTATGTGTCGATAATTATCAAATATGTGGAAGCCAAGCTTTAAACAAACATAATTAGGATGACTTTAAAAATCTGTAAAACTCATTTGACCTCACTTTTTACATAGGATAGTTGTAGCTTTTCACGTGTGTTCTATAGTTTTTTTTATTCTAAGCACAGATTTCACCTGTTCATGTCTAATAAGCAATTGACTGAGGCTGAACTTACCCTTTTCAGCACAATCTCACTACATTTAGGAGACACAAACTTATTATTACGAGACCTGGACTTCTGTATTTTCTCTCCCACTCATTATTACAAAATATGATTAAAAAACAATAAACAACGCTGCTGCACAACGATGACAATATTGACTACACTGAACTGCATGGCAAGCAACATGAGAGAGCATCCAACCTAGCTAAGGCACAGAAGTCCAAATCTAGCATTCCAAGGCAGTTCAGGTGTATTGGTGGTAATAATGTACAGAAGTGCATATTGTTTTTGTTTTTTTTTTGTTTTTTTTTTTCTGCCTATGTTTTCTTCTAGGATTTTGATGGTTTCACCACTTACATTTAAGTGTTTTATCCATTTTGAGTTTATTCTTATGTATATTGTAAACTGGTGGTCTAGTTTCATTTTTTGTATGTACCTATTCAAATTTTCCCAACACTATTTATCCTTTTTATTGTTAAATAGTGTATATATAGATGATATAGATACAGATAATCACAATTTGAGTATCCACTTACCTCTTGAAGGACAGTTAGATAGTTTACAAATGTTGTCTACCATAAATAAAGTTTTTATGGAAGTTGTGTATAACTCTTTGTAGAAACATATACTTTTTATTTTGGGGGGCGTGCTGAGTTATATAGTAAATGCATGTTAAATTCATAAGAAACTGAAAGGATGATTTTCAGAGTGTATGTACTCTCTTAGATTCAGACAAGTAGTTTATGAGAGTTCCAGTTGCTCTACATCTTTGCAAGCTATTGGTATTGCCAGTCTTGCTAATTTTAGCCATTTTACTGAGTGTATAGGGGTACCTCATTAGGATCTTAATTTTTATTTCCCTTGTGATTAATGTTGAAGTCCAAATCTAGCATTCCAAGGCAGTTCAGGTGTATTGGTGGTAATAATGTACAGAAGTGCATATTGTTTTAAAAGTCAAATACCAAAGTCAGTCTGAAAGCATCTATTGCTTCAATTAATGCAACAGCCTGCTTCCAGATTTCCTGCTTTCTCGCCATCAGTGCAACCACCGAGATGATCTCTATGATCAAACACCTCCTTGATAAGGTCCAGAACTCAGTCAGGTCCTTTATTTATCTCTTCACCATCATCATATCATATGAACATCATCACCAGCCTAACCCCATGAGGTTATTATCCCTATTTTAAAGATGTGGAAACAGATGATGAAAAAAGTTAGGTGACTTGCTCAAGGTCACAAAGCTACTAGAGAATGGGGCAGGACCTGAACTCATTCTCAAGTAAGAAATGGTATGAAGCATAACACCAGTAACTGAACAAAAGTGAAGGACTGTCAAATGTTACTACCTGCTTGCTTAAATCTTTTATTAGTCACAGAACTTTTTTACTCTATGCTCACAACATTAACAATATTACTTAACAGGAGTAAAACAGTCACGCAGGATTCATGTATTGTTCACCAGGAATCTACAAATTGTAACCTGTCCAGATATCTTTCAAATTCTAAATTTCCAAATAAGAATTTGACCTGGAATTTGTATTCTTTTTAAATCATCAATAACAAAAAACTCACAAATGAACCTTTCATTAAATGATTATCCTCCACCTTCTCCAAAGTTCTCAAAACCACATTGATTGAAAACTCTAATCTGAATTATTCTTCACATTTTAAAATAATAAAGAATGGCCAGTTATAAAGAAATATTAGAGTTTAAATAAATAAAGCTAAAACCAAGTCATGATCAATAAAAATGGGAAACTTTTCCCACTTCTTGCTTGAAGGAAGCTGAAACATTAGGAAATCCCCAACATTTATGAGATGGGATAAAAGATAGCCAATCTTTATTCATGAATTGTCATTCTGGGGGGGGAAAGGACTTATTTTGCCAAGACAATGATAAAAAGTAGCATTTCACAAAGAATTTTCACATACCTTAGCTTACTGATGACCCTCATAACAGAACAGTGAGGTGTAATTAACAAAATAAAAAATCATCCTCATTTGCAGAAACTTAAGCTACAAGGTTTGGGAACTTGCCAAAAGGCATAAAGCTACCAATTCTGTCAACAAATTATTCGCTGTTTTCCCTCTTTCCTGGTCATGTCTATTGCACAGTCCTCACTCCCTAGCCAGGCCACCTGCTCAAAGACGACAGACAGCTTGGACAGGGGAACCCTGGAAGGCACCTGGGGCTGTCCGTGGTAAAATGGCATATAGGGGGATAAGGGAGACAAAGCAAACGCCGATTCCCTCCCTGGCCTCTTCTAAAGAAATGTTTCTGGGACACCGATACCCGCTGGAGCAGGGCTCTGATCTCGGGGCTCAGGTGAGTTTTTCAGGGCATGCAGCGGCTTGCCGGTACCCCAGACACCTGCCACCGCCTACAACTTAGGTCTCCACACACCGCGGCCCAGAAGGAGAACATCTCAGCCTCTCTCCCAGTGGAATAAAGAAGTGTTTGCTTCATCCTCTGCTACTTACCTGTCGGGTCATCAGAGATTTGATTTTTTGCATGCCGAAATCGTGAGAGCGGTCCCCTGCCGCAAAGAACTAACAAATCACAACAAACCAGCGGCCGGCCAGCCCCAAAACTAGGAAGCCATAGTGAGTGGTCACGTGAAGCTGCCGACCTTCCCTTTCCCTGGGCATGCTGGGAATTGTAGTCTTCCGTCTGCAGCCGACGCCCTCCAGGTACCACATTTCCCAGAAAGCCAAGCAGCCGACGCTTCCATTAACCGTGCCAGCCTTCCTCTGAGCGGACCTTGGCGAGAACTGATCTCTACTTGCTGTTGGTGGCTCGTGGGCGAGAGGAAAAACTAACTCATTAGGTGCCTGGCATTGAGAGACAGGATCAAAAACTGAAAAGACATTGTATAAACCAGCCTGGCATGATACCCCTCGGAGTGTGACTGAGGGGAGGAAAACCACGTGGTCTAGAGAGGCGGGGTGGGGTTACTGAGCCTGACGCCAAGCAGCAGCCACCCAAGGGAAGGCGCGGTCCAAGAGGTGACCTGAGAACTGGGACACCCCAGGTGGCACTGGGCTTGGAACGGAGAGGTGTGGTCCAAGTTGTGCAATCGGCGACTGGTCACGGTTAGGACCTACATTCCTCAGTCTTGGCATCCACTTTAAAAAAGTAGTAAAACTAAAAGATTTAACCCCCCACTTATTTTACTACCAGCGTAATCTAAGGCAAGTCAAGAAGGAAAATATAACAATAAGTACAAATGTCAAACTACAATAAAGATTAAAAAAATAAAGTTAGGAACAAAAAAAGTGCAAAGGTCACTGTAAAGTCCTCTTTTCAACTTATAGCAGTTTAAATTGGGGAACGTGATAGGGAAGTCATTTGAGGCTTAATTTAAGAAAAAAAACTTCAACTATGAAAATACCAGGGGGAAAAAAGCGACCCAGAGCTAACAATAATAACTAACGTTTATTGAAAGCTTTCTACATGTCAAGAACTTTGCTAATAGCTTTTACATGCATTACCTGATTTATCCACACAAGCAGCCTATGGGTTTGGTAACTATCCCCATGTTGAAGATGAGGAAAACGAGGTGTTGGAGAAATTAAGTACTCGGCTAGCATTACTGCAGATGTGGATGCAGAAACTAAAGTTCTGGTTATCCAGATGTTTTAAGTAAAGGTTTTATGTATGGGGTTGGAGAGGGAGTCCTAAAGCCCATGTGGACTAAAAAAGGACCACATACTAAACGTGACAAGATCAAGGAAGGCCTGCATGGCAGCCTTACCAGCTCAGAAACCAAAAGCAACCATATATGATGTCTGAACGCAAAAATTCCTAATTAAAATGGATCGTAGTTGAAAGGACAAAGCCAGTACCATTTGCCTAGCAGGCCTATGACCTTGTTAAACATGACTGCCATCTTCCTCTTCCAAGCTACCTCCCTAGGACTAGAAATTACTGGAAAGCAAAAACAAACATGACTAGCTCTTTACAACCACAGGCAGAAGATAACATGGAATAAACTGCAGCCTCGTGTTTTAACAAACACCCCAACAGCCCAGGGCCCACAAAACAGCAACCTCCCACCCTTTTTTAATCCAATTATAATCCAGTAAAAGCTCAAAGCCCCTACCCCTCAATGCTGGTGACTCTTCATACCTTACCCCTCTCCTTTCTTGGAGAGTGAATAAAAAATTTATTCTTTACACTTCTTTCTCTTTGTGAATTCTTTTACAGCCCTCACCACCTACTACCCTAACCATAGTCCTGGCCTGTGTGGCTCAGTTGGTTGAGCGTTGTCCTGCAAAGTGAAAGGTCTCTGGTCAGGTAGTCACATTCTAGGCCTGTAGCTTTCTTGAGAAAGGTCATTGTTTACTTTAAGTGAGCCTCTGTCTATTGCCTTTTGCACCTAAGATAACACACCTTTGGAATGTCAGAGTAATACCCTTTTCAGAGCCCTCAGGGCACACCCCGGGCACCACAGCATGTGATCACAGAACCCCTCATTGTTAACTTGTTCCCTGAATGCCATGTCTCTGTGCTGTAAATGTTCATTGTTTACTATCACCCACCACTCTATCTCATCCCCTTAATCTACCACCAATGGATTTCATGTAATCCCCCTTAGGTTTCCTCCTTTGATTCTGATGTTCAAGCTAAACTGTAAAACTACCATTCTCTGAAGCATTTTCTCAGTTCTTTGAGATTTTGCTTCCTGGCAATTGGCAGTCTGGCTTCAAACAAACACATAAAAAATTCTCTGTTGGTTTAGATGTTTCTTTGTTGACACTTGGTTCCAATGATTTTTTTATTTTATTTATTTTTATTCTATGTTTATTAGGGAAAAAATAACCAGACCCATACTTTCAAATATATTTCTTAAGACAACTAAAAGAAATGTTAAAGTGTGACACAAAAATGAAAAATATTAGGTAGTCAGTTATGGCAAAAATAATAAATGTGGTTTGGAAATGACTGATGGTTGGGGAACACTAATATAGCTAATTTCAATTTTGGAATTTTATTATTTGACCTCTCAGAGTCTAGTCTTATTGATTTTTACTAAGGAAGTTGTAATATTTGACCTAGGGTTTTGTAAGGATAAAGGAGATGAGGCAAGTAAATGCAATTTATAAATTGTTAAGCACCTTACAATTGTGCTGTATTACAGTCATGATTCTACCTAGTTCTCTGCTCCAACACATAACCCTGTACACACTTCTATAATTGTGCTTAGAAATTCCTTTTGAAATTTTATGTTTACCTATGCCCTTCTCTTACTCTGTTATTGTTAACCACATAAAGAAATTCCAGTCACTTTAGGACAATGCTAGTTTAGCTCTTTTTTTTTTTTCTTTGCCTGTTCTGATTTTAATTGCCAGACAGTTCTCAGTGTGTGGAAGCCTTTCAGATTTAGAAGTTCCTGAAAGCATCAAAAGAAACAGAAACTGCTGATCATATTAGCATACAAACTGTAAACTAAAACCCAGTTCAGTAAACATTGGTCAATTGTCGGGCACAAGGCAAAAGAATAGGAAGCACTTTAGATGGGAAGACACAGTTGTGGTCCTCAAGGAGTTTACAATTTTGTTGAAAAACAAATCCAGCAGTTTTCAAGTCTGAACATTTATATTCACTGGAGGAGTGTGCTATCATTCTGTTTATTGTTCTTTGGGGGGTTCTGTGTTTACAAAATATAGTGATTCTTATAGGCAGCTGGCTCTTGCCTTTCAAATCCATTCTACATGAAATGGGAAAATGTATCCATCTAAGCTGATGAGGCCACACATTTTATTTTATTTTTTAAGTATATTTTATTGATTATGTTGTTATAGTAGTTCCAATTTTTTTCCCCTTTGCTCCACTCTGCCAGCACCCCACTTCCCTTCAGCAATCCCACCTGCCTTGGTTCATGTCCATGGGTTGTGCATATAAGTTCTTTGGCTTCACTCTTTCCTATATTATTTTTAACTTCCCCCTATTTTGTACCAACTAATTATGCTTCTTAGTCCCTGCACCATTTCCCCATTTCTCCCCCTACCTCCTCCCAGCTGATAACCCTCCAAATGATCCCCATACCTATGATTCTGTTTCTATTCTGGTTTGCTTAGTTGGATTTTGTTTTTATTTTTTAGATTCAGTTGTTGATAGTTGTGAGTTTGTTGTCATTTTATTTTTTAAATAATTTATTTATTTGTTTGTTTGTTTTTAGAGAGCAGGGAAAGGAGAAAGAGAGGGAGAGAAACATCACTGTGTGGTTGCCTCTCACTCGTGTCCCCAGCTGGGGACCTGACGTGCACCCTAGTCATGTGCCCTGACTGGGAATCAAACCAGCAACACTTGACTTGCAGGCCGACACTCAATCCACTGAGCCACAGCAGCCAGGGCTGAGTTTGTTGTCATTTTAGTGTTCATAGTTTTTATCTTCTTTTTCTTAAGTAAGTCCCTTTGACATTTCATATAATAGTGGCTTAGTGATGATGAACTCCTTTAGCTTCACCTTGTCTGGGAAGCACTTCATCTGCCCTTCCATTCCAAATGATAGCTTTGCTGGATAGAATAATCCTGGTTGCAGGTTGCCTTTCATCACATTGAATACTGATTGCCAGTCCCACCTGCCTGCAAAGTGTCCTCTGAAAAATCAGCTGATAGACCTATAGGCACCCCCTCTGTAGGCAACTCTCCACCTCTCTCTTGCTGTCCCCTGGACTCTGTCTTCATCTTTTACCTTTGGCATCTTAATCATGATGCATCTTGGTGTGGTCCCCTCTGGGTCCAGCTCGCCTGGGACCCTCCATGCTTCCCAGACTTGTATATCCATCTCCTTTGCAAAATTCGGGTCATTTTCCTCATTTTTTTCAATTCTTGCTTCCTCATTCTGTACTGGTTGCCTGGATTTTTCTTCCTTATGTTTCAAATCATTGATTTGAACCTCAGTTTTCTTTCCTTCACCTTTGGTTTTGTGTGGATTTTCCTTCATTTCTCTTAGCATAGCCTTCATTTCTTCCCTCATGCATTTGCCATACTCAAGCCTATCTGTCAAGCCTGTGAGCATCTTTGTCACCAATGTTTTGAATTCTGCATATGTTAGGTTGTCTATTTCCTCATCTGTTAGGTTGGCTATCTCCTCGTCGCTTAGTTCTTCCACTGGAACCTTGATCCATTCCCCGTTTTGGGCCATACTTCTCTCTCTCCTCATTCTGACAGGCTCCTGTGTGTGTTTGCCTCTGTGTCCCAGGTAGAGCTGTCGCTCCTGTTACATTGTAAGGGGTGGAGCCTTAGGGGTTCGTCAGTACAGGGCAACCTGTTTCACCTTGTGGTGCCGTATGTGGTGGAGGGATCTGAGGGGGAACAATGCCGCCCTCCCAGCACTCGCCCCTTTTCCAGGCACCTCTCACACTTCTGCACCAGACTGGCACCCTTCAAGTGCTGCCCTGGCCATCGTTGCCAGAGTGGGTGGGTCTGCAGACATTCTAAGACTGTGGGAGCACTTTAAACAAGCAGATTCTGCTGAGACCAGCAGTTTCTGCCTCTACCCCAACCCCCACTGGTCTGCACAGTCAGAAGCAATGAGGCTTGAATTTTCCCCAGTGCTGGGATCGTGAGCTTTGAGGTCCAGTGAGGTGCTGGGAATGCTCCCCAGCTGTCCCTCCTGATTTTGAAAACATGTGACTGCGCTTTCTGCCGGCCTGCCGATGCCACCGCTGCTGCCGCCGCTACCACACCTCTCCACCTCGGCCCTACCCCTCCTACCTGTCTGGATGAGTATTTCTTCTTCATATCTTTGTTTGTTGGACTTCCATGCAGTTTGATTTTCTGGAACTTCTGATTGTTTCTAGTTTTGAGGTAGTTTTATTCCTTCTTATTTGTGGAGGGAGATGCAGCATGTCTGTCTACACCTCCATCTTGGCCAGAAGTTGAGGCCACACATTTTAGTAGAGATTGATCCAGAACTAGAAAGCAGATCCAAACCCAGATCCAAATCCAAAAAGAAAAGAAAAAAAAGTTTTTTCTTTTTTTTTTTTTTTTAATTGAGTGTATTTGTTTTTTTTCCCCATTGGTCAAATTTAGGGGAATGGGTATTTTCTGTGCCTAGCTGACCCTAAAAAGGCAAGAAAGCTTTAAAACTTTGTTTTACTCTAATACTATGCATTTTATTTTAGTTTTTATAAACTAAAAAGAAATGGACAAGTCAGCCTTCTAAAAGTTCAAAGGCTGCGACAATAATATTGAAAACATGTAAAGTAAATCAGTGCTGTTGTCTAAATAAACTATTTTCTAATTCAACATACCCTAACTACAGAACATATTTGAGCCATACATGATGAATTTTTAACTGCCATAAAAACTATGACCTTAAAGAGCACTTTTTAAAAAGGTGAAGCATATTATTTCATTTCCATTTTTCAAAAATACACACAAAAGACTTACTTAGGACCTGCACCCTTGCCTGAAGGCTGTTAGTGGTAGGCCAGAGCATCGTAGTGGAAAGTATGGATGGCCTTCCAACAAGTCTTGAGGAAAGTTAGCTGGATGATTGTTGTTTCGTAAAGGAGTGCTGACCCCATTTTTGCAATTGGAACATCAGGTCTAAGAGCTAAATTGATCTGATTTGGGGCAGTAGCATTAGCAGTAAAGTAGAATAAGGGCATATTTCTGATGGTTCAAACAGGAGGAACCTCTGGAAGCTTAAATAAAAGCTGAGATCCTGGTTTAATTAAGAAGATATGTTTCTAATCATCCTGTAAATATCAAAGCAGTGGAAAGATGTGACCTCTGCAAAATGATGTGACTATACATCTTGAGCAAGCGGTAGCAGAAAACAGAATACTTGCCAGAAAAAAAAAAAAAATAGTGACCTAGAAAGGGACCCAGGAAGGAAGATGTTTGCTGCGTAGTCAGTTAGCAACCATATCAGTAGACCCAGGTTTCTAGGAGGCAGCATTGTAAGTATAACTACAGAGAAGTGCACTACAGCACAGGCAGAGGTGGTTGCAATGGCCTCCTCTAACAGCCAGCTCTTTTCTCCTAGGATCTAATTACAACATAAGACAGCACTTCCTTTCTCAGTTCTTCTTAGTCCCTGTTGTTCTGCATTAACTTGTCATTTCACCACCTCTACTTCCCAATTGTTCCTACCATTACGAATTACTCATACGCTACTCCTAAGTAAAGAATGTAGATGTTTGCAATGAGTGTAGCAGACTGTTTGCTTTATAAATCAAGACCAGACCTACTTACGATTTATTAAAACTAGTAAACTATACTGTGACTTGAGAGATGACAAAAAACCCTGAACCTTCCCACCAACCTTTCTCTCTCTTTCTCCCCTCCCCGCAAACATACTATGCCCAGTGGCTCTTTGCTTTGCTTGAAATTTAATCACCATGGACATACAGCATCCCCTCACTTATTGTGGGTATTATGTTCTAGACTCCCCTGCGAAGTAGGAACCTTAAATTTATTCTATACTCTTAAACCTATGTAACTTTAAAAACTTACATATACAGTACTGCAAAATCCCGCAATATAGCGAAAAATCCGTGATAAATAATTAAATATAATATTTTTTAAAATCCCACAATACAGTGAGGCCGCGGTAAGTGAACCACGATATAGAGAGGGACTATTGTAAACTTTTTTTAGATTCAACAGCTTTTTCATTTTAAGTGCAACTATAACTGAGATCAATAAACATGCTCCTGAATAGAATGGTAGAGCGCAGTTCCCCAGTGGGTTATAGGTTAAATGAAAGACATTGATGGTGGGAAATTTCTTATAATTATTAAACACTTTAAACTGTTTTTAACAATCATGTGCACATTTAAAACAGTTGAAGTTATAATTTAACATTATCTGTGTAAACATCCTGATTTCAGGAACTATGTTATTCCAGCAGGTAAGATTTCATACCTACCATCTGCCAGTAGAGGGCGCTTTGTCATGGTTATGCTAGGTAGCACTTCATGAAGCACTTTATGAATGTTTGCCATGACGTGAAAGATTAAATTTGAGTAATTTTGTCACTTATTTACCAATTACTTATTTTTGGTAATATTGTTTATTTAATAACAACTTATAATTTATTTACATAGCACCTGTTATCACCTATTTCAAAAAAAAAGGATATTTTTAAATATAACACAATAGAAACAAAAAAAACTCAATAAAAATTACTCTTTTAAGTTGAGTAAATTTAAGATTAGGAAAAAGTCACTACATTGTATTTCTTTTTCTCATTTTGTGTAGGACCCAAGAAACTTTATAATGTGCCAGCACTGGGTTTGAAACTGGAAAGAGCTTATTTTAATAAAGGCAATTAGAGATTAATATTGCTTTTAAAAATATGAGGGGTAGTCTATGTGAAACCTATAAAATTGCCATGTTACTTTCCAAATCGTGTTTTTTGTAACCCAATATTAAAATGTATATACATTTCTTAAGCATGAACTGAGAATCAGAAGACATGGGCTAAAGAGCATTTAGAGTTTGTTTCTAGGGATACACTTAACAAAAATACTAGTTAATCACTATGCTAGGTTCTGAGGAGTCACAAATGAATTATATTGGTCTGTATTCAAGGATTCCAGAGGGAAAATAAACATGCAATAAAATTGAATTTAATGAAATATGTACTGCAAGAGATATATGTACAAACACATAGAAAGTCATGGTACAGTAATTAACTAGGGGGAGGGCGGAGCTCTTGCCATTTTTCTGAAGCATGGAGAGATCAAAGTGACCTCTGAAGAGGCTTCAATTTTGCAAGAGTCACTTTCCTTGCCTATAGAAGCACTTCTGGAAGAGTTGGGAGCCTTAATGCCAAAAGTGTTTCCACACTTGGATTCTAAAATAACTATCATTTCTTTTTTTTTTCTTTAATTGCACTTGAGGAATACTCTTCCTTACTTATTATCATTGAATTTCTTTAGTGACTTTTTATGGTTAAAAATAATTTTATTGTTAAAAATAATTTATGCAAAGAATTTTGCTTGATTTGAAGCAGGTTTGGTTATAGACTTTTTATTTTACATAGTGGAAGGCTTGGACTGGAGGCTTCTTACAAGAAATGAAATGAAATGAAATGAGGGTTAACTTATAACTTAGTAAATGAAGCAGAAATGTTCAGATTGCCTGCTGCCATGGCAGTGAAGAGGCCAGGCTGAAAAGCTGTGGCCCCAGACATCACAGCAGTGGTAAGATCTCCTCCAGCCCATTGGTTCATTTCCTCTATGCTTCAGCTGCGAAAATGTGACCTCAGATATTATCTGTTGGCATAGGCTTTTCATTATAACTATGCCAGCCCGTAATTCAGTGTTACTTAGAAACACACCTGTGGTTTGCTTTTAAAAATAACCTGAATCCATAGATTCAGTAAAATCTTGGCAGAAATTTCTACTAGGAAATACTATATAGAAAAAATATATTTCTAAAGGTATTTAGGGGCTCTGTTTTGATTCTTTGGTATAACTTTTACATGTTACTTACTCACTTCATGATAATTTAAACTGGTTAGCAGCTCTATGAAATAGTTCAATTTTTGAAGGAATATTTTAATTTCAAAATAATGGCATAGTTTTGAATGATATGAGAACAGTTTTTACTTTTTCAGACTATTTCACAATATACTTTCATTATGAAAGCATTGCGTTTTTCAATAGTCACCCAAAAGGATGTTCTCCTTCATGTAATCATTAATAGCTAAGAATATCTCATGAAATATATTGACAATTACTGATAACTGCTAAGAAGCTGTTCTAAGAGTCATAAGCCCATATTCTTGCAGAACATACAACAGGTGTTCCCACTCCCTGTATCCTTTGTATACACATTCATTCTGTATTCAAATCACAGAAGCAAGAGGCAGGATAGGGACTGTTACCTCACTGCTAATTTCCCTAGCAAATAAACCAGCAGCTGCTGGTCCATGAACCAAGTTGCCACTACGAACCGGACACCGTATACATGGGACAGGATGCTTTCATGGAGCCTTTCAGCAGTAGTGTTGGGGTCCTTCAATGCAAAATATACCTCCTTCTCTTAGGTAAGACACTGGACGATTGTGTTTTAACTGTTTTGTTTTGTTTTTTTTCCAATTGTGGGCTTAAGGTAAATATTTGCTTTAGGCTGTAGATTGACTCAGATAATTGAAGAACAGCTCGGAACCTTTTAAACAATAACACACTTTGTTCCAACATAGAAGCAGGAACATTTAGGAGAAATAAGGTTCAATAAATAGATGGTTATTGTTTTCTTAGAAAGACAATTATTGTCAATAGCACTCATTAAGGAAGTTAAGACATTCTAAAAACCTAGTGAATGTCTTCTTTTTAGAGAGTTTACATATAGGTTTAATAGTCTTCAGTACATTGCATTTTGGCAAATATTCTTAGAGGCCATGAATTTGTGACTGCTTATAGTGAAACTCAGAACAATTTATGAAAACGGTTTTTTCCTGTCTTTATTCAGGATATTGTGGCAAACTATTAGCTCTACTTCATTTTAAAGTACCTATCTTATGAAGTGTGGGAAAAGATGAAGTTCCAAACTGACAAAATATTTTATAAACAATAGGGAGAAATGGGTTTTAAAAGCTATTATGTCTCCAAAATGCCTTCAGCCTTTCTTTTTGCCTAACGTCTCTTCCTATGAACATTTTTTTCTCTACCTGAATATTTTTTCCTCAATCTCTTCATCCTTAGAATTTAAAGGAGTCTTTCTCCAACATGCCCACTGTCTCTATGTCATCATTATTTTCACCGGATGGTCTCTTTTTCAGTCTTCCTATTTATTAGTTTTAAAAGTCAAGGTTAGTTTCTTGTTTACATTCAACATATAGGGATTTTTAAAAGATTTTAATTCTTTAGTATTTTTTTTATTTTTTTTATTGTTGTTCTATTACAGTTGTCCCATTTTCCCCCATTGTTCTAAGTCTTAAATTTTAAGAACAATTTAGATAAATGGGCAATTTAAGTTTTAGTTTTCTTCAGTAGTTTAGAGCGTTGCTTTCACCATTATATTTCATTATAGCAAATGAGATTGTTATTCAAATTTACACCTAATGTTGTATATAGCCCGCATATTTGAAATGTACAATTTGTAAATTTTTAAAAAGTGCTCGAGTTTTCCATATTTGTGATTGTTCCAGTATATGTGTTGTCAAATTCAAACCTACACAGATTTTTTTCTTTTCAGAAAAATCAAACAATTGCCGTAACTGGCTTTTTCTCTTTGCATATTTTTCTGTGATTTGAAAGTATTCTGTTTGTCAGTGCCCACTTATTATTAATTTTATAACAACAGGTAGGACTGCTGTCATTTTATAAGTAATGCTTTTGTAATTGGCTTGAAGAAGACCTTGGAGACAATTCACTTGAGCAATTCAACTTAAATATGCTTTAGAGAAATAGCATGTTCCTAAGTAGTTAAAGCAGCTATTGTCCCTTAAGTGTCTCTGACAAAAACTTACTTTTTTTCCAACTGGTAGTTTGTTGTAAAGACCACAGGTAATGTGGGAATTTTTTTTTTTAAATATTGAATTATTTATTTGTTTTTTCTTTAAAAAAAACTTAAAAATCGGAAGCCCAAAATGTAGTTTGTAAAGTCTATTTAAAGTAAAACTTTATAATTTCTCTTTTCTCTAAATACACAAAAGTTTATTTTCAGTCAACAATAGCTGTGTTGTGCTTGCTAATATCATACATGATGATGGGGAAGCAAATGCCAACTATTTTGAGCTACAGCCAGAGGTCACTTTGTGAAAGTTTGATGTTTATATTCAACATCAAGGGAGTCTTCTGTTTCTGAAACCTAGATAAATTTTACAGTATGACTTCAGGTGCTCTTTGACACTGGACATTCCCTTAAAATGCTATTGCTAAAAAAAATATTTTTAAATAAAATAAAATGCTATTACTACACTGTTTAAGGGAGTCTCTATTTTGGAGATTATTGCTCTAATTTTGATGCTAGATTATTAATGGTAGTAACAATGTTTCACCAGAATAGTATGTCTTATATGCAAAAAGTGTATGTTTTCCTTTTTATACTCAAAAAGTATTAGTTAATCTATAATAATAATGAAATAAATTTTCATTTAAGTCAAAATATTTGGAATATCAAAAGGAAGTTAGAATTTCATCAATTTTTTACCTTTTTTTGAAGTTTATTTGTTCATACAGAGGTTGACTTTCTAAAATCAATAGTTTTAGTCCTTTAGGTTTTCTTATACAACTAGAAAAGAATATCTGAAAAATATTCAAAATGAAGCTAATTTGTTAGAAGTTAATAAACTGCTGTTTGACACATGAATTCATCACATCTGTAGGGGGAAATATAGCAATGGCAAGAGCGTATGTGTCCCTAAGATGTAAAGGAAGCATTCAATTATCTGTTCATTCCCCAAAGTTCACTACAAGCAAGGATTGTATCATACCAATAGATTCATGTCTCCCCTGCAAAATGAAAAGATTTTAGGTGACTGAAATAAAATTTTATTGCTTGATGACATTCTTATAACTTGCTATCTATAATTTAGCTGATAAAAAATGGTGTAAGCAACCTAAGCAAATGACTATTGTGACAGCTGTGCTACATACTCTCACTGTCATACATGTATTTTAAAAATTTCAAATGACATGATATCATATTATTTGATGTGATAAGCATTGAGTATATGCAGAGATATTAATGGTAATATATTATTTGAGGTATTATTATGTGATGCAGTTTCTGAAATGGCCCAAAGAATTAGTTCACCCTCCTTAAACAATATTGTAAGTGCCATATAAAATGTTATTTTCTGCTAAAGTAGTTTCATTTTTACCTGGACTGCAATATTCATATGCAATATTTTATTAAATAAAATTTGCTTCTCATAACTCCAGTCACAGACTCTCTAATCAGTCTTTTCATACTTATGATTCAACATTCTGATTGAAGATCCAAAAGTCACCAACATTTCTGTTCTTGAAAAACTGGCATTCCACAGTAATAAAGTGTTTCCCAACTATTTTCAAAATATTACAATCTCAATTCATCTTTTTCAACTGCAACCACAAAAACAAAAACAAAAAATGTAGACCAGAAAGTGTTTTATTCTTTTCCAAAAAAAGGGGAGGAGGGGCAGGGACAAGAACTTTTGCAATGACTTCCCCAAAAGACAAGAACAGACTGGCCAGAACTGCATTCAGGCTATCTTGAGCTCCATCTCAGTCAGCAATGGTTTCTAGGTTGAGCTGTGAAGTGTGTTAAATGGGCCTGTATATCGATGACCACACGGCTCACTAATGGAGGCAACTACTAAGTTCTATGCCAGTGGCCATGAAGCTTTTCCAGGGCATTCTCAAGGCAATGATGTGAATTCCCACCATGCCCCTTGAGTCCTTGGTAACAAACACCGAATTGCCACTTCATTAAAGCATGTCCAGGTATTGGCAATGTATGAAGTGGACTAAAACCTGAGATTCAATACTTCAAAATTCTTTGTGTTATTTCTAAATTAAATATGGGCCCTTCACTTTCAACTGTAAGGTAACTAACTGCTACCCTGAGAAAAGCAACTCAGAATGTCAAGAACATAAACATAAAGAGTAAGAGAGGACTTAGAGCTCATCTAATATCACCCCCTTTTTGCACAGGAGAAAACTGAGGTCTAGAAAATGAAAATGACTACTAAGGTCACATAATTGATCAATCCCCATTTTTATCCCAAGTGTGTGTCCTTTACTGTGATCTCACATTTGGTAAATTTTTAACTCTATCAAAATATCAAATATAGTAGTCTTTCTCTGCAAATTTAGAGAACAGGTTCCTGATATTCCTTATTTCAAGGCAATTTGCAAGTGATGGATTAAAGACTATATGGTGGAAATGGGATAAAAGAGTCCAAGATGAGGAGTGAATGATGAAACCCTCATAAAATAATGTGCACTTCACGAAAAAAAAGAAGACAGAAACACACAATAAATATGGTGGAAATTACATTTTACAGAAGTTAACAATAATAGGTAGTTAAAAACTAGTTTTTATTATTGCTTACCAGGAATTTGTCAGGACCTTCCTAGCACCAATTTCAATGACCCGTATGTACATGCATGTTGTTTTATGCAGATAACACATGTACTGAAATGAATTTTTTCCTGTACTGATCCCTCATTCAAATGCCCACTGTCCTTCTAAAATCTATGACTTCAAGAGCTTCATTCCCTTCCACCAGCCTCTGCTTCACATATCTCAGGCATCACTGTTTCAAGTCTCAGATTTATTCTCTCATCTTCTTTTTTCTCTCTTATGATTTCCTTACAGAAACCATTACTCCTTTTCTGCATTCCATTTTACCTCCTCCTTAGAATCCCAGCAACCAGTTCCTTTTTCTTCTGCAGATTCAAATTTAATATTCTTGCATTTTCCAGAAAACAGTAGCAAATCCTCCTACCTTTGTAACTTTTGTTATAGAGCAAATCACTAAGATGAATGTGCAGGTACAGCCCATCATCAAAAAAAAAAAAAAAAAAAAAAAAAAAATTACAAGTCAACCACAAATACACACAGAGGACAAGGAGAGACTGTAAGACACATGTTTATTTTTCCCACAGAGTCACCTAACTTTCAGTCCATATAGTCAGTTTCAGTTGAGCTCCTAAGAGTTCCTTCTCCTTCTAACCTTTCTGATCTTCCTCTTTGTGATTTCTCCTCCTGAGTTCTTTGTTCTAACTTCCCTGCTGGCCCCAGGGTCTTACTCTCTGCTACCAGCTAGCCAAAGACCAAAACCATGGAAATCTTTGTTCCCACCTCCACTCTGGGAAGGGAAGAGGGAAATTTACAGTCAGTAGAACTTGATACGTCCTACGTGGTAGGACCAGGCCTACATCTTTCACTTTCTCCAGAGAAATCATTGTATAACAGGACTTTACACCTTTCCCTTCCTAATACTGATGGCTTTTCATAACGAGACTGAGATAAAGCTTCAAGATTCCCTTCCTAGTTAGGGATGAAAAGGGGAAGCAATTAAAGAAGATAATCATTTTGTGTATGAGGAAATTGAAATTGTGAAACCTGATTTAATGTATAATTTTGAATTAATATGTAGCCCCAGTACTCTATTCAGTTTCTTAACAGCATTCCCTGCAAGCCTTAGCCCTTTCCCTTACCTGCCTCAGGCAGCCAGAAAAAATGGCCATGACTTGACAAAGAGTCACAAGACATTTTAACCTAAAGATAATATCTTGACCTAAGTTATGGTTCAACTTCTGAAGCCTAAGATAAAATGACCCTCTGGCTCCTTTAGCATGAATCCGACAGAGGAACGCCAGAGCAGACCTCAGAGTTGTCCTCAAGATCTGAAGAAATGATTTATTAGCAAGCAGCTCCCAACATGACCCTGAAGCTCTAACCCACTGTGTCTTGTGATTTTTGCCTATATAATTTGCTTTTGAGCATTAGCTTCTGGTTCTCCCATGTGGTGCCACACATAATAAACTCTTTCCCCACTGCAGTATTCAGTGTTTAGTGTTTGGCTCTGCTAGTGCCAGCTGGATGAATTCTTCATTTTCAATAACAATTGTAAGATATTTGTTGTGCCCAAATCCCCATCTCTTCTCACCTTGGATTTTTATTCCATCTTCATCCATCTGCATTCTGCTTCATCAAGATTTTTTTTTTCTAGTGCATCATTCAATGGCTACAAACATTTTTCTGCTTCCCTTCATCACAAAACTCCTCAGAAGTGTTATCTATACTGTCTCCAATTTCTTTTCCATTCTTTCTTTTACCTTTACTCTTCAAAATACTTCACATTTAAATTCCTTCCCCCCCTATTTCAAGTATTCATATGATGTAGGTACCATATTGCTACTTCTAAAAATGAGGATTTCGAAGCAAAGAGATTTTAATTAGGGCTTCAGCAACATGTGAGCCTAAACTAAGTAAGACTTTCTTCCCAATTGCAATTACATAGAAATGCTAGATAAAATAAAACAATACATCATGGTTCAAGGTAAAAGATGGGGAAATCTCTAAGTGCCAGAAACTAGAAAGAAGCCTGCAGACATAGCAGTAAATACATGGGCCAAAACAACCCAGGCAACTAGGAGGCCAGGAGCCAGCAGGGCTATGCATTGGGCAGAGGTCTATGCCCAAGGCCCTCCAGGACCCTCATTCCCTCTTAAATCCACTTTAATCAAGTTTTCATGCCTCATATATTCTTTCAGTATTCCCGCATGGATGTCTAATGAGCATCTAAAATGAGCATGTCCAAAACTGACTCCAGATCTTCCCCCAGAAAAGTTGTTCTTCCCACAGTCCTCCCAATGATTAATTTATTAGTTCTCCATTAATAAACAACAACTCCATTCTTCCAATTGATCAAACAGTCTTGGAATCATTGTTGACTCTTCTTGGTTTTGTATATCCCACCTGCAATGTGTCATCAAACTTGTTAGGACCACCAGTCTTTCCTCACATTATCTTTTACTACCACCCTGGTCTACAGTACAATCATCTCATGCCGACTTGATTGCACACCTCCCAAGTGGTCTCCTACTCCTTCCCATGCCCTTATTTCTGTCTATTCTGACAGCAATGAGAATATACCTTAAAAAAAAAAAAAGAAAGAGCACATCCCTCTCTGTTCACAAAATTCATCCCCATTTCACTCAGAGAATAATTGCCAAAGGGTTTTCCATGACCCTAAGAGACATGGCCTGATCTGGCCCTGGCCACCTTGCTGACCTCATGTCTTACCACATTCCTCCTTCTCCTGTCTACTCCATCTACTTTTGCCTCTTGCTGTTTCTCCAACACACCAGCCAGATTCCTGCCTCTGGCTGGAATAACTGCTCATGGCTGATAATGATTTAATGTCACTCTCTTTGGGATATTTGCATTTGGCAAGGCTTTGGCTAAAAGGGAAAACTTCCAATAATGGACTATTAAGCCATTTCAGAAGACTTTGGAAGAAGATTCTTGGGAGAAAGTAGCCCCTCAATGTTTCCCAAATCACATAGTTTGATTAGGATATGATATGACTCAGACACTAATATAATCACAATTTCAAATTTTTAAAGGTTTCATGGACTTTAGAACTAATAATCTTTCCCAGTTCTCCTTTTCCCATTATTCTTTAACAGTCATTGACAGTAACTTCTGCTTTTCCTTAGTTGTGCAATCAATATGGTCTTTGGGTGGAGTTTCTGAAATGCACAAGGTTTCAGAGACAAATATTTACCTCCACAAGTAACCGGTACTAGAATGGTCAGTGTCTAGAAGCCTCTCTTCTTTGAAAGGAATTATCACCTGATCACGTTCTCGCTGCACTGCCTCTTTGGACCGTGAAATGTGGCCCGGGGCCTTTACTGCTTTCCTTTCCTTTGTAACAGGTGCTTGCTCGGGGCTGAAGGTGGTGGTGCCATCACACACTGTCCACGGCATCAGGGGTCAGGCCCTCTACCTTCCCGTGCACTATGGATTCCACACTCCAGCCTCAGGCATCCAGATCATATGGCTGTTTGAGAGGCACCACATGATGCCCCAGTACTTACTGGGCTCTGTGAACAAGTCTGTGGTTCCTGACTTGGAATACCAACACAAGTTCACCATGATGCCACCCAATGCATCTCTGCTCATCAACCCACTGCAGTTCACTGATGAAGGCAATTACATCGTGAAGGTCAACATTCAGGGAAATGGAACCCTATCAGCCAGTCAGAAGATACAAGTCACTGTTGATGGTGAGTCCACTCTAAGTGACTTGGGCTGGGTAGCGTGGCAGTGAGCCATGACTGTGATTAGACTACCTGGGCCTGAGGTCCTGGCTCTCCAACTTTGGGCAAATTAATTAACCCACAAAGCCTCAATGTGTGAGGCCACAAATGACATTAGGTACCTCATGGGCCTTTCTGAGGATTGCACAAGACACGCATGTAAAGGACATTCATGGCGCCCAGCTGAAAATAATCAAGCAATAAGTAGAACATTATTTGTTTGCCTGGAAACTACCAAGTATAAAGTTGTTGATATAATAAGAAGGAGAAAATTTTATTTCCTCAGTAGCAGAATGCACCCTCAGAAGAGCCCTAATTATGTTACAGGAAGACTTTTATTTTGGCACACTGTGTATGGGAGGATGAGACCCACTCAAAGACCGTACGTAAGGAACAACAGAAGTTGTGGGAAATGTCCTCTGAGTGAGAGTGGGGTCAGCTAACTTTCAGACATTTATTTTCCTTATTGAGGTGTTTAAGTGGTATACCTTAAATATACTAGGTCCAAAGTCCAACTTTACATTTTTCCCACTAAACCCATTTTTTTAAATTTTTTAAATTTATTTTTATTGTATTTTTTCCATTACCATTTGTCCCCTTTACATCTCCTCCCCACCCCTACAATCACCACCACACTGTCGTCCATGTCCATGAGTCCTTTTTCCTTTTTGCTCAGTCTCTCCATCCTCTGACCCTCTAAACATATTTTTTAATATTTCTCCTAAATTTTTGTAAAAACCAATTTCACTCCGCCAGTTGCTTAGGCCAAAACCTTGCCCTCACCATCATCCCCTTGCTCTCACATCCCATATCCAGTCCATGATTTAATCCCTCAAAGTATGCAGAGAGTTCCATTGCTTCTCACCACCACCCCTACTGCCCTGCTCCACACTCCCCTCACCTCTGGCTGGACTATCCTAATAGCTTGCCACCTAGCCTCCCTGCTTTTCTCTTGCCTCCTGTGGCTTAAAATCCTCCCAAAGCCTTCTATCTCACTCAGAATAAAAGTCAAAATACTAACAATGACCTACAATGTCCACCATGGTCTCCCCAACATACCCAACACCTATGTGACCTCATTGCCTACCTCCATTTACCTCACTCTGTTCTTCCTAGAACAGGCCAAAGACACTCACACCTCAGGACCTTTGTACGTGCTGTTCCCTCTACCTAGACTGCTTTTCTCCTAGATGATAGCATGGTTTTCTCCCCTATTTCCTTTAGGTCTCAGCCAAAATGTAACTCTATCTGTGAAACCTTTCCTGACCACCTTATATAAAGTATAATTTCACTCCCAAATACGGGGGGGGGGGGGGGGGCAGGCAAATATCTATGTTGAGTTCTTTTCATAGCACTTACTTCCACTCAACATATTCTTTTTATTTTTTTTATTGAGGTTTTTGGAGTGACACTGGTTAACAAAAATATACAGGTTTCAGGTGCACAATTTTACAACATCTGTGCACTGTATGTATTGTGTGCTCACATCCCAAGTCAAGTCTCCTTCCATCACCATTTATCCCCTCTATACCCTCCTCCATAGACCCCTCCCCCTGCAAGCACCACACAGTTATCCATGTCCATGAGTTTTTTCTCTTTTTTTTTCAATCCCTCCACCCCTCACCCTCAGTTAGCCAACCCCCTGACATCTGTCATCCTGCTCTCTATGAGTCTGTCATTATTTTGCTTGTTACTTCAGTCTGTTCATTATATTCTGCATATGAGTGAAATCATATGATACTTGTCTTTCTCTGACTGACTTAAAATTATGTGTTTTTCTTTGCTTATTGTTTCTCTTCCCCACACAAAATGTAAGGTCCATGGGATCGAGGACTCTGTATTATTTTCTGCCTTGTCCTCAGTGCCTACACCTGTTGCTGGCCATTAGTAGGTCCTCAGTGTGTACCTGTGGAGTAAATGAGTGGAGACTAGAGAGCATATTTTCAGGGGAGCAAACACACAGAGTGTGGAAGCAGATGCCTAAAGAGCAAATTTGGGGAAAGAAAAGGAGAAAACTCTAAAGGGAATTTTCATGAAATTCTCCTGTGTAGTATCCTCTCTCTCCCCAAAGTTTTAATAGAACATCCATCACTTGTTAATGTGTAGTAAAAATGGATCTGTTTCAAGAAGTGCAACCAAAAAGCCTTAATAAGTGTTTAGGGAGCACGAAAAGTAAGTCTTCTCGGGAAACTTTCACCTCTGAGTTACACTATTTTAGGCAAATATGTGATTACAATAGTAATGTCTATTCTAATGATGGATTCTCCCCAAACAAGAACTTCAACATGTTATCTCTTTGACTTATCTCGTACTACATATTTTTCCCCATACAGACATATTTGAAACATAGGTTTTCCTGATGTAATAAATGTGCACAACTCATTTTTTTTAAAATCACAATAATGTAAATAAAGCTATTCCAAATCCTTTGTTCTGGCCAGAAAAGATAAAAGATTAAACTAAATGGACAAGCTAGTTGATTGCACCCATCTCAAGAAAGGCTGGAGGCTTCAGAACTACTCAGGTGCCCTGCAGGCAGCCCTTTCAACTCCCTTCTCCTAATCTTTCATATTTTCCTCTCTCCTCTGGGCTGGAGTTTTAGGTCTGTTTGTTCTGTAATAAATATTTTCCAGTAGGAAATTGTGAATCAAGACAGATTTACTTAAGATACATCAACCCCAGTTAAAAGCTTGATAGGAAATTGAAATCTTAATGTTGGAGCCCATCGTCTGTCACTTATGTATCATCTCACTCTCCCTGTGAGTCATACACAGGAGATTATTAAATGCATATCTCTCCAAAATGCTGGAGAGAAACATTGCCAGACTTAATGCCCCCTTCATTTTGCCACTGACTGTTTTGTAACTCTGGACAAGTCACTGTCCTTTATCAAAAAAGTCAAGGACCTCAAAAATTAATGAAGGCTGCTGAAAATCGTTGTGGGTACTTATGTAATTTCCACATTTATCCAACAGTTTTAGAGTTAAAACTCAGGGTAGAAATATATATTCGTTCTTGGAAATTTACTCATTTGACAGATATTATGTGACTACAGTGTATCAGACTCATGACATAAAACTGTTTTCTTAGGTCTTAAAGTTCCAACAAGAATTTCTATTGGACTTGTCTTCTATAGGTCTAATTTGACGTAATCCCAGTAACACATTTCATCCTATTTTCAGATTGAGTTAGTTTTGAAAGGTAGGTGTTGGTTTGTTAGTGACAAACAAAATGTTGCTACAGAAATGCACAACAATTAAAATATATAATTAATTCACTTACATAGAAGGAAAATAATTGATACATATATGATTCTCTAAAACTTTCCCTCAGCTCTCCACAAGTATAATATATATGAGCTTTATATTTTGCACCAGCTGCTCTTAGGACTTAGGACAGATCAAGAGAGGGGCCTAACCATCCTAATTTTGTCTGCTAGAGTATCCCTTTATAGTGTTGGCAAGCATGCCAACAGGAAAAAAGGTAGCTGATATTCTCTACCACTGACTGCATTACCTACAAAAGTTTTCATTAGAAAATCCTTGACAAGTAAATTCTTGATGTGGTTATTTCTGCTGTAAGTGATTTTTTTATAGTTTATTATTTTGCAATTTCCACAATTTTTTAATTCTCTCATTTAATTATTCCCTAAACTGTCTACAGTTACAATGTATAAAACTATAGAATGATTTCCCCAGGATTTAATATTTGAGAGGTCTCATAGATGTTTATTATAATGTCATGGTGGTAAAAATCATTTATCTCTCTTGATACTGCAGATCCTGTCACAAAACCAATGGTACAGATTCAGCCTTCCTCAGGGGCTGTGGAGCATGTAGGAAATATGACCCTGACATGTCTCATGGAAGAGGGCACCCGGCCGGTTTACCAGTGGCTGAAAAATGGGAGACCTGTCCATACCAGCTCCACCAGCTCCTTTTCTCCCCAAAACAACATCCTTCATATTGCTCCAGTGACCAAAGACGACATTGGGAATTACAGTTGCCTGGTGAAGAACCATGTCAGTGAGATGGAAAGTGACATCATTATGCCCACCATATATTGTAAGTTAAAAAAAAAAAAAGTCTTAAGTTTTCCTCTGGGAAGTTCTCACAAGGGTGGGTAGTCTCAGAGACTATTAAAGTGATACAGTTGTAATCACACTTCCTAGGCACTGTCTTATCATGAAATATATTTACTTGTACCACCTTATTTCTTGAAGTTCAAGTTGAAATACTGGCCAGGGACCTTTCAGGATACATTTTGTGACTTAGTGCATTGTGACCTTATTTCTAGTGGAAATAGGAACTTCATTTCAAGAACTCAGAACTATGCGGAAGATTCTAAGTTATTCATCCCCAAAGAAGAAAAGTTGGTCACCTTAGACTAGGAGAGGGATGTGCTTTGTGGCTGACCAAAGGGAGAAAGAAGGTTCCGAGGCTGGCTGTTCTCTCCACCCATTTTCTCAGCTCCATTCTTAGAGTCAAGGTGTAGGAAGAAGCATAGTCAGAGAAGACTTAATTATTCCTCAGTAAGGTATTCCATTTCCCAGGGAACAGTAATTATTTCAGATATCAATTCTCTTTGTTTTTTTTTTTCCTCTTGTTACTTAATCTCACGTACAGAGTTAAGTTCATGAACTCTTCAGTTCATGTCATAACATCATCCCAAACAAGACCCTTCTCTTCATTGATTGTATTTTCAACACAGTCCTCTCTACTCCATAGCACCCACTCTCACATGTTTAATATTGCATTCTAATTTTAGCTTTGCACAGTTTCTCAACCTCCACATTAGTGAATTTTGGGCTGAACAACTCATTGTTATGGGATACATACAGTATGTTTAACAGTAGCCCTGGCTTCTCTGGATATTCCTGATGTTCCCTGGAGTGGCAGAAAGGAGGCAAAATCTCCCCTATTTGAGAACCAATGGTCTATCCCACTGGGTAGTCTTCTTATCAGGTGCCATGTAGTTTAGAGCATAGCTACAACAGCACTATGTACACAAGAAAAGTGACTGATGACAAAGACTTCTCACCCTTGTGGCATGAGAATAGAGGTGTCGGCTGGTTGAACCATAAGGGTCGAATTAAGCCTCGCAAAGTCATAATTCAGTGTCTTATGGATGAACCAGTTCCTTCAGTGAGAAACAGAAGGAAATTTATTGAAGAATGCCAAAGAAGAAAATTATAGTTTTTCACCAAGGAATACCAAAACACCATTCACTGCAAATTATATAAAATTTGTTACGATCATTAGCTGTAATAATATCATTAACAATGGTACTGTTTTTATAGCTGAACTTCTAGTTTTATTAGTATTCAGTAGTTTTACATAAACCTATATTCAGATAACATTCTAATAATATCTGCTGAGAAACAGATTCATAAAGAAAATATAAACTATGGCTACATACATTACTAGCATTGAATTGAAGTGAAAATATAAGATTTGGTGCAGTCTACTTATTATGTGGCCATATTTTTGACTGAATAATGTTATTCTGATATGAATCAAAACTCCCATTCAACTCCAAGTAGTGCATACCTAAGCATTCAAGTTACTTAAGATGCAAGAGAAGTGAATCAATTTTAGGGCTATGTAGACACATCCTTACATTATTCTTTCCTGTTTGGTCTAAATTGTTTGGATTCATGTGGAAAAAGTGTAAAATGCAAAATAAGGTATTAAACCAACCAGATATTAACTACTGAATCTTAATCCCAAGGAACCATCATTCAACATAGTGACAGACAACAGAAGTGAGATTGTGTAGAATCATCCCTTGTTAACTAGAAAACTTGATTGTATTTTGTTTTGAGTACATGCTCTAATTGACATCTGTCCTTTGGCGAGTTCAATGGGTAGCGCAACAGTTATAAGCCTCAGCTGTGAATTCAGACTCCTGGGGTTAAATGCCTGGTTGTGCCCCTTTCTGTGCATCTGTTTCCTCATCTCCTTATCTACACTCTCCCCATTCTGAGAGGGATGAAGAGGATTGAGTGAAATTTTAGGTATAAAGAAGTCAGTGAGTGACACATAGGAAGAACTCAGTAACGTTAGCTCCTTTTCCCCTCTTTTTTCCTTTGAGCCAAAACTATGCCAATACAATTGGCAACATGGCAGCAAGCAGTTAGGGAAAGCCTGGATCATTTAGAAGATACCTGCAAAGAGAAAATTGGAAAGATACTTTAAAATTTTTTTTTCTTCCCTAACCATTACCAGCTTTTAATTTAACATACTTTCTTTTTCTCTATGGAAAGAGTTTCTTCACATCAACTCTTTCTTATATTATCTTTGATAACTTCCTACAAGAAAACAGGAATTATTTTTTATTTTGGCAGAAAAAAATTATAATGAAATCTATCAAGATTGACCACATATTTATGAAGATATGATGTCATAATCTGGTATTGGTCCTGGTGGAATACAATGTCAAGCCATTAATTCAGACAGATAGCTACTTGCAGTTCATGAAATATAGATGCCTTCCAGCTCCAGCTGTAAATAATAACCCAGTAACTATGGCACTTTGTGTGTAGCATATGGCACCGCTACAGGGAAGTACTCTAAGTGATAAAAAAAAATTAAAGAAAAATATAAAGGTCATTCACAGTAAATACTTACCATCTGCTCCCAAGCACAGTGGCAGGCAGCATCATGATGAAAATTTAGGGAGTGTTCCTGCCCAGCCATAAATTGTTAAAGAGAGCAGATGATATGTGATTTTATAAGTCATTTAGTAAACAGCCATTCCTGAGGCAAAGGGTTCATTTCTATTGGGAATTCTCTGCCAAAGGTGAGAAACTGAACCACAGTTCAAAGTCAGAATTATCCTTCTGCTTTCATCTTCAATGTCAGAGGCCACTTTGGTTGAATCACTCTAAATGTCTTCAATTGGATTGCTCATTCCCATGAGTAGTGTACTAGGCTATACCTCAAAGTAAAGGGATGGTCAGCCTGAACTGCTAATAAAAAGGAAATAACATCATAATGTATTAAGAAGAAAACAGATTATAAGCAATGTGTAGCATGCAAAAGATAGAAAGATGGTAGATCTATATGGGAAAAAGGGAGGGAGGGAGAGAGGAAGGGAGAGAGAGAGAGAAAATAGAAGAAAGATGTGAAGATCCATATCACAGCCTGAAATGAGAGAACAGTATGACAGGGGTCTAGTGCAGACACAGGAAAGAGATATTCATTTCTCTTCACTTTAATGCCCCATCTCCAGGTCTTTGTTACTTCAAACTTCTGTGTTTGCTTTCTGAAAGCAGGATCATCTCATATATACACATTGATCTACAGGTTTCCTTCCGATGTCTGTGTGTCTTTAGGAAGCAAATATGTGTAAAGTGTACGTTCCCTAAGTAAATGTAATTCACGTTTTGCATTGTTTCTGTTATATCTCAGCAAGTTTGTTTCCCCAATGACAGATTAGTCAAAAAATGCTGATATAATAGAGAACTACTCTGGGAATCTGCAAGTGGGAGGCTGACTTGACAGTATCTAAAATAGCTTTAGTACAACGTGAATCATGGTGTTTCAAAGGTAAAAAGAACTTTAACAACCAGCCATCCAGTCAACCTTTTAATAGTAAAGGTGAGAAAAATGAGACCCAAAAAGTTTAAATGACTTCTGATTGCTTGATTAGCTGAGTACACAATTGATATCTAATTAGACAATAATTTATTGCAGAACTAATAATATTAGACAAAAAAATTATTGTCATATAGAAAGTTATATCACTTAACATTTTTAGAGAGGCAGTATACATAATTAAATGCATGTATTTTAAAGTCCCAGCTGGTGTCTCTCTCCACACCACGCCCCTCGCCTTTCTTGAAAAGTGAACGAAAACTTTATTCTCTACAAAAATATTCAATAAATAAATAAATAAATTCCCAGCTACGCTATGTAATAGCTGTGACCAAGGCAAAATCAATCTTCTAGGTATCTCTTCTTTCATCTTATAATGGGTATGATAAGATCTACTTCATATGACTGCTTTAAAGATTAAATGTGGTTGTCAACATAAGTAAGTGCCTTCAGATTGCAAATATCCAATAAATATTGATTATGGTCAGCTGAAAAATTAGCACTATCCTGCCTAAACCTTGAAGTATTTTGAATACTAGCCAGGATTTAGACTGAATGAGAAAAACTTATCTAGCTGGGGGATATTTTTTTAATCTCTCTCTTTATTCTCTGAAGAAAGTAATGGGAAATATATCTTCATCTGCAGGCAATCTGATGCTACAGAAATAGCAAAATGCTATAGGAATATTGTAGTGTGAGGAAAACACCATAAGATATCCATGATTAAGTAGTTTATTGATGATCAATGAATATTTGTTAATGATAATAGAGATGTATTTTTTCCAAATGCAATTCTAGGCTTAGCTTGTGGGGAGAAATTTTTAAAATTTTTAACTGTTAAAATGTCATGAAAATATGCACATATAAAACATTCCTTATATCTATTTCACACGTCCCATGTGAAACTATGTATTTTATAAGTATTTGCATGACACATCCTACCTAGCACTGAGAAAAAAACACAATATTCAAAGTATAATTGTCAAAGAGAAAATAGTGGCCATTACCTTTTTAAAATGCTTTGAAATACAATTGTTATTTCAGGAAGATTGCATTTGTCTAACAACATTGCATATTTATCAAAAGATTGCTCAAAAGTTTATCACCACGGTTATGACAACAGTTTGTATATAATTGTATATACTAAGTTTTAAGGTTTCAATCTTTCAAATAAGCCCAGTTGCATCTCAAATAATTATTATTTCCATGGATATTAGAATAAAACATTTTTTGGTCCCTAGTATGTATTGAGAGTCTAAATGAGGACCTGTTTGCCCAAGTTTAACAGGCTTTCATAGAAAATAAAATGCCACTAAGCTCTCCCAAACTTATAAACTATGTCATGATTATTTATGTTAATTCTTTTTTTTTTTTTTCTATTAATGTAGATGGACCTTATGGACTTCGAGTTAATTCTGATAAAGGCTTAAAAGTAGGGGAAGTATTTACTGTTGACCTTGGAGAAGCCATCTTGTTTGATTGTTCTGCTGACTCATATCCTCCCAACACCTACTCCTGGATCCAGAGGACTGACAATACAACATATGTCATTAAGCATGGGCCTCGCTTGGAAGTTGCATCTGAGAAAGTGGCCCAGAAGACCACTGACTATGTGTGCTATGCTTACAACAATGTGACTGGAAGGCAAGATGAAACTCACTTCACAGTCATCATCACTTCAGTAGGTAAGTGTGACATCAAAGGCAAGGATCCCAGTGAAACAAAAATGCATGCTGGACACACTCTATCCCTGTCTGATAACTATGTGGAAGAGAATGTCATTGTGGGATTGCTGATATACTATAAGAAACTCTCTTTCCTGAGTTAACCAAGCCATGGCTTCTATGAGTCAAAGTAGGAAAACCCAAAACAGAACAGAGGAGGAATCCAATTGCTAACTGAGAAACTGGGAAGAAAAAGAGAATTCAATAAATTATGTACTTCTAAATACACATTCTTGCTTTTCTGGTTTTACAAACAAACAGAAATATAATAGAAGCAGGCTTATATCTAGTGTTGCACTAGATCAGATGAATAAATTTTCATGAGTCGGAAATCTGGTTTTCCTACTATTTGACTCCCCTTATCACTGTCTTTCATAGGCTTCCCTTCCTCTTTCATAATTTAAACACCTGAAATTTGTGGAAGTTCTCAATGGGGATCCTGGAAACTTTGCTAAGTCTGTGATATTTGACATTCTCTAAAAATCATCAGATTTTTCAGAAAGTTCATGGAACCACAAAGGTTAAGCATCACTGCCTAAAATATTTATGTCCGCCAAATTCCTACCCTTCTGAGCCCACTCTTCTTTCTGTAGTATGATTTTATTCTCTTGTATGATTTCATTCACTCCCATGATTTCATGCAACATTGGTGCATCCCAAGTCTCCATCTCTGAAACTCTAAAACTGTATGCCCAGTCACTTTCTAAATGTCTTCACTTTGAAGTACCAGAGGCAGCACATAAGTGCAACATACCAAAACCAAAGCATTTTCTTTCCCTCCCCACCCCCAAATTACTATTCTTTCTGTACTCCCTGTTTAAGTTAATGGCCTCGCTAACTATCAACCTGAGCCAGAAATACAAATCCCAACTCAGACTCTTTTCTTGCCTATTGCCCTGCCCAACATATAATCATCAAGTTTATACATTCTTCTTCTGTCCTGTCTCTCAAACCCGTTCTTTTCTCTCCTTCGTTCTTCTTGTTTCTTTCTTTTATTTTCCCTCTCCTTCTCCCTCTCCTGCTACTCTGTCTCCTCCTTCTCTTCCACCTCTGCCTCTTCCACCTTCTTCTTCCTTTACTACCACTACTTCTGTTTCTACTATCAAGTCCTTCCTGGACTTACCTTTGCAAACAAAGAAGCCAGATTCCACTTGGGGAACACCTGGAAGCAGGTTTGGACAGGCAGCAGTGTTTAGGGTGCCTATGATTAGAAGAACAGAACAAGTTTGCAAAAGGAACAGTCATTAATACCTTCTCCATTAATGTCTTCTCTTTCTCTGTCTTTTTAGCTCTGGTGCCTAGAATAATGCCTAGAATATAGAGAGAATCTATACATTTTGTTGACTAAATTAAGCAAGGATATAATCTTTGTAATTCATAGACTACATTTTTCAGTATGCCCATCAAAATCAACTAGGGTGGTCAAATAATGTATTTTCATTAAGACACCTCAGACCTATTGAATCAGGATCTTGAAGCTAGGATCTGAGAATCTGAATACTTAACGAGTATATGTGTGAGAACCACTTGTTTAAAGTGTTTTTTTTCTATTGCCTTGTGAATTTATTTAAAATCTCTTAAAGAACCATTAAGAATAAGACTATCACAAACCTACACATTGATAAAGAAATATATAATGGATGAGGTCCTCCCCAGATTTTTAAAGTTGAGGGTATTCATAATTGCAAAGCTCTCTGAGTATATTGGAATTTAAATAGTGGCATAGTGAGATTTGGGGTTTTTTATATGAAGAAAATACCACACTCTCTAGAAGAGTACTATCCAGTAGAACTTTCTGCAATGAAGGAAATGTTCAATATCTACACTAACCAGTATGGTAGCTACTGGCCCCACTTGGCTTTTAAACACTTAAAATATGGTTATGCCACTGAGGAACTGGTTTTATTTTATTGCATGTTTATTCATTTTAATTTAAATGTAAATAGTCACATGTGTCTAGTGGCTACCATAATGGATGATGCAGCTCTAGAATTTTTCCCTGAATTATGTTTCTTAGGGTCAGTAGATAATATATCTTTATATTAGTTCCTTTATAGATCCCAAAGCTTATATGTACATAGGGTAATATAAATCAGGCACTCATTTATTTATTACTTAGCACCTATTATGGGCCAAATACTGGGGTAGGCATTGAGAATGCCATTTGAAGAGATAATTTCTGCTAACAAGATGCTTGTTAACCTAATTTGGGTAACACTCATGTAAGCAGCTAAAGTGTATCCTTTACTGTCTACTTTACTAGATTTTCATTAAGTTTAACCAGCTTTTTACCTCAGTAGGTAACCAAAACCTGATTTTGAAGCAAGCCAAAATTAAGTGTATAAAATAGTTTATTGGTAATCTGGATGTCATCCTAGACTTGTTCTTCATGCTTATTGCAAGTAAAATCATGGTTTTAATATGTAGATGTATACTGCCTTTCCCACTGCCTAAGCTTTCTCTATTAATATTTAGCCAAGATATTTTCATAAGATCAAAAAACCCCAATATTTGATTAAGGTCTTATTACTAAGATTCAAAGACAGCTATGGTCTTAATATGAAATAATTGCCTGTTGCAAATTCTAAAAAACCTGTTCGACCTGTGCAAAGACCAGACATTTGTTATTACAGTAAATAAGAGGAGCAGGTGCTTATTTTTCAGAGGGATTCAGGCTTGTCAACATTAGTGACCTCTGTGGTTTTCAGAGCTGAATTCAACCCTCAGATGTCCATAGAACTTTAAAACAGCAACCAATGGCAAAGAAAATGAGTCGTTTTGACGTGTTTTGTTAAATATTTTATTTTTCAAAGTTTTCCAAATGAATGAAACTCTGCAATGCAGATTAAGTGTATACCAACCTACAGTAAAAAAAAAATATGAACATCACTTATGATAACCAATTGAACACTTACTAACCATCTATTCTGATGAGCAAACTGTATAAAGATCTGTGGAGAATTTGAAATAATTTTGAGGAATAACATACCTACCTTTGAGATAGTTTTAGAACCAAGCTGTGTTTGGTTTAACCAGAATCAAGTTATAAGAAATAGATGAACCTCTTTATTTTTAATGAGGCAGAGAATATGGCCCACCAAAAAGTCTCAGCAATAAGATGTAGAGGGCAAAGGAAAAAAGAGTAAAAGATGACTCTGAGGTCACTAATATGGAAGAAAATAACAAAGTCAGGAAATAATCAGAAGTTTTATAGGGGACTTTCTGTTGGGGAGAGGAAAGCTGAAGAATGTCACAATTAGCTCTGCCTGTATAAGGCGGTGCCCTCCACCATTGTGGGCTATGATTCACATCTAATTCGAGATATTACTTGATCTCTTTGTATTTCAGTGGAGATATCCAAAAGAAAACAGGACTAATAAGTAATAAAATAATATCTGAATTCAAAGCTCTTGTTTTTAACCACTATATAAACTGTTTTTGACTGACAATATTAATAAGACTGGCTTTTCTAAAAGACGTGTCACATATACAGGATAGTATCTATTTTCTCATCACCTTAACCAATTGTATGCTATATACAAAGAGATACTTTGGTTTGTCCATGATATGTGTATACAGTCATATTAATGAAAAGTTATAAAATATCTGTAACTAAAAAGAATATCTAAAATATAGGTTTTAATAAAAGAAGAGAAATTAAGATAATATATTAGAATCTTTATTTTCAAAAAAATTTTTATTATCCAAATTAAGGATTTCCTTGAATGCAAGTATTCCCACTTACAAATTTTAATGGGGTCTAAATCACTACTGTACCATGAAATATATATGTAAAATGAAAATGACTAGCATTCAAGCATTCACATTTAATAAAGACATTCAAATTATTAGAGTTCCCAAGGTCCACATGGATGTAATTTAAGATTTAGACATAACACAAATGTTTTAAATTTGCATGTGATCCTGAGAAATCTAACATTTTAAATATATATTTCTATTGCACATCTTTTTTTCTATATAGTATCAATATATTTCATAAAAAATATATATCATAAAAAAAGTAAAAGAAGGGAAAATGACCCAAGGTAGAAAAATAAATGTACTAATTTCTTCCATCTACCCAGAAATTTCTCATGGTAAGATGTTCAGGAGCTGTATTTCACTAGGGTCACAGAAGAAAATGACTGAGATTGAACTATATCCCTGACATCCAGACCCTGAGACCTTAGGTGACATCACCATTAGCATCTAGCACAGAATAACTGTGTCTGTCAGGTGGGTCCATGGTGGAGTGTGAAAATAGCACATCCCTCGATATGGCACCTACATCTCCATAGAGACACGAGTTAACTGCCATAATCAACGAACATATTGGATGGAAGGGAGCTTAGAACTCCATCTGATCTAGAAATAGACATGCTGCTGTCTAGTAGCATATGGCTTTCCTGTTTTAGGCGCAGCTCTCAAACAGCCGGGTTGCGATACCATGGATACCACACCTCTTGCCCATATTTGCACTTAATATGTTATTTCACTTTATTTGTTTGCCTAAGGAGGGGGCAAATAGCATTTGCACTAAGGCTTTGGTAAATGAGTCAATCCTGTTTAAATTATGGGGAGAATGGCATGGTTGTGTCCTGAAAAGTAGAAATCTCTCCGAAAGGAGAAAGACTGGGGGTCCTGGAAGTGTCCAAAGCTACAGTCAGGATCCCTCTACATTCCCTGTGGCAATTGGATCAGAATTTCCCTGCTGTCTCATTTTCAAGTTGTGCTTCTGGAAGTGCACCTCTCCTAAGCACACTCACCGGCAGCTAAGACTACCACAGCCACGCCTCTTGATTTGGTCCTTGATATGTTCAGCACTTTTTATTTTGTGAAAGGGAGCAAATTTCAAATGCAGGCCCTTGTAAATCTTTTATGTTTCTGACATAGAATGAAACCGTGTTAAGAGCCGAGAGCCAGAATGCTCTAGAGGAAAGGGGGGCCCAGCAGGAAAGCTCATTTATTCTGAGAAAATGACTAACCCTATTCCCTATCTCCAGGGAGAGGATGCCAGCCTTTGCCCTAGCCAAGGATCTGGGCTGACAGGTGCTGCTCACCACAACATGGTTCTCTGATGTAGGGCAAACTGTCCACAGGGAAGAGAGGCAGGAGGGCAATGGAAGGAGCCTAAAGAAATAAGGAAATAATGGAAAAGAAAATGAGAGGGACCCTTTGTAGAACATAATGTGCAATTTTGGTCATTTTAGGACATATCTATCAAAGGTGAAAAAAATTTAAAAATGATGGAGATCTGTCTTATCTAGTGAAAAGCATCCATTCATTATAGGTTAAGCCTAGAACTCTGAAATAATAACTATTAGTGTATTTACAGGTTTTCAAGGGACAGGAAAGCTAAGACTATACTAAAACATTTTTCTTCAGTTTTTCTCAGGGTAAAGTGCATTGCAGAAACTTGACTAGAATAAATTAACACTGAATACTTTTTTGAGGGATCAGGAGTTATTAAATTTGATGAAGGTAGTCTTGCCATCAAGAAGACAGAGAGTTGAAGCACATCAAGACTGTTGTTAGGAAAGGTTAAAGGAAAAACTGAATATATAGGAGTCTATCTGCCAACTATAGGACCATTCTTTAACCACAGATTAACAGGAAAAAAACTGAACTTGCAGTCAGAAAAAAAAAACAACAACTTACGTTCCAGTCTCAGTTCTAGGACTTAGGGACTGTGGCAAATATTGTAGTTTCTCTGAGACTATTTCTTTATCTTTACCTAATGATGCTTTTACTTTCCTTACTATTTTCATTATTGCTAATGTGATACATCTATACTAAATAAATGGAAAAATGTATTGCAATACATTTGGTTTTATACATACATTGTATGCTATACATCCTGTATATCAGTAAAAATTATAACTTTGTGTGTGTGTGTGTGTGTGTGTATGCACACAGCTTTTTTGAGACTCAGTTACTAACATGCCAATGGATAATGTTCTATTTATATAATAAATTTTATGTCAAGCTCTCTGGCTGCCCCAAATCATATAATATCAGAGCAACAGAGAACTTAAAACTCAATCACTCTAACCTCCTTATTTTATGAATGTGAAAATCCAGACACTCAGAGCCAAGTGGCTCACGCAAAGGTGTCCAACTCTCTGGAGAGAACAATCCTGTGAAGTAGGAATACGTGCCTGAAGAAAGGCTGAGACTTCTCAGAGAAATCACCCAAGGGCTAATGTAGTTTCAAACTAGAAGATCATCTTTCTTACAGTGGGAGAATATAAACTGTTCTACAAATGATTAACAAGGAGAAAATGAGGAAAAACAATCCTAATAATTCTTCTGATGATTTGGATAGACTAGATGTAGAACCAATAAATAGCCATTTGAGTTCATTTTAAACTACCTTGCATTTATTTCTTTGACCCAGAGTTAAAAAGAGTTTAATTTAAAATCTGTTTAAAGGCAAAAATGTTATACAGGTATTATAATCCCATAAAAAGAACATTTTAAAAGCACAAGTCTTTGAATGCATATCAGAAATGTACAAACTTTTCATCTGAGATGGTAAAGACCTTTAACAATGAAGACCAACCTACTTAACTCTTGAAGACTTTAAAGGAGTATGTGAACAGCATTGTATAGGAAAATCAGAAGAGATAGATTGATTTCCATGACTTTTTAATGGGATTTGACATATATGATCTATACTACATTATAAAAGGATTCTGGAGGATGGAAAGGGACAGTGTTTAAGTGGAAAGCCAAGAGAGTACAATAGGTCCACAGTGCAAGAAGGGAAAGATTATGGTTTCCTTCTTATCTTGGCTGCTGGAGACCTCAGCAGAGATTTATGATGAAAGATGCAGAGTGCAAGCAGGGTATTTATTGCTGAGCCAAGAGGCCACCATGTCTTCACCGCACCCACATTCTCCAGGCTGTTATCACCACTGTGGAATAGAAGTGTCATCCCATGACTGTCACTCCCACATTAAGCTAGACCAAGACAGGCAACTTCCATGATTCATTTCCACAACACTATCTGATTCCCACGATAAAATGAAAGACACCTGTTACTCCCATTTGGAGGTTAAACGACTTCCCACTTTATAAATTACAGTAACTCTATGATTAAGCATATTATAGTCTAGAACTCATGTTAACATTGCCCTGGTTAGTAAGTTGCGTTAAAATAACATCCAAGTGAGGCAGCACGAAGTGTCCAGAGCCTGGGGTCCCCCTGGACTCTGCCACCTACTACATGAACTTCTTGGGGCAAGACTCAGCTTCTTCATCTGTGGGAGGGGATAATAATAATTGCTCCCTAATAAGATTATTGCGAATATTTAGTGGGTGAATATGTGTCATGTATTCTTAGAACAGAGCCTGACATATTGCAAGCAGGCCCTCAGCAGATGTTAGCTATTACATTATATCTTAAATAGGAATACTAATAAAAGAAATGACTTGCAAAACAAAGTGAATTTTAGTCACAAGATGGGACTTGAAATATTCTAACAATCATTCACACGTTCTATTGTAGGAATGAAATTTTTTGCTGGTCAAAAATTAGTAAAGTGTATTTAACAAATACCTCTCCTTTTACACTTTTAATTATATACCACCTCCCTAGAAAATTCACATACCTGGATTATACCAAAAGAGTGAGACAGAAGGAGTGAGAGAACAACCTACCATCTGGGGATGTGGTGTACGACAAGATCAAACAGATCTAAGTTAAATTGTAGCAAACACTATTGAATGGCATGAGATAAAAAGAAATGTGGCATGAGCTATTTGCTGTATCTCGCACAACATATCAGTGTTACCCTGGGCAGTTCACCACCACATTTCCAATCATGAATGTGCTCAGGGAGTTCACTGTGTCTTCTAAAATAAGTGCATTCCTTTCATTTCATCTCTCATTCATATTCTCTCTCATTTATATATTTGCAATAGTGTCTCATTTAAGATAAAACACAAACAAGTCAAACTATATAGCAAATTATTAATGTTCAATAAAAATATTAAACCGTATTTGTCCTTTCATTTAGGACTGGAGAAGCTTGCACAAAAAGGGAAATCATTGCCCCCTTTAGCAAGTATAACTGGAATATCACTCTTTTTGATTATATCCATGTGTTTTCTTCTTCTATGGAAAAAGTATCGACCCTACAAAGGTAGGTTAAAATTAGAAAAAAAAGTAATGGTCTTATATATGTTCTAACAGGTATTTACTGTGTTTCTTTCTCTTGATTTTAGTTATAAAACAGAAGCTAGAAGGCAGGTAATGCATAGGTTTCTATGAAAAATTTTTTTCTTAAATACTTTTTCCTCAATTGTTAAGACTGACAGAAATGCCGATTTGTCTTTTAGGCCAGAAACAGAATACAGAAAAGCACAAACATTTTCAGGTAATGGCCAAGCTGAAAGAAGCTATTATTAATGTAATGTACATTAATTAATGTTTTTGGTATTATTTTATATAATGTAATATTGATATAATAGAATTCACACAAGCTAATATTGATATAATACTAAAAATCCCTTACCTTTGAATAGTGCCTTCACTTTATAGAGTACTATCCCTTGCATTGATTTTATGAATGTCACACAAATCTGGAAGATAAGCACTCTTAAGAGTGAAAAGCACTCAACTCCATTTTAGCAGCAAGAGAATGAAGGCTCAGAGAGATTAAATTTCTTGCCCGTGGTCACTGAGTTCTGCTGAATCCTATTCCATTGACCCTAGTGTTATTTTTAAAATGCCCAGGGTTCCCTCACTTTGTTGCTTCTTCGTCCCCAGTTTGCTCCTCATTGCCATCACCACTGACTTCCTACTGAGTTGTTGTAAGTTAACAATGGGACTTGGAGTCACACAGAGCTGGTTTTAGTTCCACATATGCCACTTTCCCCCAATGTCACCTTGGGAAAATTATTTTTCCTGACCTCAACTTCCTCATCTATGTAATAAAGATACTAACTTCCCCTCAGGGTTGCTAAGAGCATTAAATACATGATGTGGGTGGAGTGCCTTATATGATGCCTGGGTGCTTAGTAAACATGGGCTCCTTCCTCTTACCTCATTGGCACTGGGAAAGCCCCAGAGAGACCATCTGGTTACTCCTAACCACCCCACTCCTGTCACTTTTCTGATGAGAGTTTAGTGATCTTGACATTGTTTTGCGTTATATTTTGTATATATGGGCAGCTATAGTTACTTATTTATTCTTATTAGTCCTGGTGGTCTCAGTTAGATCTAGCAGGGTGCAGTAGATATTATGAGTGGGTTAAGAGCTGCTGTGACTGCCAGGCTGAAGCCTTGGTGGCTGTAAATCTCTGGTAACTGAGAATTACAAAGGATGAGCCAGCCCATATGTGTCTATTTGAATATATAATACACTGTTCCCACATCAGGTTTTAAGAATAATTGTCCCAACTCAGTTTCTGTTCTCAGCTTCTGAAGGAGTGATTTCCAGCACTGCTTAGTGGCAATAAGAGTAAAGGGCATTAGGAAATGTTAAACTGATTTCATACACCCATCTGAAGAGAATAGTAAAAATAAGTTTTACAAAGGCTTAAAAACAATGATAACAAGTGGAGGCATTTGGTTTATAAGTAGTATTTGTTTTCCATTTCAGGTCACGAAGATGCCTTGGACGACTTCGGAATATATGAATTTGTTGCTTTTCCAGATGCTTCTGGTGTTCCCAGGGTTCGTTTCCCTAGTGGCTGATTAGCAAAGAAGTAGAATTCTGCTTCACCAGAGGTGTAAGCAGCACTCATTGAAGCACTTGGGCAGTGTGGTCAGAAGGCTGCATTACTATGGGCAGGGCTTATTCACTCTGAATGGCATTGCTGAATCTTTCTTAGACTTTATAAATAAGGCTAACACAAATAAGGAAGTTACACTAATTCATAAACATTTTTTGCCTGGTAAGCCCAGTGAAGAGAGAACTGAGTGGAAGGTCAGGAGAACTGAATAGAGAATGAGGAGACTGCTTTAAATCATTGTGCATCACTTCAATGACTGCAGCCTGTCATTTCACCGAACTCTCTCTGTTCCTCAGCTTCCCCTTCATTTCCCCCTCACATCTCTTGAGGACATTGCAAGACAGCTGATCATGCCCCTGAAGGTACCTTATGCCCTTCATAAGAAAGGTATCATAAAAACTCAAAATATGCAGACACACATATTCATTTTTATCCTAAAGGTGCATGAGATGTGAGAGGGGGAGCTTTAACACAGTTGAAGCCTTTTTTTTCTTTTTTTCTTTGTCATCCTGCAAAGACAAGGTCTTTTATAGACATGCAGAATGTTTCTCTGAGCTATTCAGCTCAGATTTGTGTAGAACCAATCTTTTCTCAGCTTCCTTATTCCTCTATGATAGTTCACTTAGGAAGGGGCCATAAACAGACTACTTGCTTCTGGGTGTTTTAAAACTATTTGTTGTTAGGGATGGTTGCCTTATTTGTTCAGAGATTTCTATCAATGCAAGGTTCATCCACTACGTGCCCAGGCCACAGATTTTATTTCAAAACTGCCATGTGAGTAATGGAGGGGCACTGATCAGATTTCATCCTCCTAAGGGTGAGTCAGTAGCACCAGGACCCTCGTCAGAGTCAAAGGGCGGGACTGCATTGCAAAAGCAGACAGGATTGACTGACCCTTCGCTTCTACAACCAAGAAGACAAAAACAAATATTTGCTGGATCTGTTATTTCAAACAGCTTCCCACCATGGCAGAAAGCACTCTTTTTAGGTGTGGCTTTTAAATAAATAGGAGAGCAGAAAACTAAAGAACTGATAAGACTTGGAACTGAATTTTTGAAGTAGGGAGTTTATTTTAAATCAGGCAGTTTTCAATTCCCAGAAACTCACTAGATAAGAGTGAGATATATATGGGAAACTTTACATTTAGTCTTGTGGCTAGTCAGTACCCAGTTTGAAGATTTTATTGGGAGGACCTCTTTTTGCTGGAAGTGCTACAATCATTAAGAACATGAGGCAGACATCAGTAGATGAGTGGATTAAAAAGCTGTGGCACATTTATACACTGGAATACTACACAGCAGAAAAAAGAAGGAATTCCTACCTTTTGCATCAGCATGGATGGAACTGGAGACTATTATGCTAAGGGCAATATGCCGGGCAATGAAAGACAAATGCCATATGGTGTAATATATAACTGGAAGCTAAAGAACAAAATAAATTAACAAACAAAGTAGAATGAGAGGCACAGAAACAAGGAACAGACTGACAGCTGAAAGAGAAGGGAGGGAGGGTGGGACTGATTGCAAAACAGGTAAAAGGATTAGACAAAAATGTATATACATCACCCATGGACATGAACAACGGTGTGGGGATTGACTGTGAGAAGGAAGACTAGGGAAGGGGCAAAGGGAAAATTGGGACAACTGTAATAGCATAAACAATTTAAAAAAGAACATGAGGCAGAGAAATGAGTGCTTTCATTACATATCAAAAGCCCGGCTTATTTCTGTCATAAGTAGAAAAACTGAATTTGGAGCTATGCCCATCTTCAAAGCTGAAAACTCCTCAGCAATCAGCTGGGGTTTTGCGCTGGTGCCAGGTGCTTTGGGAAGAAGTGAGAAATCAACACCAACAACCGCAGGAGGAGGAGGAGAAGGATGAGGACCGGACCATATGTGTGACGAGGGGCCAGAACGGCAATTATGTGTGAAGATCAGCAGCAAAATGCAATGGCTTGGAGAAGAACAGGAGAAATAATAATAAGACCAAGACCTAAAAATTGAAATTAATAAGGGAAATAAATTGAAATACTAACTGTTTGTTTTAAAAAGTCAGAATCATCTCCCACCGGGTTATGGTACAGATTAAATACTCCTCCTCCTCGCTAGAGTACATTTCACTGTCCACTGAGTACCTCTTTCCGAAGTTGGACAGAAAGCAATGGCATGAAGTGAACAAATGTATTACTTGTTGTCAGCTCCAGTATAGGCTTAGGTGAGTTAGTTATCATCTATAGATTGCTTTTATCATAGCCCCTGAACACCTCCACACCAAAGAAAATCAAGAGTTGATCTCAAGTACAACCTGTAAACCAAAATCTCCCTGACACAAAAATGAGAAGACAAATCACATCTTCTAGGACTGCTCATGACAGCTTTAGCAAGCAGAACAAAAACAAGCAGCTTCCAGAAAAACATCAAGTTAAGATGTCCCAGTATAACCTAGCAAGCCACACTAGGGTGAGGTAAAGAACTTTCAGGTGATTTATCAAAGGCCAGCCGTCCTCTAGGTGGAGCTACATAAAGGATAGAAAGTGATCAGAAATAGGATGAAAATAGGAGTCCTGGAAAAAGAGGGGAACCAGACGTTAGCTAAATAATTGGAAGGCAGTGTTCACAGGAAGGAAAAAATATTAAATACAAGGAATAGGAGTTAATAAAACATGAATTCCAGTTTCAATAAAATACATGTTGGTTTTTTACCAGACAGAAATATACTACTATACTTCCCACATTCATCCAAGCCTTTAGTGTTTAGAGCCCATTACTACATGCAAATCAAGACATCTCCCTTTCTGGATTCTGTACTTGTTGGAGCTACCTTTACTAACTTGAAATGTGGTGAGGGCTTTTGTCTTTCTTTTCAACCATCCTTGCACACATAATTGGCAAATGGCGTAAACAGGCAATTGAGATGTAATAAAAAAGAAAATAACATATGTTCTCTGATTCTAAACTGCCCTGATATCTTCTCTTTTGCCATTTTTTCTTTGTATTGTATTTCCTTTACAGTACTGCCAAGGTTTTTTCTTAAGAAAAAAATGATTGCTTTGTCAAATAGTACTCTTCTGACCTCATAGCTGTGTTGCTACACTAAACACTCTAGGGGAAGTGCAGGAACTGCAGCAAAGAGGAAATGAACATTTGTAGGGAAGATAAACAGTTCTGATTTTCATTGCTATTTCCCATTGTTTTCAACTGTGCAGCGTAGTGGAAATACTATTTACTAGTCTGTTAATGTTTTTAAATGTGCTACATTTTCTAGATGCCCAATAGGTCTGTTCCAGCCTCTGATGGTGTATCAGGGCAAGATGTGCACTACACGATTTATGAAGTTATTCAGCACATCCCTGCCCAACAGCAAGACCATCCAGAGTAAGTATGATCTTGCTTCGGTGATGCTACCTTGGAGGGGCTTGGCATTCAGCCCCCTGCTTTCCCCAGAATTTTTATAAGGCTCAGAAGAAAAAAATTAAAATGATAAATTACAGCTTCTGTACATAGCTCCCCACCTGAAAATAATCTTAAGAAACACACAGGCAAACACACAAGTATCTCCTGGGGCCGTGCCCTTGGGCTAGTGAATGAAATGGAGAGCTCCAGAATCCAGCATTTCCCCCCAAGTGGATCCACAGCCAGGTATGAAAGCCATTTTCAGCCCAGTGTTCAAGTCACTTTGGTTATCTTGATTTTCCAGTGGCCAATGGTCTGTTGCTATAAATAGGACCAGGAAAACAATAATAAAATAACCTGCAAAATGTGCTCAACACTGTCACCACCCAAATGCCTCACTTCTTACAGATTCAAAGCAGTCTACTCCCAGGTGAACAGAAGCACAGTGAGGACTGCCTCCCACTGAGAGCATCAAACCTTAGCTCAGGCCAGTGCCAGGAGACTACTTATCCAGGTAACCTCAGGACTAACACTGAGGGGTCACCAACCTTCCCAGCCTCAGAGAAACGAAACCTCCAGCCCCCTGAAATAGTGAAATGAACTTCCCTTTTTTTGGTGAGCTGTAGCTGCCTGCAGGCATAACCGGGGCAAATCATCTCCCATCATTTCTTTCTGTGTCATTTATTGACTTTGAAAAGAGCATCAATAACCACACACAGGAACTTCCCCTCTGGCAAAAGAAACTGGTCTAGCAAAGCAATTCATGCATACCTCTGGGTAAATACCAAAAATAACAGCTAGCAGTGGATGACTGCATGGGAAATCACCCTACAGGGAGGAGACCCAGCCCTGGGAAGCAACGCAGTCAGCTAAGGGCTAAGTAAGTGGCAAGGGCACCTCTGAGGACCCAGTAACCGCAGGCCTTGTCCCAGGGAGCCTGGAGAAACAGGAGTCAATTGCGTAAATTAGGAGCAGAACTTGATGGGGCTAGAAACTTTCAGTTTCAAAAGAAAATTGTTTTAAAGCATATTTTTTAATCTAGTAAAGCACAACAGTGGAATATTATTCCATTAAAAAAAATTTTTTTTAAACTCTAAAAGTATACCTCTCTTTACTTTCTGTAATAGAAAATTAAGGGATCTTTTTATTTACTGTAAGGAATAGAAAGAATTTTTGAGAGTATGTCTGCTTCCTACGATTTTTCTATCCTCACCTGAAGACATGCTTATTGAATTTATAGGGGAAGGAAGGGAGAGAAAGAGGCAGAGAAACATTGATGTTGGAGAGAAACATCAGTCTGGTCTCTCGGATACACCCCAACCCTATTCAGAAACTGCAACCTAGGCACATTCCTTGACTGGGAATTGAACCTGTGACCTTTAGGTTTATGGGACAATGCTCCAACCAAATAAGCCATACCAGCCAGGAATGTCTGCTTCCTAATTTTCAGATTTTATCCAATTAAACATTATATCCTATTTAAATTCATCTATTTTTCTATATATCCTTTAGTCAACATACCTATTTTTCTAATTAGAATGCAAACAAACCAAATGAAAACTTGAAATTTATCTTTTAAGTTACCTCATAATGAAACAAATACTCATTTAATTTTTTTTTAATATATTTATTGACTTGAAAGAGAAAAGGGGAGAGAAGGGGTGGGGAGAGAGGGAGAGAGAAACATCAATATGAGAAACATTGATTAGTTGCCTTTTCTTATGTGCCCTGACCAGGAATCGAACCCCCAGTGTTCTGGTCAACAGGACAATGTTTCAACACACTGAGCCACACTGGTCAGGGCATAAATGCTTATTTTAAACTATGAAATATGGCAGCTGCAATTTCAGAACACAAAATGATTAGGTTGGTTTTGCATGCAAAAAATAAAAAAAAATAATAATCTTGAAATTTAAAATAAAAATCACCCTCTGAAACTAGAATGCTTTCAGACCTGAGCAATATTTTCACAGCTTTTTGGAAGTATAAACCTTTATTTCAGAAACAACCTTTAAAGAATGAAAATAAAGCAGAAATGCTCTTTTTCAAGCACATAAAGGACTATTCAAAACTGCCATTGAGGACATGCATCTTCAGGGAGAGTCAACCCAAGTACAAACACCAGCTCACTCCGAGCCCTAGTGACCTCCCATCTCCAGAGCCTCTCTCTTCTTACCAGCTTCTCCCCTGCTGAGTCCTTGTGTCCCTTTGTGTGTCTTTGTCTCCCAGTGACTCTCTTTCTTTATTTCACCTCCATCCTTTGATGTTGTCCCTCTCTTGTTCTGCCCTTCTCTTTTCTTCTCTGCCTCTGTAAGATTGTCTCCTTTCTCTCAAATATCTCTTAAGATTTTCCTCCTCTGTCTCTCTTCCAACCTATCCTATGGGGGAGCCAATATTTTTTACAGTGCCATTTTCCTTGAATACAGATTTATGTTACCTATTCTAAATTTTAAAAACAAATAAATAGAATATTTTCTTCTTATTTCATCACAAACTGTTTTGCACTTATTTTATTTAGTCAGTCCACAAACATTTCCAGGACATTAACTACTTGCTATTAAATGAGACTCTGTCTTTCAAGGATTTCATACTTTACTGGGTTCCTATTTGCCTATTTTAACGAAAGACTAGTGGTCCTTAGCAGAATAAATATTCCTCAGTAGAATAAACATGGCCTAAACATACGGCGACCTGTTTTCTCTCCTGATTGCCTGTGGTTTTATGCTCTAGGTCCAATTAAACTCAAAGATCAATTTCATGAATAATGCACTATATCATGTGGTTAGTAAATCTCTCCCATCCCCCATTCCCAAAGTGAATATGCCAGCTCTGGGTAAAAATTCTTAAAACCTACTGTTTCTTTTACCTCTATTTGAGAGCTGGTTCTTAGATAGGAAAGACAGCCAAAAATATATTTTCTTTGGCTATTCTAGCAGTGGTTTTTTCATAACTACATGGGTTTATTACCTAATTGGACTGATGTTTAACAAATTGGTTAAGTTGACCTGTGTTCATAGTCTAATACTCAGACCAATTATTTGTTTGTGAACTTATGGCTGCATTTATTTAAATGCTGTCTGTTGACCTCATTAATTGCCCTTGGCATTTATTTAAATGCTGTCTGTTGACTGGCTGTTAGGATCTTTAAAAGAAAACATTCAAGTAAGTAAACCTTTAGTTCCAAAAGGAAATTATCTACAGAATTTAGTAATGCTTACTGTTTATACTGGTTAGTTTATAAATGTAATTTACTTCAAAATAGTAATTAATTCAAAAATATTAATGTCATTTGCAGCTACAGAAAGGAATAAAATGATGTAAGATTCTTCTACCTTTATAATTGGAAATCTCTTGAATATGTCACATATTTTAACATCTCTTTGCCAGGTGAGCTTTCATGGGCAAGCAGTGCACTGGAGTGAAATGATGAAGGAATGTTTTGAGGAAAAACAGTGGAAATGTACATTCACCCAGAATCAGGGAAGAAATCAAGCCCAATACATCTTGCTCATTACCGAAGTCATTTATACAAATTGGACTGCAGGTTTTCTAGCATACACAGAATGCATTCATTGTGCTACAGGAACATGGCTGGGAAAACGCCCTCAGTGGACAGTCTTTATCATCCTGACTGAGAGAAGGGAGAGGCTGGGACTTTCCAATTTGTCTCTTTGTATGAAGTTTCTGTGAAAAGCTCAATTAGTTCTAACCTATACTTGGACTTTCATCAACATTGACACTATCATATCTAACATACAAATGTGGAAACTTTATATTTGTAAAATTTTCAGCAGGCTTTGTTTTATTAAATTTTCATTACTGTTAAAATTGCTGTACTTATTTATTTTTATTTCATTCCCAAATTTCCTTCTTGCTATTTGTACCACAGAATGATGATGGTTGTCACAAAAGCAAGACTCCCTTCTTCTAGGTTGTCAGTCACCGATGGTGTTTTTGAAAAGACCAAAAACACTGAAGGAAATGACTCATTGAAGTCTTATTTCTATTTTTGTTCAAGAAAAGATGGATTCAAATAAATTATTCTGTTTTTGCTTTTATATGGCCTTGATTCCTTGTCTTGCAGAGTAAAAATTTTACATAAAACTCAGATTATGGATTAGATTTATTTTCCTTATTTCTCAATGTGCAGTGAAGTGTAGATTGTAGAGAACTACTAAGATAAGAATCTTGCTCTCTCACAGCTATTTTTTGTTTCAGACTTGAAATGTTGACTGTATTGAATTGTTGATTCTGGAAAGGTCCTCCTCCTTGTATGTTGCTATATTTTAAAAAATCCATAAGAAACCAAATGGTAGAATTAGATAACACCCTTTCACATCCTTCAAATGAAATAAATAACACAGGTAACAATCATTATTAGGCAAGACTGCTAGATAAAAGGTGCCAGACAGAACTACTAGATAACCAGGTTGCAGAAACTGTGAAGAAGGTGATCTGAGGCCTGGAGAGAAGCAGGTATACAAAGTGACAGTCAGTAGTCAACTGTTCAGGGTTGGGGCAGAGCAGTCATCTGAGTCTTGCAGATCTTGAAGATGAAAGGTGAATATTTAAGATGAATATTTATATTTAATCACATCAGCTGTGAGCACTCTGATCTGGCAATGCCACCCTTTAGGATTTTTTTTTTTAAGGAAGAAGTTGGATGTTTTATTATTAAACTTTTCCTGCAAGGCTGCTGCTTCATTGTATAAAAGTAGCACCAGCAAACTTAGTATATTGCTAAATTAAGATAGTTTTGTTCATCATCTGACACCGTAACAACTAACAGAAACTTTTCTCCACTGCGAATTATTTCCAATAGAAAGTTCATTAAGTATTTTGACCCAAATCCAGAGACTGACATAAGAAAGTTACAATATTATATAAGGCTTAAGAAAACAATGTTATCCTTGAAATATATACTTTTGATAATTAAATTTCACCATAAATGATTTCAGGAATTCTGAATATTATTACTGTAGCCTAGCCTAAAAATCTGTAGGGTGTTGTAAAAAAGATACAAATTGTGTTTATCTGCAATCATTAGAAAGTTAAGGGGTATTTTCTTCCAATAGCGTTGTTGTAGTTTGTTTTTCCATTGGTATTACTAAAATTTGCTATTCTAAAAATTCTATCCACCAGTAATTTAAGACAACTATGCTAGATGAAGTTGTTTCATACTATTTTATTTAGGGTGGAGTTCCATTTTCACTCCTCAATAGATTTTATGTGTTTCTCACTCATTAGTTCATCTAGTTCTGAAGGGTTACTGAGTGTCATCTTGATCAGCCAACCATCTTCATCACAAGATTTGTTGACAAGTCCTGGATTTTCTGCAAGAGCTTCATTAATTTCAGTTACTTTTCCTGTTACAGGAGAATAGAGTTCACTAGCAGCTTTCACACTTTCCAGAGCACCAAATTCATCTTGTTTGTTCAATTTTGTCCCAACTTTAGGCAGATGACAGTAAATAACATCTCCCAACGCTTCCTGTGCAAAATTGCTGATTCCCACTGTTTCAATACCATTTTCTGCTGTTATCCATTCATGTTTCTCTGTGAATTTACTCACCGAGCGCAGATTAGGACAGGTACGCAGCGTCCCCACGGCCCGGCCCTCAGGCCCCAGGGCCCCCGCCCGCTGGGCGCAGCAGGCGCCGATGCAGCGCGAAGGCTGCACGCACCAGCCCGCGCCACTTGGAGCGCTATTTTCACAGGAGTGCAGGGGTCGCCAGACAACTTCTCGGCCACCCGGCCAGTGGGGGCGGAGCCTAAGATTGTTTTTAAAGACTTTATTTATTTTTAGAGAGAAGGAAAAGGAGGGAGAAAGAGAGGGAGAGAAACATGATATGCGAGAGAAACAGCAATCGGCTGCCTCTCTCACACCCCCAACCGGGGGCGGGGACCTGGCCTGCAACCCCGGCATGTGCCCTTATGGGGCATCCAACTGGCAACCTTTTTCCGCAGGCCGGTGATCAATCCACTGAGCCACACCAGCCAGGGCCACTCTTTGGGATTTTATTCCAGCCAAATAAAGGTACAAACGTACAAGATTTTAAATGACATTAGATCCACACAATGGCTCACACTGCAATTATTAAAAAAGAAAATATACAACTACATTTTAAACTGACTTTAAACTATGTCTCATGACCTAGAAATAAAAAGAATAGCATTTCTCTTTTAGAGTGTTTCAAGTGTCCACTATATTTACACTGTACTTCCAATATTTTCATAGAAACACATGGTAAAAAGAAAAGACTAAGTTCTACAACTCTTTTCTGGTCTTTTTTCTCTGCCACCCTTATATATTTACTACTGAAAAAGTCTTCAGTCCTACTACAAATATTTTCTTCTCCAATTAGTAAAAAATATTTTCTCTAATCAGGAAAGGAATTCATGCCCATCATTAAAAAATATACAAGGGGGGACCCCAAAAAAACAGGAATTTATTTATTAAAAATTGTGTACTTATTCTTACATGTTTAAACTTCAGTCACCTTCAAAGTACTCTCCATTTAATACAATACACCTATTGAGACATTTTTTCCACTGCTCAAAAAAGTTTTTGAACTCGATTCTGAGGCCTTTTAGTGCTTCTGCCAGTTTTTTTGTTTGTTTGTTTGTTTCACCTCTTTCACATTGGCAAAACATTTCCCTTTGAGGACTTTTTTCATCCAGGGGAAAAATGTTATTTGGAGAAAGATTAGGTGAATAGGGAGGATAGGGCACAGGGGTCATGCTACTTTTGGTCAAAAACTGTTGAACACTCACCTCAGTGTGGGCGGGTGCACTCATAAATCACCAGTCATGAAATGGGCAAGTATGTTGAGCGAGTCTTCAAAAAAAATTCACTAAGGCCAAACAGAGCCCCTCACAACAATGCCAGCAGGTACACCTATACTGAAGGGTTCCTAGAACACTCACCTGGCAGGGAAAGTCTGTACTACAAGGGGTCTGCCCTCCAGAAGATAATTCCAGGTTTTTTGTTTTTGTGTTTTTTGGTCCCTCCTTGTATAGATACTTAGAAATGCAGAAGGCTAACTATAAGACAATTAAAATCGTCAGTAGAGGGTAGATCTTTAATAGTCTCATGACCTCCCCAAAATTGTAATTATGTGAGGTAATGAATGTGCTAACTAACCTTATTGTGTTAAATACTTTATAACATATAAATATACCAAATCTTTATACCTTAAACTCACACAATGTAATATGTTGATTATATCTCAATAAAGCTGAAAAAATAATATCATTTGTAATCTCGCCTCTCAGAAATAATCTTTTAACATTTTCCTAGATTTGTTATATGTATATTTATTCATATGCATTCCAGGTCCAGGAAAGATTTGTGGTAACTCATATAAATGCATAATATAACAAGATAAAATACACCCCCAAATATTAAGTTGACAAAGGAAACAAGATGAAGGAGCAACGAGAGTTCACAAAAGCAAGGTGAAAGCAGAAATGATGTTAATAACCAGGATGGTGAATCCCCCTTCATCTCTGAGTATGGTTTTATACTACTGAGATCACTCAGCTTTCACAGGTGCATATCTAAGCTGAATGCAATTTGTAATTATCGGAGCTAAAGGAAAGTTGTAATTCTTCTGCAAGGCTAGGAGAGAGCAGGTCAGCTTTTCTGGTCATCCATTTACTCCAGGTCCACACACCTCTCCCCTCCTTTCTCAACCTTGAATCCCCTCTCTCTCTGCCTGAGGCCATTACAACTTACTTGGAGGGCAGAGACTGCCTACAATGAGCTACCGCTGCTTCTCCATGTTCTTCCTAACCCAACCCTGGAACCCTTCAAACCATAGACAATCTCAAACAGCATTTCTTGAGTGGGAACTAACACAGCTGCATGATTCACAAATCAAAATCCTATAAAAAGTATGCACCAAGAGAGCAGTTTTTATTAGTTTTTGGTTTGGCTACTTTTGTATATCCCTCCAGACTTTCTTAGCACAAGCCAAAGGAAATTCAAACACATATTCTTATTTTTTCAAACTCACTTTTAATCACTTGTAATTCCTCTCACTTCTGTATCTCTCTCTCGCACACACAAATAGACTCTCTTAGCGCATGGTTCCACTCAAGGCAGAGAAGATTGCTGAAGGGAGAAATGTGAAAAGATCTAGAATCCAATTAACTTAGCTGTCACTGATGTGTGACACTGGATGACTCACTGCTTTTTTAGTAAATGGGGATGAAAATCTCATAAATTAATCAAAGTTTCCAAGGGAAGTGATAAACCAAGCCCAGATGTTCACCTAATTAACAAATTAATCTTTAAAAAACAGCCTAAAGTTCTTTCTTTTTTATTAAACATAATTTTAGTTGTTGTTAAAGGTTTTAACTTTATATTACTGATTCTAACTTGGAATAGGATTATAATCCCAGTGAATATTATTTTTAAAGAGTATATCTTACCGATATACTTTATTTTTTTTTATTATTATTATTATTTTTTGCTTAGGTTAGCTGTAAGATTGCTTTCATTTGAGGAGATAAATGTGATACAAGGGAGGGGGACAGGAAGTTATAAAAACAAGGAAAGACTGAGTCATTTTCAGGGAATTTACTTGAGTTATTTCAGGACAAATGTAGCCTACTATGTATTTTCTTCCATTCTGAAACAAAATTGAAATTTGATGAGCTTAGATCCAGGGAACAAATTGTGATGCTGTAACAGGGTGCAGATCAGGGATCCCTGAAAACATCAAAGCACAAATCCCCAAAAATCTGGATTAAGGGAAAGGGGAAGTGGAAGATGGAGGTTAAGATACTTGGCATAACAATGGCAGGTTGATAGCTGTGCAGCTGTTCCAGGCAAAAGTGTACATGACTTTAAGGACATATAGGGACTTGTGACATAGTCAGGAGAGCTGGATGCCCACCCTGGATGTTTGTGTGTCACTGAGAACTCTTGTCCTGACTAAAGGTGGCAGCCGAAAAGTAGCACATCATAGGATGCGCCGGATATGAGATCACATAGGAAGTTCCAGGTCAAGCATTTAAAATAAGAGCAGGCTGAAAGAGAAGGGAATTCCACCATGCTGTCTGTAGTGAGAAAGGACCTACTTCTGCTTCTCTGAGGAACCAGACATGCGGTCTGTGGTGCAGGCATTCTGCCATACAGCCTGCTGTAGTAAGGAATCAGCAGCCATGCTGCCTGTAGTCTGGGTCCACCATGAGGTCTGAAAGAGAGGAGGAGAAAGCCATGCAGGAGGAAAAGAAATAAGGAGAGAGCTGATGGAGCTATGTGGGGATGTGCCTAAGCAAGCATGGATTCATGGGAGATCCCTGGAGCTGGTGTGAACTGTGGTTGGGAATGCTGAAGCCGCAGACTTCGGCTCCTCTGAAGGATGTATGGAGAAGCCATTCCCTTGGGATGTGTGCTTCCCTGGACCCCACCATGATTCAGTGCAACACGGCACACGTTTTCCTGAACTACTACATGGAGGCTGAGGACAACCTATCCCAGTTTCTGAAGGAGAGAGTCACTTTGAGGGAATGGTGACTCTGAAACTCACAAGTGCATGTTCCAGAGTGGATGGAGACCTGTTTGCACAGCTGGTGTAAAAGCAGATAAAGATATGGGGAACTTCTGGGCTTGGTTTTGGCTTATAGCCTGTGGGGAGTAAGGGAAGTGCTAGGTGTTGTGGGAGAACAGGACTTTAAGCAAGAGTGCTCTCAGCACAACCCCCACACCCACCCCACCCCTGCCAATGTTGGAATCCTGTAAATGAAAACCTGTTTTCTTCAACACCAATTCTTGGATCATGTATCAAGGCACCACATGGCTGGGCCCTGGTTTACTTGGTTACAATGTTACCATATGTATTCATGTATTAAACTGGTAGGGCACTACAATGGAATGATCTCTTTCTCAGAATTGTGTTTTGGGGGGAGGTATGTGTGTATGAACTTCTTTACTCTTTTATTCAAGTGTTAACCCTAGGCAAGATAGCCCATAGACCCCAAATTATGTTATTGTTAATTCTCAGAGACATAGACCACAAAAATGCAAACATGTTCTAAACACAAGGCAGAAGTTTGTGAATTTTGTGCTTGATTTTCCCATACAAGAAAATAATACAGCTTTTTGGGTAGAAAAAATAACAAAATTCTAATTTTATGTAAAGTGTTCTGATTTATTTTTATTGCTCTTTGCCTTAATACAGAGATGCTACAGTCTTCCTGCTTTTTAGACAGAACAAGATGTCTTCCAGTGTAATCCCACTCAGCTTTAGTGCTTGAGTTCAGTTTCATGCAAGTAAATGCTACATTCTCTAACTAGAAAAAAATAAAAGAAACAACCTACAGGAGATGGTTTATGAATACACTGTAATCTAAGAATGAACAGTGTTTTTTTAATAGAAAACCCAGACTTTTATATTGCAATCTAAATGAGAGGCAATCAGGCTTGTTTTTATTAGAGATTGGTACATCATGTTATCTTAGAAAGGTTTAAAAATAAATAAAATGTAAATCATAAATATTAGCTCCATTTTAAAATAAAGCAACCATCACAGTTCTCAACCTCACTTCCCTCTGTGTAAGCACATCACAAATTATTTGAATTACCAATGTTTACCTGATCTTCCCTGACCAGAGGAGCTGAGTAAGTTTTTCAAATGATTTTATCAAATATCTACCTATGCATGCTTACATACTACATGAACGTGTATGTTTTAGTTGAAAGCAAAGGTTTCTTTCTCAAAAGCAGACAGAAGACAGACACAGCACTTGGATTTAACATTGTTACTCTCCTTCCTTCTCATTTCCCAAACATATTGTTTATTGGGATTATCATATTGACCTTGAAATTTATAAACAATTTCACATCCATTATCTGCTTTGATCTCAAGAACCTTGTGGGCTGCAGAAGTCATGCCCACTTTACAGATGAAAGAACAAGACTCAGGAAGTTCAAAGACTTTCCTAAAGTCACCAAACCAGTGAGCAGCAGCACCTCTTGACTCCAAGTCCAGGGTCAATTCCAGGGCACCACACAATTTCTCTGGACATAGAGTGACACTAATTTTCTTCTATCAGTCTTATCTTGAGAACTTCACTATTTTCAGGTTGCCCAGGAAACATTAATTTATTTATTTTTTGTTTATGTGTCAGATTTTTCTCATTTGAATATGCTCCTAGAGAAGATGACAGCTCTATTGTTCCCCACACAATAAGACATAAACTGCCAGATTGCTTCTTTAGGTTTATGACAGAAGCTTTCTGAAGCTCCAGGGAAGTAGTACCTCAAATTCTAAAAGAATTAACAATAATTTGGACAACTGTAACAGCATAATCAATAAAATATACTTAAAATTTTAAAAATAAAATAAAAACAGTTGTCCCAGGAAGTAAGGACTTCAGAGACCCTCCATGATAGCCAGCTCTTCTGAATTTCCCAAATGGCATCCATCCCATCCTATGTGCTCTAGAACACAGACAATAAGTGTTTTTTGAATTATACTGAATTAGATTACCTGATCTCCATGTATTTAATGAAGACACCATCTATAGGAAGCAAATAAATTTCTGTATTTCCAATCACCAAGTTCCTTTGAGATTGACTCTCAGGGGCATTGGATAACTTTGAGTGCTATTTTTCATTGCAGTTCACTGAGACCCTGTCAAACTGTTTGTCGTTCAGAAAGTAGAACTGTAACAGTGTGATTGTATCTATAAAATTTTATCCTCATTACTTATAAAATAACTGATACTTTATGACCCAGAGATCACTTGTCAGGATTAATATAGGATTCCAAATAGAAATGACTAGTAGGCAGTTTATATCTAAAATGAGAACATCAATGAAATATCTGGGTTTAAGAAATAAATATGAATCATGTTATTATTTACAATGTTTTGGCAGCAAAGAACAGAAAACTCTGATTAAAACTGACTAAAAGAATAATTTATTATTTCAACTGGCAGAAAGTTCAAATGCAGTGCGGACTCCAGGATTGGTTGATTTAATGACTCAAAAATATCATCAAGAACCCAAGTTTTTTTTCCATCTCTCAGCTGTCATGGTTACATGATGGCTGCAGCAATGCCAGAAATTACAGATGGACATCACAAAACCCAGAATATGGAAAAAGCCATCTTTTCTTATGTTAGTTTAAGTGTAAGAAAACCTTTTGCAACAGCCTCCACCAAAATTACAGTAGTGTTTCCATTGTCATATTACATGTTCTTTCCTAAGGAATTACTGGCAAGAAGAATTGGATTACCTTGATTGATACAATACTCAGAATTTACTCCCCCTGGAGATGGAGATAAAGCCCAACATCCCCAGAAGCACATGATTAGATGGAAGAATGGTGGATATCTGAATAAATCCAAAGTTCTTATGTCACAGAACATGAGCCAATGCTGTTCTGGAGCAGCTGGGGAGTCTGATTGCCCGCCATCAAGAAGTGTGACTCCCAATACAAAAGTTTGGAGGAAAAGGAAAGGGGATTTATTTTAAAGTTTTACAGACTTAGAATAATGGCAAGTTTCTGCTGTTAAGTCCTACTCCCTTTAAAACACCCAAAAATGCATAGTCCTGCCTCCCCCTGTCAAACCAGGCCAGTTTCAGAATATGCCAGTCAGAGGTACTCTCTTTCAGAAAAGCAGAAGTTGAGGACTTCTGGCCAAGATGGAGGCATAGGTAGACACATTGCATCTACCTCCACAACTAAGAAGGAGTACAACTACCTCAAAACTAAAAATAACCAGAAGTTCCAGAAAATCGAGCTGCATGAAAGTTCAGCAAACAAAGATATAAAGAAGAAATACTCATCCAGACAGATAGAAGGGGCAGAGCTCAGGCGGAGAGGACATGGTGTGGAAGAGGTGGCAGCAGCAGCAGCAGCAGTAGCTATGGCAGACTGGCAGAAAGTTCACTCATACATTTAAAAAATGGTGCACTCCCAGCACCAGACCAGACCACACAGTTCATGGTTCCAGCATCAGGGAAAATAAAGTCTCATTGCTTCTGACTATGAACATGAGTGGGGATTGGGGCAGAGGAAGAAACTGCTGGTCTCTCAGCAGAGTCCATTTGTTTAGAGGGCACCCACAGTCCTAGAACATCCATAGACCCACCCACTCTGGGAACGATGGCCAGGGCAACTGCTAGAGGGGCTCCAGTTCCATACAGGAAGTGGAAGAAGTACCTGGAGAAGGGGCGAGTGCTAAGCAAGTGGCATTGTTTCTCCTCAAACCCCTCCCCCACATATAGCACTACAACGTGGTAAAATAGATCGCCTTGTACTGATGAATACCTAAGGCTTCACCCCTTACAATGTAACAGATGTGACAGCTCTACCTAAGGCACAGAGACAAATATAGAAAGCTGCCAGGATGAGGAGTCAGAGAAGTATGGCCCAAAAGAGGAAGCAGATCAAAGTTCCAGTGGGAGAAGTAAGCAGCAAAGAAAGAGCCAACCTAAAATATGAAGACTTCAAAACACTGGTGATGAAGATGCTCACAGACTTGACAGATATGCTTGAGTACAGCAAATGCAGAAGGGAAGAAGTAAAGGCGAGGCTAAGTGAAACAAAGGAAAATACACACAAAAACAATGGTAAAGGGGAGGAAACTGGGGTTCAGATAAATGATTTGGAACATAAAGAAGAAATAAACAGTCAATCAGTAGGGAAAGAGGAAACAAGAATTGAAAAAAATGAGGAGAGGATTAGGAACCTCTGGGACAACTTTAAATGTGCCAATATCTGAACCATAGGGATGCCAGAAGAAGAAGAAAAGGATAAGCAAGAAATTGAAAACTTATGTGAAAAAATAATGAAGGAACACTTCCTTAATTTGGTGAAGGAAATAGACATACAAGTCCAAGAAGCACAGATAGTCCCAAACAAGCTAGACTCAAAGAGGAACACACCAAGACACATCATAGTTAAAATACCAAAGGTTAAAGGTAGAGAGAATCTTAAAAGCAGCAAGAGGAAAGAAGAGAGTTACCTGCAAAGGGGTTTCTATAACAATATCAGCTGATTTCTCATAAGAAAGTTTGCAGGCAAGAAGGGGCTGGCGAGATTTATTCAATGTGATGAAAAGCAAGATTACTCTATCCAGCAAAGCTATCATTTAGAATGGAAGGGCAGATAAAGTGCTTCCCAGACAAGGGAAAGCTAAAGGAGTTCATCATCACCAAGTCCTTATATGAAATGTTAAAGGAATTTATTTAAGAAAAAGAAGACCGAAACTATGAACACTAAAATGACAACAAACTCACAACTATCAACAACAGAACCTAAAATAATAAATACAAAAACAAACTAAGCAAACAAACAGAATAGGAACAGAATCATAGGTCTGGAGATCATTTGGAGGGATATCAGCTGGAAGGAGGTAGGGGGAGAAATGGGGAAATGGTGCAGAGATTAAGAAGCATAATTGGTAGGTACAAAACAGACAGGGGGAAGTTAAGAATAATACAGGAAAGGGTGAAGCCAAAGAACTTTTATACGTGACCCATGGACATAACTAAGGGGGGTAGGATTGCTGGAGGGAAGGGAGGTACTGGGCAGAGAGGAGCAAAGGGAAAAGAAATTGAGACAACTGTAACAGCATAATTGATAAAATATACTTAAAAAGAAAAAAAAGCAGAAGTCCACAGCTCAGCATTCCTGGTCACAGTTCAGTGTTCCCGGTAGCTCCCATCCATCTCCGCCTGGCTGGGGAGGGCCTGTCAGTGTTGAAGTATTCTCCATGCTCTTAATCCAGAACCGTGTGGCACCTCTTTACACACCCAACCTCATGGCGGGCAGGTGGGGTCCCTCTGCAGCCTTTAAACCGTGTGGCCCAGCATGCCAAATGGCTGCCACCTTTTGTTTATATCCTAACAGTGGCCTGTGATGCAGAGGGTCAGGTGACCAGTTGTGGTCACTCACAGGAAACTCGTGCAGGCGCTGTGAGCTCTCCGCCATCACTATATGGTCAAAGTTCTTCCCATCTTCCTGACACCAGGCAGTGGCCACAACTGTCTGCATAACTAAGAAACTAGCTACCAGCCATACATATGCAGAGTACCTTAAGAATTGTATTGTTTTCTTGCCCCATCCCTAGAGCCAGGGGCTGTGGGGAATTTGGAGAAGGCCTCCTCCCACTTTGTAACATTTATGGAAATGAGAAACAAGTGGAAATGGATGCAAGAGGATACTTTTGAAAGCAAATGAAGAGGAAAACATCAACTTCAGGAAATTAAAGAGGACCCAGGGAAGGCAGTAGTTAAGGGAGTAAAATAACTTGGCAAGAAATATTAAGAATGTTGTGTGTAGGTTCAATATGACTTTGAATCCATTTGTTTATGACTTAAGTGAAGTTGTTTCAATCTACTTTTTTATGACAAAGACAAATTTAAAACTTGATTTGAAATAAGTATGAAGTAAGTCTTGCCAGGATATAATCATTCTACATTGTTGTCACCAGTAAGAAACCAGCAGCCCAGCAGCTGAGGAGCCACAATGGGGGCTTATTAATAAGAATGTCTAATGATGTATCTATGGCAAGGGCATATTTAGACTATAAATACTGAGAGTCTGTGAGGACTATTTGAGAGTTTCGGTTTAGGGGAGGTGACTCTTCCCTAACTGAAAAACTCTCTGAAGATCCTTAGAGCATTTGCTCCTGTCTTGGGGAGACACTCCACAGGCAGTGGTGATAACCACTCAGTGGCCCCTTGATAAAGATCAGCCCACCTACCAACACACTGACATTTTTGTTCCCTAGCAATGTGTTCTAGCAACTGGAAATCCAGGACTTGGTTGGTCACAGCCTCTTGAGGTGCTGCCTGTTATAAAAAGGTACACCTCATATTAAATTTAGGTTTTATTCCTTCACTTTCCCTTGCATGGAACAGTAGTGTGATTAACCTGTCATTTGTTTGATGTATGTTATTTCTTTATTTGGCTTATTAAGAAATATTAACCTGTATGCTATTGGCTTGTATTATAATTCCCATAGCAAACCTGTGCTAAATAAATTGCTGGGAAAGACAAAATCAGTGTCTGAGCATAAGCTTTGCTGACTTCTCAAAACAAAAATAAAGGATAATCTGGGCACAATGAAAAAAAGCACAGAGAGAAAGAGAAACTGAACAGGAATTTAATTATTGTGTATCCATAAATATCTAAGAAAGAGGGTAGTCCCCTGTATTCTGGTTCCTGATGAGGGAGGTTCCTGTATTTACAGTGACTGCCACCCAAAACCACATTTTCTCAGATGGTTTATTTCACTGAAATTTTATTAGTCTAATTAACATACACTTAACACATCATTTAACTTAATTTTTAATTTATGATATTGTATATTAAGAAATTTACCAACTAGGACTTCTGATTCTTAGTGCCGAACCCTCAGTAGTAAAGACTGACCTACTAAGCAGCCATAACTGGATGCTACTAGACTAATAGAATTGCTTGATTCCATATCCATCAAGCAACTTCTGACTTGGATTTGGTTTCCCATATCATGAAGGAAATTGCCTATCATCTCCCCACTGTTGCAACCCACACACTTAAAATTCATTCACTCCATGATTTCTGCTCTCAAAATTGTTCCAATTTGAACACTAATGGAAAGTTCTGATCTGCCTCCTTGTCCTTCTGGAAAATTCTACTTTATTCTACGTAACTATTAAAGCCAAATCACCTCTGCTGTCTAGGCACCCCAGTAATGCACTCTTAGTGGTGACATAGTGCTGCCCACCAAACTCTGTTGGAGCCCTGGTCATTGGATACTTTCCCTTACCCTTATAAGACAATGAATGAAATAATTTTAAATAAATGAAATAATATTTAGTCACTAGGTTATAAATGTAGTAATAATATTAGCACAATAATAGCATGGATTTTGCAATATACATGCAAAACCAAGCACTGCTTTTAGTGACCATCCTGGTTGTCTAATTTGTAATATGAGAGGATAAGACAAAGTAGGCCCTTTAACGTCTTTAGAGTCCATGCCTGTGATTTTATTAATTTACTAAAAATATCTGTATCTTCTTTGCAGAAAGATAGCTTAAGGCCCAAATCTTTTAACCAAGCTGCTGATTTTGCTTAAATAAATGACCAGGAAATTAGACATAAAAGGTTTTTTTTTCCCTCATTTGGGAACTCAGCATGGCAGCTCACTTGTACACTTATCATTTTTATGCAGTACTACTTAGTATAAACACCAATAAGTAATTACACAGTATAGTGTTATGTCAGTAAAATGTTCACATTTTTTTGAGTTAGTATTTTGAATTTTCTCTTTTTAAAATTATCTGCTTAAAGGAAGGGAACAAGGAATTCCTAGATAATGCCAGAGAAAACCTGGATGATCCCAGGTATAACAATGACTTTTTAGATACAATGCCAAAAGCATGATCCATGAAAAAAAAAAAATTAAAGGATAAGTTAGGCTTCATTAAAATTAAAAACATTTGTTCATTCTGTGGTCTACAGCAATCTTTCCCGGGAAGGAATGAAGGTTGTTTTCCTGAAAGATGGGTAGAAGGGACCTTAAGGCACAATGGAAAACCAGAAGGACTTGGAAAAGACAGGTGTGTACAGGCAAGGCTGAATGCCAGGTATGTTGCTCAGCTTCTGTGCCCTGAAAGGCAGACTGAAGGTCACCCTAAATGTTCCTTGCGTAAGTTCCAGCAAAGCAGAACTAAAGATCATAAGTGATAATTTGCTGCTCTTGTTGTGTTTATGCAAATGAACAGATAAATTAAAAATGGACTTAATGCAGTCCCTTTAATGACAAGGAGGGTAATCTTAGGGAGAAAAATCGTGATTCAAGGAAAATCACAGTGCTCAGTGGTAGACTATAAAGTAGTGCAGCTAACTGTCTTTAAAGTTTCTTTACATTTAAAATTTGTTTTCATTTGAAAGTTAAACTATGTCTGTGGTATCATCAAAGATGTTTAATTTACAGGCAAGAAGAATGTCAAATGCCTTGCAACTGGATGTCTTTCCAATAAGACAGTCCTACAGATTTAAAGACTTGTATGTGGGTTATGTTACATAAATTAACATGTATTTTCTGTTTTCAAAGGGCATACGCCTATGATCTCATTACCTGAGTGATTGTCTGTACGTATAGGCCTCACTTAATCCTGTCTGCATTGCTGCCTCCTGAAACTCAATGGTTTGGCTGAACTAAATTGCTGAGTTGGTGAAAAATGGGGTGGTCTGTGGGCTTCACTTTAAAACTGGTTTCTCTTTTCTATCCTAATGGCTTGGATAGAAAGAGCCCAGAGGTCTGAGAGGGAGGGAAACCTAAAATATTTCCCTCAGCCCAAACTAAGTATAATGGGCAAAAGGGTTTTGGACAGGTGGGATGTGCCTGGCACACCTTCCTCCAAAGAAGCCCTTCTTTTCCCTAATGTGGGACATTGAAAAATTAACACCTGCCTTTTGTCATCTAGTGGTTATGGATTGAATGAGGTCTTTTAATCCTGTTGCCAAATCTTTTGCCCCCAGAATACAACAAGGATGCCAGCCTGTTAAACCAAGCACGCCGTTGTCCGGGGACAGCCAGCTGACCTGGAATCTGCACGATCCTTCCCCATGTGGGAAGGCCACCCTCCCCTCCACACCCCCACACTTATTAGGGATTTCTGGACCCAAGGGTAGGTAGGACGATGGCCATGTCCAGCTTGAAGCAGCTAGAGGAGCTCGAGACCTTTGCCCACTGTCCTTTATAAGATTATAAAGGGTCTTAAGTCTGAGAGGGAGGGATTGTTATTTTTTATTGTTAAAATAATTAATTAACTAATTAATTATTTTTTAAAAAAAGAAGAAGAAGAATATATGAAAGGGTGAGGCAGGAGAGCTTGTGTGTACGACCCATGGGCATGGACTAGGGGATGGTTGATGGGGGAAGGGGGGGTGCTGGGAAGAGGGTAGCAAAGGGGGAAAATTGGAACTATTGTAACAATATAATCAATAAAATATACTTAAAAAACCCATTTGTTCAGAGGAAGATAATATCAAGAGAATAGGACCAGCCACAGACTGGGAGAATATATTTGCAAAGTACACATCTAGTAAAGGACTGCTATCCAAAAATGTACACAGAACTCTTAAAACTCAACAAGAAAACAAACAACCTGATTATAAAATGGATCAAAGACCTTAACAAACAGCTCACTAAGAAGATATATAAATGAAAAACAAGCATATAAAAAGATACTCCAGCACTGGCTGGAGCATCGTCCTGTGCACCAAAAGGTTGCAGGTTCGATTCCCGGTCAAGGCACATAATCTAGATTTGAGTTCAATCCTGGGCTGGGGTGCTTACAGGTGGCAACAAAACAATGCTTCTCTCTCACATCAATATTCCATTCTCTCTCTCTCTCTCCCCCCTCTTTCTCTCCCCTTCCTCTCTCTCTCAAATCAATAAACATATCCTCAGCTAAATATTTTTTTAAAAGATACTAGACATCAAATGTGACCTGGAAAATGCAAATTAAAACAACAATGAGATAACACCTAGTAGAATGGCCAAAACCCAGAACAATGACAGTACCAAATGCTAGAGAGGATGTGGAGGAGCAATGGGAACTCTCATTTATTGCGGGTGGGAATGCAAAATGGTCCAGCCACTTTGGAAAACAGTTTGGCAGTTCTTTATAAAACTAAAAATATTGAAATTAATTGTGCAATATATGCCAACCTCTGCTGGGTGCTTAAAATATATTCTTCTTTAACCCTCAGAATAACTATATAAAATATTATCACTACTTTATAGATGAAAAAACTGAGGTTAAGAGAAGTTAGGTTACCCCTCCAATGTCACCAACTAATAAATATCTCAGTCACTATCAGCTCCCTCCTGGCCCAATTAATTCAGCAAAGATTGGTTTGTGAAATTATATGGCAGCCTTAATCAAGCCATGTGTTTACTTACAATGTCCCAGACAAGGCTTCTAAGCTTTCTGGAGTCAAACAGCTGTAGAATATCGTCTATTTAATTATTCAGTGTTTAGGTGGGTTCCACTTTACAGATAGAAACTAGATAAAAATGGCAAATTTTGTTATTAAGCAAAGTCAACAAAATAAAATCAAAAGGAGTATGTCTCTCCCAATATGTATATCATATATGCCTATATATACATGAAAATGTATATTTCTATATAGAAGTATGTGTGTATGTAAATATATATTGAGGCAATGTTTCCATTGCAGCGAGGCAGACTGCAAACTTCCTTATCTGCAGAGAAATAGATAAGGTAGAGAGTTTTTGACATTCTTAGAATTGGGTGCCCAGATTTTAGCTCATATCTTCAATAGGAAGCTGATTCCAGAATGTTGTCAGTGAGACCCTTATTTATATGGAAACAAAAAGGCCCAGATGAAGGAAGAGTGTGTGTGTTTAATGTCTCTCTGAAAGGTCTTTGAAGCTGTGGGTACTTGTTTAAACTAGTGTTAACTAGTTTTAATAGTTAGACCCAATTCATATGTGAATGCTTCTCTTTGCTCCTCCTCCCTTCCAAATCTCCCCACCATAAATTGGGAATGATGAAAACATTTTCTACTGTCATTGCTAAAGGATGTTACAGAGGGAAAGCTAATTTTCATATTTTCATTTCAAGCTACATCAAGGCAAGAAGTATTTCATGTATGTTTCATCTGTACCAGCAGGGCCTATTTGGTCTTAGAAGAAGTGCAGGCACCCTCTGAGCCTGTTTGCTTCTCAGTCACTGGCCTGTGAAATCTCAAGTGTTGGGTAAGAAGTCACATGAAAAGCAAGAATAGTTGAGCAGCTCCCACTAATACTATAAATAGTGGGCGGGGATGGGGGGGGAGCATGCTAAACCATCTCTGCCAGGACACATCAGTTTGGTGTTTATATATTTTGTTTAAAACACAATTTTCACACTGAAAACTTAGGCACCAAACAAGAGTTCTTTAACTTTCTTACTCATGATTATGTTTCCTTAAAAAAAGAAAAAAGTTATAGAAGCAGAGTGAAAGCTTCTGCATAAGACAATTGATGTGAAAGAACAACTTGTAAATGATGTGATGAGGTACATTCCAGAGCCTAGAGGACAAGAGAAATGCAAACGGCTTGCATTGTTACAGAGTCTCAAGTGTCGGAGACAGTTAAGACTAAAAGTATAAACTTATAACGTTCAGCTAAGGTAATGTACATATAATGTTAAGAAGAGAAAGGATTATTTCTCTAAAATTGTTCACAGCTTGTCTACTATAAAAACAGGTGGCTGAGACGTCAGTTCAAAATCCCCACCTAGGAGTCTGGCTCCTTCCTTCACCCTTTGGCGCCACCTATGGTTCCAAATTAGAAAGTGTCTGTTTAAAATACAAATTCTAGATACTGTGAATAGTACCCTGGTTTTAAATATTCCCATGGTTATCACTCAATTATATTTTGCCTTTGGGGGTTGACAAATATCGTTTTGGATGGATTTGACGATACACATTAAGAGATTTTAAAATGTTTGGCTCTTTAACCCAGTCATCTGTATTTAGGAAATGATGAGAGACAAAGGCACACGTGTAAGAATACTTACTACAGTATTAATTAAAAGAACTTAATGCCTAAATCATTATAACACATATATGGATAGAACATGATACTTCCAATTAAAAATATGTCAAAAAGTAAAATTCCCTTTAGTCCATTTATATAATTTTTCTCTTTCTACAGAGATTTTAGGTCTTTTATAAACTGTCAGAACCCTAAAGAATATATAACTCTACATTGTGCAACAGCACACTAAAATACTATAATTCATAACCCAAAAAACTGAACAACTCTGTGCCTAGAATATAGAATGCATAAATATGCTGAAAGAGAGTATTGTCTTTTGCCTATATACCAGTCAAGACAATGAGATAAATTTCTACCTTGTAGGAAACAAAAAAAACATAAGTCACTAGGTGGAAGTTCCATCTTTCTAAAACAAAACATACACAGTTCCCTTGGGATTCTATCTTGGTCTGCCTCTCTCTAGTTATCATACAGGATCTGCCCAATCTCTTCACCTCTGCTTTGGGATCTACCCCTTGTTACCCAGTCAAGAACTTATACCATCTAAGATCCCTTTTCTTCTCTTTTATATATACAACCTTTATGTCCAATGTGTTTCACCAGCTTTAAACAATACTCAAGTGTCTATTACCTAAAATAATAATGAATAATCCCTCACTCAAACCCATGTCCTCCACCTCCTCACTTCCAGCAAACTATAGTTCTATCTCTAGCTCTCATTTCACAATCTTTTTAATTTTTATATTTGTTGTCACAATTTCACATCTGCTACACAATCCTAAACTCCTTCAGTCTGGTATTTGCCCCCATCACGCCATTAAAATATCTCTCTATAAAATCACCAGTGGCCTCCACATTACGAAATTCATGGGTTTTTTCAGTACTCATCATGGCGTCTCAGCAGTAGTCAAGATTCTTGACCTCCTACTCTTGGTTGCCCCCTCTTCTCTAGCCACGCCTCTGTTTCTTTTGCTGCTCATCTTCCTCTTCTTCACCATCAAATGTCATAGCTCAGTCTTTGGCCCCCTTCTCATTCCTTACTCTCTTTCTAGGCAATTTCTTAGTAGCTATAATTTCAATTACTACCTATACACAGAAGACTCACAAACACTAACTACCATCCCAGTGCTTTCCCCTGAGCTGCAGGAACACATGTCCAGATAGATAGGTTTCTTCACTTCTTAGAGGTCTCCAAGGCATCTCAGTCTCTATTTGACCAAAACTTAACTCATTATTTTTTCCTTCAAATTTATTTTTTTAGTCCCCCCTTTCAGTTTTTTCTTTTCTAAATTATTTTTTTATTCTCACCTGAGGACATTTTTTTCATTGCTCCTAGAAAGAGGAAGGGAGAAAGGAAAGGAGAGAGAGAAACATCGATGTGAGAGAGAAACATTGACTGACCACCTCCCATAGGTGCCTGGATTGGGGATCATCCACATTCAGACCAGGGATGGAACCCTCAACCTAGGTATGTTCTGACACCAGGAATTGAACTCGCAACCCTTTGACTATGGGATGAAGCTCTAACCGAGTTACACCATCAAGGGCTAGTTCCCTCTTTCAGATCTATAAACAGCCCCATCACCAATCTAGTTATGCAACCTAAAATTCTAATAGTCATTCTTGATGCTCCCATCTCCTTCACCATGCACATTTAATCCATCTCCAAACTCTGCTGCTTCTTATTCCTACCGCTTAAATCCATCGTCTTCTCTCCATTTCCACCACCACACTGATTCAGGTCAGCATTATCTCTTGTCTGCCTTAGAGCAATAGTCTCAGAAGTTTTAGAAGTTTTAACAATCTTAATAGTTTTATTTCTCTTTCCCCCGATCTGTATAACATTTATTTACTCTTTTGTCTAAATACCCCTGCTAGGACTTCCTTACAATGTTGAGGAGGAGTGGTGAGAGAGGACATCTTTGTCTTGTTTCTTTTTTTTTAATGAGAAAATGAAAATCTTTACATTTTTACATGTAATTCATAACTTCAATGGCCAAGAGAACAAATGATTATATGGCATTTTTACATGTGAGCAAATGACAAGATTAGGAAACAAATTATGATTGATAAAAGTAGTAATTGAGTGACTTCAACAGATATGAAGAAGTTGAAAATTACTCCTGCTTGAATCTATTTTTCAAAGTAACACTAAGAAAGGCTCATGCCCTAAAAATATTGCTACTCATAGTTACAAAAACATTATGTGTTGTTTGACAAATCTATATTTTGTGCTAAAATTATTGTCTATGTTTTATTTTTAGTTGTGAGGTGGTAACAAAATGAAGCGAAGAGATAAGAAATCACACGATCAAGATTTGTCAAACCTTGCCCTGGGTTACTATCTAACTGTGTTTAAAGCTGCTTCTTTCTCTTGTTTCACTTCTCACATTTATAGATGAGATTGGCATTTCCCCATTGGTGATGTCTCATCTAATTTTTCTTGGTTCCACATCAGGGAGTGTGCTATGTAACAAAGACCACATAGAAAGGGTACCACTAACATCATTGTCCCAATCAGGTTAAACCTAGAAATGCTGATTCCAAGAGACCACAAGCTCTGCCCATCTACCCTGAGATAGATCCAGCAGTTATTGTATTTCAAGTATATATGTATTTCTTTCTTTCTTTTTTTCCCATATTATTTGGTCTGATAAATTAAAGATAAATTCAAGTGTCTTTTTTCCTCCCACTTGCCTCTCTGGCAACTATTCCCATTCTTGTTGCAGAAAGAGAGGGGGAAAGAAGTGAAACCTGTAAATTATGTTACTGATAAGAACTAGTGTGAAAAGACATACTTAACCAGAATCTCTCTATGTCCCACACTCTCGAGCCTGTCATCCCTCCATGGATCTTACCTATCTGCTTCTTTTTGTGGCCTTCATTGCTGACGATATTTCACTTTAGGAAGATCTGATTTTTCTACCATCTCTCAACTACTTTCCTCTGATTGGGATGAGGATGAAGACACTGAGATGACAAGGAAAGGTTTCTATGCTCAAGGGGTTTGTGCATCTCGCTTTTTTGGTGCCCTCTGTCCCATTTGGTAGGTTTCTCTACAAACCAAGGGTATTTGAAAATATCCAGGATTTTGTTTATTAATTTTTCCTTAATTTTGAATTTTGAAAGTCAATGCCACATGTCAATTCTTGGATTACTGTGTCTCTTCATGATTAACATTGTAAGTTTAAGAAATAAATTTATATCCCATCCTTTGAATATGGCTGGAGGTTTTCCTTCTGGATTTTATCTTATCTTTTATTCACTTTATTAAGTTTGAGAGGGAAATTTTTTTAATTTTGTTTAATATAAAAGTCCAAGCATAGCCAAGAAAATTAAACACATACACACACACACACAAGCCAGGTGGGCTTTCCTTACCTGACATTGACTTACTTATAAAGTTCTTATGATCAAGTCAGAATGGTTTTCCATGTAGGGGTAGCCAATACACAATGAAACAAACTATGGAGCCTAGAAGCAGGCCAGTGAATATTTTCATACTTAATATATTGTATGGCTTTGCAGATCAGTAAGAAAAATATGGATTTTTAAAAACATAGTGCTGAGAGTATTTGTTAATCATGTGGAAAATATGAAATTGGACCCCTTACTTCATACCCTACACAAAAATCAACTCCCAGTAGAAGGCAAAACTAGAAAGCATTTACAAAAAGATATGGAGGAATATCTTATAACCTCAAAGTAGGGATGTCTTAAATAAGACACAAAAAACAGAAGCCATAAAAAAAAAGTCATAAATTTAACCACACTGAAATTAAGAACTTTGATTTATCACCAGAAAGTGAAAGACAAACTAAAAGGTACTTGCAATAAATACAGTGAATAAAGGATTAGGATACAGAGCATATTAAAATACCCTAAAACAAATAAGCAAAACATGACCAATGTGATAAAAAAAAAGATACAAAAGAAATGAAAAGAAATTTCCTAGTAGAGAAAGCATAAATAGGAAACCTATAAATCTGAAAAGATTTTCAACCTCATTAGTAATGAGGAAAACAGAAATTAAAACCACAACTAGACACAATTTCATACCCACTTGAATGGCCAAAATTAGACATGTCATAATACCAAGAGTTCACAAGGATTCAGAGAATTCTTAATCCACTATTCATAGCAGTGGAAACTGGTATGACCACTTGGGAAACACTTTAACATTATTAGGAACATTGATCATGTGCATGATAACCAAACACCTGCCCTCCAGACAATGTTCTCTGGAATAGCTCTTGTTCAAGTGTATCAGAAGATGTGGACAGAATGTTCAGAACTGATATATGCCAAATATCATCAATAGAAACATGGATAAGTCAGGTGTTGCAAATTCACACACAATATTAAAAAGCAATGAAAAATTAACTACAGTTAAACCAACATGGATGGATCTCAGAAGCAATGCTGAGTGCCTAAATACATATAATCCAGTTTCAATAAACAAAACTAAGCAATATATGGCTTAGAAAATCAGGAACCCTAAACCTATTTATATATTGATTAGAAAGATGCCATGTAAGTGGGAAATTGAAAGTGTGAAGATGAAGGGAGTTAAGTCCCTGAGAGTGAAGAAAATGGACTTCAAAAGATTACCTCTCTCTTTTATTGGGGGTTCAGAGTGTTATACAATTATTGACAGTATAATCTCCTTATTAGTTTTTTTAGTAGGGAGTACAATACAAAGACAAAATCTTGCACTGAATAATTTGAGGAAATTGTCCAATCACCCCCCAAGGAAATTCTAACCACATTTAACCACAACGCAGCCATCAGAGTCAGGAAGTTAACACTGATGTTTGTTAACTTAGGTGTTACTGCGAATCTAAGCCTCACATTTCATTAAGGTTTCACCAACCGTGCCAGTAACGTTTTTTATAGCAAAAAACAAACAAACAAAAACCAGTTTAAAATCATATGTTGCCTTTAGTTTCCTTGCCTGGAATAATGCCTCAGTCTTTGTGATATTTATGACCTCAGCGCTTTTATGTTTACACACCAGTTATTTTGTAGAACATCTCTCAATTTAGATTTGTCTAATGTTTCAAGATTGTTAGATTTAAGCTATGCTTCCTGGCAGGAACGCATCACAGAAGTGACATTGCGTTCTCATTGCATCCTGCCAGGTGGAACATATCAATAGTTCTTATTTGTCCCATACCTATGATGTTCACCTTGATGACTTGAAAATATCACTGAAAAGACAAACTGTCACTAATAAGTATTTTGTAGGGAAGTAATTTGAAAAGTTCTAAATATGTTATTTCTCATTGAACTTTTCACTTATTCATTTATTTGTTTATATCTGTATGGATTTATGGTTTTCTAATTCATTCAGTAGATTAAAATCTGTTACTACATTATTTATTTTGATGCTCAAATTGTCCTAGATTTGGCTAGTTGGGGACTATTCAAGTTGGTCTTTGAGACCTTTTGATATGTCCACATTTCTTTGTGCTTTTCTTTGCTTTCTGGCAGAAACACTGTTCCAAGTTTATCTTATACTTTTGCAGTCCCATCACTGGAATCAGCCATTTTTCCAAGGTCCCCTGGTTCTTGAGAGAAAGAGAGAGAGAGAGAGAGAGAGAGAGAGAGAGAGAGAGAGAGAGAGAGAGAAAACAGCATTTAGAAATCAAGACCTGGGTGCTAGCTGTGTTCATTGCTATTGAAGTATTTCTCCTCCCCTCTTAATGAACAATCCTTGACAATACAGCCACAGCTATATTTATTTTTACATCTAAATAGATTGAAAAGCATGAGTTTGCACTGATACCTCCAATTGTAGTACCATAATCACAAGTTACTCTTCCGATATTTGTAACATACTTCTTCATTAATGAGAAATCAGCTTTCATTTCTTTATATAATTCTTTCTTTTTAAAAATATATTTTATTGATTATGATATTACAATTGTCCCTACTTTCCCCATTTGCCCCCCACCACTCAGTACCCCCATTCCCTCTGGCAATCCCCTCCTTTAGTTCATGTCCCTGAGTCATGATCATAAGTTCTTTGGCTGCTCCATTTCCTGTGTTGCTCTTAACCCCTGTCTATTCTGTACCTACCAATCTGTACTTCTTAATCACTGCACCTTTTTCCCCATTCTTCCCCTTCCCCTTCCCAACTGATAACCCTCCATATGATCTCTGTATCTATGATTCTGTTTCTGTTCTGCTTGTTTCCTGAGTTCTATTTTTTTAGATTCAATTGTTAGTTGTGAATTTATTGCGATTTTAACGTTCAAAGTTTTGATCTTCTTCTTCTTAAATAATTCTTCTAACATTTCATATAATAAGGGCTTAGTGATGATGAACTCCTTTAGCTTTACCTTGTCCAGGAAGCACTTTATCTGTCCTTCCATTCTAAATGATAGCTTTTCTGGGTAATCTTGGTTGTAGGTCCTTGCTTTTCATCACTTTGAATACTTCTTGCCAGCCCCTTCTTGCCTGCAAAGTTTCTTTTGAGAAATCAGTTGATGGTCAGCCTTATTGGAACTCCCCTGTAGATAACTAACTTTTTTTTTCTTGCTGCTTTCAAGATTCTCTCTTTATCTTTAATTTTTGGCATTTTAATTACGATGTGTCTTGGTGTGAGCCTCTTTATATCCATCTTGTTTAGGACTATCTGTAAGTATGTCTACTTTCATCACCAAGTTAAGGAAGTTTTCTTTTATTATTTTTTTTCAAATAAATTTTCAACTTCTTGATCTTTCTCTTCTCCTTCTGGCACCCCTATGAGTCAAATGTTGGTACATTTGAAGTTGTTCCAGAGATTCCTTACATTATCCTCATTTTTGTTTTTTATTCTTTTTTCTTCTTGCTGTTCTGATTGAATGGTTTTTTTCTTCCTTATATTCAAAATCATTGATTTGATTCTTGCCTTCAGCCACTCCACTGTTGATTCCCTGAATTTTTTTCTTTATTTCACTTAGTGTAACCTTCATTTCTGCCTGGGTCTTTTTCGTGCTGTTGAAGTACCCAATGAGTTCCCTGAGCATCATAATAATCAGTTTTTGAACTCTGCACCTGATAGATTGCTTATGTGTATTTTGTTTAGCTTTTTTTCTGGAGTTTTGTTCTGTTCTTTCATTTTAGCCATATTTCTTTGTCTCCTCAATTTGGCAGCCTCCCTGTGTTTGTTTCTGCATATTAGGTAGAGCTACTTTGACTCTCTGTCTTAGTAGTGTGGCCTGTTGTAGAAAGCATAGCCATATGTTGGACAGGGCAGAGCCTTGGATAGTACCAGGGTGGGGCAACCCATGTGAACCAGGTTGATGGAGTCTCAGATATGGTGTCATGGCTCTGTGGCTCTGTGTGGGTATGGCTCAGAAGGGACAATGGTCACTGCCTGGCCTCTGGCATTTTATCTGGGAAGAAGCTGTTCCCCAGCACTCACCCTGATGCCAGACACTTCTTCTCTCCATATGCCATTGGTGCCCTTCCAGCTGCTGCCCTGGTGCTGGAGCCCAGAGGGAGTGAGTCTGAATAAGTCCTAATCCATTGTGGGCCTTTTAAGAGGAGACACCTGAGAACCCTGCAGTTCCTTCCACCACCCAACCCCCTCTGGCTTTTACAGCCAGAAGTTCTGGGGACTTATCTTCCTGGCACTAGAACTCTGAGCTGAGTGGTCTGGTGTGGGACTGGGATCCCTTGCTCCGGAGGTATCTCTTTTGATTTTCATCTGCCACACATGGGTGTGGGACCACCCATTCTGTGTCTCCATGTCTCCACCTCTCCGCCCCTCCTACCCACCTGGATGAACATGACTTCTTTAACTCCTTGGTTGTTGCACTTCCATACAGCTTGATTTTCTGATGATTCTGGGTGATAGTTATTTTGTATTTAGTTGTAATTGTTGCTGTGGTTGTGTGAGGAGGTAAGCCACCCCTATCTTAACCAAGAGGTCAATGTACATAATTCCTTCTTTGATCAATTCCTCTATGCAATAAATCTTTTCCTCAACACTACAGTCCCCTGCCTGGTACAGATGTCCTCTCTTCACTCAGCTTTGACTCTTGATCAAAATGGCCTTAATTGTCCCCTCAGCTTAACTAAATTTGTACAGGCACCTGATTAAGGCCTCCCTCTTCTTCAAACACTTACTTTAGAAAATTTGTGATTGCCAATTCTGCTCCTTTAAAATGTATGTAAATATTCTTCCAGACTGTTATCAGTTTTACAACCAAGAATTGTCTTTCTTTAGCTCCCTGTAACCATGTCTTTATAATATAAACATCAGAAGAGCTAACACCCCTGTCTCCCAGTCTCTGTGGGAAACTAGAGCCCTAACTTAGATGGGTGCCAACTAGCAAACCCAGATGGCCTAATGACACAGAAAAACATTTGCAAACTCAGGAATTACTCAGTGTGCTCCATACATCCCACTAACCAACCTTCCTCCTGGTAGTTCCATATTTTCCCATTAGCTCACCCCAGAGCTTAAAAACGTTCCCACCTTTGGCTTCAGTAGAATTGAGTTCAGTCTCTCTCCCTCTTTTTGCCATAATCTTGAATAACGTCTTAATTACCTATTTAACTTTGTTCAGTGAACTTTTTATGGACACTCTTCATTTCAGGCTACTCTCCCAGAGGGACACTTTCTCATTCTGCTTGGGCTCTGATATCGCACACCAGGTCAGCCCTCCATTTAAATATATTGGTCGTGGTGCTTGAGCTCTGACACCCAGGCCAAGCTACCCCCTTGCATGTACACCCTCCTCACTCTCCTCTGGCTCTGATTGCCCACACTGGATCACACATCTGCAGGTGGATACTATTTTTACACTATCTAGCTTCTGACTCCCTACCTGATATCACCCCTCTGCAGGGCCACCTTTTGGGGCCCTGACTTACTGGTTTTGGCCATCTAGGCTTTTCTTTTCTTCCACCAGGCATCTACCTCTTTCTGCCCATATAATGGTTATAGGACTGAATTGTTTGAAAATGAAAGAGAAAATAAGAGGAAGGGGAAGAGGAAGAGTTCACTTATTTTATCCAGATGTTCTTGCCCTGGTTGTACATTAAAACTTCTTAGGGATCCTTTAAAATTACTGATGCTTGGTCCTTTTCCTAGAGATAAATGTTTATCCAATAGAGGTCTTATGCATCTGTTTTTTGTTTGCTTTTTTGTTTGTTTTCAATTCCCCAGATGATGTTAAGTGCAGTCTGGGCTGAGAACTCCTGCTTATTAGGGACAAATATGAGAGGAATGTAGGAGTGCAGGTGAGTTTGAGGATCTGGAGAATAAAGTATGTGTGAAAGCCCATCTGATGCCTTCAATTTTGTCTTTTATGTAGAAAGAAATGTAATCAGGTGAGAGTGATAGTGGTCAAAACTGTTAGGGGGTGGGAAGCAGAAAATTATGAATGTGCTTATTTAAAGAGGGAGACAAAGCTTAATAAAGAATTGTAGATTACTGGGCAGTGTACATTGCCTATTTGAAGTTAAAAGCTTCAGGACCTGGTAAATTTCTAAATATTAAATTTGTATCTTTATAAAGGTATGAATAGAAAAAATAAAAGAAAGTAAACAATGGGAAACAGAGATTGTGTTTGGATAGTATGATGTTTCCCCCTTCTTTGTATGTCAATGTATCTTAAGTTTGAAAATGAACTCTTATGACCAAACCAGAAAAGTCAGCATTTGTGCTACCTGTCACTACCAAAACCAATAAGTAGAGACAAGTATTCAATCTCTGTTGGCACTTTATTCAGATGGCTAATATTCTGAGAAGATGCAGGTTATGTACCCTCAAAAGCGATCTCAACAACCCATTTGAAGACAACATTTTAAAAAAATACTTTATTTATTTAATTTTAGTGAGAGGGGAAGGGAGGGAGAAAGAGAGGAAGAGAAATAATGTGTAGTTGCCTCTCGAGTGCCCCCAACTGGGGATCCAGCCCACAACCCAGGCATGTGCCCTGACTGGGAATAGAACCAGCAACCCTTTGGTTCACAGGTCTGCACTCAATCCACTGAGCCACACCAGCCAGGGCGAAGCCAGCATTTTTATAAAGAGAAGAGAGAGTAGGTAAGGGGTTTGGAAAAAAGGTTAATTGGATAAGAGCTGTAGTCCAGGAGTGATTTTCCTACTACTTCTTTATAGCTGATCAACAATTCTTCTCCCTGGAACACAATGGCTTATCTGCCAGCTTCATCCTTGCAGACTCCCTGGGGCATGAAGGTTGAACCGCTTGTCCACCTTCTGGGGTCAAGCATTCCAGTTCCTAGAACAACAGCTTTCCACATGCCTTAACCACTTAAACTTCTATCAACTAAGGCTATAATCTTTAACTCTTGAGTTCCCCTATCAATTATATTCATAATAGGAAAATTAATGTTTTAATTTTCAAAATAAAATGAAATGAATGATGATCTAGCACAAATAATTTGGAGACACTATATTACTTTGCTAGAGCTAACTAGGACCACAGACTTGCTGGCTTAAAAATCAGAAATTTACTTCCTCACAATTCTGGAGGCTAGAAGTCTGAGATCAAGGTGTGGCAAAGTTTTTTCTTCTGAGGCTTTACTCCATGGCTTATAGACGACATATTTCTCCTGTGTCCTCACCTGGTTTTTCTGTGTGTGCCTGTGTTCTAACCTCCTCTTCTTACAAGGACACCCATCATATTGGATTCGGGTCCACCCTAAAGACCTCACTTTACCTTAATTACCCTTTAAAAGATTTTGTCTCCAAATACAGTCACATGCTGAGGTACTGAGGATTAGGACTTCAACATAGAATTTTGAGCCCATTAACAGGCGATTAGATCACACTGAGATTTTAATTTTCTCTAGGTATTTCTGTTTTCTTTTTCCTGTAGATTTCCCACCTCCCCACCCCCTGGCCGGTTTCTTATTCTTATGACTTAAATTGTCTGGTGAATAAATAGTTTCTAAGCAACTGTTCAAATTTACTGATAATTTTTGCGATGTCAGCTTTTAAATATTTCACATTCTTCCAAATCCAAATATGTCTAAAACGAAACTGAAACTTACCGCGTTTCTGCCTCTTCATTCTGCGTCTGCCCTGCAGTACTCTCAGGCAGTCAGAGCATCGGAGACAGAAAACTTGACAACTCCGTCGCTTAATCTTTCAAAAAAGGACCTTCACAGTTATATGTCTCCTAGCCATCAGAAGAGGAATAAGAAAACCAAGGTTAAAAGCAACTGTTTCAAGTTTTTCATATAAAAAGAGAACGTTTTCAGGAAAATCCTGGTAAGTTGCTGAATTAAACTTTATTTTATGCTTGTGAGGGGACAGCTATTTTTTAAAACTCCAGCTGTACATTTTATGTAAATACATATAGTTTTACACAAACCATTACTTGTAAAAATGCTGAGATGAATTAGAAATATGAATGTTCAAAATACAAACCAATCTATTTAACTGAGTCTAACTTTTTAAGGGTACTTAGGGTGATAAGAGTATTTTGAGTTGTGTATGGAGTGGGAAAGACGATTACAGAATCAATGTAAGTAAGGTCAAATTTTTAAGTTAAAAGATTGTAAAGGAACCAAGGGTCATGTGCAGTTATACAAAATTTTGTCTTATGTTAACTTCAGGTTAAAAGTTTTGATACTGATAGGCTGGTGGCAGATCCCCTGTACCTGGGCAAGATTGCACCGAGCCCAGACAAGGTTAGTGAGACAATTGGATAGCGTGGGAAGCCGTCCTACCCCCTTATGGTACCTGATTGGGGATGGGGCCAGGGAAAGGCAGGCACATCTGCCTTAGAGGTCAGAGTGGCAGCAGGGGTAGGTGTGAGACCAGAGAAACCTGTTAGTCTAGCCTGAGGAAAAGAAGGGATTGGTGGAGGGACAGACTCTCCCGGAGCCTGCAGAAGTTTGGGAAATATTGAGAAAGCACTTGGCCCCTTCCAAACCCAAAAATACTGTAATACCAAGGGAAGGCAAGGACACTCTCTTAACTACCTTGCAATATCACGGGATATTCTGGCCCTGGAAGCGGCATAACCATTGGTGGCCCTGGCTCCACATGTGGCTTCCAAAAGGGAACCAGAAGCTGGATAGTGGCTGGGAGAAAGCCTGAGCTGCCTGGATGGCTGCTCAGTGGCTGCCTGTGATTCCCAAAGTATGGTACTTTAAATGAGAGAACAAACTCTGGACCGTGCCTAAAGCTTTGGTCTGGCTGAGGATGGCCGGGTTGTCCTCTGGGTTTCCTGCAGGAAATGGGCTTTGAGACAAGAGTCTGCCATTCTCCCAGTTCATTCAGTATATGAATAAAAACCTCATTCCTTTCTCACCAGCCCCATCTCTAGAATTTGCCTATTGGTGGCAGTGGGCAGCCAAACCCCACTTTGGTTTTGTAACGGTTTTACATTTCATCAAAGATATACTGCAGAGGCTATTCTTCTATGTGTTTCTTTCAAATCCATCTCAAACAGCAATAAGTTGAAAATGAAAACAGCTTCAAGAAATGAAACTTAACTTGTTTGTGTGTAGTTCCTGTTTACAGACCATTAGAAGAGTGAGTGTGTAGTACTCCTGGACTCCAAACATCTGTGCCCTGAGGGATTGTTCTGATAGGCAGAACTCTTGGCGTTGATAGTGGGGAAAGGAGACGTCAGGAATCCTGGCTCAAGTCCAGGAGTACTACACACTCACTCTTCTAATGGTCTGTAAACAGGAACTACACACAAACAAGTTGTTTGGAGTGCTACTGAGGTCCCTCCCCCAGGTGAGGGCGGGTTGGCACCAGTGTTTGTCCTTAAGAGCTCTGCTGACTTGGTACTTGTGCAATATCTAAAGAAAAAAAACTGGAGTGATCACTCCAAAATAGCATCCTGCCGCTCCTTTGCCAATAATTAATGTTACCACTGCCAATAAGATTTATGTTCATGATTGTTTCCAAACAGGAAGCTGAGGGCCCCTAGGAAGTCAAGGGTTATATCAAGTCATTTTCAGAATTTGTCCACACCAGTCATGGTGATTTTGATTTTTAATCAGCTCCAACAATATATATGCAGATTCTCTTAAAGCTGATAAAGTACAAACTATTTCAAAAGCATTACTAAATAGAATGGGTTGAAATCATTACATGTTCACAACTATTACCATGTAGGGGAAAGGGAGTTGAGAAACTTCTGACATTATTATCAGTCCAATGGTGTTATTGAAGAGTTTAGTATATTATATTGAACTAAGATATTGTCAATTTTTCCTTTTAACACAAAGAAAACTCTAGATTGGGGGGAATAAATGTCAATGACATTATTAGAGAAAAGTATTTCCATGTCCCTGGTATCTATTAGCAGAATCTAAACCAAAGGAAGTAAGAGGATGCTGTCACCTTTTTGGTGGCACAAAGTTCCCCATGTAGAATCGCCAACATGGGACATAGCACACAATGAGGCTGTAGCTGTGTAGAGGCCAAAGAGCTATGAGAAAAAAGGGATGGACTGCGGTGGAAATGTCCTGATGTGCTGCTTCATTTGTAGAACGATGAGCTCTATTTGAATATTGTAATCACTGGCTAAACTAAAAGACAAAATCTGGACTCTGTCCTCACAATGTTTAAGATGTCCAGAGAGTGGTGACTGGTTAAATTACTGAAAGAGGACTCTGGTGAAGAGACAGTATTGCCTCATCAGACCTGAACAGAGTGTGTCCGTGGAAAGGGGTAAGTGCCCCACCAGGATCAGCTTCCCTGTGTAGAGGCAGCAGATGGAAATAGCAGAGGCTCTGTCACCAAGGAGCTGGAGTAGAAAGAGGCCTCCTCTGAGGAAAACCCGGTAATAGTAATGGCCTCACTTAGAGACATAGCAGAAGATTGGTATGGGTATTATGAAACTGGGGTACCTAGAAAAACTGCAGGAGAAAACATTTATTAACACTTCTTTCCTTTTGCTAAAACTGCTTTTCATTCTCTGTTATGAGGTGACTGAAGTTAGAGTCAGCTCTGGCCTAACAGGTAGCACAGTAGAGATTGCTCCAGATTTCTGTCTGGAGTTTAAGCCAAATGACATAACTGCCCTGGTCCCTTGACCTACAGGCATTGTTAACTCAAGGGTTTTCAAAAATTCATTATTTTTAACTACTTTAAGAAAATATTTTAATATTTTATTAAAACATTTAAATATAGAAGAGGTGAAGGATGTTCCTTTCACTATTTTCTCAAATCTTCTGCATGTTTGAAAATTTTCATAGTAGAAAGTTAAGTGAAAAATATGTCCCATAAACAATTCCTAAGCAATAGTCCAATCAACTGCATTTTAATTTGCTGTGACGTAATTTTTTTTTTCATATAACAGATTCTCAATAAATACATCCTCAGGCAAAACTAGAAAAGGACTGCATCTGCTCTGCCTATCTCTTTACTTCCTTGGAGGTGCTTTACAGAATATGACTCTTACAAATTCTTAAGGAAAAAAAAACTAATCTAACATAGCCAAGAGCAGCTATGCCAAACTCTATCCTATTATGGAACTCAAGATGATATCAAAAGTTTACATCTAGTTAAAGATTAAACCCTCCCAAGTTTAATTATTTTATTTAAGGCTTTTCTTCATACCTAGCTTGTACAGAGACTGTGTGAAGAAATACATAGTTTTAATGTGCATTTTGTAAAATGAAACTAATTTGCTTTGTAGTTTCGTTTCTGAAGAACATAGAACAGGGCGTCGGCCTGCTGGTCTTCAGCCAGGGTTGCAAGAATTCTCTCCTGGAGGTAAGAACACCTGTGCGCTGCTAAGGCCCAACCTCCTACAGATAGGGCTGTGCACTGTTGCTCACCCTGCTGGTTTGAGCCTTCAGATACCCCCTTACACACACACACACACACCACAACCCCTCCAAGAAAAATTAAAGTCCTTAGGAAATAGATACTAAAATTTAGTACTCACCAGGAGAACTCTGGGGTTCAAAATGTTCCCAGAATAGAATAAAGGAGATGGTGGAGGTCTTCTCCCCAGCTCCACCCAGAGCAACACCTTTACCCATCTGAAGAAGCAGAACAATAACAACAACAAAGACAATTCTGGTTCTGGTCCAATTCCCCTACACAATGAATGGGAAAACAGATTGGCTGAAAGGAGACACAATTTAATTACGACTTTCTTTCTCTAATCACAACTGCTCTCCCTTTATTTACATATGCTAGGGAGCTTATTGACAAATAAAAAGGTCCCTCATGTTTAAAAATATGCCAACACTTGGATTTAAATTCAATCAGATAATCTTCTTAAAGGACTTTGTAAGTGTCAGGACAGTGAAGTATACAGTAGTCCCTCTCTATATCATGGTTACTTATCGCAGCCTCACTGTATTGTGGGATTTTTAAAAATATTATATTCAATTATTTATCGCAGATTTTTTGCTATATCACGGGATTTTGCAGTACTGTATACATATGTTGTTAAAGTTACATAGGTTTAAGAGTGTAGAATATGTTTAAGAACATAAGTAGTGTTTATAAAAGTGTGGAAAAGGTTAATAAGGAAGTGGGAAAGGTTAATAAGGGACTGGGAATGGTTTATAAGTGGGTGAGAAGGGTTTATGAAGCCTTCAAATATATATAAATACTAAAATAAATGTAAGGTTCCTACTTCGCAGATTTTCACCTATAGCAGGGATGTCTAGAACATAATTCCCATGATAAGTGAGGGAATACTGTACTAAACTTCTATATAAACATTAACAAGTCATCACCTTAAACTAGGTTGAAGACACTGATTATGCCAAGGAATTATGTGGAAATATTATTATAAGCTTTTTGCCTGAATCATTGTCAACTTGAATTAAATACATGGCTCCAGCCAAATATGGATCACAGACCATATAAAATGCTCATATAATTGACGCAGTAAAAAACTCATGTAAAAGTATTACCAAATGTATAATAGCTTTAAACCATTAAGTTTTTTGTCAGCTTCCTCATAGGGGTGGGCAGCTGAAAAATTTTTTGATGTTATAAAGGATCTTCATCTTTGAACAATGTGGGAATCTATGAGATAAGGTAAAAAAAGAGGTTTGGGTAGGACAGATATCATTCACCCTATCTGAGACAGGTGCTGGTGGTTCCCAGCATTCAAACAATAAAGAAAAAATGTGGGAAAGCTGTCTCCCTGTAAGGGCACAAAGGCAAGCCCTTTTGCTATCCCCACATTTCTCTCTGCCTTTCTGTCTCCCCCTCACACTCACACGCACACACAAAGACACACACAAGAACACACACGGTCTCTGGCTATATCGTGGCAAATAAACAGGATACCCTTCACGTGCTGCTGCTTGTAGAATGCTGGAGTGCTCTGGCTAAGCTTAGATACTGCCTCAGGGGTGAACAGTAAGTTTGTGGAGAGTGATAAGAACATCTCCAGAGGAGAGTCCATTTGCCCAGAGTAGCAAAAGCAGTTAACATAGCAGAGGGTGATCCTGAAGCCTCTGAGGTCCAGCTCACTGAGGCCAAAGATACATAACCCTGTATGAGAAACGTGATCCTTTGGGTAAGTGAGACAGCAAAAGTTAAAACTAATAAGAGGTGTTAGGAAACCAGGGCTCAGGTTGCTGTAATGTCCCTGATGGATGAAGAACATAGGTCTACTAATTTTTGTTTTAAAAAAAATTATTTTCTTACCCATTATGACCATCTGCTTTGGGAGCTGGACTTGGTTCTGGTCCAATGGATGAAAAAATGAGGAAATTTCAAAACTACAATGAGCTATCACCTCACACCTGTTACAATGGCTATTATCAAAGAGACAAGCAATAACAAATGTTGGTAAGGACTTAGAGAAAAGGGAAACTCTTGGGCACTGTTGGTGGGGATTAAAATGTGAGCAGCAACCAATGGAAAACACTAGGAAAGTTTCTCAAAAAATCAAAAATGGAACTACCATATGAGCCAGCAATTCCACTTCTGGGTATTTATCCAAAGGAAACAAAAACACTGTCTCAGGAAGATATCTGCACCCTTATGTTCACTGCAGCATTACTTAAATTGTTTTTTTCTTTTATTGATTCTAGAGAGAGGGGAAAGGAGGGAAAAAAGAGAGAGAGAATCATTGATGTGAGAGAGAAACATTTCTCACACTCCACTGGGGACCAAAACCACAACCCAGGCATGTGTCCTAACCAGGAATCAAACCCACAACCTTTTGGTTTGTGGGATGATGCTCCAACCAACTGAGCCACATTGGCCAGGGCCACTACAACATTATTGACAACAGCCAAGACATGGAAACCACCTGTGTCCACTGAGGGATGAATGGATAAAGAAAATGTGGTATAACCATACAATGGAGTATTATTCAACCATGAGAAAAAAAGAAATCCTGCCATTTGTGACAACATGGGTAGACCTCTAGGGCATTATGCTCAGTGAAATAAGTCAGTCATGGAATGACAAATACTGTATGATCTCACTTATATGTGAAATCTAAAAACAAAGACAAACTCACAGATAACAGATTAATCATTGCCAGAGGCAGGGGATGGGGTGAGAAAAATGGATAAAGGAAGGATAAGAGAAATTTCCAAAGTTTTTTGTTCCATAGGCAATTTTAACTCATGGGTTCCCAAAAATACAGTCCAAGCATTCCACTACTATAAAAAAAAAAACTTAATTTCTTCAACAAATACTTATTTTATGTCAGTCCCTAGTAATTCATCAGTCAACAAAAAGCAAAATTGTCTTCTGGCTGCTCCATTTGAGTGCTGAGATAGAGAATAAGAAAGACAATTTAAAAATATATATAGTACATAAATTCTTTTTTAAAACATGAAGCAGGGAAGGGTGATGGAAAGTGCTAGAGAAAAGACTGAAACTTTAGGATGGTAGCCAAGAAAGGCCTCACTAAACTTGAATAAAGGGCTGAAGTAAGTGAGAGTGTGAACTCTGCATCTGGAGAAATAAGCCAGGCAACAAAAGACAAATACTATATAATCTCACCTAATACAGGAAACTAATGAACAACACAAACAAATGAGCACAGTTGAACCAGAGGCATGTAAACAAGGAGTAGACTAACAGTGAGAAGGGGAAGAGGGAGGGAGGGAATGAGGGTAGAAAGGGAGGGTCTAGTCAAAGAACTAGTATAAATTATCCATGGACATGAATAATGGGGTGAGGATTGACTGTGGGGAAGGGGTGGGTGGGGTGAGGGAAGCAATGGGGAAAAAAGTGGGACAACTGTAATAGAAAAATAATAAATAAATTTTAAAAAATAAACAACATTATTGATTTATCTTTTTAATTCTGATTCAATAGGTCAGGGTTGGAGCCTGAACATTTATATTTCTAGCAAGCTTCCAAGTGATGGCTGATAAGGTTGAGAACTGCTCTCAACCTTATCTGTACAATAGAATATTCCAGAAAAAAAATTTTTAAGTACTAATGCCTGAACTTGACTCCCTCTACCAATTTAATCAAAGTCTCAGAATGTCAAGTCACCAGTAATTCTAATGTTGAGTCGAGGTTGAGAACCCTTAATCTAAAGCATTGCAATTTAACAAAGTATAATTGTGGGACTTTCACTAGTCTCATATCAGTAATTTAGGCTAAAATGGTTTTAATAAATTAAAACTCATACTAGTTTCCTTATCTCATTTCAGGCAGGCCAGGCCACTTTGAACTTCAGCTAACTCTAGAGCACCTCTGAACACCACAAGAATTAACCAACCAAATCGATTATCTTACATTTTGCTACCACGTCCCTGAAAGCTCCAGCCTTGCTTGGCCTAACAGTGTGAGTTCCAAAAGACAACGGTGATGAGTTAACCAGCTGCCTTGTTAGTTTGGAACAAAAATGGCCAGCTTCCTAGCTGTGAATGAAGTTTACTATTCTCCAACTCCACTTACCCAATTTCATATTTTTAAGTTTATTTGCAACATTCAGCTTTGGGAACCAATTTCTCTATTACTTAAGATTCTGGTTTTGAGTTACAAAAACAAAAAAAAACAACAAAAAAACCTTTCACCATGTTAAGCTTAAAAGGAAAAATTATTATAAGGATAAAGGGGTGTGTCACCCTAGTAAGCAGCTACTGCTTATTTTATAACCATAATTATAATCATCTAGGAAACAAGAGCACTAATTGGAACTATAAAACAGTTAAAATAAGTACCAAGCAGTTTTAAGAATCAACCTTGAACAATATTTTATAAGTTGTTTATATGAAATTTTATATATATAATTGACTTCAATGATAAAGTATCGTACTAAAATACTTATTGTATTACTTTTTCCAAGGAAGAAGTTTGTAGCTGTGATATGAGTGAACAAGTAAATCTACCTGAAATGACCAAAGACTGGAACAAAGAGCATGTGAAACAATGGGTAACCAAAGACCTTAATATTGATGAAAAATATGGACAGATTCTGTTCAATGAAGAAGTGACAGGATTAGTCCTGCAGGAATTAACTGAAAAGGACCTAAGGGACATGGGGCTACCACGGGGTCCAGCACTTCTGATAAAACGAGCATATAACAAATTGAATAATAGTTTCACTGAAAATCACAATCAGGATTCTGGACAATCAGATCATACAAAACCCTCCAAAAAAGAACACCATAAAAAGCCACAACAGACAAAAAAAGAGGAAAAATCAACATCATCCAATATTGATCATAACCTCAGCAAGACCAGAGATACCAAAGAACAAGAATCAGTTCTTATGAAAGAAAATGTATTAAATGAAGTAGCAACCACCAAAGACAAAAAAAATAAGCCAAAAACTGAACAGTTGACTTGTATGCCTCATCCTTTTGATCAGCCCCATAGTAGCCATCGTTACATAGAACATTATCTTCTGCCACCTGAAACAGGACCAGGAAATCTCATAGACCCCATACATGAGTACAAAGCCCTCACAAACACAGAAACAGCCACAGAAAAGGACATTAAGATGAAATTTAGCAATGAAGTCTTCCGATTTGCATCAGCGTGTATGAATTCACGCACTAATGGTACGATCCATTTTGGGGTCAAGGACAAACCCCATGGAGCCCATGGAGAAATTGTTGGCTTGAAAGTTACCAGTAAAGATGCCTTCATTGACCACTTTAATCTAATGATCAAAAAGTATTTTGAAGATAGTGAGATCAGTGAAGCCAAGAAGTGCATTCGGGAGCCAAGGTTTGTGGAAGTCCTACTGCAGAACAATACACCATCTGACAGATTTGTCATTGAAGTAGATATTATTCCAAAACACTCTGTATGTAAAGAAAAGTGTTTCTATATTAAGATGCAAAGCTATGAAGATCAAATATGGAAACAAAGTGAAGATCTTTCATTGTTTGTGAGAGAAGGGGCTAGCTCTAAGGATATCTGGACCAATGGCAAGCAAAGGGATGTGGAATTCAAAGCATTTTTTAAAAAGTTAAAGTCACTAGCAGTATCTAGAAAGGAGGCTGAAGAAAAATATGAGGCAAAGGCAAATAGGAAGGAGAGTGAAGGACAAAAGCTGGTTAAACTTCTCATAGGAAACCGAGAGTCACTGGATAATTCATACTACAATTGGTATATTCTTGTAACAAATAAATGCCATACGAACCAAACAAAGAACTTAGATTTCCTAAAGGAAATTAAGTGGTTTGCTGTGTTGGACTTTGATCCTGAATCTCAGTGCAAGGGGGTGGCCAAAGCTTACCAAAAAAGCCGGGTAGCAAATCTTCACTTCCCAAGTCAATATGAGGAGAAGACAACTACTATACAGGAGAAAATTTCTCGTCTGAATCTTTACGATCAGCCTAGCTGGATCTTCTGCAATGGCAGGTCAGACCTGAAAGATGAGAGGTATAAGCCTCAAGAACCACATTTATGGCAGAGAGAAAGAGCTTCTGAAGTCAGGCAACTGATTTTATTTCTCACAAATGAAAATCTAATGACAAAAGGGAAGTTTTTGGTAGTGTTTCTGTTACTCTCTCCAGTACAAAGCCCAGGAGACCCATTCATTGAAACCTTCTGTGCTTTCTACCAAGCTCTCAAAGGAATGGAAAGTATATTATGTATCTGTGTAAACTCACAGATTTATCAACAATGGAAAGATCTACTACAAGCCAGATTAACAATTGCAGATGAATTAACAGACCACAGTATTTCCACTTTAAATTTAGAATTGATAAACAGTACTATCCGTAAACTGAAACCAGTCACTCAGTCATCAGAAAGATTTCTGCCCTCCTGTGGATCATCTTCTGTTATCTTAGAGAAAAAAGAAGAAGATATCTTGACTGCACTGGAAATTCTCTGTGAAAATGAATGTAAAGACACAGATATCGAGAAAAATAAATCTAAATTCCAAGAATTTAAGAAAACAAAAGAAGAGCACTTTTATCGAGGTGGCAAAGTATCCTGGTGGAACTTCTATTTTTCTTCTGAAAACTATTCCTCAGCCTTTGTGAAAAGAGACAATTATGAAAACCTTAAAGATCTCATACAGCTTTTGGCAGAGTCTCCTAAACCAATATTTGTAAAAATTATCAATCTGTATCATCACCCAGGCTGTGGGGGCACTACATTGGCTATGAATGTTCTCTGGGACCTAAAGAAAAACTTCAGGTGTGCTGTGTTAAAAAACAAAGGAACTGATTTTGCAGAAACTGGAGAACAAGTGTTCAAGTTGATTACCTATAAGGCAACCAGCCATCAGGATTACATTCCTGTACTTCTCCTGGTGGATGACTTTGAAGAACAGGAAAACATCTACAATCTACAGGACATCATCCATTCCATTTTAGTAGCAAATGGTTTGAGATATGAAAAAACATTGGTAATTATCTTAAACTGCATGAGATCCCAGAATCCGGATGAAAGTGCAAAATTAGCGGACAGTATTGCACTAAAACACCAACTTTCTCCCAAGGAACAAAGAGCTTTTGAGGCCAAACTGGAGGAAATTGAAAAGCAACATAAGAACTGTGAAAATTTTTATTCCTTCATGATCATGAAAGAAAATTTTGATATATCATATATAGAAAATGTAGTCAATAATATCCTAAAAGGACAGAATATCGACAGCAAGGAAGCACAGCTCATTTCTTTCCTGGCTCTACTCAACTCTTATGTTACTGATTTTACAATTTCAGTGTCACAATGTGAAACATTTCTGGGAATCACATGCACTCGTACACCCTGGAAACCTGAAAGCCTAGAAGACAAGATGGGAACTTACTCGACGCTTCTAATAAACACGGAAGTTGCAGAATATGGGGGATATGCAGGCGTGCGCATCATTCACCCCCTGATTGCCAGTTGCTGTCTAAAAGAACTGGAAAGAAGGTACTGTTTGGATAAGTGTCAGATTGCATTGATGCTATTAAGAGAGAATTTATTCTATGATTCTGGAATAGGAAAAGACAAATTTCAACATTACATGCAAACTCTTCTGCTTACAAGACAGCGCAAAGAGTATGGAGATGAAACGGACACTTTGTTTTCTCCATTAATTGAAGCTTTAGAGAATGATGAAGTTGAAAGGGTCTTGAAACAAGGAAGTGTTCGGTTCCCACAAAATGCATTTATTTGTCAGGCCTTAGCAAGACATTTTTACATTAAAGAGAAAGACTTTGACACTGCTCTGTATTGGGCAAATGAGGCCAAGAAGAGAGCGCCTAAAAATTCCTATATCTCAGATACACTTGGTCAGGTCTACAAAAGTAAAATCAAATGGTGGTTGGATGAAAACAAAAACCAAAGGGATATCACTGTTAATGATCTAACACATTTCCTGGAAGTCGCTGAAAATGCATCAAAAGCTTTCAAAAAATCCCAAGAGCAAACTGATCGGAAAGACTACGAAACAGAGACCTGGTTACCACAGAAATCCCAAAGAAAATATGACATGTATAATACAGCTGGTTTCTTGGGTGAAGTAGAAGTTGGTCTTTACACTATTCAGATTCTTCAGCTCACTCCCTGTTTCCACAAAGAAAAAGAATCATCTAAAAAAACTATGGCAGAATTTTTATCAGGAAAGGGGAATATTCCTACAAATCCAAAAAATGAATATTATTTGACCCTTAGCCAGTTCACATCCTACTTACAAAATTTACAGCCAGATATGAAAAAGTGCTTTGACTTTTTTATTGATTATTTGGTTCTTTTGAAAACAAGGAATATGCAAAAAGAAACAGTGGAAATCTTATTAAGCAAGAAAATCAGTCGTTGTTTCAGTAAATACAAGGAACTTTTCTGCTCTTTAGATTTGGGTCCATTACAAAGCAAAGAGAGTCAGTTACTCGAAGAAGAGAATTGCTGGAAAAGTCTAGAAGCTTGGAGAGCAGATAAGTTTTCTGGACTTCTAGAATATCTTAACCCAAATCACAAAGATGCTGCAAGCATTATGGAAAACATAGTAAACACATTCACTTTCCTCTTGCAGCAAAATCCACATAAACGGCTAGCAAAGGAGAAACAAAATTTCATTTTGGCCAACATTATTCTCAATTGCTTAAAACCCAACTCCAAGTCCATTTGCCCACTTGGCATACTTAAAAAGCAGCTCCGAGAAGTGTTACAATTTGTAGGACTAAGTCATCTGTATCCAGACCCTTATTTCTTGGCCTGCCTCCTGTTCTGGCCAGAAAATGAAGAGCTAGACGAAGATGCTGAATTAATGGAAAAGTATGTCTCATCCTTAAATAGATCCTTTAATAGACAGTACAGGAGAATGTGCAGGTCCAAGCAGGCAAGCACACTTTTCTACCTGGGGAAGAGGAAGGGTCTCAACAGTCTTGTGCACAAGACTGAGATAGAGCAGCACTTCAGTAAAATACAAAATATAAATTCCTTCTGGCAAAGTGGAGATGTATGGAAAAAAAAGGAAGTCCAAGACCTCCTGCGTCGTCTCACTGGTCTAGCTGAGGGCAAGAAAATCTCTATTGAATATGGAAGAGAGAAAAAAATAAAAATACCAGTAACATCCGTTTATTCAGGTCCACTCAGAAGTGGTGGCCATATCGAAAGAGTGTCATTCTACCTAGGCTTTTCCATTGAAGGCCCTCTAGCATATGATATAGAAGTTATGTAAGAAGATATGTTAGCTCAAATGTTTTTATTCATATTTCTGTCTGACCTCTCTTCCCTCTATTCCCAGAGCATTTTGATGGCATTATTGGCTTACCTCTATCACAGATTTTGCTTTTGTCTCACCAAATAAATTATAAGCTTTGGTGGGGCATGAAACATGTCTATACACAGAGCTTGGTATACAGTAGAGTCAACTTTCAGTGTTTTAAATATGCACTTTCAGACTAACATATTTAATTAAGAGGTTTCAATTGATATCCACAGGTCACATCATTATTGGTTATAGTCCAATAAAATCTGTTTTAATTCAATTACTCATGAATTTTCTGAATTATTTCTTCACTGTGAAAGCACAGATATAAATAAGATGAATATGCAAGAGAAAGACCCTCTCTAGCTTACTGAATTCCAACACAGAGATCCCACCAGACTGCCACTTACCTCACCCTGGTATCAATAAAAATGTATTATGTGGAAGATATATATTTTCTTCCCATCCTCCATCTACCCCTCCACACACACATACTCACACACAACTCCTTGTACCCATCGCCCTTCTCTCAATTCCTTGCTTTGGGAGGGGGAAGAGAGAAGAGGACCAAGTAGCCACACGCTTAAGCTCCATCCATCTTCTCGCTCCCATTTACAAATGAAACTGTTGCTTTGTCCATTCTTGCCACCTTTCAACACAGTCTTATCTCCACCTGTTCTTTGGATCCTATCTCTGGCTTCCTTTTTCATTTAATACCCTCTTTACTCTCCTTGCTTCTCAATTTGTACTGTGTGAATGCTGTTCTCTCTGTCAAATAGTCTCGTATTTTCATCCAACATTTTCAGTGTATGGCCATTTTGATTTCTCCATCACAATTCAGTTTGAATAACCAACCATCAGGAAGACTTCAGTGACCACTGTAACCCCTGTCTGATTAGATGACTTCCTCGTGGCAATATGTGCTCTCAACATTCCAGCACCAGGAATGCCATCCCAGAAGCTTGTTCTTAGACTTACACCTGCCAGAACAGCCTCGAATACATTATAGGGCTTGCATTTTAGAAGACATATATTGCCTATGAAGCAAAACATACTAACATAGATTAAATTCTTAACAAATATTTATTGATTTATCCATTACTTTACATATCCTTATAATGTACCTTAGAAATCCTAGGCTTCAAACCCAATTCCTCTTGTCATTAAGATGTCTATTTCCTAGCAGGGTTTCTTTCACCAGTTTCTATGAATCTCTGGGCAATACTCACATGGCCCACAAACACATCCCTGTTGCTAGAAGCGACATTGGCTGCTAATCCTGCTTCAAATTGCTGCTTCACTCTTCTGCAGTCACCTGTCCATTTGGTAGCAGACTCCCAAGTGGCTACACTCCTTAAACTCCTCATAGGCCAGGCTCTTACTCCTTCTTAACTCAGCTAAGATGGGGCCACATCATTTAGCAACACTAAACTAAAAGCTTGACGTAAGAGGAAAAAAAGTTATAATAGAAGAAAGAAAAACTGTTACATGTTCCTGTTTTCTGTGCCTACCCTCAGGGTTTATAGGCCCAGCTCCTATACAAAGGGCCTCCCTGTCCTCAGCCCTCCTCTCAATAGCCGTGATGTAGGGTGGCCCTGGCTTGACTCTCCTAGATGAGAAAACCCCTAAACAGGAATCCTTGACTCAGAGATTCGGCTACAAACCCTCTAAGGGCCCCAGAATTTTGTTTCTTCTGAAAAGAAATATAAAATGCAGAGATGTCACCCCACCCACAATGAGGACAAGATTTTACATAATTATGCAGAGAAGTTTAACTCCCCATTTCAGAAGCTACTCTGTGCTTTACTATTCTAGAATCAAAGAGCCCATTAAAGTTCTTTTTTTAAAAAAAATGTCAATGTTAGGCAGGACAGATAGCAAACCAAGGCAGAGAGGCAGTGAGACATGTCTCACTCATTAAGTCAGCAGTCCTGAGCCTGGTCAGATAAGATTGCCAGATGTTCTGAAAATTACAAGAAGAACCATGACAGCAGGAGGAGGGAAGCCCTTGAAATTCTGTATGTATGGTTTCCACTATCTGGGAAAGAAAGCCTTTGAAACTGTATATTAATCCCAAAGTCTGGAGCAGGGAGAAGAAGAGATAACCTGAAAGCTGGCTATCAGCATAAAACCCCTAAAATCCCAATATTTGGGTGCCTGCTTACAGCTTTGTGCTCAAGTGTATTTCATAAACAAACTTGCTATCTCATTTCCACTATACATGTGGTCTCTCACCTGAATTCATCTCCTATGAGCTGAGACAATAACTGAGGAGGGAGAGCCACCTGACTCAGGTCTCCCTGTAACACATAGTCTTTCTTCAAAGGTGAATTCGTGTTCTACCTACACAAAAACCTAGCCTTAAATTCCAGTTTATCCCATTTTCACCATCTATATTTCAAAAATATTGGTGTACAATTTCTGCTCAGGAACGTCCATTAAAAATTAAAACAATTTTTAACTGACTCTTTTCTTCAAATTCCCTCCTCCCCCTTTTTTTTTCTGAATTGGCATTGGGAAAAACAAAGTTAAAAAAGAAATTGCAGGACTGAGTATTTGTTTGTGATTCTATGTGTTAAATCTACCATGCCTTTCCTCAACTCCCAACTCAGGAGGACTCTGTGACCTTGGGTTATCTGTAGCCTGTTCAAGGCTCCGGATACTCCACAGATTACCAGCTCTACCCACACAGGTAAATTAACTCACAGCTGATAACAGCACAACAAATGCTTAACCCAGTAGGTCCTATAATGTGGAAACAGGGTGAACCTACAGAGCCAGTGGGAAAAGTTCATACACAGAAAATAGGTACAATGCAAGCCTAATCATGATAGTGATTCATTTAGTTAGTACACACAAGTAGGTCAGAATCCTGGTTTTCTCATTTGTAGGATGAGCAAAATAAACTTGGTTTGCAAGCATCTGAAGAGGATCAAACTGGATAGCATAAGTTACATGTCTGCCACTCAGGAGGCTCTTATTAAGAGGCAAATTTAAACATTTGGACTGGAGTAATTCACATATCATAAAATTCTCCCATTTAAAGTATACGATTCAAGAAAAAATGCTCAACATCATTAGCCATCAGGGAGTTGCAAATAAAAACCACAATGAGATACCATTTTACACGAGTCAGAATGGTCATCATCAACAAATCAACAAACAACAAGTGCTGGCGAGGATGTGGAGAAATGGGAACCCTACTGCACTGTTGGTGGGAATGCAGACTGGTGCAGCCACTATGGAAAACAGTATGGAATTACCTCAAAAGATTAAAAATGGAACTGCCTTTTGAACCAGCGATCCCACTACTAGGATTATACCCGAAGAATCTTGAAACACCAGTTCAAAAGAACTTATGCACTCCTATGTTCATTGCAGCACTGTTTACAATAGCCAAGTGCTGGAAACAACCTAAGTGCCCATCTGTAGATGAGTGGATCAAAAAACTGTGGTACATTTACACAATGGAATACTATGTAGCAGAAAGAAAGAAGGAACTCCTGCCATTTGCAACAACATGGATGGAACTAGAGAGAATTATGCTTAGTGAAATAAGCCAGGCAAAGAAAGCAAAATACCATATGATATCACCTAATACAGGAAACTAAAGAACAACACAAACAAAGGAACTAAATAGAACAAAGAGCAGAATAGCAGTCAATAGGGGGGAGGGGAGAGGGAGAGAAGGGGGATAAGTAAGGAAAGGGTTTAGTCAAGGAATGTGTATAAATGACTCATGGATACGGACAACGGGGAGGGATATGATTGCGGGAGAGGGGGTGGGTTGGGTGGGGGAGAGAAATTGGGGGAAAAGGGGACAACTGTAATTGAAAAACCAAAAATAAAAAAAATTAAATTAAAAAAAAAAATAAATGAAGTATACGATTCAATGTTGGTTAGTATATCATTAGCACCATCAGCACAATCAGTTTTAGAACACTCTCATCACCTGCAAAAGAAACCTTGCACCCATTAGCCTTCAATCACCAGTCACCTGTTCCCCTAGCCCCTGGCGAGCACTCTCTGTCTCTATGGATTTGCCTATTCTGGACATTTCATATAATTGGAGTCATACAATATGTGGTCTTTCGTGAATGTGTTTTCAAGATCCATCCATGTAGTATGATGTATGAGTATCAGTACTTCATTCATTTTTACTGTCAAATAAAATTTCACTGTATGGATAGATGACATTTTGTGTATCCAAAGATTAAAGGCAATTTGCTTTCATAAAGCACTAAATAAATATTGTTTTACTTATTTAAGAAGGGTATTTTTTACCAACTTTGCTTGGGCCTTCTGAAATGTGAACATGAGCTATCTGTGTTGCTCCATTTCAGTCTTTCATTAAAGGAGGTTACTCACTGATACTCAAATCCAAGCCCCTTCTTCTAACCACACAGCCTTAGTTTTCTCACACTCCATTGCTTACCTCCTTTCCAGTATTCATCTTCACATGTAGGTACGTTGCATTATGTCATGTTTTTTTACATGATTTAAAATAAAAACATTATTTCTTCAATAGTTAAAAAACTAATTACCACACTTGAAATAGGGTACTGAACAGTTAGATGAAAACAAAACAAAACAAACCCATAGCTTCTCTAGTTCATACTCATGCCCAAATTAAGTATAAACCCAGAAAAAAATTATACCCCGGAACGTTTCTTCAAATAATTTGAAATATTTTATTTTTTCATTGTTATTTGAGAGAGAAAATATTATCCCTGAGTATCAAATATACATGATTTAAGAGGCACAATATCTTTAACCCTTTGAGTGCCAATGTCACTGTGAGCGACGCTGACAAATTTTCCCAAAAGTGCCAGCGTCGCTCCCATTGACTCTTTTTTCAATGGCTATAAATGTAAATAACAATGGAATAATTCATAGATTATGTTTTGTCCCCTTTTTTTGTCCCTCAGGTTATATATTGATATAATTTTTTCTCACGTTGATCCAAATTTCGAATTACGCATGGCACGCAGAAGGTTAAATAGGTTGGCTTCTAGTGAGCATTATGAAGCCACCATGTAATATCTCATCAGAAGTGGATAAGTACAGACCCTTCATATCACCAAATCCCTTGGGAAACAATCATTCTACTTTCCCATATTAACAATGCTTTCAATATTTCCTCAATATATATAACTAGATAAATAAAGAGACTGACTTAGAGAAAATTAAGCTTATTTTAAGCTTGGTATTTCTCTGAGAAGAAATATAAAATGCAGTTACCAAACACACCCTTAATTAAGAAAAATGTAACAATAAGGAAGAAAATTTTAAAGAGAGGTCAAAGGTCAATGGTCAGCTTAAAGCTGAATAACCCTTGGGTAAATAAAGCACACCCACATGCTGTGAATATAACCAATTTTTTTTTAAATATCATCTGGACTAGAAACTCTGTTGTCCAAACAGGCTCAGTCCCTGTGGGCAAGTTGGGCCTTCCAGGGTAGACAGTTGACAATGTTGTATCTGATGCTCATAGGACACAAGCCAGTTTCTGAAGGCAGTCAGCTCTTCAAATAGTATCATGCATTCAAAAAACTGAAGATGTGTATTGAGTATAAATAGCCACAGGAGATTCAACTTGTTCTTATAGTCTTAGAAAAATGGCATACAATTTATGGGTCCATACAGAAATAAAAATTAATAAGAGCTAGATATTTAACAGGAAATATCCATGAGGTCTGTTATTACTTAAAAGGTGTCTCAATTATGTACAAAGGAACAAGAGCTGCCTGGTAGAATACAATATCCATATGTTATCCTCATAATGTCGCTTCACCTTATTCTTTCAACCAATTGTATTAACTTTCTAACTGCCCACTCCATATATATAAAGCAGGTTCATTTTGCTGACTCATCTTGGGAGTTCTGAAATGATGTTCACTATAGATACTGTAAAAATATAAATGTTTGCCAATGGGTGCCACATCTGACCACTCCTCAGATGGTGAGAACACACTAGACATCCTAACATCAGGCCAAGTATTATGGGTACCAATTATACTAAACCACCTGTTACTCACGGATGGGGGAGGGATAGTAAAAAATTGTTATGCCTGGTAGCCTCAGACTCAATACTGATGTGTGGAATATCATTATTTCTTTATTCTTAAACTAGCTATGTGAGATGACACCAGTTCCGTATTTCATTTTGACTGATATAGTGGCCTGACACAGAGACTCACCAAAACTTAAAGAGTATTGCTTCTGGTACAAATTTCAACAAAGGCCTTGACAGTTTTTTATGAAGTTAAACACAAACCTATTTGATCAAGCAATTACATGCCAATGTGTTTACCAAAGAGAGATAAAGACATATATCCACAAAAAAACTTGTACAAAAATAGTGGTAGCAGCTTTATGAATGAGTTCCAAAAATTGTAAGAACTCAGATGTCTCTTTAAAGAACATGGAAAAATAGTGTTATGTGGACAAAACAGAACACTATTCCACAATAACAAAGAACAAACCACTGATACATGTAACACTAAGACCAATCTCAATTACAGTATGTTAAATAAAAGAAGCCAGTCACAGAAGACTATGTACCATATGATTCCATGTATATGAACACCTGGAATATGTGAAACTAATCTATGGTGAAAAAAACATCAGAAGAGTGGTTTCCTCTGGAGGACATTAGGAGTGACAGGAGAGGGATGTGCCATATCAGAAATGTTCTATATTTAGATTAGGGTGTGGGTTATTCCTGTTTGTCAAACCATATTAGTCAGGGTTCTCCAGAGAAGGAACCAGCAGGATATAAACGAATATAGACACATGTCTGTGTGCACATATATATCTATATACATGTTTATAGATACATATATAAACATTTATATATGATTATATTATTTAACATTTCTGTGCCTCAGTTTCATCAGCTGTAGAATGTAGATAAAAATAGCATCTACCTGAGAGGATTTTTTCAAAGAATAAATTAACAGTGCATGGTACACAGTAAGTGCCCAGTAAATGTTTTAAACCTATATAAAAACCACTGTGAGTCAACAGTGAAACGTGGAAACCAAAAGCTAATTGAGCATGCACAGTAAGTATTAGCACCTACTGTTAAGTTTTTAAATGCTAACTCTTTTTTGTGGCTTAGTTCTCCACCTTGCTCTGAGACTGACCTTAAAAAGATAAACTCCTGCAAAGCGGCTAGGGGGCCCTAACCCTGGTCTGCCCTGCAGAACTAATTCATAGGCCTTTAGCATTTATAGAGAGCTCCTAAGAGTCTCTGAAAGCCATTCCTTTATACTTTAGGAAAACTTAAGGATATAAGTTAGCCCACCCTGGAAGGTCAGTGGAAGACCCACATAAGCTGTTTCCTACCCAGAGCTCCGCAAGACTCCCAACAACAATGAAAACAGGTATTCCCAGAGGATCCACTCAGACTGCCCCCGAGTTTGTCTGTAGCCACAACAATAGGGCTCTCAACAGTCCTCAAAACCCTCAAGCAAAGAACAGATTTGAAACCTCTGGATTTTAACCAAATAGACCAGAAGGTGGCAGAGTAATGGCTTACCAAAAAAAAAAAAAAAAAAAAAAAAAAAAGTGCATTTTAGAGAGGGAAGTCACTACTATAAACTCAGATCCAGGAAAACGAAACTAAAAGCAGACCACAGACTTCCTTGTCCCTACCTGCCAGTTTTGACACACCCATTTCTGAGACACACATCCTGTTGTTTCTGAGCCAGTTAGAGCTAGGATCGAGATAAAAGCAGAGTATAAAGAAACTTTCTTAAAAACGGGAAGGAAGAAAGTGTCTTTCTTTGACATCGTAGGAGGAGGAAAACACAAGCATTAGGTGTTTCCTGCACTGAAATACAAGGTTTTTGCCTCGTTTATGTGGAAGAAATTTGCAAGACAATCTGGGTAAGTACAATATCTATTATTAATACTATTATTACTATCTATAGTCCCTGGCTGGTTTGGCTCAGTGGATTGAGCGTCGGCCTGCGAGCTAAGTGTCGCTGGTTCGATCTTCCAGTCAGGGCACATCAGAGAAGGAAAACTCTGATTCCAAAAAACCTCCGCTGCCTTGCGGCATACCTCTTCAGGGGAAAGGCTAAGGGAGTAAACCCCCACAGAAAATCTGGAGCCGGAGTCCCTAAGGCGGTTTGACGTTGTAGTCAACACCGGCAACTCCTGCGGCGCACCTGAAGCCAAGCTGTATTGACTCCGTCTTTCCCTTGGATCCTTCAGCTGCGAAGAGAGGGGGGGTCTGCTGCATGGGCAACAGCAGACCCTCCATATCACCCTGCCCAGGCTCTGTAGCTTCAGCTTCACTGGAGAGGACACTCCAGCGACATCGCAACATGTCGATTCAACACGGGAGGAGACAGATACCGTGTCACTCCCGAGTCGGACTGCACAGCCATTCTCGGCGGTGCAAATAGACTCTTAAGAAGCTACACCATCGTCTCTCGAGACGGACGGCTGCTGACGACTATCTATAGCAGCATTTTATTGAATAGGAAGGAATCTACAATTTGAAAATTGAAATATAGCCCCCAAACCAAAACTAATACCTAAACCTAACATTTTACACTTCATTGCTGTAACAGGAGTCAGCTTTATATTAGTTGAAAAATGAGTCATAATATTCCACAAAAGATGCAATTGTAAATGAAAGGCACTTTTGCTAATGAAATCCTCCAAGGTATTAGCATCTTAAGAAAGAACACATAATGGAAATTTAAAGGTGTACTTTGCTCCTTAGTTGGGGGCATGTGAGAGGTCATGGACCAATGTTTCTCTCACACCCATGTGTCTGTCCTTCTCTTTCTCCCTCCCTTCTCCTTTGTCTAAAAACAAATAAGTGCAATCTTTTAAAAAAATAAAAATAAATATGTACTTCACATTAATCAAAGATACCTCCCACCATCTCTCTAAGAAGTAGGCAGCTGCGAGAAAATAAAACTCCCCAATAGATTCTCAGATTAGTGTCAACAGATAGTGAGAGACAGACTAGAGACAGAGAGACAAAGAGAAACAGACTAACTGCTACAGAAATCTTCTAAATTATGGCAGCTATATGTTCCTGTTAAATATCTTAGATTTGTTCCCTGATCAGTGTGGCTCAGTTGGTTAGGTGGCAAGCCAAAGGTCTCTGGTTCAATTTGCAGTGAGGGCACATGCCTTGGTTGTGGGTTCAGCCCCTGGTCGGAGCATATAGGATGGGCAACAGAAGTCTCCCTCTCTTTCTCCCTCCCTTCCCCTCTCTGTAAAAATAAATAATTAAGTCTTTAACCCATTTCCCACTTAGAAAAAAAAAATTGCACTCACTGTCACTACTAAAAGCAGAATGGTATACATAGAATGATGTTATTTGTTTCCAACTATTGATATACTAGAGCAATTTGAAAATAATAATAAAAGTAAAATATTTCGTGGCAAACGTTGGGGGGAAAGTTAGGACTGTGATGTGTGAGTTATCTCAGGATAAACGCTGCAGCTGCAAGCGCTACGCCCTCCACGCCACCCCCTTCCCACCCCTGGCCCCATGAGTTTGGCAAGTATTCTCGGGGCAAACTGGACATGGGCTATAAAATGCTAGTATTTTATGTTTGAGTTCCTCCAGAGTAAGAAACAAGGAGATGTGGAATTACAGTTCTAAATAAAGGCCTGAAATTCAAATCTCTTTACAGAAGCTGGCAAATGCTACAGTTAACCCTAGATCTAACAAATGCATGTGGGTTTGGTCATGTAAAAAATGGTTTCCTTTCTTATATTGGTTGCTGAGAAGCTCAGAATCAAAATTTCAGACTAGTCCTAGTAAAGTATATAGAACTGAAAAGTTATTTTAGGCACTAACTTTACTCCATGGCTTAATTTTTTTCTGCCTCCTATCTTCTCTGATTAGCCTTCCCCCCCCCCCTTTTTTTTTACTTAAGGGTTTTCACATATGTGTGATCTTGTATAACTTTCTAAATTATCTAAACACCATTTTGGAACAGGGAGGATATAAAGGAATCAATAATATGTGAAATACTGCAAAACAGTAGCATAAATGTGGAAAACATAGATGTTAGCAATTTTCCTCTGGTGCAGCAATTTTCAGCCTTCTTCATTTCATGGCACACATAAACTAATTACTAAAATTCTGAAGCACACACACAAAATATATATTTTGTTGATGTGACAAAAAACAGGTATAATTTTGATTCATTTACACAAGATGGCTATTGTTGTATTAGCTCTTGTCATTTTTTTATTTGACAATTTAGGGGAAAAGAGGTCAGTGCCCCTGACTAAATAGTCAGGTATTGCATGTCTTAAAAATTATTGCAGCACACCAGTTGAAAATCACTGTTCTAGTGTATATTCCCCCAGAATGGCATCTTCAACAATGTTTTTTTTTTCTTTTTTTTTTTTCTTTTGGTTTTTCAATTACAGTTGTCCCCTTTTCCCCTAATTTCTCTCCCCCACTCAACCCACCCCCTCTCCCGCAATCATATCCCTCCCCGTTGTCCACGTCCATGAGTCTTTTATACAGGCTCTTTAATTAAACCCTTCCCTTACTTATCCCCCTTCTCTCCCTCTCCCCTCCCCCCTATTGACTGCTATTCTGCTCTTTGTTCTATTTAGTTCCTTTGTTTGTGTTGTTCTTTAGTTTCCTGTATTAGGTGATATCATATTGTATTTTTCTTTCTTCGCCTGGCTTATTTCACTAAGCATAATTCTCTCTAGTTCCATCCATGTTGTTGCAAATGGCAGGAGTTCCTTCTTTCTTTCTGCTACATAGTATTCCATTGTGTAAATGTACCACAGTTTTTTGATCCACTCATCTACAGATGGGCACTTAGGTTGTTTCCAGCACTTAGCTATTGTAAACAGTGCTGCAATGAACACAGGGGTGCATAAGTTCTTTTGAATTGGTGTTTCAAGATTCTTCGGGTATAATCCTAGTAGTGGGATCGCTGGTTCAAAAGGCAGTTCCATTTTTAATCTTTTGAGGTAATTCCATACTGTTCTCCATAGTGGCTGCACCAGTCTGCATTCCCACCAACAGTGCAGTAGGGTTCCCATTTCTCCACATCCTCGCCAGCACTTGTTGCTTGTTGATTTGTTGATGATGGCCATTCTGACTGGTGTAAAATGGTATCTCATTGTGGTTTTTATTTGCATCTCCCTGATGGCTAATGATGTTGAGCATTTTTTCATGTGTCTATGGACCTTCTGTATGTCCTCTTTGGAGAAGTGTTTGTTCAGGTCCTTTACCCATTTTTTAATTGGGTTGTTTGTTTTCTTGATGTTGAGACGTATCAGCTCTTTATATATTTTGGAAATCAGCCCCCTGTCTGTGATGTCATTGGCAAATATGTTTTCCCATATGGTTGGTTTCCTTTTCATCTTGCTGATGTTTTCTTTTGCTGAGCAGAAACTCTTCAGTTTGATGTAATCCCATTTATTTATTTTTTCCTTTATTTCTCTTGCTTTAGGAGATGTATCCGTGAAGAGATTGTTACGTGAGATATCTGATATTTTCTTGCCTATGTTTTCCTCTAGGACTTTTATGGTGTCACGGCTTACATTTAAGTCTTTGATCCATCTTGAGTTTATTCTTGTGTGTGTTGTAAGTTGGTGGTCTAGTTTCATTTTCTTGCAGGTCCCTATCCAGTTCTCCCAGCACCATTTGTTAAAGAGGCTCTTCTCACTCCATTTTATGTTCCTTCCTCCTTTATCAAAGATTAGTTGACCATAGAGGCCTGGGTTTATTTCTGGACTCCCTATTCTGTTCCACTGATCTATATGTCTGTTCTTATGCCAGTACCATACTGTTTTGATTACAGTGGCTTTGTAGTATTGTTTGATATCTGGTGTTGTGATTCCTCCTGCTGTGTTCTTCTGTTTCAAGATTGCTTTTGCTATTCGGGGTCTTTTTTGGTTCCATATGAATTTATGGAGTATTTGTTCTAGGTCTGTGAAATATGTCATTGCTATTTTAATAGGGATTGCATTGAATTTGTAAATTGCTTTGGGTAGTATGGCCATTTTGATGATGTTGATTCTTCCCATCCAAGAACATGGTATTTGCTTCCATTTATTTGTTTCTTCCTTAATTTCTTTCTTCAATGTTATGTAATTTTCAGAGTACAGGTCTTTTATCTCTTTGGTTAAGTTTACTCCTAGGTACTTTATTTTTCTTGTTGCTATAGTAAATGGTATTTTCTTTTTTGTCTCTGTCTCTGCTATTTTATTGTTGGTGTACAGAAATGCCTTAGATTTCTGTATATTTATTTTGTACCCTGCGATTTTGCCAAATTCACTTATTATATCGAGTAGTCTTTTAGTGGAATTTATAGGATTTTCTAGGTATACTATCATGTCATCTGCATATAATGAAAGTTTCACTTCCTCTTTCCCAATTTGGATGCCTTTTATTTCTTTTTCTTGTCTGATTGCTGTGGCTAGGACTTCCAACACTATGTTGAAAAGGAGTGGAGAGAGTGGACAACCTTGTCTAGTTCCTGAGTTCAGGGGGAATGCTTTCAGTTTTTGTCCATTGAGTATGCTGTTGGCCTCAGGCTTCTCATATATAGCCTTAATTATGTTAAGATATGCTCCCTTTATTCCCATTTTGCTGAGTGTTTTCATCATAAATGGGTGTTGTACTTTATCAAATGCTTTTTCTGCATCTATTGATATGATCATGTGATTTTTGTCTTTCATTCTGTTTAGGTGATGTATTATATTTATTGATTTGCGAATATTAAACCATCCTTGCATCCCTGGAATGAAGCCCACTTGATCATGATGTATGATCTTTTTGATGTATTGCTGGATCCTGTTTGCCAATATTTTATTGAGGATTTTAGCATCGATGTTCATCAGTGATATTGGCCTGTAGTTTTCTTTCTTTGTTGTGTCTTGACCTGGTTTGGGGATTAGGATAATACTGGCTTCATAGAAAGAGTTTGGGATTTTCCCCTCTTCTTGGACTTTTTGGAACAGTTTGAGGAGGATAGGAGTTAGTTCTTCCCTGAATGTTTTGTAGAATTCGCCTGTGAAGCCATCTGGTCCAGGGCTTTTGTGTGCCGGGAGATTTTGGATTACTGTTTCAATTTCCTTTTTTGTTATTGGTTTGTTGAGACTTTCCACTTCTTCTTGATTCAGTTTTGGAAGGTTGTATGTTTCTAGAAATTTGTCCATTTCTTCTAGATTGTCAAATTTCTTGTCATACAGTTGTCTGAAGTAATTTCTAACTATCATTTGTATTTCTGAGGTATCAGTCGTGATTTCTCCTCTTTCATTTCTGATTTTATTTGTGTCTTCTCTCTTTTTTTCTTGATTAGACTGGCTAGAGGCTTGTCGATTTTGTTGATTTTTTCGAAGAACCATCTCCTAGTTTTGTTGATCTCTTGGATTGTTTGTTTAGTCTCTATGTCATTTAGTTCTGCTCTGATCTTGATGATTTCGTTCCTTCTTCTTGCCCTAGGCTTTGTTTGTTGTTGTTGTTCTAGTTCTTGTAGCATTGTGGTTAGGTTTTTTATTTGAGATTCTTCTAGCCTTTTCAGATATGCCTGTATTGCTATAAACTTCCCTCTCAGGACTGCTTTTGCTGTGTCCCACAGGTTTTGGGTTGTTGTGTGCTCATTATCACTAGTTTCTAGAAATTTCTTGATTTCTTCTTTGATGTCATTGTTAATCCATTCATTATTTAATAGCATGTTATTCAATCTCCATGAGTTTGGGTGTCTTTGATTTTTTTTTCTGAGGTTGATTTCTAGTTTCAAGGCATTGTAATCTGAAAAGATGCTTGATATGATTTCAATTTTCTTGAATTTGTTGAGGCTTGTTTTGTGACCTATCATGTGGTCTATCTTTGAAAATGTCCCATGTGCACTTGAAAAGAATGTATATTTTGCTTCTTTGGGGTGAAAAGTTCTATATATATCAGTTAGATCCATGTGGTTTAGTGTGTTGTTCAATGCCAATCCTTGGTGTTTCTTTGCTTGGATGATCTGTCTATTGTTGATAATGGAGTGTTGAAGTCCCCTACTATGAGTGTGTTGTTGTTGATATCCTTTTTGTGGTCTTCTAGTATTTGCTTTATGTATTTGGGGAGGTCTTTGGGGATACGGCCTACATCCATTCTTTTGACATGGCCGAGCCACCTGAGGCGTCTCTCGCTAAGAAGTGCATGCAAACTGCTCATATTGGCTCGCTTCAGCACCTCGGTGTTGGGGACCTTATCCTGCCAGGCGACATGCAGGACACGTCGCAGGCACCTCATGTGGAAGCTGTTGAGTTTCCTTTCGTGCCTTGCGTAGGTGGTCCACGTCTCGCTGCCATAGAGGAGAGTGCTGAGTACGCAGGCTTGGTAGATGCGCAGTCTGGTTTTCTCAGTGAGGCTGGAATTGTTCCACGCTCGCCGGTTCAGTCTGGCCATAACTGTGGCTGCCCTGGCGATTCTCCGGTTGACCTCCAAGTCGACTGACAGAGAGCTCGAGATGGTGGACCCGAGGTAAGTGAAGTCGTTGACAACCTCCAGGGTGTATCCGTCGATGGTGATGCATGGGGGAGTCCCCGTGCCTTGAGCCATAACATTCGTCTTCGTCAGGCTGATGGCTAGTCCGAACTCCTTGCATGCGTGGGAAAGGCAAGTGACTAGCTGCTGGAGTCCCTCTTCGGAGTGTGATGTCAAAGCTGCGTCGTCGGCGAAGAGCATCTCACGGATGAGCACCTCTTTGACTTTGGTCTTGGCTCGTAGACGGGCCAGGTTGTAGAGCTTGCCATCGGATCTGGTGTGAATAAAGACACCCTCGCTGCAGTCCTTAAAGGCGTATTGGAGGAGCATGGAGAAGAAGATTCCGAACAGCGTAGGCGCGAGGACGCAGCCCTGCTTTACTCCGCTGCTGACTGGGAAGGCCTCAGAGGTTGCGCCATTGTAGGACACCGTGCTGTGCATGTTGTCGTGAAAGGACATGACCACAGCAAGCAGATGTGGTGGACAGCCAATCTTCCGTAGCAAGCTGAAGAGACCGCTTCGACTGACCAGATCAAACGCCTTCGTAAGGTCGATAAAGGCGAGGTAGAGTGGTTTATGCTGCTCGTGACACTTCTCCTGCAGCTGGCGTAGGGAGAAGATCATGTCCACTGTTGAACGGCCGGCTCTGAAGCCACACTGGGACTCTGGGTAGACGCGGGAAGCAAGGGTCTGCAGGCGGGCAAGAGCGACCCGGGCGAATACTTTGCCGATGACGCTGAGGAGAGAGATGCCCCGGTAGTTGTTGCAGTCGCTGCGGTCTCCTTTGTTCTTGTACATGGTGATAATGTTGGCGTCTCTCATATCCTGGGGGATGTAACCCTCCTTCCAGCAGCGACAGAGTAGATGGTGGAGCGGCTGTAGCAGGACTGGTTTCCCGCTCTTTAGGATTTCTGGAGGGATTCCGTCGCTTCCTGGTGCTTTCCCGCAAGCGAGGCGGTCGATGGCTTTGCTGAGCTCTGCCGCAGTAGGTGGGGTGTCTAGCTCCTCCATGACTGGTAGGTCTGGGATGGCGTTAAGAGCAGTGTCTGTTACGGTGTTCTTCGTTGCGTACAGCTCGAGGTAGTGCTCGGTCCACCGCCGCATTTGCTGTTCCTGGTCAGTGATGACCTCACCTGTCTTGGACTTAAGGGGGGCGATCTTGGAGGGGATTGGGCCTGTTGCCTTCTTGATACCCTCATACATTCCTCGTGCATTGCCTATATCGGCGGCTTCCTGAATGCTTCTGCACAGGTTTAGCCAATAGGTGTTGGCACAGTGACGGGCGGTCTTCGGGACTTTGTTCCTGGCAGCCCGTAGAGCTTGAAGTGTACTGGGAGTGGGCGTGGCCTTGTAAGCCAGTAGGGCCTTCCTCTTAGCCTCGATCACGGGTTCCATTTCTTCCCAGTGAGCCTCGTACCAGTCAACGTTCTTCCGCTCTTTCTTCCCGTAAGCAATAATGGCGGAGTTGTATATGGCGTCGCGGAGACGTGGCCAATTGGATTCAATAATGTCATCTGCCGCCACTCCCTCGCCGAGTGCATCTTCCATCTTGTTGATGAATTGCTGGGTCTTAACTGGGTTGCTGGCACAACTGGTGTTGATGCGTGGGCGACCCTTCATCTTGGAGTGGTGCAACCTCTTCGGCATTATGCGCACCTTGCTTACCACGAGGGCATGGTCCGTGTCGCAGTCTGCACTGTGGTAGCTGCGGGTGAGGAGGGTGCTGCCAATATCCGTTCTTCTGGTGATGACGAGGTCAAGCTGGTGCTAATGGCGGGAGCGGGGGTGCCTCCATGACACCTGGTGGATCTCTTTGCACTTGAAGAATGTGTTTGTCACGCACAGGCCGTGGTGACACGAAAGCTCAAGCAGTCGCTGACCATTCTCATTGATCTTTCCTCTCCCAAAGTTTCCAAGGCAGGTGGGCCAGGCCATGTGGTCGGCTCCTACTCTTGCGTTGAAGTCTCCAAGGAGATTGAGAGCGTTACTTCTGGGGATCTTGGATAACGCTTCGTCCAGTGCATGGTAGAACTGTTCTTTCTCTTCGATGGTGGCGCAGAGGGTTGGGGCGTACGCACTAAGAATGCTGACTGGGCCGAAAGTTGTTGACAATCGGAGGGTAAGTAATCTCTCTGTGCCTCCTGTGGGTGGCTCTATGGAGTTAACAAGCGTGTTCTTCACAGTGAACCCAACACCGTGCTGTCCTGGTTGGTCCGGAGACTTCCCTTGCCAGTAGAAGGTGTAGTTGGTTTCTCTGATAGTTCCGTTGTCGGCCAACCGGGTCTCCTGTAGAGGCGCAATGTCGATGTTTAGTCGTGCCAGTTCCCTATCGATGACAGCGGTTTTCCTGGCACCATCGATCCACGGAAGGTCTGCAGTAAGTCCGGGGCACATGGTCCTGATGTTCCAGCTAGCAAGGCGAAGAGCTGGAGGCTTCTTTCTTGTTGTTTGCTTGGAATTAACTGGTGCGGGTGTTTTGTGGCCCACTTTTCGAGAGGCGCCTCTCTGATCCCCACGCACCCAGTGGGGCAGGCGAGCCATGGCGAGACGGCACCTAATTGGCGGGGGCTGCCCAGCTTGAGGTGGGCGGTAGCTGTCCAGTGAGGTGCGATGACCTCTCCCACCATCAGAGGAGACCCCTGGCACTCGTTTCCTTCGCCAATCGGATGAGCTTATAACCGGTATCTGTCTCCTCCCGTGTTGAGTCGACATCTTGCGATGACGCTGGAGTGTCCTCTCCAGTGAAACTGAAGCTACAGAGCCTGGGCAGGGTGATATGGAGGGTCTGCTGTTGCCCATGCAGCAGACCCCCCCTCTCTTCGCAGCTGAAGGGTCCAAGGGAAAGACGAAGTCAATACAGCTTGGCTTCAGTGCGCCGCAGGAGTTGCCGGTGTTGACTACAATGTCAAACCGCCTTAGGGACTCCGGCTCCGGATTTTCTGTCGGGGTTTACTCCCTTAGCCTTTCCCCTGAAGAGGTATGCCGCAAGGCAGCGGAGGTTTTTTGGAGTCAGAGTTTTCCTTCTCTGATTTTAGAGATGTCCTTCCTCTTTCCTCCTTTACAGGAGTAGAGATGGCCCACTTGGTGTCTGAGCCACCTGCCCCCTCCAGGACCTGATTCCCTGATTCTGATCAGAGGGGGATGGGTGGAAGGCTTGGGCTTGATCAGCTCCCAGGAGTCAAGGTGGTGGTTGTATGAGGTCTCCTGGCCCCAGAGGGCATAGGTGATTCCAAAGTGCACAGAGTTCCCTTCCCACTTTCCTTGCCTGCCTTATCCAAATCATATTCCTATTTATCTGTGGCTTCTGCCTTCCTTTCTTCATAATCTGCGTAACTGCAAGAAGGCATGGGAAAGGGGTAAGCGTAGGAGGGATGCCAGGGCAGGGCACAGATTAGGGCGGCAGTGCCAGGACCCCGGCGGCCGACCGGCGGGGACGGAGGTCCGCGCCTTTTGTCCGGATTTTTCAGGCAGGGCGCCTGCCGCCGTTTCCTCTGCCCGAGTTTTCGTTTTCCGTCCAAGATTATACCTTTTCTCACACCACCTTCATGCACAGCAGTAGGTCCTGGTCTCTCTCCGCCTAGCGGTTCCTGCCGCTTCTGCCGCCTCCCTGGACCGTTAGCCGCCGACCTCCTCTACGGCGAGCTAGCAGAAGGCAAGAGGATGACAGGGCGCCCAAAACTGTGGTTCAAAGACATCTGCAAAAAGGACATGACACAATGCTCCATCAATCTCAACACATGGGAAGTTCAAGCAGACGACCGCCTAGCCTGGAGGCTCGCGGTCAGGCAAGGTACATCACGTGCAGAGGCTGCGCGCAACGAGGAGGCGGTCCAGAAAAGATCGAGGCGGAAGCAGCGTCAACAGCAGCAACAACAGCCATCTGCCTTCACCTGTAACAAGTGCGGCAGGGATTGTCACTCCCGAGTCGGACTGCACAGCCATTCTCGGTGGTGCAGATAGACTCTCAAGAAGCTACGCCATCGTCTCTCGAGACGGACGGCTGCCGACGACGACGATGACGATTTGGGTGCTCCTATGTTGGGTGCATATATGTTTATCAAAGTCATATCTTCTTGATGGATTGTTCCTTTAAGTATTATGAAATGTCCTTCTTTGTCTCTTTTTATTGTCCTTACTTTAAAATCCATTTTGTCTGATATGAGAACTGCTACCCCGACTTTTTTTTCCGGTCCGTTTGCTTGGAATATTTTTTTATATCCCTTTACTTTCAGTCTGTGTAAATCTTTTGTTTTCAGGTGTGTTTCTTGTAGACAGCAAATATGTGGATCCTGTTTTCTTATCCATTCCGTTACCCTATGTCTTTTAATTGGAGCATTTAATCCATTTACATTTAAGGTTATTATTGACGTGTATTTATTCATTTCCCTTTGTACCTCTGTTCCTCTCCTCTCTTGTTTTTTCCTTCTTTTTTCTTAGAACACTCCCTTTAGCATCTCTTGCAATGCTGGTTTGGTGGAGATGTATTCTTTCAGTCTTCCTTTGTCTGAGAAACTCCTTATTTCACCTTCTATTTTGAATGAGAGTCTTGCTGGGTAGAGTATTCTTGGTTGTAGGCCTTTGTTTTTCATTGCTTGAAATATTTTTGACCATTCCCTTCTGGCTTGTAATGTTTCTGTTGAGAAATCAGTTGATAGCCTTTTCGGAGCTCCCTTGTATGTTATTTGCTGCTTTTCTCTTGCTGCTTTTAGGATTTTCTCTTTGTCTTGGAATGTTGCCATTTTAACTATGATGTGCCTTGGAGTGGGTTTTTGGGGGTTCCTCTTGATTGGAACTCTCATTGCTTCTTGGACTTGCATAGCTTTTTCTCTCATGAGGTTTGGAAAATTTTCTGTCACTATTTCTCCTATCAGATTTTCAATTCCATGTTCCTTTTCTTCTTCCTCTCGTATTCCGATGATCCTTAAATTATTTTTCTAATGCTATCCTGTAATTCCCTTACATCTTGTTCATATTTTTTCAATCGTTTTTCATTTTGCTGTATTGTCTGGGAGTTTTTCTCTACATTATCTTCTAACTCACTAATCCGATCCTCTGCTTCGTTTAGTCTGCTTTTGACTGATTCTACTGTGTTTTTCAGTTCAGAGATTGTATTCTTAAGTTCTTCCTGGTTCTTGTTAACAATTTCTATGTCTTTTTTTATGCTGGTGTAGTTCTCTGCAAGTTCCCTGTAATTTTCTTGGAGCTGTTGGTAACTTCCTTGAAGGTTGTCATAGTTGATTTTAAGGATGTCGAGTATATTGAGCTTCTTTACCACCATTGTTTTGAATTCCATGTCTGTCATTTGGGCTATGTCTATTTCATCTATCTCTCTTTCTGAGGATTCCTCTTTTCTTTTCATTGAGGGGTTATTTTTGCGTCTTACCATGTTGGATTCTTTTTGTTTTTATTTATTTATTTATTTATTTGTTTTTTTTGGGGGGGGTAGTCTGCTTTGACTTACCTCCTTTGTGGTGTAATATTCTTTATCGAAGGTCTAGGAGTTTCAGTGGTGCAGTCTTTTTGATATCCTGAGCCTGATGTTCTTGAGTTACCCTTTATGTCGTTTGTTTATGCTGTTCGGTTATATTTCAGATGTTCTTTGATAGGATCTTCCTTCTGGCTAGTTGGTTGAGAATCACTCTATCCGCTTTGTCTTGAGTTCTTTTGTGGATATGCTGTTAAAGACATAAACACACAACCCAGGAAGGAGACCCACACCCTCAAAAAGTATCCCCCACTCTATCCTGCTATCGTTAGCCAACTAACCCATATTAATATAAATGTAAAGAGATTTGAGCTTTTATACTATAAGAAGAATAGATAAGAGTTGTTTTTGGGGAGGAAAAATATAATTTTTGATAGAGGGGGTGATAGATTAATAATATTTGAGACTGTGCAAGCCAGTTAGTAATTTTTACATTGTATGTTAATAAAAATAGAAGAAAAGGATAGAAAAATACATAATATAGTAAGAAAGTGGGATTGTATTGTATTTGGGTTTATATAGTAATTATATTATATTATTTAGAGTGATAGGGAGGCTAAGCTAGACACACAAACGAATAAACAACGATTAAAGAGAAAGGATGAGAAGGAGAGGTTATATGCAACACGTTAGAGATAAAGTTTGTTATTATTGGAAGAGGTGAAGGAAAAACACCCCCCCAAAAAATCCCCAATAAAATAGAAGAAAGAAAAGAAGAAAGAGAGAAAGAGAAGAAAATAAAAAATTTACCACAAACCCCCCCCCAAAAAACCCCAAAAGGTAAGAAAGAAAGGAACAAAGAAAGATAGAAAAGAAAGAATACAGAAGAAAGAAAGAAAGAAAAAAGAGAGAAAAAAAATTGAACAACAACAACAACAACAACAAAAAATATATATATATACCCCCCAAAACCCCCCCCAAAAAACCCCAGGAAAAGAATAAAGAAAGAAGGAAAGAAAAGAAATAATTAAGAAGAAAGAAAGAACAAGAGAGAAAAAAATTGGGAGAAAAAATTGGGAGAAAAAAAAAAGAAAAGCGATGTTTTTACTCCGTTTTAGCCTTGGTGTGTTGCCTTCTTCCTCTGGGTCCGCAGCTGGTCTAGTGTGACAGGTCAGAGATTCTTGTTTTTTGCAGGACTGGTGTGCGCCCCCGGTTGCCGCTATGGTGCGCGCCCGCGGTTGCCGGCACGGCGCACTCCCTTGCTGCCCGCTGGAGCCAGTTGAGGTGCCCTTGCGCTTGAGCCCTTGCGCACGAGCCCCTGCGCGCTCGGGCGGCCCAAGAGTTTGCCCCGCGGTTGGAGCCCACTGCTGCCGGTCCGCGGTGGTTCCCCGTTCGCGCCGAGGTGTCCCTGTGCGCGTCCCTGCCCGCGCGGGCGGCCCGAGCGCTTTCCCCGGGATTGGCTCCTGCTGTCGCTGGGCTGCGGCGGTTCCGCGTTCGCGCTGAGGTGCCCCTGCGTGTGTCCCTGCACTCGCGAGCAGCCCGAGAGCTTTCACCGGGATTGGCTCCTGCTGTCGCTGGGCTGCGGCAGTTCCGCGTTCGCGCCGAGGAGTCCCTGCACGCGTCCCTGCACTCGCGGACGGCCCGAGAGCTTTCCCCGGGATTGGCGCCCCCTGACCCCGGGCTGAGGTGCTTTCACGCTCGCGCGCCGCCCCGTGCCCTCAGTCCCGCTGAGCCGAGCTCCGGGAGTTGGTCTCTCGCCTCTTAGGGCAGGGCCAGGGACACTTGTGCTCAGTGGAAGCGAGCGTCCGTGGGTCACCGCCTCCCGCTGTTCCCGTGCAGCAGGCGCCCGCCTTCCCTCACCCGTCTGGGCGGGCACAAACAGAGCCTGTGCTAGTGGTCTGCTTTCCGGCCTGGGGCCCTGCGCCCACGGGAGCTGTCTAGGGGTGTCTGTGCATGGTTCTCTGCCTGTTCAGTGGGCCCTCCCTGTGCCCGTAGGGGCACTGATCTTATGTCCGTTGGGGAGTGTCCGAGGGACACCTGGGCTCACGGCACCGCGCACCTGGGCCAGTGAGTGAGAGCACTTCCCTATGTGCGCCCCCGCGACCCAAGGGTAGGGTTGGGCAGTGGATGAGCGCGCCTCTGCGCCTGGGCTCCTCCAGAACGGCCTACCACCCCCAAACTTTCCTCCCCTCTCCACTGTCCACTAGAGAAAAATATAAAGGAGAATTATGTTCTCACTTGCCCGGCAGCACGCTGTCTCCTGTTCTTCAGCGCCAATGCCACTTGGTCGAGTCCCATCTCTGCCAGCTGGCAGAGATCTGCTCTCCGCCTGACTCCTCTCCAGGGCAGCCTGTGGTCACCAAAAATCCTTTGTGTGCTTCCCGCCGCAGGTCGGGCAGCCGCCCCAGTCAGGAATCCCGTTTCGTTCCCTTTTTCTCTGCTATCCTCACTAAACAGGTTGTTCCCAGATGGATTTTCTCTAATCCAGCAGTGCCTTGGCTCAACTCCCACCAATGTCCAGCTGCTCACTGAGATGTTCTGTCTGCAATTAGCCCAAACTGCAGACGGGTCTCCGGAGCCTAAAACCGCAACCTCTCCTCACTCCTCCGCCATCTTACCTCTCTTCAACAATGTTTTTTAAGGAAGTTGTTGAAAGGCACAGCTCTGATAAAGTCTTTAGAGGAAGCAGTGTATACGTGCAAGCTGCTCAATCATAACTTAAAGATCATAGACACAGACAACTGAGGTGAGGGGAGGATTAGGAGAATAAAGGAGGTCAAATATATGGGGACAAAAGGAGACTGGACTTTGGGTGGTGAGCACACAATGCAATATACAGATGATGCATTACAGAATTGTACACTTGACACTTATATGATAGTAACTGATGTCATCTTAATAAACTTAATTAAAAGAACAGAAAAGCTCCATAATCTGGTAGAGAAAATGGTTAAAAGTCATTCTTTTTTTATTTGCTCACATTCCCAAACATTCAGGCCCTGCTCCCCATCTACCTGGCTTTATGTTTTATTTTTCTCTCTTTTTAAAATTAATTTATTGTTGTTTTATTACAGTTGTCTCATTTTTTCCCCATTACTCCCCCTGCCCTGCCCACCCCATCACCTCTCCCACAGTTAATCCCCACCCTGTTGTCCATGTCCTTGGGTCATTTACATTAGTTCATTGACTAGACCCTTCCCAGCAGCTCTTGCAAGGCTGGTTTGGTGGAGATGTATCCTTTAGCATTCCTTTTTCTGGGAAACTCATTATTTCACCTTCCATTTTGAATGAGAGCCTTGCTGGGTAGAGTAATCTTGGTTGTAAGCCTTTGTTTTTCATTGCTTGGAATATTTTTCGCCATTCCCTTCTGGCTTGTGTTTCTGTTGAGAAATTAGCTGATAGCCTTATCGGAGCTCCCTTGTATGTTATTAGCTATTTCTCTCTTGCTGCTTTTAGGATTCTCTCTTTGTCTTTGAATTTTGCCATTTTGATTATGATGTGTCTTAGAATGAGACTCTTTGGGTTCATCTTCATTGGGATCCTCTGTGCTTCCTGGACTTGTGTGAGTTTTTTCTCTCATAAAGTTAGGGAAGTTTCCTGTCATTATTTTTTCATACAAGTTTTCTATCCCTTGTTCCTCTTCTTCTCCTGGTATCCCTATTATACAGATAGTATTACATTTCATGTTGTCCTACAGCTCTCTGGAACCCTCTTCATTCTTTTTCAGTCTTTTTCCATTTTGTTGCATTGTCTGGGAATTTTTTTCTACATTGTCCTCCAGCTCACTGATCCAATCCTCTGCTTCATCTAGCCTGCTTTTGGTTCCTTCTACTGTGTTGTTCAATTCATAAATTATATTCTTAATTTCCTTAATTTTCTTCCTGGCTCTTATTGATAGCTTCTAAGTCCTTTTTCAATGTTCATGTAGTTTGCAGTTAGTTCCTTGTAGCTTCCATGGAATTCTCTGTAGTCCCCTGGAGTTCTTTGTAGCTTTCTCTGGGCTTGCTGAGCTCATTGAGCTTCCTTTTAACCATTATTTTAAATTCCATGTCTGATGATTTGCTTGCCTCTATTTCATTTAGCACTCTTTCTGGGAATTCCTCCTTTCTTTTTGATGGGGGGTTGTCTCCCCATATTAGGTGATTCTTGTTTGTTTCTGCTTCTTATATTGATCTGCTTTGACTTCCTGCCTTCATGGTGTGACCTTCTCCACACTCAGTGGGCATAGGTTGATCAAAGTGGAGAGAGAAAAAGTGTATTTTATGAATGGGAAAAAGAATGTGAGGTGACTAATGACAAGAAAAATGGTTTTGAGAGGTTGGAGAGAGGAGAAATAGTAAGAGTGCAGATTGGAAATGAGTTGTAACAAGAGAGAAGATAGAATTTAAAACAAAAATAAGAAGAGGAAATCAGATGGTACAATAGAGTGAGAGAAGGGAGGAGCAAAATATGAGATTTGAAATATACTATAATATAAAAACTAGTTATTTAAAATGCACAATCTTGGAGGACAAGAAATGAATGTTAAAAGGATATGCAGGAGACAAATAACTCATGTAGAAGATCGTGGTAGAATTCATCTCCATAGTATATGGTTTTTACCACTTTCTTCTCTTTCTGGTTCCACTCCTGGTGAGGTCAGATCATGTCTCAGTCTGGGCCTATGCAGCCTGTTTGAGGTACCAGTGCTCTACTGCCCATGGCTGCCTCTTTCAGTTTTACTCTAGTCACTCTGTAATCTGCAGTCAGGCTTAGGCACCATGAAGCAGGGTCAAGTAATTCCTTCAGGCAGAGCTATTGCCTCCCCTAAGGCTGATGCCAGTTGGAGGGGTGTGGTCTGCTTGAAAGATGTCTCCCACAGCACAGGGGTTGAGTCAGCACTGGGGTCCCATCCTTGCTCCCCCAGCTTCCCCCCTGGTGCCACTGCCCCAAACTCTCCCCAAGCATCTCTATCTACTCCACCCACTCTCTACTAGAGCCCAGGGCAAGTGGGCACAAATGCAATCTTGCATATGCTCCCCTCAATAATCTTCCTGTGTCTCTAGCAGTTCCTCCCAGGTAGGCAAAAAAAAAAAAAAAGCCAATTTTCACTTCTCACAGCCAGATGCTATTTGGTTCACTCTCAGTCTTCCAGGGCCAGCTTGGGGTCTAGATCCCAACTCTCTCAGGGGGAACCCTCGGGGCACTGAAACATCTCTCCACACTCTCAACTGCCACCCATGGGAGCCCAGCAGCCCTCCCGTGTCTCCTCAACAATCTGCACCAGATTTGCTGTGATGAAACAGCCTCCTCTATTCATCTGTGGTACAAGGCTTCTCTCCAGCCAGTGTTCAGTTGGTCATTTCACATGATTTCTTCACAATTAAGCTATAATTCTAGATTGGTCTTGGGAGGAAGTTAGTGTAGCCTCCACTCACTCCTCTGCCATCTTGGATCCTCCTCTGGCTTATTGTTTTCACATCTATATGGTATGCAGCTCATGCATGAATCATATAATCTATCTAATTCAACACTCAATCTCATAATCTGGTTTTTAAATATAATTTAGGAGATAAGGGCTGAGTTTATAAAACTGTGACTGGAAGTCAGGGAGACCCTGAGAGAAAGATGCTGGTATGATGGGACAAGAAATGGTCATGAAAACTCCAGGTATGAGGATTCAGGAGCCTGAACACTGCTGGCAACAGAATGATCAAGGCTCCCCCTGCTTTAGGTGTTACAGTGATGTGGGTACAACAGAAATGAGCTGAACTTTAACAGGGTGGAGTAGATGAGACTTAGCAGATGGACACATGAAAATGACTCACATAGCAGAGTTCCTAGAGGAGGGTGGATTAGACTTTTAGACAGCAATAAAACCAGCATGAATCAACAATGGCATGTAAAACTAAAAGCTGATCTGTGATATGAGACTGCAATAATAAATCTCTAGTATAACTTTCAGATATCAGATGCCCAAAATTTAATTAATCATTATCCTTGATTGGTAACATACCATTGTTTTTTCTATGCTAATTACATCTGCTATTTTATTTACCTGTTTATTTTATATCATGTATTTTGGAGGCATCATTGGCTTTTTACATGAAGTATAATTTACATGAAGTCTTAAAAATCTTAAGGGGACATGCAGCTCTATGAAATTTTTATGTATTCATCAGTGTAACCACTAAATCAAGATATAAAATTATCAATCTTAAAAATTAAACAAAAGTTATTGAGTAGCAAATGGGTTGATTTGGGAATATCAGAGGCATTGCAATTTGGGACCTGCAAATTATGGCAGACCATAGTAAGTATAAAGAGACAAAAAGGAAGTCAGTTTGAGAGGGGGTTCTTAGAGCATATTGGGAAGGGTTGTTTTAACAGGAGCACATTGGTGGGGGGGAGTGTACAAGGTTGTGGCAGTTTCTCATTGGCAGCAAGTGGAAGGCAGTTGCTATTGCTGAGACAAGCAGGGAAGAGGGAAAGCTCTCCCTTCATGGCTTCCCAACTCTGTGTTGAATGAGGTTTTCTTTATTCATTATCTCAAAATAGTTTTTTTGTGCCACTCCTCAGAAAATATATCCCTGAAAAAAAGTAACCCTGAACTCATAGTGGATGAATTTTGCCTGTTCTTGAATTTCCTTTAAATGGTATCCCACATTATTAAAACTAACAAATAGTTTCCATAAGTGGCTAAAACAATTTATATTCCCACCAGCGATGTTTGAATTTTTTATTGACTCTACCTCACCACCAACATTTGATATTGTCAGCCTTTACTTTTAGCCATTCTGCTAGGTATGTAGTATTATCTCATTGTAGTTTTACTTTGCACTTCCATGATGGTTAAAGATTTCGGAGCACTTTTAGATTCCAATTCATCACATTCACCCATATGACAGTCAAAAGCCCCACTGGTTTCTCTTCCTCCCATTAGGCCAAGTCTAGTACTCAACCACAGCCCAGAATGAGCAAATGCACCAAAGCTTACCTAGGAAGGGATTTTCCCTCTTTGGAATTTTAGTTCAATCAGTTCTTGTCAACTCTGTGATAACATCAAAAATATGTTTTTTAATTTATCTGATTTTTTTTCTAGTTGTTACAGTGGGAGTGTTTGTGGAATCTATTACATCACACTGGAAAGTGGGACTCCTTCCATTTCTTCTTGATTCAGTTTTGGTAAGTATATTTTTCAAGGAACTTGTTCAGTTTGCTTCAGTTTTCAAATTTACAGCATCTGATATTATTTGTACCATCTTTTATTTCTTGGTCACCCTTTCCACAGGTGTGTCAATTTTATTATTCTTTATCAAGAACAACCTTGGGGCTTCTTTGATTCTCTCTTGTAACTTTGTTTTCCATTTTATAGATTTCTGCTCTTATCTTTATTTTCTTCTTCCTTCCTTCTGCTTACTTCTCTGCCTTATTCTGTTGTTTTGTAAACTTAGACATTTAGTTTATGCTTTTTAATAATTATTCTAGTTTTATATAAGCAATTAGGCTATAAATATCCTCTCCAAGTATTGTTGACACTGTATCTCACAAGTTTTCAAATGCAGCATTTTAAAATAAAAATTGTATATATTTAAAGTATAAAACATAATGATTTGATATACATATGTACAGTGAACTGACTGCTCTGGTCAGGCTAATCAACACATCATCTCCTCACACAGTTACCATTTATTTTTGTGGTAAGTGTACCTGAAATATGCTCTCTTAGTGTATTTCCAGTGTTCAGAACAGCACTATTAAGTATAGTCATCATGCTTGTACATTAGTTCGCTAGGCATTCATCCTACATAACTGCAAACTTGTATAGTTTTACCAACATCTACCCTTCCCTTCCCCCTCAGCCCCTGATATCCCATTCTACCAATTTGACTTTTTAAAAAGATTTTACATATAAATGAGATGATACAGTAACTGCCTTTCTTTTTCTTTTCTTTTCTTTTTTTTTTTTTTTTTGGTGGGGGGGTGGCTTATTTCACTTAGCATAATATCCTCAGGTTTTATCCATGTTGCCTCCAATAGCAGGATTTCCTTCTTTCTCATGCCCAAATAATATTCCCTTGTTTATGTATACACCAAATCTTCTTTATCTATTCATCTTTCAACAGACACTTAGGCTGTTTCCATGTCTTGGCTATTGTGAAAATGCTACAATAAACATGTGAGTGCAGGTATCTCTTTGATATATATTTATTTCATTTCCTTCTGATATATACCCAGAAGTAGAATTGCTGAGTCATAGTAGTAATTCTGTTTTTAATTTTGGGGAGAATCTCCATATTCTTTTCCATAATGGCTGTACCAATTTACATCCCCACCAACAGGGTACACGGGTTCCCTTTTCTCTATATACTCGCCAAACTTGTAATTATTCTATCATCATCATCATCATCATCATCATCTTGCCTGGCCCTGGGCCAGGCCATGTGTTTAGGTTCATAAAAGCCATTCTGGAGGCTGGTCAGACTGGGAGTTTGGGTTCATGAGACCCAGCCCAGCACTAGGGCAAATAGAGAGCCTGAATCTGTAGCTGGTGGCCTAGCACTGAGGAGGGGCAGAACTGGGTCTGTGGGAGCCCACCTGAAGGCTGGGTCTGCAAGGGCTTTGCTCAGGGTAATACCAGTTTCATAAAATTAATTTGTGAGTACTCCCTTTTTTATGGTTTTTTTTTTCTTTCTGTTTTTGTTTTTTAGAAGAGATTGTGTAGAATCAGTGTTAATTCTCTAAATGTCTGGTAGATTCTCCAGTGAATATATATGGGCCTAGAGATTTAGGGGAGATTTTTTAAATTAAAAGTCCAGTTTTTTTGAAGTTCTAGGACTATTCCAATAATCTATTTCATATTGAGTTGTAGAAGTTTATGTTTTCTGAGGAATTGGTCCATTTCATCTGAGTTGTCAAATTTATGTGAGTGAAGTTGTTCATAGTTGTCTCTTGTTTTTTTGATGTCTAAAGGGTTTAAAATGGTATCCACTGTTTCATTTCTGATGTTAGTAAATGTGTCTTCTTTTAATTCATTTTCAATCTTGCTAAATGTTGTCAATTTTCTGATCTTTTCAAGTAAGCAGACCTTTCCATTACTGACTTTCTCCATTATATCTGTTTTCAATTTATTTCTACTCTTTATTATTTCTTTCCTTCTGCTTGCATGTTTTATTTTTCTCTTCTTTTTCAAAGTTTTCTAGGTTTCTGAGTTGAGAGCTTAGATTATCATTTTTGGATTTTTCATCTTTCTAATATATGTATTTATTGTTGTAAGTCTTCTTTTAACATAGCTTTAACTGTGTCCCATAAATTCTGATATTCTGTATAATCATTTCCATACATTACAGTGTATTTTTTTACTTTTCTTGAGACTTTTCTTTGGCCTATGAATTATTTAGGAATGTGTAGCTTTAGTGGCTAGTGATTTTTCCTCTTACCTTTCTGTTATCAATTTCTCATAAGATTCCATTGTAGTTGGCAAATATATTCTATATGATTTCAATTCTTTTAAATTTGTTGAACTTTGGTTTATCATTTAGGATATGGTCTATCTTGGACACTTATAAATAATGATATTCTGCTGTTGTTGGATGGAGTGGTCTGTGATTTAAAACTTGTTGGTCAATGGCATAGAATTCTTCTACATGATCATTAATATTCTGTCTACTTGTTTAATCAATTGTTAAAAGAAAGATGTTGAAATATCCAACTATAATTGTGGATTTTCCTAAAACTGAAAAGTTCTATCACTTGTTTCCTTCAAATATTTTCCAACTTTCTTATCTGGTACAAACCCTTTTAGGACTGCTTTGGTGTCTTCCTGATTTGACCTTTTAATCATTATATAATATTCTTCTGAATAGGGTAATTTTCTTTTCTCTGAACTCTACTTCATCTGACATTAATATAGCTACTCCTATGTTTATTAATTAATATTTGTATTATATATTTTACCTGTACTTTTACTTTCAACCTACCTATATTATTATAATTCAAGTGAAGGTCTTGTAGATAGCATTATCTTGGGTCATGCTTTTAATCCAGTATACCAATTCTTTCTTTTAATTTTTATATTTAGGCTACTTATTTTTAATGCCGTTATTTATATGTTAATATGTCTACCATTTTATTTATTTATTTATTTATTTAATTTATTTATTTATTTTTGCTCTCTGTCTTTCGGTTCTCTTTCATATTTTCCTGACTCCCTTTGTGTTATTTGAAAATTTTTTACAACTCCACTCTTATCTACAGTGTTTTTGAGTGTATCACTTTGTATAGCTTTTTCTAGTGGTTGCTCTAGATGTTGCATTATATATCTATAATTTATGACAATCTAGTGGTATTATTTTACTAGTTTGAGTGAAGTATAGAAATCTCAGTTCCTGTATATTCCTTTACTTTATCCACTTATAATCTTTACTATTTCCACTACATACATTTAGAACCATATCAGTGCTTCAACAATAAAAAATTTAAAAAATCAAATAGGAGAAACTCTATAATACTTACCAATATTTTTGCTTACATTCTTTTTTCCTTCCTAATGTTCCAAAGTTCCTTCTCTTATCATTTCCTTTCTGTTTAGAGAACTTCCTTTAACCATTCTTTTAGGGTAGGTCATGTACGTTGCGCCATTTTACATTTCGACCAACAGTATACAAGACTCCCTTCCCAGTTCTCCATATCTTTGCCAATACTTGCTTGCTTTTCTAGTAGTCATCACAATGGGTGTGAAATGATATGTCATCATGATTTGGGTTTGCTTTCCTCTAGTAACTAGTGACGTTGAGCATCTTTTCATATGTTTGTCAGTCATTTGTGTATCATGTTTGGAGAAATATGTATTCAAGTCCATTGGTCATTTCTTAATCGGGTTATTTGCTTTGCTGTTGATGTTGAGGTTGTAGGAGTTTTTACTATATTCTGGATATTATCATATCAGTTACATGATTTGCAAATATTTTCTCCCATTCCATAGCTTGCTTTTTTGTTCTGTTAATTGTGCCCTTTGATACACAGTCTTAAGTTTTATATAGTCCCAGAGAGGGGGCTTACTTTAAAGATTAGCATATCCAAAGCAATTTCCCCCTCCACTCTTTTTTCTTTTTCCAAGTCATTTAAAATTTGAACTTCTTAATCTCTATAGGCCAAATTACTGAAGGGAACTTTATCTAACTCACTTTTTTTTTAAAGAAGGCATTAAATTTTCTAGGTTTCTCATTGTCACAGTGTTGTAAAGGAGTAAAATTTCCATCAATTTTACATATTTTTGCCTATTTTTCTTAGTTGTTGTACTATAGCTCTAAGATACATTTTTATTCGCTTTCTATGCATATAAGAATTACTAACCATTGAGCGTCAGCCTGTGAGCCAAGTGTTGCTGGTTCGATTCCCAGGCAGGGCACATTACTAGGTTGCACATCAGGTCCCCAGTTGGGGGCACGAGTGAGAGGCAACCACACAGTGATATTTCTCTCTCTCTCTCTTTCTCCTTTCCCCTCTCTCTAAAAATAAAATAAATAAACAAATAAATAAATTATTTAAAAAAAAAAGAATTACTAACCAAAAATAATAGCTTTAAACTTGGACCACTGCTCTGGCATCTTTATATCAAGAAGGGAAGGGAAATTCTAATCATGAATTTATCTACCACTGGGAAACAATATTCCTGTGAATTATTTCATAAAAGTGGTCTTATATAATCTACTTGCCATAATTTCCCAAGTGTATCTAGTCTGTTAATTTGATTTCTCCCATGATGGATTAATTGAAGTGGCTGACATTTTGCGGTCATTTTTGGATTGTACTTAAAGCTGACTATTATCATTTGAATTTCATTTTTTCTAGCCGTTGCTATATTTCTGTAACCCAGATTGCCATGAATTTTACAGAGTAGTCTGACAATTTGCAGACCAAACAGTAATGCCATTTGTTAGTGCCCAAGGATCAGCTATTGTCAATTATTATGTAAAAATTTAATATAATAGTAGCCTCCAAGTTCACCACCCAGCAAGCTATCTCATAACTCATGGAACAGAATAGCTTGTGCATCAAATGAAGATGCTTAAGGTACATGCCTTAGTAAATCAACTTAAGTACACAACAAAAAGCAGGGAGAAGGTATGGGTAACACACTTTGGATAATATACAAGAGGGGTAGAAGTTTATTATCTGAGTTATGCAAGATCATATATTCTCTCTCCCTCTTTACTGTACCCACATTCTCCACTGAATGTGTAATTTTGAAAACCAGAGTTGAGGTCTATTCAAGGGGGATCAACATATAGTAGATACACTGGGCCAATGACAAGGATTTACTCTAACCAGAGAGATGCACAGGGACGTTTGTTCTTGACCACATCTATAGCTCATCAATTAGCCTGATAAGCTATTCTGGATTTTATTTATGTCTCTTAAGTAGAGTACCCAAAGGATCAAGTGAGTGTCACCCAATTAAAACCTAGCTAAGAACTCAATAATATCAAGTGCTTCAATATCTATTCAGCCCTTCTATCTCTTCCTATGTTTAACACTCATGTGCTCAAATATTTTATCTACACCTATCATAACATGTTTCACAATTACTTGCTTCTATATTTAGTTTCATATATCCTCCTTACTTTTTTATAGCTTTCTCTATGTAGTTTCATATAATTCTCCTTTGTTTCTCCTATCTATAGCAGAATTGAGTATGTTAAAGTAATACAGCTAACATACATCACGGCAACCAACCATTAATGAGAATGAAACATCCCTATATCTACTGACTGGAAGTGTCCCCAAGATACAATTTGTGAATAAAGCAAGGTGATGAGAAATATGTATACTATATGCTGTCACTCATATGGGAAAAAATGTGCTTGTATTTGGTAGCATTTTCCTGGCAGGATACAGAAGAAACTTGTAATGGTAATTTCCTCTCAGGAGGATAACTAAATGGCATGCATATTCTTTTGAACTTTTAAAATTGTATGACACATACATATTACCTATTGAAAAATTAGTTATTTAAAAACTTACTCATAAAAATACTAATTTTCCTCTTCTCTATACAGATACCAGATGGCAGCACAACTAAACCTACCAGAAAATACAGATGACTGGACAAAAGAGGATGTAGCTCAGTGGTTAGAAAGTCATAAAATTGACCAAAGACACAGGGAAATATTGATCGCACAAAATGTGAATGGAGCAATCTTGAAGTGGTTAACTAAAGAGAACTTCATTTGTATGGGCATAACACATGAACTGGCTATCCAAATAGAACATCTATTCAAAGAATTGCGGAAAATATCTTCTGAAGATCTAATTCAGACACATAAGAGGGGGAAAAAAAGTAAAAATGTTCCTAAAACACAGACTTTGATGCAAGAGGAAAATGAAACTTCAAAACAAAAACAAAACAATAAAGAGAAATCAGATACGGCTAATGCCTTCACAGTTACTAAAGTTCCTAAGTCACTAAAAAATGAGTTCATGTTAGATGAAACAGATGACACAGAAGAAAAGCAGCCATCCATAGAACTGACATGTGTTCCATACCCTTTTGATGAATTCAGTGACCCATATCGTTACAAATTGAATTTTTGTCTACAGCCTGAAACAGGACCACTCAATCTCATCGATCCAATACATGAATTCAAAGCTTTCACGAATACGAAAACAGCCACAGAAGAAGACGTTAAAATGAAATTTAGCAATGAAGTCTTTCGATTTGCTTCAGCATGTATGAATTCACGGAGCAATGGCACCATTCATTTTGGAGTCAAAGATAAACCCCATGGAAAAATTGTTGGTGTGAATCTCACCAGTGTCACCAAGGAAGCCCTCATTGACCACTTCAATCTGATGATCCACCAGTATTTTGAAGACCATCAGGTCCAAATAGCAAAGAAGTGCATTCGAGAGCCAAGATTTGTAGAAGTTTTACTGCCAAACAGTATTCCATCTGACAAATTTGTTATTGAAGTGGATGTCATTCCAAAATACTCTGAATGTGGACATGATTACTTCCAGATTAAACTGCAAAATCAGAACAACAAAATATGGGAACAAAGAACAAAATTCTCGGTCTTTGTGAGAGATGGGGCTAGCACTAAAGACATCATAAAAAATAATGCAGAATTCAAAGAGTTTAAATTAGATTTAAAAACTCTGGCAGAGTCTAGAAAAGAAGCAGAAGAAAAATGCAGAATAAAAACAAATAGAAAAGAGAGTGAGGGACCAAAGCTTATTAAATTGCTGACAGGAAATCAGGATTTGTTAGATAATTCATACTATGAATGGTACATCCTTGTAACAAACAAATGCCATCCTAATCAAATAAAACATTTAGATTTCCTAAAGGAAATTAAGTGGTTTGCTGTGTTAGAGTTTGATCCTGAGTCTGTAAGCAAGGGGGTAGTGAATGCTTACAAAGAAAGCCGAGTAGTAAACCTTCACTTGCCAAGTCTGTATACAGAGGGGAAAACCACACCAAATGAGAAGATTTCTAGTCTGAATCTTTATCAACAACCCAGCTGGATATTCTGTAATGGCAGGTTAGACCTTGACAGTGAAAAATATAAACCCTTATATCCAAGTTCCTGGCAAAGAGAAAAAGCATCTGAAGTCAGGAAAGTGATATCATTTCTTACACATGAAGACATAATGCCAACAGGGAAGTTGTTGGTCGTGTTTCTATTACTCTCCTATGTGGATGACCCAAGAGACCCCCTCATTGAGACCTTCTGTGCTTTCTACCAAGATCTCAAAGGAATGGAAAATATATTGTGTATTTGTGTACACTCACACATATGTCAGAGATGGAAAGATCTACTTGAAGCAAGATTAACAAAACAACAAGATGAATTATCAAGCCAATGCATTTCTTCTTTAAGTCTTGAAGAGATAAATGGTACTATTCTTAAACTAAAATCCGTGACTAAATCTTTAAAGAGATTTTTGCCATCTATTGGTTCGTCAACTGTCCTTCTGAAAAGGGAAGAAGATATCATGACTACTCTGGAAATTCTCTGTGAAAATGAATGTGAAGGTACACTCTTAGAAAAGGACAAAAAAACATTTCTTGAGTTCAAGGCTTCAAAAGAAGAAGACTTCTATCGAGGTGGTAAAGTATCTTGGTGGAACTTCTACTTTTCCTCTGAACACTATTCTTCACCTTTTATCAAAAGGGATAAATATGAAAGACTTGAAGCAATGATTCAAAACTGTGCAGATTATTCTAAGCAAGCATGTGTCAAAATTATTCATCTGTATCATCACCCAGGCTGTGGTGGGACTACCTTGGCTATGCATATTCTCTGGGAACTAAGGAAGAAATTCAGATGTGCTGTGTTGAAAAACAAGACAGTGGATTTTTCTGAAATTGGAAAACAAGTGACTAATTTAATCACCTATGGGACAGCAAACAATCAGGAATACCTACCCGTATTGCTTCTTGTTGATGATTTTGAAGAACAAGGTGATATCTATCTTCTTCTGGCCTGTATTCAAACAGCTATAGCTAGTAAGTACATTCGATATGAGAAACCTCTAGTGATTATCCTAAATTGCCTAAGATCACAGAATCCTGAAAAATGTGCAAAGATTTCAGACAGTATTGCCCTAATACAACAACTGTTTCCCAAAGAACAAAGAGCTTTTGAGCTTAAACTGAAAGAAATTGAAGAGCAACATAAAAACTTTAAAGATTTTTATTCCTTCATGATCATGAAAACCAATTTTAATGAGGAGTACATAAAAAATGTGGTCAGGAATATCCTGAAAGGACAAAATATTTCCACCAAGGAAGCAAAGCTCTTTTCTTTTTTGGCTCTCCTTAATTCATATGTGCCTGATACCACCATTTCACTTTCACAATGTGAAAAGTTCTTAGGAATAACATCCAAGAAGGCTTTCTGGGGAACAGAAAAATTTGAAGACAAGATGGGCACCTACTCTACAATTCTGATAAAAACAGAGGTGGTGGAATGTGGAAACTACTCTGGAGTGCGCATTATTCACCCTTTAATTGCCACTCGCTCACTGGAAGAATTGAAGATAAGCTATCATTTGAATAAAAGTAAAATTATTCTGGATATGCTAAGAGAAAATTTGTTCTATGATACTGGTATAGGAAGAAGCAAATTTTTCGAAGATATGCAAACACTGCTGCTCGCAAGACAGCGCAATGAACATGAAGGTGAAACAGGAACTTGGTTTTCCCCATTCATTGAAGCATTACATAGAGATGAAGGGAACTCAGCAGTTGAAAATGTATTGCAGGAAGGTAATCATCGGTTCAATCCAAATGCATTCATTTGCCAAGCCTTGGCAAGACATTTCTATATTAAAGAGAAGGACTTTACCAGTGCCCTTAATTGGGCAAATAAAGCAAAGAAGATAGAACCTAACAATTCTTATATCTCTGATACACTGGGTCAAGTCTACAAAAGTAAAATAAGATGGTGGCTAGAAAATAATGAAAGAAACAGGAACATTTCAGTTGCTGATCTCAGTGATATTTTGGATTTAGCAGTACATGCCTCAAATGCATTCAAAGAATCTCAACAGCAAAGTGAAGATAGAGAGGATGGGGCGACAGAAAGGTTTAATCAGAAGTCAAAGAGGCGGTATGATACTTACAATATTGCTGGTTATCGCGGGGAGATTGAAGTTGGGCTCTACACCATCCAGATTCTCCAGCTCATTCCTTTTTTTGACAATAAAGATGAACTATCTAAAAGACATATGATCGATTTTATATCAGGAAGTAGTGATATTCCTGGGGATCCAAATGATGAATTTAAATTAGCTCTCAAGGACTTTATTCCTTATCTAACTAATTTGCGATGGTCTTTGAAAAAGTGCTTTGATTTTTTTGATGATTATTTTGTCCTTCTAAAACCCAGGAATAACATTAAGCAATATGAACAATCCAAAACTCGGAGAAAGGTGGCCGGATATTTTAAGAAGTATGCAGACATATTTGGTCCCTCAGAGGATTCACAAAACAAAAATCTCGGATCAAAGCTTAGTTTGTTACTTCAAGTAGAGTTGTGTTGGAAAAGCCTAGAAGTTTTAAAAGCAGACAAGTTTTCTGGGCTCTTGGAATACCTAATCAAAAATCAAGAAGATGCTATTAACACCATGGAAGATATAGTGGAAAAATACACTTTTCTCTTTGAACAATGCGCTGTTAGAATCCAGTCAAAGGATAAGCAAAATTTCATCTTGGCCAATATCATTCTCTACTGTATTAAACCTACCTCCAAAATTGTGAAGCCAATTAAAAAACTCAAAGATCAGCTTAGAGAAATCTTGCAACAAATAGGATTGTGCTATAAATTTTCAGAACCTTATTTCCTAGCTTCTTTCTTATTCTGGCCAGAAAACCAACAACTAGATCAAGATTCTAAACAAATGGAAAAGTATATCCGGTCACTGGAAAATTCTTTCAGGGGGCAATATAAACATATGTATCGCACAAAGCAACCAATTGCATATTTCTTTCTTGGGAAAGGTAGCAATACGAACAGACTTGTCCACAAAGGAAAAATTGATCAGTGCTTTGGAAAGACACCTGATATTAATTTCTTGTGGCAGAGTGGAGATGTATGGAAGGAGAAAAAAGTCCAAGAACTTTTGCTTCGTTTAAAGGGAAGAGCTGAAAATAATTGTTTATATATAGAATATGGAATCAATGAAAAAATCACAATACCCATTACACCTGCTTTCTGGGGTCAACTGAGAAGTGGTAGAAGCATAGAAAAAGTATCTTTTTACCTGGGGTTTTCCATTGGAGGCCCGCTTGCTTATGACATTGAGAGTATTTAAGAGTCTGATCTTCTTCCTCCAGGAATGTGGTCTCAATACCACTTTTTTTTTTTTTAGACCCAAGACCTCTACTTTAAATTACCCTTAAGTATCTTATGAGTCCTACATAGACTGTGGTGAAAAGGTAATATGTAAAGTATCAAATATCTACTTGATTTGATTAACAGCATCAAGGACAAGATAAGAAGGAGCTATAGATGGAATCAGGAGAAGTGAATGTAATAAGTCAGTCATACAGAGACTCTTCACTTCCCCCACTTACCCAATGAAGTCATGGATTGATAAAAAGAGTCTCCTTTCTTCACAATTGTAAAAACTTTTCAGATGAGGAAAAATAGTTATGATTCCAAATCATTACAATAGCTGGGAAACCATTTCATTTAAAAAGTGAAATCCTCTCAAGCTAAGGAGCAACATTTATTCTTACCAAGCATACCAGCATTCAAGGATCTTTCAAAGCAGAGGAGCAACCAATTCACTGAAGGTCAGACCTGTAGAAGTCAGCAGATCCTACCAAAGTAGTCTGGAGAATTAGACTGCCTTTTCATTCAATAGGACGCTGTTGAGCAAAAGTGGGGGGGGGGGGGGTGAATTTATAGACTCTACACAAACAAACAAAAATATGCCCAAACTCCAAAACTATGAATAAAAAGGACTCTTGTGAAAAAAACTAATTTGTTTTTAGAGGATCCTAATGTACTGGCAAGATATACGTATAAACTATGCATTGAATAAGCACAACCGATGAGAAATAATCAAAATGCATTTTTTTCTAATAGAAACATGAACCTGGACAATCACCAGCATTTGCCAAAACTGGTAAAAAGCTGATAAACAACTTTATAGGAGATGAATCAGACTTTCTTAAATCCTGATCAATATTAACAGAGAGCCAGATGTTATAGGACTATGGGAGTGCACATACATCACCCATGAAGTGTCTTGCCAGGTCATTGAACCCGAATTCTGACCAAGCCTCTGGATCTTTCTTCCAACTGGAAGAAAGTGCAGATGTTGGATATGCTTCAAAGTAATTCCATGTGTATGGTATGGAGATGGTGAAAGGAAAGTAGATAAGTAGTATAACTGCAACAAGATTGGACCTGAATTAACAATCACTACATGATGCATATTCCAGAGTTCATTATACTCTCTTCTTTTCTTTGGATTGTACTTTTGAAATTTTCTGTTATAAAAACAAAAAATGCAATTTGTTTTCGTCTTCACAATTCCATTCAAATTTTTCACTGGACTGGGGTGGGGGGTGGGGGGCGTCTTTTGCTCCTGAATGAAATTTCAGCTGCCTAACTTATCAGTTCACTATTGATTTAAAAAAAAAAAAACACATCTCATCAAATATTCTCAGTTTAAAAAGGCCGGGTGGTCAGTTGGTTGGAATGTCATCCCATACACCAAAAAGTTATGGGTTTGATCTCCGGTCAGGGCACATACCTAGGTTGCAGGTTCGATCCTGGTGGAGGCAAGTATGTGAGGTAACCAATCAATGTTTCTGTCTCACCTCTCTTTCTCTCTCTTTCCTCCCCTCCATCCTTCTCCCCTTCCTCTCTCTCCCTAAAAATCAATAAATATATCTTTGGGTGAGAATTAACAAAATGAAATAAAAAATGAGAATGTCAAGTCATATTTTTCTCTGGGGCCACTTCCCACTCTGCTCCATGTTTCAGTCTACTCTACACAGAATTGTTTCTGCTGGAGTTCTCAAACCTTACCAGGTGATTCTGTTGAACTCAAAATAAACCAGCTTAGACAAGTGCTCTCTCCCATGACCTACCTTGGGTGCACAGGAAACCCTTACAAATGTTTTTTTGTTCTACCTCTGGTAGGGAGTACAGCTAATTTCCAGTCTTGGGAACAATATACTCCATAAAATGAGGAGACAAAGGTCAAGAACTGCACACGGGCCTCTAGAAGCCCCCCTCTGATGCCTCCAACCCCTGCTCTCTAGACTGAAGATGAGATTCTCACAGTGTTTGGGGAAACTTTTTCCAACATAACCTCTTCATAAATACCTCTTTTCCTAAATGCCAGCAGTGGGCAAACTATAGCCAATAGGCCAAATACAGCCTGTCTTTTAAGTTAAGTCCTATTGGAACACAGTCACAGTCATTGGTTTAAGTATTGGCTAAGGCTGCCTTTGCACTGCAACAACATTTAAGTAGTTGTAACAGAAACCATATAGCCCACAAATCTAAAATATTTACTACTTGGCTATTTGCAGGAAAAATTCACTAACCCCTGATAAATATTATAAACTCTTGTCTTTTTTGTAGGTCAGCTGTCTAATTGGTTCTTAGACACTTATTTTGAAAATATGCATTTTGGTTTAGCACCTATTTTGATATCTGATTTCTATCATTTTAGGGCCAAAGTTAAAACTTAACAACCTTGCAACACAAAATTTTTTTTTCACATTATAATTATCCAGGTCTACTTCTCCAAGGAATAGCAGAGTAATAAATGTATGTGGGTTTTCCTTTTGTAAATAAAAATATAGCTGAATTATGCTGGATAAATTTAACAAGCTCATTGACCTATAATCATTGAGTACATTTTATTGATTATGCTGTTACAGTCATCCCAATTTTTTTCCCTTTGCCACCCTCTGCCTGGAACCCCACTGCCTTCAGACAATTATCCCCACCTTAGTTCATGTGCATTGGTAGTGCATGTAAGTTCTTTGGTTTCATCCTCTTCTACAGTATTCTTAACTTCCCCCTGTCTACTTTGTTCCTACTAATTATGTTTCTTAATTCCTGTGCCATTTCTCCCTTTGTCCCTCCTTCCCACTCCCAGCTGATAACCCTCCAAATGATCCCCATACCTATGATTCTGTTCCTGTTCTGGTTGTTTGTTTAATTAGTTATTGTTTTTATTTTTTAGATTTAGTTGTTGATAGTTGTTTGTTGTCATTTTACTGTTCATAGTTTTGATCTTCACTTTCTTAAATGTGTCCCTTCACATTTCATATAATAAGGACTTGGTGATGATGAAGTCCCTTAGCTTTACCTTGTCTGGGAAGCACTGTATCTGCCCTTCCATTCTAAATGATAGCTTTGCTGGCTAGAGTACTCTTGGAATACTTGTTCCCAGTCCCTTCTCGCCTGCAGTTTCTTTTGAGAAATCAGCTGATACTTTTGTGGAAACACCTCTGTAGATAACTCTCTGCTTTTCTCTTGCTGTTTTTAAGATTCTCTCTTTATCTTTAGTCTTTGGAATTTTAATTATGATATGTCTTTGTGTGGTCCTTTTTTGCGTCTAGCTTGTCTGGGACTCTGTGCTTCCTGGATTTTATATCTATTTTCTTCGCCAAATTAGAGAGGTTTTCTTTTATTATTTTTTCAAATAAGTTTTCAATTTCATGCTCTTCCTCTTCTCCCTGTGATTTGGATGTTGGTACGTTTAACGTTGTCCCAGAGGTTCCTAATCCTCTCCTCATTTTTTTCAATTCTTGTTTCTTCTTACTGTTCCAGGTGAGTGTTTATTTCTTCCTTTTGTTCCACATCGTTGATTTGAATCCCAGCATCCTTCCCATCACTGTTGGTTCTCTGTATATTTTTCTTTACTTCACTTTGTATAACCCACACTTATTCCCTTATTTTGTGGCCATATGCAATGATTACTATGAGCATCCTGATCACCAGTGTTTTGAACTCTTCATATGATAGGTAGGCTATCTCTGTTTTATTTATTTATTTCTGGGGTTTTGTTCTGTGCTTTCATTTGGGCCATATTTCTTTGCCTCCTTAAGTTGGCATCCTCCCTGTGTTATTTTTCTGGGTATTGGGTAGAGCTTCTTTGACTCCATGTCTTGGTAGTATTGTTACAGAACCCCTGGGCTGCTCCAATTGAAAACAAACCCACGGGCTCTTTAATTAGGGGTCTGATTGCCCGCCGCCAAAATTACAACTCTGAATATTATATTTGAGTGAAAAGAAAAATTGTTTATTTAACAGTTACACATATCCTTGCCTCCCCTCTACCAAACCTAACCAGTTTTAGAGGGGGGGAGTCAGAAACACCATTTCCCTACTTCCTAGGCACAGTTCAGCTTTACCAGCAGCTGCCAATCACTCAATCTGAGTGGCGAGGTCCTTTCTGTGCTGTGGTGTTCTCCAGCTCTCAATGCAGGACCACCTGGATTCTCAGCCTCCTTGAGAACTGTCTTTTTTCTGTAAACCACGTGGATCTCCTCTCCTTCTCCAGAACACCTCTGCAAACACTCACCAGCGAGGGAGACAGCCCCAGAGCGTGCCCCCCCCCTAAAGTGTTCGCAGCTGCCTATATATCCCTGACTGCGTCCTCTGACGCAGTGGGTGTTGCCAATAGTTCTGACCATTCACAGAACCCCACGTAGGCTCTGTGTGCTTTCCATACCATCACCTGGTTCAAGACTCCTCCCATCCACCTGAGGCTTTGGATGCATTAAAGCAATTTACATAATGAAAGACACCGGCCATCAGCCTCAGGTATGTGGAGGCATTCTGAAAGCTGCTTCCTTCTCCCCATCCCCCAGCCACAAACTCCGGAGATTTTTGGACTCTCCTGTTTCTGTAACAGTTTGGTCTAATGTAGTAGGTGTCCTGTAGGGTCCAGTGGCATAGCCTCCACTATCACTCCAGCTGGGGACTCGAAGTGAGCCCTTTATGTGGGCTCAGTGCACCTTCCTCTTGTAGTTGAGACTTGGTTGCTGTTGGCAGATCAATGGGAGGGATTTACCCAGGCCAGTCAGCTGCTTGGACTGGCTGTGACCATTGACCACTAACCTCCACCCTCCATGGAGGATCAGCTGCGCAGGGGCAGGGTGGTGGTGCTCTGATGTGGTCTGTAGCTGTCCACTGAGTGCTCTGGCCCTGGGGTTTCCTGGGTGCTTCAGGCCAATGTTAGCCCCCACCTGTGTTTTTCCCAGGGCACCCAGCCCGAGCTATAAAGCAATCTGAGATGGTTGCTACTTGTGCTGGGCTTGGAGACTCCCAAGCAAAGCCAAGCTGTGAGTTTAAGTCAACGGCTGCTAATGCCAGCCTGGAGCACATTGAGAACAGCTGTTAGCTGTTTGGTAGGATTTAGGAAGTTGTGAAGCATGAGCCAAGACCAGTCATTCTTACAGAGAAGCAGTTCGGGTAGGCCCATAAGTTGGGTGGGGCAGAGTCTCTGGGGAAATCCAAGGCAGGTCAAACAGTGTTAGCCCAGTTGATGGAGTGTCAGATATGGCACCAGTCTGCCAGTTCTGTGGGTGAAGGGTTTAGAAAAGAGATGGACAATAGCCTCTGTTCACTTTGATGCCAGACACTTCAGTTTCTTCCTGTATACCTCTGGTACCTTTCAAGCTGCTTCCCTGCTGCTGACTCAGAGGAGTGAATCTAAGTAGGTGAGTCCATATGTGGGTTCTTTAAGAAGAACTGTTTGAGGCTCCAGAAACTTCTCCCACTGACCCAATCCCCTCTGGGTTTTGCAGCAAAAAGTTGTGAGAACTTATCTTCCTGGCCCTGGAACACTGGGCTGGGCAGCCTGATGTGAGGCTGAGACTCCTCACTCCTGACATACACCTCCTGAATTTTTATCCGCCACATGTGGGTGAGAGGCCAGCCTGTTCTATGTCTGTGCCCCTTCTACTCATTTCAATGGATGTGGTTTCTTTAATTCTGTAGTTGATCAGATTTCCATTCAGCTTGATTTCTAATGATTCTGGCTGATGGTTGTATATTTTAGTTGTAATTTTGATGTGGTTGTGCAAAGAGGTGAGCCATGTCTGCTTATGCTACCATCTTGACTGGATCCCAATTTTTTTTTTTTTTTTTTTACCCATTGAGCTTTATATTTTTCTTAGATCCATGAAATTTAGTCTTGAAAAATAGAAATTTGGCAGGTGATATTTAAATAGTAACAATCTACTCTTTCTTAGGCCAGCAGTACTCAATTGAACAGAACCCTTCAAGAGGTGTTTCCAAGTTACATATTCTGTCTTCCAATTCTGGTAGAGCCTAGAGTAAGAGATGGCAATAGAGCTTTTTTCAATTGTCCCCTTGAAAATCATTGATTAGGTCATTAAAATAAAGCAGTTTCCCAACTCAGTATTCAAAAGGAAATGTTTATTTAAACACTCCCAGAATGAATGGTGGCCTGAACAAATGAGCTTCAGAAACAATGAAATTCTACTTCAGGGTATTTAGAACATGAATTAGCCAAAAGGTCTCAGAAAGTAATACCAATGGGTGATCATTTCTTAAACAGACTAACTTATTTCTCTTTAAAAAATTGTCTCACTTATTTTTTTGTACATTTTATTGATTATGCTGTTATAGTTATCCTAATTTCTTTTCCATTTGCTCCCCTTCATCCAGCTACCCGCCTCGCCTCCCTCCAGCAGCCCTTCCCCCCACTTAGTTCATGTCCATGGGTTGTGCATAAAGTTCTTCTCCACATCCTCCTGTCCATTCTGCACCCGCCTACTGTGCTTCTTAATTCCTGCACCATTTTCCTCCCTCTCTCCCTTTCCCCCTCCCAGCTGACCTCCCCCCACATGTTCCCCATACTTATGATTCTGTTCTCACTCTGGTTGTCTGCTTAGTTTGCCTTTGTTTCCATTCCCTACCTTCTGTTGTTGATAGTTGTGATACTGTTTTCACTTTAATGTTCATACTTTTGATATTCTTTTTCTTAAATAAGTCCCCTTAACATTTCATATAATAATGGCTTGGTGATGGTGAACTCCTTCAGCTTTTTCTTGTCTGGGAAGCACTTTCTCTGCCTTTCCATTCTGAATGATAGCTTTGTTGAATAGAGTAATCTTGGTTACAGGTCATTTCTTTTCATCACTTTGAATATTTCCTGCCAGCCCCTTCTTGCCTGCAAAGCTTCTTTTTTTAAAAATATGCTTTATTGATTATGCTGTTACAGTTGTCCCAATTTCTTTTCCCTTTGTTCCCTCCACCCAGTGACACCCTTCCCTCCAGTTGTCCCCACTTCTTCTTAGTCCATGCCCATTGGTTGTGCTTATAGTTCTTCTCAACACCTTTCTATCTACTCCACTCCCTCCTACTATGCTTCTTAATTCGTGAACCATCTCCCTCCCTTTTTCCCATTCCCTCTCCCCGCTGACCTCCCCCCAAAATGTTCCCCATACCTATAATTCTTTTTCCTCTCTCATTGCCTAGTTTGCCTTTGTTTTGATTCCCTAGCTTCTGTTGTTGGTTGTTGTGATACAGTTTTCATTTTAATGTTCATGTTTTGTTCCTCTTTCTCCTAAACAAGTCCCTTTAACATTTCATATAACAGTGCTTTGGATTTGATGAACTCCTTCAGTTTTACTTTGTCCTCGAAGCACTTTCTCTGTCCTTTTATTCTGAATGACAGCTTTGCTGGATAAGGTAATCATGGTTGTAGGTTTTTGCTTTTCATTAATTTGAATATTTCATGCCAGTCCCTTCTTGCCTGAAGAGTTTCTTTTGAGAAATCAACTGATAGTCTTATGGGACCCCTTTGTATGTAATTCTCTTCTTCTCTCTTGCTACTTTTAAGAGTTTCTCTTTATTCTTAATTTTTGACATTTTGATTATAATGTGTCATGGTGGTCTCCCTGGTCCAGTTTTTTTTTGGAACTCTCTGTGCTTCCTGGACCTGTAAGTCTATTTCCTTCCCCAAGTTAGAGAAGTTCTGCTTTATTATTTTTTCACATTTTTCAATTTCTAGTTCTTCTTCTTCACCTTCTGGCAACCCTATGATTCAGATGTTGTTACCCTTATAGTTATCCCATAGGTTTTTGAGCCTCTCCTCCTTTTCCTCACTTTTTGTTTCCTCTTTCTGCACTGGTTGACTGTTTGTTCCTTCCCTATGTTCTGATTTGTTGATTTGATTCCTGGTTTTCTTTTCCTCACCACTAGTTTTGTATGTGTTTTCACTCATTTCAGCAGGGCTAGCCTTCATTCCTTCCCTATCTTGGTTAATATCTGCTGTCAGGTCTGTAAGCATTCATATAACCAAAGCTCTGAACTGTGCCTCAGAAAGATTTCCTATCTGCTGAGCCATTAGATTAGATATTTGCTGTCTGGTCAGCTGCATCACTGGGATCTCTACCATGATCTGTGCCTGGCAGTTTTGTGTTTACCTTTGCTTCCTGGGTGGGGCTGTCACACCTCCTATGCTATAGAGGGTGGAGTGCCGTGCATTCATCATAACCTGGTGACCCTTCTCATCACGCTGTGGCATTTTGCATGGGGGCAGGGGTCCAAGATGGATTCCTGCTGTTCACTCTCTGCTGAGAGACCGGGGCCTCCTCCTCCATCCCCACACCCTCTGGCCCTCACAGTCCAAGGTAATAGGGGCCTGCCTTCCCTGGCATTGGAATCATAAGCTGACAGGTTTGGTCTGCAGCTGGGGGTGCTCCCCAGGCGCTTCTCACCTTCCCTTAAATACAGGTGTCTGTGCTTACTGCCGTCCCACCACCATCGCTGCAGCTGCCACTGCCAGCACAGCTTGACCTCTCTGCCCCAGCTTCGCCCCTCTTACCCGTCTGGACAAGCACCACTTCTTTATAACTTCATATGTTGGACTTCCATTTATTTTCTGGAACTTCTAGTTATGTCTGGTTTTGCAGTAGTTATATTCCTTCTTAGTTGTGGAGGGAGAAGGAGCACGTCAGTCTAGGCCTCCATCTTGGCCAGAAGTTTTCTCCTCATTTATGTCTCACTTATTTTTATATTATTCTTATTCACCTTTGTCTTCCAAATGTCTCTCTGCTGCACAATTTGGAATGTATTAGAAAAGAGTTCACATGCACTGAAATAGATTTTTTTCATCTTATCAGCAACAACAAAAAATCTGCAGCTCCAATTAAAATATATATTCTATTATTCTGAGTTCTTTTCTGTATTTTTAAAACATGTATATATACATCATCATTATAATATTGTAGCCTGATAGTCCTACACCTCCACTGAAAACCTTCTATTTAAAATTTGTATTTTCTTTCATTAGTGGAAGAAAATTGTTCAGTTTTAAAATCAAGAAATCTACCCTTTAATGGACTGTTATCATCATCTCTTTCTAGTTGCAGGAAATAGAATTTAAGCCCATATTTTAGTGTTTCACTAAAGATGGTGATCTACAAGTGTTAAGTCTTGACACAAAGCAAATGGTACATTCAAAAGGACTCATTTGATTAGAGTTTAATAAAAGAATTATTCACAAAAGTGTAGGTAGGGTTTATACAAGGAATACAAGGCTGATTAAATATGAAAAATAATAATCAACTATCAAGAAATTAATCTTCTACCATATTAACAGGATAAAGTAGAAAAACCACATGATTATATTAACTGACAGAAAAAAAAAGCCTTGCGATAATATTCATCATCCATTTGTGATAAAATATCATAGAACATTAGGAATAGGGGGAATTTTCTCAACTTAATAAAGAGCATCTAAAAAAAAGAAAACTCTGCAGTTAAAACATACTTAATGATAAAAGACTGAATACTTCTCCCCTAAGATTAAGAACAAGGTAAAGATGTCTGATTTTACTACTCTTATTTGACATTGTACTGGAAGTTCAAGCTAATGCAATAAGGCAAGAAAAGGAAGTAACAACAAACAGATCAGAAAAGAAGAAATAAAACTGTTTCCATTTCAAAGTGACAATTTTATAGGTACAAAATCCAATGGAATCTACAAAAAAAATCCACCTAGAACTAACAAGTGAGCTCATCAAGGTCACGGCATACAAAATAAACACACAAAAGTCAATTATCTTTCATATATGAGAAATGAAAACATGGACACTAAAATATCAATATCATTTATAATCACTCAGAAAATAAAATATTTAAATATAGTCTAATAAAACATTAGTATAACTCTTTGCTGACAATTATAAAATGCTAGTGAAAGAAATCAAAGTTCTAAATAAGTGGAGGAACGTATCATGTTCATGCATTAGAAGATTCAGCAGAGTAAAGTGTCTATTCTGCCCAACTTGATATATAGTCTTACTGCAATTTCTATCAAGAATCCAGAAGATTCTCCATAGATATAGCCAAGATTATTGTAAAATTTATAAGGAAACGCAAAAGAAGTAGAATAGCTAAAACAATTTTTAAAAAGAAGAATAAAGTGGAAAAATCAACACCGGATTTCAATGTTCTCCATTTGTATAATTTTGTCATTTCAAGATTATTGGTTGCCAGGAGATAAGTTCCAATGGAGAAAAGTAGGGAGAAAAATGAGTGTAGTTTTAAAAGGGCAATAGAAGTAATCCTTGTAAGGATAAAATTATCTGTGATGTGACTGTATCAATGTTAAAATCCTGTTTGTGGTTTCATAGTTAGCTTTCCAACATGTTACCATTGGGGGAAACTGGCCAAAATATATGCTGGATCTGTATATATAATTTCTAGCAATTGCTTATGAATATACAATTTTCCCCTCCAAAGTTTTTTAATTAAAAAAAAGTAAAAGGAATACTATCAATAATTTACACCAATAACTGAAAAAAAGTAAGTTCACATGTTTATGAATTTATATTTACAAATATATATATATTTATTCTTGAAATTATATATACATCTGTTTGTCTTTGTGGGGAGGTTTGAAACCATGGTTGCAGGGCAGAGGGATCCAAGATGGTGGAGAGCTTTAAGTGGAAGCTATGCTAACCTACCAGGACCAATGGAGAAATCATCTGGAATAACCAACTGAACACTAGCTGGAGAGAAGTCTTCTAACCACAGAGAGACAGAAAAGGCTGCTTCATCACAACGTGGCCAGTAGGAAGTGCAGAGATGCAAAAGGGCTGGCTGGGCTCCCACGGGTGGCAGCTGAAGGGACTAAGAAACAGCTCAGCAGACTGTGGTTCCCCCTGAGAAGGGCAGGGTCTACACCCCAAGCTGGGCTTCCCAGCCTACAGCAACAGAGCAGAAAGTAAAATAGCATCCAGCTGTGAAAAGCAAAAATCAACAGGGTTTTTTTTCTGGCCTGAAAGAAACAGCTGGAGACAAAGAACTCTTAAAGGAATCACATATGAAAACATTTCGGCACCCACTTACCCTGGGCTCAAGCAGAGGGAGGGCAGAGAGAATTAGAAACACTTGGGGAGAACTTGGGGCCGTGGCTTTGAGGAGAGAACTAATGAAGCAGTCTTCTGGTCCCCAGTGTTGACTCATTCCCCATACTGCAGGCAGACCATTCCCCTCCAAGTAGCATCAGCCAGAGGGGAGGCAAAATCCCTGCCTGCAAGAATTAATCTGCCACACCCTCTGTGCTTAAGCCTGATGACTGGTCACAGATTGAATAGATTAACAACTAAAGGAGAAAGATAAAGGCAGTAGTCTCCAACAGGCTGCCTAGACCCAGACTGGTACACAATCTGACACCACGAGGGGCAGATCCAGGAAGTGCAGATCAATCTAAGATGCAGCAACAAACAAGAAGAGTCACAAAAATGGAGAGCTAGAGAAACAATCCCCCATTGAAAGGAAAGGAGACAGAGAAGAATGGCCCAAAAGAGGAAACGGATCAAGGTTCCAGTGGGAGAACTGAGCGACAAGGAGATAGCTTACCTAACAGACGAGGAGATCGACAACCTAACAGACACATAATTCAAAACTATGGTGATAAAGATGCTCACAGGCTTGACAGATATGCTTGAGTATGGCAAATGCATAAGAGAAGAAGTGAAGGCTATGCTAAGTGAAATGAAGAAAAATCCACACAAAACCAATGGTGAAGGGAAGGAAACTGGGGTTCAAATCAATGATTTGGAACATAAGGAAGACAATAACAGTCAACCAGTGCAGAATGAGGAAGCAAGAATTGAAAACATTAGCACTTCTTAAATTTTGTGAAGGACATGGACTTACAGGTCCAGGAAGTACAGAGGGTCCCAGGTGAGCTGGACCCAGAGAGGACCACAGCAAGATGCATCATGATTAAGATGCCAAAATGGAAGAGAAAGAGAAACTCCTAGGGCCAGCAAGAGAGAGGTGGAGAGTTCCCTACAGGGGTGCCTATAGGACTATCAGCTGATTTTTCAGAGGACACTTTGCAGGCAGGAAGAGACTGGCAAGCAGTATTCAATGTGATGAAAGGCAATCTGCAACCAGGGTTACTTTATCCAGCAAAGCTATCATTGGGAGTGGAAGGGCAAATGAAGTGCTTCCCAGACAAGGTAAAGCTAAAGGAGTTCATTATCACCAAGCCATTATTCTATGAAATGTCAAAGGGACTTACTTAAGGAAAAGAAGATCAAAACTATGAACACTAAAATGACAACAAACGCACAACTATCAACAATTGAATATAAAAAATAAAAACAAAACCCAACTAAGCAAACCAGAATAGGAACAGAATCATAGGTATGGGAATCATTTGAAGGGTTATCAGCTGGGAGGGGGGAGGGGGAGAAATGGGGAAATGGTGCAATGATTAAGAAACATGATCAGGGGGAAGTTAAGAATAATATAGGAAAGGCTGAAGCCAAAGAACTTATAAGCATGACCCATGGACATGAACTAAGGGTGGTGAGATTTCTGGAGGGAAGGGCGGTACTGGGCAGAGGGGAGCAAAGGGGGAAAAAATTGGAACTACTGTAACAACATAATCAATAAAATAGACCTAAAAAATAATTTTAAAAAATATTGGCAAGCAGGATCTAGCAACACATTAAAAAGATCATACACCATGATCAAGTTGAATTCATCCCAGAGGTACAAGGATGGTTTAATATTTGCAAATCAATAAACATAATACACCACATAAACAAAATGAAAGACAAAAACCGTATGATCATATCAATAGATGCAGAAAAAGCATTTGATAAAGTACAACACCCATTTATGATGAAAACACTCAGCAAAATGGGAATAGAGGGAGCATACCTCAACATAATAAAGGCCATATATGAGAAACCTGAAACCAACAACATACTCAATGGGAAAAAACTGAAAGCATTTCCACTGAGGTCAGGAACAAGACAAGGATGTCCACTTTCCCTACTCCTATTTAACATAGTCTTCGAAGTTAATAGCCACAGCATTCAGAGAAGAAAGAAAAATAAAAGGCATCCAAGTTGGAAAAGAAGAAGTAAAACTGTCATTATTTGCAGATGACATGATAGCATACATAGAAAATCCTATGCACTCCACGAAAAAACTACTCCACCTAATAAATGAATTTGGTAAAATTGCAGGTACAAAGTCAATATTCAGAAATTGAAGGCATTTCTGTACACCAACAATAAAATATGAGGATAGACTCTAGAAAAAAAAAACATTTATTACAGCAACAAGAAAAATAAAGTACCTAGGAATAAACTTAATCAAGGAGGTAAAAGACCTTTACTCAGAAAACTACATAACACTGAAGAAAGAAATTAAGGAAGATACAAATAAATGGAAGCATATAGCATGTTCATGGATGGAAAGGATCAACATCATTAAAAGGTCCATACTGCCCAAAGCAATTTACAGACTCAATGCAATCCCTATTAAAATACCAATGACATATTTCACATACTTAGAACAAATACTTCAAAAATTTATATGTAACCAAAAAGACCCCCAATAGCCACAGCTATCTTGAGGAAGAAGAACACAGTAGGAGGAATCACAATACCTGGTATCAAAATATACTACAAGGCCATGGTAATCAAAACAGTCTGGTATTGGCATAAGAACAGACATATAGATCAATGGAACAGAATAGAGAGCCCAGAAATAAACCCAGGTCTATATGGTCAACTAATATTTGACAAAGGCAGAAGGAACATAAAATTGAGTGAAAAGAGCCTCTTCAACAAATAGTGCTGGGAGAACTGGACAGGGACATGCAAAAAAATGAAACTAGTCCACCAACTTACAGCATATACCAGAATAAAATCAAGATAGATCAATGACTTAAATGTAAGCCATGATACCATAAAAGTCCTAGAGGAAAACATAGGCAGGAAAATTTCAGATATCCCGCGTAGCAACATTTTTACTGATATACTTCCTAAGGCAAAGGAAATAAAGGAAAGAATAAACAAATGGGACTACATCAAACTAAAGAGTTTTTGCTCAGCAAAAGAAAACATCAGCAAGATGAAAAGGGAACCACCATATGGGAAAATATATTTGCCAATAATACCTCAGACAAGGGATTGATTTCCAAAATATATAAAGAACTTATATACTCATCACCAAGAAGACAAACAACCCAATTAAAAAATGGGCAAAGGACCTGAACAAACACTTCTCCAAAGAGAACATACAGAGGGTCCATAGGCATATGAAAGAATGCTCAACAACACTAGCCATCAGAGAGATCCAAATAAAAACCACAATGAGATACCACTTCACACAAGTCGGAATGGCCATCATCAACAAATCAACAAACAAATTATGCTGGCGAGGATGCAGAGAAAAGGGAACCCTAGTGCACTGCTGGTGGGAATGCAGACTGGTGCAGCCACTATAGAAAACAGTATGGAATTACCTCAAAAAACTAAAAATGGAACTGCCTTTTGAACCAGCAATTCCATTGCTAGGATTATATCCGAAAAATCCTGAAACACCAATTCAAAAGAACCTATGCATCCCTATGTTTATAGCAGCACTATTTACAATAGCCAAGTGCTGAAAACAACCTAACTGCCCATCTGCAGGTGAGTGGATCAAAAAAACTGTGGTACATTTACACAACGTAGTACTATGTAGCAGAAAGAAAGAAGGAACTACCATTTGCAACAACATGGATGGAACTAGAGAGAATTGTGCTTAGTGAAATAAGCCAGACAATGAAAGAAAAATACCCTATGATCTCACCTAATACAGGAGACTAATGAATGACACAAACAAACAAGCAAATTGAACCAGAGGCATGTAAACAAGGAGTAGACTAACAGTGACGAGGGGGGAGTGGGGAGGGAGAGAAGGGGGGTAATAAGGGGAAGGGTCTAGTCAAAGAGCATGTACAAATGACCCACGGACATGGACAACAAGGTAGGGACTGACTGTGGGAGAAGGAGTGGGCAGGGTGCAGGGAAGCAATAGGGACAAGAGTGGGATAACTGTAATAGAAAAACAAACAAACAAAAATTTTTAGTGGGAAAAAATAAAAGCAAAATAAATTAATAAATGGGCCAGCAAATCCCTCCTACTGCCCCCACCAAAAACTCTCACATGCAGGAAAGTGAACAAAAGAAAATGTAAACAAACAAACAAACAAACAAACATGGTTTCAATTTTCTTACTTGTAATAGAACTTTTCAAATTTACTTTTTTAGTCAATTTTGCAAGTTTTCTATAACTTAGGTAAGCTTGATTAATGAATAAATGTGTATATATGTGTGCACATATATACTGTGCAAAGCATAAATTATATATGCAAAATATATGTATTAATAATACATATGACTTAAAATAACTTTACTGTTAATGGCCCCTGGCATGCTATAGCACTGCAGTTACTAATATTTTCATCTGTGGTAAATCTGGATGGGGTATAGTGGAAAGTGATGCACTGACCTATGTTATACTTCTGACATTTGAGACTTACAGGGAAAATATTAACTATTAAGCTTGTGGAATTAGTTGGTGGTTGCTAAGCCCTATTGATGGAATGAAGAGAGAGGACAACATCTCAAGTCATAGTAGAGTTGTAGAAGCTGGATTCCATCGCCCAACACCTCAAGGCTCCTCAGTTCCCTTATCTGAAGTACTGCTGGAGGTTTTAGAAAAATGAAGAATTCTTTCCTCTTCTACGGTGTATCTAGCACATCATTTTGCATTAGCCAGCAGCGGAAACATGTTTATTGGTTGGTAGATTTTATTCTCCAAAGGTTTTTATTATTCTGATAACTTCCCTTTGCCCCATAGCTCTAGTCTCTCCCCTTCTCCACCCTCCTTTTTGCCCCAGTTGCTGACCTACTTGGCCTCCATCAATAGGCCCCTCTTACCTTCTGACTTCCAGTTGGGACTGGCCATTAGGACACGTCAATAAGAAACTGGAAAGAAGGAGAAAAGTAAGGATATTTCTTACCCTGTCTTCTTCTTTGCAAAGTCACCTTTCTGGCTGTTCCTGACTGAAGGTAATTGCTTCCTTCTAAGACTGCTTGACAAGACTTTCTCTCTTTTGGAGTTCCAAAACCTTTCCTTGTTTTCATTTCTTCAGGCCTGTTGGGAAACAGTTCTGCTGCTACTATCTCTAGGGCTTATAGTTTTCCTCCATTGGCTCCTTTTTGTATGTTCCCTTTAATAATCTTCCTCAAATTTTCCTAATTTGTATGTGTCATCTATTTCCTTCTGAGGCATGTATATTCTGTGCTTTGCCCTAAAGTGTCTCCTAGTAACTGGATGTGATTAATAAGGAAGGACCTTAGCCAATTCCAGAAGAAATAGAAACTTTGTAGAACAAGTCTCATTTGTGGTACTAGGAAACCTGGAGTTCACCAAAATAAAGACAGGAAAATTTTTCATCTTGTCCCTTTTCTCCTTCCCTCTCCTTAGGTCAGACACTTCTATAACCCTCCCTTAATGATTGCTGACAGTAGTTTTGTGGATGATTTTCTAAACTGTGCCCTGGAAAACTCAAAAATTTGGTGGAGGGTCTTTAGGAGGTTCTATGGAGGGAAAAAGCATAGCAAAAATGAAGACAGACTCAGCAGGTAGGGCTTTCTGACACCATTTCAACCAGAACACTTTTTAAAATTGAATTTACTTGGTTGGCATTGGTTCACAAAACCATGCAGGTTTCAAGTGTACAGCTCCACAAGACATCATCTGCACACTGCATCATGTGCCCATCACTCCAAGCAAAGTCTATTTCCATACCCATTTTCTCCCCCTTTGCGCACCTCCACCTACTCCCCACCTCTCTTTCCCTCTGGTCATCACCACACAGTTGTCTGGGTCTATGGGTTATGCATATATGTCCTTTGGCTAATCCCTTCCAATCCAATCCTCCAACCCCCCTCCATTCTGAGAGATGTCAGTCTGTTCCAAGTGTTCATGCCTCAGTTTCTATTTTGTTCATCAGTTTATGTTGTTCATTAGATTCCACTTATAAGTGAGATCAGATAATATTTGTCTTTCTCTGACTGGCTTATTTAAGTTTGCAGAAAAATCTTCAGGCCCATCCATGCTGTCACAAAGGGTAAGATTCCTTCTTTTTGATGGCTGAGTAGTACTCCATTGTGTAAATGTACCACCACTTTTTTATCCATTCATCTACTGGTGGGCACTTGGGCTGCTTCCAGATATTGGCTATTGTAATAATGCTGCATTGAACAAAGGGGTGCATATACTCTTTTGAATTAGTGTTGTGCATTTCTTAGAATATATTGCCAGAAGTGGGATCTCTGGGTCAAAAAGCAGTTCCATTTTTAATTTTTAAGGAAACTCCCTTCTAGAAAATAGCTGCACCAACCTGCATTCCCACCAACAGTGCCCATTAAAAAATGGGCAACAGACCTAAATAGACCCTTCTCCAAAAAGGACATACAGATGACCAATAGACATATTTCATTTTATTTTTTTCAATGTGTTTTATTGATTACAGTGTTACATTTGTTCCAATTTCCCTTCCCTCTGCTCCCCTCCACCCGGTGGCCCCCCTCCCTCTTCTTTTCCCCCCCTTTTAGTCCATGTCCATTGGTTGTGCATATAGTTCTTCTCAGCCTCTCTCTGTCTATTCCATTCCCTCCTATGATGTTTCTTAATTCCTATACCATCTTGCTCCCTCTCCCCCTTCCCCTTCCCTGCTGACCTCCCCCCAATATGCTCCCCATACCTATAGTTCTTTTCCACTCTCATTGCCTATTTAGTTTGCCTTTGTTTCAATTCCCTAGCTTCTGTTGTTGTTTCTGGTGATGCAGTTTTCATTTTAGATTTCATAGCTTTGATCCTCCTTTTACTAAACCAGTCCCTTTAACATCTCATATAACAGTGGTTTGGATCTAATGAACTCTTTCAGTTTTATTTTGTCCTGGAAACACTTTCTCTGCCCTTCTATTCTGAATGACAGCTTGGCTGGATAAAGTATTCGTGGTTGTAGGTTTTGGATTTTCATTACTTTAAATATTTCTTGCCAGTCCCTTCTTGCCTGTAGGGTCTCCCTTGAGAAGTCAGCTGATAGTCTAATTGGGACCCCTTTGTACATGATTCTTTTCTTCTCTCTTGCTGCTTTTAAGATTCTCTCTTTATCTTTAACTCTTGACATTTTGATTATAATGTGTCTTGGAGTGGTTCTCCCTGGGTCCAGTTTTTTTGGAACTCTCTGTGCTTCCTGGACCTGTAAGTTTATTTCCTTCCCCAAGTTTGGGAAGTTCTGCTTTATTATATTTTCACTTAATTTTTCAATTTCTAGTTCTTCTTCTTCGCCCTCTGGCAAACCAATGATTCTTATGTTGGGCCTTTTATAGCTGTCCCAGAGGTTTCTGATCCTCTCATCATTTTCCTTGCTTCCCGTTTTTTCTCTCTGCACTGGTTGACTGTTTGTTCCTTCTTTATGTTCTGGTTTGTTGATTTGAACTCTAGATTTTATTTCCTCACGATCTGTCTCGTATGTGGTTTTGTTCCTTTCAGTATGAGTGTTTTTCAATTCTTTCTCATCTTTTTCCAGATCTTTTGTTAATTCTGTAAGCCACCTGATAACAATGGCCCTGAACTGAGCCTCTGACAGGTTTCTTATTTGTTCATCTGTCAGATTCCTCATCTGTTGCCTGGTGAGCCGCGCCACCGGGATTTCTATAGTTGTCTGCCTCATTTTGACAGATGCATTTTGTTTTCTTGTGCCGGCTATAGGGGGCAGTGCCTGTGTACTTGTCACAACTCAGCGACCGGCAGTGATCCGCAACCATTTTTCCACTGTGCTGTGGCGCTTTGTCGTCACTGCCCAGTGACTGGCAGCGATCCGCAACCTTTTTCGCTGCGCTGTGGCCCTTTGTGGTTACTACCTGGTAACCGGCGGCGGACCAGCAACCTTTCTCGCCGCGCTGTGGCGCTTTGTCATCACTGCCCAGCGACCAGTGGTGATCCTCAACCTATTTCGCAGCGCTGTGGCGCTTTGTGTAGGGGTGGGGGTCCAAGATGGATTCCTGCAGTTATTTCACTAGGAGACTGGGATCCATCCTCCCGCCCTCTGGGCCTCACTGTTCGGGGATGTGGTGGCTGCTTTCCCCAGCGTTGGGGTCGGGAGCTGCTGGGGTTCGACTGCAGCTGAGATTGCTCTCCCTGCCGCTGTCCCTGGTGCTACCGCAAACAGCACCACCTACTTTCGCTCTTACCTGCCCAAAGAGCGCCGCTGGTTTATAACTTTGTACGTTGGGCTTCCGTGTAGTTTTATTTTCTGGAATTTCTAGTTATCTTTTGTTTTGAAGTAGTTGTATTCCTCTCTAGTTGTAGAGGGAGACCGAGCGAGTCCGTCTAAGCCTCCATCTTGGCCGGAAGTCCAATCTGAATTCCTAGACATATTTTAAAATGTTCAACACCACTCATCATTAGAGAGCTGCAAATTAAAACCGCAATGAAATATCACCTCACACATGTCAGAATGGCTATCATCACCCAGAACACTTTTGATTTTAAAAAATTTATCTGTTATCATCCCATATAAAATTTTATTTGAAAAAAAATTCACTCCACCAATTAAAAAGTTTTTAACAACTGGTTTAATTCATTTTAATAGGTAATCACTGATAAATCAAACTCTTTAAGATTCCAGAAGAAACCTTTAATGGTAGGACTTTAGGTAGCAGCAGAAATAGAACTGGTAACAGTGTAGAGATTGAAAATCAGGTATTCCAGTCCAATGTACTTCAAATTATGCCCTATAAGGGGCTGCTTATTATAAACAGCCACTCAAAAGCTCTGCTGATCTTTCTTAGTCAACATGATGCCTCCTTGGTAATTTCCAAATCCCAATTACCAGCTGAGGCAATCTTTATCTAATTATTTTTTTATTTTTGTGGTGATAACATTTAACATTTACTCTCCTAACTTTCAAGTATATAATGCAGTATTGTTATCTACAGTCACCATGCTGTACATTAGATCCCCAAAACTAATTCATCTTATAACTGAAAGTTTGTACCCTTTGACCAACATCTTCCTACTTCCCCCACCCCGCAGGCCCTGGCAATCACCATTCTAATCTCTAAGTCTATGAGTTTCGCTTAGATTTCACATATAACTGAAAATATACATTAATTGTCTTTCTCTCTCTGAATTTTTCATTTAGCAGAATGTCCTCAAGGTCCAGCCAATGTTGTTACAACAGGCAGAATTTCCTTCTTTTTTTATGGCTGAAAATATATATAACATTTTCTTTATACATTCATCCATTGATGGACACTTAGGTTGTTCTGATGTCTTGGCTATTGTAAATAATGCTACAATTAACATGGGAGTGCTGATATCTCCTCAAGGCAGGTATTACATTTTCTTCTGATATATACCCAAAAGTAGAATAGCTGAAACATATGTAGTTGTATTTTTTAATTTACGGAGGAATCCCTAACTCTTTTCCATTAAGACTGCATAAATTTACATTGCCACCAACAGTGTACAAGGGTTCTCTTTCCTCCACATCCTCACCAATTATTGTCATTTGTCTTTTTAATAACAGCCATTCTAACAGGTGTGAGATGATACCTTGTGGATTTGATTTACATTGCTCTGATAATTAGTGATGTTGAGCATCTCTTCACATACCTCCATTGGCCATTTTGTGTATGTCTTTGTAAAAATGTCTATTCGGGTCCTCTGCCCATTTTTAATTGAATTGTTTGTTTGTTTGTTTGTTTGTTACTGAGTTATAGGAATTCCTTATATTTTTTGTATATTAACCCCTTATAAGCTAAACTGGTATGCCAATATTTTCTCTCATTCTGTAGGTTGCCTTTTTCACTTTGTTGATTGTTTCTTTTGCCATGAAGAGGTGTTTTAGTTTGATATAGTCCTGCTTGTTTATTTTTATTTTTGTTTTTGTTGCTTGTGCTTTTAGTGTCATAGCCAAAAAACTGTTGCTAAGACCAATGTCAGGGAACTTTTTCCCTGTTTTATTCTAAGAGTTTTATAGTTTCAAGTTATACATTTATGTATGCAATCCATTTTGACTTAATTTTTTATGAGTGGTGAAAGATGGGGATACAATTTTATTTTTTTGCATGGGATTTTCCAGTTTTCCCAGTACCATTGAGTATTTCTGGCTTCCATGTCAAATATGAGTTGTCTGTATGTGTGTGGGTTTATTTTGAAGCTGTCAATTCTGTAGTATTGATTACATGTCTATTTTTATGCCACTACCGTACAGTTTTGATTACTATAACTTTATAATATAGTTATAGCTGGAGGATCCTGTTTTCTGATTTTAAAATTAAATTAGAAAACATGATGCCTCCAGCTTTGTTTCTTTTCTCAGAATTGTTTTGGCTCTTCAGGGCCTTCTGTGGTTCCATACAAAGTTTAGGGTGTTGGGTTTTTATTCCTATTTCTGTGAAACATGCCATTGGAATTTTGATAGAATTTGCATTGATTCTATAGATGACTTTGGGTGGTATGGACATTTTAACAGTATTAATTCTTCAAATCTATGAACACAAGATATTTTTCCATTTATTTGGGTCTACTTCAGTTTCTTTCATCAATGTCTTACAAATTTCAGTATACACATTTTTTACCTTATTGTTTAAATTTATTCCTAAGTATTTTTATGCTATTGTGAATTGAATTGCTTTTTATTTCTTTTTCAGATATTTCATTGTTAGTTTATAGAAATGCAACTTTTTTGTATGTTGATTTTATAACTTGCAATTTTACTGAATTTATTTATTGGTTCCAAAGGTGTTTTGGGGAAGTCTTTAGGGTTTTGTATATGTAATATTATATCATGTGCAAACGGAGAGTTTTGCTTCTTTCTTTCTCATTTGAATGACTTTTATTTCTTTTTCTTGCCTAATTGCTCTGGTTATTACTTCCAGTACTATCTTGAACGGGAGTGGTGAGAGTGGGCATCCTGATCTTGTTCCTGATCTTAGAGGGAAATTGTTCACTATTGAATATGATGTTAGCTGTGGGCTTGTCATATATGGCCATTTTTATATGAGGTACATTCCTTCTATGCCTAATTTGTTAAGAGTATCTATAATGAAAGAATGTTAAATTTTTTCAAATCTATCTTTTTCTCTCCTGAGGCAGGTCATATGAATTTTATTTTTATTCTATTATTATGATGTATTCTATTATTGATTTGTGTATTTTGAATCATCCTTGCATCCAAGGGATGACTTCCACTTGTTTATTATGTATAATCTTTTTTAATATGCTGTTGAATTTGATTTGCAAGTATTTTGTTGAGAATTTTTGCATCTGTTCATGAGAAATATTGGCCTATAGTGCTCTTTTCTTGTAGTATCCCTACCTGGCTTCGGTATTAGAGTAATGCTGGCCTTGTAAAATGAGTTTGGAAGTATTCCCTCCTCTTCAACTATCTGGAAAAGTTTGAGAACAATTGGTATTAATTTTTATATAATTGTTTGGTACAATTCACCAGTTACATAAACTATCTATCTATCTATACTCCAAAGCCATCTAGTCCTAAACTTTTCCTTGTTGAAAGGTTTTTGATTACTGACTCAATCTTCTTAATCATTATTGGTCTATTCAGATTATCTATTTCTTCATGACTGAGTTTTAGTAGGTTATATGTTTCTAGACATTTATCCATTTCTTTAAGGTTAACCAATTTTTTGGCTTATAATTGTTCAAAGTAATCACTTAGGATCCTTTGTATTTCTGTGGTATCAGTTGTAATGCCTCCTCATTCTGATTTTGAGTTTTCCTCTTTTTTCTTAGTCTAGCTAAAGGTTTGTCATTTTATCTTTCTAAATAAACATAAATTCTTAGTTTCATTCATTTTTTCTATTGCTTTTCTGGTCTCTGGTTTATTTCTGCTCTGATCTTTGTTATTTCCTTTTTCCTACTAACTTTGGGCTTAGTTTATTCCTCTTTTTCTAGTTCTCTGAAGTTTAAAGTTAGGTTGTTTACTCGAGATTTTTCTTTTTCCTTAATGTAGGCATTCATCATTATAAACTTCCCACTTAGAATTGCTGTAGCTGCATATCATGAGTTTTAATATGTTATATTTCCATTTTTATTTGTCTCAAGAATTTTTAAAAATTCTCTTGATTTCTTCTTAGACCTCTTGGTTTTTCAGGACTGTGTTGTTTAATTTCCACATATTTGTGAATTTTCCCATTTTCCTCCTGTTACCGATTTCTAGTTTTATACCATTGTGGTTAGAAAAGATAGTTGGTATGATTTCAATTTTCTTAAATTTTTTAAGACTTATTTTATGACCTAAAATATGATCCATATTCTCAAGAATGTTTCATATAAACATAAAAAGAATATCTATTCTGCTGCTTTTTTTAAAAAGATTTTATTTATTTTCAGAGAAAGGGAAAGAGAGAGAGAAAGAGAGGGAGAGAAACATTAGTGTGTGGTTGCCTCTTGTGTGCCCCCAACCAGGGACCTGGCTTGCAACCCAGGCATGTGCACTGACTGGGAATTGAACCAGCGGCCTTTGGTTCGCAGGCTGGCACTCAATCCACTGAGCCACATGAGCCAGGGCTATTCTGGTGCTTTTAGATGGAATGTTCTATATGTCTGTTAGGTCCATTTGGCTTAAACTGTAGTTCAAGGACAATGTTTCTTTATTAATTATATATATGATATATACTATTATGTATAAATTACTTATAACTGATTTATTTAGCAATACTCTATAAAGTTGAAGATGTGAATTTTCTAACCCCAGCAATTCTACTTTTAATTGTATTCCTTTATACTCTTAGTTTTCAAGCTAGAATATTTGTTTTTTGAGGGCACGTGAAAGCATTCCAGTGGATACCAGGTCATAGAACATAAAATCAGTTTTAGTGTTTGAATTTTCATATCTATTTTTTCCTATAAGCTATTTTTAAATAAAGCCTATTCCATTTCTCCACCTCATTCACAAATACCCTTCTAACTCAACAATGCTCAGAGCATTGAATGACCAGAGCAAACCACTTCAGAATTCTTTTCCCTTTGCTGCAGTAACTGGCAACACCTTGGGCAGAGGCCGCTACATCAGCCTGGGCCCCACAGTGGGGATAATGTACAGCAGACCCCCAGCTAATCCAAGACGGCATGTAGGATGAATTAATTAAACCTTGTGATTGTTTCCTACTACCACATAAATTGCTTATCCTGATTGATACAATGACAAGCCTCTGGCCACTTTAAACTATATTATGGAGACTTGCCCTACTATAAAAATCTGTTTTTGAATGAAGAAGGCATTTTTATTTCTCATTGGTTTTCAGAATATACCTTACAAGTTGTATTAATATTATTTGGATTTTTAAAAATGAAGTCACACTTTCTCTAACAGAAAGTTTAATTTGGCTGATAGCTCTGTAAATTAAATTTCAGGTTGCCATTTTCAATGACTTGAATTAAGATAAATCTATAGTTCTAAGATTTTGATAAAAATATCTTTAAAACATGAGCACTGCATTTTATTTAAAAAATTATTGTATTCACAAAGCTGTACTAAAATTAATAACATATTTATTTTTCCAAAAACTTTCTGATTATATTTGGTTAAACAAGATGCCTCTAAGTAAAAGAGCAACAAGTGTAATTAATAGTTTTTCCACTAAAGCCTTGTAGGTTTATTTCCCAGAAACTGAGAGAGTAATGACTATAATATCTGTATCACAAAATATTTTGCAAGTCGGGTTGTTTCCAGATCTTTGCTTTTAATAAAATTGAAGGCAGACCTAACTGAGTTGTCAGATGACAGATAATTAATGTTTATGATAGATAATTACATTACTTTCTCAGTATAACATAACTTCAAATAACTAATATAGTTTTAGCAAAATACTCCATTCCCATCCACTTTAAAAATTTTTTTCTTCCAGTTGGTTTTAGTGAGTGACAGTACTGCATCACATACTATGCAGTTCAGGATGAGAAATTTCTAATAAACCTTCTGATACTAAAATGCTTCCTTTCACATCACCCGTAAGTCCACCCCCAGCAGAGGGAAAAGAAGGCTGAACGGGTCCTAAGTTTCTTCGGGGAAAATCCAAGTCCATGTGTTGCCTCCTTGCAAGAAGATGGGGCAGGTAGAGCGAGTTCTAGTCCACAAGGGAAGGACTAACAAGCAATAAACATACTGCTTCATCTGTCCTGTGAGGCCTGCCAGCCTGGCCTTATAAAGGAACTATACTCTTCATCGCATGCATTTTTCATTGTAGCAGTGGCGCACATCGTTTCTTGCAGCAAAAAGCCTGGACTCCTCCTGGAGCCTCTAACCTCCCTCTACCAAGAGCGGCTGTGGTCCACGGCTCGGTGGACTTTAGCCATCTTGTGCATGTCACGCTTCCTCTTAAACACAGGGTTCTGGTTGTGAAAAGCCTCCAGCAGCTCACGCAACAACTTCTCTGGCATCAGCATCCATCCATCAGTGCTTCTCCCTGCACTCAATAGTCATCCACTTCATGGCCAGGAAGCAATGATGCCTGCAGAGGGTTAGTGGCACAGGGACCTGGCAGAAATGGCCACCTTTTCACAGCCTAATCACAGGCTCACAGCTCTTCAGTGCTTGGTCAAAGAGGGTGTAAGCATTGCATTGAACGGTTGCCTTTTCCTGTGAAGAAGCAGCATGGTACTTCTCAAGCTGCTTCCTTTTTACAGCTTCCAGAGTCTGTGTTATAAGGGATCTGGCCAGTACTCTGTTTCCTCCCTTCACCATCATGTTACTGAATGTACTGATCAAAAGTCTTCAAATACAGAACTTGTTTTTTATCATTGGGGCAGCTTTGATACACTGAGTCTTCCTGAGCTCCTCGTTCAAACTTTTTCTCAGTCTGCCAGTTGCGTTAATATTCTTTGTCAGTCTGAGGATCCCTGTATTCACAACCATAGTGGCTCCACCTCACCTGCCTTAGCCCTGGAAGCTGCAGGACAGCACTCCGTACACCCAGTGCTAGGTATGATCATCCTCACACTACCTTCACCCTCCCATCCACTTTTTAATGTGAATGAGATTCTCGGCATTTTACACTATAATAATAAAAAGCAGGAATAGAATTGATGCATAATTCAATCTTACTAATAATAACTATTGTTTTTCATAAATATATAAACTATTTTCTCAAATATATTGTATCAAATGTTTCTAATAAAAGTTTTATGTTTATGTTAAATAACTATTCACCAAAATAATTATGTTGGCTTGGCCAATTTTGTATTACCATTAATAGTGCTAATAACTCAGTTCAGAGCAAAATGTTTTAACATTCAGAGTCTTCAGTCATGGAAAAAATCTTTTTAAATTTGTATTTATACTTAGTTGTAGAGAAATGAGATAGGTCAGTTGAGAAAATGTTTTCAAACATCAAAAAATGCATTAGGATAAAACTGTTGATTAGAATGGAAATGTGAGTTCAAGGAGAAAATAAAAACAGTATGAAATTTCACACTATTATATGATAAGTGATAGAGCTTATGTTTCTTTATATTGATGATGATGATGCCTATCAACCTATTTTGATATCTGAATGGTTGTATTTTATAATATCAATATTTACAATAAAACAAAAATCACATTTGCCACTATTCAAATTTGAAATAAAAAAATTAAGTGTTATCTTAAAATTGTGCAAAGACTCACATAACTTATTAAGATTATTAAGGGGGTAAATAAATGCAAGAGTTGCTTTGAAGAAATTTTCACACATGTGCACTTGGAGAAATGTAAAAGAACACCATTCTAATGTTGCTTGAAATAAGGAAAACTTTTGGAAAAACATAAAATTTCATCAACAGGAGAAGATAGGGGAAAATGTATATATGTGGTATACTACTGCAAATTCAGGAACTAAAACGATAAACCAGATGTATATAGAGAAACATAAGTGAATGCAAAACTATGATGTTGATAAGATATATTATTTATGTTTTAACCAGCAGAACATTTAAAACTATTGAAATACATTGTTTAACTAGAAAACATAGAATAAAATTCTTAAACATGCATGGAATTAATAAACATCAAATTTATGACAGAGGTTAACTTTCAAGAGGAAGAGGAAAAAATGAGATTGAAGGGGTTGTACAAAGGGACTGTCATGTCTTTTCTTACTGAATAAATCTAAGGCTGTTACAGCTGAATGTTAGAGTTATTAAAACTCTGAAAAGCTGGGAGGTGGGCACATGAGTTGTTATATACCTGTATGTAAAGTTGAATAATTTAATTAAAGTAGCTCAAACAAAACATATATATTGGAATGGCCAAAAGTCATTCAGTTTTAAAGTAAAAGACACATTTTTCATTTTCACCAATAACTTTATTGAACAACGTATTCACCATTTAGTTCCACTACCTTCTGCCATCTTTCAGGCAACTTCATAATTCCATCTTCCCAAAACTTTTTATTATTTTGAGCAAAAAACTGTTTCAGGTACCTTTTGCAGTCTTCTGAGGTATTAGAATTTTTTTCTATTAGGAGAATTTGTAAAGACCAAAATAAACATAAATCCAAAGGTGTGTTGTCTGGTGAATATGGCAGATGAATCAGAACTTTCCAGTCAAGTTGTAACAATTTTTGCTCAGTCATCAAAGAAATAGGTGGTCTTGCATTATCCTGATGGAAAATTACGCATTTTCTGTTGACTAATTCCAGATACTTTTCATTGAGTGCTGCTTTCAGTTGGTCTAATTGGGAGCAGTGCTTTTGGAATTAATCGTTTAGTCTTCTAGAAGGAGCTTATAATAGAGGACTCTCTTCCAATTCCATTATACACATAACATCACCTTCTTTGGATGAAGACCAGCCTTTGGTGTGGTTGAGTATCCACTTTTCATTGCCCATCACAATTTTTTTTAAAAACAAAACATTTTCTTTATGTTTAGTAGAGAAGGGCATGCAGAAATACAGTCAGGAAGGTTTTTTTCACTTAACTTATGTGGAAATCAAACATCAAAGTGATCAACATAACGAAGCTGGTGAAAATTATTTTCAATACTTGATTTGGGTATTGTTTTTATTTTTAGTTTTTTATTCTTGTTTATTCTATTACAGTTGTCCTAATTTCTCTTCCACCCAGCCCCCTCTTCCACAATCAATCCCTGCACGGTTGTCCATGTCCATGGGTCATTCATACATGTTCTTTAACTAATCTCTTCCCCTGTTTTGGATATTTTGAGTATGTTGGCTTTCTTCCACGTGGTATAATGTTGATTGTTCTCAGTTAATGTCTCGATTTGATCGCTACAAACTTCAACTGGTCTACCCAACCATGCAGCATTGTCCAGCAAGAAATCTTCAGCACCAAACTTTGCAAACCACTTCTACATGTTTGATCAGTCATAGCACCTTCTCCACACACTGCACAAATCATCTTTTTTTTTATTTCAGTTGCATTTTTACCTTTCTTGAAGTAATAAAGCATAATATGAAGAAAATATTGAGTATTTTCTTCCATCTTCAATATTAAAATGGTTACACAAAAATTCACTAATTTTGCCAATTTTTTTAATGCACCCTGATATGACAGCTGTTGTAATACAATCTAACAAAATTGTTTCAAGTAAAGTTAAAAACAAGTAAGTGCTACTAGAGCCATCTTACAGAAGAAACTGAATGAACCTTTTGGTCAACCCAATATATAAAAGAAAAACTAATATAATGTATCCTAAAATGGCAAAGGGAACAATTTTTAAATTATTGATCTAACAGGTCACAGGAAAAATAATATACAATAAAAATGAACCAGAAATGTGGTGGAAATTTAAATAAATCAATAATCAAAATATATGAAAGGAGAATAAAGTCACCATTAAAAGACAGAGACCCTCTGATTTTTTTAAAGCTAGCCATGTAAGGCTTACAAATGACACAATTTAAACAAAATGGTACACAAAGGTTAAAAATAAGAGATTTAAGGAATACCAGGCAAATTCTTTCCTAAGAAATGCTATTGTAAGCCAAATGCTGGAAACAGCCTAAGTGCCCACCAGTGGATGAGTGGATCAAAAAACTGGTACATTTACATAATGGAATACTACGCAGCAGAAAGAAAGAACTCCTTCCTTTTTACAACAACATGGATGGAACTGGAAAGAGTTATGTTTATTGAAATAAGCCAGGCAGCAAAAGGCAGATACCATATGATCTCACCTATTACAGGAACCTAATGAACTAAAAAAACAAACAAAATAGAACTGGAGGCATGGAAACAAGGAGCGTGACCAGAGGGGAGTGGGGAGGGGAAAAAGGGGGAAAGGAGGTGGGGTCTAGTCAAGGAACTAGTATAAATTACCCAAGGACATGGACGACATGGTGGGGATTGACTATGGGGGGGGGCGGGGCAGAGGAGAGCAATGGGGGGAATGGGACAACTGTAATAGAACAACAATAAAAAAAAGAAAGAAGAAGAAATGCTATTGTAGATGTATTAATGTTAGATAAAATGGAATTAAGGGCAAAAGCCAATAATGGGGTTAAACAAAGAAACTATGTAATTATTGTAAAAAGGAGATCAAACAGCCTTAAATCTATATGCACTTAACAATGTGTATACAGAAAGCAAAAAACTGACAAAAGTATAAGATATTAACAAACTACAATCACGGAGGAAGATTTTTATCTCATTTATATCACAATATGATAAACTGAGTAACTTCCCCACCTTCCAAATCTATAGGATATAGAAAACTTGAACAACCAAATTAGTATTTGGACTTCATAGGTATACATAGATAGAACCCTGCGAACACAAAAACAAATAAAAATAGAAGTGCTCTAGTTCCTCCTTATCCCCAGGGGATACATTCCAAGACCCCTCCCAGTTGACGCCTGAAATCATGGATAGTACCAAACTGTATATATACTATGGTTTTTTCTTATACATACATACCTATGATAAAGTTTAATTTAAAAATCGGGCACAGGAAGAGATAAACAACAATAGCTAATAATAAAATAGAACTATTATAACAATATATATAATACAAGTTATGTGAATATGGTCTTCCCTCTATCTCTCTCCACGTATCACATTGAACTCTACTCACCTTTTCACTTAAAAAGGCACTTTCCATCTTCTTTTTGGCATAACTCTTGTGCTTTGGGGTCACTATTAAGTAAAATAAGGGTTATCTGAAGACAAGCACTGTGATACTACAATAGTCAATCTGATAGTCCCGGTGGCTACTGAGCACTAATGGGCAGGGAGTGTGTACAGCGAGGAGTTGCTGGACAAAGGGGTGATTCACCTCTGAGGCTGCGTGGAGCAGGGGCAAGATTATACTCAGAACTATGCACAATTTAAAATGTGTGAGTTGGTTATTTCTGGAATTTTCTATTTAATATTTTTGGGCCACAGTGGACCATGGGTAACTGAAACCATGGCACGTGAAACCGTGAATGAGGAAGATAATCATACATTGTTCTTTCAAGTGTCCACAGGGCAATGACAAAAAGCTAACATGGAACAGCTTTCAAAAGAAGCTCAACGAATTCCAAGTCATCACAGATCACATTCCATTACTACAATAAAAAATAAATGAGAAAACAATGATACAATGATCATTTTAAGAACTAACATATATTTGAGAACTTTTGTTTAATGAACTCTTAAAATAAGAAAGAACTCTCAGGTCCTGCCCAGTCCAAATTGTAAAATATGTACTAGAATTAGATCTGAGTTTAAGTACCAACTCAAACAGTGGCAGTAACACATAGAATCCACTGGATGTCAGTGTTACTTTATATTTATTCTCATTTGCCCAGATGGTGCAGGACACAGATCATCCAACCTGACGAATTAGATTTCAGGCCCAATCCTAGGATTGATTCAAATATCTAATAATGAGAAAATAATAATATTTATAGTGAATAATTTTAATGTGCTATAAAATGTAAATATTTATCACACAATTGTTTCCTAAATCTCTTTTAGTATATTTCCTGTGAATTATTTATTACCTTGCTAAAGCAGTTTTGTAAGATTTTATCAGGCCTTGTAAGAGACAAAGGCCATACAAATGGCCTGCTATGGCCTGTCTGGGTGCATGCTTCAGACTTTCCTAAAATTTCTCAAACAAGCAGCACCTGGCCTCAGCACATCCCGTACCCCAGGCCTGGCACTAGCAAAAACCAGCTTTGGTTTGTAGCTTTGCCTCTCCCGGGTTCCTCCAAGCCCAATACAAGTAGCAGCCATCTGCAGATGACTTGGTAGCTCATGCAGAACTACCAGTGGCCCTGGGCAGAACACAGGCAGTGGCTGGCTTTGGCCTGCACCTCCCGAGAGGCTCCATAGCCAGTACACCCAGTGGACAGCTTCAAACCACATCGAAGCACTACCACCCAACCCCCTCCACAAGCAACACTCTCAAGGAACAGACTCAGCAAGCACTAGAATGCTGCTGAAGCAAGCTCTGCTCCAAAGGCTTGATGCCTGCATAGCAGCTCCTCTGCTGTAGTTGCAGCCAATTCTCCCAACCAATTGCCCTGAGGGTAAATTCTTCACAGTGACAGCAATCAAGGCTCAACTAAAATAGGAGGATGTACACAGCCCATATGGGGAGTGCACCTGAAGTGTCCAACCCAGGTGAACAGGAATGCTGTGCCACTGGATTCTACAGGACACCTACTACATAAGGCCACTCCACCAAGTCTGGGAGACAAAGCAGCTCTACCTAATACATAAAAACAAACACAGCAAGGTTGCCAAAATGAGGAGACAAAAAAAGTGTCATAAGTGAAAGAATAGAACAAAACTTCAGAAAAACAACTAAATAAAATGGAGACAAGCAATCTACCAGATGTAGAATTCAAAACAGTGATTAGAAGGATGCTCAATGAACTTAGGGGAAGAGTAGAGGAACTTAATGAGAACTTCAACAAAGCAATAGGAAACAAAAAATGGAGATAGAAAACATAAAAAAGAACCAAAGAATCAATCAGAAATGAAGACTACAATAACTAAAATAAAGGATATATTACAGGAAATCAACAGTAAAGTAGATAAAGCAGAGGATCAAATCAGATATTTGGAAGATAAGAAAGCAACCACAACAAAAAACAATCAGAACACACACACACACACACACACACACACACACAAAGAATTTAAAAAATTAAGGATAGTATAATTAACCTCTGGGACATCTCCAAAAATACCAATATTCACATCATGGGTGTGCCTGAAGGAGAAGAGAGAAAGCAAGGAATTGAAAACTTTTGTGAAAAAATAATTTCAGAAAACTTCCTTAACCTGGTGAAGGAAATAGACATACAAGTCCAGGAAGCACAGAGAGTCCCAAATAAGATGAACCCAAAGAGGTCCAATCAACACACATTATAATTTAAATGCCAAAGGTTAAAGACAAAGGGAGAATCTTAAAAGCAGCAAGAGGAAACCAGTTAGTTATCTATAAGGGAGCTTCTATAAGACTGTCAGCTGATCTCTCAACAGAAACTTTGCAGGCCCAAAAGGGCTGACAAGAAATATTCAGAGCGATGAAAAGCAAGGACCTCCAACCAAGATTACTCTACCTAGCAAAGCTATCATTTAGAATGGAAGGGCAGATAAAGAGCTTCCCAGACAAGAAAATGCTAAAGGAGTCCATCATCACCAAACTATTATTATATGAAATGTTAAAAGGTCTTTGTTAAATAGAAATATGAATAATAAAAAAGTAATAAGTATTTATCTATCAACAACAGAATTTGAAAACCAAGATAAATGAACAACCAGGACAGAAACAGACTCATAGATACAGAGAACACTTTGACAGTGGCCTGATAGGAGGAGGGTGGGGAATAGGTTAAAAAAAAGTGAAGGGATTGAGAAGTACAGATTATCAGTGACAGAATAGTCATGGGGAAGTAAAGTACAGCATAGGGAACATAGTCAATGATATTGTGATAACTATGTATGACATCAGATGGGTATGAGATTTATCAGGATGATCACTTGATAAGTTATATAATGTCTAATCACTGGGTTGTACACCTGAAACTAATATGTCAACTATAACAAAAAATAAAATTTTATTTAAAGTCAAAAATAAATAATAAAAAATAATTTTCAAAAAGGAGACAAAAGGAAAACAAACATTTCCTATTCTTTGGAGGGAAAATCCCTCTAAGTTGTCTTCAGTTTATATATGTACATAAATTGACTTCCTCTTAAACAGACAGCCCTGTGACAAAGTAATACTAATATTAAAAGAGATCTTGAGAAACCATCTATGTATTCTAACTGCCTGCATCTTAAAAAAGGACAAACTAGGAACTATTCTATTTTTAAAGACATCAGGGAAGGAAATTATCAGTAAGGAAGTTCTTCCCATCTAACCTAAAACCTCTTGAGAGGAAAATACGGCGGAGTAGGTGGCGGTGTTGTCTGCTTACTCCCATCGCGGAAGGACTTGGAGTGCAAACATGAAGAGGCGTGAGCGAGTGCGGATTTCAACAGTGCAAACAGGGAAGGGAGTGTGGAAGCGGCGTGAAGGAGGGCAGAAAGTCTGGACTGGTTCTCCACGCTGAGTCGCCAGGCTGAGTTGCTGGGCCTCCCAGCCCAGTGCCTCTGCCTCACCACACCCAAAAGGGGCAGCTGCTGACCAGTTCATTTGCCGGGATCTGCTTGGAGGCTTCCCCCTGCCAAGGGTGCACCAACCAGCAAAGTCCCAGAGGGAGTTAGCGAGAAGATTTGGCTGAAATAGCCGGAGGTGTGGCAAGACAGTGAACAGCCTGGACTATGAGAAACTGTATGAACTGAGTCTAGGTGGGGATTCCCTTGGATGGCAACCCTGCACTGACAGCTCTGCACTCTGGGCACTCGCACCAGGGCCCCAACAAACAAAGGGGCGGAACTGAGCCATGGAGAGGGGCCCATATGGGAAAGCTGTGGCAGAACTGCAGACTCGGTAAGATCCCCAGGCGGGCAAGTGTTGCACACAGGCAGCGCGCCCAGGTGGCTCTCGCAGGCGTACAGGCAGGACGTGAGCTGGTATTGCAGTTTGAAGGCAACACAGAGACTTTTTTTGAGGAACAGAGACAGGACTTGGGGCTGGGCAGGGACTATTGGCATGTGCGCACCCTGGCCCACCAGCAGAACAGCATTGCTAGACAAGCCTGAGGAGGGCTGAGGGTACCACAGGACCAGGGGGAGGGGACTCACCTAAATGCAGGTCACAGCAAAATGGCAGCAGGCCCACAAGTGAGAGACTAGCAACCCCAGAATCAAGCTGGATCTCTCACAGCCAGCCAGCCAGAAAAGATTTGAAACCCATGGAATTTTGACTAGGGGGGATCCAGAAAAAGAAGACTGTGCCCAAAGGTTGAACTGAGTAAAAATTCTTTCTTTTCTTTTTTCCCTCCCCCTTTTTTTCTTCCCCCTTAAAAAAAAAAACAAACTTTCTTTAATCTGTTTCCTACCTTCTCTCCCTCCTATCCTTCTTCTTTAATTTCTGTTCGTTTGTTTGTCTGTTTTGTTTATCCTCCCTCACACACTAAACATATAGCATATAACTGCTATATAAACCTAATACTATACATTTCCACTTTCTCACTTCATTCTACATTCTTCCCTCCCTTTTTCAACATACAGTGTTAATATTACTTACTGTCTTGAATAGCCTTGACCCTGCTTGCTACTACTATTATTTTATCATCTTCTTCATAAAAATCATCTTCCTTTCATTTAAAACAACTCTTATCTGTTTCTCCTATAGTATAATAGTCTTAACCTCTCTACATTTATATTAATACTGGCTCATTTGCTGCTGATAGTGAGATTGAGGGTGTGGATTTCTTACCTGGGTTGTGTGTTTATGTTCTAACAGCATTTCCACAAAAGAACTCAAGACAAGGTGGGGAAAGTGACTCTCAATCAACTAGACAGAGGGAAGGATCCACCAAAGTGTAACTGAAATACAACCAGACAGCTTAAACAAATGGCATAAAGTGCATCCCAAGAGCATCAGGCTCAGGAGATCAAAGAGACTGCACCACTGAATCCCCCAGGTCTCCTATAAAGAATCTCATACCACGAAGGTGGGAAATCAAAGCAGACAAATCTAATAAACAAAAACAAACAAGAAGAACCCAACATGGGGAGACACAGAAACAACCTCCCAATGAAAGGAAGAGAGGAATCCCCAGAAAGAGAGATAGATGGAATAGACATAAGCCAACTATCAGACATGGAATTCAAAAGAATGGTTATAAAGAAGCTAAATGAACTTGACAATCTCAAAGAAAACTATGACAAACTCCAGGGAAATTACAAGGAACTCCAAGGAAACTACAAAGAATTGCAGGGAAGCTACAAGGAACTTATGGAGAACTGCACCAGCATAAAAAAGGACATAGAAACTATTAATAAGAACCAAGAAGAAATTAAGAATACAATTTCTGAAATGAAGAACACAACAGAATCAATCAAAAGCAGGCTAAATGAAGCAGAGGATCAAATCAGTGAGTTAGAGGACAATGTAGAAAAAAATTCCCAGACAATACAACAAAATGAAAAAATATTTAAGAAGAATGAAGAGGGTTTAAGAGAACTGCAGGACAACATGAGACTAAACAGCATTAGAATCATAGGGATAAAAGAAGGAGAAGAGGGAGAGCAAGGGATAGAAAACCTGTTTGAAAAAGTAATGGCAGAAAATTTTCGTAACCTGATGAGAGAAAAAGTCATGCAAGTCCAGGAAGCACAGAGGGTCCCAATGAAGATGAACCCAAAAAGGCCCACTTGAAGGCACATCATAATTAAAATGGCAACATTCAAAGACAAATCGAGAATCCTAAATGCAGCAAGAGAAAAAAGGCAAATAACATACAAGGGAGCTCCAATAAGGTTATCAACTGATTTATCAACAGAAACACTACAAGCCAGAAGGGAATGGCAAAAAATATTTCAAGCAATGGAAAACAAAGGCCTACAACCAAGACTACTCTACCCAGCAAGGATCTCATTCAAAATGAATGGTGAAGTAAGGAGTTTCTCAGACAAAGGAAGACTAAAAGAATATATCTCCACCAAACCAGCATTGCAGAGATGCTAAAGGGAATGCTTTAAGAAAAAGAAGAAAAAAAGAGAGGGAAGAGAACACAGGTACAAAGGGAAATGAATAAATACCTTTCAATAATAACCTTAAATGTAAATGGATTAAATACTTCAATTTAAAGACATAGGGTAGTGGAATGGATATGAAAACATGACCCACATATATGCTGTCTACAAGAGACACACCTCAAAGCAAAAGGTTTACACAGACTGAAAGTGAAGGGATGGAAAAAAGTATTCCAAGCAAAAGGACATGAAAAAAAGCTTGGGTAGCAATACTTATATCAGACAAAACAGATTTCACAGCAAAGGCCATAAAAAGAGACAAAGACAAACATTTCATAATACCTAAGGGAACAATTTATCAAGAAAATGTAACCTTGGTAAACATATATGCATCCAACTTAAGAGCACCCAAATACAAGGAAAATACTAGAAGACTGCAAGAAGGATATCAACTGCGACACACTCATAGTAGGGGACTTTAACACCCCATTATCAACAATTGACAGGTCTTCAAAGCAAAGAAACACCAAGGATACTGAGGCATTGAACAACACACTAAAACAAATGAACTTAACTGATATATATAGGATTTTTACCCCAAAGAAGCAAAATATACATTTTTTTCAAATGCACATGGGACATTTTAAAAGATAGGCCACATAATAAGACACAAAACAAGCCTCCTCAACAAATTCAAGAAAATTGAAATTTTATCAAGCATCTTTTCAGACCACAATGCCTTGAAACTAGAAATCAATCTCAAGGAAAAAAATAAATGACATCCAAACTCATGGAGAATTAATAACATGTTATTAAATAATGAATGGGTTAACAATGACATCAAGAAATAAATCAAGAAGTTTCTGGAAACAAATGATAATGAACACACAACAGCCCAAAAGGTATGGGACACAGCTAAAGCAGTCCTGAGGGAAAGTTCATAGCATTACAGGTCTACCTGAAAAGGATAGAAGAATCTCAAATAAAAAATCTAACCCTACAGCTACAAGAACTAGAAAAACAACAACAAATAAAGCCCAGGGTGAGTAGAAGGAAGGAAATCATCAAGATCAGAGCAGAATTAAATGACATAGAGACTAAACAGACAATTCAAAGGATCAACAGAAATAGGAGCTAGTTCTTTAAAAAAAAAAAAAAAAAAAGACAAAATCGACATGCCTTAGCCGGACTCATCAAGAAAAAAAGAGAGAGGACCCAAATAAACAAAATTAAAAATGAAAGAGGGGAAATCACGACTGATATCACAAAAATACAAAGGATTGTAAGAAACTACTACAAACAACAGTATGGCAAGAAACTTGACAACCTAGAGGAAATGGACAAATTTCTAGAAACATATAATCTTCCAAAACTCAATCAAGAAGAAGCAGAAAGCCTGAACAGACAAATAACAAAGAATGAAATTGAAATCAAAAATCAAAAATCTCCCAGCACACAAAAGCCCTGGACTGGATGGCTTCACGTACAAATTTTACAAAACATTTAGGGAAGAACTAACTCCTACCTTTCTCAAACTATTCCAAAAAATCCAAGAAGAGGGAAAAATCCCAAACTCTTTCTATGAAGTCAGTATTACCCTAATCCCAAAACCAGGTCAAGACACAACAAAGAAAGAAAACTACAGGCCAATATCACTGATGAACATAGATGCTAACATCCTCAACAAAATATTAGCAAACAAGATCCAGCAATACATCAAAAAGATCATATACCACGATCAAGTGGGATTCATCCCAGGGATGCAAGGATGGTTTAATATTCATAAATCAATAAATATAATACACCATCTAGACAAAAATCACATGATCATATCAATAGATACTAAAAAAGCATTTTATAAAGTACAACACCCATTTACGATGAAAACACTCAGCAAAATGAGACTAGAGGGAGCATACCTCAACATAATTAAGGCTATATGCGAGAAACCTGAGGCCAACATCATACTCGACAGACAAAAACTGAAAACATTCTCCCTGAGATCAGGAACAAGACAAGGATGTCCACTATCTCCACTTCTATTCAACATAGTGTTGGAAGTTCTAGTCACAGCAATCAGACAAGAAAAAGAAATAAAAGGCATCCAAATTGGGAAAGAGGAAGCAAAACTGTCATTATTTGCAGATGATGTGATAGTATACATAGAAAACCCTATAGATTTCACTAAAAAACTACTTGACATAATAAGCAAACTTGGCAAAAAAGCAGGGTACAAAATAAATATACAGAAACATAAGGCATTTCTGTATACCAACAATAAAATATGAGGATAGAATCTAGAAAAAATATCTCATTTACTATAACAACAAGAAAAATAAAGTACCTAGGAATAAACTTAAGCAAAGAGATAAAAGACCTGTACTTAGAAAACTATGTAACACTGAAGAAAAAAATTAAGGAAGATACAAATAAATAGAAGCAAATACCATGTTCATGGATGGGAAGGATCAACATCATTAAAATGTCCATACTACCCAAAGCAATTACAGATTCAATGCAATCCCTATTAAAATACCAATGACATATTTCACTGACCTAGAACAAATACTTCAAAAATTTATATGTAACCAAAAAAAGACCCTGAATAGCCAAAGCAATCTTGAGGCAGAAGGACACAGCAGGAGGATTCACAATACCAGACATCAAACTATAGAACAAAGCCACTGTGATCAAAACAGTCTGGTACTGACATAGGAACAGACATATAGATCAATGGAACAGAATAGAGAGCCCAGAAATAAACCCAGGCCTACATGGTCAACTAATATTTGACAAAGTGAGAAGGAGCGTAAAATGGAGCAAGAAGACCCTCTTCAACAAATGGTGCTGGGAGAACTGGACAGGAATGTGCAAAAAAATGAAACTAGACCACCAACTTACACCACACACCAGAATAAACTAAAAATGTATCAAAGACTTAAATGTAAGCCGTGACACCATAAAAGTCCTAGAGGAAAACGTAGGCAGAAAAATTTCATATATCCCACATAACAATACTTTCACCGATAAATCTCCTAAGGCAAGGGAAGTAAAGGAAAAAATAAACAAATGGGACTACATCAAACTAAAGAGTTTCTGCTCAGCAAAAGAAAACATCAGCAAGATGAAAAGGAAACCAACCATATGGGAAAACGTATTTGCCAATGATACCTCATACAAGGGACTGATCTCCAAAATATATAAAGAACTTACACATCTCAACACCAAGAAGACAGACAGCCCAATTAAAAGATGGGCCAAAGACTTGAACAAACACTTCTCCAAGGAGGATAGACAGAGGGTCCATAGACAAATGAAAGAATGCTCAACATCACTAACAATCAGAGAGATGCAGATAAAAATCACAATGAGATACAACTTTACACCTGTCAGAATGGCCATTATCAACAAATCAACAAACAACTTGTGCTGGCGAGGATGTGGAGAAATGGGAACCTTACTGCACTGTTGGTGGGAATGCAGTCTGGTGCAGCCACTATGGAAAACAGTATGGAATTAGCTCAGAAAACTAAAAATGGAACTGCCTTTTGAACCAGCGATTCCACAGCTAGGATTATCCCTGAAGAATCCTGAAACCCCAGTTCAAAAGAACTTATGCACCACTATGTTCATAGCAGAGCTGTTTGCAATAGTGAAGTGCTGGAAACAACCTAAGTGCCCATCTGTAGATGAGTGGATTAAAAAGCTGTGGTACATTTACGCAATGGAATACTATGCAGCAGAAAGAAAGAAGGAACTCCCGCCATTTGCGACAACATGGATGGAACTAGAGAGAATTATGCTTAGTGAAATAAGCCAGGCAAAGAAAGAAAAATACCATATGATATCACCTAATACAGGAGACTAATGAACAACATAAACAAATGAACAAAATTGAACAAGGAACAGAATAACAGTTATCGGGGGTGGGGGAGGGAGAGAAAGGGGATAAGTAAGGGAAGGGTCTAGTCAAAGAACATGTATAAATGATTCATGGATATGGACAACCAGGTGGGATATGACTGGAAGAAGGGATGGGCTGGGTGGGGGGTGAGCAATGGGGGAAAAATGGGACAACTGTAGTTGAAAAATAATAATTAAAAAAAATAAAACCTCTTGGTGAAGTTTAATGCCATTTCCTTTAGTTTGAACCCATCTAGTGAGGATGAAGGAATAAACTGCCCACTATCCTCATGTAGAGAATAACCCTTTATATCCTAGAATATGTATACAGTAAGGCTCTTGCAAACTACAAAGTGAATCTCAACAAGGAGGCAGCAATGAGCAACTTTCAGGTAAAGAAATACTAGCACAAAAGTTAATGGTTAATGAGTTCAAAGAGACTCTCTAACAAAAGTTTTCTGTAAAGTAGAGACCTGATCTTTAAGTAGAGATATGGGTTTTTATCTCCACTTTATTCCACTAGCATTCTGGGTTATCTTAGAGGGTTGAATAAATATAACCATGATTGAGTACCTACTAGGGACAAGATGCTTTAATTAATTCTTATAATCCTTACAACTGGCCTTTAAGGTAGAAGGGATTATCATTATCATTGTTATCATTATGATTATAACCACTTCCAAAGGAGGAAACTGAGGCTCAGGAAGGTTAATTATTTTTGCCCAAGGGCACACAGATGGTTGGAGACAGAGCTGGGCTCCCAGTTCTGTCATGACTCCAAGGCTGGGCTAGTACAAAGCACCTCTGTTCTTAAGTTCTTCAAGCTTTACATAGGTGGGCTCTTAGAAAAGGAAACATAAAAATAGGAGGCAGGGTGGATTTCCTCATCCAAGTCACTGCTCCTGCTTTACCCTTAACACGGGTAACTGAAAGTTAACACTGTGTGAGTTAATATACAATGCTCGGTTGTTCTGTTTCTATACTAAAGACAGAGGTACTCAAATATAAGAAAGTAGTACTTCATAGTAAGGATTATTACACATGAAAATGGTTACCAAGGGAAGTTGTGGAATCAAATACTCTCCTTTTTAAAATAAAAAATATTCACAGTCCTCTTAGGTGGTTAAATTTAGCCTTAGTCAGGGCATCGACTAGAATCATCCAAACCCTAGCCAATCTTAAACATTGATGATTAGGTAGTCCTTTGCCGCTGCAGTAAAAATATGTGTTGCCTCCTTTTCTTTCCTTTCTTTTTGTCTTTCCTTTTCTCCTCTCCTTTCCTTTTTGAAACAACCAGAGGTGTGGGGGGTGGGGGGTCGGGGGAAGGTGATGGGAAAACGGGAGAAAGGTACAAACTTCAGTTATAAAATAAATAAGTTCTGGGGATATAATGTACAGCATTGTGACTCTAGTTAATAATACTGTATTACATGTTTGAAAGTTGCTAAAAGATCTTAAAAGTTTTCATAACAATAAAAAGATTGTAGCTATATGAGCTGATAGATGTTAATTAAACTTATCATTATAATCATTTTGCGATATATGCAATATCAAAGCATTATGTTGTACATCCTAAAATAAAAGTTATATGTCATTTACATCTCGATAAATTTGGAAAAAAATAATTACAAAAGAACCATAATTGAAAAGAAAAATTAAACAGTATATGTATATAGAAAGTAAAAAAATCATTCAAGTTCTCACTTGTCAAGTTCTCATTACTCATCTCCCCACCCCTTTTTCCAGGTGGTAACCATTGATAATAGTTTGATGCATATCCTTCAGGGCATTTTCTATTTATTTACAAAGAAAAAGAAAGGAGAAGAGCAGAGATAGAAGTAAGAGAGAAGGGAGGAAGTTATTTTTACAGAACTAGGATAATATTGTTCATATTGTTCTACTGCCTGTTTCTTTCATACAAAACTATCTCATATACTTCTAAGGCTTATACTTTCTTTTAACAACTGCACAGTATTTGTTAACATACATGAGCCAAATCAATGAATTGGAATATAAGGAATAAATAAACAGTCAACCAGTACAGAATGAAGAAACAATCTTTTTTTTTTTTTTTTTTTTAATGAGGAGAGAATAAGAAGACTCTGAGACATCTCCAAAAGTGCCAATATCTGAATTATAGAGATGCCAGGAGGAGAAGAGGAGAAGCAAGAAACTGAAAACTTATTTGAAAATATAATGAAAGAAAACTTCTCTGATTTGGCAAAGGAAATAGACATACAAGACTAGGAAGCACAGAGAGTCCCAAACAAGTTGGACCCAAAGAGGACCACACCAAGACACATCACAATTAAAATTCCAAAGTCTAAAGATAAAGAGACAATCTTAAAAGCAGCAAGAAAAAAGCAGGCAGTTACCTACAAAGAAGTTCTCCTAAGATTATCAGCTTATTTCTCAAAAGAAACTTTACAGGCAAGAGGGACTGGCAAGAAATATTCAAAGTGATGAAAAGCAAGGAGCTACAGCTAAGATTACTCTGTCCAGCAAAGCTATCATTTAGAATGGAAGGGAATATAAAGTGCTTCCAGACAAGGTAAAGCTAAAGGAGTTTATCACCACCAAGCCCTTATTGTACAAATGTTAAAGGGACTTATTTAAGAAAAAGAAGATCAAAACTATGAACATTAAAATGACAACAAACTCACAACTATCAACAACTGAAGCTAAAAAACAAAAACAAACTAAGCAAACAACTAGAACAGGAACAGAATCATGGATATGGAGATCATATGGAGGGTTACCAGTGGGGAGGGGGAAGAGGGTGAATGGGGTAAAGGTACAGGGATTAAGCAGCATAATTTGTAGGTACAAAATAAACAGGGAGATGTTAAGAATAGTAAAGGAAATCCAGAAGCCAAAGAACTTGTATGCATGACCCATGGACATGAACTAAGGGAGGCCAAGGATTGCTGGAGAAAAGAGAGGTACCAGGCAGAGGGGGGCAAAAGGAATAAAAAATTGGGACAACTACAATAGCATAATCAATAAAATACACTTAATTTTTTTTTAAGAATGAAGAATAGAGAATATACAAAGGCTTAAGTATCATCATTTAAGGATACAGAAACTTTTACATGCTTCTATAAGTATTTTGTAAAATTGTTGCTTTATCTCATGGGGTGAAGTGGCAAGTGTGAGGTTGATTGGTTTCTTGGTTTTTGTTTTTTTTTTAAGACTTTTTTTTCTTGGACACAGTGAATGCTGCAATGAACATAGGGATGGACAAGATATGAATACAACCAAAGTGTCTTTTAATAGAGGACTGGATAAAGTACATATATATTATGAAATACTACTCACCCATAAGATGAAATACTGCCATTTGAAACAACATGGAGGGACCTTGAGATTATGCTCAGCAAAATAAGTCAGTCAGAAAAAAGCTAAGAACCATATGACTTCACTCATATGTGGAATATAAAACTAAAAGTCATAGACACAGACAACAGTATGGTGGTTACCAGAGGGAAAGGGGTGGAAGGGGGATAGTAAAGGGTCAGGAGGAACAAATATATGATGATGGAAGATAATGTGACTTTGGTGGGCACACAATGCAACATACAATCATGTATCATAGAACTGTACACTTGAAACCTATGGGATCTTACTAACCAATGTCACCCCAATAAATTTAATAATTAAAAAAGACTATTTTTAGAGCAGTTTTAGGTTCACAGCAAAATTAAGAGGAAGTTTCAGAGATTTTTCATATACTCTCTACCCCCTTATATGCATAGGCTCCCCTATTATCATCATCTTCCATCAGTGTGGTATATTTGTTATAACTGATGAACTTCCATTGACATATCATAATTACACAAAGTTCATAGTTTACATTAGGGTTCTCTGTTGGTGTTATATATTCTATGGGTTTCGGCAAATGTATAATGACATGTGTGCATCATTATAGTATCATATAGATACTATACATACAGAGTACTTCACTTCCCTAGAACTCCTCTGTGCTCCACCAGGTAATCCCCCATCCCACAACCCCTGGCAACCACTGATAATTTTACTATTTCCACAGTTTTTTTTTAATCTTTTTAATGTCATATGGTTTAACAATACAGTAGGTAGCCTTTCAGAGTGGCTTCTTCTACTTAGTAACATGCATTTAACTTTCTTCCATGTGTTTTCACAGCTTGACAGTCCATTTCTCCTTAGCACTGAATAATATCCCATTACCTGGATATACCACAGTTTATCCATTTACCCACTGAAAGACATCATGGTTGATTCCAAGTGTTTGGCATCAATTAATAAGACTGCTAAAAATATCTGTGTGTGAGTTTTTGTGTGGATATACGTTTTCAACTTCTTTGGGTAAATACCAAGGAGTGTGATTGTTGGATTAATATGGTAAGAGTATTTTTAGTTTTGTAAGGAACCACCAGACTGTCTTCCAAAGTGGCTGTACCATTTTGCACTCCCACCCACAACAAATGAGAGTTCATGTTGCTCCACATCCTCTCCGTCATTTGGTGCTGTCATTGTTCTGGATTTTGGCCATTCTACTAGGTGTTATCTCATTGTTGTTTTAATTTGCCTTTCCCCGATGACATTTGTTGTGGAGCATCTTTTCATATGCTTATTTGCCATCTGTGTATCATCATTGGTGAGGCATTTGTTACAGTCTTTGGTCTATTTTGTAATAAGGTTGTTTTCTTATTGCTGTGTTTTAAGAAGTCTCTATATATTTTGGGTAATAATCCTTTTTAATTTGTCTTTTGCAAATATTTTCTCCCAGTCTGTGACTGGTCTTTTTCTCTTGATATTGTCTTTCTCAGAGTAAAGGTTTTTAATTTTAACGAAATCCAGCTTATCCATTATTTTTGTCATGGATTTTTTTTTTTTTTTTTGGTGTTATATCTAAAAAGTAATTGCTACATATGATGGAGGTCTTGTGTCTGTTACAACAGAGAGTTTCTCCTACTCACTCTTCATTTACTGCTGTTTCAGTTAACTACTTCCCTTCCCAATAAAAATTCACTTACACCTGCTTTGTAGTTCTGATGTTCATTTTATTATGTAATAAAAGTAGCATGTTGCTGCCAGAATACAAGCATTGCTTTTGGCAAATTACAGAGCATGTCATTTCTTAATACACTTAAAAGGGGAAATATATTAAAATATACAAGTCCAAGTCTAAAACTTTAGCACCTTTTCATGCATATTTGTGCACATGTGAGAAAGCATCTAGTCTAATGATTATCATTTAGAGTTGGACCACTATTGTGTGTTACTAATCATTGACTGTAGTCCCACAAAAAGCTTGTGAAAATGTGATGCCCTATGTAACAGCAGAGTAACGTAAAATAAAATTACATTTTATAAATCATTTAAAATCATAAAAAATAATAAAAAGTCACTCAAATTCATCTAGGTTTTCTCCTGTATTATCTTCAAGGAGTTTTACAGGTTTGCATTTGTACATTTAGGTTTATTACCAATTTTGAGTTAATTTTTGTGAAGGATGTAATGTCTATGTCTAGATTCATTGTTTTTTGTTTGTTTTGTTTTGCTTTTTGCATGTGGATATCAAATTGTCCCAGCATCATTTTTTGAAGAGATTGTCTTTTCTTCATTGTATTGCCTTTGCTTTTTGTCAAAGATTAGTTCACTCTATTTATGTAGGCCTACTTCTGGGCTCCCTATTCTGTTCCATTGATTTATAAGTCTATTCTTTTTCCAGTAACACAGTTTTGATTATTGTAGCTTTAGAGTAAGTCTTGAAGTCAGGTAGTGTCCATTCTCCAATTTTGTTCTTCTTCAATACTGTGTTTGTTATTCTAGGTCTTTTGCTTCTTCATATAAACTTTAGAATCAGTTTGTCAATATCCACAAAATAATGTGCTGAAATTTTTACTGTTTTTGTATCGAATCTTTAGATCAATTTAGGAAGAACTAACACGCTAACAATATTGCTGGCTTTTTAAAAAATTTTTTGGCGTAAAATTCATATAAACAGTGAAGCTCATGTATTTAATGTGTAAAATTCAATGAGTCTGTATAAATGTAATAGAGAATGTTTATATCAATTCAGAAAGTTCCCTTACACGCATATCCAGTAAATCCCAAATTTCATAAGTATCCTCATATACATCTTTTTATGGACATGTTTTCAGCCCCTTTAAGTACCTAGGAGTAGAATTACTGAATAATAGAGTAGTTTTATATTTAACCAAATAAAAAATTACCATATAGATGACACCATTTTATATTCCTACTAACACTGTGTGAAAGTTTTGGGTATTACACAATCTTGCCAAGATTTGGTATGAAATGATACATTATCATGGTATTAATTTGAAATTTTCTGACAGTTAATGGTTTTGGGCATTTATTCTTGTACATATTTTCTTTTGTGAAGTATCTATTCAAGTGTTTTTTCCATTTTAAAATTCTTGTTTAGTTTTTAATTGTTTATATAAGAGTTCTTTGTGTATTCTCTATATAAGTCCTTTTTAGTATGTGTATTATATTTTCTCACAGTCTATGGCTTATTATTTTATTAATGAGCCCTATAGATGAGCAGAAGTTTTTAAATTTTTATGAAGCCTAAATTATAAAATTTCCTTTTATATATTTTTAAGATTTTATGTTATTTTATTTTATTTGTCCTTGGAAAGGGGCAAGGGAGAGAGAAAGAAATGAAGAGAGACATCAATGTGCAAGAGAAACATCAATCGGTTGTCTCTTGAACATCCCAACCTGGAAACCTGGCCAGCAACCCAGACATGTGCCCTGACTGGGAATCAAACAAACCACCTTTTCAGTTTGCACATTAATGCCAAATCCACTAAGCCACACCAATCAGAGCTAAATTTTCCTTTTATATTTAGTGTTTTTGTCTCCTAAGAAATCTTTGCCAACCCATGACCTTAAAGATACTCTCCTATGCTTTCTTCTAGAAACTTTTTAATTTTAGCTTTTAGGTTCAGATATAAAATTTATCTCAATTTCTGTATATGATATGAGATAAGTTTCATATTTTTCTATATTTATCAAATTATTCTGGTACTATTCATTGGCATAAAGATATAATGCGTCAGGGCACATCAGAGAAGGAAAACTCTGACTCCAAAAAACCTCCGCTGCCTTGCGGCATACCTCTTCAGGGGAAAGGCTAAGGGAGTAAACCCCGACAGAAAATCCGGAGCCGGAGTCCCTAAGGCGGTTTGACGTTGTAGTCAACACCGGCAACTGCTGCGGCGCACCTGAAGCCAAGCTGTATTGACTCCGTCTTTCCCTTGGACCCTTCAGCTGCGAAGAGAGGGGGGGTCTGCTGCATGGGCAACAGCAGACCCTCCATATCACCCTGCCCAGGCTCTGTAGCTTCAGCTTCACTGGAGAGGACACTCCAGCGTCATCGCAAGATGTCGATTCAACACGGGAGGAGACAGATACCGTGTCACTCCCGAGTCGGACTGCACAGCCATTCTCGGCGGTGCAGATAGACTCTTAAGAAGCTACACCATCGTCTCTCGAGACGGACGGCTGCCTCCAATATGTACCACATTTTCTTTATCCAATCCTCAAAGTATCAAAAGACACTTTGGTTGTCTCCATATCTTGGTCACCATAAATAATGATGCAATGAATATAGGGGTGCATAAATCTTTGTGAATACATATTTTCAAGTTTTTCAGGTAGATACCCAGAAGAGAGATTGCAAGATCATGTGATAACTCTATTCTTAATTCTTTGAGAACCCGCCAAACTGTTTTCCACAGTGGCTATATCAGTTTACATCCCCACCAGCAGCGAATAAGGGTTCCTTTTTCTCCACAACCTCTCCAACACTTGTTATTACCTGTCTTGTTGAAAATAACCATTCTAACTGGTGTGAGGTGGTATCTCATTGTAGTTTTGACTTGCATTTCCCTAAGAGCTAGTGATCATGCTTATTTTCAACCTCTTTATATTTAAAGTGCATAACTTATAGATGGCATATGATTAAATCTTGCTTTTTAATGCTACTTGACAATATCTGTCTTTAAATTAGTGTTCAGTTTATTTATATTTAATATTAATATTGTGAACTTAGGTTTACCATTTTGCAATTTATTTCTATTTGTTCCATCTTTTTCCCTTTGTTTCTTCTTTCCTAGTTATTTTGGTTCAAACACATTTTTAATATATTCATTTTAATTTCCCTGTAGATTTAACTCTACTTTTTTGTATTTTAAGTGATTGTTCTAGGTATTATAATGTGCATTCTTAACTTACCACAGCCTACTTGAAATGAATATATTACCCTTTCATGTAAAATATAAAAATGGAGTAACAATAAAATTCCATTAATGCCTAATCACATATTATATATACACTATATTATGCATACCAAAATATAATGTTATAAATAAATTTTACATTAAACAATGAGTTATTTCTTTTAATTGGAAGAAGAAATATTTTATATTTCCCCACTTAATTTTTTTTTCTATTCTTTATTTCTTCTGTTGATTTGAGTTTGTACCTACTATCATTTTCTTTAGGCTTGAAAGCTTCCTTTAACATATCTATAGAAAGCCAGCCTTTACGGTCTTGTTTGAAGAATAATTTTGCTGATGTAGAATTCTGGATTGACTGAATTTATCATTCAGCACTTTAAAGATGCTGTGATAGTGTCTCTGTCCCCACTGTCTGTTGAAAAGTCAATAATTATCTGTATTGTTTTCCCCTTCTGTGATGTAGTCTTCCTCTGACAACTTTTCAGGTCTTCTTTTTTATCTTTGGTTTTCCAAAACTTGGCTAAACTGTGCCTAGATTAGGTTTTCTTTGTACTTACCTTGCAAGGGGTTTATTGAGCAGGTTGGATCTGTAACTTGGTATTTTCCGTTGAAACTGGAGATTTTTTTTTTTAATTTAATCTTCATTTTATTTTTTTCCACTAATGTTTAGTCCCTTTGTATCCCTCTCCCCTCAGCCATCACCACAGCTGACCATGTCCATGAATGTTTTTTCCTTTTTGCTCAATCCCTCTACCCCCTAACCTCCCCCTCCAATAGCTGTCATCCTGCTCTCCATCTGTGAGTCTGTTTCTGTTTTGCTTGTTAGTTCAGTTTGTTCATTAGATTCCACATATGAGTGAAATCATATGGTATTTGTCTTTCTCTGACTGGCTCATTTCACTTAGTATAATATTCTCCAGGTCCATCCATACTGTTGCAAAGGGTAAATTTTTCCTCTTTTTTACATCCAAGTAGAATTCCATTGTGTAAATGGCCCATAGCTGTTTTATCCACTCACCTACTGATGGGTACTCAGGCTGCTTCCATATCTTGGTGACTAAATAATGCTGCAATGAACATAGGGGTGCTTATGTTCTTCCTAATTAGTGTTTTGTGTTCCTTCACATATATTCCCATAAATGAGATCGCTGGGTCAAAAGGCAGATCCATAATTAATTTTGTGAGGTATCTCCACACTGCTTTCCACAGTGGCTATACCAGTCTGCATTCCCACCAATGCTGCAAAGAACTCCCCTTTCTCCACATCCTGGCCAGCACTTGTTTGTTGATGTATTGACAATAGTCATTTTGACAGGTGTAAGATGATATCTCATTGTGGTTTTAATTTGCATTTCTCTGATGATTAGTGATGTTGAGCATCTTTCCATATGTCTATGGGTCATCTGTATGTCCTCTTTGGAGAAGTGTCTATTGAGGTCCTTCGCCCATTTTTTAAATTGGGTTGTTTGTTTTCTTGCTGTTGAGTTTTATAAGTTCTTGATAAATTTTGGACATTAACCCTTTGTCAGATGTATTGGTGAATATATTCTTCCATTCTGTGGGTTGTCTTTTTATTTTGTTGATGATTTATTTTGCTATGCAAAAACTTTTTAGTATGATGTAGTCCCATTTGTTTATTGTTTATTTTGTTTCCCTCACCTGGGGAGATATATCCAATAAAAAATTGCTACAAGCAATGTCCAAGATTTTGCTGCCTATGTCTTTTTCTAAAATTTTTATGGTTTCAGGTTTAATATTTAAGTCTCTGATCCATTTTGGATTCATCATCTATTTTTTTCAATTGATGTTTTTTATTTTCTCTCTTTCTTCTAGGAACCTAATTACATGTACATTAGACTGTTTGATATTTTCCTACAGAACCCTAAGGTTCTTTTCACATACTTATAAAGCTTTTTTTTATATTTTTCAGATTGGGTAGTTTCTATTGATGTCTTCAAATTACTGCTCTGAAGACTATCTGTTATATTTTATTTCAAATATTAAACTTTCAGTTCTAGAATTTCCATTTCATTCATTTTTGCAGATTCAATTTTTTTGCTGTAATTTCCCATTTGTCTGCTCATTATGATTATTTTATCCTTCAAACAAATGTATTATAAATATATAAAAATAATATATTTTTAAAAATATATTGTAAATGCACTGAAGTCTTTGTAACATCTGGGTCATCGGATCATTTACAATTTGGTCACTTTTTTTTTCTTCATTATGTCTAGTAATTTTTATTGTACACTAGACATTTTAGGGGATACATTATAGCCTCTGGTTTCAATTACTTTTCTGTGAATTGTATTGAATTTTTTTCTAGCTGACAGTTAAATTAATGGCAGATCACTTTGAATTTGTAGAGGCTTGGTTTTATGCTTTGATCAGTTCTGTTTCAATTTTTTCAGTAGTTCGATGACAAATCTTTTAACTATGATATCTAGTCTTTATACCTCAGGCATGAATTCTAGAGTTTAAGTGGAAGCTCCCCAAACTTGGCAGGAATTTTCTTTCCATTCAGTGAACAGAAACTGACATCTCTGTTCTACACTTTCAGTCTCACAGCTATAGTTTTCCACTGAGCTCCTTGGAGTCTCTCCTGCACACATGCTGTTCAGAGGCCAGCCAAGGATTTGAGAGGATGATATAAGCAGACTTGGGGTCTACTTCCTCTATAATCCCTTTAAGATTTTTATACCTCAATTTCCACTTACTGTAATAGCCACAAAACACCAGTCTTCAAATCCTCAGGCTAACAAGACTGTGGCTTTCTGTTTGAATTCTAGTTGTCCTACACCAGGTGGACTATGGAGTATCCTTGGGAAAATCCATGAACATACTGATCTTATTCAGTGTGGTTCCTTATTTTGAGGATCAAATTCCTTCCAGTTTTTGCCTGCTTTGGTCTCTCTCCAATACATTTAAATAGTTGTCTTTTAATATTTTGTAATTTATAACTGATATCTGTAGGAAGGATAGTCTGATATAGGCTACTCCACCATGACCAGAACCAGAACATATACTGGTAACATTTTTTAGTTTATTTCACATAAGCGAAAGCTGCCTTCTTCACTTGCAGGATATACTGCAATAGTTTGAAATTTGGAGACCAGTCCTTGATTTTTTTTGAATCATTGATATCCATATCTAGATTATCAGTCCTTTATAAAAAGGTAGAGGTTCCCAAGAGAGAAGCAAATGTGGCCATCCCTGAGACAATCTCAAATGAAATGCCGTGTCTGCTTTTGTTTAATTTTGTATTTATAATAGAGATTTAGGATCTCAGCCTTCTAAAATTCATCAACCTGAAAGATGTAAATTTACTGTCTATGTGGCCTTGCAGTTTTATAAATAATCCATTGAAAATATCCCATGACTCACCATTTATGTAAATAAGGGAAACCTTTGTTTTAATTAGTTTTACTGGGTATACTGAGCAAATTAAGGGAAGGAAAACCAGGTAAAATAACTTAGTAAGCTGGGAAATGTGGAGTGTTTGTTTTGTTAGGATGTAGTTTAGAGGTTCCTGGTTGGAATGGCCCACACCATATGAGTTCCGGGTGGGTGCCATGCCACACGGGTAACAATTGTAGTCTGCCCCTGGGAGTAAGCCAGAGAGCTAACAAATTCAGTGTGCATTGAAATGCTTCATTAACACATCTTCTGCAGGGCCTGCCCTCTCTGCTGGGTCACTGACCTTTATAAGTGCACAGTCATGGCCACCGCCTGACAGGTGTGAAAAGAACACAGACAATTGACAAGAAGGAGACATGCAAAGAAGAGGAAAATACACTCATTCAGGGGATTTACTGGTCAGGAATGTCATGTCCTATGTCCAACTCTAGAACACAAGTGACAGTGGTTAAACCATGTATATTAGGCTGAATAAATATAAGGCATAATTATTATCAACATAAAAAGTCCCTGAAAAAATTATCGGTTTTATGGCAGCACCAAACAATGTAGAAAGCTGCTCTTTGTAGCAAAGTTTTTCACCAAGCCCTAAAAGCTTTAAATCATTAAAATTGATTAGAGTGTTGTACAGTCTGATTTCAAAGGCATTCCAGACTCCAGAGACAGCCTCATATAGTGGTTTACGAGTGGGGAAAAGAAAAATTGAATTTGGATCCTGAGTTTGTCACAAAATAGCTGTGTGACCTTTGACCACTTGTTGCAAACCATCATTCTCCATTTGTATATCCAGTAGGTACTCTCAAAGTACAATGATCCCATTTCTCTGATTTTTAGGCCATGTGTTTGTTACTGTTTTTTCGCATTCTGAAATTCTCTGTACAGCTTCTTGTTCAGAAAGTTTAAAAACCATGTCAACACAGTCATATTCCAATTGAGCTTCAAGAACTTTAACTGTTCCCTCAGTACAATAAGATGACCTAGTATGTTCTTTTACATACTGTAATTCCACTGTGGCTTTTATTCAGTTTTATTTTATTTTTAAAAGGAGTCCATTACTAGAGTGAAAACCTATTTTAAAACCCATTCTCAAGGATGTTCGTTCTACTTTCAAGTGTCTGTAATTTTTCTAATGAAAAAGGAATGCATAAGTGATACCTTTTATTGATAAACTTTATCAGAGGCTCCTACCAATGATATTAAATTACATAACTCTCCTATTCTTTTTTAAATTTTTACTTATTGGTTTTAGGGATAGAGAGAGAGGGAGGGAAAAAAGGAGAGAGAGAAAGTCACCAGTTTGTTGTTCCACTTATTTATGCATGCATTGGTTACTTCTTGTATGTGCTTTGAGCAGAGATTGAACCTGCAACCTTGGTGTGTCGGGACAACACTCTAACCAACTGAGCTACTCAGCCAGAACTCTCCTGTTGATTCTTGACCAAAACACTATTCTGAGAGAAAAAATAATGTGCTACAGATGCATAGTCTGGAATGCAGTACTGTCCTAGACTGCATGTACACATTCCCCACTACAGTGATGGTCCCACAGAGGGTGTTGTCAGCTGATTCTGTTCACAGTTCATGGTCTCTAAGTCTAACCACTCTCAGTTGGTTTCATTACCCTAAGGGCATCCCCCAAAATGGTACTTTGCCTGGCATTCCATCCCTAAGTGCCTAACTACCCATTTTTTTTCTTGGAGAACCTCTCCCAATTTTAGTTGTTCAGGGAAAATAACCTAGTTTTAACATGAACTGAACCCAAACATAATTACCTGCATAAATCTGCCAAAAGAACAACCATATGATGCATTTAGAGTAATTTCTATTATTGATCATTGAGAAATAATCTTTGTCACTACTCCCTTGTATAAATACAAGGTTACTAAAGAAGTAACGTATGTGAACAACCTGCAAATGGGTTCCTAAATTCACAGCACATATCTGATTGTTATAGTAGCTTTCACTCGAGAACCTATTCCCATATGTGTTAGTAATTGTTATCCCCACTTTGAAAAGGTGTAGAAGCTTAATCCTGTAGAAGATGACATCAAAACTCATTTTATGATATAGATAATTGTCCTTCACTGTCAAAGAGACTTAGGTCTCTATGAGAGAAAAGAAGTCTGATTAGGTGTCAAGGTAAAAAAAAGCTCTGTCCATCTTCTAGAAGACAATAATACTTCCTTGTTAGTCCCTCAGCCCGTGTGACTGGAATAACTGTTCCAGGGGCTTCATGAGAAACACTGAAATTGCAATCACTGTGTTTATTTACTCCCCAGATACAAAGGTGCTGGAGTACCCTCTACGAGTCTTTACTCTGTTGCATAAAAACTCAAGTATTTTTCATATAGCCTAAAATATCACATAATCAATCATATGCTGAACCCTTTGCACAGGTTTTTTAGATGCATTTTTGGATTTTCTTGCTTTCTCTGTTCCTTTTTAAAGTTTTTGTTTGTTTGTTTGGGTTTTTCAGGCCAGGGTGGGGGCAATCACATGTAAATGTAATAGAGAAGACTGTTCAAATTCTGAGGGAAGTGTACTCACCCCACCCACTTCATCAGACGCTTCCTGTGTGAGGTGGGATTTGAGTCATATTAATTTGTCCCAGACCACCCTAAAATTAAGCTGTTCAAGTCCACAACATTCCATGAATTTAGTTGCAAGAAGGAATTTGTTCAGCCATGTTATGGATTCATATTTCTTTCCTCTCCCAAGAAGGTCTGAGTGTCCTTATAAGGGAGAGAGCCTCTGTTTCCCACAGTGTGAAGAGCTAAATAAATATTTTCTCACAATCAATGCAGAGGTAACTTTTTTTAATGGATTAAAAAAAAGCAGTTCTGAGAGTCCATCACTGTTTCAGCATCCCCATTCAGAGAGGGGGGCTTTTGTCTCTCTCTCAGTGGGAGCTGCCATTTTAATGGGGCCTCCAGCAGGGCCTAGTTTGATGATGTGAAGAAGGCCTGGAAGAATTGAGGATTTTTTTTTTAACTTAGGTTTTGGTTAATTTAACCATACTGGCTTTCAAATGAATAAAATTTAAAATGTGAATCTAATGTAGATGTCACTCAGAAACTGCTACCAGATAATTTCAGCAATTTCTTGTTTCTGAGGCTCTTTTATGTGAAAAACATCCCTTGATGTTCTAATAGGCATTATCACCACTACCACCCCCACCGCCCCATCCCCATCTCAATCTGTTTGCAAAGAAGAGAATCTGGAGAAAAATTCATTCTTAAAAATATGCCTACATATACACACATATCTGCATACAAACATGCTAAGTGCTAGATAAAGCACTCTCCAAAAACTGCTTTGAGCTGATTGGTGATGCCAAGTCAGTATTGAGATGGCTTTGTGGTAATTCTGGTTTTCCCTTTGGCCTGAGTCAGGAGCACAAAGGTACATGGAGTACTCCCCACACTCCTGCCCCAAAGGGGGAGTCCAGCATCTTTAAACACATTTTCTAGATATAACTGTGTTGTTCTCAGTAACCAGGCCAGAGCCTACAGAGCCAAATTGGCCAGCAGGCCACTTTCTGCAGGCCCTGGTGCTGGACCTGCCACAGCCCACCCTGCAGCTGCCACAGTCTTATTGCCAGACGCCAACCGCTGGAATGTGTTTTATGTTCCTGCATCTCTGCTTGGCCAGTCTCGGCCTCGGGGAAGGCCCTGGCCTAGCCGGCTGTGGTGGTTGTGGTGGCTGTGGTGCTGGGTTGCAGCAGCAGGGAAACTGATGTGCGATCAGTTTACAGATGAGCTGTTCACCCTTCCAGGAACTGTTTGCCTGCACTAAATCTGTGCACACTAAGCTCTTTGTAGGACTACTGGATCACAGTTCTCTTGGGCTTAGATTTGTTTAGTAAATGGCTGACATCAAGGGCCTGTTGCACCATCTGAGTACCCAGGTATTCTTCAGTGTGTGCATGTGTGTGTGTGTGCGCCCGCGCATGCGGGCACGTGCTCGTGTGCGCACGCTCATGGGCCCATGTACCACACGTGCTTGCATAGGTGATCAGACATAAAGGTGCTAACTCTTTGCACAACCAAATGAATGCATGACTTTTTAAAAAGTGTGGAAGAACTAGTGCCTTTCTGAAAAGGGCAAATATCTGGAAAAGTATAAGATGTTATAACATATCCATTCATGATTCCATTACTGGGGGATTTACATGAAGCTATCTCACAGTCAGGCAACCAGCAAGCAAGAAAGCACTCCTTAATCGAGTTGAAAGTGGGGAGGGAAAGAAAAAAGTTGTCCCCACAACATAAACTGAAATTCAGCTTTGCATTTTCCCAATAACTGTGTTGTCTGGGGGGTGAGAGTGGGAGTGGGAACAGCCCAGTCATTCTCAGAGCCGCACTTCTCAGCAGTAACTATGAAGTCTTGCATGCTTCTGTGATTTGTGTTTGAGACATGAAGTTTTAATTCAACGTATGTAATAAAATATATCACTTCATTGGTAACTAATCAAAATATTAATTCTCACTTGCTTGTTTGTTTGGGGGGAGTTATTCTTGTTTTTTGATTCATTTGTCTGTTTTAATATCAGGTTGGTCCAAAGGGTCTCCTGCCTACCAATGTAGCCCCTGGAATACAAAAGTATGAGATTTTCCTCCACCAAGAGCTTGGATGATGATTTTAAAAATCATTTGACTGTTCTTTTTTTTTTCTTCTTTTTTTTGTGCTTCAAATAGAAAATGACAATGGCAGAGTCAAGAACCTAGGAAACATATTTGAGCCAGGGATGAAAAATCACGTACTACAGACCCAGTTTTACACATAATCCGTTTTCGAAAACAGCATGAAAAAGCGGACCTCCACATATAAAGCAAAATCTTAAAAGCAGATATGCTCTAACTTTGTTTAAAATTTTTAAATTATAAATGTACTACCTTCTAAAAATAGAATACAACTTAGAAATGTTCAAAATAAAAAAATGAACACTACCTCATTCCCACTTCCTAGAAATAAGCACTTCAAGTCAGTTTCCTTCCAGTCTTTTTATACACACATGTATATAATATACATGTGCATTACACATACATATAAATGAAATATATATTTAATATATCTAGATAGAGAGCATTTATTCTTTTGATGAGATCTTTTAAATATATTATTCTGCCTCATGTACTATTGGTAGGAATGCAGATTGGTTCCACCATAGAAAACAGTATGGAGGTTCCTCAAAAAATTAAAAATGGAACTGGCTTATGACCTAGCATTTCCACTTCTGGGTATACACATCTGAAAAAGGCCAAAACACTAATTTGAAAGAATATATGCACCCGTGTGTTCATTGCAGCATTATTTACAATAGCCAAGCTATGCAAGCAACCCAAGTACCCATCAGTAGATGAGTGGATAAAAAAGCCATGGTAATATACATAATGAAATATTACTTGGCCATAAAAAAGAACAAAATCTTACCATTTGCTGAAGAGCATGGGTGGAACTAGAGGGTATTATGCTAAGTGAAATAAGTCAGTTAGAGAAAGACAAATATAATGATTTCACTTACACATGGAATCTAAAGAATAATATAAATGAACAAACAAAATAGAAACCAACTCATAGATATGAAGAACAGACTGGTGGTTGCCAGAGGGAAAGGGTGGTTGGGGGACTGGGTAAAAAGGTGAAGGGATTAAATAGTATAGATTGGTAGCTACAAAATAGTCATAAGGATGTAAAGTATTGCATAGGAATAGAGTCAATAATATTGTAATAACTATGTATGGTGCCAGCTAAGTACTAAACATATCAGAGAGAAATGTTTTCTAAAGTATTATATATGATTATCTAACCACTATGCTATACACCTGAAACTAATACAAAATAATATTGAATGTAAAGCCAGGTGGTGAAAGAAAATACCATAGGATCTCACTAAAAGTGGAACATAATGAACAAAACAAACAAATGAGCAACACAGAACCAGAGACATGGAAATAAACTGACAGCAACCAGATTCGGGGTTGGGGGTTAAAGGGGGAAAGAAGGGGAAGAAGGGTCACGGAACAAGTATAAAGAACCCATGAACAAGAGGGTGGGGATTAATGGTGGGAGCAGTGGGGGGTGTGGGACAGGGGAGAGCAATGGGGGAAAGTTGGGACAACTGTAACCAAACAACAATTAAACAAGTAAATAAATAATTGAATATTTTTTAATTTAAAAATTAAAATAAATAAATATATTTTTCTGTAACTTCCTTCTTTTTACTCAAAAATATTTATCATAGACTATATATTACTTTTTAATGGTTCAATAATATCCCAGAATATCAGGGTATGGTGGTTTATTTAATTTTTTGTATATTTATAGTCATTTAAGTTATCCCAAAAATTTTAGTGACAATAGTGCTGCCATAAACATCCTTGCATATACATCATAAATTTTAAGCATATTGTATTCAGATACAGTTGCCTCTGTGGAAACTGAAATTGTCACTTGAGCAGACAGAGACAAAAGAAGTGAAGCACAGGTGTTGCATAAAGTATAAAGTCACAATTTGCAAAGTAGTAAGTTGCAACTGGCTCATAGAAACAGAAACTGGACTCATTAAAAGCTGCATCTGGGTGTATAATGTATTGTTTTTCACAGTCATACGATTCTTTGTTCTCACAAAGAGTATATTGTTTCAGGTAACATACCTGTCCGTACACAAAGCTCTGTCTCCAACTTTGTCACTAAACTGCTGGTCGAATTGGATTCACCATGTAGCTTTGAAATACTGACAATAAGGGCAAGAATGATCATAGAGTTCTCTGCAACTAAAGAGACTTCATTGGTTCCTATAACATGTAGCCATATCTGTCTTTATTCTCAAAGCCTAAAATTGAAAATTAAAATTTATTTTTCCTTCAATTTGATTTCCTTGTTATTTACGTCCTTTTCTTGGATATTCTTTTTTAAGATCCCTCACATTCCTGCCCTGGCCAAGTGATTCAGTTGGTTGGAGCATGCTCTTGTGCACCAAAAGGCTGTGGGTTTGATCCTCAGTGGGTGCACATACCCAGATTGCAGGTTCAATCCCTGGTCAGGGCGTGTGCAGGAGAAAACTAATCAATGTTTCTTCCTCACATTGATGTTTCTCTCTCTCTCTTTCTTTCTTTCTCTCTAAAATCAACAAACATATCCTTAGGTGAGGATTAAAAAATAAAAATAAAATACCCCTTACAATCTTATTTATTAGTTCTAGTTTCATTCCTTTATCCATTTAATTATTGATATATGTTGGGATATAGTAGAACTCAATAATCTTAAGTAAATGGGGAAAAAGTCTTCACTACTTACCAATGAAGTCTTTTTATTCATTTTTTAATATTTTAAGTCATTTTACAATAATTTATAGAAATAAAAGGACAGTAATAAAATAACTTATTAAACATAGCAAATTCAAATTTACATTCCATATTTTCCTGCTTTTGAAGAAATATATGTCTCGGAGAAACAAGATGGCGGAGGAGTAAGTGGAAGCTACACTAACTTCCTCCCAGAACTAGTCTGGATTTACAACGTAATTTTGGAGAAATCATCTGGAATAACCAACCGAACACCAGCTGGAGAGAAGTCTTATAACCCCGGAGAGACAAAAAAGGCCGCTACATCACAACGTGACCGGTAGGGAGTGCGGAGACGCGGAAGGGCTGGCTGGGCTCACACGGGTGGCAGCTGAAGGGACTGAGAAACAGCTCAGCAGCCAGGGATTCCCCCTGAGAAGGGCAGGGTCTAAACCCCCAGCTGAACTTCCCAGCCTACAGCAACAGAGTGGAAAGTAAAATAGTATCCAGCTGAGAAAAGCAAAAAGCCACAGGGTTTCTTGCTAGCCGGAGAGAAACAGCTGGAGAAAAAGAGCTCTTAAGCGGATCACATACAAAAATATTTTGGCCCCCACTTACCCTGGGCACAAGCGGAGGGAAGGCAGAGAGGACTGGAGACGCTTGGGGAGAGTTTGGTGTGGTGGCTTTGAGGGGAGAAATGGGGAAGCAGCCGACTGGGTCCCAGTGCTGACTCATCCCCAGTGCTGCAGGCAGACCATTCTCGGCCAAGTGGCGTCAGCCTGAGGGGAAGCAAAGGCCCTGCCTACAGGAATTAAGCTGCCACACCCACGGTCCTTAAGCCTGACAGCTAATCACAGATTGAATAGATTAACAACTAAAGAAGACTGACAAAGGCTGTAGATCCCTGGAAGTCTCCAACAGGCTGCCTAGGCCCAGACTGGTACAGGATCTGACGCCACCAGGGGCAGATCCAGGAAATGCAGATCATTCTAAGAAGCACCAACAAACAATAGGAGTCACAAAAATGGGGAGACAGAGAAACAACACCCCATCGAAAGGAAAGGTAGAGTCCCCAGAAAGAGTGCTAAATGAAATAGAGGGGAGCCAACTATCAGATATGGAATTGAAAGCATGTATTATGGAGAAGCTCAATGAGCTCAGCGGAAACTACAAAGAACTCCAGAAAAACTACAGTGAACTCCAGAAGAACTATAAGGAACTTACTGAGAATTATACCAGCATCAAAAAGGACATGGAAGCTATCAATAAGAGCCAGGAGGAAATGAAGAATACGATCACTGAATTGAAGAACATAGTAGAAGGAATTAAAAACAGGCTAGAGGAAGCAGAAAATCGGATCAGCGAGCTGGAGGACAACGTAGACAAAAACTCACAGACAGTGCAACAAAATGAAAAAAGGCTGAACAAGACTGAAGAGGCTCTAAGACAGCTGCAGGACAACATGAAATGTAATAATATCTGTATCATAGGAATTCCAGAAGGAGAAGAAGAAGAGCAAGGGATAGAAAACCTCTTTGAAAAACTAATGACAGAAAACTTCCCTAACATGAAGAGAGAAAGAATCATGCAAGTCCAGGAAGCACAGAGGGTCCCAATGAAGATGAACCCCAACAGGCCCACTTTAAGACGCATCATAATTAAAATGCCAACATTCAAAGACAAAGAGAGAATCCTAAAAGCAGCAAGAGAGAAACAACTAATAACATACAAGGGAGCTCCAATAAGGCTATCATCAGATTTCTCAACAGAAACACTACAAGCCAGAAGGGAATGGCAAAATATATTCCAAGTAATGAAAAACAAAGGCCTACAACCAAGAATACTCTACCCAGCAAGGCTCTCATTCAAAATGGAAGGTGAAATAAGGAGTTTCCAAGACAAAAGAAGGCTAAAAGAATACATCTCCACCAAACCAGTATTGCAAGAGATGCTAAAGGGTCTGCTTTAAGAAGATGAAGAAACAGAGAGAGACAGAGAGGAACACGAGTACAAGGGGGAAAATGACAATGAATAAGTACTGAAAGAAAGAAGGAACTTCTACCATTTGCAACAACATGATTGGAACTAGAGAGAATTATGCTTAGCGAAATAAGCCAGGCAACAAAAGAAAATTACCTTATGCTATCACCTGTTACAGGAAACTAATGAACAACACAAACAAATGAGCAAGATTGAACCAGAGGTATGTAAACGAGGAATAAACTAACAGTAACAAAGGGGGAGATGGGAGGGAGAGAAGTGGTAAGAAGGGGAAGGGTCTAGTCAAAGAACATGTATAAATGACCCATGGACATGGACAACTGGGTGGGGACTGAATGTGGGAGAAGGGAGGGACAGGGTGCAGAGAAGCAAGAGGGGGAAAAAAGTGAGACAACTGTAATGGAAAAACAAACAAACAGAAAAATTTTTAGTGGGGGGAAAAATATATAAAGAATAGAAATGCAAGTTCAGTGAATATTAGAAGGACAAGGTTTTTCCTTCACACTGTATATATTTTCTCCCTATCTGATCCCTCCAGAATTTGGCATTCTAAAGAAGTAAGTAATGACCTAAGTTTCTTTGCATAAAACTAATAAGACCAGTTATTAATAACGATTTTTTTGACTAAGACTTTGACTGGAATGTCATGCCTAAAGGAGACATGCTTGGGCTTTGGTTGTTACCACAAAGCCCTGAGCAACTGGGACTGACTTTCAAAGGTAATAAAAGTCCACGAGATAAAAGACCTGGTACCTTGGATGGATGAGCGGTCGATAACAATCTTTCCAGGGAAGGAACGAAGGTTGTTTTCCTAAAAGATGGCTAGAAGGGGCCTTAAGGCACAATGGAAAACCAGGAGGACCTGGAAAAGACAGGTGTTTACAGGCAAGGCTGAATGCCAGGTATGTGGCTCAGCTTCTGTGCCCTGAAGGGCAGACTGAAGGTCACCCTAAATGTTCCTTGTGTAAGTTCCAGCAAAGTAGAACTACAGATCATAAGTGATCATTTGCTGCTCTTGTTGTGTTTATGCAAATGAACAGGATAAATTAAAAATGAACTTAATGCAGTGCCTTTAATGACAAGGAGGGTAATCTTAGGGAGAAAAATCAAGATGCAAGGAAGATCACAATGCCCAGTGGTAGACTATAAAGTAGTGCAGCTAACCGTCTTTAAAGTTTCTTTTCATTTAAAATTTGTTTTCATTTGAAAGTTAAACTATGTCTGTGGCATTATCAAAGATGTTGAATTTACAGGCAAGAAGAATGTCAAATGCCTTGCAACTGGATGTCTTTCCGATAAGACAGTCCTACAGATCTATAAACTTGTGTGTGGGTTATGTTACATAAATTAACATGTGTTTTCTGTTTTCAAAGGGCATAAGCCTACGATCTCATTACCTGAGTGATTGTCTGTACGTATAGGCCTCACTTAATCCTGTCTGCATTGCTGCCTCCTGAGACTCAATGGTTTGGCTGAACTAAGTGGCTGGGTTGGTGAAGAACGGGGTGGTCTGTGGGCTTCACTTTAAAACTGGTTTCTCTTTTTTATCCTAATGGCTTGGACAGAAAGAGCCCAGAGGCCTGAGAGGGGGGAAACCTAAAATATTTCCCTCAGTCCAAACTAAGTATAATGGGCAAAAGGGTTTTGGACAGGTGAGATGTAATTGGCATACCCTCCTCCAAAGAAGCCCTTCTTTTCCCTAATGTGGGACATTGAAAAATTAATACCTGTCTTTTGTCATCTAGTGGTTACGGATTAAATGATGTCCTTTAACCCTGTTGCCCCCAGAATACAACAAGGATGCCAGCCTGTCAAACCAAGCATGCCGTTGTCCAGAGACAGCCAACCAACCTGGAGTCTGCACGATCCTTCCCCTTGTGGGAAGGCCACCCTCCCCTCCACATCCCCACTCTTATTAGGGATTTCTTGACCCACGGGTAGGTAGGACGACGACCATGTCCAGCTTGAAGCAGCTAGAGGAGCTCGAGACCTTCGTCCATTGTCCTTTATAAGATTGTAAAGGGTCTTAAGTCTGAGAGGGAGGGATTGTTATTTTTTATTGTTAAAATATTTAACTAATTAATTAATTATTTTTTTAAAAAAAGAAGAATATATGAAAGGGTGAGCCCTGGGCATGGACTTGGGGAGGGGATTGTCGGGGAAGGGGGGTGCTGGGCGGAGGGGAGTAAAGGGGAAAAAATTGGAACTATTGTAACAATATAATCAATAAAATATACTTTAAAAAAAAAGAAAAATATATGTCTCAAGTGGGGCATACATTTAAAACTCAACAAAAGTCCACCACCTGTCATACAGAAGCCTGGTCATAGCTGTACCATTGTAAATACTGATTCTGGATTTCAAATATCTCTTCAATCAATCTTAGCTTAAGTTATTTCTCATTCTTATCATGTTTAGCATTATCAAAATGCAAAACAGGTCTGGAACATATATCTAAAGTAAAATTGGTCAATCGCATTGGTTTCTGAACTAGACAGAAATGGAAATGAACAGATTATTGTCTGCACATACTTGAAACCAAATGTTGTATATTTCCAGAAATCCTACAAAATCTTATTGTATTTAGTTGTTTTAGTTTTTATAGAATTCAAAGTACTACATTTTAGTGAGCCTCCTGCTGTAAGAGACATCTGATCTCTAATGCCCACTTTCTTCCTGGCATAAAAAGTTCTGATACTATCCTAATAGCATTCCCAGTATAAAAATTTATGAGGTTTTTAGGAGCCTGCAACAGGCAGGTAACCATGTCCTGAAGAACTGAGCATGGGTCTCTCCCTCCATCATTTGGAAATTTCTCATGGGAATCTGTCTCTTACTCCTTGCTGCTATACCAAAAGCCTATTATTCTTCCCATTTCCTGTTGCCCTATGCCCACCCTTCCCCTCTTTTTTTCCTTGCAACTCAGGGGTGAGATTATTAAAGGATTTTGTGATTTTGAATCACAAAGGTGATTCAAAGTCCCTTCAAGACCAGGCTAATTGCTTCCATGGAATAACTTAATCCATATCCTTCAAAGAATATAAATCAAAGAATAAACTATAAATCATTTTCAGATAAAAGGCAAAATCTAAGTTGCCATAATTGTCATCCATTTGGTCAAGTGGGAAAAGCTCTAGACTGAAGGTTTAAGTGCTAGTGGTGCTTCCACCTACCAGACAGATGACCTTGGACCACTCTCTTCACCTCTCTAAGCTTCAGCTTTCTAGCAGTAAAATGAGCATAAAACCAACCTTACGGGGTGATGTCAGTGATTAAATACGATTAAAAGGGAAAATCCCTATAAATGCCCCTACCACAGTGCCTGGTCCACCGTAGGAGAGCAGTTAGTGTTAAGAGTTATAAATCCTTTAAAAACCAATTGCATTTGGAGACTAATAAAACTACATATTGCACAAAATTTATTAGCTCTTCTAATGTTCCCAGATTTTGTTTAATTTATAATAAAAATTTTTGTTCTTGTACAATCCCATCTTAGGTGCAATGTGGTAGTTTTATGCAAAGTAACTGGTAAAGCTTTAAATAATTTTGTATTTATGTAGTTTTATTAGGGTTTCTGTGTATCTTAATTTATTAATAGATTTAATTGCTGAAGGAAAAGAAATTTTTTTCAATAAAATTCTTAAGTGTCCATTACCATTTTTTCCAGAATATCCATTTTTATGGAATTATTCTAGCCTTGAGTCAGGCCATAAAGGCATGTTTTACTAAATTTGAGTCCCAGCTACTTTGGGGAGCTAGTCTGCAACCTTGAATCTCAGTCAAGAGACTATTTGAAATCAGGGCTCCATGTGTATAATTATTTTCATTCTGTTAGAATAATCTTCTACTTACAATTTAAGCTGTCCAATTAATTCTCTCTCTTGTAATCCATTACTGATGACCATCCCTCCTAATATCCTAATCCTCCTAAAACTCTCTTCCATCACACCTATCAAACCCTACCAAAAATAAAATATACTGGTTTGTGAGTAAGAGGATGCCTGAAGTTAACTTTCCTCCCCACAGAGTCACTGGTATTTTAACTTTCACTATTAGCATTTTTCAGTTCGTTTGAATCAAATTTCTACAAACACAGAGACATTGTCAGCTTCTAATACTACTGTACAAATAGCAAGTACTTAGCACAGTACTTGACACATAGTAGGTGCTCAACAGCAGTTTGTTAAATGAATAAAATACTTTGAGGATTCGTACCATGATCTAACAATGCAAATACCTTCAGTAATAATACAATCTTCAGATCATCACTAGTACCTTAACTGACTGAAAGTATTTATTTATTTTTTTTTTGTTCACTCTGTTGATATTTTTATTTAGAAACTATAATTATTAAATATAAAGGTATGAACTTTAATACAGTGACGTTTCAATATAACTTTCCAAAATGATTGAGCTAAATTAATACAATGTTAAAGTATTGTATGAATATTTTGCACCATTCTCACTCACATTTAGATTATTATTAATCCAGTTTGCCTCATTTGATAAGTGCAAACTAATATTTTGATTGTTATTTTGTTTATTTAATTTGCAATTTATATCTTTCTGTCTGAAGTCATTCACATTCTTTGATCATTTAACTATTTGCATTATTTTTTTATATGCTTGAATATGGGTATTAACCCCTTTTCACATTTGGTGAAAATATTTTTTCTCTCAATCATTGTTTTATAATTTACGTATTTGTGATTTAAAACTTTTTTGTATATTTGAAGGTTTTCCTTTAAATATTTTTTTTTCTTTTTTTTTTTTTATAAGTATATTTTATTGATTATATTGTTACAATAGTTCCAATTTTTTTTCCCCTTTGCTCCCCTCCGCCCAGCACCCCCCTTCCCCAACAATCCCCTCTCCAAGTCCATGCCCATGGGTCGTACATACAAGCTCTCCCGCTTCACCCTTTCATATATTCTTCTTCTTCTTTTTTTAAAATTAATTAATTAATTAGTTAAATATTTTAACAATAAAAAATAACAATTCCTCCCTCTCAGACTTAAGACCCTTTACAATCTTATAAAGGACAATGGATGAAGGTCTCGAGCTCCTCTAGCTGCTTCAAGCTGGACATGGTCGTCGTCCTACCTACCCGTGGGTCAAGAAATCCCTAATAAGAGTGGGGATGTGGAGGGGAGGGTGGCCTTCCCACAAGGGGAAGGATCGTGCAGACTCCAGGTTGGTTGGCTGTCTCTGGACAACGGCATGCTTGGTTTGACAGGCTGGCATCCTTGTTGTATTCTGGGGGCAACAGGGTTAAAGGACATCATTTAATCCGTAACCACTAGATGACAGAAGACAGGTATTAATTTTTCAATGTCCCACATTAGGGAAAAGAAGGGCTTCTTTGGAGGAAGGTGTGCCAGGTACATCTCACCTGTCCAAAACCCTTTTGCCCATTATACTTATTTTGGACTGAGGGAAATATTTTAGGTTTCCCCCATCTCAGGCCTCTGGGCTTTTTCTGTCCAAGCCATTAGGATAGAAAAGAGAAACCAGTTTTAAAGTGAAGCCCACAGACCACCCCGTTCTTCACCAACCCAGCCACTTAGTTCAGCCAAACCATTGAGTCTCAGGAGGCAGCAATGCAGACAGGATTAAGTGAGGCCTATGCATACAGATAATCACTCAGGTAATGAGATTGTAGGCTTATGCCCTTTGAAAACAGAAAACACATGTTAATTTATGTAACATAACCCACATACAAGTCTCTAAATCTGTAGGACTGTCTTATCGGAAGGAAAATCCTTGTCCTTCTAATATTCACTGAACTTGCATTTCTATTCTTTATATTTTTATTCCCCCCCCACTAAAAAATTTTCTGTTTGTTTGTTTTTCCACTACAGTTGTCTCACTTTTTTTCCCCCTCTTGCTTCCCTGCACCCTGCCCCCCCCCACAGTCAGTCCCCACCCAGTTGTCCATGTCCATGGGTCATTCATACATGTTCTTTGACTAGACCCTTCCCCTTCTTACCCCTTCTCTCCCTCCCATCTCCCCCTTTGTTACTGTTAGTTTATTCCTTGTTTACATACCTCTGGTTCAATTTTGCTCATTTGTTTGTGTTGTTCATTAGTTTCCTGTAACAGGTGACAGCATAAGGTAATTTTCTTTTGTTGCCTGGCTTATTTCGCTAAGCATAATTCTCTCTAGTTCCAATCATGTTGTTGCAAATGGTAGAAGTTCCTTCTTTCTTTCAGTACTTATTCATTGTCATTTTCCCCCTTTGTACTCGTGTTCCTCTCTGTCTCTCTGTTTCTTCATCTTCTTAAAGCAGACCCTTTAGCATCTCTTGCAATGCTGGTTTGGTGGAGATGTATTCTTTTAGCCTTCTTTTGTCTTGGAAACTCCTTATTTCACCTTCCATTTTGAATGAAAGCCTTGCTGGGTAGAGTATTCTTGGTTGTAGGCCTTTGTTTTTCATTGCTTGGAATATTTTTTGCCATTCCCTTCTGGCTTGTAGTGTTTCTGCTGAGAAATCTGATGATAGCCTTATTGGAGCTCCCTTGTATGTTATTAGTTGTTTCTCTCTTGCTGCTTTTAGGATTCTCTCTTTGTCTTTGAATGTTGGCATTTTAATTATGATGTGTCTTGAAGTGGGCCTGTTGGGGTTCATCTTCATTGGGACCCTCTGTGCTTCCTGGACTTGCGTGACTCTTTCTCTCGTCATGTTAGGAAAGTTTTCTGTCATTAGTTTTTCAAAGAGGTTTTCTATCCCTTGCTCTTCTTCTTCTCCTTCTGGAATTCCTATGATACGGATATTATTACGTTTCATGTTGTCCTGCAGCTGTCTTAGAACCTCTTCAGTCTTGTTCAGTCTTTTTTCATTTTGTTGCATTGTCTGGGAGTTTTTGTGTAGGTTGTCCTCCAGCTCGCTGATCCGATCTTCTGCTTCCTCTAGCCTGCTTTTAATTCCTTCTACTGTGTTCTTCAATTCAGAGATCGTATTTTTCATTTCCTCCTGGCTCTTATTGATAGCTTCTATGTCCTTTTTCATGCTCACGTAATTTTCTGTGAGTTCCTTGTAGTTTTTCTGGAGTTCTTTGAAGTTTCCGCTGAGCTCATTCAGCTTCTCCATAATCCATGTTTTGAATTCCATATCTGATAGTTCGCTCCCCTCTATTTCATTTAGCACTCTTTCTGGGGATTCTACCTTTCCTTTTGATGGGAGGTTGTTTCTCTGTCTCCCCATTTTTTTGACTCCTATTGTTTGTTGGTGCTTCTTGGAATGATCTGCACTTCCTGGATCTGCCTCTGGTGGCGTCAGATCATGTACCAGTCTGGCCCTAGGCAGCCTGTTGGAGACTTCCAGGGATCTACTGCTGTTGTCTGTCTTCTTTGATTGTTAATCTATTCAATCTGTGATTAGCTGTCAGGCTTAAGGACTGTGGGTGTGGCAGCTTAATTCCTGTAGGCAGGGCTTTTGCTTCCCCTCAGGCTGACGCCACTTGGAGGGGAATGGTCTACCCGCAGTACTGGGGATGAGTCAGCACTGGGACCCAGTCAGCTGCTCCTCCAGTTCTCCCCTCAAAGCCACCGTGCCAAATTCTCCCCAAGTGTCTCCAGTCCTCTCTGCCTTCCCTCTGCTTGAGCCCAGGGTAAGTGGTGGCCAAAATATTTTCGTATGTGATCCACTTAAGAGCTCTTTTTCTCCTGCTGTTTCTCTCCGGCTAGCAAGAAAGCCTGTGGCTTTTCGCTTTTCACAGCTGATACTATTTTACTTTCCACTCTGTCGCTGTAGGCTGGGAAGCCCAGCTGGGGGTTTAGACCCTGCCCTTCTCAGGGGGAATCCCCGGCTGCTGAGCTGTTTCTCAGCCCCTTCAGCTGCCACCCGTGGGAGCCCAGCCAGCCCTTCCACGTCTCCGCACTCCCTACCGGTCACGTTGTGATGTAGCGGCCTTTTCTGTCTCTCCGTGGTTATAAGACTTCTCTCCAGCTGGTGTTCGGTTGGTTATTCCAGATGATTTCTCCAAAATTACGTTGTAAATCCAGACTAGTTCTAGGAGGAAGTTAGTGTAGCTTCCACTTACTCCTCCGCCATCTTGTTTCTCTGTGACTGAAAGTATTTAAATGTCCATGATAGGCCACAATTATGCTAGTCCCCTCCTCACAATGAATTTTGAGCTCTGGAGTCCCCTTCCCCATGCAGACATCAGTTAACTTGGTTTAAAGCCTCAGAATCTGGACAGACAGCGTGGAACACCTTGTACTCACTACCCTACTCACATGCACTTTAAGGACTGGCAGCTTGAAAGGCATTGAAGGACCTCTATTCCAGATAGAAGCATCAGTGCCAAGAGGTGAGAGCAATGGCCATGGGATGGTGGTACCAGTCACTGCCTTCAAAGGGGGCTGAAAGCAAACAGAGAAGCTGTAGCAAAATCACACAAGGATATTAGGTGTGAGTTCCCTTTAAATACCTCCAATGTCTTTTGTGAATAAACAGATGAGATTCCAAAATTATTATAGATCTTGTGTTTGGAGTTAATTAATAGAGCTAGATGCCTTGAATGATTACTTAAAATGTGATCCACAAAGGCTTATATTTTCTGGAGTATGAAATTTTATGCTACTAAAAATGACTCTGAGACTCCCAGAGCCACTCATGGAAAAATGGCCTCATTTCTTTCCCACCTTTCTTATCCGCTCCTCCCCCTTCCTATCATCTTGGCCTTTCTTCTTCTTGTTCCTGGCTATCCACACTCCACTGTTCCCTGATGGCAAATTCATTGTGCCTCTCCTCATTTGGCTTTCTCGTTCTTGGACACCCCCCCTTCAGTGCAGGCCTCTCTAAGGAGGAGGCTTTTTTCTCCAACCAGCTTTGCCCTGCCTTTCGCAAGTGTAGCCAAACATAGAGAGAAAAACTCTTTGCACACTAATGTTTAGTGAAAACAGATAGCAAGTAATTGAGACCCTTTACATAAATGCAAAAAATAGACATCTGTGGTTTATATGATACATGCTTTTAGGTTAAAGGACAGTATATTACAAACATAAATGACACTTTTGGAGAAGCATATTGTATATATTATAATTCCTAACATTGTAAAACAAGAATGTCAGAAGTCCCCTAAAGAAAGGAGAGACCATCTGTGGGTTTATGACATGAAACAGATGGAATAGCATCCTAGCAGTACCTAAAAGTTTCCCTTCCTGATAGTGTCATCAATTCAATCATCACTTGAATTGTCTGAGAAGGGCGTTTTCAAATCCTAGATGACACAGTGTGAAGGAGGTACTATAGACATGATGAGGTGTATCAGAATTCACCCCACTGATTGATCATCAAGTATGATTCCAACATATACATCATCTCAAATGTTGTCAAGTGTAACTCTATATTCCTACCCAGGGCAAAGCAACTATGAGAACCAAACTATTCCCATTACTGTCTAGCAGAAGATTGTTTTAAAATTTTTTACATGGCCTTCCAAAGTCTTCAAATAGAAAGAATCAAATAAAGGAAGCAAATAATCTCACCTTTTAATCAAAAGAGACTTTTGATTCTATAATGCAATCTGGGCTATCTTAAAACACAACTACCAACTATACCATGGGTCCCTGAATGTTAGCCCTGAGGGGCCTTGGAAGCTTTTGCATACTGAAATTTGAGAACTAGCCCGGAACACTCTAGTTTGATTTATAAATATGAAAAAAATGCTCCACAAACACTATCCTCATGTAATGTTAGAGGTCGAAATTAATAGAATCAGCATGTTTGTTGTTTTGTTTGTGAGCTGTTTTTTTAAGGAGAGAAATATATGCAAATAGTTCAAGAGGAAAAATGCATACTAAAGATCTAAAGAAATTAATTATATGTGTCCTCCAAAGGGAGATTAATATGGTAGGACCTACACATTTTCACAACTTGGCATCAAACAATTACAATTTTGTGAGAGAAAGATTACTTTGCTGGGAAATCAAAGCAAAACAGCTTCCAAAATATCATATGTCTTTTCCCACAGACATAATGCACACACACACACACACACAAAAAAAAAAAAAAAACACGATTTAGGCAAATTCACCCAGTGGACACTGTTTATTACAACATATTTTCAGTAAAACCTCTCTGGACTAGATCAACTCCTAGCAGCTTGAAATGGAATGCCCAAACACTCGAACAGCTGCTCTATAAGTAAAATATCTTCTTACATTTTCGTTAACCAACCAACTACTCAGGCTGTCTTGTCAGTGTGTCTCATAAACATACAAAGTCTTAGAAAACTAATCAAAATCTGAAAAAACTTAATAAACAGGAATGGATACCTCTCCCAAGACAGTTCACATCTGGCCACAAAACCATTCTCAATATTCTTTGCTCAGGTTTACAGAATGAATCAGCTTATTTATTATTTATTTATCTATTTATTTAACCTTGGGTTACAGCTAGCCTCAGAAGCCTCTAGAAGCCCCCTGTGATGGCCTGTCCTGTCCCTGAGTACCAGGGGCTTACCAGGCCTCAGAGTGGCTTCTGATTTCTTCCATATCAAATGGTCTCACCAGCCAACTTCATATCCAAAAGATTTAGGTTGCTCTCCCAGAAGGCCCTGAATATGTATTACTACCCAGGTAACCCAATCTAATCCTGAGCTTCCCTGAGAAAGACTCTGAATGCACAGATCATTAGCCAAGTCAGATCTAGTCCCTCCTTTTCTGACTTTTGAAGTAACTGTAACCTAATACAGAAATTCTTAACAAGGGCTCTTGTGGACTAGCTTCAGTGATTCCATAAAATTCTTGAGACTGTGTTAAGATTTTCTACATAGCCCTGGCTGCTGTGGCTCAGTGGATTGAGCATCGGCCTGCGAGCCAAGTGTCGCTGGTTTGATTCCCAGTCAGGGTACATTACTAGGTTGCATGTCAGGTCCCCAGTTGGAGGCACGAGTGAGAGGCAACCACGCAGTGAAAAAAAGAAAAAAAAGATTTTCTACGTAAATATGTATACATATTCCCTAGAGGAGAGTGTCTACAGCTTCCTAGAGTTTCTCAAAAGGATCTGTAACATTAAAGGTTATTACATTCACATCTAAAGGTTAAATGTAATAGAGCTGGGTTAGAATCTACTCCTTCTGTTTTTTGACTTACTCTATAGTTGGAGCATTTACTTCTTTGTGTCCTGTGTTCTACCCACATAGTGAGAAAAAAAGTAAGAAAAAAGTAAGCTGCTTGCCTTCCGTATCAGTTAGGAACTGGCTTTGCCAGCAAGTAACACAGACCCTGTGACAGCGGCTTAAACAAATAACAGGTTTTTTTCTTTCTTATAAAATAAATCTCGAGAAAGGAAATCCATAGTCTTTATGCAGCCAACAAGACACCATTAGAAACACAGGCTACTTTTATCTTTCTGCTTTGACATCATCAGCACCTACCTTTGCACTTTGCAGTGACAAGAGAGCTGTCATCTATCTGGTTTTCTTTTAATAAATGTTATTAGATATTCCATGAAATAAATTTACTTTACATCCTCTTGGCCAAAACTTAGCAGCAAGGGAGGTAGAAAAATAAAAGCTTTAGATGGCAACTTACCTCTCACACCCCAACCCCCTAAAATCAAGTTTTTGTTACTAAGGATCAAAGGCAAAACTAGTTCAATAGGCAACTAGCAGTCTTCTCTCTCTCTTCATGGCAACAGAGGTTAATGGACGTAGTTTCTACTTATGGTTCCCTGGGAAGTTCTTTGTATCACCTATTCATTCAAGAATGCAGAAGCACCACTCTATGAAATGCACTATTCTGCGTATTTGCAAATCTTTCTCTGTTGGTCTCCCTGCCTCTTAGCCTCCCTCGCCCACACTCATACATGAGCCTCACTGCCAAGGGCTTGAAGCTGATTAAAGAACTGCTGATAGACCGCAGCATGGCATCCATCCTCACCAGTCCCAAGCACACTTTCTCCTTTCACAGGGCATTCTACCTGCTGCCACATACCCCTGAGTGAAGAAGGGGGATTCCCCTCCACTCACTGTTCTATTTCTCAGTCTTTTAAAACAGTGGGCATAGAACTTGTCTCTGCTGCCCTCGAATCCCTTTGCTTTTCTCGCCAGGCCATGGCTGCATTCAACCCTTCCTTGGATCTCTACCTGAGCCTTTCTGGTGAGTTGAATTTGTTTTATTCAAGCCTGTTTGTAGGTTGGGGTCAGATCCCAAACTCTGGATCTCTTTCCATTTTCTGCCTTACTTGCTATGATTTACATGGTGGACCAGATGGACTGTTTTCCTGTCTTTTGTGAGAAAACACCCAGAACCCCATTTGTCTTTCTTTCCCTGGAAGGATGCTGATTTATTACTCAGAATGAGTTCTCAAGATGACATCAGCCAGTCCACCGGAGCGAGGTGCGTGTGCGCTCCAGTGATCAGATGGGATAGGAGTGTTCTAAGGCCAAATATTTCTGTGCCCTTGAGCTGATCACTTTCTGCTCACTCAGCCCCTGTTTCTCCATAAGTAAAATGACAGTGAACTTGTCTGCTTCAAACGTGGAAAGATGTTCTTTCACCTGAAAGGTAGTCTTTTCCATGACATTTCATCATCCTGACTCCTTCAGCTGGAAGAGAGCATTCCCATTTGAGTGCAGGCACGCACTCAAGTGGCATTTGCACTGCAGAGTTCCACCTTTAGCCCCCAACCCCCGGAAGTTAGAAGGGCTTTGGGTCCTGCAGTAGGGACTGGGGAGAGGCCAGGCTACAACCCACTGGAAAAAGGACAGAAGGACAGACAAGGTTCGGACCTCCATGAATGGTCTGTCACGTTCTCTCAGCCAAGAAGCTGATGGCTGCAGGATGAGCCCAGAGCTGCATGAGAGGTGCAATTAGGGGAGGAAATGGTCCTCCCAGAAATTGATGTGGTCATGCTTAGGACAAACTGGGGAATGGCTTTCATCCAGAATGTTTGTTCTGTTTGTTTCTCTGCCTTGAGAACTCTTTGTATAAGGGTAACACACGCTTTGTGGAGGAGGTCTCTTTAAAAACAATTAAACTGAAAGTCCCTAGATGCTGCTGGCTGAGCGGCCTCTCTCTGCCTGCCAGAGAACACAAGCCCTGTCTGACTTCCTGTGAAGCTAGTCAGGGCAGAACATCTTTTCTCCGGATCCTCTTCTTAGCAGCAGCCATAGCAGTAAATCTTCAGAGGCCTCATTAGGCAAGTTCCTTTTTGAACTCCCTCCACCCTCCAGACCTCTCAAAACCACCACCGCCATTCTAGCATGTTATTATTTTTTCCTCCTAAGCTTGCATTTCCCTCAGTCCTGGTACCTAGGGCTCCCTTCACTGCACTTGCTTTATTTAATGGACTCTTCTCTAGCTGGAATCCCTCCAAAGGGTGTGTTCGTGCATTCAAAAACTTCCCTTTTTGTTTTATCACATCACTGAACATACCAGATAAGGCCCAGCTACTGGAGGGAGGAAGAGAGGGAGGAATCTGGGCTGGGTTGGCTGGTGGGGAGTAGGGGCAGGTGAAAGGGGCACAGGAAGGAGGCAGAAGAAATCTTTACATCAGCTCTTAGGATCACAGGGACAGCAAACACAGACACATGGGTATCTGGTGTGGCATCTCCCCATCCAACCCCAGCTGCTTCTCAGGAAGCTGCACACTCACCTTCAGACGTGTAGCAATGACTGTCCACAACTTGAGAAGAGCTTATAGAACAAACCAGACACACAAGATCCAGGGAGACATAGACACCAGGGCACTAAATAGTTAATTTTTAGCAAACCGAAATTGCATTTCCATCATGTGCAAGCAGTCAGCTGCTATTGTAGGTCACCGAGCTACAACGCATTATTTCTCCAGTTTGTGGAAAACATTAGGCAGCTGTAATAAAGTCGATGGCATTTCCTTCCTTACTGAAACATGACTTCAGTAAATCCCCGTTTAAATTTTTTTCCCTTTCTAAACATTTCTCTCCATCTGCACGATAAGGCAATAAAAGAAATTAAAAGTTAAAATGCCTAATGAAATTTTATCAGGCATGAAATGGCATTTAAACCAGAGTTGCCACCCGGGCTTAGATGCATGAAAACTGACCCGAACTTGAGGAGTTATAAAAAGCAGGGGGAGGGCCACAGCAAGTTTCAGTGGCCTTTATGTATTGCAGCCACTGAAAAAAAAAAAAAAAAGAAAAAAAAAATCATTCCAAAGAGGCATTCCATGAAACCGAGACTCTCTGAGCAGTTAACATTTTTACAGGAGGTACATCAATTCTGTAAACCTCCACATTCTTTTAGGCCGCCATTCTTTTTTCTTCATTCACTTCTTTGCACTGACATGCTTACTTTGAAATCAGTCTTTATCTGTGCACCTTTGTCGTGATCCCAGGCAAAGTGGCAGGAAGGAAGTCTGAGAACATTTTTAAGAAGAAGAAATGGATGGGAAGGGTAGGGAACTTAATTCTTAATCTTTCTTAGGGAAGAGCATTGGGATGTTCCGTGTAGGCTCAGAAAGAGTTTTAAATAAGCAGCCATAAAGAAAAAAACATCATTCTTCCTTATATAAAATTATGTAATTTAATAATTACTTATTGCCCCATTGAATATGAGCTATTCGATTTAAAGTATTAAACTTCTTTAAAAGCAAATCCTGGAGTCCTACCTCATTCAGGACATCCATTGAAGTGAAGGGGCATTATGTCTAAGAAGGGACAGCAGAGTTAGACCCTAACTGGAAAGTATTTTGAGAACTTTCTAGAAACTTCCTATAGTTTGTAACCTGAGGGCTGTGTTTATAAGTGGTTGGCCTTAACTGATAGCCTTGGTGAGAAGAAAGTTGTTGTCCAGTCTGCTGAGCAGGGAGAGGGACTCCGTTCATTTCTAATGGCTCTAAAAATTAGCATGGGATAGTGGTTTTCCCACAGCATGTTTCACTCAGCTGCACTTGAAAAGGCAGCAGTGGGAGTTCTGGGCCCACTAATGTGAAGGTGAGCCCTTTCCTCCATCCAGAAGCTGGCAATCAAGCAGGTAGGAAAGTGTGTTTGTAAACCGCCAGCAGCATCACAACACTGTGATCAAAAATGGATCTTACCAGCACCCGCACACCCAACCTGGCAGTATTAAAATTCCCTTAATTCAGACCAGGTGATACATTTTTAAATATTTGCACAGCTATCAGTACCCCGCCACCCCAGCTTTTTTAAATCATCAAAGAAAGCTGTGTTTGCAAGTCCAAAAAGAACATGTGCACTTTCATTTTTTTATAATGCTGACTTTCTATAATAGCAAAACAATTTCCCTAACTTTTCAAATTTTTGTCTTCCCAGTTCAACCCCAGAAATCCTGTAGTATTAGAGATTCTATGACACCCAAACACACAAATATTTCCAATAATGGTTGTAGAAACACACTTGAGATTTGCAGATATGCATATTTAACAGCCCATCAAACAAACCCCAAGTAAGGCTGACCATTACCTACCTGCACCAGACCAGATGTCTGCAGAATGCCTGAGCAGTTGTAGGCCGGTGCATTACTGAAGGAGGGATTCGTGGCTTTCCCTGAAATATGAGAGGTGGATAGACCAGCCTGACACAGGGGAATTCAGACTAGGGAAGTGCTTTTTGGACAAACACATCATGCCAACTATGATGCAACACATAGAATCAGAAACAAAACTAATTTGGATAAGCAAGGAAACAAAAGGATAATGCTTAGATGTATGCAGGGTAGAAAAGACCTCTATTCACCTATTTCCATCACATCATCCACAGGTAGAATCCCCATTAGTAACAGCTGGGCAAAGCCAGGTCTTCTGGGCCAGATGCTTACATAATAGTAGGTCTTCTTTAAGAAAAAAAATTTAAATAACAATTAATGGTTTAAGCTCTATTAGCTTCCTGATACATCAACCACTGGTAACAGTACCTTTCCCTAAAAAAAATGAATGCTGCATGAATACTGTATAGGTCAGCTGTACAATGCCCAGACTAAAAGAAGTGTTAGTCTCTGCAGTGAGAAAGCCTGTCACAGTTCTACAAAGATTCATGTTGTATTACTAGTTCCATATCATAAGTTTAACCCTTCTTTATATCTGTCCAAATGACAGGGTGGGCACTTAATCTTGAAGTTAGTTCCAGCATATTTTATAACTTCAGGATTATCTCGATTAGGACATGCAGAGTTAGGCCTGAATGCTAGATCAGATACCCTGAGTTCACAACAGATCACCAGAGGTTTTGCAGTGGAGTTTTTCGTCATATTTTGTATTCTTTTGAATTTTGCATACCTGTAATCTTGACATCAGGAATTACAATATGATCTAAGCATTCATTTGCTGCTGATATGATTTGTAATTGTAGGTAAAGTAAGTCAATTCAAAATTAAAGTCAATTTCAAGCAATTTGCAGATCTAAACTAGTCGTAAGTATTTTAAATGTCAAAGTACATTAGTATTATCTAGAAGAGGATGTGAATTCAAAGCTAATCTAATAAGCATTAAAAAGAGAAATATTACAGATACCATTAGAAATAACTGGTCCTTCATGCATGAAGACTTTAAACATCATTAAAAATGATTTTTAAAAAGTTAATAGAAACAATTTTTTAGCAAGATTCTGTCATTTTATTTCATGGAAAGCCTCATTTTATTAGTCTTAATTTTCAAGTTTATCTCAGATGAAATATGTGGTATGTTGGGTTCAATAACCCCTTCTCCGCTCTTGGGTCAACTGTATTTTGCTGATTGATTCTAGTAAGGAAATACAGTTAATTGCTTCTAAACCATTAAATTCTGCTTTATTTTCTTGACTCTCAATAGCATTATCAGTTAAAGAATACATTCCCCTTCAATTAATAGTATGAAAATCTTGCCCTGGTTTGTGTGACTCAGTGGATTGAGCAATGGACTGCGAACAAAAAGGTTGATCGTTCGATTCCCAGTCAGGGTACATGGGAAGGGTAGGGAACTTAATCCTTATCTTTCTTAGAGAAGAGCATTGAGATGTTCCATGTAGGCTTAGAAAGAATCCTCAGTTGGGGGCGCACAAGAGGCAACCACACATTTATATTTCTCTCCCTCTCCTTTTTCCTTCCTTCCCCTCTATCTAAAAATAAATAAAATCTTTTTAAAAAATAGTATGGAAATCTTGATGTTGCAACTGCCTTTTCTTAGTTTTATTTATTTATTTATTTATTAAGTATATTTTATTGATTATGTTGTTACAGTAATCCCAATTTTTTTCCCCTTTGCTCCCCTCCACCTAGTACCCACCTTCCCTCCAGCACTCCTACCTCCCTTAGTTCATGTCCATGGGGCATGCATATAAATTCTTTGGCTTCACCCTTTCCTATATTATTCTTAATTTCTTCCTGTCTATTTTGTACCAACCAATTATGCTTCTTAATCCCTGCACCATTTCCCCATTTCTCCCCCTTCCCCCCCCCCCACCCAGCTGATAACCCTCCAAATGATCCCTTTACCTATGATTCTGTTCCTATTCTGGTTTGCTTAGTTGGGTTTGGTTTTCATTTTTTAGATTCAGTTGTTGATATTTGTGAGTTTGTTGTTATTTTAATGTCCACAGTTTTTATCTTCTTTTTCTTAAATAAGTCCCTTTAACATTTCATATAAGGGCTTGGTGATGATGAACTGCTTTAGCTTTACTGTGTCTGGGAAGCACTTCATCTGCCCTTCCATTTTTTCTTTTTCTTTTGTATATTTTATTGATTATGTTGTTACAGTAGTTCCAATTTTTTTCCCCTTTGCTCCCCTCTTCCCTGTCTGTAAAGCACTACATCTGCCCTTCCATTTCAAATGATAGCTTTGCTGGATAGAGTAGTCCTGCTTGCAGGTTGCCTTTCATCACATTGCATACTGCTTGCCAGTCCCTTCCTGCCTGCAAAGTGTCCTCTGAGGAATCAGCTGATAGTCTTATAGGCACCCCTCTGTAGGCAACTCTCCACCTCTCTCTTGCTGCTCCCAGGACTCTCTCTTTATCTTTCACCTTTGGCATCTCAATCATGATTCGTCCTGGTGTGGTTCCTTCTGGGTCCAGCTCACCTGGGACCCTCCATGCTTCCTAGACCTGTGTGTCCATCTCCTTTGCAAAATTTGGGAAGTTTCCATCATTGTTTTCAATTCTTGCTTCCTCATTCTGCACTGGTTGACTGTTTTATTCTTCCTTATGTTCCAAATCATTGATTTGGACCCTGGCTTCCTTCCCTTAACCATTGGTTTTGTGTGGATTTTCCTTCGTTTCACTTAGCATAGTCTTCACGTCTTCTCTTATGCATTTGCCATACTCAAGTATATCTGTCAAGCCTGTGAGCATCTTTATCACCAGTGTTTTGAATTCTGCATCTGTTAGGTTGTCTGTCTCCTCATCTGTTAGATTGGCTATCTCCTCGTTGCTTAGTTCTCCCACTGGAACCTTGGTCCATTCCCCCTTTTGGGCCATACTTCTCTGTCCTCTCATTCTTACAGGCTCCTGTGTTTGTTTGCCTTTGTGTCCCAGGTAGAGCTGTTGCTCCTATTAGGTTGTAAGGGGTGGAGCCTTTGGGATTTGTCAGTACAGGGCGACCTTTTTCACCACGTTGTGGCACTGTCTGTGGAGGAAAGTCCGAGAGGGAACAATGCCACCTGCCCAGCACTCACTCCTTCTCCAGGTACCTCTCCCACTTCCACACTGGACTGGCACCCCTCTAGCTGCTGCCCTGGCCGTTGTTCCCAAAGTGGATGGGTCTGCGGATGTTCTAGGACTATGGGGGCCCTTTAAACAAGCGGACTTTGCTGAGAGACCAGCATTTTCTGCCTCCACCCCAACCCCCACTGGTCTGCACAGTCAGAAGCAATGAGACTTGATTTTCCCCAGTGCTGAGACCATGAGCTTCGAGGTCTGGTCTGGTGCTGGGAGCACTCCCCAGGTGTCCCTCCTGACTTTTTAAAATGTGTGGCTTCACTTTCCTTCAGCCTGCCGCAGCTGCTGCCATCATACCATGTCCTCTCTGACCCAGCTCTGCCCCTCCTACCTGTCTGGATGAGTATTTATTCTTTATAACTTCATTTGTTGGACTTCCATGCAGCTCGATTTTCTGGAATTTCTGGTTGTCTCTAGTTTTGAGGTAGTTGTATTCCTTCTTAGTTGTGGAGGGAGATGCAGCATGTCTGTCTAGGCCTCCATCTTTGCTGGAAGTCCACAACTGCTCTTTGAAATCAATATTCTAGAGAGCAGTTTATTGTATTAACTAGAAAGTGGTCAATATGCTCTTTAGATTTTCAGTAAAATTAGACTGAAGGTGCCCCCAGTCCCTACAGAGGAGTTTTATGCTGGGTGGGTGCATGTGGAAGAGTTAAAAACCCTTCAACAGAAAGCCAGTTGCCTGGAAGTTTAGTCCCAAAAGCTGGTGTGGCCAGTAGCCATAACAATGCTATCAGAATAACCATGTCTTCCAAAAGAAATTGAGACATCATTCCAGGGTAAACATAAATTCCCCACATTATAGCAAGAATTAGAAAATGATTGAAGTTGTTATAGCCATCACCTATAAATAAGTGCAAAGTCTATATATTTTTTTCATTTACTCAACAAACATTTATTGAGGGCTTAGTTTATACTAGACAGAGGTACATAGGTATGCTCTTACGGAACTTAAAATACATATTATATGTAAATATTGATATATTTACCTCTCAGATATTTAGCACATAGACACCACACCAGACCTCCTCCCTGACACACGAGTATACACAATTGGTTATTTCCAGCAATTTTAACTATTTACGACAAAGCCAACAATTTCTGAGCCACCGAGGAGACAAAACATGTCAGAAAGTTTAATGAAAAAAGTCATGAACTCATAGGAGAAGCCTTTGGGCCCTACAAAGAACTTGTATTCTCTTACTTTTCTCACAAATCCAGTAAGCTCGATTATCTCATTTCTAATATAGTGGGTCAGTAATCTCTTTCTCTCATGCAAAACAGACATGTTAATAGGAGGGGAGGGACGCTATTAAATAAACATGGATACAGGAAGTAAAATGTACAATAATCTATGACCATTTCATACAGGGACAAACAATACTACATCCTTAATAGTCCCTGAGTTACCAGGTAAGATTAAATTTGTTCAGTATATACCATTTAAAGATAATAAAGTGTACATTTTATATTAGAAAAAATGTTTAGTTTTAAACTGGTACTTTGTTATATTTCTTCAATAATATTGCTAAACAAATGAGCTGCTATTATGCGAAGACAATTGTTACTCACCATTAAAATCATTTATCAAATCCCTCACTAGTTTGGGGAGAGAAAAATTTATATAGGAAAATAAATATAGAATGGTAAGCATGCTATAATACAAACTTCATCCACTGTGAAAATATTCTAGAAAATGAAATGCTTCTGTCTAAAACCCTTTTGGTGATAGAGGGAGGGTCCCTGTATTCAAAAGACGTGGCTAGGGCTCTGTCTTCAGCATAAATCCCCTTGATTTGTAACAATCGTTTGCATGACTAATGTTTTTGATTCCTCGTTTCCATGGACTAAATTGGTGAAAGTGATTCTATTTTCCTTGGAATTCCCAAGACTTAAAAGTAAGATCTTTGCCATTTTCAATGCAACCTGCACAACCTGTTTTCAGAGCCTCTAACATGAGGAGTCAGGCTCCCAAGCATCAGGAAATCATGGTAGCTGTTCAGTAATGCTGCCCAGTTGCCTCCCATGGTGCTGCAGATCTGGTATTAATGGCCTGCGTGACAAGTTACACAAATCGTGGACATGAAGGGATCACTTAAGCTGTTCATTCAGAAGAGAACATGAAAGTAATAACGTATAGCGAACGCTTGGAATGCTTAAAGCTTAGTGGCAATTGATGTCAATTATTACAGGAAGCAAAGAGATAGTTCACAGATATGTACAAGAGCTCAGAGTACTTATGTGAGAAAAATAAATATCCCTTCCCAGTATTTCCAAATTTTACCACTCTATAAAAAAGGCACTGAAAGTTGGAGGTCGTCTGCCATCTGATTCCAAAACTGTATAAAGCTACAGTAATTAAGGTTATGTAGTATCTATATGATGATAAACATAGAAGAGACTCAGGTATAGATCCACACATATATATCTGATTAATTTTTGATAAATATGTCAAGGTTAGTCAATGGGGGAAATAGTATTTTCAATACTGATACTGGAAAATTAGATATTCACATGCAAACTTTATCAACCTTGGTCTTTGCCACCACATACAAAAATTAACCCCAAATGGCTTACAAAACTAAGCATAAGTTCTAAAACTATAAAACTTGTAGAAAAAAAGAATAAGGAAAAACTTTTGTTATCTTGGATTAGACAAAGAATTCTTAGGAGAAATTATGAACCATAAAAGAAAAATTTGGTAAATTGGACTTCATTAAATTAAAAATACCTGCTCTTTGAAAGATGATGTTAAGAAAATCAAAAAGCAAAACACAGAATGGGAAAAATATTTTTAAATTATGTATCTGGTAGAGGACTTACATTCAGGATATATAAAAGAACTCTCAAGACTCATAAGAAAGCAAATCATCTAATAGACAAAAGATTTGTACAGACAGTTTATTAAAACTATACATATGGTGCCCTGGTTGATGTGGCTCAGTTGGTTGGGTACTGCAAAGCAAAACGTCACTGGTGTGATTCCTGGTTGGGGCACATGCCTGGGTTGCAGGGCTGGTCCCCATTTGAGGGCGCCCAAGGGGCAACCAATCAATGTTTCTCTCCCTATTTTTCTTTCTCTCTTCCCCTTCCTCTAAATAAATAAATAAAATCTTTAAATATATATATGTATGGCAAATACACATATGAAAAGATGCTCAATGTTATTAGTTAATGGGAAGCACAGATTAAAACTAAGATATGATACTGTTACACTCCCATCAAAATGGCTAAAATTTTAAAACAGCAAGTGTTGAAGATGTGGAGCACCTGAAATTCTCATATTGGGTTGGCAAAAAAATACATTTAGAATTTAAAAGACACATTTTTCATTTTCACCAATAACTTTATTGATTTGGATATTTTCAGTATGTTGGCTACTCCTGCTATTGGCTTCTATTGGATAGAGGCCAGAGGTGCTGCTAAACATCTTCCAATGCATAAGACAGCCCCACAGCAAAGAATTATTTGGCCAAAATGTCAGTAGTATCAAGAAACTTCACAAACCTCTTTTGACACATTTGATCAGTCACAGCCCTTCTCCATACATTGCATAAATCTTTTTCGTGTGTTTCAGTTGCATTTTTATCTTTTTTCAAATAACGAAGCATCATCATATGCCAAAAAATGTTGTGTATTTTCTTCCATCTTCAAAATTAAAATGGCTGCACAAAAATTCACCAGTTTTCATAAGGTTTTTTAAATGCATGCTGATATGACAGCTGTCACAATGCAACCTAACAAAATTGTTTTGAATGAAGTTAAGAACAACTAAGAACTACTAGAGCCATCATACAGAAAAACCTAAATGAACTGTTTGGCCAACCCAATACATTGTTGGTAGGAATGTAAAATGACACAATCACATTTGGGAGAGATTAGCATTTAAACATTAAATTTAAACATACAGTTAGCATTAAATATACCAGTTCCACTTCTAGAAATTTACCCAAGAGAAATCAAAAGCATGCTTTCACACAAAAACCTACATGCAAATATTTCTAACAGCTTTATTTTTAGTCACCAAAATCTGGAAACAACCCAACTATTCCACAACTGGTGAATGGATAAACAAATTGTGGTACATCCATGCAATAGAGTACTACCCAGTAACAAAGTGCTGATATGTGCAACAGTGTAGATGAATCTCAAGAGCATTCTGCTGAGTGAAAGAAGCCAGATTCAGCCATGATTTCATGCTCCTGAACTTAGCCTCTAACACAGTTAGGATTATAGCACAACATGGAGATATATTGCAGAATACAAGGTTATTGTATGCATTTTCTACTTGGTTAAATTCACAGTGTTTTCCTCTTAACTGAATTTTTGCCTTATCAATGGAAGTTAAAAAAAACTTATCTGTACTTAAAGTCAGTCAGAAATTAGATTCAGCCAGAGCTTTCTACCATCAGCTGTTCAGTGCTAGAAAGATAATTGTTGATGACATTTGACTAATTCAAACAGCCTGTCCACACTTTGAAATTGCCCTGAATTCTACCTTATTTATATGTCTAACCCCACTGAAAAAGCAGACTGGGAACAATATCATTGGTAAGGGTTTGAAAGAAAGGAAGTTGAGAATTGAGAATAAAAGTGGTAGCTGCCTCCAGATTGGAACTTCACAAATAAGAAAAGAAAGTTCTGGTATGGCAGTGGTAATTCTCATTCCACCAAATGTTAGCTGTCCATTTCTCATTAATGTGTTGTGCAATTTAATCCATTTCTATGAACTACTTAAGTACTTAGGCTTTTTTCAAAGTGGGTGTGAGGGGAAATGAAGGTTACCACCAAGAAACATGGCTGTGTGCTGTTTACAAGGATAGTACAATTTTCTTCTCTAAATTATTTTGAGAATTAAATAAGGTAAGATATCAAAGCATCTTGTGGAATACTAGACACTCAATATACACTCACCAAATTATAATTTTCTTTCACTTTTTTAGTGAAAAAGAATATTTTTAGAACTAAAAAGACTTTAGAGGTTATCTTGCCAATGTTTTAATTTTGCAAATGAGAAAACTAGGTTCAATAAGATTAAATGTAGTGCTCAAGCTCACACAGGGTTAGAAGTCCAACTTCCCATTTCACACAGATCTCTTCCCTAAAGTACCTGCCTCAACTGTGATGCCCCAAGAACAAGAGCCTGAGGGCGAACAGAGAGAGAGTTTCGCACTATATATTTAGAGATCATGAACTATTTTGCTTCTGGCCTGTGTTTGCTTTAGCTATTTTCATTTATTTTTATTTCAAAAATGGGAAGCAATAGGAAGCCTTTCTCTTAAGAGACTATGATTGCCAAATTTAGCTAATAAAACACAGGACGCACATTCAGATTTGGATTTCATATCAACAATGCGTAATTCTTTTGTTCCATTTGGAAATATTTGGAACATACTTATCCTGGCAGCTTATCTGTCAACCCTATCAGGGAGGGACTAAACAATATGTGGTTCGCAACTATGAAAATTTTTTTTTGCCCCAAAGCAAATAAGCAACAGAAAGTCACCACCCCTATGCATAAATCTTGGCTTTCTACCATTTCTTCCCCATGACCAGTTTCCTCAACCTGGTATCAAGATAACTGTGATGAACAGCCTCTCTGACCAAGGTTCATCTGATGAGGATAGTAATGGAGCAGGAAAAAGATGATGATGTGCCTAAAACATGAGATGACATGTTTTGCCAAATAGGAAGTACTAGCTGTATGGCTATATGACTTTGAGCAAGTTACTTAAACTCCCCCACCCCCACCCACCCCCAGAGTCTGCTTTTTCTTTCATTAAATAAGGTTAACTTAAGTTTTTGTGAAGATCAAATATGATAATAGGAAGAAAGTGCTGATCACTATGCCTAGAATATAAGAACTACTCTTATAAATTATCATTTACTAAAGTATACATACAGGTTTTATGTATTTTTCTCTGTATTTTATATAGTTCACAATAAAATTGTTTAAGCTAAATTGATAGATTGGAGACAGACTGGTAAGGGTCTTGAATGCCAGAATTGAGTTTGGATGCCAAATTTTATCTTGTATTATATGGAAACCATTGCTATCTATAGTGTTTCAGGTCCAGAGGCAGGTAACCTCTTTCTAAGTTCCCCTAAAAACAGATTGGGAAGTTTTGTAGCTTTTCATTTCTTTTAGGGCCAAGCACACATTAACCAACACTGGATGAACTGACCTGCCCTCTTGGGTATCTTCTTCAGCTCCTTCAGGTCCAGCATTGACAGAGAAGAAAAGGAGAAGCCATAACTTACCATCAATCTACTATGTGGTGTATGAGAAATGGGCACACATCAGACACACAACCAGGAATAATTCCTGCTCCGTCACGTATTAATGGAATGGCCTCATCCAAACTAACCAACCCTTTTCTGAGGTCTATACAATAGGGATAATATCAACTAAGCCAGCAGGGTCTTAGAATCTAGACTCTAGGAGAGTGCCTGGTTATAAAAGATGTTTGAAATATGTATTTTTATTTTCTACTTTGTTAGAAAAATACACTTTAAGTTTTATGAATCATAGGTCCCCAGAGTGCTCTTTCTCACACTTATTAAGAAAGTCTGTGACTCAGTTTCAGAAGACTGTCCAATACTTTGTTTAGAAAATTGTTTTACCAAAATATCTTAGTTGACACCTGAGTGAGTCAGATTCTTACTCAGTCTTCTTTCTACTTGATGCTGTGTGGGCTGCACCCTTTTAGAACCTGCAGATGTATGTTATCTGCTCCTTCTGTTTGGTCAACTTCGAGTGCCTCTAATCTTTTTATAACCAGTTCTGTTGGCTGTTATCTGGATTTCTTGTAGTGCCTTGTCTGTTATACAGTTTCAAAAGGTCTCCACCCTCTTCCTAGCAATTAGAAGGGCAATATAATTGCGTAACAATGTGCTAGAGTCTTCTATCTGGTAAGCTCCTTAATTGGGCCTTTTCATCTTTTGCTGCTTGTGTGTGTGTGTGTGTTTGTGTGTGTGAAAATATCACCTGAAGGCTTTTCTTAAGTTAGATTCTTACATCATTTCCTGTGCTAAACACCAAATAAAGGCCCACAGTACCCTTCTGCCAATAACATCCCCTCCTCTACCTCCTCTCTCCAAGCAAGGAGAGAGACAGCTATTGTTTCCTACAACCCGAGAAGAGTAATCAGGCCTATTATTTTAGTTTTGCAGCTCTGTTTTTGTTATTTTTTCATATAATCTTACCACTCTTCCTATTTTAGTGTCTTTATCTGCATGGCGCCATAGTCATTGAACTCTCCAACTCCATAGTCAGTCACAGGGTAACATGGGATACTGGGAAAAGTAATGAATGGACTTTGAGTCAAGAGAGGTAAGTTTTCATCTAGGATCTGCCGCTGACTAGCTATGTGACCTTGCCAAGACAGTTAACTGCTTTGGGTTTCAGATTCCTTATCTATGAAATAGAGAGAGAACACATATTCACCTTCAGATACGTGCTCTGTATAAACCTTCACCTCTGAAATGCCCATCCTTCCATCTATGGGCTTTTCCATTCGTTCCCTACCACCCAGCAAAGGACCACTTTTACTTTATATCAATATTTGCTTTTAGTTTTTGCCAAATGACTACTCATATGCTCTCTTACTAGCTCCAAGGGACTAAGCCTAAACCCAACAAAAAAGCATCTCAATCACTTCTGAATGTTTGATAGATCCACTAACCTAACTATATAGTTAGGTCCACTAACTATTCTCTGTAATTTAAAAAACATTAGCCATGAAGATTTTCCTAAACAATAAAAATATAATTTAAAAGTGGAATTGTACATTTGTGATCTACTTGTGAAATTGTATACAATATTTTTTCTTAAAATAAAAAATGAAATGATGGAAGAGCATTAGCTATGAACTATGTTTGTTATCCTCATTCTATGCAGAATGAATTAGGAGGGCAGTAACCAGATGTACTGTGTTCATGGCAAGGCAAGAAAGAAATCCCAAATGAGCATTTGAAGGCCCTCTCAGTCTTTCTTGAGATCTACAGGGTTTTTTTTATCCTCACAGCCCAAGTCTCTCCCTAGTTGCCATTTCAAGTAGAGCTGATTAGAATATAGCAATAGAGCTTAGGGTTCCAGGAAACTATGCTAGGGTCTGGGAAAGAGCCTTAAGATAGGAGGTACCTACAACTTAGGTCCAAATCCTTACATTATCAGATACCTCCAGCCAGGGTGAGGACCAGCTAACCACAGTGACACGCAGAAAGAAGCCCACAAATTTTACTGGCCACAAGCTACACCCAGCTCTGAAATAACAGCAACCTCCTGCCCCTGCCCTATAGTGCTGCCAGTGGAAACAGAAAGAAAGTGGCATTTTAATTTTGAAGGTGAACCTATGTTAATATTGAAAAGAGGCTAAATATGTCTGGCTCTGGTGGAATTTTCCTTTGAAAGTTAGTGTGTATTACAAGATAAATCTATAAACTCAGGGAGGGTGCTACAGAACCTGCTTGTTGCTCTTTTGTTCTCCTTCCTTGACTAGATTCAAGCTCCCCAGTCTCAGTGGACCACCTATAGTGTTTGAATAGTCAGCCTGTCTTCAGCCTCACCCTGCCTGTACAATCAAAGTAGTCTTCCTAAAACTCTGATCCAACTAGAATTTCCCTTATAGAAAGTCTTTCACCCATTCCTGACCATCCTCTGGATATAGTCAAAGGTCTTCACCATTATCTACCCTTCCTACTTACGTTGCCTCACTCTGCATTCTTAGCCTCCCTTTTGCATTGTAAGCTTTAGCAGTGCTGAACTTTTCACATATCTCTGAACACAAAGTACTAGGTCAAACCTCTAGAGTGGGTTCCTCTCAGATCTTCACCTTCTTCTCCACCTGGTTAATTCATATTCAACTCATCTGATGTATAGGTAGAGACATAAAACTCTATGCAACCTTCAAAACCCAATTCATAAAATGTTAATGAGAAAAACAGTATTTTGTTATTATTTTTAGTTGCAAACTTTTTATTAATAATAACATTCAAGTTTTTTTCATGTTTATCAGTCACATATATTTCTTATTTGAATAATTTAAATTTTTATCCATTTTTCTATCTTTACAGTATATTCATTACAATGCATAAGATATTGCCCTGTAAAGAAGACCCATTTGTTTGTCATATATGAGAGCAAAACTTTTTGTTCCAACTTATTGTCTTGTAATATCCTATTTTACTGAACAATTTTACTTCACTGTGAAGAATTTGCCTATTGTTAAATTTTACTAAGGTTGAATTCTTGATTGTAACAGTTATTAAGAATTATTTTCTAAATTTTAATAAATTTATATACTGCACTTAACAAGGACAATAATTACCCAATTCTTAAATCACAGCCCCCAGTATAGATTAGGTATTCAATAAACCATTGCCGAGTGGAATAGTGCACAGAAAACCAAACCAGAATCCAAGTGGTAAAGTTACCACCCTTCTATTTTCAAGTTTCATCTTCCTTCTGACTTTAATGGACTGAGAGGTGTCAGATACAAAATACAAAAAAAGTGTCTAAGCAAGTACCATTTTACCTCCAGTTCCTAGTCTCTCTCAGAAGAAGCCTGTTCCATCTTGAAGTGAACTGAGAAAACAATCCAAACCCTAAGTCTTCCCCATTCCAGAAGGACACAGGAAAGAACTATTCCAAACCTTACCTGGGCTTATTAGTCAAATTATATGGATGCTTTACTTTCTCTTTTGATTGCACTTGGTCCAGAACTCTTAAAGTCATTAGCTACTAACCTGTATCCCTGGACCTGCTGTAATAGTTTGGCCTCTTGGGTATTACCATGGTTAACCTTGGGTTAACTTGGCCAGGGTTTTTAGCCCTATTTTCATCCCAAGCACTACCAGGACCTCAGTCCTGCATTAGGTCATGACCAATGTCCAGACCAAGGTGGGAAGGAAGTTCATTACTGGCCTGAGGTTTTCTCACTGAATTATTGCTTGTGTCCCTAAATTATATTTCCCTGATACCTTTCATATAATGTGAGAGATTGGCTTCTTAAGGGGAAATTTAAGACTTAAGATATGCACAAATCATACCAAACAACATAGAGGACATTTTAGATTACCTTTTAAAGATAACTCAAAGACATACTATTTATGCAAGCCCCATTTATGTATTAAACATTTCTCTGAGCTAAAAACTGGGGACAGAGTTGATTTGGAGATACATAAAGCATAGATTACTTATAATAAATAATAGTAGAGAGGTATTAAAGATAAAATTAAAACAGCTAAAATTTTTAAAAGTGTAATAAGCTTAAGAGTCAGCTCAAAAAGACATAATGTAAAAGTCACACTTTTATAAGCAATACCTTTGCCAGTATTCTACATAATATGTCACACTGTTTGATTCTAATCCAAATTCTTCTCTCTCACCCCAGCCTCTGCTGAACTCCAGACTCCCTGAAGAGTTCATTCTGTCCTCCACCGAATGCTGACTTCTTCACTGGAAAGTTTAATAGGCTTCTTAAACTTAACACATCCGTAAAGAAACCCAAATCTGTCTCCTAAAACTTGCTCTGCTAACAATCTCCCTCATTCAGTTAATGGCTACTAACTAACATTTTGGTTGTTGCAAAGCCACAACCTTATACTTTTGACTTCTTCCTCTCTTTCTATTGAACATTCAATCTATCACCAAATCCTATTGCCTCTACATTTAAATTCTATCTCTCCACCTCCACCATTATCCTCCTGGTCTAAGTTATATCATCTCTCCTCTGGATTATTGCAACCTTCCCCTAACTGATCTTGCTTCTGTCTTTGCCTCCTATAGTCTATCCTTATCCCAGTAATCAAGGTGATTGCTTTAAAATAGAAGCCAGGTTATATCACTCCTTTATTCCACACCCTCCAATGGCTTCCCCTATCACTCAAGGTAATGTCCAATGTTTTTGCCACCGTCTACACGACCCCCTACCTACCTCTCTAACCTCTTTTGATCCTATTTTTTGTTTTGTGAGGAACCAAAATGATCTTGATACTTTACTACTTACTAGAATATAGTGTCTTTCAACTAAAACTAACCATGTAACATAAGAGTTGCTTGTCAGAACAAGAAACACATGTCAACTACAAGTAATACTCCTGGCATAGGAGGACAAATAAAGTTGTAGCTTGTGTTATGCAATAGTGTTGAGGAGTACACTTTTATGTACATCTTGCCAAAGAAAACCTTCCTGTGAAGGTTGTTGTGATGATACGATAAACTTAAAAATTAAAAAGAAACCCACTATTGAAATTATTTACATTTACAGCTTTTTGTAAATCCTATCCTATAACAATTTTATCTATAAGCAACTTTATATGTTCTTTTTTATAAGTTCATTTTATTTTACTTTTTTTGTCTCATTTTTTTATTGTTGTTCTATTACAGTTTCAAAATTTTTACCCTGTTGCTCTCCACTACCCGCCCCCACTCCCAGTCAATCCCTGCCCTGTTGTCCATGTCCATGGATCATTTATATAAGTTCCTCGACTAGACCCTTCCTCTTCATTCCTTCCCTCCCCCTCCTCCATACCTCCTCCCCTCCTGTCACTGTCAGTCTGTTCCTTGTTTCCATGCCTCTGGTTCTGTTTTGCTCATTTGTTTGATTTGTTGATTAGGTTCCTGTATTAGGTGAGATCATATGGTATTTGTCTTCCACCACCTGACTTATTTCACTAAGCATAATACTCTACAGTTCTATCTATGCTGTCAGGAAAGGTAGGAGTTCCTCATTTCTTTCTGCTGCATAGTATTTCATCGTGTAAAAGTACCACAGTTTTTTGATCCACTCATCTACTGATGGGCACTTAGGCTGCCTCCAGCACTTGGCTATTGTAAATAGCCCTGCTATGAACATAGGTGTGCATAGATTTTTTTGAATTGGTGTTTCAGGATTCTTCGGGTATAATCCCAGCAAGGCAATCACTAGAGGATCTAAAAGCAGTTCCATTTTTAGTTTTTTGAGGAAATCCCATACTGTGTTCCACAGTGGCTGCAACAGTGCATTCAAAACAGCAGTGCACTAAGGTTCCATTTTCTCCACATCCTCGCCAGCACATGTTGTTTGTTGATTTGTTGTTGATGGCCATTCTGACTGGTGTGAGGTGGTATCTCATTGTGGTTTTTATTTGTATCTCTCTGGTGGCTAGTGATGCTGAGCATTCTTTCATATGCCTTTGGAACCTCTGTATGTCCTCTTTGGAGAAATGTTTGTTCAGGTCCTTTGCCCATTTTTTAATTGAGTTGTCTCTCTTCTTGGTGTTGAGTTGTATAAGTTCTTTATATATTTTGGAGATCAAAACCTTGTCCGAGGTATCATTGGCAAATATGTTTTCCCATACATATTTCCCTTTTCATTTTGCTGATGTTTCTTTAGCTGAACAGAAAATTTTTAGTTTGATGTAGTCGCATTTATTTTTCTTTCCTTTATTTCCCTTGCCTTAGGAGATATATCGGTGAAAATAATCTAAGATTTTACTGCCTATGTTTTCCTCCATGGCTTTTATGATGTCTCAGCTTACATTTATGTCTTTTACCCATCTTGAGTTGATTCTGGTGTATGGAGTAAGTTGGTGGTCCGGTTTCATTTTTTTGCATGTCCCTGTCCAATTCTCCCAACACCATTTGTTGAAGAGGCTATTTTTACTCCATTTTATGCTACTACCCAATTTGTCAAATATTAATTGACCATAGAGACCTGGGTTTATTTCTGGGCTCTCTATTCTGTTCCCTTGATCTATGTGTCTGTTCTTATTCCAGTACCAGACTGTTTTGATTACAGTGGCTTTGTAATATAGTTTGATATCAAGTATTGTAGTTCTTTCTACTTCATTCTTTCTCAAGATTGCTGAGGGTCATTTTGGTTTCATATAAATTTTTGAAATATTTGTTCTAGATCTGTGAAATACATCATCGGTAACATAATAATGACTGTATTGAATCTATGGGCAGTATGGTCATTTTAATGATGTTAATTCTTCTAATGCATGAATATGGTATGTGCTTCCATTTATTTGTATTTTTCTTAATTTCTTCACTGTTCTGTAGTTTTCTGAGTACAGGTGTTTTACCTCCTTGGTTAAGTTTATTCCTAGGTACTTTATTTTTCTTGTTGCTATAGTAAATGGGATTTTTCTATTTCTGATATTTCATGTTTGTGTACAAAAAAATGCCTTCAATTTCTGAATATTGACTTTGTATCCTCCTATTTTGTCAAATTCACTTATTAGGTCAAGTTGTTTTTTGGTGGAGCCCATAGAGTTTTCTATCTACACTATCATGTCATCTGCAAATAATGACAGTTTTACTTCCTCCTTTCCAATTAGGATGCCTTTGATTTCTTTTTCTTGTCTGATCACTATGATTAGAACTTCCAAAACTATGTTGAATAGTAGTGGAGAAAGTGGACACCCTTGTCTTATTCCTGATCTTAGAGGGAAAACTTTTAGTTTTTGCCCATTGAGTATAATGTTGGCTGTAGTTTTCTCATATATGGCCTTTATTATGTTGAAGTATGTGCCCTCTATTTGCACTTTGCTAAGCATTTTTATCATAACTGGGTTCTGTACTTTATCAAATGCTTTTTCAGCATCTATTGATGTGATCATGTGATTTTTGTTTTCATTTTGTTTAGTGGTGTATTATGTTTATTGACTTGCAAATATTATACCATCCTTGCGTCCCTAGGATGAATCCCACTTGATCATGATGTATGATCTTTTTAATGTATTGTTGTATCTGGTTTGCCAATATTTTATTGAGGATTTTAGCATCTATGTTCATCAATGATATTGGCCTGTAGTTTTATTTCTTTGTTGTGTCTTTACCTGGTTTTTGGAATTAATATAATACTGGCCTCACAGAAAGAGTCTGGGAGTCTTCACTCTTCTTGGATCTTTTGGAATAATTTGAGTAAGATACAAATTAGTTCTTCCTTAAATGTTAGGTAAAATTTGCCTGAGAAACCATCTGTTCCAGAGTTTTTTGTGCCAGGACTTGTTTGATTACTACTTCAATTTCACTAGTTGTTATCAGCCTATTCAGGCTTTCTGCTTCTTCTTGATTCGGTTTGGGAAGATTATGTTTTCAGAAATTTGTCCATTTTACCCAGTTTGTCAAATTTCTTGTCATATAATTGTTCGTAGTAATTTCTTATAATCCTTTGTATTTCTGTTGTATCACTTGTGATTTCTCTTTTTTGTTTATAATTTTATTTATTTGGGTCTTCTTTCTTTTTTCTTGATGAGTCTGGTTAAAGACTTGTCGATTTTGTTTATCTTTTCAAAGAAATTGCTCCGGGATATGTTGATCCTTTGAATTGTTTTAGTCTCTATGTAATTTAATTCTGCCCTGATCTTGGTTATTTTCTTCCTTCTACTTGCTCTGAGATTTGTTTGTTGTTGTTTCTCTAGTTTGTGTAGATGTAGGGTTAGGTTGTTTATTTAAAAATTTCTATCATTTTTTTAGTAGACCTATATTGCTATAAACTTCCTTCACAGGACTGCCTTTGCTCTGTCCCACAGGTTTTAGTCTGTTGTGTGTTCATTTCATTTGTTTCCAAAAACTTGTTGATCTCTTCCTTGATCTCATTGTTAACCCATTCATTATTTAATAGCATGTTATTTCATCTCCATGCCCTGGCTGGTTTAGCTCAGTGGATTGAGCGTCGGCCTGCGAGCTAAGTGTCGCTGGTTCGATCTTCCAGTCAGGGTACATCAGAGAAGGAAAACTCTGACTCCAAAAAACCTCCGCTGCCTTGCGGCATACCTCTTCAGGGGAAAGGCTAAGGGAGTAAACCCCGACAGAAAATCCGGAGCCGGAGTCCCTAAGGCGGTTTGACGTTGTAGTCAACACCGGCAACTCCTGCGGCGCACCTGAACCCAAGCTGTATCGACTCCGTCTTTCCCTTGGACCCTTCAGCTGCGAAGAGAGGGGGGGTCTGCTGCATGGGCAATAGCAGACCCTCCATATTACCCTGCCCAGGCTCTGTAGCTTCAGCGTCATCACAAGATGTCGATTCAACACGGGAGGAGACAGATACCATGTCACTCCCAAGTCGGACTGCACAGCCATTCTCGGCGGTGCAGATAGACTCTTAAGAAGCTACACCATCGTCTCTCGAGACGGACGGCTGCCGACGACGACGACGACGACGACGACGATTTCATCTCCATGAAATTGAATGTTTTTGAGTTTTTTCCTTGTGGTTGGTTTCTAGTTTCAAGCTGTTGTGATCTCAGAAGATGGCTGATATGATTTCAATATTCTTGAATTTGTTAAGGCTTGTTTTGTGTTATACTGTGTGGTCTATTTTTGAGAATGTTCCATGTGCATTTGAAAAGAATATATATTTCTCTTCTTTGGGGTGAAAGATTCTGTATATATCAATTATTCCATTTGATCTGGAGTGTTGTTCAATACCACAGTATCCTTGTTGTTTCTTTGCTTGGAAGGTCTATCCATTGTTGACAATGGGGTTTTAAAATCCCCTTCTATGAGCATGTTGCTGTCAATATCTTTCTTGAAGTCCTTATATTTTTGGGTGCTTCTATGTTGGGTGCATATATGTTTACAAGGGTTAATCTTCTTGATGTATTATTCCCTTAAATATTATGAAACGTTCTTCTTTCTCTCTTTTTATGTCCTTTGTTGTGAAATCTATTTTGTGTGATATAAGTATTGCTACCCCAGCTTTTTTTTTCATGTCTGTTTGCTTGAAATATTCTTTTCCATCCCTTCATTTTCAGTCTGTGTAGATGTTTTGTTCTGAGGTGGGTCTCACGTAGACAGCATATATGTGGGTCATGTTTCCTTATCCATTCAGCTACCCTTTAATCCATTTACATTAAACATTAAAGTTATTATTGATAGGTACTTATTCATTGCCATTTTTTCCCTTTGTACCTGTGTTCCTCTCTCTCTCTCTCTCTCTCTCTCTCTCTCTCTCTCTCTCTCTCTCCCTTTCTTCAACTTTTAAAGCAGAACCTTTAGCATCTCTTGCAATGTTGGTTTCATGGAAATGTATTCTTTTAGCTTTCTTTCATCTGGGAAATTCCTTATTTTGCCTTCCATTTTGAATAAGAGCCTTGCTGGGTAGGGTAGTCTTGGCTGCAGGCCTTTGCTTTTCATTGCTGGAATATTTTTTGCCATTCCCTTCTGGCTTGTACCATCTCTGTTTAGAAATAAGCTTATAGCATTTTGGCACACCCTTGTGCATTACTAGCTGTTTCTCTCTTGCTGTCTTTAAGATTCTCTCTTTGTCTTTGAATTTTGCCATTTTAATTATGATGTGTCTTAGAGTGAGTCCTTTGGGATTCATCTTCATTGGGACCTTCTGTGCTCTTGGATTTCTGTGACTTTTTCTCTCATCAAGTTAAGGAAGTTTTCTGTCATTACTTTTTCAAACAAGTTTCCTATACCTTGTTCCTCTTCTTTTCCTTCTGATATCCCTATGATATGGATATTGTTATGTTTTATGTTGTCCTGTAGGTGTCGTAAACCCTCTTCTTTCTTTTTAAGCCTTATTTTGTTTTGTTGCTCTGTCTGGGAATTTTTTCCTACCCTGTCCTCCAGCTTGATGATCCAGTCTTCTGCTTCATCTAACCTGCTTTTTATTTCTTCTACTGTGTTCTTCAATTCATAAATTGTTTTCTTCATTTTCTCTTGGCTCTTATTGATCATTTCTATGTTCTTTTTCGTGCTGGTATATTTCATAGTTAGTTCCCTGTAGCTTCCTTGGCATTTTTTTATGGTTCCAACTGAGCTCATTGAGCTTCTTTATAACAATTATTTTGAACTCAATGTCTGATTGTTTGCCTCTATTTCATTTAGCACTCTTTCTGAGGATTCCTCCTTTCCTTTCAATTGGGGGTTGTTTCTTAGTCTCCCCATTTTGGGTGATTCTTCTTGTTTGTTTCTGCTTCTTAGATTGATTTGCTTTGACTCCCTGTCTTTGTGGTGTGACCTTCTGTGGTAGGAGAACTGAGGGATTCAGTGGTGCAGTCTCCTTGATCTCCTGAACTTGATGCTCTTGGGATGCCTTTTATTTGGACAGTCTGGTTGTAGTTGGGTTTCAGTTGTTGTTGGGTTGCTCTTTGGTGGGTTCTTCCCTCCATCTAGCTGACTGAGAGTCACTCTATGAACCACATCTTATATGCTGTTGTACAGGTGCATTTTCGTCCCTTTCCGGATCTGCTCCTGGTGATGTCAGGTCATGTCCTAGTCTGAGCCTTAGGCAACCTGTTTGAGACTACCAGTGATCCAGTCTGTAGCTGTCTCCTTCAGTTGTTAATCTAGTCAATCTGTAATCACTAGTCAGGTTTAACAATCCCAGGGTGGGACAAAGTAATTCCTGTGGGTGGGGCTACTGCTTCCCCTCAGACTGATCCCAGTTGGAGGAGACTGCTCTGCCTGAGCAAGATGATTCCTGCAGTATTGAGGATGACTCAGTACAGGGATCCTGGTGACTGCCCCCTCAGTTATCTTCCCAAGACCACTGTCCCAAACCCTCCTCAAGCATCTCTAGCCCACTCTGCCTTCCCTCTGCTGGAGCCCAGGGTAAGTGGGTGCCAATAAAATGTTGTGTATTGGCACTTTAAGAAGGTCTCTGTGACTCCAGCCATCTCTCTCAGGCTGGCAAAAAACCTACTGCTTTTCATAGTTGGATACTATCTGGGTTCCTCTCCAGCTCTGATGCTATAGTCTGGGGAGCCCATCTGGGAGGTTAGACTCCACGTTTCTCAGGGGAAACCCTCCACCCACTGAAATATTTCTCCATACCTTCAGCTGTTATCCTTGGGAGCTCAGCCAGCCCTCTCATGTCTCCTCTGCACTCCATACCAGACACGTTTTGTTGAAGTGGTTTCTTCTCTCTGTCCGTGGTTATAAGTCTTCTCTCCAGCTAATGTCCAGTTGGTTATTCTGGATGATTTCTCCACAATTAAGTTGTAATTCCAGATTGGACCTTGGAGGAGGTTAGTGTAGCTTCCCTTTACTCCTCTGCCATCTTGGCTCTCCTACTCTCTCTCTCTCTCTCTCAGAAGGAAGGAACGGAGGAAGGAAAGAAATTGTAAAAACGTGTTTCCTTTTATGCCTTAAATTCCAATAAAATTAAAGGCTAATCCATTGCCCAGATAAGTAAGCACTCATCCCAAATTCCTCGTAACATCCTTTCATTTTAAACTCTGTAAGATAACCTAGGTTCTGTTTTCCATGCTAATTATACTGTTTTGCACCATAACATGCTTTATACACTGCCATTTATCTTTTTGAAAACAAGCAAGAAAATACATCTCCAAAACATTTTTAATTTAATAATGCATCGTATATTTTTAAGTGTTTTACAAAAAAATATATTTCTGAATTCCAGAATCAATTCAAGATTTCCTCTTTTCTATTCATGTTATTAAGATCTAAACTTTGCCTTCATATTTGGTTTATTGAGTTGCTGGGTTTTTAAAAAATCTATTTATTTACTTTTTGAAATATAATTTATGTATAACATTGTGGAACTTAGGGTGTGCAACCTGTTGATTTGATACTTTATATATTGCAGTATGATTACCAATGTAGCTTTAGCTAATATCGTCACATAATTATAATTTCTTTTTTGTGGTGAGAACATTTACAATCTAGTCTCTTAGCAATTTGAAATATATAATACAAGTGTTGTTATCTATAATCACTATGCTGTGCATTAGATCTTCAGAATTTCTTCATCTTCTAGTTGCAAGTTAACATCTGCTCAATTTCCCCACCTCCAGGCCCCTGCTAACTACCATTATACTCTTTCTAGGACTTTGGCTTTTTTCGATTCCACATATGAGTGACACCACACAGTATTTGTCTTTTTCTGACTGGCTAATCTCACTAAGAATAGTGCCCTCAAGTTTCATCTGTATTGTTACTAATGGCAGGATTTTCTTCTTTCTCATGACTAAATAATTTTCCATTGTACATCTATATACCACATTTTCACTATTCGTTCATTCATTGACAGATATACTTTGGCCATTGTATATAATGCAATAAACATGGGAATGTAGATATCTTTTCTATACCCTGATTCTGATACCCTATCTTTATTTCCTTTGGATATATACTCAGAAGTAGGATTGCTGGATCATTTGGTAGTTCTATTTTTATTTGTTCAGGGACCTCCATTATGTTTTCCATAGTAGCCGTACCAATTTTCACTCTCACTGACAGTGTACAAGGGCTTCCTTTTCTCCACATCATTTCCAACTCTTATCTCTTGTCTTTTTGATCACAGTCATTCTAATATGTGTGAGGTGATGTTTCACTGTGATTTTGATTTACATTTCCCTGATGATTAGTGAACTTTTTAAGTACATTTTTAAGTACCTGTTGGCCATATAGATCTCTTCTTTGTGAAATTGTCTATTAAAGTCATCTGTTCATTTTTCATATGAATTTTTTGGTATTTTTAGTTATTGAGTTGTATGAGTTTTTGTTTTGTTTTTTTTTTTTTTATGTATTTTGGATATTAACCCCTTATCCAATATGTAGTTTACAAATATTTTCTCCCATTCCATAGGTTGCTTTTTCATTTTGTTGTTTCTTTTGCTGTGCAGCTTTGTAGTTTGATGTAGTCCCCCTTGTTGATTTTTGCTTTTGTTGCTTGTGTTTTTAATGTCATATCCAAAATATTATTGCCAAGACCAATTTTTTCTTCCCTCTGTTTTCTCCTATGAGTTTTATGGTGTCAGGTAATATGTTTAAGTCTTTAATCCATTTTGGGTTAGTTTTTGTGAATGTTATAAGATTGAATTCCATTTATTTTCTTTTACTTTTCTCTTGCTTCCTTTCTTCATTCTTTCATCCTTTTCTCCCTCCCTCGGTCCCTCTCTCCCATTCTTGTTCTTATTCTTGTTGTTTATTTTCTTTTGTTTATAGATTTTTGTTTTAAATCAAACCTCTGTGTGTTTGTGTGTGTGTGTGTGTGTGTGTGAGAGAGAGAGAGAGAGAGAGAGACAGAGAGAGAGAGAGAGAGAGATGCTCTTTTACACACAAAAAAGTTTTAAGTTTTTCTTAACTTTTAATGAAAGCCAAATGTTAGAAATGGTAATTAAAATGTTTACACTGAAGATTGAAATAGATTGCTAGATCTTCAGTGTAGCCAAGCCTGGCAGCTCTTGATAAATTAGAATGAGCCACCCAGGCTGGTCTTTTTTTACTAAAATGTCAGTGTCCAGAAGGCAGACCCACTTTACACACCACCCTTGTTTCTGATTGGATAATCTGAGCAACCCAAAAGCCTCCAACATAGCAAAATGCTCACCATATCAAAAGAGCCTGAAGTTGTTACCAATGGAAGAGGGTTGTTTTAAATATGAAGGTCAGGATTTTGATGTAAAGTTTGATCTTTGGGCTTCTATCAAACTGTGCTTCATTAGGGGAAGCATCACTGTTATTCATGTAACTATCACTATTCTTTGATCAGTTCAGATACCACCAACATATTTATAAAAATAAAAATGAAGGGGAAGAGAAGGAGCTTTTCTAGCTCATTTTCCCTAAATGACCTATGTAAAGAGCTCTCCCAGACACCCAAAAGCACTGTTTTACACTGTCCAGAGTGAATAAACCTTCAGCAGTCTGGTAACATATCATTTTGAAAAGTTTCCTTGTACTTTCATGCCACAGATGTCTGGCAAAATATTTCTGGAGCCTTCACACAATCCACTCCGTGAAGCAATGCCTTCTAAATGAAATAAAGGAATTGCCAGTGAGCAAAACTTGCTGATTGCCTTCCATATTTAAATCAAACCTTCTGATCAAGGACTAAATAATTCCATTTTTCCCCAGAATTTGCAATGTATTTGGAAATTATCCTGTAGAGTAGTGGTTCTCAGCACTGGCTACACATGAAGATTATCTGGGGAATTTTTAAAATACTGATTGATGTCTTCAGTCCACACATTGAGACCTGGGAAGGGACAGGGCATCAGCACGTACTGAAAGCATCCACACACACTCTCCCAGTAATTCTAATGGAAAACTGGGTTAAGAACCACTGGCTGTTGAGGGATAATTGCTTTTTAGAATGTTGTTTTAATGATTATTTAAATGGATTTTCTTTATTGTAGCCCACTAACTTAAGCATCTCACTGGGCCAAATAACTTTTACTTTGTATGGTAGCGTCAGAATCTTGGAACCCTTTTTTTAAATGATCTTTAGGTATACCTATCATTACTGTGTCTGTCGAGTGTTATGAGTTTCTCTAATAGTAGCCATGTTCTTCAAAAGAAAGATATTTAACTTTATTGCTTTGGAAATATTCAGGAAGCCCAAGTGTTAACATGCGAATAGTTCTCAGGGCCACATTTTGCACCGTAAAAACCTACCATTACATGCATAAAAAATAAAAATAGCCAAAAACCTATTCCCAGATATTAGAGGAAATATTTGCTGGAATATTTATATGAAGAAATACTTCTTTTATATATTTTCAGTTATTTAGTAGCATAATTCACACAGGAAAGACAGGATAATTACTTGATTTTTCCTTTTATTTACCAGTGTTCAAAATAATGAATTGATTCTTTATCATCATTTAAAGTTGGCCAATTAGTTTTACTTGTATTATTTTGAACCCATGAATTTAAACATATTTAATGTTCTGGCTGCCTTTAGCAGATTGTTCCCATGTACGCTGAGCTACCCCTCCAGGGCTTTAAGGCAGTGGTTGATACCTAGTATTTGTTTCTTATGCCTTTATTTGTTAGTGCCATTGGAAAACTGGAGTATGATATGTTTGTTAATCCTTCATAACAGCACCTTGATAAAACCTTATCTTATGAACCTGGCCTTACATTTGTGCTAAATAGAATGACAACTCTTCTAAAATACTAGAAAATATGCAGTATCACAGATTTATTCTAAGTTGGTCACTTCAACCAAAATACACATAGGTTGCAACTTTACTAAAAACAAATGTTAATTATTAATTAATTAAGTTATCTTAGAGCCTGGGAGTTGTCCAACCAGCAGAGGGAGTGCAAGTTAACTGACAAATGAAGCTCCCAAACTGATTTCCTATTGGTGAAATCACTGATAATGTTTTGGAGAGAAGGAAGATACCAGGAACAAGACAGGGCATATCTGTGCTACTTTGTTGTCTGTTGGGTGCAAATGAACTACACTGATTCTTAACAAAGAAAAACTACAAAGTATGGGGAAAATATGCCCCTGAGTTTCATCAGAACCTTCTTTGCTCAGAATTCAACACGTTATTTGTCCACAGCCTGACTGATAATTGCCTTGGAGGATTAGACAGGAGAAAAATATGATTACCTCACTTTTGTAAATTTAACAAATAGAGACATTCAGAAGTGATATGGATTTCTCAAAGTCACATCAATTCACAGGTAGAGGCAAAACAATATAAATCATTCAAGTTTCATACTAGCCTTTCACATTGGACCTTAGTCAAGGACAACTTTTTTAAAGCTTACAAAAATATTTTGCAGTTTTTCTACTCGTCTTTGCTAATAATGATGCAGCCAAGGCAAGAAGGAAAGCTCGAGAATACAGAGCACCCGAGCGCTCCCTGATTTCTTTGCAAAGTTTCCTCTGGGGATGGTGCTTTAATTTCCAATCAGTCTGAGTCAATAACGTATGGTTGTCAGTGCCATTGTTGACTCTCACAATTTCTTGTCTCAATCCCATAGTTTCTAGAGCCTGGGGCTTGGGGTCACTGGCAGGGGTTTTGGTTCGGGGCTTTCTGTGTTTACACAATAGGACAAGTCAATATCTCGCCTGTATCAGTGAATTCTGGACTAAACTGATCTATCAAGCATTGCAGACAAATGAAGACCTTAAAGAAGGCTCTGTGGAAGTCTCCACTGCTTTTACATTTCATTGAACCCACAGATTCTCATTTGCTCCCTACAGAGAGCTGAGTACAGCTGAATAAGAAAAAAAGAAAAGTCACATGAGAAGAGTGGAATGCTCTTACAATATTTTTAGGCTGCAATGTATACTGAATTCCATTCACACGGTCCTGCAGGAGGTTTGGCCCATCTTCACAGAGCATGCCACAACTCCTGCTTATTGCAACAGATATGTACATTTCTCAAGGACTGAAAATAATTAAAGAAAAAACAAACTGGGAGGCTCACGTAGGATTGTTGAGGCAGGCTTTCCCTTTGTTGTTGTCGTTGTTGTTGATACCTGTCTTATGAAAAGTGTTGGAAAGTTCAAGTCTTTCTCTTAATTTGGTGGACTCAAAATTGTGTGCCCGAGTCAAACCAGTTTTGGAGATCACAGGGATACCTCTAACTTTTCAAGAGAATCCTAGCGATACCTATAACTTTTCAAGAGACTAATAAAAAGATCAAGAAACATTTTTGAAAAATCTACCATCATGTTTCAAAGAAATAAAATTAATATAGAAATGAACTGAAAAAAAATGAAACATTTCCCTAGAGACATGGGTTAAATACACGAGGACTTCCTGGTGGAAGCCATAAATGAATGAGTTGGGTTCTTACTTTCATTAAACTTAAATGTTGCAGGTTTCTACTTGCATGTTCATTTGCCTTTATTTTGTGAATCAGATCTGTCTATCCCACACCAGCATACAGCATTGCCTCCTAAAACCTGTTTGTTCCCAGCCCAGGAGCCTTCAACCCAGAAGCAAGGCTTTAATCAGGTCCAATGTTTTGAAACACCCAAGTCTGTGCTAAACTCATTTAGTTGAGTGGAGACCAAGCTAATGAAGCAAGGTCATTGATTCAGTCACATTTAAGGTGATCCTGCTAATCTTGTCCTCCTCTGTGTCAGCTGAACACATTATCATAGAACACATCTTCACTGGCATTGTAAATCCATTAGTCTCTAAGAGGATATGGATGGAGAGAGCTGCTCTAAAACTTGGCTCAGCCATTTTATAGCTCTGTGAACTTAGGCAGATTACCTGAGATAATAATATCAACTACCTCAGGGGGTGGTTGGAAGGATTTATGAGATAATCCATGTAATGTGTTTCACATAACAGTAGATATATAGAAAATACTTAATATGTGTTATTTTGAATTTCCATTTATTGTTGTTGGTATTGGTGGTGGCGTTATTGTTATTACTACTGAACAACATTTCAATGTGTTTGAGTTCCATGGTCCTAATTCACAAAATTATTGTTATAGCTTAACTTCCTTTAGCATTGGTAAATATTGGCTTTAAAAATCAAATCCACAAGGTACATATAATCCAGAGAAGCCAACACATCTTCCTGGAAGTACAAGGGAGGCAGTGAGCTTCCATTCTCAGAGCCACTTCCCACATCACACACTAAAACCAGCCAACACAGCTGACATATGACCAGCAAGTAACTCATTGGTGCTCACTGTGACTTTTCAGTTTGCTGAGTATGGCTTCTTTTCAAGTGATGAAGCCTAAACAGATGTTTAGTAATAAGGAGTGTGCATATAATTCAAGACATGGAAGCAATGGTCTCCTCTTTTAACAAATCCGGAATGCAGCCATTTATCTATTTTTTTCCTTTTGGGTAGAAAAAAAGAGTTGAATTAGAAGAGTCCTCTGTTTTGTTTTAATTTTTGCTTTCTTTTTAAAATAAAACATGGTATTGGTTTAACACTGCAGAAGTCAAAGGGGTGGATAATTTCCTGATGATTTAGAGAAGTATCATCTACTTCATATCATCCGCATGCTGATTTCAAGTGCGTTATCTACACAGTCAATGCAGTCAATAATTGTTCATGCCTCTTTAACTTGGATGTGTAACCTAGCAGAGAAGTATATCTTAATATGGATGGAAAAAGAGAATATTCCACATAGTTCTTTACATTTTAGCAGAAGCAGTGGTTAAGGTGCAGCAGTCATTAATTTTATTAAAAAACAACAATTCCTAGCCCTAGCCAGTGTGGTTCAGTTGGTTGGAGCATCATCCCACATATCCCCTACACCAAAAGGTTGTGGGTTTGATCCCTGATTGGGGCTTGTGTGGAAGGCAACCAATCAATCTCTCTCTCTCCCCCCCCCCCCCCTTCCTTTTCTCTAAAAACAATGAAAAAATGTCCTTGGGTGAGGGTAAAAGAAGAAAAACACCGATTTCTAGACAACTCCTCTAAGAGATTCTGATTCAGTGGAATGAGGTAGGGCCTAGGAATCTGTTTTTAACACTTGTTCTGGTGATTCTTATGATATATCACATCAGAGACATTAGTCATTTGTTGTTTTTGCTTGCTCAGCATTTCTTTCTTCTTCTGATAAGAGCACCCCAGTTTTCCTTTGAGAGAACACTCTTCCCCAATTCTTAGACTGTGGGTAATATTCTGGACATGTTGAGTGCCCATCTGAGATTCGTGGCTATGGAACTTAAAAGAGAGCCAGGAAAAACAGTTGTGTATTTTTGTCCAGCCATTTCAGCTGTTCAGATGCAAGTACAGGGTAAACAGACAGAGGGGTTTAACCCAATCATGAATTTGGAGGTAAGTCCATCCAAGAGAGTCAATAGAGAATTAATGGAATGAAAAGAGACAAAAATATTTAAGATGGTAATGTTAAAAATAAGCTTTTTTCCCCCCTCTCTGATATAAAGATAAATTTTCTTAAGAATTAGGCTAGATATTCTTTACCCTTATTTGCAGTACAGTGTGTAAAATTTTGAACCCACTACAATATCAATATCAAATAATACCACTACAAGTGGTAGTGTATTATTTTTAAATAATTATTGATGCAATCTATATATATATTACACTGCAAACTTTCATATAAACTGGAGATCCAGGTAGGCAAGGGTCATGTGAATGCATATCTGTTTAAGAAACTCTTTCAGAGCAGAATTTATAGTAACTCTGTATCTCCTCACCCATTTAATTTTTAATTTCTAACACTATTTTCTCTTCAGGGCTTAATATGTTTGATGTCAGACTGGTATCAATATGCCTAAGAGGAAGTGAGATTTTACAGATAAGATTTTGGCTTGGAAATTAAACTATGTTTGGACAGTCGTCCTTCCTGTCCTAACTTTGAGTTAAAATTCTGAAAATGAAAATGATTTCTAGACCCCATGAGTGCCCCAATCCTAAATCCTTCCTGAATTGTGAAGTGGAAAATTAAACCATTTTTGTTGGAAAACTCCCTGTTCAGTGGATCCAGATCAGCACTCAGATGATGTCAGCAAATGTTACATTTTTTTCCAATTATGAAATGAATTATGGGGCGCTAGCTAACCACAGTCAGTCATTAAATAAAGCTATTTTGGCTGACACATTGTTGTCCTGCCAGAAAACACAGGTGTTTTGTTTTTAAAGAATTTTTAAAACATTGCTTTGAAAAAGATTGCATTAACAATCCTTGGGCACAAGCAATATAGGAGCATAAATAAGAAACTGCTATTTGTGGAGAATTTGTGTGGCAAGGGTAGAGATTGTATTTTCACACATGAAATAAAGAGTTGCTTTATGCCCAAGGAATTAAAACATTTGGGCTATGATGTATGATGACAGCGATATATTACCATGCATATTTAAACATCTATACAGAGTCTTAAGAGTTGAATAAAAAGCACACCTTACAAATATGAATTATTATTATGAAGAACAAACTTTTTTGGACTGGGGTTTTCAAAGAATGTTAGTTCTTCTTTCTATGATGATTCCCAAAGGTTTCAAATGCGTAGTCTCAAAATGATGGCATGTCCATCTGTCAGTATCAAACATGTGCTTGTTAATAGTAGAACTTCAGTGGTACTTTCACTTGGAGGTAGTTCCTTGAAAGACAAACAAGCATAAAATTTTCTTCCCTTGGCCCAATAGTCATAATGACAATTTTTAGTCATTTTGCATTTTTAGTAATATCTTTATGCTTATACTCATCCTTTTTTCTCCATTTTAATCTTCTGCTTCAGTTTACATGTATCTAAGTCGTCCCTAAACAAAGCATCTGCTTTCAGTTGATTCATCTAAGGAATTTGATTATCTCATCCAGACTATGACATCTTGAATCGTGCATTAATGGCATGCTTATGGAATGAAGCAGTTTTCTGTTTCAAAATGACTTTTCCCCCTCTATGTATGAAAGAGAGTATAACTGTCACATATATATAATCCTCAGAACTCAAAAACTAATGTCACAATTAACTTCTCATCTGGGTTAAAACTATGTTTAAAAAGAAAAGTAATTTATTGACAAACGCACCTTAATAAACTCTTGCTGGAAATAAGTTTTAGGGTTTAATTGTTGAAAATGGCACTTTGAATTTATTCTATAATTAATTCTTAAGACCTAAATTGTACAAATTTGATTTCAGAGTTGCTAAATTCATTAATTTCAGACTTTAGAAAGAGCTCCTCCTAAAATTAATTATGGCCATCTCATTTTTGAATGCTGATTTCTACCAAGATCATTCTTCAGATTCTCAAGAGTGTCTTAAAAACATATTTTAATCAACAACACATTCAGAATTTAACTAATTAGTCACAAATGTGTGAAATTCACCTAAGATACAAAGACATTTTTATTTTTTAAATATATTTTATTGATTATGCTGTTAGAGTTCTCCTAATTTTTTCCCCCTTGCCCTCCTCTGCTGGGTACCCCTTCCCTCCAGCAATCCACACCCCCTTAGTTCATGTCCCTTGGTCATGCGTGTAAGTTCTTTGGCCTCACCCTTTCCTATATTATTCTTAACATTTCCCTGTCTATTTTGTGCCTACCAATTATACTTCTTGATCCCTGCACCATTTTCCCCTTTCTACCCCTCCACCCTCCCAGCTGATAACCCTCTAAATTATCCTCATACCTATGATTCTGTTCCTGTTCTAGTTGTTTGCTTAGTTTGTTTTTGTTTTTGCTTTTTAGATTCAGTTGTTGATAGCTGTGAGTTTGTTGTCATTTTAATGTTCATAGTTTTGGTCTTCTACTTTTTCTTAAATAAGCCTCTTTAACACTTCCTATAATAAGGGCTTGGTGATGATGAACTTCTTTAGCTTTACCTTGTCTGGGAAGCACTTTATCTGCCCTTCTATTCTAAGTGATACCTTTGCTGGAGAGAGTAATCTTGGTTGCAGGTCCTTGCTTTTTATCACTTTAAATGCTTCTTGCTAGCCCCTTCTTGCCTGCAAAGTTTCTTTTGAGAAATTAGCTGATAGCTTTATGGGAACTCCTTTGTAGGTAATTCTCTTCTTTTTTCTTGCTGCTTTTAAGATTCTCCCTTTACCTTCAGCCTTTGGCATTTTAATTATGATGTGTCTTGGTGTAGTCCTCTTTGGGTCCAACTTGTTTGGGACTCTCTGTGCTTCCTGGACTTGTATGTCTATTTCCTTCACCCAATTAGGGAAGTTTTCTTTCATTATTTTTTCAAATAAGTTTTCAATACCTTGCTCCTCTTCTTCTCCTTCTGGCACCCCTATGATTTGGTTGCCGATACATTTAAAGTTGTCCCATAGATTTCTAAGCCTCCCCTCATTTTTTAAATTTTTGTTTCCTTGTTCTGTTCCATGTGAATGTTTATTTCTTCCTTTTGTTCCAAATAATTGATTTGAATCCCAGCTTCCTTCCCTTCACTGTTGGTTCCTTGTATATTTTTATTTATTTCAGTTGTATAACCTTCAGTGTTTTGAACTCTGAGCACCATGATCGCCATTGTTTTGAACTCTGTATCTGATAGGTTGGCTATCTCCATTTCATTTAGTTCTTTTTTCTGGGGTTTTGTTTTGTTCTTTCATTTGGGTCATATTTCTTGCCTCCTCAGTTTGTTTCTGTGTATTAGGTAGAGCTGTTTTGACTCTATGTCTTTGTAATACGGCCTAATGTAGTAGGGGTCCTGTAGGGTTCAGTGGCACAGCCTCCCCTATCACCCAAGCTGGGTACTCTAGGTGTGCCATTCATGTGGGCTGAGTGCACCTTCCTGTTGTAGTTAAGCCTTGGTTGCTGTTGGCAGGTCAATGGGAGGTATTTCCCCAGGCCAGTCACCTGCAAGGACTGGCTGTGACCACTGATCACCAGCTTCCGCCCTCCATGGATAATGAACTATGCAAGGGCAGGGTGATGGTGCTCTGTTGTGGTCTGTAGCTGTCAACTGGGTGTGTTGGCCCTGAGATTTCCCAGGTGGTGCAGGCCAAGTTCAGCTCCCGCCTGTGTTTTGCCCAGGGCACCCTGCCGGAGCTATAAAGCTATCTGAGATGGATGCTATTTGTTCTGGGCTTGGTGACTACCAACCAAAGCTAAGCTGTGAATCTAAGTTTGCTGCTGCTAGTGCCAGGCCTGAGGCTCACTGAGGCCAGCTGTTGCTTGTTTGATAGGCTTTAGGAAATTGTGAAACATGAACCAAGATTAACCATTCATATGGAGAAGCAGCTTTGGTGGGCCCATAAGTTTTGTGGGGCAGAGTCTCTGAGGATCTCCAAGGTGAGTCAAACAGTGTTAGCCAGGTTGATGGAGTGTTGAGTATGGCACTAGCTTGCCAGCTCCATTTCAGTGCATGTGATTTCTTTAATTCTGTAGTTGTCAGACTTCTATTCAACTCAGTTTCTGGTGGTTCTGGCTGATGGTTAGTCTATGTTTTCGTTGTAATTTTGATGTGGCTGTGCAAAGAGGTGAGCCATGTCTGTCTACACCATCATCTTGCTGAATTCCCAAAGACATTTTTTAAGTACTGAAAGGACTTAAATTATTTATGAAACAGTTACTGCCCATAAAAAATTGAATACCTTTGTACTAATCTGGTAGAGAACCTCTGACTAAGCTATATGTTAGGGACAGTTTGTAAAAGGAGAGGATTCTGATCAATGAGCAGATCTTATACTATGGTGACATGATTTAGGAAAATATAAACATGATTTAAGATATTTATGAACATATAACTCTTCTACATCATTTCATTCTTTCAGGTTTAACTGTGGCAAATTCTATTATCAAGCATAATTGGGGAATATGTTCTTCTTAATCAAAGTTTCAGGTTAAGTAAATGATTAGTACAATAAAAAAGTTGTATAGAAATATAGATACCTAAGAGAAATATAATATTATATATACACATGTAAACCAACTTTCTGAGAATTTCACAACAGAGGTGAGCCAGTAGAACTTACTTAACACAAATGCATTAAACACCATCATTATAGCATTCTAGAATTTAATCTGTGTGTTGCAAGAATTTTTAAAACATGCAATACCAGACTATTTAATCAGGGACACTGACATCTTCTCCCTTAGATTTTCAAATTAAAAAATAACAACAGTCAACACAACAATAACCCTCCAGTATGAATGTTCTGTCTTGAACCATAAATATATCGATCATATAATAGGTTGCATCTTATTGATCATATCACATAATAAGTTTGCATGTGATTGATTAACTCTTTGTACCAGAAATCCTTATATACAAGTAGAGACACATGATTTTTTTAAGTGTCACTTTGGAGAAAAAAGGATAGGTAATTACTTTTTTATTTTTTTGTAACTCAATCAAAATTATGTCTATTTTTGTCAGATCAGCAAAAATTATAATTTTTTTGGTATGCCATAGAATTTTAGTAATTAATTTGTGTGCTATGAGATGAAATGGTTGAAAATCACTGATCTACATGTATGGCAATGTTTCTAAGAAAGAAAGAAAATTTCTGCTGGTGATACCTAACACTTTGTTCCTAAGTAGAGGATTCTCCTTATTCCCTGTTCTGTTTACCACTCCTGTTCCTAGCCAGGCTGTAGGGACTGGTTTCCCACAGTTTTTACCCAGGATGGTAAACTCTATGGCATGATGATCCAGTTGAGGAAGTTTAGAGGTTAAGGGTAAATCCAGAAGGCTAAGGAGTTATGATGGAGTGACCAGAGGTCCAACTCAAAATTTCAGGGAAAACTGAGGGAAGTGGGGCAGGTGGTGGGGTAGGCAGAGCACTTAGATAAGTATCTGAAAATAAATTTTCAAACTGAGAAATTAAAGTATGAGATTGTTCATATAGCAATGGGTCCCAAGGACATTTGAAGAAACACACTTTCAAGCATTTACTTGTAACTCTTTAAAATAATTAACAAAGGAATAAATTAAAAGCTAAAAAATTTTAAACTACTAATGATTTTCAGAAATGGAAGCTACATATCTATTTTATTTTTAATAGTAAAGTATTCATTGACCACTGTTCACCAGTATTTACAATAAAGTAAACAATATATAACGTTCTGAGTACTGCAAAGTTATTATCTTTCCAGGATCCCGCTAAACCAGTAACCCGAATATTGGAAAGATTGAGGCTATATGTAAGGAGTGTGTTGGGGGTAAAGAAAAATCATGCAAATTTATAGTTTATGTGACAAAAGTTTGTCCACCCATTTATTCCTGCAGGTCTTCTTAAGTTGCCAACATCTTTAACCATCTGATTAGGTTTCCACGAGCAAAGTCCTAGACATTGACTGTTCGGTCAATATAGCACAGGGATTTCAACTTGTAAAAGAAAGTTTCACTAGAAAGAACCTTTAATTGTCCATTTAACTAAGTCTTGCTTATCTAATTAAAACACACCAGGATTTGTCTAGTTTTCTCATCTGGGAGGGAAGAGGAGGGAGGTTGTTGGTAGTGATAAAATTTTCCCATCAGGGGTTTTGCAAATAAATTTGTATTTATATGACTGTAGATATAGATATGGATTGTGACATGGCTGCTTTTAAATTGTTTGATTTGATTTGTTTACATTATACTTAAATTGCCTAATTACAGAATTATCTATTTGATTTGAAGAATGAAGACCTCAGAAAATTTTTCAATTTAACGTGAACTGACATTTCTTAGGTTGTTCAGAATGATGATATCTAAGAAACATTGGATTGTCAATGATTGTGAAATGATAGGAGGGGAATGAAGGAAGAGAAGGGTGGGAAAACATTTACAAATGTATATTATGTATACATGCACAAAGCAACAAATAAACAAACAAAAAAACAAAAACCCAAAATGGTCCTTAGGCATATGTGAGATAAACACAAATTCTGATTAAAGAATGTCTATAAAGATATTCTCCCACACTTAGAAAAGTCATTCTCTATACAGAGGAAATAATATATCTTGGTATCAATTTTTTTTTCTGATAAAGGAAGCAACTAAGCTTTATTTATTTGTTCAATGTAACCAGTGCTAGAGATGAAGAAAACCCAACTCCACCAATACTACTTTAAAAGGAACATATCACACTTGAATTTTATAAAAAATGTAGTTATTTCTTCACACTAATAAATCAAAGAAATAAGACCCAAATTATATATACATGTAATCTGATCTATATCTATCAATCATCTATCCATCTATAGCAGCACAAACAATTACTGAGTTTAATTTTCTGGACAAGAATTCCAGATTGGTCTCTCTTCACAAGAAAGCTATTACAATGTGAGAACACTTTATATTAGCCTCTTTTGCCAGCATGAACTCTGTCTCGTTTGAATCTTTCCATTTTGGTGGAAACATTCATCCTCCACTGCTGTCTGTGGCACCTATTATTCATTCATCAGATTCACTGTTAGATAAAGACTTTCTTTTTGTACCATCTTTTTCTTAATCAGCTCCTTGAGAATTGAGAAATGTTTTTAGTAAACTCTGGACAATCTAAACTTTTTTCAGCTTCCCAATACTTGTCAGCATCTGTATTACTTTCCCACTTCAGGAGAGACTCCACCTTACCATTTACAACATGTTGGGCCTGTGCTTTTTCCACTATAAATCCTTCAGGCTCTGCCTCTCCAACATTTTACTCCTTCCATTCTGTTTCTTTCCCATTTTTTTGCAACATACTTTTATTGGAGGCCATTTTTTATTGCAAAATTTGAAGAGCTATTACAATAATCTCCTTTTATCCATGGGGTGTATATTCCAACGCCCTCAGTGGGTGCTTGAATCCATGAATAGAACCAAGCCCTATATATGCAGAGATGGGAAAAATTTACAGTTGTTCATATGGAAAATAATACAGTAATTAATAAATAATAATACAAGAAAAAACTGTGTTTCTCACACTCACAACTGCAACCCTAGTTTTGCCCATCCCTGTACTATGTTTTTTTCTATCCATAAACACCTATTATAGAGTTTAATCCACAAATTCACAGTAAGAAATTAACTACAATAACTACTAATAAAATAGAACTATTATAACAATATACTGTGATAAAAGTTATGTGAATGGTCTCTCTCTCTCTGTCTCAAAATATCCTATTGAACTGTATTCACCTTTTCACTTGAAGAGGCACTTTATGATTTCTCTTTGGCAAATCCAAATCACCAACATTACTCCTCTTGCCCTTAGGGACAATTATTAAGTAGTTACTTGAACACAATCACTGTGATACCACAGCAGTCAATCTGATAACCCAGATGGCCATGAAGTGCCTAATGGGCTGAGAGTGTGTACAGCACTGATACACTGGACAATAGGATGAGTCACATCCCAGTGGGGACTGAGTAGGATGGCAGGAGATTTCATCATGCTACTCAGAATGATACACAATTTAAAACTTATGAATGTTTATTTCTGGAATTTTCCATTTAATATTTTCAGACCATGATTGACCTTGGGTTACTGAAACTGTGGGCAAGCTGGGGTCTACTGTATTTCCTACCTCCAGGCTGCTCCCTAGGTGAGCAGCATCTCTGGCCCTACTCACCTGAAGCTCAAGCTCCATTTCATTTTTAATTTTCATCTTACTGGACAGGAATAGATCAGGCTGTAATGTACAATTCCAACATCCTGGCAAAGCAGAGTATGAGGTCTACCTTGGGTCTCACCAATATTTCTCCCTCAGGCTCCAACTTCACCCCTACACCCTGCCAAATCACACCTCATTGCAGACAGCATCTAGTCATCGCCTTTCTCCACACAGGCAGAAAAGCAGAATGGACGTTTCCATAGGACAAAGACCCATCGTATTTCTGAAGACCGTAATAAAGGCACATCTTTGTGCATGAGCATTCTCCCAACTCCTTGACACATTGACTCCCAGTTTTACAAGTCTTCCTCCTTTGCCCTCACCCGAAGGGCTTAGACCTACCCTGGTTTTCTTTTTGACTCAGAGAGGAAAGAAATCAAAGGTGCATAAAGCTCACCTTTGATTGGACAAAAGACTGAGGAATTATCTGCTTTCACAGGAACACCCACATACAACTGCCCCTCTGTTCTCATTAGGACATCTCTGGTGAACAATTCCTGGCAGAGCTGTCCTGAGAGTGGCCCATTCTCCTTGTCTTTGACCTTGTTTGATCAGGGGATTGCTCTTGGTGAAGTAACAAAGGTCAGCAAATTCCTGAGGCTACCTAAAACTTACTTTTAAGTAGGCATTTCCAGGGGCTGCAGGCTGGCACTGGTTTAACAGCCCTCGTTCCCAGCACGTCCACTGTTCCTCAACATCCCCAGCAGGTGGGAGGATGTCACTGTGCACGAAGTTAGATTGATATATTTTCTAAAGATATTTGCACCATTGGGTTCCCTGTGTAAGAAAGAATCTTTTAAAAGGGTATTATTTATTGGGTTTTTGTATGCTTGTGACAATAATGAAAGCTCAACTTTAGGAAAGCCTCAAAAGCATAAGAAGGAAAATAAAAATCACACATCATTCTACCTCAGAGAGAATAATGTAAACATATTGAAGTATTTCCTTTCAGTTATGAGATACAAGAGAGGGAATTACCACAATTGTGTTTACAATAAATTACATGTACATTTTTGTACCCTACTTTTTTTTATTTAACACTACATTATTCATTTAACATTTGAAAAATATTAATGAACCACTATAAAACAGAATTGCATTTGTCTCTGAATATTATGAGCATTTTTCAATGATATTAAATGCTCTTAAAAGACATGATTTTTTTAAAAACAATGTTCGAAAACTTACTGTTAAATAATAGATTATATTATTCTTCATTTTTCAAATTTATTCATTATTTCTTTTTGTAACAGCTTTATTAAATTATAATAAATGGCACACATTTAAAGTGTACAATTTGCTAAGTTGTGACCTATGAATGTACCTGTAAAACCACTGCCACAACGAACAATGAAGATAATGAACATGTGCATCACCTGAAACAGTTTTTTCGTGCTGTTTTGTAATCCCTCCCTCTGCCCTTCCCCATCACCTTTCCCATCTCTAGGCAACTCTAATCTGTTTTCTGTCACTATAGATTACTTCAGATTTTCTAAACTATTTTATAGATGGGATAATATACTATTTACTCTCTTTTGTCTGACTTCTTTCGCTCATCATAATTATTTTGAGATTCCTTTATGTTGCTGTGCAATTGGCAGTTATTTCCTCTTATTGCCGAATAGAATTCCATTGTATGGATAGACCACAATTTATTAATTCATTCACTTGTTGATGGATATTTTTGTTGTTTCCATTTTTTATTACAAAAAAAATTGCTATGAAGGTAGTGTCGACCTTTGTATAGCCATATTTTTTCTCTTGGGCCATGTGTACAAAGAGTTATACTCAAATGTTTATAGTATCTGAGGATGCAATGTCTTGGTCATATGATATGTATGTGTGTTTCTACGTGTTTTTCTAAAGTGTCTGAATCATTTTCATTCCCACCAGCTGTACATGAGACTTCCCTTTGTTCCACATCCTTGCCAACACCTGGTATGTTTGGTCTTTTTAATTTTAGATATTGTAATAGGTATATGGTGGTATCTCATTGTGGTTTTATTTTTCATGCTCCTGATGACTAATAACATTGAGCATCTTTTTATGTTCTTATTCAGTTGGTTGGGTAGATTTCTCAAATCTTCAATCAGGTTTAACCTGAAGTAGTAACTTTCAATCACAGAAGAATACTTCAAAATGTAAATTCTTAGAAAGTTCTTTCTTTAATAATACACTTCTACCATATCTTATTCAAAGCATTCAAGGTTGCATTAAAGATTAATCTTATCAATAGATGATTAACAGGTGATGATGATGATGATGATGATTTAAAAGTCTTACCTAATCATCAGGTGGATGGCTCCAAAACAAATATTTTTTAAAGAGGAACACTATCATTTTAAGCTCTTACCACCACTCTCTAAAAGACCAAAGATCCCAAAGTCATAACAGTTATAATATTACTTTATTCCTTTCCTCAGAAATCTCTTCAAGGTCAGTTCCACTCAGCAATTCTGACACAAGTCGTTGATCACTCTGGCTCATTTCTCCCAACCCATTTCTCCTGAAAATCTCTTATCTCACTCTATTTCACCCCCAAGACATTCTCCCCACTCATAGGAGATGATCCGCTTCTTATGTCATCCAGAGAATAATCTATGAGGTATGATTTCTATTCCCTTCTTTTCTCCAAGTTACAAGCATATCTGCTTTTGTACTCATGCTCCCTCCCTCTGCCTCGTGTAAGAGAATCACATACTCTTATCTAAGGCCAGCTCTGTCTCCTAGACTCTGGACCTTTCTCGTACAAATCAGTAGGCACCTACTATCTAGTATCCATTTCTTTCCTGTATCTTCAATTCTTACCTAACCATTAACTCCTTCCTTTCTGCATCCAAACCTGTTTAGGATTCTTGCAGTTTAAGGACAGAACTCTCTCTCCATTTTATGTTCCTCAGATAAAGCCTTCCTTTCATTCCTTCCTCTTCTTCCTTCAGAGCCAAGCTCTCAGGAAACACAGATTACCCCACTTCCTCCTCCCTATCTCCCATTCATACCTTAATCACCACAGTGTGGCCCAGTTCACCCCACAGCCTATTTTTGCTGGGAGCATCAGAGGTCTCCTCATGGTCAAAGGCACTTGAGTAGCTCTGTCTTCATTTGGTTTTGGTTCCACATTTCTCCACAATTTTGTTCCATGGTTCTTTTAAAATTGTTAAAGTGGTTTCTGTTACCTGCACCTGAACTTTGAATGATCTAGCCTCCTTCTACACACTGTAGTCCAAAAGGATTAAACAAACACCTTGCATTGCTTCCACATACCATGATGTCTTATACTTCTCAAACTTTGTTCGTGGTGTTACTTTTACCTGGAAAGTGTTTTCTTCCTTAGTTGCCCAGATTACTTCAGTAAAATATAAAACTTTGCACACAATAAAGGAGCTGTCAAAAAACTATCATAACTTTGTAACATTTCTACTAAACCTTCTGTTCCTGATTTACTAAGAACAAAACACATCACCTCAAATAATCAGTTCATTATACATCCACAAAACCTTGCCTGATTTCTGATAACTAGCTACATCTATTACTATCTCTTTTTTTTTTAAGTTTATATATATATATTTTTTCTATTCACCTACCTCAAATTACTAGAAGCAACCCCAAAATAAAACTCTCTGAAAAATACGCACTCTTTTCTTCCAGGAATTCCTTTTGTATGGTATTTATAGAAAACTTTCAGAGTACAAAAATAAAATAAAAGATTAGAGGTGATTAAAGACTTTTTGGAAAGTACAAGATCAATTCTTTCATCCAATTTCCATGAACTTAAAGGTTCTATTCCTATGAAGAGCTAGATCTCTCAAGATTATGACACGGCTTCTGTCATATGTGGAATTAAAATTGATTTTTCATGTAGTAGTAGAGCATTAGTACTAGAAAGAATATTAGCAATTATTCTCTTCTGTTACAAAGGAGAAGAAAGACTTTAAAAAGATGACACACCTGGAAAGGTCTACCATGTTTACAGTAGAGTTGTGTGTCCCCTAATGCCAATTAAAATACAATTTTCAATATTTTTCAATGACTTTATTTTTCAACATTTACAACACTGATAGTCTGCAAGATCCATTTTTTAGTTTGTTAATTTTGGAGCAACTGGGAAATGGATAATTTTACACAATGCAAGCAAGAACAAAAAACAACATATTCAAAATTTGAAAACCAGATTAATATTTTCAAATAATCATTCATTTTATCCTAGACTAGGCAGTATTGGGCCCTGGAGAATGAGTACATGATACAAGACAATTCAATTCAATCTTTTCTTATACTTCTGATGAGCCTGAATGAACAGGCTTTCTGGTTACGGCCTACATTCAAAGCTATCCTTCATTTGCACTAAAACACAAATCTATGGCTTCTCTCATTTCAAGAATATTTTGGGCTTTCCACATGGATTTCCAAGTATGTATTATTTCTCAAATGAGCTAACATAGCCATCAGTACATGAAGCTTCTTGCTTAAACAAGTGGAAAGTAAATCTGTTTCATCCAGATATGTTTTATTAGCATTCTCACTACTTTACTTTGGAGCTTTCTAACTATCCAGATATCAAGACAAGATCTGTAATAATTTGTGAACCTCCACACATGAAGAAACTGATAAAGTACCAGGGACAATAATATAACTCTGTCCCAGATGCTCAAGTGCAATTTCATACATGTCTGTCCCTCTGAGGTCATGCTGGAAGTGCCATCCCAATGCTGATTGGTAGATCACCATCAGACTCCAAGTCAGATAGCAGTTTTTACAAATCTAACTACTGTTGTTCAACTGGGTGTCCATGGAAACTGAAAAGTTGGTTTGTTGCCTAGAGAAGTGGAAAGAAAACCAAGTCATTTGGTTTCTGTGTGGTTTCTAAGAAGCTAAGAAAATTTTTTTGGCAAATGATAAAAACAAGAATGGCTAAGGCTATGTTCCATTAGTCAATTATTGATCTTATCAAGGAATATTCTCTCTATATATACTACTTAAAAATATAAGAATATTCCACATGAAGGAGTACCATATTTCAGGTTTATTTGATTCTTGGTTAGATTTAAAAGACTGACCAACATATGCAACAAAATCGAATAGGTTAAAAAGTCCTTGGATTCATTACATATGGAAACTGTTTCTCATCCACATATTCAACAGAGTTCCAAGTAGAAAGAAAAGGCTAGTATTTAATAAGGGTGGAGGATACTGAAACACCTATTCATTAATCCTTTGGAAATATTTGTCACTCATCTGGTTCAGAGAATTGTGTAAAAATAGCCTTTTCCTAAAAATTTGTTCATCTGGGCATGAATCTTTATCTATCTGAGCGACTAAATATGATGTAACAGTAGGCAGGAGACTTATACAATGAACTCCCAGATAGACAGGGATGCAAAAGTGACAACTTGGCACATGTTGGCATGATTTCACAGCATCTGTTGGCCTGCCATCAACTAGAAAATAACTCCTGGCAGATCTCCTCTCTCAATAATTGCACAAAATTAGCCAGGTCAAGAAAGGCGGTATACATGAGTTACAACTAAGAGTTGGCCTGACCTCAGCTGTTCAGTATTTAGGATAATTAACGCTGCTTTTTAGCTTGTCTTAGAATAATTAGAAGAAATACCTATAAAAATTGAACTTCAACAGGAAAAATAAAAATTGGTTTTATCCATGAGTCACAGCTAAAATGCCCACAGAGGCCAAGTAGGGAATGAAAATCAATGTATGGAACTGAGCAGGAGCAAAACAACAGCACTAGTGTGATGATCAACACCACTGACACACAGGCTCAGGGTTGGAAAATAACGGGGAGTAATGACAACTGTAGAAAAGTGTAGAACACAGTTCTTCTCAAAAGGGAACAGTCACTGCTCCAGTCTAGCCATTTGATGCCATGTCTTCAGATATTTCAAAGAGGCGAGGTTTGGTTTGCCCATATCTTGCTGGAGTCCCCACAGTGATTTATTTAAGGAAAGAATAGTAGAAGAGATGTAGATACAACTGACTATTACACATTCACAAATCATTATGCTGTGTAATTTTTGTACAAATCACAAATCTGTATGAAAAATGTAATGCAAACACTCTAACACACACACATAAACATACACACACTCAGGATACAATGCTTAGAGATAAAAGAAAGCTAAATTCATTAATACACAAAAAAACTGAAACATGAGCTGAATTCAGTGGCGAAGTGGGTGTTTTTCTGTTTCACTTTTTTCCTTCATGTTCCTAGAGCATCTCCTATGTGTGTTTTGGCTGTGTGTTTGGCTTTAAGTCATCAAGAGGTTACAGTGAAGGAGCATGTAAGGTTATTGCTCACTTCTCCTCTGTCTATAGAAGAGTTATTTCATTACAAGTCATCCCACGTTGGCCATGTTTTCTAATCCAAGAACTTTCCTTGTTTCCCAATACCAAGTCCCAACTCTCTAGTTCAGACCCAATGAGCTTCCCAGATGTGCTCTCCTGCCACACACAGGTTCAGCTTTCACCTGATTTCTTCCTCGAAATCCCTTATCACCCTCTGCCATATTGTTCTACCTCTGAATGATGCTTTTTATGTGTTCTTCTACATCAAACACCAACTTACCTTTTAAGATCCACTTAAAAATCCCACCTTCTGTATGAATTCCTCCAAGACCGAACCAGTCCAGGGTGATTATATACTCCTCTAAATTTCACATGAAATCATAATAATAATGATGATGATCACAGCCAACACTTATCTCATTTACCCTAAACACTGATGCTCTATGAAATAGATATTATTATTAGCCCCCATTTTATAGGTGAAGACTTTGGGAATAAGAGATATGAAAAGAAAAGTAGTTCTGTTTCCTGATAGAAAAATAACAAGGAGGGATCCCATTGGACAACTTAGATTATTTGCTCATCCCTAAATCAATTACTGTGGCCAGACTTTGTTACATAGTGTTGTTATGGGGTCAGATGAGCCAAACCTCAAGTCATACTGACAGAGGGGAGGGGAGGTTCCCCAAAGAAAGCTGGGTTACCTAATGTAAGAAAGAATGCTGGGAAGGCAAGAACAAAATATTTACTCTTCTTCTCACATAGAGAACTGTTAACTCTCTAGCTTCTGCTGCAAGGTTACTGAAGGCCCCAGCTTTCCTTACTGACGTGAGACTTCTAGTCCAAATGATGTAGAGAGTACACACTTTACTACACCCCCTCTGCTCCAAACACATAAAAAGGAAAGATAAAATAGAAAAAGTTTTAAAGAAATGGGTTAAAAAAAATAAACATCTTTGTAGACCCAAAACAACTAAAGAAACATAAAGCTTTGAACAGAGCTATAGTTGGTAGACCTATGACAGGTTCAATATTTAAAGTTAAGAGCAAGTTGGACTCTCCCCATTTCCAACTCAATTCTCAATCCTCTATATTATCAACCCCTCTGACCATGTGACAGTGACTCGTGAAAGAATACTGGAAAAACTATTATAGCTGAGCAACAACTAGGGCTATGCCTTAAACAAGGTGAAAGTCTACAGACCAAATGCAGCTTTGTGATAAAGTCTGCTGCTGGCTCACAAACTGGATCTGTAATATCCACAGTATTAAGGTGAGTTCTCAAAATGATATCATACATTCTGGTTCTGGATAGAGGTACATCGTCGTCGTCGTCGGCAGCCGTCCGTCTCGAGAGACGATGGCGTAGCTTCCTGAGAGTCTATCTGCACCGCCGAGAATGGCTGTGCAGTCCGACTCGGGAGTGACAATCCCTGCCGCACTTGTTACAGGTGAAGGCAGATGGCCGTTGTTGCTGCTGTTGACGCTGCTTCCGCCTCGATCTTTTCTGGACCGCCTCCTCGTTGCGCGCAGCCTCTGCGCGTGACGTACCTTGCCTGACCGCGAGCCTCCAGGCTAGGCGGTCGTCTGCTTGAACTTCCCATGTGTTGAGATTGATGGAGCATTGTGTCATGTCCTTTTTGCAGATGTCTTTGAACCGCAGTTTTGGGCGCCCTGTCATCCTCTTGCCTTCTGCTAGCTCGCCGTAGAGGAGGTCTTTGGGGATACGGCCTGCATCCATTCTTTTGACACGGCCGAGCCACCTGAGGCGTCTCTCGCTAAGAACTGCATGCAAACTGTTCATATTGGCTCGCTTCAGCACCTCGGTGTTGGGGACCTTATCCTGCCAGGCGACATGCAGGACGCGTCGCAGGCACCTCATGTGGAAGCTGTTGAGTTTCCTTTCGTGCCTTGCGTAGGTGGTCCACGTCTCGCTGCCATAGAGGAGAGTGCTGAGTACGCAGGCTTGGTAGATGCGCAGTCTGGTTTTCTCAGTGAGGCTGGAATTGTTCCACGCTCGCCGGTTCAGTCTGGCCATAACTGTGGCTGCCCTGGCGATTCTCCGGTTGACCTCCAAGTCGACTGACAGAGAGCTCGAGATGGTGGACCCGAGGTAAGTGAAGTCGTTGACAACCTCCAGGGTGTACCTGTCGATGGTGATGCATGGGGGAGTCCCCGTGCCTTGAGCCATAACATTCGTCTTTGTCAGGCTGATGGCTAGTCCGAACTCCTTGCATGCATGGGAAAGGCAAGTGACTAGCTGCTGGAGTCCCTCTTCGGAGTGTGATGTCAAAGCTGCGTCATCGGCGAAGAGCATCTCACGGATGAGCACCTCTTTGACTTTGTTCTTGGCTCGTAGACGGGCCAGGTTGTAGAGCTTGCCATCGGATCTGGTGTGAATGAAGACACCCTCGCTGCAGTCCTTAAAGGCGTATTGGAGGAGCATGGAGAAGAAGATTCCGAACAGATAGAGGTACATGGTGAACCAGGAAGGCCACCACCAAACTATTGAACAGGGAGATGTGAGCACAATGTGGAGAGGGTCTTAATCAAATATCTCCAACTGAAAATGAGCCTACACACTGAAATTCCAAAATATTTGAGGAAATATAATACTAAGAAAGACTAAATAATGAGAACATGAATGTGCTCCAGATGAGAATAATTTATGAAATAATCTGGTGAAGACTTTAAAATATGTAAGTTTAGAATTTCAAGTCAAACACAAAAGCATGATTTCCTTTATTTTTTTTAAAAGAGCAGAAAATGATAAAACAAAAATAGACAAACAAAATGAGTACTGAATACAATTTATTTTTTAATTATATTTTATTGATTATGCTATTAAGTTGTCCTGATTTTTCCCTTTTTGCCCCCACTCCACCCAGCACCCACACTCCCTTAGGGAATCTGCCGACACCATTGTTCATGTCTGTGGGTCATGCATATAAGTTCTTTGGCTACTCCATTTCCTATACTGTACTTTACATCCCCATGGCTATTCTGTAGCTACCTATTTGTACTTCTTAATCCCCTCACCTCTTCACCCATTCCCCCACATCCCCTCCCACCTGGCAACCATCAAAATGCTCTCTGTACCCATGACTCTGTCTCTGTTCTTCTTGTTTGCTTATTTGTTTCTAGATTCAACAATTGCCATTTTATTGTTCATTATTTTGATCTTCTTCTTCTTCTTAAATAAATCCCTTTAACTTTTTTCCTCTCTCTTTTATTTTTTGGTTTTTCAATTACAGTTGTCCCATTTTTCTCCCCCATCCAGCCCACCCCCTCTCCCACAATCATATCTCTCCCCGTTGTCCATGTCCATGAGTCATTTATACACATTCCTTGACTAAACCCTTCCCTTCCTTATCCCCCTTCTTTCCCTCCCTCCTCCCCCCTATTGACTGTTATTCTGCTCCTTGTCCTATTTAGTTCATTTGTTTATGTTGTTCTTTAGTTTCCTGTATTAGGTGATATCATATGGTATTTTTCTTTCTTTGCCTGGCTTATTTCACTAAGTATAATCCTCTCTAGTTCCATCCATGTTGTTGCAAATGGCAGGAGTTCCTTCTTTCTTTCTGCTACATAGTATACCTTTGTGTAAATGTACCAGTTTTTTGATCCACTCATCTACAGATGGGCACTTAGGCTGTTGCAATGGTTTGGTGATGATAGTCCTTTAGTTTTTTCTTGTCTGGGAAGCTTTTTTTCTGCCCTTTGATTCTAAATAATAGCTTTGCTGGGTAGAAAAATCTTGGCTATAGGTCCCTGCTTTTCATGACTTTGAATATTTCTTGCCAGTCCCTTCTAGCCTGCTAAGTTCTTTTTGAGAAATCAGCTGACATTCTTATGGGGACTCCCCTGTAGGTAACTTCTTTTCTCTTGCTACTTTTAAGATTCTCCCTTTATCTTTAACCTTTGCCATTTTAATTATGATATGTCTCAGAGTGGGTCTCTTTGCATCCATCTTGTTTGGGACTCTCTGTACTCCCTGGACATGCATGTCTACTTCCTTCACCAAATTAGGTAAGTTTTCTTTCATTATTTATTCAAATAAATTTCCAGTTTCTTGATCTTTCCCTTCTCCTTCTAGCACCCCTATGATGCGAATATTGGACCTCTTGAGGTTGTCCCAGAGGCTGCTTATACTGTCGTTATTTTTTTCTGGATTCTTTTCTCTTGTTGTTGTTCTGATTGGTTGTTTTTTGTTTCCTTATGTTCCAAATCATTGATTTGATTCTCAGCTACATCCACTCTACTATTGTTCCCCTGTAAATTGTTCTTTATTTCAATTAGTGTATCATTCATTTCTGACTGGATCTTTTTTATATGTTGAGGTCCTCATTAAGTGTTTTGAACTCTGCATCTGATAGATTACTTATCTCTGTTTCGTTTAGCTCTTTTTCTGGAGTTTTGATCTGTTTTTTTATCTGGGCCATGTTTCTTTGTCTCCTCATTTTGGGGACCTCTCTGTGTATGTTTCTATGTATTAGGTAGAGCAGTTTTGACTCCATGTCTTGGTAGTGTGGCCTAATGTAGTAGGTGTCCAGTAGGGTCCAGTGGCACAACCTCCCCTATCAGCTGGGTACTCGAGATGCACACTTTAAATAGGCTGAGTACATCATTCTCTGGTAGTAGAGCCTTGATGGCTGTTGGCAAGTTAATGAGAGGTATTTACTCAGGCCAGTCACCAGCAAGGACAGGCTGTGATCATGACTACCATCCTCCATCCTCTGTGGAGAATCAGCTGTGCAGGGGCATGGTAGTGGTGCTCTGATGTGGCCAGTAGCTGTCCATTGGGTGCGCAGGCTCTGGGATTTCCTAGGTGGTTCAGGGCAAGGTCAGCCCCTACCTGTGTTTTGCCTGGGACCACCCTGCCTGATCTCTAAAGCAATCTGAGATGGTTGCTATTTGTGCTATTCTTGGAGATTCCCAGGCAAAGCTGAGTTGTGAATCTAGGCTCACTGCTCCTAGTGCTAGGCTTAGGGCTCCCTGAGGCCAGCTGTTGCTTGTTTGAGAGGATTTAGGAAGTTGAGAAGCATGAGCCAAGACCAGCCATTCACATGGAAAAGGAGGTTGGATGGACCAGAGTCTCTGGGGACCTCTGAGCCACATCAAACAGTGTTAGCTGGATTGATGGAGTCTCAGATATGGCACCAGCTTATGGGCTCTGTGGCTCTGTGGGGAGAGGGCTCAGAAAAGAGACAATGGCCTCTGCTCACCCTGATGCCAGACACTTCAGTTTTCCCTTATATGCCACTGGTGCCTTTCAAGCTACAACCTCAGTGCTGGAGCTCAGAAGTAGTGAATCCGAGTAGGTTAGTCTGTGTGCGGGTTCTTTAAGAGGAAGTTCTTGGGGCTCCAGCAGTTTCTTCTGACTCAATCCCCACTGGTTTTTGCAGCCAGAAGTTGTGGGAACTTATCTTCCTGGCACTGGAACCCTGGGATGTGACTCCTCACTCCCAAAATATCTCTTCTGAATTTTTATCCACCACACATAGGTGTGGGACCAGCCCATTCTGCATCTGAGCCCTCCTACATAGATGTGTCTGCATAGATGTGTTTTCTTTAATTCCATAGTTTTCAGACTTCCATTCAACTACATTTATGATGGTTCTGGCTGATGGTTGTTATATATTTTAGTTGTAATTTTGGTGTGATTGTGCGAGGAGGTGAACCATATCTGCCTATATCACCATCTTGATCAGAAGTAATCTGAATACAATTAAAAAGAAAATTAGAACCACAATGAGATTTCCCTTCATACCCACTAGGACAACTAAAATCAAAGTCAGGTAACAAGTATTAACAAGGACATAAAGAAATTAGAGCCCTTCTACACTGCTCATGGTAATATAAAATGGTGAAAAACTTTGGAAAATAGAATGGCATGTCCTGAAACAATTAAACATAGAATTACTGTTTGACCCAGTAATTCTACTCCTAGGTATATACCAAAGAGAAAGGAAAACATATGCACTTACAGAAACTTGTACATGAATGTTTATAGTAATATTATTCATGATCGCCAAAAGATGGAAACCCTGATGTCCATCAACTGATAAACAAATAAACAAACTGTGGAACAACCATACAATAGCATATATGACTCACCCATAAAGGGAAACAAAGCACAGACACATGGCTACATCATGAATAGGTCTTGAAAACTTTATACTGAGTAAAAAGAAAAAAAAAGCTAATCACAAAAGAACCGTGTGTTATATGATTTTGTGCATAGTAAAGTCTAGAATAGAGAAATATATAGGGATAGAAAGTAAATTAGTATTTGATTAGGACTGGTGTGAGAGGCAGGAGGAAAATGGAGGAATAGGGTGTTGATAGCTAAAGGGTATTGGATTTCTTTCTGAGGTGATTAAAAGTCCTAAAATTGATTGTAGTGATGGTTGGACATATCTGTGTCAAGCCCTATAAAATTGCCTTAAAATCTTGTAACTTGGAATTTTCCCTTTAACAAAAAATTTTAGAGTATACTATAAACATTTGTTGAGACTGTCTGGATGAATTTCCTGTAATCACCACCAGATAGTATTAGTGCCCATGCCTATTCATGTTTATAATCTCATTCTCACCACATGAAAAACCCAAAGGCCTCTAGACAAGTAATACAAATTAGAGGTTCATAATCATTCAGATTCAGATTTAGTCATTAGAGATTTAGAGTCACTAAAAAATGGCGGGGAAACCCAGCTATCATACAGTGTTCGGTACTAAAAGGAAACCAGACTCACAGAACCCACCCACAGCAGTAAGAAACACATTCACCCTGGGAGTGGATATACTGTGAGTCCTAGTTTGTACATACCATCTGGTGTGCTATTAGCAGTAAAAGTAATAGCAAACCCACAGTGAAGAATTTGTTATATATAAAACAACTTTTTAGTACTGTTTTTTAGGGTACAATATTCAAAGTATTGGGTCAATGTTAAAAACAAGATTATTGATGAAGAGGAAAACTAATAATATTGATAATGATAATGATTCAAACCATGGTCCACAGTGCTCAAAATCAAAAGAATCAAGTTAATGTAAATATTTTTTTTCTATATTGAACCCAGAGTTCAAACAAGACCATCCATCATATCAAGCATATAATTGTTCATCTCAATTATAGCTTTGCAATTTTATTTATATTAGATTTCCAAATTTGTCTTTGTTTTGTTATTTTAACAAGGGCATTAAGTATAATGAATTTAAATCTGGTTTTATCACTGTACATATAAGTATGATATTAAATATAATTGACTGCAGCACTAGAAGTCCATGTAAATTATTTTCTTCTAAGAACATTCTGTACATGTCTTTGTTGTGAAGATTCAATGAGACAATCTCTAAAGTGCTTAGGCAAGAAATGAAGATTTTACACTTGGGTAAATAACTAAATGATCAAAATGTTCATGTCTGAAATTGCAATGAAACTGACTAGATATCAGAGAAAAGAGAACATAGATAACCTCGATTAACTAGAATGTGTTGAGACCTATGTGTTTTGAATAACCAGAAATTCTATTTTTAAGCGTCAAAGTCTTCTTGAAAATATTTTTAAAATGTATTGCCATACTTCCCTCATTAGAGAAGATAATTTAATCTTTATTTTATGACCTAGAAACTGTCAGTGCCTCAGTTTCAGCTTTCAAAAATAGTTTTACTATGGATCCATCATTGCAGGAATTATGCAAAAAAAGAAATTAAAAAAAAGATAAGATATAAGGATTGTTTTATGCAATTTTATTCTCTTTTCAGCTAGAGAATAGATAACATGAGGTTCTCTGATTGGAGTCCAGTTAATTAACATTTTATTTTTATATATTTTTACTTTGATGTGGAATTGATAGGCCTAACTGGGGGTAGGGAGAGGAGGTGAATCATTTGTCCTTATGTGCAAGGCAGTTGGAAATTTTATATTAATTTTAGATATTTTAATTGAGTGATTGATATGGAAGTGAAACTGGGCAGGGGAGGGATGAGGAGAATCATGAAGAGGTGAGTGAGATACTATCACCAACTTTTAAAAAGTTTATAGCCAAAAAAAATCAAAAATTAAAAATTTTAAAAAATGTTTATAGCCAAAGGAGAAATTGAAACTTTATAATCTTGTTTCTTTGTTGGACCTCAATAGCCAGTTGCAGCAATCAACACGAGAGAACATTTGAACACATGGGACTCCAACATTATCCATGGTGGTGCTGACAGCAATCTGTCTACTAATAAGTAACCCTGTAAACCCATATAATTAATGGATTGATGTCAAGACAGGGTCACTTCTTGAAGAGTTCCACAGGCTCAAGGCAGAGCCCTGTCCTGCTAACACCTTATTGAAAAATGAGAATAAAAAGATATTCTGAAAATTTATCAGATTAGCAGTTAAAAACAAGCCAGAAAAGACAGCAAACACAGGATGAGAGAATCAAGATCCAAAAAGCTGAAATATTTGGCTGAGTGTTTAACAAAATGATTATTACAAAGGGGGAAATAAGTTCCTGCACTCGGATTCACACACACACACACACACACACACACACACACACACACACACATTGTACAAATACAGGATAGGAGAGGCATGAAACAGTGTTATGTGTCTATATGTGTTATGTGTCTGTGTGTGTTGCATGTTTCAACAGTGTTGTGCATCTGTATGTGTTGTGTGTCTGTGTGTGTTGAATGTTTCAAAGAATCAGACTTGAACTGGCTTGAACAGACCACCATACAAAGAATAAATATTAATTATTAATAAACAAAACTGTTTATTCTAATTTTAAGCAAATAAATTAAAATTAAAACAGTAATCTCTGATCTACCAAACTGATAAAAATAGAAAGAATGGCAAGTCTCATGCTGGGTGAGAAGGATGTGAAGAAATAAGCTTTCTCATATATTTCACATCAAAGTGTGAATTGATAAGTTTTGCAACAATTTGGTGATATGTATTGGAAATTATAAAACCATGAGCCCTTTTATCCAAATAATTGCACATCTTGGAATTTACTTAATTAAATAATTAAAGTGCACGTAAGTATTTTGCTACTGGAGTGTTAACCACATCATTTATTTTTTTCAGCTATATTGAAATATTATTGACATAACATATGGAAGTTTAATGTGTACAATGTGATATTTGATACACATGTGTTGAGATATAGTTAGCACAACAAAGTTAGTTAATACAGTTTTCACCTAACATAATTACAATTTTTTCTTTTTGTTCTGATATTATTTAAGATCTACTACTCCCTTAAGAACTTTCAAGTATATAACATAGTATTGTTAACTATAGTCACCATGCTGTACATTAGATCCCCTAGAACCTATTCATCTTACAACTGAAAGTTTGTACACTTTGATCAACATCTCCCCACTTCCTCTAACTCCCAGCCCCCAGCAACCACCATTCTACAGTCATCCCTCGGGGTTCCAGAATCCCACTCCCTCTCTCATCCCTTCAGGTCCCAAAATCCATGGATGCTCAATTCCCTTATATAAAATGGTGTATCCTTTGCATATAATCTATATTTGTATATAGGCTACAGCAAGGTACATCTACCCATCACTTCACATGGATTCAACATAGTGTTTGCCATGTGTCATTTTCAAGTTTTGCTCTTTGGAACTTTATGGAATTATTTTCCCAAATAGTTTCAATCCATGGTTGGTTGAATCTGCAGATTTGAAACCTGAGGCTACGAAGGGCCAAGTATACTATCTTTTTGTATACAAGTATTTTTGTGATTAATGCTGCAGTGGACATGGGGGTGCTGATACCTCTTCAAGATCCTGATATCATTTCCTTTGGATATATACCCAGAAGCAGGAATTGCTGGATCATTTGATAGTTTTATTTTTAATATTTTGAGGAACCTCTATACTGTTTTCCATAGTGGCTACAACAATTTATATTCCCACCACAGTGCATGAAGTTTCACCGTTACTGCATATCCTGGCCAACACGTATACTTGTCTTTTTGATAATATATATTCTAACAGATGTGAAGCAATGTTGCATTGTGGTTTTAATTTGCCTTTTCTTTTTTTTTAAGTTTTGATTTATTTATTGTTTTTCTATTACAGTTGTCCCATTTCCCCCCCATTGCTCCCCCTCCACCCTGCCCACCCCTCTTGCACAGTCATCCCCACCCCATTGTCCACATCCATGGGTCATTTATACTAGTTCCTTAACTAGACCCTTCCCCCTCTTCCCCCTTTTCTCCCTCTCCCCCCTCCTCACCTAAGTGGCCATCTGTAGATGCATGGATCATAAAACTGTGGTACATTTACACAATAAAATACTATGCAGCAGAAAGAAAGAAGAAACCCCTACCATTTGCGACAACATGTATGGAACTAGAGAGAATTATGCTTAGTGAAATAAGCCAGCGAGCAAAAGACAAACACCATATGATGTCACCTAATACAGGAAACTAATGAACAACAGAAACAAATGAGCAAAATTGAACCAGAGGCATGTAAACAGGGAGCAGACTAATTTGCCTTTTCTTGATGATTAATGGATAATAAGCATCTTCTCATGTAGCTGTTGAACATTTGTTTATCTTCTTTGGAGAAATGTTTATTCATATCCTTTGTCCATCCTTCACTGAAGTAGCTTTGTGGTTGTTGTTGAGTTGTAGGATTCTCTATATAGTTTGGATATTAGCCTCTTATAAGATAGATTGTTTGCCAGTACTTTCTCCCAGTAAAAGTGCAATTACATGAAAGCTCCATATTTTACATGTTTAAATTATTTTTCATTGTCTTTATTTGTAAGGTGTTGATGTTTGGATCTACTATTAAGTCTTCTTTCTAGAGGTAGAATAAGTGGGGTGCCACTCACATTGAATTTACGGTTTGTCCAAATGAATTTATGAGCAGTAGGTGGTTTTGTTGTCGGAGGATCATCAGTCACACAGTGAGGCCAATCATGCCATTCAGGGGGCACCATGCTTCCATCCGCATCAGAGAATGTGTTTTTGCCATTCATTTCAGAAGTATCATATGTATAACCCATTGGTGACAGCCAAAAAAGTGCTGTGGTGTTCATAGTCTTCGTTCCCACATTTGTCTCCCCCCTCCACCCCCAATGTACAACCTCACATCATTTTCCCTGAAGAGAATTCGCAGATAGCCTCAGAGGCCTTGGTGGCCACTGACCTGCTGCAGCCCATGCTTCTGGACCTATAAGGTCCTCCATCTTGTGCTACAGGCCTGGCCCTCCAGGTGCATCCCTCCTGTCCCTCTATACATTTAATGTAGAATCAGTGACACTCAGGAGTGATGCCAGAGTGATCTCAGACTTCAGTATGCATGAGCATCACCTGGGAGAGCTTTCTAAAACAAGATTCTATGCTCCCTCCCTGCCATAAATTCTGCTTCAGATGTCCTAGAGTGGTAAGATCCAGGAATTTGTAATTCTGTCAGGCTCCCAGGCGATGCCAATGATTCTAGTCACACATTGAGATCTTTTTTGTAACCCTAAGATTCTATTACTTTCTAAAAATCAAACTCTATGGGTTGGACGAACTTTGTGTCACTTACAACCTCTTTCATAGAATTGCAACCCTAAACCATACATCTTGTTTGCTTCTTTTTTCTTATTCAAGTTTCCTGTCAGTAGGGTATTCTGTATGCTTTTCAAATAATCATCTTATAGCTGAGGGTTTTTTTTAAATTCCCAGAGATTGCCAGCATACCACACAGTTCTCTTTCTCTCTGTGTGTGTGTCTTAGAAATCCATCTATATTTCTGAAAAAGAATGAATAAAAGCAAACTTCATTAAATTATGAGACAAGAGACTGATAAATCTTAACATCTTCTGATTATCCGAGAGGAAATGTACTTTTCTAGCATGATTCACTCTTCGGCAGTCTAGCTCAGTTTGGAATGGGAAATGAAAAGGCTATTGTTTGCCAGGATATAAGGATGATGACCATATGTTATAAACCATGTTTTATTATTTTCAACAGTGGCAAACTGAGCATTAAGTAGTGTTAATTTTTCAGAATTTCCGAACTCTACTCATATTTACCTTAAGGGAAGCTTTATTTGTTTTTATCCACTTTTTGATGAGGTAAGAATTGCATAGTGTCTTTAAAATCGGCAAAAATAATGTAAAACCAAATGCTAAGGAGAAAAAGAGCTCTCCATAATGGCGCCACTGGCCCTCTGCTTCCTGGAAAGCAGCTGATACCATGGCCACAGCTGCTGCTTTACACACAGGATTGTCCCCCGCCAACCTAACAGCCAGCATCCTCATATAAGAACCGCAAGTGGCTTTTAAGTTGATAAGATAGTATTTTATGACATAATTTAGCCGGTGTTCCTTTACAGAGTGCTACTGGCTGGCCAACTTTTAATCATAAACATTTGATTGTAGACTAATTTAATTTAATGATTTGTTTAATCTTCAAATCAGAAAAGGCTGTTTTCAAAACATTTTGTTGCCATGTTGATCCTCTTTTAAACTACAGGATTAATAATTGATATTGAAATGCGATAGGGAAAAATAATTAATAATGAACTTTTTTCTAAAAGAAACGGCACCTGAGCAGAATATCAGATTTATGCAATGAATCCCCAGATAACAGATACCTTTAAAGTACCAAACCTTTCAAATCACAAGCATTTTGGCCTTAGCCAGGTACCTCAGTTGGTTAGAGGAGGGGTTCCCAAACTCCAGGCCATGGAGTTAGGCCTTCTGTTAGGAACTGGGCTGCCCAGCCAGAGGGGAGCGGATTAAAGTCAAGGATGGGGTGGGAGCTGGGCTGCAGCAAGGCAGGTGAACTGGAATCTGCTGCCGGCCACGGATCCAGCTGCTCCAACCCATCCCACGTGGCCCATGTGGGCCCCGCCCTGGCCAGATGATTCACAGCTTCGAGAGCAACCACTGGGACTTCTTCAGGCCCTGGAAGCTAACAGCTACCAAGACCCGCATCAGGAAGTCGGCCCATGTGAATGAAGTCAGCTGATGAACTGCATATGCCATCCCTCCCGAAATGGTGTCTGGAGACATTTTAAGAATCCGGCACCATTCTGGCTTTGCGATCGAGTTTAATGCTACAGTTGCTTTAGTAGCCTGTGCAGAAGAGCAGCAGGAAAGCAGGACGGAGGGCAAACACTCCAAGGAGGTTATTAAACCATACTATTGGACCTATGCAACAGAGTATAAGGGGACATTACGGGAGAATCATTCAAGTTAAAATTTGTACCTACAACAGGTCATACAGATGCAGAGAAATTGAAAGCTAGAGAACAGATTAAGTTTTTTGAAGAAGTTCTCCTGTTTGAGGATGAACTTCATGAGCATGGAGTTTCAAGTCTAAGTGTGAAAATTAGAGGAATGCTTTCCAGCTTTTTCCTGCTGTTGCAGTTTTTTTTTAAGAATTGATGTAGTGCTTATCAGAATGAGTGACACAAGACTTGACCATGAGGTCAACAAGACCTATATGTTACGAGAATATATGTCAAGAAAGCAAACTTGCTAATTTAAGGCATGTTCCGTTTTCCTTCTTCACAGAGCCCAATGAAGTAGCACAGTGTTTACCAATCAAGGAGGCAGTTTTTGAGAAGCTGTTTCCAGAAAGAATTGATCATAATCCCACAGACTCACAAGAAAATGCACCTGTGGAAAAAAATGTGATGTACCACATGCCGACGATTGACTCTGATGGAGACCATAGCTATGCAGATGCGATATTTTTATTATGAGAATCAGTTGCCTTGTCTATGTGCATATTTTCAGTTGCCTTAAAAGAAAAAAATAAATAAAAGATTGTTGCAGGAAAAAAGAAAAAAAAAAAAACAAGCCAAGGCAGAATATCCTGAGATTGCTACAAAAGCACTGAAAAACCTGCCTCTGTTTTCAACACCCCATCTTTGTGAAGCAGGGTTTTCTGCAGTGACAACAACCAAAACAAAACTATTGAGTAGACCAGACATAAGCAACACACTTCAGGTGTTACTGTCTCCCATCACCCCCAGATGGGAACGTCAAGTTGCAGGAAAACAAGTTCAGGCCTCCCACTGATTCTGCATTGAGTTGTATAATTATTTTATTATATATTACAATGTAATAATAATAGAAATAAAGTGCACAATAAATGTAATGTGCTTGAATCATTCCAAAACCATCCCCCTGCCTGGTCCATGGAAAAACTGTCTTCCGTGAAACTGGTCCCTGGTGCCAAAAAGCTTGGGGATCACTGGGTTAGGGCATTATCCCGATACACCAGGGTTATGGTTCAATCCCAGTCAGGGCACATACAAGAATCAATCAATGAATGCATAATTAAGTGGGACAACAAATTGATGACCCCCACTTCTTCTCTCTCTCTCTCTCTCAAATCAATCAATAAAAAAATTAAAATCGCAAACATTTTGAATTGAAATCTTTCTAAAATGTCTCATAGGCTTTCTTACCATCTTAAAACAGAGCAATGGAAGACACTTTAACATGCTTTAATGAATCAAAATAATTCTTATAAATAAGTCTGATTTTATTATATAATCAATTGGTATCCTCAGAGTAGAGTTGAGATTTGGTTGACTTTTGCCTCTAAAATGCCTTCAGAACCTTATACTATATTAGTCCTTTCATTGAATTTTTATAGTATTACACTTTTCCTTTTCACCTAAATGTGCCGACCACTGTTAATTTTTCCTTCCCTTTTAATTTGCTGTTAAATTTATTGTGTGCTAGAAATCTGGGTTACTAAATTTACTGGAAGTATGTGCAAATGAATAAGGGGGGTCATTCTGAGAATTCTGTGACTCCTTAGCATGTGTAGAGTTCGTGCTATGTTTTAACCTCTTGAGGAGTTTATTTTTGAACTGTGTCTGCTTCCTATCTGTTGTCCTATCATCAGGTTGCCAGAAATGTGACCTCTAGATTAAAAAAGTGTGACTGTGGTCATGTAATGATGGTCACTGATGTTTGTTTTATTATCACACTGCTCCAGCCAGGTGAACTCTTTGTATTAAAATCTACATCTTAGATGCAGCACCCACAATAGCAGACTGAGTCTAGATAACTTTTCTATTCAAAACCTATCATCCCTTTATCTCTAAAGAGGGATTTGGACCTTACAAATGAAACCAAAATGAGAAAAGAGAACATGATTTGGGATACGAGTTTTATAACTCAGCCATTAATACCTCATGAATGGAAGAAGTCCCTAAATTGGAGTTTTCACCTCCCCTAATCTGAGAGATTAAGGAAGGAGCAGAAATAAGAAAAGAGGGAAAATATACCATATTACCCTCCTGAGAGTCATGATTCTTTGAAATTCTTTTCAAGTTATAGGCACACATTCTGTTTGCTGCTGTGAGAAAAGGCTTTCATCAAGTAAAAGTTTTCAGTCTGGCCCTTAAAAATCTCTAGGATATGGCTCAAACCCCTTCCTAATCTCATTTTCTACTGCTCTCTCTATGCCAGACCAAATCCTCCCTGACTCCCACATCATTCACTTCTCTGCCTTTTGAGCATGTATTACATGCTAATATGTGTTCCTCAGGGGGGGAATAGAAAACCAAGGTATGTGTGGGGGCGTTCCATGGTCAAATAAATCTGGGAAATGCTGCATTAATCAGTATGAAACAGGATTTGTTTGTTTTTTTACTATAATACTCAGAACCTTTTAAAATCTTAATGTTCCTTTAAATCTCCAAAAGGGGAAAATAGTATAGAATGAGTGTAACCATTCATCCCAGCTTTCTAGGACAGCCCCAATTTACACCTGTTATCCTAGCATAATTAATAGTGTCTTTTTTAGCTTTTAAAATGCCTCCTGTTGAGCAATATGGTTTTCCTATATATAGCACTTCAGAAATTAATTTGACCACCACACCCATTTCTCATAAAATGCCTGACTATCCTGTGAACACAATTTGGGAAGCATGACCTTTGCCCCACTTTGCTAGCTGTCTACCCAAATCTCAAATAGTTTACACTCTGGGGAAGTTTTCCCTTATTACTGGTCCTCCTCCACACTAGAAGTACTTTCTCCCTCCCTAAAAGTCATACCTTCTCTCTATCTTTCCCTTGAGACATTCAACAGTTTCTGCCCTGTTTTAAGTTTGTGATTCAAGCCTTCCTTCCAATACTGTAACATTTCATAGTAAAATTCAGGTAGTGTTTCACTTTTTATTCCCTAAAATACCAAACTCAAAAACTATCCTTGAATGATTAAAGTTAGTTGCACCTTTCTCTCAGTGTGCAGAGGTAGATCCTTGATGCAGGTCAAGGCAGTGTGCACCACTGCCCTCTCCTGCCTTCTTGTAGGTCTCTGTTCATTATTTGCCCACCCCCTTTTCTATCTCCTACTTACGCGCTTAAACATGCTCAAGATTCTCCCAACTTAACAAAGCCTGTCCTCACCTTTGCACCCCCCACCCAGCTACTTACTACCTTACCTTTCTCCCACCTTCAGTCTAAATCCTCAAGAGTTGAACAAATGGGTCTCTAGACTCACTTCCCATTCACGTGTCAATCCACTTCCATCTGGCTTCTGTCTCCAACCTTCCATCCAAACTGCTCACATCAAAGTCACCACTTTTCTTTTTTTTAAATCAATTTGACACTTCTCATTTGGGTATGAAAAGCTCAGATTCTGAGAAAGTTCTATACTCTCGTTAAAAGTACCCAAAGTTCCTCCAAAACTTGAACATAGAATTACCATATGATCCAGCAGTTCCACTTCTAAGTAGTATATACCCAAAGGAATTGACAGCAAAAAACCCACACCGATAGTTGCACACTGATGTTCATGGCAGCTTTATTCAATAGTCAAAAGGTACGAAGAGCCCAAGTCTCCATCATGGAGATGAGGGCATAATCAAAATGTGGTATATACATTCAATGGAATATTATTCAGTATTAAAAAGAAATGAAATTCTGATACATGTCACAGTGTGGGTGAAGCTAAAGGACATTTCGGCCAGACACAAAAGAACAAATATTCTATGGTTCTACTTATAGGAAATACCTAGAATAAGCAGATAACTAGAAACACAAAGTAGAATAGAGGTTATCAGGGGCTGGGGAAAGGGGAAATTAAGAGTTATTGTTTAATGGATTCCAGGTTTTTGTCTGGGAGGATGAAGAAGTTCTGGAAATGGATAGTGGTGATACTGCACAATATTGCGCATGTATTGAGTGCCACTGAATTGTATGCTTGAAACATGGTTAAATGACAAATTTGTTATGTATATTACACCACAATTTTTAAAAAGAAAATGCCCAAAGTATTAAAGTCCTTGAATTTAAAACTTTCATAGTAAACAGAAAAATCCATTTCATAACTCCCTTCTGTTAAACAAGAATCTCATTCCGAGGGAAAACCTGAACTGGGGAATTTCCAACCAAGGTAGGCATCCTGGGCAAGCATCTTGTAAAGGGCTTTCCACTTAAACTTATCTCTAGCCTTTCTGGTTACAGAGCCACACTTTGTTTTCCCAGTACCAATGATTCTATAAAGTTAGAAGCCAAATCATATTTTCCTAATAACTTAAATTATATAGGCAGTGGGATTTTATTTCATTTTAAATTGCTCTTCAGGTGGCAGTGCCCCAATTTCCCTTCAGGTTTCTTCAGTCCTCTCCTATCCTTACCAACCTCCCACCATCTCATCTCCCTCTCTAAGAAGACAGTGATTTGTGTAAAAAAAAAAAAAAAAAAAAAAAAGAGAGGACCAGCCAGTTGTAAAGTATGTGTGATGTGAATTGTCGTGGGTGGTTAGGGAAGGGGATCAAAGTCCACTCCTGCAATCTCAGATTAAATCTTTTATTGAGCATGAAGTTATCAATGTTCCAGTTTCCTGCCCACAGTGTATTTTAACTCTTGTGTGTTATTTTCTGTCAGTAATGAATGACCACCTCCCCATACCCATGTTCTCTGTAACAGAAGGGAGCCAAATAAATTGAAGTGATTTCTCTGACTCTTCAAAGGTAACAGATTACCTGTTACTATTTGTTGACATGTACCCATTGCCTGGTATTAAAGTCCTTATCCAAAAGCCTCATAATGCTCAAACCCCAGGAAAAGTAGTATCTCGCTTCCTCAGGGTTTGCTGTAAGTCTATCACAGGAGAAGGCCTCTAGTCTTGCAAAGTGTGAGCTTTTATTTGGTTTAGTAGCAGTTGAGCTTCTTGTAAAATTCTCACTCAAAGAGTAAGATGTCTAAAATCCTGCCTGGGGTGATTTTTCCCGTTGTGAATTCTGTAGATTTGAAAGAGGATAGATTAAAAAAGCATTGAGGTTTTTTAGCACACCGAGTTATTAAGGCCTGAACGTGGGCTGTGGTAGTGGAAAAGTAATGATTCCAAAAATATTAAAAACACAAGAAAGGAGGGCACTTGGTATCTGAAAAATTTGTTTCTCTGAGTGTCTTTTCCTTGGAGTCTGTGAGCTACCTGATCACATGGGAGAAAGTTCCCTATTAGAATAAAGTTATGGGAAGCCTCTTCCTTACTTCTTTCCCCTTTTAAAAAAATTGCCACAAGGGCTCTTTACTCCCATGGAATTTTGAGGAGATCCCATGAAACTGTGCGTGAATTGTGCCTCCTCCAAGGACACTCCCTCATGTGCACGATGCTGGCCGGATTTTGTAACTGCGTTTATGACTGATTTACAGAACTTTTACTTGGCAGGCCCTGCTGTTACTGTTAGCTGGTTACTATGGATCTTTCAACATGCCACTCTGGCATGTTGCATTAAAAATAACCTCCCAAGACTGTACAGAATACATAGAACAACGGGAGTATAGTGATGGCTGCAGACTCCAGGCTCTGCTTTGGTGCCTATGTATTCACATGTGCTCCTATATGAAGTGTAACTGCGGGGGGAAAAATTCAAACACCTTCTAAAATGTCTGGTTGCATTGTAACTTTTCTAAGCTTCCCCAAAGCAGTATTCCTCAGAGATCAACAATATCCCAAACAACTATAGACAAAAAAAATTTAAAAAACAAGTTATAATTATTTGTTAAGGGCATAGATCCAAAGACAGGCTCTCCAGAATTGAATCCTGGCTCTAGTACTTAACTAGCTCTGGGATCTTACCAAGTTATACCATGACCACAACAATCTCATCTGCAAAACAGAGTGATAACAATATCAATCTCAAAGCGTCCTTCTGAAGATGAAGGGAGATATTCAGGTATAAGTTATTGATTAAGTACTTGTACAAAGAAAGTACTTAACAATAAGATTATCACCCTTTGAATGTCATTTTTTAGTCTATAAACTCATAGTATTTATCAACATGCAATTTATGTTACAATGCCTGGCACTGAGTATGTGCTTAAGTATTTGTTTACTGTAAGAGTGATGTCTAATTACTTATGCAGATGTCTGATACTCTTATCTAGATTATATACTTCTTAAAATCAGAGCTATAGTTGATTTACCTTTGTATTCTCCACAGCTTTATGGGGGGTGCTGAATAAATATTTGTTAAATTAATTGGAAATAGAAAGGCTATCACAGTATAAGAGGCAACAGTTAGTGTGTAAACTGGGAGAGAAAAAAATCACAGGCTTCAAGTGCAAATATAATCGAGTGCCAAGAAAACATTGAAGTTCCCTGAAACTAAGTGAATATATCAAGCTACATATGAATACAATATTTGTAATGCTGGGTCTGGTTCAGTGAGTCTGGTTCTAGCTGGGTACTGCAGAGGGGAGAAAAGCTTTTATCTCTATCCCACCCCTGGCCTCAGCCCATGAGCTAGGCTTGCCCATGACTCAAGAGAAGAATTGCTCTCTCAGAGCCAGACACCACAGTCACCACAAGCAAAGTAGTTTCCTTATACCACTTCAAGAGCCATCAGATTCGGTGGCAGCAGCACAAGCAGAATACTTGTGCTGAGGGACGTGGGGCCAGGATAGTATAGACTCTGCCCTAGTTTTCATCCCTAGTATTTGAAATGAACCAGCATAAACAGAACTGTGTCCATGCAGAGGGGAGGAAAGGCTGTCTCCTACTGATAGGAAAGCCAGTAAGCCACTCTGGATCCTTAGCAGGGAAAATAGTAATAGGGTTCTGTGACTAGGGACGGGTGTCTGACTCCCAGGGCAAAAGTGAAAATAAGTGTGTGTGTGTGTGTGTGTGTGTGTGTGAACACCATTTCCTTCTTTTCTGACAGTGTGTCAACACTCTCCAACCAAAGGCCACCAGGAACACTTATAATTGACTAAGGTTGGTTTATTACTTATTCCAGTAAGGGATGTGTATATGGTTTGGGCTTTGGCTGGGTGATTTAAGGAGGCTCTAGGAAAATGGGAGTTCATTATAGACTGGGTGCTCTCAGAAAGCAGGAATAATTCTATGATTTAGGTATCTCAATAAATTGAATCTTTAAGAAGGACAGACTAGAGTGAGAATAAAGCTGTAATTGCCAAAGAAGCAGTAGTCACTTTCGTTAGCCAGAAGAGGGGAATTTGGGAAATTTGTGGCTTGGATAATACTCATGGTTTGTCTGTGTTCAGACATGATTAGAGTCATTGTCTTGATCCATCATGGTCAGAGAGTGGCCTTGTCTGATGCTCATACTCGGTGAAATTGTTTGTGTTCAATAGGTGGACACCAAGACCTATGAGTGCCAAGCCTGTTGGCAACACCTAAGCCTAGCTGATTGTGCCTGACATGGGGCAAGATGTCAGTTAGTAATGTAGTAAAGGAGAAAAATGGTAAACTCATTGGAAATGTATTTCAACAGTTCTTCTGATAAAGTTTCTTAGAACTTGATACAACCATATACCATTTTAACTGAATGATGATGGCACCCATTAAGAATTGACTGAATATAAGGTTGAAGTCAACCTGTACTATCTACCAGTACACCACAGGGCACCATTCTTGGTCCTGTCTTCTCAATTTGCTTATCATTGAAGGCATGTGATCAAAATCTAAGCTGATAGTAAATATATTAGGCAGGGTATTTTTATTCCAAAAAAGTCTCCATAGGCCTTAATGATGGCCTGAGTGAAATAAGATGAAGTTTAATAACAATTACTGAAAAGTACCTAATTTAGGTTCAAGAACTCAGTACCAAACACAAGATAAGAGAGACCTGAGAAGCAACAGAAGGGGAGAAAAAAGCTAATGGTTTAGCTGAATATAAGGTTTTTTTTAAATTAATTATTTATTGGTTTGTTTGTCTGTTTGTTTGTTTGTTTTTAGGGAGAGGGGAAAGGAGAAAAAGAGGGAGAGAAACATCACTGTGTGGTTGCCTCTCACTTGTGCCCCCAACTGGGGACCTGATGTGCAACCTAGTCATGTGCCCTGACTGGGAATCAAACCAGCAACACTTGGCTCACAGGCCAACGCTCAATCCACTGAGCCACAGCAGCCAGGGCCTTGAATATAAGTTTTAATGCAATCAGCAGTGGCCATAAGTTTTAAAAAGTAATGGAATTTTAAACTACATTAATGGGAGGATGGACTCTTTAACGAGGGAATTGACAATCATATCCATTCTGCACTTGTCTGACAATACTTAAAATACTGTGTTCAAGTCTGGGCATCACATTTTTGAAGGATATAATGCCATCATCAGAGAAAATTACTAAGACACTCCCCCTTCACTTAGGATCTAAACATGGGCCATACCAAACAAAAACACAGACTCATAGGAGAGGTGATTGAAGAAGTAGTCCACGTTTACTCTGGAGCCCAAGAGATCCAGGGGAAACATGAAAACTTCTCTTAACTGTTTAAAGAACTTTCATGTAGAAGATGGATTAGACCATTTTTGTCTGGTTTAAGGACCTAGGATAAGTTAAAGTTAAAGGGAGGCAGATTTTGCTTTTAAAACACAGGTACATACACTCACAAACAGTGACATCAGATATCCTCTTTCTGTTGAGGAAACAAATTCCCCATGATTAGAACTCTCCAAACAGAAGCTGAAGGACAACTGGTGAGGGTATTGTGGGAGGGACTCAGGCAAAGAAGACTGAATTTCTAACTTTTTTTTATTTTATTTTATTGATTATGCTGTTACAGTTGTCCCAATTTATTTTCCCCCTGCTCCCCTCCATCCTATGACCCCCCTCCCTCCAGTTGTTCCCCCCCTTAGTCCATGCCCATTGGTTGTATATATAGTTCTTCTCAATATCTTCCTGTCTATTCCACTCCCTCCTACTATGCTTCCTGTATCATCTCCCTCCCTTTTCCCCCTTCCCCCTCCCCGCTGACGTCCCCCCAATATGTTCCCCGTACCTATAATTCTTTTTCCCCTCTTGTTGCCTACTTAGTTTGCCTCTGTTTCGACTCCCTAGCTTCTGCTGTCGGTTGTTGTGATACAGTTTTCATTTTAATGTTCATAGTTTTGATCCTCCTTCTTCTAAACAAGTCCCTTTAACATCTCATATAACAGTGGTTTGGATCTAACAAACTCTTTCAGTTTTACTTTGTCCTGGAAACACTTTCTCTGCCCTTCTATCCTGAATGACAGCTTCGTTGGATAGAGTAATCGTGGTTGTAGGTTTTTTATTTTCATTACTTTGAATATTTCTTGCCAATCCCTTCTTGCCTGTAAAGTCTCCTTTGAGAAATCCACTGATAGTCTAATTGGGACCCCTTTGCACATGATTTTTCTCTTCTCTCTTTCTGCTTTTAAGATTCTCTATTTTTAATTTTTGACATTTTGATGATGTGTCTTGGTGTGGTCCTCCCTGGGTCCAGCCTATCCGGAACTCTCTGTGCTTCCTTCCCCAAGTTAGGGAAGTTCTGCTTCATTATTTTTTCACATAATTTTTCAATTTCTAGTTCTTCTTCTTCACTCTCTGGCAATCTGATAATTCGAATATTTGTTTGCTTATAGCTGTCCCAGAGGTTTCTGAGCCTCTCCTCATATTTCTCACTTTTTGTTTCCTCTTTCTGCACTGGATGATTGTTTGTTCCCTCCCTATGTTTGGATTTGTTGATTTGATCCATGGCTTTCCCTTCCTCACCACTTGTCTTGTAAGTATTTTTGTTCATTTCAGCAGGACTAGCCTTCATTCCTTCCCTGTCTTGATTCAGCCCCACTGTTAGGTCTGTAAGCTGCCTTATGACTATAGCTCTGAACTGAGCCTCAGAAAGATTCACTATTTGTTCATCAGTCAAGACCTTTATTTGTTTTTTCATTAGCTGTGTGATTGATATTTCAATCATTAATTCTGCCATTCTGACCATTTTGTTTATCTTTCCCTCTTGGGCGGGGGGCTGTCACACCTCCTATGCTATATTGGGCGGATCCCTGTGTGCTCCTCACAACCTGGCGACCTTTCTCACCACCCTGTGGCGCTTTGCATGGGGGCGGGGGTCCAGGGTGGATGCCTGCTGTTACTCTCCGCTGAGGAGCCGGGAGCCTCCTCCGTCCCCACAGTTCAAGACAATGGGGTCTGCCTTCCCCGGCATTGGAATCACAAGCCAACGGATCTGGTCTGCAGCCAGGGCTGGCTCCCAGGTGCTTCTCTCCTCCCCCCAAATACATGTGTCTGCTTACCAGATCCTGCTGTTCACTGCTGCAACTGCCGCCTCCAGCACAGTTTGTTCAGCTGAGGTTTTGCCCTTCCTACCCGTCCGGATGAGCACCCCTTGTTTATGAATTCATACGTTGGACTTCCATGTAGCTTTATTTTCTGGAACTTTTATTATTTTTGGTTTCGCGGTAGTTGTAGTCCTTCTTACTTGTGGAGGGAGACAGAGCATGTCGGTCTATCTCTCCATCTTGGCCAGAAGTTGAATTTCTAACTCTTTAATTAGAGCTCTTATATGATAAATTCTTATAATACAGTAGTCTCTTAATATTTTTTTCAGATTTTTTAATTGGCTTTACTGGTTTCCAGTAGAAGTGATTTATTTTATAGATATACATCCCATTCAGAAGCTTATAGAACAGTTTGCATATCTATCAGATTTATGTATTTCACAGCAAGAATCTTAACAGGAACTTCAGTTTGTTTCCAAACAATTCCATGGTTTGAACTTGATTAGCTGCTTTGGCTGTATTTCTCCAGCCTTCTTGTACCTATTTGTAGCTTGAATTATTTGCTTTATATCTGAATACTAAATATTCTGCATTAAAAATTCTGTTTTTTATTTTCATAGCTATATTGATCTGTGCCACCTTCTACTCTTGTGTGATAACTAGATTCAGCTTCACAAAAATATAGTTCTAGTTTTGTAGAACATGAGAGTTATAAAATTTTATGATCTCAAAGTTCCTTAAACTCCACACCCTCTCCTGACTTAAACACTGAAAGATTGGTGAGTCTCCACCAACCTGGTTAACACTGTTCACACCACCCTAGTGATTCCCCCTGAGACCCCATTCCACTCAACTTTCAGCCCCACCCCCCAAGCTGTTTCCAGTGGCTTTTCCACACAAATGGCCCATCTTGGCTTGTGCTTTAGACTTTCTCAAAATCTCTTACAAACCCCAAAGAAGCAACATCTAGCCCCAGTGTATCTCACATTTTGCTAAGTGACCCCAGGCCCAGCACAAGCAGTAGTCAGCCTCAGTTCATAGCTTGGCCTTTCCTGGGCACCTCCAAGTCCATCTCAAGTATCACGCATCTGCAGATAGCTCTGTAATACATGTTGGGTGGCCCTAGGCCAGGCTCAGGCAGCTGATAACATTGGTCTGTCGCTCCTAGGAGGCCCCACTGCCAGTGCACCCAGTGGACAGCTTCAGCCATCAAAATACCACCCAACCATCCCCACAAGAGACACATGCAAGGGGTTGGCACCTGCACAGCAGCTTCTCCACTGTAGTTGCAGCCTTCCTCACAATCAGCCTGGGAATAAATCTCTTCCACTGACATAACAGCAGGAATCAAGGCTCAACTATTGTACAACAGGAGAGTGTGCACAACCCACACTGGAGATGCACCTGGAGCACCCAGCTCAGGTGAATGGGAGGCTGCACCACTAAGCGCTACAGGACACCTACTACATAAGACCATTCTGCCAAGACCAGGAGATGTAGCAGCCCTACCTAATACATAGACACAGACACAGGAAAGTAGTCAAAATAAGAGACAAAGAAACATGTCCCAACTGTAAGAATAGAACAAAATTCCAGAAAAAAAAAAACTAAATAAAATGGAGACAAGCAATTTACAAGATGCAGAGTTCAAAACACTGGTTATCAATATGCTTAATGAACTTAGGGAAAGAATAGAGGAACTTAGTTAGAACTTCAACAAAGAGATAGGAAACATAAAAATGGAGATAGAAAACAACAAAGAACCAGTCAGAAATGAAGACTACAGTAACTACAATGACGAATACAGTACAGGGAATCAACAGTAAAGTAGATGTAACAGGAGATGAAATAAGTGATTTGGAAGATTAGGAAGCAGAAAACACCCAATCAGAACAGCAAAAAGAATTAAAAAAAAAAAAAAAAAAACTAAGCATAGTTCAAGGAGCCTCTAGGACAACTTCAGGGGACACAACATTCACATCATGGGGGGGCCCTGAAGGAGAACAAAGGGAGCAAGGAATTGAAAACATATTTGAAAAATCATGATGGAAAACTTTCCTAACCTGGTGAAATAAATTGACATACAAATCCAAAAAGCTCAGATAGTCCCAAAGAGGCCCATGCTAACACACATCATAATTAAAATGCCAAAGGTTAAATACAAAGGGAGAATCTTAAAAGCAGCAAGAAAAAAGCAGTTAAGTTATCTACAAGGAAGCTCCCACAAGACTGTCAGCTGATTTCTCACAGAAAATTCACAGGCCAGAAGGAATTGGCAAGAAATATTCAAAATGATGAAAGAGGACCTGTAATCAAGATTACTCAACCTAGCAATGCTATCATTTAGAATTAAAGGACATATAAAGAGCTTCCTAGACAAGAAATAGCTGAAGTTATTCATCACCACCAAACCAGAATTATAAGAAATGTTAAAGGGTTTCCTTTAAGATGAAAAGAAAAAAAGATAAAAATATGAATAATAAAGTGACAATAAATATATACCTATCAACTATTACTATAAGTGTAAATGGAGTCAGTGCTTCAATCAAAACACATACTACAGTGGCTGAATTGATAGAGAAACAAGACCCTTACATATGCTGTCTATAAAAAACTCACTTCAGATCAAAAGACACACACAGACTGAAAGTAAAGGGATGGAAAAGTTATTTCATGAAAATGGAAACAAACAAACAAAAGATAGTGTAGCAATACTTATTTTACCAGACAAATATACTTAAAAACAAAGGCTATAATAAGAGAAAAGAATAATCCAGCAATTCCACTTCTGGGTATTTATCTGAAGAAACTAAAATACCAGAAGACCTATACATCCATATGTTCATTGCATCATCGTTTAAAATAGTCAAGATATGGAGCAAACTAAGTGTCCATCAACAGAAAAATGAATAAAGAAGAAGTAATACATATATATAATAAAACCATAAAAAATAATGAAATTTTGGACCTAGGTGGTATTGTGCTTAGTGAAATAAGCTAGACTGAGAAAGACAAATAGCATGTAATTTCACCTATATGTGGAAGCTATAAAACAGAATAAAGAAACAAGCAGGTAAACAGACTCATAGATACAGAGAACAGACTAATGGTTGCCAACTGGGTAGGGATTGGGGGGATGGGTGAAAAAGGTGAAGGGACAAAAAGTAGAAGTTGATAGTGACAGAATAGTCATGGGGATATAAAGTCGTCGTCGGCAGCCGTCCGTCTCGAGAGACGATGGTGTAGCTTCTTAAGAGTCTATCTGCACCGCCGAGAATGGTTATGCAGTCCGACTCGGGAGTGACACGGTATCTGTCTCCTCCCGTGTTGAATCGACATCTTGCGATGACGCTCTGTATATAAAGTACAGCATAGGGAATATAGTCAATGATATTGTAATAACTATTTACGGTATCAGATGGGTACAAGATTTATTGGGGTGATCACTTTTTAAGTTATAGAAATGTCTAATCACTGTGTTTTATGCCTGAAACTAAGTTGTATGTCAAGTGTAATTGAAAAATAAAAAATTGTTTTTTTAAATGCAAAATATATCTATTTCTATATATCTAGGTATCCAGATATATATGATGATAAAAGGTTTGCCATTTTAATTTTGGAAAAAAGTAAAAGATTGGTATATACAAAAAGGTATCTTTTCTGAATATACACAATTAACTCTTAATTAAATTGTTATTCTTTGAGTTTTTTAATGTAAATCTCACATATAATTAGTATTTTTGAACCTTAAATATATTGTATAATATTAATTCATTTTGCATAAAGCTTCCTTTTAGTCTGGGTTGTCTAGAAAGCAGAGCTTCAGGGAGGAATACCTAATGTGTTGATGATTGTGATATTGTGATATAATAAGATATATATATTTTGGTCTTTATCCCTGGCTTCTGGACAGAGCTTCTAAAACCTTTGTAATTTCCCAACAGATAAAGTTACTAGGAGTATCTTTTTTTCTGACATTTGGTCTTTGACCCCAGTTCTTGACACAAAGATCCTGAATTCATTGGAATTTCCTGGGTGATAGGAGAATCTTTTATTTAAATTAGGTGACTCTTGGTGGGCTTCTGGATAGCTTCAGAATGGATGTTAGTCACCAGGAAGACCAAGCCATGTTTGGAAGCTTGGAACTTTCAACCCAATCCTCCATCCTCTGTGGCGCAGAGAGGGTTTGGAGATCGAGTTAATAACCAATTATACCTATGTAAGGAAGCATCCAAAAAATCCCTAATCTATGGAGCTCAGAGAGCTTCTCAGTTGGTGACCACACCTGTGCACTGGAAAGGTGACACATCCCAACTCCATGGAGACAGAAGCCCCTGCTCTCAAGAACCTCCCAGATCTTGCCTTATTTATCTCTTCATCTGGCTGTTTATCTGTCCTTTATCATAGCCCTTATTATAATAAACCAGTAAATGTAAGTGTTTCCCTGATTTCTGTGAGCTGTTCTGGCAAATTATTGAAATTAAAAAGGGGGTCATGGGAGCCCGGAATTACTGCTAGTTGGTCAGAAGTACAGGAGACAACCTGGGACTTTGAGCTGGCCTCTTAAATGGGGATAGTCATGTGAAAATGAACCCTTACCTTGTAATATCTGACAACAACTTGAGGTAGATTGTGTCAGAACTGAATTGAATTGTAGATGTCCACTGAGAATCGGAGACATATTTCATGTGTAGAAAAAAATATCACATATTTGGTGGCCAGAAGTATGAGTGTCGCAGTAGTGGAGAGAGTAAAGCAACAGAGCAGGAAATAGGGTTTTCTTACTTTTCTTATAATGTTTTATTTAGAAATACCACCCCAAGCCAGCAAAAGTAAGAGAAAAAAGAAACTGAAGCTGGAAAAGAAGATAAACCATACAAGGTGAAAGATCAAGATCCATGCAGGAAGATCCCTGCTGGCCTGTTCTTTATAATGGGCAAGACTCAGCAGGTCTCCTGACTGACCTTATGGAGAAACTGTATCTCAAGGGAAGGAGAAAGAACATAGAATGTATCTGCCTTCTTACCTCCTGACTCCTGTTTTCCCTTCGTCAAAGTTGGACCCACAGGCAGTTAGCTTCCCAGCCCTTCCAGGTTGCCATATTCAGCCCCTTTGGTATCTTCTTGGAAAGCCACGTTCCACACCCTGCTGTGCTGCATTTCATCAAGTCCAGAAGAGACAGGAGCCCAGCCCTCCCAGGGTCTGGTCAGCACCAGGCACTAAAACCCTTGGACTGTGCAGCTGAGATGGTACAGAGTAACTCCGAGGAAGCACTCAAGCTGTTTTGGATACACTTTCTCTGACTCTCTAAACCTCTATCCCTTGCCACCTTTAGTGAACCTTTAGCACTTAGTCTGTACTCTTTATGGCACAGACTTCTAGTGCCTACAACGTGTGTGAATCTCCTCTCCCTACTAGACACACAGAAAGCTGGTGCTTCTTGCCTCCTTGTAGTCAGGTGGGGTCATATGACTTGTGCTGGCTAATGGTCATGAGAGAAAGTGCCTTGTGTGCTTCTGGGCTAAAGCATGTAAGAATAAGTGCAAGTTCTCCCATTGTTTTTTTGCTGCAGCAAACATGGAAGCCATGTGTAAATAGTGGAGCATCAAGAGGGAGGAAGACTGAATCCCTGAGAAAGCATGGGTAGAGAAAGGAGCTGTATTTATATTTCATTATACTTACCTGATAAGGAACAGAAATCTCTGACTAATTCAGGAAAAATAGAAAGGGAGTCTGGAGAGGCAGATTCAGAAAGTAGGCAGGAATCAGAGACTCAGCAATAAGAATTACAGTCAAGTTCAGGCCATGGGAACTATCTGGCTAAGATACTCCTGCTGGTCACACCCCATGCCTTGATGGACACCACTGCAGCTGGACTCTTTTGGCTACCATAAATAATTTCTAAATGACCCCTGTGTCTTTGTCTCACTGCTTTCAGGATAAAAGCACCAAGGGGAGGAATGATCTCAGCCTGTATTGTATGTCCATAACCTAGATACAAGAGGGATAGGAAAAAGGGACATCTTCCCCATTCTCTTTCCATCCCATCAGTACCACACACTAGGGCATTCCTGCAAGTTGCGAGGAGCTTGAACACACAGTAGCCAAAAATATCCAACTATCCTACAAATGCCATCACATGCTACTTTATTTGTGCTATAATGCCTGGTCACGGTGCTTTCTTGCAGTAGTCAATGAAGAAATATTTGTGATCGATGGAAAGCTGAGTAGTTTAACTATATAGGAAATAAATAGGAAGCTATAGAATTCAGCACCTAAATACTGAGTCAGTATTGGATGCACACAAATCAGGATTCAAAAAAGGGAATGAAACTTAGGAACAGAAAGTTCTAAGTTAATGGTGCCACTTAACATAGTTATTACTGTCCTTCCTCTTAAACAGAGCTTTGTCATTTTTTTCTATGTGGGCCTCAATATCCCCTTGCTTTTTCTTCTGAAGTCCCATTTTCTGGGAGAAGCAAAAATCCGCAGATATTAGCATTTTTCTTTCCACTTCTTTTTTGAAATAAATACATGGTCCCAGTTGCCACCACATTCACGCACCTCTATCTTACATGTCTTAGGTGACTGCTACCCATTCTCTGCAAAAAGCTTGAAATTAAACTGAAAAAAGGACCCATATCCTTTCTCCTTTGGGGCTCTCTCTACCACACAGTATGTCATTATATCAAGAAACCTGAGGAAAACAAAGAACTGCTAGACATGTAGATAATAGGTTATTAGGAAGTTGTTAAAGATGACTAAGGTATTTTCATAACCTGTAGAGACACTCCATAAAAATTTCCTTGATTTGGAAACAAAATACTGATATAAATGGACACATAATCTGACAAGTTAGCACATCTTTTTTTGTTTTTTTAATTTTTGAAAGGCATGATTCAACTCTGATCTCAGAGTTTGAGGAAGATTGTCCTGGTCATTTGTATAGAAAGAACTGGATGGAGGATGTGGAGATTTAAAAAGCACAGCATAGATCTTAGAAAATTCTAGTGTCTGCTCCAGCAGGATGTGTATGATAGATGCCAGGGAAAAATAGTACCACTGGAAGCAAGAAGGCTTCTGATAGGCAAAAAACTCCAGCTCCCCTGTTGCAACATACAGCAACATCCTGATAATGATTGTTTTGGCAACAATGAGCAGAACAGTCAAAGGCAACATGCCTCAGGGGAATAGCCTAAAAGGTGTTCACTCCTAAAATATATAGGACATATTATAGTGGTGTCTTGGTTATCAGATTGACCATTTCAGTAATGCAACACTTGAGTTCAAATACCTCTTATTTTGCTTACTAATGGCCCCAAAGCTCAAGAGTAGGGAGGCTGGCAATTTGGGTATAAGAAGCCATACAATGATTCCTTAAGTGAAAAGGTGAAAGTTCTTGACTTATTAAAGAAAGAAAAAAAAAGTATGCTAAGGTTGCTAAGATCTATAATAAGAATGAATCTTCTATCCATGAAATTGTGAAGAGGAAAAAGAAAATTGTGCCAGTGTTGATGCTCTACTGACGTATTGCCTGAAAATCAATGCAGCCTAACACTGTGTCACAATGACTGTCATTCACATCACTTCGTCTCTTCACGTGGACATTTTATCTTCTCATATTATCTCAAGAGGAAGAAGGGCAAGTATAGTACAATAAGATATTTTGAGAGAGAGAGACAAAGAAAGAGAACACATTCACATTGCTGTTACTTTTTTTAAAGTTCTATTTTTATTGTTGTTAACCTTTTACTGTGCCTAATTTAAAAATTAAACTCTATCATACATATGTATGTATAGGAAAAAGCCGGTTATACATAGAGTTCAGTGCTGTCTGTGGTTTCAGACATCCACTGGGGTCTTGGAACGTATTCCCTACAGATAAGGAGAAGGCAATGTAATTAGGTATAAATTGCAGGCTTCCCTGAGAACATTTGCCTCTCCATTTTGGTAACGATAATATGATTTTTCTGTTTCTCTTTTTGCCCTAGCTTCCAGAGCCAAATCTGGTGCTCAACAACAAAATACGCATACATTCATATGTATAAATCTATATGTTTACAATATGTGCTTTCTCCTTTTTGCCTTGATTCTGATTTTTATTTTATCATTCACTTATTCAGTAACTTCTTGGGTCAGACACTTTGCTGAGTACAGTGTATACAAAGATGAACACGAGTTGGTTCCCCCATTCAAAAGCCTCATAGTCTAATGAGAAAACTTATATGAAACAACTAACAGTAGGACAATATGATAAATGCTATAGTAAAATTATGACCACAGAATAGTAGTAGTACAGGATAGAATGGTCAGATTGATTAGGAATTTTGAGTTGGATCTCAAGTATGAGATTGAGTTTAATGGATGATGGTTGACTGGCGTGAGGGGCTGGGAAAGAGCATTGCAGTTAAATTTCTAATTATCAATATTTTACTTTCATTAACACTATTGAGTAAATATGTATTTTTTTTTTCATTTTCAAAAATCATCCATTTTATTCACTCTCAAAAATGGAACCAAAAAGAAAAAAGGAGTTGTGGTGGGGCCTCAGGGTAAAGCAAGGGATGGGCCAGAGGGTTGATGACTCACAGTGTCCTGCTCAGAATTCAAGCAAGAGCTAAACCCTTCCTTTTTCTCTTTTTCCCTCCATATCCTCATCTGAACATCAGGGTTATCCAATAAGGAGCTACCAGCCTCTAACTGTCAGTCAGTGGGGTCTCCCAAGAGCAAGACCTCAGGTCGGTGGTGGGACAGGTGCTCTTGCTGGGACTCATGCTGGGATGAGGTTGGGAAGCTCACGACTTTGGCAGCCGCTGGACACCAAGACAGGGCCGAGACTGGCCAGTCTGAAGGGCCAGGACCTAAGGTGGCTAAGATGGGAGAAGCTGACTGAAGGGCATGTGGAGATGAGCTCTGTGGGACGGTGTCCAGTGGCACTGCCACTGAGTCACACTGGGGAAGAGTCCGAGTGGACTCTGGTGGGAGAGGGGTAGGGGAGGCTCTTGGGGGTGGCGGGTGAGCCTCTGAATCAGAGGGACTCAAGGGGGAATGGGAAAGTGCGAGTGGCCGGGGTGAAAGGCCATCCAAGGAAAGGAAGTGCTCTGGTGGCTGAGAGGCACTCAGAGGTGACATTGAATGAAGAGAAACTGACGAGGCAGTTGGGCCTGGTTACAGGGCTGAGGCCACAGGTACCGGGCTCTCAGTCACAGGAGCCAGGGAAGCAAATGTGGTCATGGCAGGAGCAGCATCTTCGATGAGGACCTGGCAGGGCTGGTGGGCTCCAGCAGGTGCTGCTTTGCACAGCTCACCAGGGGGACCATGAAATAAATGTTGACAAAGCTGCCCCTATTCAGAAGTCTATCCAGGTGGTTTTTCAGAAAAGAAATCAGACCCCAAGCCTCTTCCAGTTCTTTCTGGCAAGCTCTGTGGGCTCTGGGCACAAAAGGGAAGGGGACACCTCACAGAGGAATTGGAGCAAAGGTATCCATGTGCCTGCAGTGGTGCCTTTCAAACAATGGCTTTTCTTCCTGCGCTCACACCTCAGCTTCACGGGATGCCAACGAGATGAAACTCGACTAGTTGGTGTCCAGCGTGGGTGGAGGGCAAGTCACGCAAAGGATCCAGATGCGGAGGTCGTCAGGAGAGCAGATCTCTGAGCAAGGTGCGGGAGGAGGGGGCGAGAGGGTTCCAACAGGCGAGTCAGGGGGTAGGCCTGAGACGTGCTGCTGCAGCCCACTGCTCCCCTGCCCGCAAGCTGCTGTTGACCGCTCTCGGAGCCCCTCCTGGGTTTCGGCACCAAAATGTCAGGGCAGCCTTGCTCTGAGAAATCACTCGGAGACCACTGTGGGAGTAGGCAATGGATTCATTGAGGGGAAAAGGGGGAAGTGGGGAGGAGGGGAGAGGCAGCTCCCCCGGACCAACTCAAGGGCCTGTGGGAGCAAGGGGAATGGGGAATAGGGAGTGTGGACTCCCGGTCCTCCTCGTGGTCCCCTAGGAGTCCCAGATAAATATATTTTGTTAAAATTGCTTTAAATCCTTCTGGAAAAAGAGATGGGAGATGATAAAATAGATAGAGAGACAGACAGATTTTCATGCCAATGGAGTCTTATGCAGTTGAGGGGAAAAAGAGGCAGGCAGCCAAAATGAATCCTGATCTAAGACTGAAGAAGAAAGGTACAATTATCACTTTCAAATCCAGAGCTCTTACATGTCCATTCCTTGAGGACGTTTAAAGCTTATTCTGCTTGTCTTTCCTCATTGCTCTTTTCTCCGTGGTCATACCATATATTCTTACTCTCTGATTGTTCTTCTCAGGACATAAGCATAAGTCAACGGATTTTTTTGTTCTTTATTTACTAGTGATAAATACAATTCAGGTTAGTCACTTAACTTACCAGAAGTGATTCTACCTTTTCCTGCATGAGAAAATCTATTCCCTTAAATGCTGAGGTGGTAGCATTGTATTGTTGCCCAAGGTTATTGTTTCGAAGGTGTACAATTAGCCTGAGTATAATCTAACCCTTCTTTCTGTTTTTCATTCTTTGATGTTCTCTTTGTGTTGGGGGTAAGAAGAGAGTAAAAAGCATGGACTTTGGAGTCTAATCTGACTTTGAATTCATGCTTATCCACTTACTAGCTGTGTCACCTTGAGCAAATTACCTAACCTCTCTGAGCCTCAGTTTCCACTTAATATAAAGTGATGACACTAAAAACAGCCATCCAGAACTGGTCAAATAATACATGCAAGGAGTCTAGCACATCATCTGGCCTGTGGTAGCTTCAGTATATTGTAGCTGCTGCTAAAGTACTAAATGGTTCTTCCCTACTCATCTTTTTAGTCATGTATGCATAACATTTTGGTCAAGGACAGACTGCATCTACGACAGTGGTCCATAAGGTTATAATGGAGCTGAATTTCCTCTAAGAAATGGAAGGATATGTGGTTGAGGAGGAATTTTTCTTATCCCTGATGGGAGCAATATCTGTGGGGCATGGCAATAGATTCCTTCTCACTCACCACCTCAATTTTGAGTGCACAGATTACATCCCAATCAGTCAGCCACTGACTTGTTTTAGCACAGAGGAGTCTGTACCCCAAGCACTACATACTCAGAAGGCTCTACTGTCCTCCCAGATCTAGCGTGATGGCCCTCAGATCATTACTGGAAATTCTTTGTTAATGACCTAAGGTTCTGTACAAGGACACAGATCCACAGGAGCTGCCTCAACAAGCACCAAGTGTCACTGCCACTGTAGTAAAAGCTTTCTGTGGTCATGTGGAGCCAGCCTGTCCCTGTACATTGGAAATATTTTCAGGTTGTAATGATGTAAAGCCTTGGTAATTTTATTTCTTCCATCAATTCAATGCCAGAGAGAACTCCTTGTGTCAGATAGGGTCCATGGAACCAAAATCAAATTTCCGAAGTCAAAATACTGAGTTCGTAGTTCTGTACCTTCTCCATGTTAAGCACCCTCTGTTTTTATGAATGCCATGAAGTTCCTTAATCTGACTACTGCTCCAACATGCATTAGACAAAACCACTTCGCCATAACAATCTCTTGTGTTTCTTTATCTCTCCGTCTTGATTTTTTTTCCTACAACCCTCAGACCACCTTTCGCTCTCCTCTGACAGTCACTATCATGGTGATCTGTGCCTTATCCAGCCAGTTTCTCCGTGATATTTTCAATCAGTGCAGCCCATATCCCTGTTCATGGAACAGCACTGGGAGCTTTCAATGTTCTATTCTAACCATGTCAGAAGGAGGGGGTTGGTGGGACAGTGTTATAACAGCAGCTGTAGTGGACAGTGATGTCCTAGGCCTTCTCATTCACTCACCACTCACTTACTGACACCTAACAATGCATTTCTCAGAGTGTATCCCAGTCATTAAGCAACATATGACTGTGTTGTCACAGATTTGTTTTTCTTAACCTTTGCTCCTGCTCTCAGAAAAGTTTTTTCAAGGGCATTATACTGACTGAACATCATGTTTACTTTTAATGGATTTCTTTAAAAGTCCTCATTCCCACCACATTCTCATTTTCACTTTTCCAGAGATTTCTAGGCAGCGTCTTCCTATCTCACAAGTCTTCCCAAAGTTAAGATCCTATCCCTTCTGTTCTGTTTGTCCACATTGGAACATAAACTCCCCAGGGCAGGAAACTTGTCTTTCTACATATTTGTCAAGTATCGTGTACCTTTAAAGAGTTAAGTAAATAACAAATATTGTACAGTCAACATGAATGTGTTCAATAAATACCTTAGGAATTATGTCTAGGCTCTAATTACACTGAATCTATGAACATGAGATATATAAATAGCTGACTACAAAATAATAAAATTATGTTTTGGCTGCTCTTTAGTGGCAACAAGCTGTTGATGTGGTTGGGTGGCCAAGATGTCTCCTATCCCCTATCCTTAGGAGCAAAGCCTCAGCTATCACTCACACCAGGGTTCATACTGAAAGGGCTAGGCAAAGCTCAAAGACTAGCTCATCTATGAGACATATTCATATATGCAAACAACAGATTGGTAGTTTCAAAGGTAAGGGAATGGGAGAGGGCTAAATAGGTAGAAGGGATCAACTTTATGGTGACCAGTATCTAGATGCTGAATTATGATATACACCTGAAGCATATATAATGTTATAAACCAATGTTACCACAATAGAAATTATTTTTAGTTACAAAAAAAAAAGCTAGCCCAGTACAATATTCCTTCCCTATAACACTGACTACAGCCTAGCTGCTAAAACCTCTCAGGTGAAATTCCTCAGCAGTGGTACATTGTGCTGCATAATTACTTATCTCTATATATTGCTCCTAATTATTGTATGGGTCTGGCTCTGTCTCCGTAACAATCTCTAGGCTCCTAAAACGTGTCTCTTCCTTCTTTTATATTCCCTCACAATAGTGAACACTTAATCTGTGCTCAAAAATTACTTGGGTTTTTTTTAATTAAATTTATTGGGGTGACATTGGTTAATAAGATTATATAGGTTCTTCTGTCATCATATATTTGACCCCCCTTTTCCCTTTTCTGCTCCCCCACCCCCTTCCCTCGGGTAACCACCATGCTGTCTTTGAGTTTTTGTTTGTCTTATTGGTTCATTTGTTAACTTTAGTTTTCTATCCCACCTATGAGAAACATATAGTTCTTAACTTTTTCTGACTTATTTTGCTTATCACAGCAATCCCCAGTCTTTCTGGCACTAGGGACTGGTTTTGTGGAAGACAATTTTTCCACAAACCAGGTTGGGGTGGAACGTTTCAGGATGGTTTCAGGATGATTCAAACGCATTACATTCAAGCTCATCTCCTGCTGTGCTGGTTCCTAACAGGCCTAGACCTGTACAGGTCCATGGCCTGGAGGTTGGGGCCCACTAGTTAGCATGGTATTCTCACAGTCCACCCATGCTGTCACAAATGTCAGTATTTCATCTTTTCTTACGGCTGAGTAGTGTTCCATTGTATTTATGTACCACCCTTCCAACATTGGGGCTAATCTCTTATTTTTTTAATGTTTTTTGAATTGTGTATATAAAATGCTTCCAACACACAGAAAAGAACCAAAAACTAATATGATGCCTATTTACCCAGTACTTGGGTTAAACAAATATTAATATTTTGCCATACTTTCATTAATGCTCTCTTTTGTATTTAAATGTTAGAAATGCAGAGAAAATCATCCCATTTCTTCTCTCCCTTGTCCCACACTATAAGCTTTTCCAGTTGATCTAGTTCATTTACACCTCAGGTTTTTGACTACTACATATATAATTATCTGTAGACTATATTTGTATATTATTGTTTTGTGTATTTTAAAAATTTACATGTCTGGTAGTATTGTGTATATATTGCTTTTCATGTGAGAGTCTAATTTTGAAACTTAACCATGTTGATATTTGTGAATCCAGTTCATTTTTTTTCTCTTGTATGGTAGTCCATTGCCCTTTGGAGGGGGTGTTCATCCATCTCACTTTCTGCTGTTCTAAGCAGTGCTGCAGTGAACATTCACAAACATGGCTCCTGGGGCATGAACTTCTCTAGGTAGTGTTTGGTTGACAGCCCTGAAGCCCAATTGCCCATTCCAAATCCAAGCTCCACCACAAAGTCGCAACAATGTGATCGTGGGTGTGTTATTTAATTTACCTGTGCCTCAGTTTCCTCTTCAGTAAAACCAGAATAGTAATAGCATCCCCTTTAAGTGAATAAAGTGAGAAAAGTCTTACACAAAGTAAGCACTCAGTCTATGACAGCAGTTGTTATTGTGGCGGACACTTAGGAAGGTCTGTGAGCATCTTTGACTTTGTTAAGTATTGCCAAATTGATTTCCAGTTGGTAGTACCAAATTTTTTTTTTTTTTTTTTAGACCAGACGTTTCTTGTGCCACTCATTGGCGCGATCCTTAAGATGAACTGGACGCTGCGACAGCCGCCCTCTTGGGTTTGGGTGTTGTTCCTTCACGGAATCCATGCCTGAATCTGCGGGACACGATTTTCAGGTGCCGCATGCGACCGGTCCCGGTGGTGTTTCGTCGTTTGGCCTTGGCACTGCAGTTATACTTCCTCTTCCGCTCGGCCGGGCAGCCGCACGTGCCGCACGTGGACTTCTGCCGGTGGTAGGCCTTGGAGCCGCAGCGGCGGCACAGCGCGTGCGTCGTGTCGCGGCGCTTGCCGAACGAGGACGCCCCCTTCGTCATCTCGCTGCTGCCGCCGAGACCAAAGGGACCGGAAGAGGAGACACTTGTGCTATCTGGTAGTACCAAATTACACTTTCATCAGCACTATGTAAGTTTTCATCCCCCATATCCTCGCCAGGACTTGACATTCTTTCAGATGCAGAAAGGTTGAAGAATAAGATGAGAGAACGGGAGGAAGTGGAGGTGTGTTGGTAATAATTAATCAGAAGGGCGAGATGTCCCGCAGGAGGAGAGCAATCAGTGGGAGATTTGAAAAAATGGGGGCAAGTGAGTTCTTTTAGGTAGGAAGTAAAAAATCACTTAGAATCAGACTCAGCAGAAACTCTGGAGACTTACAGAAAATAAGGAGGCATGGTACTAAGACATAATGTAACAGAGGGAATATATATGATGGATAGAGGAGAAAGTCAGTAGACATAGGCCTTTTGGGAATCTGTTAGTGACTTCCCAGAGAGGATCTGAGCTTTCTTAGGTGGTGTAAGTAGGGACGAAAGAACTCTTTCTGAAAAGAAACAAGGAAAGAGAAAGTAGCAAAATGTCAGGGTTCATAGAGTAGCCGAGGAAACAGAGTTTTAGGGAAAGAAGTTGATTGGAAGTATTATTTTATCTGGAGACCAGAGGACCAGAGTCACCTATATGATAGTGTCAGCATCTGCAGCATCTCTGTGATTTGTTTCCTCCACTCAATTTCTACAGCCACTGCCCTCCACATCCGAGTTCCCTCACACCCGTGTGGCTGCAGTGGTGGTCAGTGGTGTGCTGAACCAGACTGGCAAAACACGTATTATCGTTCCTGTTTTATGAATAAGAACTAAGACTCAGACAGATTCACTAACTAGCTCAGGATTGTACATTTTGAAAATAGTGAAACTGAGACCAACGCCTGGGTATTCTGATTCCAAACCTAGGGCTCTTTGGATCAAAAAGCATTGATAGTTATCTTAAATCTTTCATTCTCAACTCAAAACCAGAAGGGTGGTCCCGTCTTTCCCAAGACAATTGTAACTCCTCTGTTTGACTTTCAAGGCCTGTTAATTGTTGGCTCTGGTCTCTCAGTCCTATTTCCCAACACACTCTTAGCCATACCCTCATCTCTCCACCCAAAGCATGTCTTGGCTGGTTTGTGAGTTCATCAAGTTCATTCCCACCTCTATGTCTTTGTTTATGCCTTCCCCTCTCTTAGAGAGACTTCCTTCCTTTCTCCATCATCCCTCTAGGTCCTGTTCAAGTCCTGTACATTCTGTGATTGCTTCGGTGCACACTTTCTGAACTGCCATATTGGCTGCTTCATTATGAAATATGACTCTATTGTGCATTCTCTTGAATTGTCCTCAAATTGTTACCCTTTGCAACAAAATGCAAAGCAAATCACTACAGGCAGTTTGCTTGCTTTTTATTTTTTTATCAACTACTTCCTGTTATATAGGTATTTTCCAATTACCCTTAGCCTAACATTGAACACAAATTACAACGAATAAGCAATGCAAAGTATGAAGAGTTAGAAGTTATGATGAAATCAGTAGTCAAGATGAAAGTCTACAGGCATGATAGAAAATTTAAGTGACCAAGTTTTAAGGCAAACCATTTAAAAAGATGCAGAGGTGGAAATCAGCACCAGACTGAGCCATAGCTTTACTGTTCCTTCTATGATGGTGCTAGCTTTCTGACACTCCGCAAAACAAGGGAAGTGACTTCTTATCACTACTTAACAAAGAGCTTTGCCCGTGCTCAGAAACAGTGTTATCTGCAAATGATGATCACATTGGGTGTTCATGCAGCCAGTCTTTTATTTAGCATTTATGAAGTGATGCAAAAGATTGTGTGCATATTCAGTTTTCCAAAGTTAATGAGGATCTTGTTGGTGGAGAGATATCAAGAAGGTCCTGACTCCTGCCCCGTGTGTAATTAAGGAAAATACTCGTATCTGTGCACAAGTAAACAGATCCTTCGGAGAGCAACATGTGGACAAATGCAAGTTCATATAACACTCTGTACATTTATTTCCATGTTGAAATGATACTAATAAAAAGAAATAAAAGGAATAATTAAGCCGGTCAGAGAAAGACAAATACCATGTGATTTCACCCAGGTGTGGAATCTAATGAACAAACTGAACTAACAAGCAAAATAGAGACAGACTCATAGACAGAGAGCAGGCTGACAGCTCTGCAGGGGGTGAGGGTAAGGGGTTAGAGGACGGAGGGACCAAGCAGAAAGAAAAAGGACTCATGGACATGGACAAGAGACTGGTGATTGCAGAGGGGAGGGGAGGGTGGGTGGAGGTGGGAGAGGATATAAGGAGGGTAAGTGGTAATGAAAAAAATACAAAAAATTTTTTTTTCAATTTTCCAAAATAAGTCTAGTAAGAAAGATGAGTTTAATTTCACAGAGAAGAACGCTGAAAACATTCCAGTGTGTGCAAGGTCATGGAAGTGGAAGCAACACCTTATCTCAGTATATTTGGTAGAGTATATTATTATTGGTATTAATATTCCCATTTGATAATAGGAGATGGTTGAGCATTTAAATTAGCTTTCCCTATATCACACAATGAGTTGCTGTCACAGCTAAAACAAGTGATATTTTGAAAACAGTTTACATTATGAAACACTGAAGCTGTATATTTTTTAAAAATACATCCAAGTATTCCTAGGTACTTGTTGGACAACAATGAGTAGAAACTAAAATATATTCTTAAAATGCTTGCTTCACAAATATTGCAAATGACAGGACAAGGAGCCTTCTTATTTTCCTAGAGCAGAAAACCAGAAAGTTTTTTTAATCATTAGCAATATTTCCTGAGGGAGAATATAGACTTCCAGGCTATGCCAGAATTCTACATTACTACCCAAATTCAAAGATTAAGGGTGTGTTTTACCCACACCCTACATTTTTGGGAGCACAAGCCCTGCCATTATGTAAGGTCTACTGAGAAGGATAACATGACTCTTCTCTTCATGGGAAAGCCCATATTCTGATTCTTAATTCCTTTTTTTTTCAATGCACTTTGTCCATTAGCCAGACTGACAGATTATCACTTAGGTAAACACAGATCTCTATACCTGCTCCTTCTGTAAATGGTAGCACAAGACAGAAAAATCTCTTGGAATGACCAGTACATTTGTTTCAATTACCTACAGAGCCATAAAATGGGAAGGATCCAGAGTAGAGGAATAGCTGGTTTAAATACGATATAATTTTCCTCCTAGACCACTGCTGAGAGCCTAGCACACTACTGTATAGTATGTGCCTTTGTTGAGGCTTATATTTCCCACCTGTATTTCTTTTTCTTTTTCTAGCAACAGTCTGTCTTTGTGCCAACTCCTAAATAACCATAAATTTTGTTCTTATAAACCTTAATGAATGCTTGGCCAAGATGCTGTAACTATTGGCTTCTACGTTGGAGCATAAATGGAAAGGGGGGAAAAAAGTGTGCACTGTGAAAAACTGCATAAAATGGAAAAAAGATCACAGCAAACCCAAAGTCGCAATTTGCCTTTAATGTGAAGGAGGCCTTGTTTTCACGGTGTGGCAGCTTTCAGGGGTTTTAATCTCAAAGTGGCTGATCAATTTAAGGTAAGTGGCAGGCATTTGGCCTGGTTCCCAGGCTTTGCTTTGCTGCTCTGCAAAAAGAAAGGATTCAGTCAGACACACAGACAACAGGCATCATCAGCGGCTCCCACATTCCAAGCATTTTAACACAGATTAGGTTGGCATGATTCTACTGTTTACTGAAATCTCCTAGGTGTTGCATTTTTCCTTCTCCTTGCCGTGGTTATCCAAGATGGTTTTCTCAGGTCAGGACCTTCATATGCCAAATAGCTTGCAGGGCTGGGAAGGGAAAAAGAAGAGCATAGGTCAAGACTTCTGACTAAAATGCTATTTCACTTGCTCACTGCAAAATATGAGACTTCAGACGGCAGGTAATTGAGCACTGAACTTTTTGCCTTAGGCATACATTGAGACAGGAACTGTTTTACATGCATTCCTGAGAGAGGGAAAACAAAGATAATTTCTTTAACAAGGACAAACTTAATTCAGTTAAAAATGCCCAACGGATTAACTGTGATTTGTAGTTATTTTCTCTTCAGATGTTATAAGCATGAGACTTACAAATATGCTAAGCAATATTGCAACCAGTATAGCCCATGTTTTAATTTATATTGTCACATTAAATATTCTTTATTTCTTCGAAACAGTTAATATTAAATGGGTTCCACAGGTCCTTGACCACTATCTCATTTTCTTAGTAAAAGTGAATTTTCCTTAATCCATTTGACCTATAACTTAAGTTAAATAAAATATGCATTCAGTTGATCAAAGCAAAAAAAACTATAAGTTGTCTCTCATGTGTTTTGGTTGTATCATGCTTTATGGAAATTTTGTATTTTAAAATACATTTTTACAGTTTTTAAAGATATCTTGTCTTACTTTAATATAGTCAAATCAATCCTTTAATCATCCTCATGGCAGATTTACTTATTTCTCTCTAAAAAAACTTATGAAAATAAATAACAATATGGATTTTAAAAATCATTTTCCAGCTAATATTAAACTTTTCAAAAGCAATGTCAAATTATTATACTCACTATACCCAGAAATGCCTTCTTAATATTTCAGAAAGTTACATTGACATATTTCTTTCAAATCTAACATTGTTTCAATCAAGTAATTTATATTTAGAATATGTATTCTTGTCTGTATTAGCTTAGAAACTAATACAATGATATGCATTTATTTTCATTTCAACTGCTATATATGCAAGCGTAGTTTTTAAAAATATATGACCCCTCATTGATTAAAGGAAATAAGTGAGAAGCAGATAGCAGATGCACTTATTTCCTTCTGCTGCTGCTGGCTGTGCCTTGCTGACCTGCGATGCATGCAATGCTGGAACGGCAGCAGCCGCCTTGCAGGCATGAATGGAGTTAGGCTAAGAACACGCCAGCATACTGAGGATGGCAGACTGGAGCATGAAGAGAACATGGTTCTCATGGAGCCACAGAACCAACGATCCTGGCACCACCCTACTCATGACTTCTTATGTGAGGTAATAAATTCCATTTTATTCACTCAGCAGTATTTATTGAGCACTTACCATGTAGGATCTCTAGATACCCTGTTCGATGTTCCTAGAATATATCAGTGAACAAAATATACAAGAGCTCTGCTCTTCTGGAACTAATTGTAACAGAAAGTGATAATAAACTAAAAACATAAATAAGAAAATTCTATAGTATGTTAGAAAGTAGTAAGTAGGAAAATTTTAAAGTAGAGCGTGGTGAAAGGATCAGTAGTGCTGGGATCCAAGGGAGTGGCTTTGGTATCGAATCAAGTGAGGGTTGGTTGACCTCAGTGAGGAGTGAGTTTTGGACAAACACTGGAAGGGAATGAATAAGTTATTCTTTAAGACAGTAGGCAGTGTGTGTGGTGGGGTAGTTTTCTTATTGTTGAAAATCTTCTAAATGAGAGAGAAAGGTGGAGAGAGGGAGAGTTTGTGTGCGCATTGGAATGTACCTGATGCTAGTTCTACTTTGGTTCTGCCTAGTTCCCAGAATGGCTAAAATTACAATAAAAAGATTGACAGTACTAAGTGTTATGAGGATGTAGAGCTGCCTGAAACTCATACAATGTGGTGGGAGTTTAAGTTGGTATAACTACTGGAAATTTTGTTGCCAATAAAGTTAAGCACATATCCAACCTGTGACTCAGCAATTCAACCCCTAGATGTAAATCTGAAAGAAATGCATACATATGTGCACACACGAAGTTAGTTACAAGAATATTCTTACTACATTATTCTTAACACCGAACTAGAAGCAATCCAAATGTCCATTAACAATAGAATGGATAAAGTGTGGTATATATGCATAATGGAATGCTATACCACAATAAAGAAGACTATTTCTATGTGCAACAACATGGATGAATCTGAAAAACATAACATTTAGCAATAAAAAGAGTACATACTACATAATCTTATTTAAGTAAGGTTCAGAAGCAGGCAACATTTATTTATGGTAAGAGAAATCTGTGTAGTGGTTACCTTTGGAAAATGAAAGCACATAGTAGGCCTCTGTAGTGTTGGTAATGTTCATTACCTTGTTTTGTGTGGTAATCAAGCTATAGACCTAAGATTTGTGCCCTTTTCAGTTCATATGTTAAATTTAAATTAAGTAAAACAAAAGATAGATAATTTCATAAATCGTCGTCGGCAGCCGTCCGTCTCGAGAGACGATGGTGTAGCTTCTTAAGAGTCTATCTGCACCGCCGAGAATGGCTGTGCAGTCCGACTCGGGAGTGACACAGTATCTGTCTCCTCCCGTGTTGAATCGACATCTTGCGATGACGCTGGAGTGTCCTCTCCAGTGAAGCTGAAGCTACAGAGCCTGGGCAGGGTGATATGGAGGGTCTGCTGTTGCCCATGCAGCAGACCCCCCCTCTCTTCGCAGCTGAAGGGTCCAAGGGAAAGACAGAGTCAATACAGCTTGGCTTCAGGTGCGCCGCAGGAGTTGCCGGTGTTGACTACAACGTCAAACCGCCTTAGGGACTCCGGCTCCGGATTTTCTGTCGGGGTTTACACCCTTAGCCTTTCCCCTGAAGAGGTATGCCGCAAGGCAGCGGAGGTTTTTTGGAGTCAGAGTTTTCCTTCTCTGATGTGCCCTGACTGGAAGATCGAACCAGCGACACTTAGCTCGCAGGCCGACGCTCAATCCACTGAGCCAAACCAGCCAGGGTAAATTTCATAAATCAATCAACCATAAATTAAAGACATGAGCCATAAAAACTCCTAGGTTATTTTTAATTCTATCATTGTAAATAAAGAGGGAATTATTTCTCCTGCATAAGCATTCAGATGGAGTCATTATACATAAGTTTTGGAACTAACAAAATGACCTCCAATTTCTAAGACTCCAAGCTATCATTTCTAACTCGAAGATAACTGGTGAGGACTTCCTCATACCAAGATTCACTCTTACTGCAGACAGTCCAGTGTTCTACCTGTGCCTGACAAACTGTTCATAATATTAGCTAATATTTTAGTGTCCCTTACTATACATCAGCACTTACTGAGTGCTTGCATTTATCAATATATCTAAGTCTCCCACCAACCCTAAAAGATAGGTATAATTACCTATTTTACATATTAGAAAATAGGTTAAGAAAACAATAAATTGTCCCAAGGTCATTGTATCAGTCACTATCCTTTGTTACATTTAAAAGAAACCAAGAGTTTGGTAGAAGCAAAAAAAGAATGTATTAAAAGATCATTGTATAACTCTCATTGCCAGCATGGCCAGGTTGAGGACTCTGCAGTCACAAACAATATCCCAAATCAGGTCTTAGAAAGTTAATGCCCAGCATTGGAGAATGTGACCCATTCTACCACTCTGCCAGCCCTGGAAATCAGACATGGCCACCAGCTGAACTGCCACTGCTCTGCTGGAGCTTGCTGCAACCTCTGTCACTGTTGCACCTTCAAGGATGACTCTCAGTCCCACAGCACCAATCATTTAGAGCTCATGATTCATGACATGGGGCAAAAAACAATGATGTATGCACATTTCTAAAATCCCAAGTCAATGTGGCTCGGTTGTAGTGTCATCTTGTACACAGAAAGGTTGCAGGTTTAATTCCTGGTTGGGGCTCATACCTAGGTTGCGGGTTGGATCCCCAGTCCCAGCATGTACTATCCTTGGTCTGGATGCATACCAGAGGCAACCAATTGATGTTTCTCACATCAATGTCTCTCTCTCTCTCTCTCTCTCTCTCTCTCTCTCTCTCTCTCTCTGTGTGTGTGTGTGTAAAAGCAATGAAAAAATGTTCTTGGGTGAGGATATAAATAAATAATAAAATCTGGGTTAGCCCCCAATACCATGGGGGTTCAACCACTATGCTAGACTGAATTCAAACACATGATGCTACTTTACCATTTTAAGGACCAGATGAGACAAGCAAGTATTAAAATGCCCAACAACACTTCAGGCCACCATATCATGTAAATCAGAAAGCTTCAACAATTTGTTGCTTGACTAATTTAGAAAACAGATTGACACTAATAATACTCACACTGGACTTCTGAAATCACCAAGTGCTTTAATGAAGGCAACAGAGAGGACTGGGTATGACAGCTCATTCTGAGCCATGACTGCATCACGTGGGGCCATGTGGCTGCATGCTGACTCAGATTGGTGGCGGAGAAGGGAGGCCAAGTCTGAATCACCAAGACCACATCCTGCCCCTCCCTCATTTTTTCCCCTGGAAGCTGCCCATCAATCTTCTCATTGAGCTCACCACCCAAAGCATGGAACTCAGGTATTTGCAGCAAATGTCTGTGAACCTAAGAGATCCCATTTTTCAGGAACATTTGGCCCTGCTTCTCTCAGTAACATCTATGTGTGAAGTTGACTATGACTAAGTGTGAAACTGATAGTCTGTGTTCAATTTCTGTCATTTATTTTTCACTCTGTTTTGGTGGGCACAAACTAACATCTAACATGACATATACTTACCTTTAACAAACGTTTTTTTAACTTGTTTAAACTGAAAGAAAATTCTTAAACCCACAATGTCTGCTAGAGAATGACTTGAGAGAAATGTGTCCTTTTTGAGAATTGTCTCATAGACACATATTCATTATGGCCAGAGACTAAGCAGGCATTTTGTCCTGCTCTGATTCATCTGAGAAAAACATGTGGTAGGCAGTTCCAAATCCTCCCCCATTTACTTTCAAATAAAGAGTAAGAAGAAAGGTCAAATTTTATTTTATTTTATTTTTCTTGGTTAAGGAAATTTAGTAAAATTAGTATCTGTTGGGGCTTTTTTTGTTGTTTTGTTTTGTTGTTTGGGGCTTTTATGGTTTCCACTGAAAGCAGTAGTGGGAGATGGGATTACAAAGCCTGAGATAGTCGGTGTTTGAAAGAATTTGAAAGTTCAGGCTAAAGCGTCTGAACATTATTTTGTAGGCAGAGAATAATTCATAAAGATTTAGAAATCTAATTTACTTTTGATGATTTTAAGTCAAATACAAAGAATAGAAAAGTATAATAATCATATGGATATTTAATTTACAAAATGATTAAGCAAAATGTGTGCAAGCACGACATGTGATGGGATGGAGGTAGCAGCTAATATGGTGGTAATTATTTTGCAATGTGTGAACATTAATAAACAGAAATCTCATTTAAAATGGAGTAAATTAGGGTTAGGGTTAGGGTTATGGAAAAAAATAAATAAATAAATAAATAAAAATAAAATGGAGTCAGGATGCCCTGGCTGGTGTGATTTAGTTGGTTGGGCATCATCCCACAAAGCAAAAGGTTGCCACTTCGATTCCTGGTCAGGGCACATGCCTGGGTTGAGGCAACTGATCACTGTTTCTCTCTCACACTGATGTTTCTCTCCCTCGTTTTCTCACTTATTTTCCCTCTAAGAAAAAATAAATAAATTCTTTAAAAATAAATAAATAAAATGGAGTCAGGAGGCTGGAAAAGAAAACTCTCATGCATGTGTCACTCAATGCACATACTGACCCCAACCGTAAGAGATACTACATTACATTCTCAGCAAGAGGAAGAAAAGATTCCTTCTTGCCTGGTAACAGCTCAGCCAATGGGAGACTGCCATAACTCTGCCAATGAAAACTCACTACAAACTTTGGTTTCCTCCAATGACCTCTTCATTTACAACAGCTCCTCCCAAGTCTATATGTGTTCCTTCCCTTTGTGTTTTTTTTTTTTCATAAATTTTTTATTATATTTTTTCATTACCATTTATCCCCCTTATGCCCCCTCTCTCTCTAGTCATCACACTGTTGTCCATGTCCATGGGTTCTTTTTCCTCTTTGCTCACTCGCTCCACTCCCTAACCGCCCCCCCTCATAGCTGTCAGCCTGCTCTCTATGTGTCTGTCTCTATTTTGCTTGCTAGTTCAGTTTGTTCAGTAGATTCTGCATATGAGTGAAATCATATGGTATTTGTCTTTCTCTGACTGACTTATTTCTCTTAGCATAATGTTCTCCAGGTCTAGCCACACTGTCACAAAGGCTAAACTTTCTTCTTTTTTACAGCCAAGTAGTATTCCACTGTGTAAATGTTCCATGGTTGTTTTATCCACTCATCTACTGCTGGACACAGGCTTCTCCATATCTAGGGGGAAAAGAGAAACATAAGACTTCCAGGATTCAAAAAGTTCCTTAGTGGCATATAGACACAAAACATAAGACACTTATGTTAAGGTTAACATGTCATTACCATCAAGGTCAAAAAGGCTAAGGTCAACAACATCCCAGGAGTTCCTGAATCCACCTTCCCAATCTAATACCCTTCACCTTCCATCCAGGGTAACCACTATCCTAACATTTGGAATAATTATTTATTTTCTTGCTTTTCTTTATTGTTTTACCATCTATGTATGCATCTCTACATATTGTAGTTCAGTTTTGCCTCTTTTGAACTTTGTTTAAATGGGGCCATAATTTACATTTTTGTTCTTGTTTTTTTATTTGGATTTTGCTTCTTTTGCCCAACAATATTTTTTGAGAGTCATCCATGTTTATGTATGCAATTAGAAGTCCATTTTAAGTGAAGGACAGCAACATGGCCAGGATACAGCATTTACATAATATTTGTCGAGAGATAAAACCAAGTCAAGCAGGTAAAAAAATGGAAAACAGACTAGAAATGGAAGGTTGGTTTAACAGTCAAAAATAAATTAATGATTTATATTGTATCAATAGAATAAAGGACAAAAGTTCATGTGATAACCTCAATATATGCAGAAAACAAATTTCACAAAATCTCACCTTTTTATGATTTTAAAAAACACTGAAAAACTAAGAATAAAAGAAAATCTCCTCAACCTGATAAATTTACCTCTCTAAAAAACATAACAACTAACACTATCATACCTAATGGTAAAATACAATGTTTTCTCCTAAGATCAGCAACAAAATAAGAATGTCTGCTACTGGAGGTTCTAGGTGATCCAATTTGGGTTGTATGTTGGGGGAGAGGTGAAAAAAGGCATGCCTATTTAAAAGGAAGAAGTATAACCACCTCTGTTTACAGATGACATGATCTTATGTACAGAAAATCCTAAGGAATCTACTGTAAAAGCTACTAAAACTAATGAATGAGTTCTGCAAAGCTGAGAACACAAAATCAATACACAGAAATCAATTGTGTTTCTATACCCTTATAGTGAACAATCCAAAATAGAATTGAGAAAACAATTCCATCAAAAAATACAATACTTAGAAATAAATTTAACAAAGGAAGTACAAAACTTATATTCATGTAAACCATGAAACATTGTTGAAAGAAATGAAAGACAACCTAAATAAATAAAAAGACAGCTCATTTTCATGTATTGTATACTATGGTTACACCCATCTTCATGGGCAATACTCCCAAAGCTGATTTACAAATTCAACTAGATTCCTATCAAAATCCCAAGTGGCTTCTTTAAAAAATTTTTACAAACTGATCCTAAAATTCATATGGAAATTTTAGGGATCCAGAATAGGCCAAAAAAAAAAAAAAAAAATTCCTTGAAATTGAAGAAAAGAGTTAGAGGACTCACACTTGCCAACTTCAAAACTTACTACAAAACTACAATAATAAAATGAGATGGAACTGGCATAAAGATAGATATATAGATCAATGAAATAGACTTCGGAGTACAGAAATAAAACCTGTATTTAGAGTCAATTAATTTTCAACAAGAATGTCAGTACCATTCAGTGTGGAAAGAATAATCTTCTTAACAAATGTTGGGACAACTGGATATCCACATGTAAAGTAATGAAGTTGGACATTTGCCTCACAGCATATAGAAAAAATTAATTCAAAATGGATCAAAGACCTAAATATAAGAGCTAAAACTATAAAACTCTTTTCAAATAAAGTGTAAATTTTTATGATCTTAGATAAGGCAATGGTTTCTTCGATATGACACCAAAAGCATAGGCAAAAAAAGATAAAATTAGATAAATTAGATTACATCAAAATGAAAAACTTTGTGCTGTAAATGATACTATCAAAAAATAAAAAGAAAACCACAAAATAAGAGGAAACATTTGCCCTGGCTGGTGTGGCTCAGTGGATTGAGCACCGGCTGGTGAACCAAAGGGTCACTGGTTTAATTCCCATTCAGGGCACATGCCTGAGTTGCTGGCCAGGTCACCAGTTGGGGGCGTGTGAGAGGCAACCACACGTTGATGTTTCCCTCTCTTTCTCGCTTCCCCCCTTCTCTCTAAAAATAAAGAACTAAAATCTTTAAAAAAAAAAAAAAAAAAAAGAGGAAACATTTGCAAATCACACACCTGATAAGAGACCTAAATATATAAAATAACCCTTATAGCTCAATAATTAAAAGATAGATAACCTAATTTTAAAATGGACAAAAGATCTGAATAGACATTTCTCAAAAGAAAATATACAAATGGCAAATGAACACATGAAAAATTCTCAGTATCACCAGCCATGATAAATAAAAATCAAAACCACAATAAGCTACCACTTTACATCCACTAGATTGGCTATAATAAAAAAGACAATAATAAGTATTGGTAAGGATATGAAAAATTGGAAGTTTTATACTGCTAGTAGCAATGTAAAACAGTGTAGTCATTTTAGAAAACAGAATGTCAGTTTCTCAAAAAGTTAAACAAGAGTTACCGTGCAATCCAAAATGCCACTCCTAGCTATATACCAAAGAGAAATGAAAACATGTGTCCACCAAAAAACTTGTACAGGAGTATACACAACATCAGTATTCATAATAGCCAACAAGTGGAAATGTTACAGAAACAGGGGAGTCCAAAAAATTCCCAGAGTTTGCAGCTGGGGGATGGGGAGAAGGAAGCAGCTTTCAGAATGCCTCCACACGCCTGAGGCTGATGGCTGGTGTCTTTCATTATGCAAAATTGCTTGGATGCTTCCAAGGCCTCAGGTGGATGGAAGGAGTCTTGAACCAGGGGACGGTATGGAAAGCACACAAAGCCTACGTGGGGTTCTGTGAATGGTCAGAACTGTTGGCAACACCCATGCATCAGAGGACACAGTCAGGGATATATAGGCAGCTGCGAACACTTTAGGGGGTCGTGCTCTGGGGCTGTCTTCCTCGCTGGCGGGTGTTCGCAGGGGTGCTCTGGAGAAGGAGAGGAGATCCACGTGGTTTACAGAAAAAAGACAGTTTGCAAGGAGGCAGAGAATCCTGGCGGTTTTGTATTGAGAGCTGGAGGGCACCACAGCACAGAAAGGACCTCTCCAATCAGAACTGAGTGATTGACAGCCGCTGGTAAAGCTGAACTGTGTTTGGGAAGTAGGGAAATGCTGTTTCTGACCTTCCTAAAACTGGCTAGGTTTGGTAGGGGGGAGGCAAGGATATGTGTACTATTAAATAAACAATTTTCTTTTCACTCAACTGAAGTATTAAGAGTTGTAATTCTGGAGGCAGGCAATCGGACCCCTAATTGAAGAGTCTGTGGGTTTGTTTTCAATTGGAGCAGCCCAGGGGTTCTATAACAGAAACAACCCAAATATCCATCAATTAATGAATTGTAAATAAAAAGCAGTATATTCATACAATGGAATATTATTTAGCAACAAAAAGGAATAAAGTACTGATGCATGTACAACATAAACCACCTTAGAAAACATTCTAAATAAAAGAAGCCTGTCACATTAAGGACATAATACCATATGATTACATTTATATGAAATGTCCAAAATAGGCATATTTGTAGAAGCAGAAAGTAAATTTGTAATTGCCTAGGGCTGGGCAGGTGATAAGGGTTTGGAAGAAATTGGGAATACAGTTGTCCCTCTACACATCGCGGTTCACTTATCTCGGCCTCACTGTATCGCGGGATTTTAAAATATATTTTCTTTAATTATTTATCATGGATTTTCCGCTTTATCACAGGATTTTGCTGTACTGTATATGTATGTTGTTAAAGTTACGTAGGTTTGAGTGTAGAATATGTTTAAGAACATAAGTAGTGTTTATAAAAGTGTGGAAAAGGTTAATAAGGGAGAGGGAAAGGTTAGTAAAGGACTGGGAACGGTTTATAAGTGTGTGGGAAGGGTTTATAAAGCCTTAAAATATATATAAATACTAAAATAAATTTAATGTTCCTACTTCATGGATTTTCACCTATCGCGGGGGGTGGGGTCTAGAATGTAATACCCGCGATAAGTGAGGGAATACTGTAAATAGTAATGGGTACAAAGTTTTTTGGGGGGGAGGGTATCGAAAATGTTCCAGAATTAGTAGTGTTGGTTGCACATCTCTATGAATATAGTACTAAGAAACATCGAATTATACACTTAAAATAGGTAACATGTATGGATATGAATTATATCTCATAAAGTTGTTATTTTTTAAAAGATAATACGATTAAGTTAAAGACTAAGTGGCAGAAAGACTGCCCAGCCTTAGCCCTACAGTGCATGGAATGGGATAACTACTGGACATATCGTCGTCGTCGGCAGCCGTCCGTCTCGAGAGACGATGGCGTAGCTTCCCAAGAGTCCATCTGCACCGCCGAGAATGGCTGTGCAGTCCAACTCGGGAGTGACACGGTATCTGTCTCCTCCAGTGTTGAATCGACATCTTGTGATGATGCTGGAGTGTCCTCTCCAGTGAAGCTGAAGCTACAGAGCCTGGGAAGGGTGATATGGAGGGTCTGCTGTTGCCCATGCAGCAGACCCCCCCTCTCTTCACAGCTGAAGGGTCCAAGGGAAAGACGGAGTCAATACAGCTTGGCTTCAAGTGCGCTGCAGGAGTTGCCGGTGTTGACTACAACGTCAAACCGCCTTAGGGACTCCGGCTCCGGATTTTCTGTCGGGGTTTACTCCCTTAGCCTTTCCCCTGAAGAGGTATGCCGCAAGGCAGCGGAGGTTTTTTGGAGTCAGAGTTTTCCTTCTCTGATGTGCCCTGACTGGAGGATCGAACCAGCGACACTTAGCTCGCAGGCCGACGCTCAATCCACTGAGCAAAACTGGACATATAGAAACTGATTAACTCCTACATCAAGCCTGAACTTTTCTCCTACAGCATCCTAACCTCATATTGAATTCAATATAATACAATTCAGTATAACCAAAGCTTTGGACCATTTTCTGGGAGTTTTGAAAGACTAAAAGACTGAACAAGGTGATGTGTTAAAGTCAGGAATGAACTCACTTTTTGGACAGAAGCAGTAGACAAGCTAGAGGGCAAAACAGAAGTCTCAAAGAGTTTCAGCCTCTGAATTGCAGCTGTATCTGCAAGCCAAACATAGTTTCTATATTCACTACCCAATGAAAAGATTGTTGGTTAATAGTAATGATTGTGTGCCTACTGCATGCTACACACTGTGATAAGGGCTGGAGACATAACAATGAGTAAGGTACGTTCTCTGCTTCTGAGAGGTCCCCAGCTTGAAGGGAAGCAAATAACTACAGTTAAGTAATAGATAAATGCTGTAGCAGAGGTCTGGACTAAGTCCTGTAGGAGCAGAAGAGGGAACAACTGATTTTGCTTGAGTAAAGCTGAGACAACTTCCTGTGTAGGTGATCTCCCAGCTGGGTCTTGGAGAATGAATGGAAAATGCCTGCAATGCCCTCTAGGCAATTTTGCCATGCATATAAAATTCTTGTTATTAAGCCAGTGTTTATATTCTGCTCTTATCTAAAGACCAAACAAATAAATACCAAAAAGGCACTAAATATGCTATAAAGCTATTCAGAGGATAACAGACATGAATATGTGGCTTATAACATTTACAGGCATTCCTTATCCTGCATTTTGGATAAAAACACAGATAATTTTAAAAAGAATCTATTATCGACCCTAATTTATCTGCTAATAGTTGAGATTTTTTTTCTGTTTTATTTTGCTCTGTCAAACAACATGGTTAGAAGCGACTCCAATAGACACTCTGTGCATCTCAACTTTAGGCCTGGATGGGTTTAATTACTCCTGGTTTAATTTTTTTTCTTTTCTTAAAATAGTTTAGAAGGATTTTCCACAACTTCCCTTGATATTCTGTCTTTGGTCATCTATGGTCTTAGATTAAACAAAGTGTAGGTAGAATGTGTAATTACTCATAAAAACAAACTAGCAACCCAAAAGAATATTAGGATGGGAATTTTCAAAAGATTGAATTCCTCTGAAATAGGAGCTTATCAGCAAATGGCCTGTAAACCAGTTTTGGCCCCCAAATATTTTACTCTGTCTCTGAGTGGGCAGAGTGCTCTTATCTCAGAATGATTAGTCAAGCAATTACAAAGACACCTCACCATTTGATTTTCAGGTTGACCATCTCCTATTGTGATAAAATTGAAATGTCTTTTGTCAGTTTAGTGGGAAAGGAGCAAAACCATGATAACAGGAAGAAAACTTTTATTTTAGAAAAAAATAAGAAACTACCCTTTCACAGAACAGCTCTCTTCCCTTGTACAGACTCCCTTTCTCGCCTCCTGTGCCTGGCTACACTCAAAATTATCCAAACAGATTTCCTAATTCTTTTAAATTACATGTTTCAATCTTCTCCACCTCACTTTCCAGAGAATTGGTTTTGGTATGATAAAAGAAATAAAATAAAATAATTTTTTAAAAATACCTATGTATCATTGAAATGCAGGATAAACTTTGAAGGTATCCAGAGGTTCTTGAAAGTGTTTTTCCCAAATAACTTTCCAACAAAATGGGAGCTTAACAATCTTTGGACTTAAATTAGTACTGAAAGTTTATAGGCCTTCTACTAGTGACATATAGCAATTGTTTCACTGGAGCCCAGCTGAGTCATTGGTTTTATGTGAACAATTTCCTAGCAGGCATGAAAGAAGAATGTTAATTCTTCTCAAATGAAAGGTTAATTTGTATATGATTACAATTGAATTGAACAGAGAATCAGGATGGAGGCCCAATTAGGGATCAGGAAACCTCTGCCCCTGCCCCCAAAGCCTGAGATACTGGCCAGCTGCGTTAGTTTAACCATTTCCCTGGAGTCTTTGAAACCTGAGCCTCTCCCAGAATAAATACAGATCAAGAAGTTGGTCCATCCTGGCCAAATCCTTCCAGAGAGGCCAGAGGTAGACTCTTCCTCTGAGTCCATGGCTCCTTAGAAGTGTGGTCAGTTCCTACTTTGGTGATTACTGCCACAGAAGGTTTATCCCAGCTGCTACTAATTCCAAAGTCTGTGGAAAATTCATGAAGTCTTGTGATGGGACCATACCTGAGAAGCAGTCAATCCAGATCAGGTATACCCTTCCTGAATAGTTTCAGAGCCCTTTGATCCATCATTCATCTTTTCAGCAAGTTTATAGGTGGCCAGTCCCACTGTGCAGTGGGAAATTGCTAGCTATAGAAGAACCCATCAGAGAGCTGCACAGCAGAGATACCAATGGCTAGAGGTCTGGACCCAATGGTATAATCTCGGGTAAGTGACATAACTTCTCTGTACCTTAATACCTTCATTTATAAAATGGGGATAATAATAATACTTACTTCATAGTTAATTTTGAGGAATGAATGAGTTAATACATCTCAAAGTGCATAGAATAGTGCCTGGAAAATGCCACATAAGTATTCACTATTGTTATTTTTGAGCATGGCCAACAGACTGAGGTATCTAAAAAACAAGTTATGATAAAATTAAAAAGAAATCAAATTGCACTTAAATAGGCTTCAGCTTTGATTGGATATCTGGCTATAGTATTATAACATTGGGGAACATATTTGATTATTGTTCAAGAGCAACTGTTCAAACACTTCTCAAACTGGTCTTAACAGATTATTCCTGGAGATATTAATTAGGTGCACCAGAATTACTTTTTCTTCAGCAAACAAATTTGTTTACCCATTAAACAAAATTTAATTGACTTCTTGACTCTAAGGCTTCTCAGTCTTTCATGTGATATAAGCATTAAACCCAGAAGGGGGATTTGGTATGCAGGGTTTACCAGATGTAATTGAATGCAGAATCTATTGTTCTTAGAGTTATGGTACATTTACTAGCTTCCCCAAACTGTGTTCCAGAGGGGAGGCTAGTTCATGTTACTTAGCAACTGACAGAAAGATTATTACATCAAGTAATATTTAAGTCCTACCTTCCTAATTCCTAATTGGTATGAACAAATTATGTCATACTGAAAAAAATATTCCCAAGTGTGAGATTTCAAAGACCAGTAAAATCAATAGGTTGCTACTATTTTATCTTGCCAAGAAAGATCATTAAAATAAACCATCATTTATTATTACCATGGTTTCATAAAAGAAAAACATTTAACAACCAAATGAAGTGAAGGAATAATATAACTTAAAAGTAAAGGGCAATTATTGAAATTGAATATATTTAGACGTATAAAAAATTTAATACATTATTTGCCTTTTTGTCACTTTGCCTTGCATGAGAGAAAACTTCTTGGTCTGTCATTTTGGAATTACTGATGTATACAGCAGCACATGGAGCTTATCAAATTAACCCAGAATATTTCAGATATGTTTTATTTTGCAAAAGATTGTCCTTTCTTTTTCATTGGCCCCATTGGTCTCTGTTATGGGGTCCTGTGTATCTGGATGATTAACATATAGGGGTTGGCAAAAGTAGGCTTACAGTTGTTCATATGGGAAAAGAGATGCACGTTATGATTATTACGATAGCTTTATCTACTCAAAAAATGCTACAGTGTCACAGTACACTTAGGGGCAATCTCGTAAGTGCTCAGATTGCCGGCCTTCATATAAACAATAATACAAGAATAAACTCTGTGTTTTACATACTCATAACTGTAAACCCACTTTTGCCCGACCCTGTGTATGTGTCTGGATATTATTATCATGCAGAGAGATGGTGCTTTTATCTTGCTGGTATGTTAGGAACACCAAGGCGGTGGAAGGAGTGAGGGACAGGGCCACTCCAGACATGCCACTGTCCTATAAACATATCACCAGGCTTCTCTGGGCATTTTCTTCAAACTTACAGCTAAATCCTCTCAAAGGTAATAAAGGAACATCCACTCTTTTCTCGGACTCTTCTCTGAATGTATAACAATTTGCCTTAAATTAAGACATGGTTCTCCCTTGAGGAGGCTACAACTCTTAGGTAGATGCTGTTCATTTTCCCAAGTCCATCTGGGTTAAAAGGAGGGACCAATATCTTCTTCATTCCCCAGTGAAATTTCCAGACCTTCATTGCTCCACTTTTACATAAAAACTGCTTGAATTACTCTCTTTCAGACTTCAGGAGTACCCCCTGTCCTGGTTTCTCTCTTACCTCTCCTGCTTTTCTGACTTCTCATAGAATCCTTTCTTCACCATCCCTTCAAGTATGGCATTCCTTGGTGTGGTCTCAGACCCTACTCTTTCTCACTTTGTATTCTTTCCCTCAAATTCCTCATCCAGTCCTATCATATCAATTGCCATCTATTTGCTAATGAAACTCAGATTTTTATTTTTTTGCCCCAAACCCTTTTCTGGCCTTCAGACCTATATATCCTGCTACTCATCCTCCCCCACATATTCCACAGGTCCCTCAAATATGCTCATAACTAAACTCATTTCTTTCTCCTAAAACCTGTGTTTGCTCTCTCAGACTCTGCACCATCTTCCATCCAGCTGAAGCCAAAATCTAAGGGACACTTTATCTCTTCTTTTTCGTTCACCTTCCACAACCCCCAGACCCAATATAACATTTTTCCTTGAGATCAGTCAAATATCTCTAGAAACCTTTTCTCTTTTTCTGGGCTTATGCAAGTCACTGTCATCCCTTGTCTTTATAACTGGAACCCCAGCCTCACCCCTTCAGTGTTTTCTTCACTCTGCAGAGTGATCTTTCTAAAACTCAAACCTGATGACAACATCCCCAGGCCTGAAACTCTTTAATGGTTTCCCCAACCCAAACTCATCACCACGATGGCAAGGTCCACATGATCTGGCCCCTGCCTGTGTCCACAGCCTATGCTGTCTCCTCTCTATACCTGACTATCAGGGTCTTGAAGAAGCCACTCTCCCTTAGGACTCCCTTTTCTGAAACACTCCTCCTGACACACACACCCCATCTGTCCCACCCCTCCCTTTGCTTGGCACATTTTTCCCTCCTACTTCAGGTCTCAGCTTGGATATCTCTTCCTCCAGGAAGTTTTCCCAGATCCTTCAACCCAGTATTGGGTTAGGAGCCCTTGCTCTGTACTCTCACAGCATGCTGACCTTTCCCTGTTGTAGAATTTCCTACAAAACCAATAATTTTGTTTATTTGTTTACCTTCCCCACCAGACTGTAAGTTCATGAAGACATGGACCATGTGGTTTTTATTAACAGTCATATCCCTTGAACCTTGCACTTGACCAGCTCATAATAGACATTCAATAGAATTGTGAATAAATGAATTGATGTATTTGATGATTGTTTTTTATTTGAAATGTTCTTACAGTGGTTGTATCATTTAGGTCCCAGGAGGAAACAGCACACTCAACATAGGACAATTCAGGGACAGGTGACTTACAAAGGGATTATGTACAAGTATGAAATATAGAAAAACCACTAGTAATGACATAGTAACTTAGGATGTCACCACCTTTAGGCCAGAAGCAGTTACCAAACAGGAAGGAGAGAATCACGTAGAGTCAGCTGCCTGAGAGAGCATTGGCCTTTAGAGAAGAGACACAGTCAGGGTTCAACAAGAGAAACAGAACTAGTAGAAGATGAACATTAAGAGATTTAGTGCAAGGCATTGGCTTATGTAATTGTGGATCCTGGCAAGGCCCGGGCAGCATCTGTACAGCAAGCCATCAGGAAGAACTTCCAGTCACAGGATCAAGCTCCTGTCCACAGAGAGAATTTGTTCTCCTGGGAAACCTCAGTTCTGCTCTTAAGGCATTTGAACTGATTGAGTCAGGCTCACCCAGATTACCTAAGATACTCTCTTATTTACAGTCAATTAATTATGGGCTTTAATCACATCTACAAAATTCTTTCACAGCAATACCAGGATTAGTGTTTGAGTGAATAACTGGGAACTATAGTTTAGCCAAGTTGATGCATAAAACTGACCATCTCAGCTAATGTGACTGACGTGAGCCAGGGAATACACATCCTGACCTCCCTCTCCAGGACTCTCAGAAGACAGAAGCTATTGAACGAATTCTTACAGGTTATTGAATGCCACACAGTGCCTGGAGTGTGAAGAAGGGAGACAGAACCAAGCTCCAGCCCACAGTCTGTGTTCTCAAAAAGGTAAATAAAGATTCAGACTCAGAAAGAAGCTCCGTGAAGAGGAGAGGAGCCTCAAATTTAGGAAGGAAGATTAGAAACAGCAATGTTTCTACTGAGGGCTCCTGGGTAAAAGGTTTGTCCTTCTGGGGGCTTTCCCTTGGGCTGTGGGAACACACCCATATGGTGTACAGTTCCACATATTGCCCCTTAAAAGTCAGAAATCCCATTACGCACACCAAAACTCCCTGACAATTTGAATGCACCTCTACAAGCTCCTGTGGTGCGCTGTGAGGATAAAGAGCCAGGGTCTGGCCTACATCCTCTTTCCTGCAGCTATCCACACGTGGAAGCTGCAGCCTGGTGAAAGTGGGCCAACCAGTCCTGAAGCAATAGAAAAGCAGGCAGGTGGACAACTCAGGTACTATGAGGGACACCCACCTGCCAGTATTTCCCAGGTGCAAATGGGTGAACTATCTTCTGGGTGATACATACTTTTCATCGTAAAAAGTTAGACTCTGAGGTTAAACTGTTAAGGTGCAAATTCCTGCTTCACCATTTGTTGAGGATATGAGATTTTAGACAGGTTAATCAACCTATAGAAAGAAAATGATTATAGAGATTAAATGAATTAATACAGACTTGAAAAGAGTATCTGACACATAGTAAGTAACCCATGAAAGCTAGCTATTATTATTATCGTTCAAAGCAGATTGATGTTTTCAATTTTCTAAATACAATAAACTTTAAGAATTTTCCATGGATTTAGAGCAGGGGTCAGCAAACAAAGTCAACTAGTTTGTCACCTGTTCTTGTAAATAAAGCTTTATTGGCACATAGCCATGCCCAATCATTTACGTATTGTCTATGGCTACATTCACTCTGCAGAGTTGAATAGTAGCCACAGCAATGGTATGATCCACAAAAACAAAAATATTTACTCTCTGGACCTCTACAGAGAAGGAGTGACAACCTCTAATTTAGAAAATAAAAATGACAACTTGAAAGAGATTAAATGAACCTGCTTTGTATTCAAAGAATAGATACCTTATTATAAGGTACAAAATTTGATTCTTCCCAAGGGAACCTTAGCACTCATTACACATTATTAAGAAACATGTGCTGAAAATAAAGGATGTTCTCCTTTATTCATATCCCTCAACCCCCTCCTTTTTTATTTTTGCCATGTCTAAAAAGAGAAGACCTAACATAGTATTTCAAATATGCATTTTAAAAATGAAGAGCCAGAAAATTCCCTTTCACTTGGTTCTGTATGCACAACTTTGATCACCATCTGTCAATGGAAGTTGGTTCAGTGAGTTAGAGAATGATGCTAGTGAAGCCAAAGTAAAGACTTTGACCCTTAACCAGTTGCTGACATTTTATTCTATACAATGACCTTGTACACAAATCACTAATTCCTGTCAGCTTTTTCATGCAGATGATCACAAAGCTATGCCAAGTGGTATTTTGATCCTCTTAAATTCATCATCACTACTGATACAATCATTCAAGAAATATACCCTCATATGGTGGTTCAGAAACCTCCTGTTTACCTGTGGAAGATGACTTGTTTTCATGGACATACTATTATGTATATTCAGAGAAACACATGGGTTGACGAAATAGGCGCTTACCTGATAGGTGAGATCAGTCAGGAAATAGAAAAATTATTACACTACTTAAAACCCTCTCTACCAGGAATCTCCCTATCCTTTGTTGCAATGGTTCCCCTATTTTCTCTTACTTTACTAAATACTGCATGCTCCTGACTTTGACTTGGCAAACCTGGCTTTGTTTTCTAGGTTCTAATTTAAACATGGCAACCTGCTTCTGCTCTTCATCTTTCCTATATCCTCCCCTTCATATTTTTATTCAAACATGGTGACTGGACCCTGAATCTCTGTTACTTTCTTTGTTACTTGATTTAGGAGAGAGGGATGAGCCCCTCCACACACATAAAACAGTCTTCCAATGAAAGAGCCTATCAGTGCCAAAAGGATCAAATAGGGAGAAGGTCAAATACTAAGTATTGCTTTTTCCTCACTTTGTATTGTAGTCAGTATCACATTCGTGATCAATCTGCAGTAAAATCTTCACATAAATTATATATATGGAAAGTAGGCATTTGGGGAAATGCTTTCTTTCTAAAACACAATGTCCTGTCTCTTAGCCAAGCACACTTATTTTAAAGAGTTGGTATGCAATTAATGTATTTGGAACACATGACTGATTAAAAATAGCAGCACTGTTAAGTTCTAACTTTGTTCTTTTGCCAGTTTTGAAGTTCCATGAGAGCAGAGGATTTAACGATCATAGTAACAAGATAAAACCAAAGCTTACGTATGTTTGCCTGCTTTGTTTCATTGAACATGTCCAAATCTGCATATGTAATCCAAATCAGGAACTGCTACAGGCATACATTCTCAGTTCAGTAGATCATTTACAACATTTACATCACTTGAAGTTTTCTAATATATTTTACATATTGGCTTACTTTATTAGATGCACTTGTTTTCAATGGAACTGGACATGATAATAACATAAAGCATAACTTCAAGGGTGGCTCAATAAAAGGAATCTTTATTTTTCCAGCTTACCCTACCCTAAAACTTATGTTTCTGAAAATTCTTTTTGACTTTTATTCTCTAGAGCAAGTTTCTTTTCAGAAAAAGAAGAAAAAATTCTTGATCTGTCAAATTTTATTGGTTTGGGTTTTTTTTGTTTTATTTTGTTTTGCTTTGTTTTGCTCAGTCCTTAAAAGCCATTTCTGCCTTGCTGATTCATAAAACCAAATGTACCAAAATCTTTCTGCGCTTCTAGAAAAATTAAATTAAATAACTGTATTAATGGGTTCAACACAAATTTGTTGGGGATGTCACACAAATATGATCCTGTTGTCTTTAGTCAGCTCCACAACTTCTCTTTCGACTGAACAGATGGTGGAACGAAGTATTGTCCCATGTCCCCAATCCACCCTAGACTCCATATTATCAGTTATTCTCTCTTCTTTCTTCAAATTCTCCCTCTTTGTTCTCTCCCTTCAGGTTGCAAACAGGCTTAAGTTTCTCAGATTCTAAAACTTTTAAAATAAATACATAGAAATAAAACAAAAAGTAAACCTTGTTTCTTCTATGCAGTCCTCTCGTTTTTTAACTGGCTCACTTCTTAAAATGGTAATCTATGCAGATTATCTGTATTGAGCTTTCAATAAATTCTTCAAGTTTAATTTCTTTCTCACCATTCTGTAAAAGTGATTCTGGCCCTCTTCCTTGTTAATCTGTCTATGGTATTTGACCTGGTTGAACACTCCCTAGTGTTGGAAGGGTACTTCCTTTTTTTTTTTTTTTCTGGCTTTAAGTTTTTATGTGAAGAAAAGGCCACTAGGGTACTTTCTTTGCACTGCACAGGAAAGGAGTAAATTTTCTGTTTTATGAGTTTGGGAGAAGGAGCAGAGTTTGCTTCCTCAATAACAGGAGATGGTTTAAATAAATTATAATAAAAGAACACGGAGGAAGAGTGTTTCCTCACCTCTTCCTTGCATGAGCACACACATCCTTCCATGCCTGTCCTTGCCTGCCGTAAAGTAGTTCAGAGGCTGTCACTGACAGACTTACAGTTCTGTTAGCACACCTGCTTAGCTAACAACCAAAAGGCATGTCCTCTAATTTTTATTAGTAATAAAATGATTTTTTTGATCTCCATTTGCTTCTCTCAGTTGGTGCCAAAGTCCATGGGGTAGATAGAAGTTTTTTACTGGCCTGTCTCCCCAAACTCCAAAACTGGTTCCTCCCACCTACTCTAGCGGCTTTCATGTCTTTCTCCTCCCTTTGCACATACCTGTAGGTACTATATTGTAGCACAAGTTGTATTACATTTTATAATGTTCCCTAGTTATAAAAATAATTCTTGTTACAGAAAAGGTTTAAAGTAAAAAAGTACAAAGATAAATGTAAAAATTTATAAATACAGAGCCCAGATACATCTTCCTCAAACATTTTGGAAGCTTTCTTTCTAGTCTTTTTTTCTAATGGTATAAGAAATTTTATATATATTCAACATTAGAATCAAACTTTATATACTCTTGTATCCTGCTTTTTAAAGAAATTATAGTGAACATTTTTCATGTCATTAAACATTCTTCAAAAATACAATTTTTAATAAATTAAAAATAAAAAATAAGATTTTTAATGTCTACATAATATTCCATTATATGGATGTATCATAATTTATTTAAACAATTTCCTATTATTAAACAGCATTCCTCTTTTTTGCTGTTAAATATACTATTTTTTATTCATGTTTACTATATGCAAAGAACTATCTCATATCTTTTACAAAGGTTGCCTAATTATCACAACAATCCAATGAGGAGGTGATGTTATCACCATTTTATAGGGAAAGGAACTGAGGCCAGAGACTTGCTCAAGGCACACAGCTAACTAGTGGCAGAGTATGATCACTGGTCCACCTGCCTCCTGTGCCTGTGCTCTGAATCACCTCTCTATGCAGCGATGTGATAAACATCTTAGTGCACACATTTTTTAAAAGATGCCATTCTTACAGTCTCAAAAATTAAAGATGAATTAAGAGCTGGATATTTTAAATATATATCTCAGAGATAATATGGGAAAATATATTTGTAAATTTAACATTAAATGAGGCACAAATTGCAGACGCGATAAAGGAAAGGATAGACACATATAACTACAGAAAAAAAAAAAGTAAATTCTAATAAAACGTACCGATCAGTAAACACTGGGTGGATTCGGCTGCCTGGAATCTAATTACCCTCCTTTAAGCAACAGCTGATTCCTACTTGGCCATCCGCCCCTCCCCCACTCTCAGTGTGGCTCCAGTGCTCTTGATTCCACCTCGAGTTCCAGGAAGATCGGATGATCTGGGCCCAGGTAATAAAAGCAATGCACTACCTGACAGTGATTGTTTCAGAAGTGGGCAGAAAATTCAAGTCAGAAATTATCAAAGTCAAATTCAATTGCTGACTTGTTGAAGTGGATTCTCTCTCTTCCACTGGTCTTGGTGTTGGAATGATGTGAGCTGGGGACTGCAGAGTCAAAGCTGAGAGTGAAGCTGTCCCAATTAAAGACAAAATGCAAACTCTGTAAAAACAGGAACTTTTGTCTGCCTGGTTCACTCACTTATGAATTTTTAGTTCCTATAACATTGCTTGGTATATAATAGGCACTTAAGTACTTGTTGAGTGAATGAATGGAGAGAGAAAGAAGTTCAGTCTTAGATTATATAATTTAAATTCTGATTCCAGTTGCCACAAGTCCATCACTGGGCTTTTTAGATATATAAACCAATAAGTCTCCATTTTTATTTAAACCAGTTGGAATAAACTTTTCTGTAATTTGCAACTTGGCTATGTTCTGTATGTTTGTGTTTCCCTAAAATGCATAAGTTGAAATCTTAACGCCCAAAGGTGATAGTTAAGTGAGGTCTTTGGGATGTGATTAGATCAGGAAGGTGGAGCCCCCTGGCACCCTCTTTATCATTGACGTTTTATACAGCTAATATTAGTTTGTTTCCCCTTGCATTTATTCTTCCCCATTGTTCTTTGTTTTTCTGCATCTGCTATTATTATTTCTCTCTTTAATGTAGGGCAGCTGGTGGTAAGTTCTCTCAATTTTTGCCTGAAAATGGTTTATTTCACTTTTATTTTTAAAGGATATTTCACTAAGCGTGGAATTCTAGACTAGTATTTTTCTCTCCAACACTTTTGAAAATATCATTCCATACTTTTTCTGTGATCCCCTGTTTCTGTTGAGAAACAGCTGACATTATAATTTTTGTTCCTTTAAAAGTGATATGTACTTTCCCCACCTCTGATTGCTAAACATTTTTAAGTTGTTTTTTTATTTTCAGCAGTTTTACTGAGATGTACCTAGGTATAGTTTTCTAAGTATTTATCCTGCTGTCATTCTGAGAGCTTTCTTGAATAACTGTCATTGGTTTTGAACATTTTCAGCCATTTTTTCTTACCTATTGCTTCACCCCATCTTCTTTCTAGTCTCCTTCCAGAAGTTAAGACATTTTCACTCTGCCTCCTATATCTAAGATTCCAATATTTTTTATATTCCATTCTTTTTACTCCATTTCAGATTTTTCCCCTACCTACCTTCTTGTTCTTTATTATTTACCTCAACTGTGTGTAATCTGACGTTATAAATAAAAATTAATAATAAAATAATTAATTAATTAGTTAAAAGAGATTCCACAGAGCTCGGAAGCCCCCTCCACTCGCAGGGTTATCCTCACATGGGATACAACAAGAAGTTTGCGACCCAGAAAAGAGCCCTCACCTAACCATGCTGGCACCCAGTTCTCAGACTTCCAGCCTCTGGAAGTGTGAGCAATGGATTTCTGTTGTGTATAAGCTACTCAGTCCATGGTATTTTGTTAGAGCAACCCCAATAAAGTAAAACAGATAATTGGTACCCAGAGTAGAGTTGCTGCTGTAACAAACACCTAAAAATGTGGAAGTGGCTTAGGAACTAATGGATAGAGGCTTGGAAGAGTTGTAAGGTGCATGCAAGAAAAAGCCTACATTTCTGTGAATGGACTCACAAAGGGCGATTCTTGTGAGAGCTTACTCAAAAGCTGCAGTGAAAGCCTCGGGCGTCATAGAGACTACCTAATGGTTGTTAACAGAATGTTGGAATAAATGTGGATGATAAAGGTCATTCTGTTGAGGTCTCACATGGAAATAATATTTTTGGAAACTGGAGGAAAGGCAATCTTAGTTATAGAGTGGCTAAGAGCTTAGCTGAGTTGTGTACCTGCCGTAATGTTTTGTGGAAGGAAGAGCTTGTAGGTCATGAAAAGTGGATATTTGGCTTTGAAGAAATTTCCAGGCACAGTGTTGAAGGAGAGGACTGGTTTCTCTTCGATGCTTATAGTAAAATCCAGAAAGAGAAGCATGATTTAAAGGTAGAATTGTTCATTAAAAAGAAAGCAGAATTGTAAAATTTGGGAAATTCCCAGCCTATCCATTCTGAAAGAAACAAGAAAGTTTGTTGGGAGAGAGCACATAGAGTGGCTGAGTTTGTTAAGGAAATTAATATGGATTGACCATCTCAGCAGAAGACAGGAAACTATTCTCAAGGTAATGGAGAGATTGGTTGGCCATCAAAACAAGAAGCTGGGACCTGTAATTCAAGATAATGACAGAATGGCCCTGAAGGCATTTCAGACTGGCCCTACCATCACAGGTTCAGAGTTCAAGGACCTGGGAAGCAGATGATTTCAAAAGAGGGGTTTTTGGCTACCTCCCATTCATTGCAGGTTTTGCTTCCCAAATGCCCCTGCTGTGCTCCTCAGCTTCCAGGTGCTGAGGGAGAGGAAGAAGGCAGCTGCCCCTCTGCAGCGCACAGTCAGGAACCGTGGTGGAACCCCTGCAGAACTCAGAGTGCCCGAGCCCTGGGAGCATGGGTATCTCCACTTACATTTGGAAGGATGGAGGCTTCCAGGACAGCAGCTTCAGGAGGCAGAGGGGCTACTGCAGGGTCTGCATGAAGGCAATGACCATAGGAATTGTGGGGGCAGGGTCCAGTCCCAGAGAGGGACAGGCACGGGACCCCAACCTGTGAGAGCTTGCTGTGTAAGCTGCACCCAGCAAAGCTGTGAGGGCAGGGTCACCAAAGCCTTGGAGACCCAAATCCCACCCTAATGTGTCCAGTAGGTGGTACCTCTGCTCCAGTGGGCCTTAAGGTTTTGGACTTGCTCAGACAATATTACTCCTCTCTTCTTTTCTACTTCTCCCTAATAAGACCGTCTATCCTATGCCTGAGCCTCCCCTGTATTTTGGAAGTGTATAACTTGTTTGATTATACTGGTTCAAACCTGGAGAGCAGTTTGCGCAAGGATGAATGTCTCACCGTATCTGATTTAGATGGGACTTTAGACTTAGACTTTTGAGTTGATGCTGGAACAAGTTAAGACTCTTGGGATTGTTGGGATGGAATGAATGTATTCTGCATCTGAGATGGAAATGAATTTTGGGGAGCCAGAGTTGGAATGCTGTGGTCTGAATGCTTGTGCCCCCGCCTCCCATATTCTTATTTGGAAATCCTACCCCCTCCAAATGATAGTATTAGGAGGTTGGGCCTTTGGGAGGTGATTAAATCATAGAGTCAGAGCCCTCATGAACATAGTTAATGCCCTTACAAAAGAGGCTCCAGAAAGATCCTTTGTCCCTTCCTCCATGTGAGGCCAGTGCGTAAGGGTGCCAGCTATGAACCAGAAAGGGGTTCCTGACCTGATCATGCTTGCACCTTGACCTTAGACTTTCCAGCTTCCAGGACTTTAAAAAATCAATCTCTGTTGTTTATAAACTACCTAATCTGTATTATTTTGTTATAGCAGATGAATGAAATAAGACACAACTAAGAGTCTTAGATAGGTACAACCAAGTTCAAAGTTAAATGACAATGAGAAAATACTTGCTACAAACATAAGTTTAAAGAACATAAAGTATTTCTTCAAATTAATTAAGACATCTACCCTATAGAAAAATACGCCAAAGAAATAAATAGGCGGTTTATAGAAATAATACAAATGAAGCCTATGAAAGAGTTCAACATCATTAGTAATCTAGGAAGGGTAAGTTAAAACAACAATACAATATGATTTTGAAATATAATTGGCAAAATTTATAAGATCTGATAAACTCAATATTAGTAAGAATGTAAACAGTCTCTTTTTTTTACTGTTGGCAAGACAGTAAACTAATAAAGTCTTTTTAAATAAGATAATAAATGGTATCCATCAAAATTTTAGATGTGCATACCTTTCAATCCAGGATTTCTACTTCTAGGTATTAGTCCTTGAGAAGCACTCACACATATGCCTGGACAAGTACAAAAGTATTTACCATAGCATTGTCTGTAATAGTCCAAAGTCAGGAACGGTCAGATAAATTTTGGTCGACTTCTATGCACCATTTAAAAGACTGAAATAACTCTTTATATAGTAACTTGGAAACATCTCCAAAATATATATTTAAAATAAAACCAGATAATTACAAAATAATATGCATATGGAGGATAAATTATTTTACATAATAAAAAGTATTTATGTTGGTAAGTATATGTACCTACATGAAAACAAAAATCAGTAAGTATACACATCAACTCGAAACAGAGTTGATTAACATTTATTAACAACACGCTTATCCTGAACTCCTAGAGAAAACCTTTGTTAACATCTTCCTGTTCCTCAAGCCCTTTCTAAGCATGTACTACCCAAATATCGCCAGGTTTCACAGTACTGTAGCGTTTGTTAGTCCGTTAGTACCATGTGAGAAAATGCGAGAATGTGGGAAAGAGTTGCTCTTGTGCTACCCTTTGCCCCAGGGCCACCTGCTCTGCTAGGGAGGGTCACTAATATTTGCAAGGTTCTGCTCAAGCCTCAGCAGACCACAGCACAGCCCTGTCTTCACTTTTGAACAATAGGCCCGCCCTTCCCTCAGGCCGCTCTCTCCACTCTAACAGTACCTGTTCAGCAACTTTTAAGACCCATACTCATCCTCCCTCTGAAAAGGAAGAGAAATATGGCTCTTCTTCCTGGGTTGCACTCTCTAAGGTGGTTCCCATAACAGAGGTTTAGGGGCTAAGGTGTTATAGCTCTTTTTAGCTTTATACATATACATCCTTTCTTCTAACAGGATGCATTTCCATAGAGAGAGTAGGGAGGTGTCCACTTTCAAATAACAAAAGCCACTAAAGACTCAAAATTACTTAGGGAGAAATTTATCATGCAGCTATTCATGCACAAGTAAAAAATGACTTTAGAGCAAAGGTTTTTCATTGTAGCATTGGTTGTAATAGCCAAAAATTAGAAACAATTCAAATGCCCATCAAAAGAAACTGGTTAAATGAATGATGATATATCTAGATCATAAAACATTAGGCAACTGTGAAAAAAGAATGAAAAAGTTGTCTTTATAACAATAGAAAAAGAAGCCCAAGATTTAAAAAAAGCAAAAAACCAAGGTGCAGAATGGTATGTAAAACATGCTACCTTTGTAAACAAATGAAGATAAATAAGAATCTGTCTTTGTTTTTGCTTGTATAGGAAGAAGCTATGGAAATTTACAAAGGAAATTAAGGACAGTGTTACCAATAGGAGGGACTGGGTGAGAATGTGAGAACTGGTCAGCTGGAGGACAAGGACAGTAGGGAGACTTTTTACTGAATATCTTTTTATATTATTTCACTTTTAAACCATATTTATGTTACACCTATTCAGATCTTCAGGTTTTCTTCTCTTAAGGTCAAGTCTTTTCCATGGCGCCAGGCAAGTGAAAGAAATCCTTGCAAGTTAGCTTGCAAGTTAGCTTTCTGGCCCCAATCCTTATACTTCCCCACCCCCAGGAGTTTTTCTGGAGATTTGTAAATTCAGTCAGTGTAAATGAGTAGGGGACAGAGAGAGCACATGACTTTTCTACCCGATGTCCCCTTATGCAAGATATATTCTGTTTTATACACCCACAAAGACACATACAAACATAATAACATGTATCATGCTTCCATAAATAAATACTCCTTGGGTTACAAATACCTGAAATTCAACATAAACTATTGTAATCATTCTAAGAGTTCCCATGTACACCAAAGGCAATAAAGCACTTAATAAAATTCCTAATTTCTAGGGTTGGTGGAAAGACAAAATAAATTAATGCACATAATAAAAAGTAGTTATGCACCTGCTAAACAGTAAATAAACATTAGTTGTTACTATCATTTGTGGACATTTTAAAACATAATATTTTTTTCTGTACCACATGTCTGAATACTATTTGTATCATAGTATAAAAGTTACAAAATAAGCATTAGATTCCCCACCCTCCCCAGAGCTAGCTGACTTTAATTTAGCCAGCTATAGTGTTATAGCTTTTGGCTCTCAGAATTCAGGTTTAAGGCACATTCTCAATTATAAGAAGCCCTGTCACTGGCAGCGAGCTGGCTTTGTTTTCGTGGTTTTACATGAAAGAAGGAACAGATGACTTTCTGGCCTTTCTTTTTTCCTTCTGAAAGTCAGTGAGTTTGGCAATAACAAAGCTCATGACACATTCTCACCAGATTCAAAGATTACACTTTAAGGTCTTCTCTTTTACTCCTCAGTGAGGCAGGGGGCTCCCAACCTGACCTCTCTCACCTGAAGTGTGTGTGACAGCAGAGAGGTTTGTATGCACCTGTCTGGAAATGACTATTAAAAAATGCCTTCAAATGAATATTAAAGTTGCGTGACTAAACTGTAGCTGAGTGTCTCAGCTACAAGCAAAAGGGAATGTTTGCATGAGTCAGGAAACAAAATAGCTACCTGAGCAGCAGAAGGCTATGTGGGGCTGGTAGGAAAGGCATCCTGAGAGTGTTCCAGACCAATCCAGGCCCTTCAGGAAGAATGATACACAATCAGGAGGGCTGAGTGGAGGACAGGGGCCAAGGCTCTATGGGTTGTCGGCACTGGGATACCTGGGGGGTTATTTTGTGCATTTGATAGAAACAGACAGATGTTCTTTTGGCCTTTTTTTTTTTTTTTTTTTTGGCATCTCTGTTGCTGGCAGGTGGACAGAAGTGAGCCACCCACCATTGCTGTCATTACCATAACAGGTCTTCAGCAGAATCTTCCCATAATCCCTCAAGGTGTCTCCTGGGACATTGTGGTACAGTGACTTGCCATACAACCGCTTATACACCCTTCAGATGTCCAGGGGTTGATCTTGCTGCCTGCTCCCCTCTTGGCTGCATTGAGCGTTTCAGCAAAGAAGGCAGGGGATTCCTGAGACATTTCTCCACAGCCGGCATGCCCTGCTCCAGGTCCCCAGACTTCTTCAGGCAGATGCTCTTCTCACTGTCTCCACCTATCATTCACTCATATTCATTGAAAACTGCCACCAGGTGGACCTGGCTTCAGGAGCACAGGGTTGCATTGAACTTAGACTCATCTGTCTCCAGGCGGTTCTCCCCAGCTGTGTACAGCATCTGGACAACTCTCTGAAGCGAGCAACATGTCCACATTTGTGCCTCCATCTTCATTTCCCCGAGAGAGAGAGAGCTGAGGAGCCACTGGAAGTGCCCTGAGGCGTCGCTGCAAATGGCCTCATCCAGGGCCTCTTTGAATTCTGTTTGGCAGTATCTGCTCACTTCCTAGATGTGCCTGTTGCTGTGGGAAGTGAGGATGTCAGTTAGGCAGGTTTCCTCAGTGTCATCCCCTTAGATGGCTTCCTTTATTTCACACATTTCAAAGAGGACTGGGTCTTCATCATAGCCAGCATGGTCTTCTCAAAGGTTCCTGACAGTTTCGTTTGCAGATGTTCGATCAAATCCTTCCCATGAGCTGTCTTGAAGGACAGGAGGATCTGCTGCCACTGCATGTTGCAGCAATTCCTCAGGCAGTTGATGATGGCCTCTCCTCAGTCCCTAAGCCTTTCATACCCAGCCTTTCGCAGGACCTCAGTGTCTCGCAAAAGGTGGAAGTCAGGAACATCTGTGATGGTGTTTTGCTTTCCAAGTTGGGCTGAGGGCATGAGAGGGGTGATATCCCTGGACCCTTGCCATCATGGGTAGGTTGGCACTGGCTGCTGCTGCTGCCTAGGAGGTGGCATTGGCAATTGCCCAAAGTAGGTCATTGGAGGCTTCCCAGGGTAGGGCCCTGGAGGTTGCTGGCCTGGCACAGGGGCTCCCATGCTTGGCAAGTATGAAGGCATCCCACATGGCAGGTTTCCTCCAGGGGCAAGTACATTCCATATGGAGGCACTGGCTGCTGGACGGTAGAAGGTTGCCCAAAATCCCCAGGTGGGGATGGAAGGTTAACTGCTCCCAGGGGCCCCAACGTATATGTTTGGCATGTTGGCTCCTCCGGAGGTCCCCTGACATATTGGCTGCCATTCATTCTGGAGCGATAGTCCTGGTTGAACTGCCCTGCTTAATTAGCCACCTTATCCAGCCCAATAGGAAGCATGTTGGGCAGGGGGTAGCCAGCACCTCCCTAGGCACCAACAGCTGGTGCAAATGGGGGCTAGCCACCTGCAGGCAGTGGGTAGCCTGAGTATCTCATGGTCAGATCTGCCCACTGGCCACCGGAGTGAGGAGCTGCTAGGGACAAAAGAAGATGCAGGCGGCAGCAGCTCTTTCTCCGTGGGCATTCCGGGCGTGGCACCTTGTGGGGGTCGGGAGCTCTGTCCTTCAATAAGTCTTAGATTTTAAGGTTAATCTTTTATTTACATCCAAAAGACTCTATAGGGCAAGACGAGAAGAAAAAAATTCACAATGAATTTTGAACTCCAACTTTTTAAATGGTTAAGGGCACTTGAACTTCTAAATGTAATTGAGACCAAGAGTCTATGAAAATGCCAAACAAAAGAAAATAAGAGATTCTAAATGATGCTTGATAAGCACTCATTTAATACTGCAAATACTTATACAGGGGACAAAATGAATGATTTGATTGGGCAGCAGTTATTGTTAGAGGAAAATAAAGTGAAAGAAACTGAAATATTTAGGTACCTATCAAGAAGTGATGAAAGCCAGCTGTGGGAAAAGATTCTGTAAGGGAGAGTTTCTGTATTACAAAGGAAATAGCTGTACATTGTCAAGAAGGGAATCGGTGAGATGGAAAGCACCACAAGAAGATGCCATATTCAAAAAAGGTTTCCTCAACATTTCCTTCTTACTGTGCCAAGGTAGGGAATTTTGCTTCATCACTCTGCTAATTGAACATGAAACTTTTGTGACTGTCTTAATATTGTATTTTAAGATATCTCTTGGGATCCCAGGAATGTATTATGCTACACCTATCATTCCACAGGCTGCGTTTATTAGCTGGGATGAGAATAAGGGGATGTCTATGGCAATTTTCAGAAGATAATACTTCAGTGCTAAAAGCTGAATGTCTAGACTCCTACACATTTGTGACAACAAACAGAGAAGTGACTCTGAATTATTCTTAGCATGTACAGGGATAGCCAAATGTAGGTTTACAGTTGTGAGTATGCGAAAGAGTTTATTCTTGTATTATTATTTATTAATTATTGTATTAGTCATTTGTGTTACAACTATAAACCTATTTAAATAATGAATAGTATTTTATATATTGTCTGATAGATCTGTTGGCATCACCTTTCTTGTAATAAATATAATGTGATGGTTGATGACAGCCACTGGCTATTAAATATTTTACTTTAACATATGTGACAACTAGAATATGAAATCGACTATACACATAGCCACAGTTGAAGTCTGTGCCCTTGAAACTTCATGTGTTTTGAAGCAGCATTATAGACTGGGAAGCCAATGATAAGCAAACTAAAAGTAGCTTATTTCAGATATTCATTAACAACATTGTGACAGTTAATGTCATGTGTCAACTTGTATGGACCACATGGTGTTCAGATATTAGCTTAAGCATTATTTCTGAGTATGTCTGTGAAGGTGTTTCTGACTGAGACTAACATTTGAATCAGTAGACTGAGTAAAACAGATTGCCCTCCCCGATGTGGGTGGACCTGATCCAATCCATTGAAGATCTGATAGAATAAAAATCTGAGTAAGAAAGAACTTCCTCTCCTTGCCTGACTGTCTTTGAGCTGAAACATGGGTCTTTCCCTGTTTTTATTTCAAACTCGGAATGTAACTTACACCATTGGCTTTCCTGGTTCTCAGACTCAGACTGGAACTATACCATAGGTTCTCCTGGGTCTAGACTTCTTAGCCTCCAGAGTTGCATGAGCTAATTCCTTATAATAAATATATTTGGAGATAGATAGATAGATAGATAGATAGATAGATAGATAGATTCCAGTTGGTTCTGCTTCTCTGGAGAACCCTGTCTAAGACAAACATAAAATACTTTGGAGTCTTACAATCAGGCTAGACATCACAAAGGAACAGACAGTCTAGCAAGATTTCCTGGACTTCCTGTGTTCAGTTAAGGCAGCAGTGCCACGAGATGAGACTTTCTTGTTCATTTTTGTACTTCCACTTCCTGTCAAGTGCTGTTAACCAGCAAATTCAGAGGTGCATGAAAATTTAAATAAACTCAAAGTATGCATAATTATGTGATTAATACCCCCCCCAATTCAGTATCTTTAGGCATTTTTGTGATTTTCATTGTAGTTGATCAGTGGCCAGAGTTTTTACTTTAATTCACAAGTGATCACCATTGCCTCTTTCATTTCCCTAAGGACATAGGCAAAGGTAGTTTTCTTTCTTGGAGAATAGCCAAAACAACAAAAACAATAACCCCACCTATCAGTGCTTTATGGCTTATACCACTGTCCCTCAAATTCTGGCCCCCAGACCAGCAGTATCAGCATCACATGTGAATTTATTAGAAATACAATGTAAAATCTCAAGCTGCACTCCAGATCTTATTAATCAAAAACTCTCTAAAGTTTGACAGTGACCAGAAGGGAGGGGTAGGGGGATAACGAGGGAAAGAAAAGGAAGAATCTAGTCAAGGGACAGGTATAAAGGACCCATGGACACAGACAGTAGAGTGGGGATTGACTGTGGGAGAGGGGGGAGGTGGATGGGGCTGGGGAGAGCAATGGGAGAAAAATTGGAACAACTGTAACTGAACAACAATAAAATAAAATAATATACAAAAAAACAAAAAAAAAATTTGAGCACCATCAGCTTACATAATCACTTCATAAGTATTATCTCATTAGATCCTCAAAACACGAGTGTGGTACTATTATTCCCAATTTTACAGAAGAAGAAGATAAGGCTCCAGAAAGCAAAAAATGGCTTCTAATGATCACACCAATAAAAGGCAGAGCTGAGGCTCAAACCAAGTTCTTGTGATCCAAACCCAATGCTCTTTCACAACATTGTAGCTTCCTCCTCAAATAACTCAAGTATATTCCTAACATGTACCCCCACTGCTATATAAGACTTGGGATACTTTACATAATACCTCCACATAATAGAAAAGCCTAACCTAATAGGGGAACAACAGTAAGTGGCCTCTCAGGGAGCGCCCATGTTTTCCCCTGACTTCTGCATGACAGTGAGGCACACAGAGAACTGGAACCTCCAGATGTGTGGCTCCCAAGAGAGTAACAGTTCGTTGTTTCCAATCCTGCCACCAACTCTCCCATCAGGAGGTTTTCATGTTCTTTCTGCTCACACATGATGTAGTATAGTTTTGTAACAACAGAAGAATGTAAACAACCTAAATGTCCATCAGAAGGTATGGTTAATTAAATTTGCAGTGGTTATATAAAGCATAAGGTAGCTCTCTATGGATTCATATGGGAAGACCACTAATACACACTGATAGGAGGGAAAAGTAAGGTGAAGACCATGTACAATATATAGTATACTATCATCTGTGTGATGAAAAAAAGAATAACTCACACACATATGTTTGCAAATTCACAGAATATTAATGGATAAGTAACAACTAGACAACAGTGGTTTTGTCCAGCAAGAGGAGCTAGAAGGAGGGGGAAGATGAGAAGGGAGACTATGAACAAGGAAGGGAAGCAAGAAGACTTAACTTTTCATTATTTGAATTTTTTAAGTATAGTTTATTGATTATGTTGTTCCAGTTGTCCCAATTCATTTTCCCTTTGCCCCCCTTTGCCCAGTATCCCCCTTCCCTCCAGCAATCCCACCCCCCTTAGTTCATGTCCATGGGTCATGCATATAGGTTCTTTGGCTTCACCCTTTCCTATATTATTCTTAACTCCCCCCTGTCTATTTTGTACCAACCAATTATGTTTCTTAATCCCTGCACCATTTCCTCATTTCTCCCCCTTCTCCCTCCCAGCTGATAATCCTCCAAATGATCCCCATACCTATGATTCTGTTTCTATCCTGGTTTGCTTCGTTGGATTTTGTTTTTATATTTTTAGATTCAGTTGTTGATAGTTGTGAGTTTGTTGTCATTTTAATGTTCATAGTTTTGATCTTCTTTTTCTTAAATAAGTCCCTTTAACACTTCGTATAGTAATGGCTTAGTGATGATGAGCTCCTTTAGCTTTACCTTGTCTGGGAAGCATTTTATCTGCCCTTCTATTCTAAATAATAGCTTTGCTGGATAGAGTAAGCTTGGTTGTGAGTCCTTGTTTTTCATCACATTGAATACTTCTTGCCAGTCCCTTCTTGCCTGCCAAGTTTCTTTTGAAAAATCAGCTGATAGTCTTATAGGCACCCCTTCGTATGTAACTCTCTTCTTTTCTCTTGCTGCTTTTAAGATTCTCTCTTTATCTTTCACTTTTGGCATTTTAATTATGATATGTCTTGGTGTGGTCCTCTTTGGGACTCTCGGACTTGTATGTCTATTTTCTTCACCAAATTTGGGAAATTTGTGCTTCCCAGACTTGTATGTCTATTTTCTTCACCAAATTTGGGAAATTTTCCTTCATTATTTTCTCACATAAGTTTTCAATTTTTTGCTCACCCTCTTCTCCTGTCACCCCTATGATTTCGGTGTTGGCACGTTTAAAGTTGTCCCAGAGGTTATTAAGCCTCTCCTCATTTTTTAAAATCTTGCTTCTTCATTCCATACTGGTTGACTGTTTTTTTCTTCCTTATGTTCCAAATCATTGATTTGAACCCCGGTTTCCTTCCCCTCACCATTGGTTTTCTGTGGATTTTCCTTTGTTTCACTTAGCATAGCCTTCACTTCTTCCCTAATGCGTCTGCCATACTCAAGCATATCTGTCAAGTCTATGAGCATCTTTATCACCAATGTTCTGAATTCTGTGTCTGTTAGGTTGGCTATCTCCTCGTCGCTTAGTTCTCCCACTGGAACCTGATGCATTCCCTCTTTTGGGCCAAACTTCTCTGTCTCTTCATCTTGACAGGCTCCTGTGTTTGTTTGCCTCTTTATCTTAAGTAGAGTTGTTGCACCTGTTATGTTGTAAGGGGTGGAGCCTTCGGTATTCGTCAGTACAAAGCAACCCATTTCACCATGTTGTGGCGCTATATGTGAGGGAGAGGCCTGAGGGGGAACAATATCACTTGCTCAGCACTTGCCCCTTTTCCAGGCACTTCTCCTGCTTCCTGTATGGGACTGGTGCCTCTCTAGATGTTTTCCTGCCCGTTGTTCCCAGAGGGGTGGATCTGCAGATGTTCTAATACTACGGGGACCTCTAAATAAGTGAACTCTGCTGAGAGATCAGCAGTTTCTTCCTCCACCCTGACACCCACTGGTTTTCACAGTCAGAAACAATGAGGCTTTATTTTCCCTGGAGTCAGTACTGTGAGCTATGTGGTCTGGTCTGGTGCTGGGAGTGCTCCCCAGGTGTCCCTCCCTACTATTTAAAATGTGTGACTGCACTGTCCACTGGCCTGCTGCTGCCACCACCACACTGCTTCCTCTCTGCCTGGGTTCTGCCCCTTTTACCTGTCTTGATGAGTATTTCTTCTTTATATCTTTGTTCGTTGGACTTCCACGCAGCTCGGTTTTCTGGAACTTCTGGTGTCTCCAGTTCTGAGGTAATTGTATGCCTTCTTAATTGTGGAGGGAGATGCAGCATGCCTGCCTAGGCCTCCGTCTTGGCCAGAAGTCTCTATTTGAAATTTTAAGCCATAATTAAATTACCTATATAAATATTCTTTATTGTACATATACTTATTTATACTTATTATATGTTGAAAAGGACAATTATGGGACTTCTGGCCAAGATGGAGGCTTAGACGGACACGCTAGGTCTCCCTCTACAACTAGAGAGGAATACAACTACTTCAAAACAAAGGATAACTAGAAATTCCAGAAAATAAAACTACACGGAAGCCCAACATATGAAGTTATAAACCAGCGGTGCCATTTGGGCAGGTAAGAGTTAAAGAGGGCAGTGCTGTTTGCGGTCGCACCTGAGACAGCGGCGGGGCAGCGAAAAATCCCGGCGGCAGTCAAGCCCCTGGCAGTGCGCGACCCCAGCACTAGGGAAAGCAGCCACCGCATCGCCTTGAACAGTGAGGCCCAGGGGGGCGGGAGGACGGATCCCGGTCTCCTAGCTGAATAACTGTGTGAATCCATCTTGGACTCCCGCCCCCAAAGAAAGCACCACAGGGCTGCGAAATAGGTCGCAGACAGGCGCCGGTCGCTGACTTGTGACGCGTACGCAGGCACTGCCCCCTATAGCCAGCCCAAGAAAACAAAACGCATCTGTCAAAATGAGGCAGACAACTATAGAAATCCCGGTGACACAACTCACCAGGCAACAGATAGAGAACCTGACAGATGAACAGATAAGAAACCTGTCAGAGGCTCAGTTCTGGGCCATTGTTATCAGGTGGCTTACAGAATTCACAAAAGAGCAGGAAAAAGATAAGAAAGAAGCGAAAAACATTCATAACGAAAGGAACAAAACCACATACGAGACAGATGGTGAGGAAAAAAAATCCAGAGTTCATTTCAACAAACTGGAATATGGAGAAGGAACAAGCAGTCAACCAATGCAGCGAGAGGAAATGGGAAGCAACAATGAGAGGATCAGAAACCTCTGGGACAGCTATAAAAGGCCCAACATAAGAATCATTGGTTTGCCAGAGAGTGAGGAAGATGAACTAGAACTTGAAAAATTGAGTGAAAATATAATAAAGGAGAACTTCCCAGACTTGGGGAAGGGAATAGACTTGCAGGTCCAGGAAGCAAGGAGAGTTCCCAAGAGACTGGACCCAGGGAGAACCACCCCAAGACACATTATAATCAAAATGTCAAAAATTAAAGATAAAGAGAGAATCTTAAAAGCAGCAAGAGAGAAGAAAAGAATTATGTACAAAGGGGTCCCAATTAGACTATCAGCTGACTTCTCAAGGGAGACCCTACAAGCAAGAAGGGACTGGCAAGAAATATTCAAAGTAATGAAAATCCAAAACCTACAACCACGAATACTCTATCCAGCGAAATTGTCTTTCAGAATAGAAGGACAGAGAAAGTGTTTCCAGGACAAAATAAAACTGAAAGAGTTCATTAGATCCAAACCACTGTTATATGAGAAGTTAAAGGGACTGGTTTAAAAAACAGAAGCTAGGGAGATGAAACAAAGGCAAACTAAACAGGCAACGAGAGTGGAAAAGGAACTGTGGGTACGGGAAGCATATTGGGGGGAGGTCAACAGGGAGGGGGAGTGGGGAGAGGGAGGGAGATGATATAGGAATTGGGGATCATGGTAGGAGGGAATGGAATAGACGGAGAGAGGTTGGGAGGAACTGTATGCACAACTAATGGACATAATCTAAAAGGGGGGGACAACTGGAGGGAGGGGGGCCACCAGGTGGAGGGGAGCAGAGGGAAGGGAAATTGGCACAAATGTAATATTTTAATCAATAAAACACATTAAATCTGGAAAAAAAAAAGAAAAGGACGATTATGAGCTATTAAACATCCCATCTACCCTCAATAGTCGATTATGTTTTCATTCCCAGGAAGCATCTTTAATTTAAAACTAAACTACCTCTTTACAGAAATTCCCAAATTTCTATCTCATTGTGTAAAGCTGAAATTACTCCTTTTAAACTTGAAGTGCTGCTTCCTAATTCCAGTATAACAGGAGTGCTTTCTCTACATCCTTCAAGTTAAAAACTCCAAAATCCAAAATCCTCTGGCAGGCCTAGGTGGTATCTCTGAGCCTGGGACTCTCCATGTTAATACTTTTCTAATACAGACAAATTGCTTTCCACTCAGTTCTTCCCATCACAGATCCCAACCTGCCTCACACTCTAAATCAGCCAATGCCCAATAGATAATTAATGTTAAATAGAAGTGTCCTGACAGCCATGTGCCTTCTCCCTATGACAGAACAACTCCCAACTCCCCCACCCTCTACAAAACATAAAAAAGATGAGCAAGGGAAAAAGAAAAAAAAGTCTTGATAATTACTCATAAGAGCCAACTATAATTATGCAAATTAGGGTGAGCAATGGTGAGTTCATTTAGGAGGAATGCTAAAAATATTTCAAATAAGAGAGTCAGAATGGCTACTATATACTGAAGAGTAAGTGTGCAATTTCTGGAATAGGTAAAATTTTGAGTGATTCACAAATAAAGATTAGAAAAGTGTAGGAAGCAGGACATGAGCTAAGTGAAAATGTAGGTACATGTGTTGGTAATGGGAAATACCCATAACACAGTACAACATGACTCAAGGGAAAAAAGAAAGAAAAAGGCAGGGGTTGTGGGGGAGGCAAGCTGGGTAGAGGGAGGCAAAGACACTATAATAGTGTCAATGATTAAAAAATAGTAAAAGATATTATGTTCACACACACACAAAAGTTAAGGGAAAATACACTGACATTTGATGTATTGTATTGGCTCAAACCGCCATATTTTGAAAGGACTCACCATGATAAAATATATGGAGTTATTTAATATAATTACTGAATTGTATTACTAGGGATTTAAATCACCTAAAGTAAATAGACAACGGAGAGGTCACAAAATAACTCGCAGTTTTTCAGCACATAGAAGATGGGGACTCTGTCACTAGACTCACTCAGTCCAGCTTCCCAACTTATAGCCCAGGGGACTTATCTATGTTGACTGATTTTTATATGGTGAATATGATTTATCTGTGCAAATTTATATGGGTAGGGAAATGTGGGGGAAGAGAATAGAGCTGAATCTTCTCTTCCCCATAACTCCTCCCCAGTTCACCCTTAAACTCACCTCAGCTAATCAAAAATGTAATTATGTTTTCTTCTGTTCCATAACTTGTTGATTATGAGAAGAATGCCAGTAGGAAGACACTATAAAGACTAAGATTCTGGGAACTAATGAGATTTTTAGTGTAGTTTTTACCTTGGTTTTTAGCATAAATTTGTTAAGTAACTTCAGCCACCTTTTTGATTCTCACTTTTCTAATAGATAGGATTAATAATTATTAATAAAAATAACTCTAGGCTATGGGACATTACACATTTATTGGCATTCCTGTGCCATGAGAAAGCACTATATATCACTTTATGGGTTCACTCCTTTCCTTTTAATTCAGTGCTCTCTCAAGGCTCAGTTTCCACAAATCAAGACTGTTTTCTACCAGTTTAATATGATCCTTCTCTGGCAATTGAGATTTCAATTATCTATGCAGGAAGTAGTCATGTATGTGGAAGTTCACCATAAATTAATAAGCACGTAATAAAATGTATCCTATACAGCTGTTCAAAACAAAAGCACCAAAAAACCAAAGCAAACAAAAACACCATTTGACATTGAAAAACAACTCAAATGCAAATAATAAAGGCTTAAGGGTATTTGGCACCTACTGTGTTTTGGGCACTGTGCTAACCACCTGGATGGCAATGATGAATAAGATAATATCCCTGCTCTTTAGATACTCTCAGGTTAGTGGGAAAAGGTGGAAAAGTAAACATGTAATTTCAATATAATAATTGCTTTAATCAAGAACATGAATAGAAAATTGTAGGAAGACAGAGGAATATTAATGCTGCCTGAAGCAGTCAGCTAAGGCTCCCTATTTCATCTTGAAGACACAGTCAGAGCTTGGGAAGTATCTTTGGCATAGGGGAAAAGGTGAACATGGCTTTAGAGGAGCTGGTGGTCTGCTGGGGAGACAGATCAACAGACAAATAGCTGTAAGACAGCAAGACAAGAACTTTAAGTGGTAGTATGCACAAAATGCTGTGGGAACACCAAAGGCAGAACAATTAACTTTTTGGATGTTGTGGGAATGGGGTGAGGGCTGTGGTCAGTGAACATTTGTGCACTGGAACTCCATATAAAAGGAGAAATCAAGGTTTGCTAGGCAGAGAAGAGAAGAGGAGAAAAATGAACATATCATAAAAAAGGAGCACCTTGATTCTACACTGAAGGCACAGATGGGGAGCAGTCTGGTGTATGTGAAGGCACAGGAGTGTGGGAGAACAGAAAGTAATTAGAAAACTAGACTTGGACATATTCTGAATGGGATCACATGCCACCCTAAGGAGTGCAGACTAGAATAGACCCTGCAGGCAGCTGGAAATTGAAGAAAGTCCTTACTCCTGGTAGTGACAAGTAGAAATATGACTAAGGAAAAGCCTGGATGCAACCTTCCAGGTGTGAGGTGATAAACTATGATCTAGACTGAAGCAATGGAATGAAGAATGAAGACACAGAAGAAGGCCTCTCAGGAGGCAGAACTGAGAGGGAGTGAGGAGGTAGGATGGAGGGTCATGATTCACTTTTGGGAACCTGGACAATAATGGGGCCCTGGCTGAGCTAGGGAGAATGGGAAGAGGAATTTGTGTGAATGAGCCATCAAGGGAGGGTGCCGTGTCAATCATTCAGGCACGTTGAATTTTGAGATGCCTCAAGGAAAATTCCTATCAGTAGTTGGACATGCAGATCTATCACTGCAAGAGAAGTCAGGCCAACGTAAGATCGCCTAGGAGTGGGGAGAAAGTGAGAGGAAAGAGGACAGAAGGGTGTAAAAGGAACCCTAGGGAAGTCCAACTTCAAAGGGATGGGCAGAGGAACAGGAAATGAGGGAAGAGGCAGAATACTTAAAAGCTTATACTAGGGGGACCAAGAGAAACAAGTGAGACTGAACTCAGTAGGGGAGAGGCTCTCCTGCTGAGGAGACCAGTTGTTAGTGGCAAATGGAGAAGACAGGCAAGTAGGAGAACTGAGCAGTGTCCGTTAACTGGGGACTGAGTGTTCTTATCTGCCTTGGTGAGAGCAGTGAGGAGGGGACAGAAATGAGGTGGCATTAGATTGAAAAGAGAATAGGAGCTAATGGACAGAATAACCCATGTCATCTTCTTTCTTAAGAAGTTAATGATGAAGAAAAGGTGAAATGTAAGGCATTAGCCCAGAAAAAAAAGGAAGTTGAGCTAAGGAAGGAATGGTTGTTTGCATCGCTGTGTTTTATTTCTTTAACATCTGGTGGAGTCTTGACCACATGTGTGCCCAGAAGAGAAAAGATGGGTGAAAAACAGAGATATCTCAGGGGAGACACTGAGGAAGCCAGATCTTTGGGGCACAGATTGAAGCCTGAGTCTTAGAAAAGGGTAGAAATTTTTCTTCTGGGATGAAAGGGAAGAAGGAAAGAATAGGTTGAAGCCTAGCGAAGTCTGAAGATAGTAAGGAAAGCAAACTCAGTTCATGCCTGACAACCTCTTTTTTCTTGATGAAGCGTATGGCTAGAAAACCTCTGAAAGTGAAGTGAGGCTGAATATGCTGAGAGAGAATGTTGTTAATAAATACCAGTATCTTGTTTGCTCTTTTAAAAACCTTGCTTCACCTTCTCTGGTGAGATCATTGAAGTCTTATCTCAAGAAACATGGTTAAATATGACAGTGGAAAATTCAGGCTATAAACTTGTAGATACAGAAGAGGCTACATTCGTCGTTGTCGTCGTCGGCAGCCGTCCGTCTCGAGAGACGGTGGTGTAGCTTCTTAAGAGTCTATCTGCACGGCCGAGAATGGCTGTGCAGTCCGACTCGGGAGTGACATGGTATCTGTCTCCTCCTATGTTGAATCGACATCTTGCGATGACGCTGAAGCTACAGAGCCTGGGCAGGGTGATATGGAGGGCCAGCTGTTGCCCATGCAGCAGACCCCCCCTCTCTTCGCAGCTGAAGGATCCAAGGGAAAGACGGAGTCAATACAGCTTGGGTTCAGGTGCGCCGCAGGAGTTGCCGGTGTTGACTACAACGTCGAACCGCCTTAGGGACTCCGGCTCCGGATTTTCTGTCGGGGTTTACTCCCTTAGCCTTTCCCCTGAAGAGGTATGCCGCAAGGCAGCGGAGGTTTTTTGGAGTCAGAGTTTTCCTTCTCTGATGCACCCTGACTGGAAGATCGAACCAGCGACACTTAGCTCGCAGGCCGACGCTCAATCCACTGAGCTAAACCAGCCAGGGCTTGAGGCTACATTATAGCAGGACTAATACCAAGCTTACATAGCTTTGCTTGGGGCTCAACAAATGCTTTTGATAACTCTTCCTTTAAGCCACTTTGGGGTAAATTCTGGGTATAGAATTTAGACCTTATTTGAAGTAAAATATCCTGGCACTTCATATTCTACCAAAAAATAAATAAATAAAAATAAAAATAAAGTCAAAGAAACAACAACAAAAAAGCTGGAGCTTTCCTTAGTGTGGGAAACATGTTAACCCTAGGAGAGAATCCATGTGCTCTTCAGCCTTTTCAGAAACTCTGACCACTGATTATCAGGTCTGGGGTGTGCTGTATGGTCGCTTCAAACACATAAACCAGGAACACAATCATAAAAGAAAGATATCAGATTAGACAAACTATCACTTAGAAGGAATTAATACAGCCATGTGGCATGCTAACCATCAGCTCATGGACCCTCTGAAGGGTCTCCAGAAGCTACTTAATCTCATTGAGACAAGACAGCCTAATTGATACAGAAAATGAAAGTCCTTTGATCTCCTATCAAACAGTCACACTAAGAGAAGGATTCAGCAGACAACATGACTGTCTTCCATAGGAGAATTAATACTACAGGAAGGAAAGTAGGAAAGTGGTAATGTTTTACTTTGGAATTCCATGAACTTGGTATACTTAAATAAGGATTGAAGAATAATAAATTCATCCCAATGCATGGAGTCTGTTTGGTCTTAGTGATAAAGCACAAATAGTACTATCACTATGAAATCTTTCAAATTATCAGGCAAGTATTATAGTAGTGATAATAAATGTAAGCATCATAAATGTAAGAATACCTACCTTTTAGCATGTAACTGTAAAGGACAGACGTTTATCAATGTCAACCTTTACTACAACAATATACTGCCCCTACTAATGAATAAATTTTCTTGGAAGAGATTTATTATATTGTGATTTAAATAGAATTTACTGTGTTTTTTAAATTGTTTTTTAAAGATTTTATTTATTTGTTTTTAGAGAGAGGGGAAGGAAGGGAGAAAGGGAGAGACACATCAATGTGTGGTTGCCTCGACCTGCCTGCAACCCAGGCATGTGCCCTGACTGAGAATCGAACCAGTGACCCTTTCGTTTGCAGGCTGGTGCTCAATCCACCGAGCCACACCAGCCAGGAATTACTGTGCTTTTTAAATAAATTAGGTAGCTATTCATGCAAGAAACTGACTTTGTAATAATCAGAGTATCTACAAATATTCTACTGTATATTCTACAGACCATTTTTCATATGCCAGAAAACTCATAAAAATTTGTTTTCTCTATTCTAATGCAAAAGCACACATTTCAATAATTCTATCAGTTTTATTTTATACATGTGATATAAGGGTGGTTTCAAAAACTATCCAAGACTATGATTATATAAGTAAGATTAAATAAATTATGGCATTAATGAGAAAAATAGAAATAATATATTGTCTTCCTTTAAAATACAGTGAATTACTCTGAAAAATAACATGGTCTTACTTTAGTCCAGACTTTAAACTTGTGGACTCTTCAACTGTCCACTTCTTTTTCCTCCTCATTTAAAACTGACACCTGAAGTGTTGATTATGATCAGAGACGCGGAGATAATTCCAGCAAGCAGAATGGAAAGAACGATCACGGGGCCGTAGCACGCTCTGGCAGTCAGCAAAGAGCAAGAAGCCTCACCGTCCTTTTATTAGCATTTCCAAAGTTATTAAAAATAGAACAGGCGGTGTGAGCTTTACAGCCAACAATAAAAGAATTTTCACAAGTGAAAGAATTCTTACAATGTATCGTTAATGTGTAAAATACAGCCAGGGTAACTTATGGTTTAGATAGCACCTATCAGAGATACAAAGCAGACTCACTAATCCTCAAGGCCAGCTCCAACTTAAGACTTTATTAACAAGGAGGCAGATAGAGTACTCAACAGACCTCTTTGTTCTCAGGATTCCATGACCCAGTGGCCTGAACAGCCTGAAGCCGCAGGCGGAGACAAGATCAGCTCATCTCCCGAGTCACAGAACACCTGGACATAGGAGCATGAAATGCCCCTACCCAGAGATCTGTGTTCCTGCAACAGACACCAGTTCTCTGTTCCACTATTATAAAGATACTGCAGGTGTTGTTTACTAAACTACTATGAGACCCACTTCCACCTTTCTAGATGAATATAACACCTGGCTTATAATTTTCTTCCACAACCTCATTCCTCATCATCACTTCTGACAATTTCAAAACTTGTGCTAGGGACCCATCAGTTACCTCAACAGTAGAGTCCCATGATCTTGTTAACTACAATCCTCCAACTCCGCCCTACTTCAGCCATGCACCAGCAAGATCTCTCCCTGAATTTAACCATTATAGGCACTTGGAATGTTTGTTTATTATTACACAACACCAACATCTACCCACCCTCCCCTTCATCCCCTTCACTTCTTTTTGCTAACCAAGTTCAATAAACACTAAATCTTTCATAGTCTAATCTGTTTATGAACTATTCTCAGCCATCATTGCCCTCTCCAAGACCAAGGCTCCCTTCACGTTCTTGTGATCCACCATGTCAGTGGGCAAACCCACAACATACACACTGCCCAGTTTTTCTGGAGAAAACCTGAGAGCACTCTGGCTACTCTAACACACTTATGCCAGCCTGCACTGTGTTGGGAATGCCAACAACATTCATTGATGGGAATATTCTCCCCAACAGCTCTACACACATAATTCTCACCTTATACCTCAAACCTCTTGAACGTTTCCTGTATCATTCATGGCAAGACTTCCTGAAGCAGTTGAATATAACTGGTCTCATAATCCCTCCATATCTCAACATGACACCTGTCTCTCCACTTCCCTCAATTTCTGCTTCATAGGCACTTTTACCTTTACTTATGACTTCGAATTCTATATTTTTAATTTTTAGATCTCTACAGAAGTTGCAATACCACATTGAGAACTTCTTATGCTCTCATGCTTAGTGCCAAGCTGGTAGGCATTCAATAGGTATTTATTGAATGAATGAGTGAAAGAATAATTGACACCTGGAGGTCCTACTTTCAATTCAATTCTAGATAAATAATATTGCTGGAGAAGAAAGGAAAGGATCCTCAAAGAGGGGGACTGCTTTCTGTTCCTTCCACTCCAATGTTGATACTACCTTCAACTCTAGTGTTTGGGTGTTTCACTGATGTTTCAGCAAAGGCTTTAACTATTTATTTATTTTTGGTGGTAATTGGAACATGGGTAATTGCATTCACATATAATTGCTCCAAGTGAAATAAAACAGCTTGATTGCACACACAGTGTTTTAAAGGACAATAGTTAAATGTATAATAATACACAATATACATAAAGTAACATGCTTATGAAATCAAAGGGATATAACATCACCCTTAAACCATCCTGATCATGACCATTCTTTTCACTACACTCAAGTTCTCATAGCATAATGACTACTGTGCTTTTTCGTGTTCTTCAAATGAGTAGGATCTTCATGATAGTGTAAAAAAGTTGCCCGCCATGTCATTCTATATGCTTTCCACATGCTGTTTCTATTATGCACATTATTTTAAATTTCTTACAACCTTGTTTAAAATGTGTTTATAAATTATAAATTCTGTTTTTCTGTTTTCTTCATCTATGATTTTTTCCCCTCTAATGGGGATGGATTCCAGAAAACCTAGAAACAATATCTAACAGGATCTGAGCAAAGGGAAGAGAGGAATGGCAAATAAACATTTTCCAGTGTCGGGTTAGGAAGATATTCGATCTTTCAATGTGTTCAACAAATGGGTTTAATAATGCACATTTTGGTATAAAACAGTTCAGAACAGAAATATTTGCTACTCAGCCCATTTATCCTGGGAATTACACAACATGGACCATTTTCAATAACTCTTTTCATTATAATGATTTCCTCCTGCTCAAACAACAGAGATGTAGAAACCAGTTTGGTCTAGAAATGTTATATGTCAAGATACAAAAGTATTAAAGAAATATTAAAATATAATAATTTTAATCACTTTGGTTCAGTATTATATAGTCTTTTTGAGGTACTTTTTAAATGTTCCAACCAAAATATAAAATTGCCTTTTATTCAGAATTCATACAACTGGACAACTTGAAAAAGAATATTTATTTTAAAGGCATGGTAAAGTACTGGTAGAAAAAAAACAATAGATGAAGATATATTTTTAGGGGACCAGTTGGTTTCTCCTAATTTTGTAAATTAAAGATCTTGAAGTGCCTTTTATTTTGTTTTGTTTTACCATAAAATATGCAATTTTTTTGTCAATAACAACTCAATAAAGCCACTCCACCATCTTGACCAGAATCATAAAAATAACATTAATTTAATTTTGATTTAATTAATTTTATATTCTAATGTTACTTACTAAGGCCATTCAATTGTGTAAAATATTTTCAAACATTTTGTGTGAATGAAAATATAATGTTACCCATTTAATAATTATTCCTTCATTTATTCTGCAAATTGGTATTGAATGTATATGATGTGTATGGTACAACAGTTAAGAACTAGTTCCCCAAGGAGTTTTACAAGTAACAGAGATAATTAAGATATATTTCCATATCACTATAATTTATACTAATAATTGCCACAGAAGAGATGCTATAAAATTCATAGGACTATAGAGATTTGTGGTAGTTTTTTTTTTTTTTTAGCAGTGTGATAATTTAGTGCTCAGAATTTTATGTTTTACAAAGCTACCTGAATGACAATCACATAAAGCACTGTCCTTGTTCATGGATTTATATTTTTAGTCTTTGTCTTCTCAGTTTTTTTACCATATTTATCTAATTCTTTCTTCTTTTGTTTAATAATCACCTGAGGATATGTTTATTATTTTAGGGAGTTGGGAAGGGAGAGAGAAAAAGAGGGAGAGAGAGAAGCAGAGAAATATTGATGTGAGAGAAACATCGATCAGTTGCCTCCTGTACATGCCCGACGGGATTAAATCCTCAACCTAGGTATGTGCCCCGACCAGGGATGAACCCGCAACCTTTCTGGTGTATGGCACAATGCTCCAACCAGCCAGGGCACATTTATCTAATTCTTGGAAAGCAAAAATTCAGGGAATGTTTATTTACTGATCACGTATTGTAAGGGACTAAGGTGGACACTAGTCGGGTACACTAAAAATAAATACTGCAGGAATGGTCCCTTCACTCAAGGAGTTCCTAATCTAATAGGAGAAAGGAAAAAAATGTTTCTGGTGAACATATCTTTCACTCCTTTTCATTATTACTGGAACTGTACTTTATTAGGCACCAAAGCAACCACATAATTTCATCGATGCCCCCTAGGAACAATGAGCCAATACAAAAGGTTGTGGTCAATTTTTTGGTTAGCCCATGACTGTTGATAAGTGCTTTTCTAGAGCACTGGATGCTACTGGTATAACTCACACAGGGGATTAAAGTGCTGAGATGGCATTTCTGATCAACTCCAGCAGTGAACAGTCTTTGATAAAGCACCTCTGATCTCTAAAACAGAGGGTGCTTGAATGAACAAAGTTCTACCCAGGAAGTGAGAGCTCTGAAAGATTTGCTTCAGGGGACTCTTCCTGGTGATATGACAGGTCCTTTTCCTCTAGAAATCTTATTCTGTGAATTAGAGCAGGAAGAAACAGCAGAAGAATGCAGAAGAATGCAGTAGAAGACAGAGAGAGAGCTAATGCAGAACAGACTGTCTAGTGTATAAGAGAGGAAATACAGTAGAAGGTAAAGAAAGGCAGAATTTATGAGAAGGAGAAAAGGAAGTAAGTTGGTGGGGGGGATACTGAGCATATAACACTAGTAAAAAGGACTCCAAGGGTGTGGTGTTTATAACAATTGAACACAGTATTATGTAGTAAATCCTGGGCCAGGTGCCCAGGAACAAGGACAGTAAAACTCTAAGAAGTGACAGCTGTTTTATCAGGAGGAATATTAATAATAATCATAGCTAACATGTACTTTCTATGTGCCAATCCTGTGCTTTGTATGGATTAACTTATTAAATCTTCAGGACAATCCTAGAGGCACAGAGTCTCAGCCCAGATAGAGAAACTGAGGTCCACAAAAGTTATGTAACTTACCCAAGAACACAAGCTAACATGTGACAGGGCCTGGATTTTAACTACCATAACCTGGCTCCAGAGCCCCTACTCTCAAGCACTATGCAACCCCTCACTGGCTATCACTAGGCACACAAGAATCTGATGAAGTAAAATGGTAGGAAAGAAACGTAATGGATTAAAACATGAATCTGGCCACCTCTGACTTCCAAATTGCTTCCCACTCTTTATATGATGAGAGACAAATATTTAAAATAAAACTCACATCTGTTACACACACATTCAAGTGTAAGAGATAATTTCAATTAATTGAATATACTGAATTATAGTCTTGATCATTTTAGATCCTTTATCTATGGTGTATAAACCTGTCCATCCTTGAGTAACACTCTGTGAACAATCTCAGCTGAAGTCCCCAGACAGAATATTGGTTGGATGTAAGATACCTAAATTTAAAAGGATTTCACAAAGATACATATATTATAGATTGTTATTCTTAGTCAATAAACTGTCATCCAGCCGAAGACGGGCTAGTGGTAAGCCTGGGAGGTAATAGGAGGAGAGCTCACTATTCGTTCATTCTGCAAATACTTATTCAGTACCCAGATATGCCAACTGATTGTTTTAGTAATACAGGAGAATATAAAGCAAAGGTCCTGATCTTCTATAAGTTACATTCAGGAGGTGGGGTGGAAACTGACACTAAACAAATAAACCTATAATGTGTCAGATGGTGATAACTGCTAAGAAAGAACAAGTGAAGTAAGACGAATAGAGACCAGAGTGGAAGCATCATGTAGGGTGATTAGAGAACATCCCTCTAAAGACTTCTGAGCAAGCTCTGGAGGAAGTGAGGAAGAGAGCCATGCAGACGTGTAGACAAAAAACATTTTAGCAGAGGGAACTGCAAGTGCAAAGGCTCAGAGGTGTGGACGTGCTCAGTCTGTTTGAGGAACAGCCAGGAGGCCAGTGTGGCTGCAGCAGAGGAAGCAAGGAGAGGGACGAGGAGAATCAGTGGTCAAGGAGGGCAAGATTAGGTAAGGCCTTGTAAACCATGCAAGTGACTTGGCTCTTACTCTGCAGAAAATGGGACATTTGGAGAATCTTGACAAAATCACTTCGCTGTGTGGAGGAGGGGGAAGGGCAAGGATAGAAGCAGGGAGATAAGGTAACAGGCTGTTGCAGTAGACCAGGTAACAGGAAGGTGGCCCCACTAGTGGTGGAGTGAATATAGGGTCTGGAAAAGAGACAGGAGTCAAATTTGATGGCTAGGCTTTGGACTAAGCAACCAGAAGAATGTGGTTAAAAATAGGAATGTAGTGGTATCAGTCTGTTCCTCTACATACATTTTAATGATGCCTGTGGCTCAGCAGCTCTGGGGACTTTGAATATCTCTGGAGCCCCTCTGATTCACCGCTTACTGCCTTTGACCCTCCTCTTCCCACTGCCTGACAGAAGGCTGGCCCCACAGGTGTTTTCAGTGGTTTACAGTCATGTCACATCTCCCTAGGTGATGCTTCATATCTTTGAAGAATTGCTGTGATCACCCAAAATTTCTAATCTTGAGTATCCTGGTTCTATGTGCACTATTGTAATTTATCACATTTTATTAATAAGGGTTGATTACTTTAATTCAGCCAAAATAATTAAAATCTGGCTCCTCTCTCCCCATTTCTAATGAAAACACTAGTAAATTTTCCAAGTATTGTTCTAGAAGTTCTCATTTCTGTTGCCTTGAAAATCCACATGGTTGGGTTAGAGAGACCCCAATAATCATTCACATTGGAAATGCAGACCCTTTTCAGGGTTGCTGACATCAGAGTCCCACCCTGTGGCCTCCCTCTTGTTTAGGGGATTTATAAAAACAGCTGTGTAATGATGGTGCCAGACACAGAGTGCTGGACTGGACTGGAGGATTTTCAAGCTGCAGCAGCTACACAAAACATCCAGTCTAATCATCTCTTTTACTGTCAAGGACCTTAAGGCCCAGGGGCTTGAGTGTGTTGCCCAAGGTCACACAGATAGTTTGTCGCCAACCTCAGGTTAAGTTTCATGTCTTCTGACAAAGACCAGCAACCTCCATTACAGCTGCCTATCTTGCGAAGGTAAAACTCTTTGTTGCCTTTCTTTATACTACTTTCACAACATCTTTCTGAATGATTAGCAAACCCATTTAATAGGCAAAGACACTGAAGGTCAGAAAGGTTAAATAAGTTGTTCCAAGTGTAAATGAGCATTACTGAGAGAAGTAGGAACAAAACATAAGTTTCCTGACTTAGAAATCAAGGATGCTGTCTTTTAGGATAAACTCACATATTAAGATATTGACAAATAAACTTATCAATCTTTTCATGCTCTGGGCTGTATAGTATCTAATTTACCTCAGAATTTACTATTTGCTCTTTTTAAAGACAAATTGTTTAACTAATATTTTCAGTGGTAGGAAATGGAGAAAATTATCCAAACACATTTTCTTTCAGGTAAAATTTAAGAATTTGTCTTTCTGACAAATTCACAACTTCATCTGAACACATTTTCTTTTAGACAAAAAATATTTTAATAGCTAATATCTGCAACCCAAGAGAAAACATAAATCCATGCAAAGTAGCAGGATGATCTTTTTTTTTCCTGTTTAAGCAAAGTGGAACATCATTCTCAACTTTTCAAATATTATTCTAGCTATGTCACACTATTCCAGTCTGTTTGGTGCCTGCTTGACTCAGTCGCACTCCTGGAGAGGGACAAGAACCTGCTGCATTGACTAACCACCTACTATGGCCAGATGGCACAGTCAGGTGCTGGAGTGTTGCCAAAGGGAACAAGGCATGGTAGACACTCTTGGGAGCTTAGGCTGGTACATAGCAGAGCATCAATTTTAGGAAGGTAAAAAGCAGATGTCCTCAAGGAGTTAGAGAAAAGAGGGATGTCATTCAGCTGAGGGAATTCTCTAGGTTTTAAAGAGGAGCTGGGCCTTGGAAGGATGATAGAATTTAGAGAATACGGTGAAAGGAAAGGAACTGCAGGTAAATACGACATGTTTCTAAGGTCCTGAAATCAGCACACTGATCTGTCAGCTTTGCTGGGATTATATTAAAAAGTTATTCTACTATATTTCCCTTAAGGAAATTGAAAGAAATAGTCCCAAAGAAGACAGACTAAAAGATATAAAGCTGATTTTCCCATCAAGAAACCTTTATTGGACATAAAATACTTGCCAGCTACTATGCTAGGTATTGGGTGTAAGAAGTTATGAGCAACTTTGAACAAATTTATAGTAGTTTAAAAATTAGACCCTCTCTTCAATTTGTGGTAAAATGTTTGATCCACAGAGCTATGTTATCATACGCTTTTTTATAGGCATTCAAAGAATTCTGCAAAGAATATCATTATATGTTATTTTCAGGGAAAAGCCATAATGAGAAAACATAAAAGTTACATGTATATGAACACATACATTATACAATCTCATTCAGTAAGACAGGTTTTATTGCACAATAGGATAAGCACAGAATACTATTTATTCTGAAAGAATCAGGTTGCCTGTATATGCCATACCTAGATCACTGAGAAACATCTCTTGGCCCCAGGACCTCAACATGTGCTTTTTTCACTTGTACCAGCTGCCAGGCCATTCATAGAAGTTCTTCCCAGGTGCCTTTCTTTATCCTTCCTCCTACCTCCCAGATTCCACTTTATCATCATCAACCCCCACTGTGTCCTACCTCTTTACTGCTTTGTCTGAATGGTCTATCTAAAACATATACACACCTTTTAGCTCAACCAGAAGCAGCTATGGCAACACAATTGTTAGGCCATCTGTGCAGTTGAGATGCAAGTATTTATTATCTAAAAAAGAAATGTTAAAAGTCAGTGAAAATTACAAGACACTATAACTGGAAAGGAAATGTAGGTATTTCCATGTGATTATTGCCAACGTTTACAAGTGTATACCATAGTATTTTTCTGATTACTCAGAATTCTAATATAGTTGATGAAAGGATCTTAACACGGTTCAAATGTGTAACAAAAATATGCCAAGAACATACAGGTATACACACACAAAAAAAAATAAAAAAAGAAAAAGAAGATATGAGTCTCTATCAAAAGGGAAAAATATAGAAAAGATGATGACAATTATAGAAATATGAACATAGTACTGACATGTTACCCAAGAATATTTATAGAGCAGTAGAATCCATGGAAATGGAATGTTCCAATAGACAATGTCTTTTTTTTTTTCTCTTTTACTTAAATTTATAAGCTACTACTCCATATACATTTTTTCCTCATGGAAAATACCAAAATTTCTTCAAGTTTCAGCTGCTCAAATGCAATACACTAGATCCCATGCAAAAACAAAAAGAAAAAGCCAGGTCATTTCCAAATTGATGGGAAGTAATTTATTGAGAAGATTGAACTTAAAAGAAAATCATTAAAGCTCATAACTTTACAATTGAAAAAGTTGGTAGTACAAGTGATTTTTTCCTAGGATATTTAGCAAATTCTCAATATTATATTTTAAGGGAAAACCCAAAACACCTTGAAAATGTCTGGGGAGCGGAGGAGAAAATGCATTAAAATAAACTTCATTTTATTATGCCATTTCTGTTCAAATTATAGTTTTTTTATGGTTATTACTCAAGAAACATAACATTTACATACACATATAAATCAAGTTTAAAATAAGTGTAACTGATTTCAGTTATTAAACCAGAGAAGATTTTGTTTTATTAAATCAACAAATAGGAGAGATTTACAGACAAAAAGTATACATTTATATGGACCTCCAATTAAAATTATTGTTCAGTATATTATAGCAAAACCTCATTTCTGAATTCCTGGAAAATGTATTTTGTAATTTCAAATAGCTAATATAATTCAGAGGTCATTTAGAATTAGATATATATTTATAATTCCTAATCTTAAATAAATCACTCATTTCTTATGTAAGGTTATAAATTATAGACCAGAATTTAACATTTATTTTTATTTTAGTGAAAACAAAAATTTATAGATATTTGATATGAAATAGTCACACATGGAATATATCACTTCTGTGACACTACGAAAACTTTCAGTGTAAGCTACAGCATCATTTTGGAGATAGATTCATGAGTTCTAATTTTTAAAAACTTGTAAAATGATTTGCAATTTCAGAGTAATATTCAGTGTGAAAATATTGGTACAAATAAATTCTTGAGTGCCATGTTTTCATTTATCGAAGATTCCTAAACAGAAGAGTCGGAATTTGGTTCACAGTTTATAAACTTTGCACAAATTTTGTTATGATAACCTGTTATCCACAGAGGAAGTTATCCATAAACAAAAACAACCTGGTATTTGGTAATTTTATAAAATCCATTGTAAAACTTCCTGGTCTGAAGCTTTAAGCAACCAGATGTTAATATGAACCATAACCAGGGAAAGTGAACAATGGTAAATTAACCATATCAGAGAAAGCAGATAACATAGAGTTAACACTCAGAATTAATATGTAATTAAATAAATTTTCATTGTTTTTATATTGGCCAAGTAATCTAGTAACTTAAATTATGGAATTTCTAATCCACCTATAGTTGTTATCAAATTCAGTAATTAAAAATACAATGCAGTGTAGAAAAGACATTTTTCTGTTAATTTAAAAATATTTACAGCTTAATATTTTTAAAACAAATTATTTACTTAAATTCTTACATTAACTTGCTGGTTCCTATGATTATCTATTAACAATTATTTCTGAATAACATATACATGTTGATTACCAACAAGAAAATCTTGTTTTTAAAAGCATTGATAAGTGGGAACAATGATCAAAATGGAGGATTCCTATTTATGTCTCTGGCTTAAAGTCTGATTAGTGATTCGTAGTGATCCAATATTTTGTATAAAAATAAAATTCAACAACTTTCTTAAATCTAGAAGGTATATGAGAGTATAGATATCTTTACAAATACAAATTTTGTTCAGAAATTGGATTTTATTTTAGGAGATAAACTTCTAAACACAAAATGTATTTTATGAATTTTCTTAAGCATAAAGAAACACAATTATTCACTTTCTTATTTAAGAAAAATTATTATAATGCATTGCAAAATATCTGCTTTTAGAAATGCAAGTTTTTGTTTACCTAACCTGTTATTTCACACTGTAGTATAATTTCACAAAGGTAAAATTTAGATCTAGTGTGAAATTAGCAACATGGTTTAATTCAAAAAGTCAAACGATTTATAGAGGTTATATTTCTAATTCAAACATTAATTTGCTGGGGTTTAGTTTTTTCACGGAGCATTGAAATAAATAATTTTTAAGCTTTGCTTTAAGATGTTTTTAAGGTTTCAATTATTCTACAGATACAGATTTTGAACAATACCAAATTCTTTCCAAGAAAAACCAGTTATTTTAATTTTTGTTTTACTCCATGGTAGAAAGTATTGAAGACTATTTCTTTCCCCCTCCAAAATCTCATTTTCACCTGAAATAATTGTATTCAGGTTTTCTCAGCAGGTAAAGTATACATTCTTTCAAGGTTTCAAATTTCAGAATTCCAATAAGGCATTAAAACTGAGCACCCACTGAATCACATTCTCTTTGTGTGTGTGTGTGTGTGTGTGTGCGCGCGCGCGCGTGTGTGTGTGTGTACGCGCTCGAGCGCGCGCGGCTGGTATCTTGCGGTACTGTTCTTTAGATTGAATTTTAGTCTTTTTTAGCTCCTCAGAAATACCTTAGTGAACCCTCAGCATTTGCTAACCACTTAATAACTGTGAAACGGCCGGTCCCTTCAAGTAGATCGTTAATCACAGGAGTGTCTGACAATTTCCTAATCATATCCTCTCTCCAAAAGGAAAAGATAGGGCTTTGTGAGGCCGAAAGGAAGCGAAGGAAAACAAACAAATGTAGCTCATGCTAAAAGTGAAAAGTGCTTGAAGAGATTAGTTTTTGTTCTTTTTTCTGCAAGGCGTCCTGCCAAACTTTTTTTTTTTTTTAATAGAGAAGAGTTATTTTTCGGTCTGATTTTTCAGTTTCTTGGAAAGTGTGGGTATTTACCATCCCCACTGGCCCCTCATAATTATTGTTGGTTGTTTTTCTGATTTTCCCATCCTTCTACATCTCAAACTGCTGATACCTCCGCCTCACTCTGTCAAAACCCCATCTTTGGGCGACCCTGAGTTTGGAAACTCCGCGGATTCCCGACAACAGATCCCTTTCCCTCTCACGTTTCTTATTTTAGTTGTAAGATTCCCCTACTCTACTTGCAGTGAAAGCCGGAAATTTTCATTTAACTCCCCCGACTCTCCTCCTCGCCCCCAACTTGGAGCCCAGAGCTGGGGAGCTGGGAGGCTCAGAGCACAGCCGGATCCCGGCCGCCTCCTCTTTCTCCGGAAGGCTTTAATTTGCACACTTGCTTGCTACTGCACTGCTGGCCCCCAACCCTGCCGCCCGGTGGGTCTCCGGCAGCGTTGGCCTCCCGGGCCTCCGCCCCCGCCCCTGCTGCCTCCCCGGCTCGGGCCCCGAGCCCCGGCTGGAGCCCTGGGGCCCCGGTCCGCCCCCAGCGAGCAGCGCGGGCGGCTCCCTCAGCGTCCCTCCGCCCTCCGCCGCTGTGCCCACCCCTTAGCGGGAGAGAGTGCTGGTGACTCCTTCCTCCGAGCAGGGTTACCTGCTCTGCGCCGCCGTGGACACGTGCGGAGGTCAGACTGACACACGCAGCCCCCTAGGAAGGCCGGATGCGGCCAGATCCCTCAGGTGAGGATCTGTGCGTTCGAGTGGGTGGGCGGCGGAGTTGGAGGGTCTTCCCGGGGGAGGTTTGGGGGCTTGGCTAGGGTTGGAAGCGAGGGTGTGTGTGTGTGTGTGTGTGTGTGTGTGTGTGTGTGTGTGTGTGTGTGTGTGTATTTGAGTGGGTGGGTGGGTGGGGTGGGTGTGGGTGACTGTTGGGGTGGATTGGGGTGGGGTGGGGGTACATCCTGGGAATCCACTTTGGTTAACCCCTTACGAACCGAGGTGAGGTAGTTACACGGGTCAGTTTGGGGGAGCTAAAGGAGTCTCTCCTAATCTGGCTGGAGGAGGACATCTCACACTGGGGACACCCCCAACACTGAGACTCCGTGCCTGTTCCCACATAGCTGTGCGCCAGCACACCCACGCAAACACTCCTCATCCAGTTTCTTCAAATGGAATTTAAACTTCACTCAGTCAATCACACAATCATCCTCACTTAGGGTTGAAAAGGCACTGCTTTTCGGGGTACTCTGAGTGAGAATGTGCTTCCGTGACCTATATTGGTTTCCCACGAGAGCTCCCTTTCCAGCGCTCTGAGGTGTGAGTGTGGGCTCCAACCTTCTCACCGCGAGCTGAAAGTTAACGCAGGCTTCGTGTTGGCAACCCCGGTGGGCGTGTTATGCACACTTGTAAGAATGTACACAGGCTGCCTGTGTCCAGGCTTGGAGCCCCGCGAGGACTCGCGGTTGCTTTAGCTTCCCACTTTACTTTTATCATTTCAAGTATCAGAGTTGAAATGCTCGCCCGCAAGGGGCAGCTGCGGCCCCGCAGCGCGCAGAACTGGGTGCACGTGGGCGCGTCTGTGTGTGCGCACATGCGGGAGCTGCGGTCCCCGGTGCGGCCTCTGGTCGCTGCGCTGGTGGCGACCCTTGCGGTGTTGGGCAGGCTTCGAGAGAGGCACATGAAGGATTTCATTGAGTGTGAAGACAGAGAGCAGAGACAGAAAGCAGAAGGAGGCGGCTGCAGCCTTTGTAGTCACAGAGGAATGCGGAAATGTTGAAGCAGTATGTCAAACTTTTTGAAATGGGGTCAAGTCACATTCAGCCAGCGTGGGAAAGCAACAACAACAACCAAAAAAAAAGTGGAGGAGAGGGGGGGAAAGGCACTGCAGCTCCCGGTTCTCTCCGCCGGAGTCGGTGGTCCGGGAGCGAGGGTGGAGGGGAGACCCGGGGCGGGTGGTGCGGGGCCGGGCGGGGGCAGCGGGCGCAGTTCCCTGCGGGGGTGGGACGTCCGCGAAGCTTCCTCCGCTGCCTAGCCTCGGCTGAGGGGCGGAGAGAGGGGGGACGCGAGAGGGAGGGCTGCGCTGCTGGCGGCGGCTCCTCCACTACCTGTGTGGCCCTCGGCCTAGATCAGACCCCCGGGCAGGCTCTGGGGGCTTGTTCCTCGGCTCCCCCAGGATTCGCTTTTCCTCTTTCAAGAGAGTTTTGAATGGAGTGATTGTGAGGGGCTCCATCTTCGCTGTGGTTCTTTCTGCCCGCACACCGTGGGGGTCGCGCCATTTGTTTCTTTAATTTCTGGAAGGAGGCGAGCTGGCCAGCGGTGCGGGGCAGGTAGTTCCGAGGTGCCCCGGCATTCCGGACACGCGGTAGGCATGGCGAACATCCCACCGAGGCCTCGGTGCCTGTGGGATGGAGGTTCCCTGGATACAGGATTGCAAATGAATGGGAAGGGAACGTGACCTCTCCCCACCCCGCACTTTGTTGTGCGGAGGGCTGCGGGGGACGGCTGGCTATAGAAGGCACCAGGCCCTAAGTCGAAAGGGGAATGGAAACCCAAGTTTGCTACCCTACATCGTAGATGATCCTGGCTGTAGGGAAAGATTCTCGAGTCCCGGCCGGAGAGTAGAGCCTCTTGTCTCTCACCCCCGGAGGCTCAGTATTTACTCCCCTCCACCCGACCCGTTTTCTTGGGGAGATTGAGTTTTACTCAGGTTGCAATCGGCTGTAAATTTCTAGGCGAATCACAGTTGTTACCTTGTTCCTGACGTTATTCTTTAAAGAGACAAGTTAAAATGTGAACACCCATTCTCCCACCCTTAGGGTCCCGTGAGCGACTCCCCTACCCAAGGCCCCACTGTTCACCCACCGCCGAGTAGCGGGAACCCCAGTTCTCCCGACCTCATGGATTTCCACCAGGGAGGTCCTCCAAGTCGGAGGAAGAATGCCGCTTCCAACCCAGATTGCTTTACCCCCCAAAAGACCATTTGTGATGCAAGTCGTTTTTAAATGTCTCCTCGTAGAAAAACTGAAAGTAGAAAGAAAGGAAGCAATTTCCGAGCAGATGTCTGACCACCCCTTCTCGCACACTCCCAAGCATCAGGTTACAGGGTCCTGGGAGCCCCCACCCACACTCAGCCGCCCTACACGGTGGACTCACAGTCCCTTCACAGCAGTTTGTGCGCGACCCCTGAACGCCCCACAGCACCCAGGGAGCCCCTCTCCCTGTGCGTCCGGGCTCGGAGAGGCAGGGAGGGTAGCAGCGCAATACAATGATATAGGGATAAATATTAAGCCGTGACATTGACGTGCCCGGCGCCTCCCCTCCCCCACGCTCCCGGCACACTCTGGGCTGCTCGGCACGCCCCCTCCCGTTCCACTGCGTCCCGCGCCGCGCCGCGAGCTCATCCCCGAGGGGCCCCTGCAACCTCTCAGCACGAAGACGGCTCCAACTCTACAGGGAAAGAAAAGTAACTTCACTTTTCTCGGAGGAACCAGGAAGGATTAATCTGCCTGGGAGAGGGCTGGAGCGCACGGAGGGTAGCGACTGGGGATTCTTGGAGGAGGAGGAGGGGAGTCAACAGGAACCCCAGGGAAGGCGCTTGGGGTGCCTGATTGCACTTTCTTCTTGTCCCCCCAACTCCTCTTTTAGGTGGAATGATTGTGGACTAAGACACGCTCTGGCAGAGAATATGTAATCGCCTTGGTGTCTGTGCAGAGGACTGCGCTTCGGGGAGGGAAGAGGAGGGATCGGCTAGATCCACTGCAACTCGGCAGGCGGAGTTTAGAGGCAGCACCAGGGTTGCGCCCGCCCGCAGTGAGGTCGCTCCATCCAGTCCCGGCGGCCGCGAAAATCCCAGCACCGGAGCGCGTTACTCGCCAAGGGTGAGGGAAAGCTAGACCCATCCCCGGGGCGCGAGGGAGCAAGCCGGGCAGTCCCGGAAGAGGTGAGCAGCGGCCGCTAAGGAGCCGAGCGCGCCCCCAGCCCGCTCCAGCAGCGCCGCGCCGGGCGGCATTCGGGCGCTATGGAGAAGGACGGCCTGAGCCGCGCCGACCAGCAGTACGAGTGCGTGGCGGAGATCGGGGAGGGCGCCTATGGGAAGGTGTTCAAGGCCCGGGACCTGAAGAACGGAGGCCGGTTCGTGGCGCTGAAGCGCGTGCGGGTGCAGACAGGCGAGGAGGGCATGCCGCTTTCCACCATCCGCGAGGTGGCGGTGCTGAGGCACCTGGAGACCTTCGAGCACCCCAACGTGGTCAGGTGAGCCAGCGAGAGGTGCCTCCACCGCCGGGGGGCGCGAGCTGGGGAAGGGCTTGGGGGTGGGGGGGGACGCGGGGTGGAGCAACCACTGGCCCAGGAAAGTGCTGGAGGGGAGAGCAGCTAGGGAGGCACGGCTCGACCTGTTGACCTTACAGAGTGAGAGCAAGTTTTGTCGACGGAGCCGCGAGACTGAGCCGGTGACCTTGCCAGACAACGAGCAGAAAGACAAATCAGAAAACGTGACCTGCGCAGGCTTCCCTCCCTGTGGGCCCTGATGGGGGTCCGGGAAATTGGGTGCCTTTTAGGCACAAAACAAACCAACTTAACACACGACCTGCCAGCGGTTCCCCACCCCCAGTAGTACTCTGGTCCTTGGGGAATTTTTGAGAGACTAAGGATAAGTGACGGGTAGCAGGATGCTGTGACAATTAGAAGGAAGAGACCTTTACTGGTGGAGCCTAGTATACATAAGGTTAAAACAATGCAGAAACTTAATATTTATGCTAGTCACACCCACAGTTTCTCTTTATTAAAGTTGCATAATGATAAGCAGGATTCCTGATGGTCTAAGGACTAAAGTGCTGGTGCCCATTTTCCAAGTGTCATTTAAAATATTCCAAAAATGTTAACTCTGTCTGAATTATTTTATGTCTCTGGGCCATCACAGTCTTTGGATTACTTCTCCAAAGGGGTAGAAATGAGTTCACGACATGGAATCTTTAGATTCTGTATTCTAAACTCTGTCTTCGCCCTTTCTGGAGGGTTGTGCAAGTGGATTGGGAGACAGCAGTTCTTAAACCTCTCCTGTGTGGTAACCAGTGGTAAAGTGTGTGTGACTTAGGATAATGGTGTTTTCTTAGTGATCCTGGAATTTCCCCATTGTGTGGTTGACATTGTGTGGTGTGTTTGCCTTTTATTTTCTAAACAGATGCATAGTTTTAAGTCAGAAAGGAATGCACAGAAACTTCTACAAATTAGGGTGTGATTTTTTTACCTTTCTCAACTCTTAGAATAAAGTGTTGGAAAATGGTTTTGGGGTCTTGTTCCTGTCTTCTCCATCTAGGGATTTTGTTCAACAAATACATGCCTACTGTGTGCCCTGTGGATGAAAATATGTAAATAAACACAGCTAAATATTTTTGTAACAAGTCAAACAATTTAACATTAGTCATCAAAGTGGAGAGACCCAAGACTGACCTTTGAAATACCAAGCCCTCTACAGACTCAGGGAGCCAAAGTGTCTACAGAATCTTCCTAGGAGGTTTTAGCTTGTCTCCTCTTATCCCAGGCAGGGTGATTTGTGTGGCGCTTTGTTCTCGACACAGACTCAGGCTAGAAGGCAGCAAAGAATCATAAATATATAAAGTGATAAATGGATATAAAGGTAAGGGCCCCCATTATACCTCAACTTTAACCACTAAAAGAGAGAGGAACAAAATATGAGACTGGGAGAATAGTGTTTTAGGATGATGGCATCACATAAAATCAATAGATTACTTTTTGTGTGTGTTTCCTTTATTGAAAAACAAAAACCCTTTTGGGGAGTCTTTGTGATATTCGAAGGAAAGGGGACGGTACATCTTTGTCCCCTGTAATATAGTTATCATCCTAGAGGAATACCTAGGTGTTTCCCAAAGGATGAATTCCACCACTAGAATTTTAGGACCAAAATTCTTTTTTTATTTTGTCTGTCACCTATGGAGAGTGTCCAATCAGGGATGATAATGTATATAAATGAGATGCTAGCCTTCCAATATAGCAGTGTTGTAGAGACAACCCTGTTTACACCATCTTTTATTATACAAAACAGTCTACTCTTATAACAAAGGAAAATTGTTTTTGCCATTGTCTTAGTCGACTTTGGCTAATGTATTTCATTCTCTTGATTTATTCTCCTGAGATTGGTGTGTCTTAAGAGATTTCTAACTGACCCATGACTTGGATTCTGTACTGAGAACTTTCAGGAAGCTATACTTACGAGTTAAGACACGGGTCATTTTCTAAAATTATCTTTACATGTTAAGTGTTGATGATGACATCTCTTACAGGTTGTGAGGAGAAACTGAGTGTATATAAGAGCACTTTGTCAATTTAAGTGTTTCAAATATCCACATATCATTTGTGTTCAGGCAGATTAGTGGGGCCCTTGTCTCAGAGCAACTTCCTAGTAAGGCATCACTTCGCCTGACCTATACGATAGAACGAACAAATCATACTCAAACCCCGACATTATAGACTCTGGAACCAAGAAGGTACTTGAATATAATGAGCCTGTAGTTTGTCAGAAAAGCCCATCAGTCATATGCAGTGAAATTCAGTGACACTGAAGAAAATTGTTAATGATGTCATTCTCACAAGCTGCAGATCTCCCAGTTTGTTTCCTTCCCTTTTCTTCTCTTCCGCTTCTGCCTTGGGGCTATCGTTGGTCCCCATGACTTGCTTGGTTAGACTGGGAATTCTAGACTTTAGAGGTTGCTCTTATTTGCTCAGGCAGGGTCAGGAAATCAAGGGCAGGTGACAACAATTCTTTTCTTTCAAAGTTGAGCCCCCAAACTTGTGATTTATTCTTGCCCCACAGGATTATTGCCTGATCGTTAAAAGTTTCTTAAAAGGGCAGATGCCTTTATAAGTGCCAAGTCATAAGTAATTGATCATAATTATAGGCCCTTCCCACAGATAGTTAAGCCTCTAAGCTTGAAGAAGCATAATAAATGTATTAGTTTTTTTATTTTTCTCAAAAGTTTAAGGTTTGATTTGGATGGATTTGCAGAAAAAGCTGATTTGTTAATTGCTGGCATTGGCATGGCCTACATGCGCAGGGATGATAACTTGACATTCTTACTTCCCTGTACTTAATGTATCCCCGGCTTGATCAGTGTCTAGGATAAACATTTACTCTTTATAGTTGGTAATCCCAAATCCTAGAGCCTTTGCCAGAATCAGACTTAAGTATGAACCTATTTCGGAGCTTCTGCACTCTACAAATGAATTCTGTTTTATATTCTGAGCTAAATAGTGTTTTATCAGCAATATATTCATTCACCAAATATTTATTGAGGTCTTACTATGTGCCAGATACTGCTAGAAGCTGGAGATACAGCAGTGAACAAGTCGGAAAAAGCCTACACTTTTAGAACTTACCTTGTAATGGGATGAGAAGTTCTTTTTTTCTTTTTAAAAATTCACTTTATTTCCTATTGGCTTGCTTGCTAAACCTAAACAGTTTTATAGAGTAATGAATATTTGTGATAATTTAGTTACCAGGAGCTTGCTGATTGAACAGCTAAGATAACCAAAACCCTAATCAGAATCATTGCTTTTCTGAAGATTAAATTTCACCTTAGGGACATACCAATACATCTGTATAAGAAGACATTGGACACATAATTGATATAGATGATGAACATTTGAGCTCTATTTATTCATCAAGGATTTAGGAAGAACCTACTGTGCTGGGAAAGATACTTGGGTAAATCACACCTCGCTCCTCTCCTTGCGTAATTCCTCCATCTTTGAAGGAATAAGATGATCACCACAACCCTGATCCATAATAGCACTGTGTCATTACAAAGATCCTGGTAAGTGCTACCAGTGTTGTCCTGAAGGATCAGATTTGTCAGTGTAGCAGTAAAAGTAATTCAAAATCAAGTACTGGTTCTAGAAACTTAAAACTCATGGCTTGTCAGTGAATAAACTTATGACGTCTAAATTTGTTCAATTATTTTTATTAGAATATTTAATCACTGCTTTTTAAAAAAGCCAACAGAGGAAGCTCTTCTGCACATGGGTCTCTGACTCTCTCATGTATACAGAGTTCCCATACGCATGTATGTGTTAAATTTGGTTATTTTCTCTTGTTAAAATAAATAAAAAATAAAGCCAACAGGAAAATCCACACAACTCAATGATTATTATTCAAGGAGAGTTTTCCAACTTTACCTTATTAAAGATCTCAATAATATATATCATAAAAAGAGAATTAAAAATGTGATGTTCTCTAGAAAAACCTAATCATTAACAGGGTAGAAGAAACATGACATATTATTTGATGCAGCATAAAGCTGAGTCCTCTGGGAATCCTTCTGAATAAAAGTGTTATTTTGTGAATGAATAACACATTTTTAGGGCTTGTTTCAGTGAAAAGGAAAGCAGGAGTTTAATTCTCTTTTTTAAGTTTCAGTATGCAAAAGACGTGTTTGGTCCCTCATTCGCTAAGAGTTCCTTGAAAAGTTTTCACAATGATGTTCTGCCAATGCCTTGTTCCTGCAGAAGAACTTGGTAATGCTAAATTGTTGACATTGCACTTGTATTCTTTTTACATAACTATTATCACCATGCAGTTATTAGAATTTCTCTATCAAGAAGAAAATGGCATAATAGGGGGTAACTTGTATAAACTTGAATATCTAGTGGTGTATTCTTCTATATTTAAGACATGGGTAAATGAATATCTATGAAAACAGACTCCTTGTTAACAGTAAATTACTTTAAAAAAAAATATGCCTCACTATTAATGATTCCCTAGGAATGTTTTTTAAGAATGAGACATCCAGTACTTGTACTATGTCATTGCAAACTCATGGATATTAGGGTTGAAAGACACTGGAAGTCTTTCAGCACTTCTATGTTATAGGGAAGTAAAGCCCAGAGTTAAAGCACCTTGTCTATCATGCCATTTTGAAGTTATTCACTTGTTCTAAAAGCTGAGTAGCAATTTTTAAAAATTCTTTTTAATTGTGTAGTGGAAGAAGTTAAATCAAGTGACTGCATTTATTGTTTGGAAAAAAATGAACTCTATTAGACAAAGGTGATGGTTTGCCAGGAATAAATGACATAACAGTCCAGGAAATTCCTGATTTTTTGCAGTATGCCCTACTGAAGTATATCTGCAAAAAGTATAATGATGACCCATTAAATTCTGCTTTTAAAGTATTTGGGTAATAACTATGATCATTTCAATGGCTTTAGTTAAATAATAATACAAGTAAATAATGTAGTTAAATAATTAAGTAATAATACTGAGTTCATTTTAGACAAAGAAAAATAGGAAAAATCTAAATGCTTGGTACTTATTTGAAGAGTGAACTATTGCATAATGTGGCTCTGGCATCTACTACTCTTTTAATGAAATAAACACCATAATACTTGAAAATTAGGCAGCATAACAAACTCCAGACATATAAACAAATAATATTACTCATGCTTCTGGAAAAACTATTTGCACTATTGCCATTTCTCATGACATTCAGATGAGCTTTTCTGTCTTCTTAGGAAGGAAATTAATCGCGAGCTTCCTGGTGTGGCAGAACATAGCAGAGATGAAATCTGGATATAGGAGGATTGGTAACAGGAGAAGGTAGTGTGTGTAGTGTTGGCTTTGTCGAAGGGCCAGGAGGCAGTACTGAAAATGGGCTCCGGTGGTTGGTAGCAAGCATGCCTACATAAAGGTCACCATTTGAGTGGTGATCTATAGATGCTAAGTCTGCTGGGGCCAGCAGGGAGGAGTTTTATAAGACTGGGCAGTTGTTTTGAATATTGCCAGTTGGTTGCCACACTTGATTTTGTTTCTTCCAGCTGCACATGTAGCTTCTCTTCACTGAGAAGTGAAGTAAAGGCACCTTAAGGCATGTGACAGGAATCTCTTGAGTGTGCAGTAGTACCCTGGAAGTCCATTTGGGATAGGATAATTATTAAATGTTTAGTAGTTTACCTAAATTTGGGCAACTACTGGTTTTGCCATTTTAATTATTTGTTCTCAGTTATCTGGCCTTCATAAAGGACTTCAATTCAATAGAATTAAAATCACAGTATAAGAATTTTGGAATTGTAAGGGGTCCCAGATTTAACATAGTCCAACCCCTCTTGGTCTATATAGGAATTGTTTTGTAAAGGCGTAAAATAATTGACTCATTTTTAGTCAGCTGTTTTATTCCACATTTATATACATTGTCGATACAAAATGAGGATCGCGAAGGTTCAAACACAGGTTTATATCCAGTGTTAGCAGGACAGGATAACTAATGGTCATTGCATATCCGAAAACACTCCCTTGGGACATAAAAAATATTTTCAGTTTAATGATTTTATGTTTCCTGACATGAGGACAAGCATTGTATCTTTTGTATCCATAAATAGCACAGTGTTCATAACTATTAGTTGCCCAGTGTATGTTTCCTGAATGAACTAAGTGAAATAAGTTAAACACCTCCAATTAGAACTTTTCCTCCTTCTGGAGCTGCTGACAACATTATCAAGTATCTCAGTCTAAACATGGGGAGATTACTGTGCATTAAACTGTATGTAAAACATTTACACGCCAAGAGTATTTCGTAAGAGCCTTCAAATACTGATGTTTTAAACTTTTCCTTAGACTATCCATTTTTTGTCTTTCACATTGACTTATACTTTGATTGGATTTCCTTGTGTTCTTTGTGTGCATTTGCTACATGTATCCTACCAGCAGTCTATTTCCCCTGAATGTGCTCTTTGCCATCCACCTCTGTGACTTTAATTGGGGCTGATCTCAAAATACGCGTGCAGTGCCCCTCCCTGTACCACTGTTTCCACCTGTTGAAATGCTACCCATCCTTCAGGGCCAGGCTCTTAATACCACCTTTTTGTTTGTTTGTTTGTTTGTTTTGTTTTTAGTGGTATTCTTCTTAATACCTCCATTTGGATAAAACTGATTCCTTTGAATACTGACAACTTGGAACTCCTTTATGGCACTTAGTATATGTCTGCCCCTTTATATTATTATGTCTGTTATATAAGATAAAATGTTAATCTCCCTGCTAACCACCCTCTTCTGTTCCTTTACCCTTCCACACCCCAATTGTAAGCCCTCAAGGGAGGGAGTGTCTTGTGGTCATGGCCGTTTACATTCTACATCGGTGGAAATAAAGAACAAATGAATAATGGAAAGGATGTCTAGTTATTAAGGCAGGAACCATATGGATTATTTCCATCACACGAATGTTACTATGAGGAGTGTCAAATAAAGAGGGAAAATGGATCAGTATATTGCATTATACTTATTTGGTTCCTGGTAAAAATAAAGAATACTGCAAAGAGAAAGTTTTATTTTTGTTTTACTCCAATATACATAGTTTATATTAGAGTTTTAAATTTAAGACATCCCCATAGTTAATTAACTGTACAGTCTTGGACTTAGTTCATACTATAAAGAAGACATTAACATTAGGAAATGTGCACACATTCAGTAAAAGTTGAAAATAACTTGAACACTTTTTAATGTAAGAATATAAGGAATACATTTGAATCGATTGTTTAATTCTTTTACTTTTTTTTTTCCCCACTAATTTAGTATTGTTGGCTTTCTATACTGGAAAAACTCTTAGGAGGAGCAGAGTTAAGTAAAACTTTCCTAATAATTTCTAAAAAGATGTCAAGATGCTGAATTCCACTAAAACTTTGTCTTCTACTTCTTTTCTTAGTTTGTGCACAGAGAATTTGGATTCCACCTTGACAAACTGGTAGGTTTAGTTCAGAAGTATTCTTCCAGCCTGAACTAATTCTAGTTTCTCAAAACACATGTAATAGGTGTGTGTGTGTGTGTGTACATGCATGTACATGTATATGCATACAGTGTGCACCCAGAATAGTTGAATGCAAGGTCCCTAAAGGAAGGGACTTTTTTGTGTGTTTTTAAAAAATGTTTATTTTTCAATTACAGTTGATATACAATATTATAGTAGTTTCAGTTGTACAACATAGTGATCAGACATTTTTATAATTTATGAAGTGATTACCCCAATAAGTCTAGCACCCATTTCATACCATACATAGTTATTACAGCCCATCTGATACCATACACAGTTATTACAATATAACCCATCTGATACCACACTTAGTTATTACAATATTATTGACTGTATTCCCTGTGCTGTACTTTACATCCCCATGACTTTTTATTTCTGACAGTTTGCACATCTTAATAATTCCTTTGCCTTTTTCACCCTCCCCAATCTCCCTCCTATCTGGCAACCATCAAAATGTTCTTTGTACCTATGTGTTTGTTTCTCCTTTGTGTGTTTGTTTACTTTGTGTTTTTAGATTCCGCATATAAGTGAAACCATATGATATTTGTCTTTCTCTGTCTGACTTATTTCACTTAGCATAATGCCCTCTAGGTCCATCCATGTTGTTGCAAATGGCAAGGTTTCATTCTTTTTTATGGCTGACTCATATTTTATTGTGCATATGCACCACTTCCTTACTCACTCATCTTTTGATGGACACTTTGGTTGCTTCTGTATCTTGGCTACTGTAAATAATGTCACAATGAACATAAAGATGCATATGTCTTTTTGAATTAGTGTTTTGGATTTCTTTGAATAAAAACCCAGAAGGTGGAATTTCTGGGTCCTTCTTTGTGTCTTCTTTTAGCCTTTGTTTTAAAGTCTGTTTTATCAGCTATAAGTATTGCTACACCAGCTTTTTTTTTTTTTTTTCATTTGCATGAGTATCTTTTTCCATCCCTTTAGTTTCAGTCTGTGTGTGCCTTTTGATCCAAAGGGGGTCTCTTGTAGATGTATATATAGGTCTTATTTTTTTTACCCGTTTGGCAACCTTGTACCTTTTGACTGGAGCATTGGTTTACATGTAAAGTAATTATTGATAGGTATGTAGTTATTGCCATTTTAGTATTAATATGTATTTTATTTCTTTTTTTTCTTAAGGAAGTCCCTTTAATATTTCTTGTAATACTGGTTTGGTGGTGAATTCCTTTGGATTTTTTTCTTTCTTTTTTTGAGTCTGGGAGTTTTCTTGTTTCTTGACCCCAAACACTTAACATGGTGACTTCCATCTTGTAGCCCACAATAAATATCTGTGAATGAATGAATGAATGAATGAGTATGTGCCATATAGAAATTCAGAATTGATTTTTGTTTTTAGTCAGAATTGGGTAACAATGTCTGAAAGCACATTTGAGATCTGTGATATTCAACAAATATTTATGGATTACCTGATGTATTCAACATTTTATTAAATGTGACTGACAATGATCACAGAAAGTACCTATATCTTGAAATTTTACCCCCCACCCCAAAGGCATTAGGTCTGGAGTTTATTTCAAAATGGCATATAGATGAAACAAGCTGATCATTGTTGAAGCTGCGGAAGTTCCTTGTATGTGTTTGAAAAGGAATCAGGATACTTTGATTCTATCCTGACTCCTCCACCTTTTAGCTGAGTGACCTAGTGTAAATCTTTTATGTCTCGTAACTGCGGTTTCCCTATAATAAAATAGGAATTATTGCTACTCTTTTGACCTTAGAGAGTCACTATGATCAAATGAAGTTATATATATAAAGATCAAATATTATAAAATATAAGGTATTATTAACAACAGGAATTTATCTCAAGTAGTTCATAATTTTGTGGAGGAAACTGACATGGACACAGAAGTCTATGTTGCTAATTAAAAGTCTCTATCCTCCCATAGACTTTTGAAATTTTATTCCCTGTACTCTGTGTTGAAGTCACTAAGAACTCCTGTCCACAGAAAGGAAGCAGTTCAGGGGCACTAATCTGCAGTGAAATACAGTAGTGTTCCCCCCCGCCCCTTATCCGCAGTTTCACTTTCAGTGGTTTCAGTTATCCGTGGTCAGCCACGGTTGGAAAATACTAAATGAAGAAGTCCTAGAATAAATCATTCATAACTTAAAACCCTTGCATAAACAGCTGCAGTTGTCCTTACGAGTCATGAGGCCCAGGTGGCCAGTCCCCTCATGAACCTTTCCCCAGTACTGCTATTTGGTGCTACCATTTCAAGCATCTTCATTCTCTGCTTAAATTGGTTGATTGTGATCATCTAAGGGGTCTGATATTACTTAGTCATGACCAGTTATAAAGAATAATAAAGAAGGAAGGAAAGACAGAAAAGGGGAAAAGAAGGAAGGAAAAAAGGGAGGGGTAGAATAGAATAGAATAGAACAGAATAGAATAGAAATGTATGGTGTCCCAATCAATTGTTAGGTATATTGTAAGGAGTTACTAGACTACCAGGGTACTTGTTTGCATTTTTTTAATTTAAAGTAATTATATTTTTCTGTGAAAGTACTTGTTCTGGTTAATATTGCTGTGTAGTAAATTATTCCAAAATTTAGGGGCTTACGACAACCATTTTTTTTTATGCTCAAGGGTTCATTGGATGGAGAATTCAGACAAAGCACAGTGAGAATGGTGCATCTCTGCTCCATGATGTCTGAGGCTTCAACTGGAAATGACATAGCAGCGGAGGGTTTGATTGGCTATGAAGTCTGGTGTTTCTTGCGGGCTAGTTGAGAAAGGCTGGGACCTGAGCTGGGGCTATGGACCAAAGTACCTATACCTTGCCTGTCTCTGTGGCTGGGGCTTTCTCTCAGCATCAAGGCTTCGAAGTAGTTGAACTGGCTCATGGCTCCAGAAGCCAGTCAGTGTCCCCAGGAGCTGGCAGTTACTTCAGCCATTGTCCATTGGTTACAAGTGAGTTCAAAGATTCACGGGGAGGGGACATACACTGTTTTTTATTTTTATAATCATGACATTAGCATTTAGTGATTAGTACAGAGGGGTTTATAATTAAAAAACAAAAACAAAAAACAAGGATCCTGCCCCTACTATTCCTATTCCTAATGCTTAGATACAACATCTTTTAACTTTGTTTTTGGTGCTTTTGGTAGTTGCCTCCATAAGTCCAGATAATATTCTATGCTCTATTTCTTGATATTTAAACCTCAGATAATATATATTGACTTCCTACTCTGAAGGATGGGGATTTAGCTCAGTTATTCTACTCTCTATTGATCTCCTTCAACTTCTGTTCAATAGGGACATTTTTCTTTAATATAATTTAAATTTAATATAAATACAGTTTTATATTTAAATGTTATATTTTTGTTCTTTCACTTTTGGCATATCTCTTGATTTTTCATGTAGTAGGAGAAGAATGTTTTTGCCCCCTAGTCTGCCTTCCACCTCTGTACACTCTTGAATATAATAACTTCTATCAGCTACTTTGCTAAAGTTGTTAAGCATTTGCCTCTGTTCTACAACCACAACTGCAGGTCCAATGTTACAATGCTGTGAGGCCATAGGAGGCCCTTCTTTCTTAAATACAGACATCTGGATTCTGTTTTCTTATTCTGCATCTCTTTTTAAAAATTATACCCTATTTTACATACTTCTCAATCAGACCATGGTTTTCTTGTAGTTTTGTTTTTCCTGGAGTCTATAATTGCCTTTGTATTTTTTTCCACTGTTTGCCTTTATCACAGCCTAAACTTTTTTTCCCCAAACCCTTCATCAGGCCATGTATTTCTACTGACTCGTCCCATTTCCTGAAGTTTCTTTGAAGTTTTTGTCTATTCTGGATGGTTTATTTACTGGACCTAATGATCAGGTGTCTTCCTGGGACCTTGACTGCTTCTCTGGGTTGGAGCCACTCATTCCTGCATCGTGGCTATTCTTCAGTGGTTCACACCCTTGTTTTGCTAGTGTACATTTGTGAGTAACTTCCTAAGAAATTGTGTATAAGAAAAACTTTCTGAACCCTCACTTACTTGGAAACATCTTTATTGTCCTACGTATTAGGTTACGGTTTGACTGTTTTTAGAAGTCTAAGATGAAAAAATTTACCACATTAAAAAATTTTAAGCCATTATCTTGGTATTAAGTATGTTACTGAAATCATCTGCCAATATGATTTTCTAATTAATTTTTCATGACCTTTTTGTCTGGAAGAAGCTAAGATGTGTTCTTCAGAAATAGAGGTCTAGATGTGATTCGTTTTAAAATTCAATTTGCTGAGGCATTCTGTGGGATCTTTGTGCATATTTGTTTTTATAAATTGCTTCTTCCTCTCTATTTGTTCTCTTCTTTCTGAGGTTCTCCTGGTAGTCAGATATTCCATCTTTCAGTAGGGACCTCTGAGTCTTAAAAGTTCAGTCTTATAGATTGGACCTCTGTGTCTTACTTCCTTTTCCTCTATTTTCTAACTATTTTCTTTGGTTTTGTTTTATCCTATATATTAAAAAAATATTGTATATTACTTTCCAAACATTATTAAATTTACTTTTTTGACAGTTATCTTAACCTCAAAGCATCTTTTTGTTGTTCTTCTCTCTCTCTCTTTTTTTTTAAAGCATCCTATCTTGATTATATAGGTGTACTATATCCTTGAATTGCTCTGAATTTTTAGGAAGTTCTACATATTATTTCTGTTTCAGTCAGTGTATAGTTTTTAACTATTTTGTTTTTCTTATTGTTGGATTCCTTAAATGCCTGGTGATGTTTAGATATCCTTTGCTTTTTAAAAAAAATCAAGTTTATTGAGATATAATTTATATACAGTAAAAGACATCCACTTTAATAATTTTTTATGAGTCTGATGAATTTATACACCCATATAAGTACTATCACTATCAAGAACTGAAACACTTACCCCAAAAGTTTCCTCAGGCTCCTTTGAAGTCAATATCCTCCCTTTAACCTAGAATTCTGGCAGCCACTGATCTTCTTTCTGTCATTATAGATTATATTTTCTTTTCTAGAGTTTCATGTGTATCTGGCTTTCACAGATAATATATTTGAGATTCACTCATGTTATTGACTGTTACAGTAGTTTATTCTTTCCCATTATATGGATTTGCCACAATGTGTTTATCTATTCACCTGTTGATGTTATTTGTGTTGCTTTCACTTTGGGGTTATTATTGCATTAAACTGCTATGAACATTCATGTACAAGTCTTTGTGTTGATGTGACATTTGCTTTATTTCATTTGTGTAAATACCTAGAAGTGGTTCGTTGGCTAGTATGGCAAATGTGTGTTTAATTTTTAAAGAAACTGCCAATCATTTCCAAACTGGTCGTACCATTTTACATTTCCACCAGCAATGTAGTGAGGTGTTATTTGATATGCATCCTACTCAACACTTCCGGTATTGTTAGCTTCTTTATTTTAACCATTGTATTTGAGCTGTGAACTGATATCACATTGTGGTTTTAGTTTGCATTTAACTAATGACTAATGTTGAACATCTTTTCATTTGCTTATTGGCCATTCTCTTACTTCATTGGGGAAGCAAGTATTTAAAAGCTGAGTTATCCTATTAAAAATACTTGGAACAGTCTTTTGTCAGGTATAGGTATTACAAATACTGCCCTTTTATGTTCTTCCGTGCCTCTCAAAGAGAAGATTTTAATTTTACTAAAACCTGATTTATTTTTTTTTCTTTGATGGTTTGAGCTTTTTTTTTTTTTTTTTTTTTTGTATCCTAAGAAATTTTTGCTTACTTGAATGGCACATAGATTCTTTTACAGTATATGTTTTATTTCAGAATAGCAATTTTCAACGTTTTTTCATCTCTTGGCACACATAAACTAATTACTAAAATTCTGCAGCAAAACAAAAGATACATTATATTTTTTGCCAGTCTGACTAAAAATATATATATATATATATATATATATATATATATATATATATATATAATTTCAATTCATTCACACCAGACAACTACTGTGTTGGCTGTTGTCATTTTTTTTTTTTTTGACAGTCTGAGGGGAAAGAGGTCAGTGCCCCTGACTAAACAGTCAGTTATTGTATGTTTTAAAAATTCTTGTGGTACACTGGTTGAAAATCACTATTCTAGAATTTTATAGTTTTTGCTTTTATGTCAAATCCATGATACATTCAAGTTAAATCTCTGTGGGTGGCTTGAGGTAAGAATCAAGATTTACTTTCTTCCTCTATGGATATCCAGCTGTTCTAGCCGCATTTGTTGAAAAGACTATGGTTTTTTTGTTTTGAATTTCCTTGACACCTTTGCCAAAAATCAATTGACTATATAAATTTGGGTCTATTTCTGTACTTGCTGTTCCGTTCCGTTGATTTATATATCTGTCCTTTTGCCAATGCCATGATATTTTGATTACTATTACAGTGCAGCTTGAATTCAGGTAGTCTTAGTTTTCCAACTTGGTTCTTTTTCAAAATTATTTTTGCAATTTTGCCTGCTGAAGTTTTGCTAGTAATTTTTACACTTTATGTTTATGAAGTATATGGTTCTGTAATTTTCTTTTCTTCATAATGTCTCAGGTTTTGGTTTTGAGGTAATGTTTACCTCATAAAATGAGTTGATAGGTGTTTTTACCTCCTGAAAGATTTTCTGACCTATTCCATGTAGCATTAGTATTATTTCCTTTTTATGCATTAATGGAATTCACCAATGTGATAATCTGGGCTTAATATTTTCTTTACAGGAAGGTTTTAAACCACAAATTCTATTTCCTTAAGACATGGAGCTATGTAGATTGAATCATTCTTCGTAATTTGTGTTTTTCAAAGAATTTGTGTATTTCTTCTAAGTTTTTTAGTTTATTAGTATAAATTCTTTATCTTTATTCCCTCATTTTATTTAATGTCTGTGATCTGAAGTAATGTGTCATTTCATTCCTGATATTGGTAATTTGTATGTTCCGCCTTTGTTTTTCCTGACAATATTGGTAACAGTTTCCTCAATTTTACTGATGGTAAACCAGTTTTTGGTTTCATTCATTTCCTCTATCATTTGTCTATTGTCTATTCCATTGATATTTACTTTTATTTTTATTTTCTTTTGCTACTTACTTTGCGATTCTTAAACTGGAAACTTAACTCATTCGTTGTCAAATTTTCTTCTCTTCTAATATAAGCATTTACGTTGCTTTATTTACTTGCCACATATTTTATATATATATAATTCCATTTTCATTGGAATCAAAACATTTTAAACTTACTTTGGTGATTTCTTCTTTGACCCAAGAGTTATTTACATTTGTATTTTTAAATACCCAAACATGAAATAAAGAGCTTCCCAGACCAAAAAAAAAGGAGGGGGGCGGCTAAAGGAGTACATTTTCACCAAATCAGCATCAAAGAGATGCTAAAGGGACTGTTTTAAGAAGAAGAAGAAAGAGAGAAAGAAAGGAACACAGGAACAAAGGGAAGAATGCCAATGAATAATAACCTTAAATGTAAACAGATTAAATGCTCTAATCAAAAGACACAGGGTAGCTAAATGGATAAGAAAACATAGCCCACATATACGCTGTCTCCAAGAGACCTAAACACAGAACAAAACATCTACACAACCTGAAAGTGAAGGGATGGAAAAAATATTGCATGCAAATGGAGGTGAAAGGAAAGCCAGGGAAGCCATACTTCTATATGACAAAATAGACTTCACAACAAAGACCATAACAAGAGACAAAAAAAGTCACTATATAATACTTAAGAGGTTAGTTCAACAAGAGGATATAACCCTTGTAAACATGTGCACCCAATATAGGAGCACCTAAATACATAAGGAAAATCTTGGAGGACTTTAAGAAAGAGATCAACAGCAACACAGTCATTGTAGGTGATTTTAGCACCCCACTGTCAACAGTGGACTAATTATCCAGACTGAAAAATGAGCAATGATATAGCGTCATTAAATGACACACTAGATCAAATGGATTTAATTGATATTTACAGAATATTTCATCCCCAAAAGGCACAATATACATTTTTCTCAAATGCACAAGAAACATTCTCAAACAGAGACCAACATGGTAGGACACAAAATAAGTCTTAACAAATTAAAGAAAATTTAAGTCATATCAAGCATTTTCTCAGATCAAAATGGCTTGAAACTAGAAATCAGCCTCAATAGAAAAACTGAAGAGCACTCAAACACATGCAGGCTAAATAACATATTATTAAATAATGAATGGGTTGACAATGAGACCAAGGGAAAAAAATTAAAAATTACCTGGAAAGAAATCAAAATGAACACACAACAACCCAAAACCTATGGGACACAGCAAAGGCAGTCCTGAGGGAGAAGTTCATAGCAATACAGGCCTACCTAAAGAAGATAGAAAAATGCCAAATACGCAACCTAACCCTACACCTAAAAGAACTGGAGGAACAACAACAAACAAAGCCCAGAGTGAGTAGAAGGAAGGAAATCATCAAGATCAGAACAGAAATAAATGACATAGAGACTAAAAAGAAATTTAAAGGATCAGTGAATCCAGGATATGATTCTTTGAAATAATAAAATTGACAAACCTTTAACCAGACTCATCAAGAGAAAGAGAGAGGACCCAAATAAATCAGAAATGAAAGAGGAGAAGTAACAACAGATACCATGGAAATACAAAGTATTATAAAAATTAGTATGAACAACTATATATGCCAAGAATTTGGACAACCTGGGCAAAATGGATAAATTTCTAGAAACATACAATCTTCCAAAACTGAATCAGGAAGAAGCAGAAAACCTGAATAGAGCATTAATACCTAGTGAAATCAAAGCAGTAATCAAAAAACTCATGACACACAAAAGCCCTGGACCAGATACCTTCAGAGGTGAATTTTACCAATCATTCAAAGAAAAACTAATAACTGTCCTTCTCAAACTATTCCAAAAAATTCAAGAAGAGGAAAGATTTCCAAGCTCTTTTTACAAGGCTCATATTACTCTAATTCCAAAACCAGGTAAAAACACAAGAAAGAAAGATAACTACAGGCCAATACTCTGAATGAACAAAGATACTAAAATCCTCAAGTATTAGCAAACTGGGTCCAGCAATATGATCAAGTGGGATTTATTCAAGGAATGCAAGGATAGTACAATATCTACAAATCAATAAACTTGATACATTACATAAAATGAAAGACAAAAATCACATGATCATATCAACAGATGCAGAAAAAGCATTTCATAAATTCCAGCAGCATTTATGATAAAAACACTCACCAAAGTGAGACTAGAGGGAGCATGCCTCAACATAAGAAAGGCCATATACAAAAAACCTACTGCCAACATCACACTCAATGGGAAAAAACTAAAAGCATTTTGTGTTAAGATCAGAAACAAGACAGGTGTCTGCTTTCACCACTCTTATTCAACATAGTACTGCAAGTCCTAGCCACAGTGATCAGACAAGAAGAAATAAAAGGCATCCAAACTGGAAAAGAGGAAGTAAAACTCATTATTTGCAGACAACATGGTATTCTACATAGAAAACCCTATAGGCTCCACCAAAAAGCTACTCAGCCTAATAAATGAATTTGGCGAAGTAGCAGGATACAAAGTCAGTATTCTGAAATAGATGGCATTTTTATACACCAATAATGAACTATCAGAAAGAGAAACTAAGAAAACCATCCCATGTACTATTGTAACAAAAAAAAAAATGTACCTAAGAATAAATTTAGCCAAGAAGATAAAAGACCTATACTAAGAAAAATAGGACACTGAAGAAAGAAATTAAGGAAGATACAAATAAATGAAAGCATATACCGTGGTCATGGATTGGAAGAATTAACATCATTAAAATGTCCATACTCCCCAAAGCAATCTATAGATTCAGCACAATTCCTATTAGGATACCAGTGGCATATTTCACAGATCTAGAACAAATATTCCAAAAATTTATGTGGAACCAAAAAAGATATTGAATAGCCTCAGCAATCTTCAGAAAGAAGAACAAAGTTGGAGAAATCGCAATACCTGATATTTACAAGGCCACTGTAATCAAAACAGTCTGGTACTAGCATAAGAACAGACACATAGATCAATGGAACAGAATAGAGATCCCAGAAATAGACTCATATCTTTATGGTCAATTAATATTTGACAAGGGAGACAAGAGCATACAATAGAGTAAAGATAATCTCTTCAACAAATGGTAAAACTGGACAGGGACATGTAAAAAGAAAAAAAAAAGAAACTCGACTACCATCTTACACCATACACCAGAATAAACTCAAAATGTATAAAAGACAAATATAAGTCATGATACCATAAAAATCTTAGAGGAAAACACAGGCAGTAAAATTTCAGATATCTCACATAGCAATATTATTGCCAATATATCTCTCAGGGCAAGGGAAATAAAGGATAAAAATAAACAAATGGGACTACATTAGATTAAAAATCTGCACAGCTAAAGAAACCATCATCAAAATGAGAAGGTAACCCACTGTATGAGAGAACATATTGACAATGATACATGGGACAAAGGTTTAATCTCCAAATTATGTAAAGAACTCATATTAGACTTCCAGCCAAGATGGAGGCGTAGACAGTCATGCTGCATCTCCCTCCACAACTAAGAAGGGCTACAACTACCTCAAAAGTAGAAGTAACCAGAAGTTCTAGAAAATCAGACTGCATGGAAGTCCAGCAAACAGAGATATAAAGAAGAAATACTCATCCAGACAGGTAGGAGGGGCGGAACCGGGGCAGAGAGGATGCGGTGTGGTGGCGGCGCCAGTGGCAGCAGCTGTGGGCCAGCAGAAAGCACAGTCACACATTTTAAAAAGGAGGGACACCTGGGGAGCGTTCCCAGCTACTCACCGGACCTCGAAACCCACAGTCCCAGCACCGGGGAAAATGAAGCCTCATTGCTTCTGACTGTGCAAACCACTGGGGGTTGGGGTGGAGGCAGAAACTGCCAGTCTCAGCCGGGTCCGCTTGTTTAAAGGGCCCCCACGGTCCTAGAACATCCGCAGACCCACCCACTCTGGGAAAGATGGCCAGGGCAGCAGCTAGAGGGGCGCCAGTCTGGTGCAGAAGTGGGAGAGGTGCCTGGAAAAGGGGTGAGTGATGGGCTGGTGGCATTGTTCCGTCTCAGACCCTTCCCCCACATACAGCACCACAATGTGGTGAAACAGATCGCCCTGTACTGATGAATCCCTAAGGCTTCTCTCCTTACAACATAACAGGAGCAACAGCTCTACCTGAGATGCGGAGGCAGACAAACACAGGAGCCTGTCAGAATGAGGAGACAGAGAAGTATGGCCCAAAAGGCGAAATGGATCAAGGTTCCAGTGGGAGAACTAAGCAACGAGGAGATAGCCAACCTGACAGATGAGGAGATAGACAACCTAACAGACGAGGAGACAGACAACCTAAGAGATGCAGAATTCAAAACACCGGTGATAAAGATGCTCACATGCTTGACAAATATGCTTGAGTACGGCAAATGCGTAAGAAGAAGTGAAGGCTATGCTAAGTGAAACAAAGAAAAATCCACACAAAACCAATGGTTAAGGGAAGGGAACTGGGGTTCAAGCCAATGATTTGGAACATAGGGAAGATAAAAACAGTCAACCAGTGCAGAATGAGGAAGCAAGAATTGAAAAAAATGAGGAAAACTTCCCAAATTTTGCAAAGGAGATGGACATACAGGTCCGGGAAGCACGGAGGGTCTCAGGCGAGCTGGACCCAGAGGGGACCACAACAGGATGCGTCATCATTGAGATGCCAAAGGTGAAAGATAAAGAGAGAGTCCCGGGGACAGCAAGAGAGAAGCAGAGAATTCCCTACAGGGAGGTGACTATAGGACTATCAGCTCCTTTCTCAGAGGACACTTTCCAGGAAGGAAGAGACTGGCAAGCAGTATTCAATCTGATGAAAGGCAACCTGCAACCAGGATTACTCTCTCCAGCAAAGATATCACTTAGAATGGAAGGGCAGATTAAGTGCTTCCCAGACAAGGTGAAGCTAAAGGAGTTCATCATCACCAAGCCATTATTATATGAAATGTCAAAGGGACTAACTTAAGAAAAAGAAGATCAAAACTATGAACACTAAAATGACAACAAACTCACAACTATCAACAACTGAGTCTAAAAAATAAAAGCAAAATCCAACTAAGCAAACCGGAATAGGAACAGAATCAGAGGTACGGGGATCATTTGGAGGGTTATCAGCTGGGAGGGGGGAGGGGGAGAAATGGGGAAATGGTGCAGGGACTAAGAAACATAATCGGTTAGTACAAAATAGACGGGGAAGTTAAGAATAGTATAGGAAAGGGTGAAGCCAAAGAACTTATATGCATGACCCATGGACATGAACTAAGGGGGGTGGGATTGCTGGAGGAAAGGGGGGTACTGGGCAGAGGGGAGCAAAAGGGAAAGAAATTGGAACTACTGTAACAACAATCAATAAAATATACTTTAAAAAAAAGAACTCATATGATTCAACACTAGGAAGACAAACAATCCAATTAAAAAATGGACAAAGAACCTAAATAGACACTTATTCAAAGAGGACATACAGACGACCCATAGACATATGAAAAAATGCTCAATGTCATTAGCCTTCAGAGAGATGCAAATTAAAACCCCAATGAGGTACCACCTCACCCCTGCCAAAATGGCTATCATTAATAAATCAACAAACAACAAGTGCTGGCAAAGATGTGGAGAAAAGGGAACCCTAGTGCACTGCTGGTGAGAATGCAGACTGGTACAGCTACTATAGGAAACAGTATGGAATTTCCTGAAAAAACTAAAAACAGAACTGCTTTTTGACCGAGCAATTCTACTGGAATATACCCTAAGAATCCTGAAACACCAATTCAAAAGAATGTATCTACCCGCATGTTCATAGCAGCACTGTTTGCAATAGCTAAGTGCTGGAAGTAGCCTAAGTGCCCATCAGTGGATGAGTGGATTAAAAAAAAAAAAAAAAGTGCCGTAGTACAAGGGTCTAGTCAAGGAGCAAATATAAAGCACCCATGGGTATGAACAACAGGGTGGGGATAGACTGTTGGAGCAGGGCTGGGGGTAGGTGGGGCAGGGGAGAGTAGTATGGGGGGAATTGGGACAACTGTAATTGAACAACAATAAAATAAGTAAATGAGAAAAAAGTGCAGTACATCTACACAATGGAATATTGTGCAGCAGAAAGAAAGAAGGAATTCCTACCTTTTGCGATGGTATGGATAGAAATGGGGGCCATCATGCTAAGTGAAATAAGCCAGTTGGTGAAAGACAAATACCATATGATCTCACTTAGAAGAGGAAACTAATGAACAAAATAAACTAATGAGGGAAATAGAAACAGAGGCATGGATCATGGGACAGACTTAACGGCTGTAAGAGGGGAGAGGAGAAGTGGGGACTGGTTGAAAGAAGCTGAAGGGATTAGTCAAAGAACATATATGAAGGACCCATGAACATGAGAATGGTGAAGGGACTGATTATGTGAGTGGGGGGCACACTGGGTGGAGGACGATGAAGGGGGGAAAGGTGAGACAACTATAATAGCATAAACAATAAAATACAAAATAAAATAATAAATTTCAAAAAATGTACAGGCTTTTTAAACTAACTTTCTAATTAAATTCTGTTGTGATCTGAGAACCACTCTATTTTAATCCTTTTAAAATTTCATTAGACTTTGTTGGTCCATATAATCTATCTTGGTACATGTTTAATTTGATTCTTTAATATTTCTCATTTTCCCTTTATTATGTTCATGTCTTCGTTTACGTCTTTGAGCATATCCTAGTATTAATAATAGTTGGTCTAATATCTTTGTCTGCTATTCCATAATCTTGTTATTTCTGGGTCTGTTTCTATTGATTGACTTGTCTCCTGGTTATAGGCTACATTTTTGTGTATGTTTGCATGTCTAATACTTTTTTATTGGATGCCAAACATTTTGTATATTATATTGTTGACTGCTGGGTCTTTTCTATGTCTTTAAAGATGTTGGACTATGTTTTCGTGGGCAGTGAAGTTACTTGTGGTCACTTTGATTCTTCCAAAGCATTTATTTATTTGTTTGTTTGTTTGTTTATTATGAGGAGAGTGTAGTGTGTAGGCTTTACTTTAGGAGTAGTTTAGGTTCACTAATTTTCTGTGTTCTCTCTTCTTTGGCTGCTGGGAACTAGACAGATTTCTTGCCCACTGTGAGATCTAGGAGTCATTCAGTTCCTGTTAATTGTTCTTAGAAGCATTCTTTTGCCTACCCTTGTGCATTTCCTCAGGCAAGAACTCAGTAGACCCCATGTGATTTCTGAAGCACTTTTTCTGGGTAGCTTTTTTTCTTCAGTACTGTGTCTCACAAATTTTAATCACCCCAGTTTCCTTGTCTTCTCAACTGTACATGCTCAACTCAGAGAAACTACAGACCTCACAGGGAGTTCCTTCGCCCTGCACCCATGGTCTGGAAATTGCCTCCAAGCAGAAAGTCCAAGCAATTTGTTTCCTTTCTCTCAGGGATCCCAGTCCTCTACTATCTATAGTCCAATATCTGTAAACAGTTGTTTCACATATTTGTCCGGTTCCTAGTTGTTTATAGCAGGTAGGTTGAGTGAATGTTACCGAGCAAAAGGGGGTTTGTTCACCTGGCGCCTTGGTGTAAGACCCAACAACTAGTGTTGAGGAAAACAGGTCTTTATTTACAATATTGCAACCTGGGGAGAGCTGTGAGCATTCCTGCACAGAGCTCTGTTCTCCCATGAGACCCAGCACTTCCCTTGCTCCCCAACAAGCTGTAAGCCAAAAACATGCGCCGTCCCTTATCTGTCAGCTCTCTCCTTCTGGATTTGGGTTATGATGTCATCAGCCTCCATATAATAGTCCAGGAAAGCATGTGCATGTTGCAGTGGGTCACGGTGAAGTCCCGGAAAGGCACAAGTCCTAAAAAAGTCCTCTCCGCATGTCCTGAGTTCTAAGAGCCCAGGGAGAGTCCAGGTCTGTAAGGCAGAATCCTTGGTGGCTTCCAGGTCAGCTGGAGCAGGCACGATCAAAGCAGCAGCATGCCTGCTTTCTTACTAGCCCAGGTCACATGGCCCTCTCCCATGGTGGACCAGCTCTCCTACAAAGCTGCCTAGCTGCCACATCATGGCTCTCTTTCTACACACCAGACGTCATGGCAGGCTGGTGTGTTCCCTCTGAAGTCTTTTCAAACCATGTGGCCCGGCACACCAAGTGGCTGCCCCATTTCATTCTGCCTGGCTCTCTCCTTTCGTTTCAAAACCGCATGGCTCTTTGCACAAAATGACTGCCGCCTTATTTTTAATCCCCCGATTGTGGCCTGTGACACAGTTAGTGTGGTGACCAGTCCTGGCCACTCACAGACTCTCACGCCGGCCCTGTAAGCTTTTTTTGCCACCATTCTGTAGTCAAAGCCCCTCCCATCTCCTTGGCACAGAGGATTGGCCATACTATTTGCATAACTAATAAACTAACTACCTGCCAAAGATACGCAAAGTACCTTAAAAGCTGCACTGTCCCCTTCTCCTATCCCCAAAACCACTGGCTGTGGGGACTTTCGGGGATGGCCTTCTTCCACCCTGCAACATGAATGGTAAAATTTATTTTCAGGATGTAGAGGAACCCCCAAATGCTGTCATAAGAAAGGTGTTATCCCAAGGTCCTGGGTATGGGGATGGCAGTAGAGTTGCTAACTGGTGCAGTTACCTGGTGCTGACCTTCAGTTGACTCCCCTGCTTGGGCTTCTTTCCTCTCCTTTTCTCCTTTGCACCTGCTCACTCAGTCCAGTTCCTGCTTCCTCCAGTTTCTTCTCGATAGCTTGTTCTAGGGCAGTGGCCTCCCTTCCAACAAAAATATCTGAGCATGCCACTGATATTCCCTAACATAAAAGTGATAATATACTTACAGTTATATATGTTAAAATGCACAAAAATAACGATTTTGAAATGAAAAGATTTAAAAATGCATATAAATAAAAGGTATTTTCTTAATATATCTCCTGGATTATATGTTCTCCACTTCGGAGACCACTGTCACTTTGATGACTTTCTCTGTCAATTTCCTCCGTCAACTTGCTTCTATTTATTTTCTTTTTTTTTTTCCCAGACCATAGCAGTTTTATTTCCCTCTAGGGTATTAACCAGTTTTCTTTTTTTCTTTTTTTTTTAATTGTTGTTCTATTACAGTTTTCCCATCTTTGCCCCATTGCTATCCCCTGCCCTCTCCCACAGTCAGTCCCCACCCTGTTGTCCATGTTTATGGGTTATTTACATTATTTCATTGACTAGACCCTTCCCCTTCTTACCCCCACCTTTCTCCCCATCCTGCCCCCTCCTCTGGTCACTGTCAGTCCGTTCCTTGTTTCCGTGCCTCTGGTTCTATTTTACTCATTTGTTTGTTTTGTTCATTAGCCTCCTGTATTAGGTGAGATCATATGGTATTTGTCTTTCGCCACCTGGCTTATTTCACTAAGCGTAATACTCTCCAGTTCCATCCCTGTTGTTGCAAAAGGTAGGAGTTCCTTCTTTCTTTCTGCTGCAGAGTACTCCATCGTGTAAATGTACCACAGTTTTTGATCCACTCATCCACTGATGGGTACTTAGGCTGTTTCTAGTATTTGGCTATTGTAAATAGTGCTGCTATGAACATAGGGTGCATAGGTTCTTCTGAACTGGTATTTCAGGATTCTTCAGGAATAACCCTACTAGTGGAATTGCAGGATCAAAAGGCAGTTCTATTTTTAGGTTTTTGAGGAAATTCCATACTGTTATCCACAGTGGCTGCACCAGTCTGCATGCCCACCAACAGTGCACTAGGGTTCCCTTTTCTCCACATCCTCACCAGCACTTGTTTGCTGATTTGTTGATGATGACCATTCTGACAGGTGTGAGGTGTATCTCACTGTGGTTTTAATTTGCACCTTTCTGATGGCTAGTGATGCTGAGCATTCTTTCATATGCCTGTGGGCCCTCTGAATATCCTCCTTGGAGAAGTGTCTGTTCAGGTCCTTTGTCCATTTTTTAATTGTATTCTCTGTCTTCTTGGTATTGAGTTGTATGTGTTCTTTATATATTTCAGTCAAACCCTTGTCTGAGGTATCATTGGCAAATACGTTTTCCCACATGATTGGTTCCCTTTTCATCTTGCTGATGTTTTCTTTTGCTGAGCAGAAACTTTTTAGTTTGATGTAGTCCCATTTGTTTATTCTTTCCTTTATTTCACTTGTCCTGGGAGATATATCGGCAAAAATATTGCTACGTGGGATATCTGAAATTTCACTGCCTGTGTTTTCCTCTAGGGCTTTTATGGTGTCATGGCTTACATTTAAGTTTTTATCCATCTTGAGTTTATTCTGGTGTACGGTGTAAATTGGTGTTCTATTTATTTTTAATCATCCAGAAAAATCACTAAACTCACTCTCTTTTTTTGGTGATAACCTTCTGTACTTATTGGTTTATTTTGTTTTTACTTCAATTTCTGAGAAAGATGAGGGGCAAATGTTTGTGATTGAGTCTGCCATTTTGAAATGGAAGTCCATCTGATGTACTTCTTAAAATAAACTTTTGAATAATTTAAAATGTCATTATTTTTTCAGTCAATTTGCTTTCCTGAGCAGAAGTAGAAGGGTGGAGCTAAAGGTAGTCGCCTCAGAATTGCTTATAACCTGCAGGAGGTTTTTGTTTTTGTTTTAATGCAGCAGCCTTTAAATTTGGGTATGTCAAAGGGACTGTGACCCAAAGAAATAGTCTGAAATTTTCACTAGGAGCAAGAAAGCTAAGCACCAGCTGCTCTGGAAAAATATGGGATCATGTGAGATAGACCTCTCCCCTATTTATTCATTGTTATTCCGGTTTTTCATACTTTTACTATGCCATCCCTAAAGCCAACAGCTGGTACAAACCCATAACATGCAGTAACTAATTTGACATATTGGGAATGTTAACCAATTGATTTTTCTCAGGAGAGACAAACTGACGGTATAAGCCCAGTATTAATTTTTTGCAGGAATTTCCCATGTATGATGATTTAAAAGAATAAATTCTGCATGTAAATGAATCATTGCAAGCTTAATTGAAGTTTGTTGGATATTCAAGATTACTCAATTTGGTATGTTTTTGATGGAGACAGGAAGTAAAAAAGCAAGGTCTGTGAGATTGGTGTGTGTGTGAAGTCTCAGCCAGTCATTTAATGTTTCTCATTGAGACTCATCAAGGTATCTATTGCTTCTTAGCTGTTTCAAGGGGAAATTTACCCCCACGTTCCCCCCTCCCCAAAGTAGCTAATTATATACTGGAAGTTTCAGTACATTGTGCCCAGTTTGTGAAGTCAGCATATTTCTGGAAGCTCACTGTGAATTTAATTCTTAGCTGTACTGATGCTTTTGTTTCTCCATCTCTGCAGCCAGCACTGTACTGTAAGGACACAATTCTATCGCTATTTTTCCCTCACATTTGATGTGGTAGTTTGCATACAGCTGCAGAGTAGACAGTTACCTTTGAAAGGAACATTTGGCTGCTCTAATTTGATTAAAGAAAACCACCTCAATCATTTCTAAACTGAGAACGTTTTCATTTTAACTTGGCAGTAGGAGTTGGGAATGTACTCGCTGCACTTAGATATGTGGGGGAGCAGACAGGGAACAAAACCAACAGCTTGAATGGAGAAAGCTTTGGTGCATTTTTTTTTTTTTTTTTTTTGAGACAAGTAGTGTTATATAGGATTGATTCTCTTTTTCTTTCCCTTTCCCTTGCAAATTTTCTACAACTCTGATTTTCACCTCCATCATCTTTTCAGTTATTTTCTTAATAATACCGGTAAACCTAATGAGCAGGGGTAGATTGCTAGCCTAACATGATTTGAAGGGCTTTGAGGTTCTGAAAAATTAACCCATTTTTATATAGAAATAAACCGCAAATCATAAATGACTATGAATTGTCTGTGCTTTCTTGGCTACTGTTGGAAATGGCTTAAAAAGTTTTTAGACCATGGATTGATAGACCAAGGTTGGGAATTGAGTTGTAGCTTGCATAGAAGAAAATTGCTCCCCGTCAGAAAAGCCAGTAAGCCCTTTACTGGGGGCATTTGTCTCACTTCTGAGAGAGAAATTTTAGTCGCTCAGTTAGTGTGAGAGTTGAAAATATATTCTGCTGATTGTGAATGGCATCAATTTTATACATATGTTATTGAAAATGATTGAGCGGGGTAACCCATGAAAAAAACTCATGAACCAGAGTTCAGCAATTTAATATACGGTGTTTTGGGAAAGATACTACCCTGGCATCTCAAATATTCATTTGATCATGAAATTTTAAATAAAAACTTTGAGGTCACACAATAAAACCATATGATTATATATTGATCCTTGAATATTATTGCCAACCTAAGAGTGGAGGTCATATGTGGGTTCACATGCTCATTCTACTATGTGACAGTATGACTTAGCCATATTATGCTTCTTACCTCTAAGCTTCAGTTTCTTCTTTTAAAATTAGGACACGTTAAATGGTGTTTCTGAGTTTATGTTCCTGTTAAGTGCTTGACACTTGGAAAATATTTAGTTACCTCACTGCCTCTCTCTCGTTCTTGGTACAACCACTCAACCACTTGGAATGGTTTGAAGGAGAGTGATGATGGAATGGGTGGCTGAACTCTATCAAGTCCCATTCAAATTCTGATGTAACGTGCATCTTTTATTCTCTTGAACGAAATAATTAAGTCCAGCAGGAATCTATCAGGTCTGTGTAGTATTCCTAGGCAATTGCAAGAGATGGGCACTGTGGACACGGGAACCGATCAGTAAATGTTGGCTGTTGGATAGAATTACACTGTCATCTTGAATTCTTTTCCATCTCCTGCCATCTTCAAGTGCTGGAATCATTTCCACATTTAATCATAAGCCAATGCGCTTGAAGTCACCCTAGACTGTCCTTTTGAGAGTCAAGGGAGAAGACTTAATCTTCCTGTTTTATTTTTATACACATAGGAAGAACATAAATCTTTTCAGTCACATCTATGTCATCTAAGTGTACAAAGATGGTAAAGGGACTACAAAGACGATTGCCCAAAGGCTCTGGATCTGAGAACTCAAGGCTTCCAGTTTGATACAACTTGGTAAATGTTGTTGAATCCCTGGCTAGTTCACAGTGCTAATTTGTTCATTATCATCGTCGTCGGCAGCCGTCCGTCTCGAGAGACGATGGTGTAGCTTCTTAAGAGTCTATCTGCACCGCCGAGAATGGCTGTGCAGTCCGACTCGGGAGTGACACGGTATCTGTCTCCTCCCGTGTTGAATCGACATCTTGCGATGACGCTGGAGTGTCCTCTCCAGTGAAGCTGAAGCTACAGAGCCTGGGCAGGGTGATATGGAGGGTCTGCTGTTGCCCATGCAGCAGACCCCCCCTCTCTTCGCAGCTGAAGGGTCCAAGGGAAAGACCGAGTCAATACAGCTTGGCTTCAGGTGCGCCGCAGGAGTTGCCAGTGTTGACTACAACGTCAAACCGCCTTAGGGACTCCGGCTCCGGATTTTCTGTCGGGGTTTACTCCCTTAGCCTTTCCCCTGAAGAGGTATGCCGCAAGGCAGCGGAGGTTTTTTGGAGTCAGAGTTTTCCTTCTCTGATGTGCCCTGACTGGAAGATCGAACCAGCGACACTTAGCTCGCAGGCCAACGCTCAATCCACTGAGCCAAACCAGCCAGGGTTGTTCATTATACAACTGAATAATTTACTACAATGCCATAAAATATTGAAAAAAATAATACTTGATGTTTTTGTTTTGTTCAGTTTCCACAATTATAACATTAATAGGATTTTAAAAATTAATTGCTGGTGAAATAGAGACAGACGCACAGACAGAAAGCAAGATGACAGCTATAGTTGGGGGAGGTTAGAGGGGTGGAGGGATCAAGGAAAAAGGACTCGACATGGACAAGTGTGGTGATTGCTAGGGGGGAGAGGATTTAAGGGGGCTAAATATGAATGAAAAACAATAAAAGTTTAAAGAGAAGAAAAAAATTAATTGCTGGTGATTGAGGAAAAGTTGGTTTTATTTGAGTAAGGTGTTTGGAGACCTGTGGGAATTCTGCAGGAAAATACCAAGTACTGATTTTTTGTGTCACTTCAAACTTTCTTTTTCCTCGATCAAGTATTACCGTGATATTTCTCATATGTAATTGTGTTTTATAAAAGTTTATGTTTATATAGCCCCATGCTGTTGAATACTGTCCATTTACCACTGTTAGGGTTCCCAGGTTTATGGTCTTGTATGAACTCTAACCTGGGTGACAACATAAACATTTAAGTTCAATGAAATTATTGGCATTTCTGATGAAATACATAAAACTAGTCTAAGACAGAGGTTTGGTTTTGTTTATAGATAAAGTGTCATACCTTTTTGCATGACAGAAGCATGCTTCTTAAGTGCTGGTAATATAGTTACTCTCACTGCAGGAGTTGTGGCTGGAGGGAGACTCTTATCCTATTTTGTAGGTAAAGAAACTGACACAGAATATAAATGACCTGTTAAAGGTCACCTGATTGCTGGTGTTATCTCCCCTGTTTTAGAGTTTTCTGTCTAGTATTACAAGAGTTTTAGTTATGCAAAGCTCACTTGAAAATGACTGGTTGGGTAAATCCTTTTTTCAGATTACATGCACATAATCTAAATACTGAAAAAGGGATGCTGATTATTCTGTTGCCAGAAACTAGAGATATAATCAGTCTCTTAATTCTGACATATTAAATTCCATATATGTATGTGTTTTAATTTAATTTTGTTTTTTAATGGTTTGTTGCATTAGCCATATGTGCAGCTAAATGCACATAAAATGGGGACTGTTACATAGTGTTTTGTGTTATTCATGTTGCTCCTCAATTTGGTGGCAGTCAGCTTGCCATCACCTACCCTAGACCAGTGAGAAAAGGAAGGAAGGGTGACAGGTCAAAGGAAGTACCCTCACCTCTGAATCTGGCACCAGAAATGCTGACAGCAGTGTCACTGGGCTCACGATGACTCAGCACTTCCTGATTTCTCTTTGCAGCCTTGCTCAGGCTAATAATATCGAATAACCTTGGGCCAGACTGAAGGTTTCAGGGAACCTTGGGTTTCCTCCTCATCAAAAATTTGAAATCAGAAATCAGTCCTTCATTTTGGTTTTTAATTAATTAATGGTATTAAGTATAAACCATTAGACTCTGCCTTGGATTTAGATACTTTTTGTTCTTATTTTTCTTTTTTTCTTGAAAGTTATTTTTTTTTAATTGAATTTAGAGGGCAACATTGCTTAATAAAATTATATGGGTTTCAGGTGTACAATTCTGTAATACTTCATCTGTATATTGTATTGTGTGTTCACCACTCCAAGTCAGGTCTCCTTCCACCATCATTTATCCCTCCTTTGCCTACTTCTACCTCTCCTCACCCTCCTTTCCCTCTGGTAATCGCCATACTGTTGTCTCTGTTTTTGAGGTCTTTCTTTTTCCTTAATCCTTCACCTTTTCCACCAAACCCCCTAACCCCTCCTCTCTGACAAATGCCTGTCTGTTCTCCGTGAGTCTGTTTCTATTTTGTTTGTTAGTTTACTTTGTTATTAGATTCCACATATGAGTGAAATCATATGGTACTTGTCTTTCTCTGACTGGCTTATTTCACATAGCATAATGTTCTGCAGGTTTATCCATGCTGTCGCAAAGGGTAAGATTTCCTTTTTTTATTGCCCAGTAGTACTCCATTGTATAAATGTACCACAGCTTTTTTACTTATTGATCTGGGCTGCTTCCAGATCTTGGTTATTGTAAATAATGCTGCACTGAACATAGAGGTGCATATATTCTTTCCAATCAGTGTTTTGAGTTTCTTGGGATATATTCCCAGAAGTGGAACTGCTGGGTCATAAGGCAGTTCCATTTTTAATTTCTGATGAACCTCCACATGTTTTCCACAGTGGCTGCACCAGTCTGCATTCCCACCAAAAGTGCATGAGGATTCCCCTTTCTCTACATCCTCACCAACACTTGTTGTTTGTTGATTTATTGATGATGGCCATTCTGACAGTGTGAGGTGATATCTTACTGAGGTTTTAATTTGCATCTCTCTGATGATTAGTGATGTTGAGCATGTTTTTGTTCTTAAGATTTTCACAATCTAAGGAAGTAGGTTTGGCCTTGAACTATAAATAAATAGAGAAGTATACCCATACCTCTCTATTTAAAGCAGTCCTGTTATAATTTATTTGGTCTTTGTATTGTTTCTGTGCAATCTAATAATGGGCAGGAGTGGAAGGAAATGAAGTGCAAACTAGAGTTGCAGTGTATTTGCTATTTAATTTTAGGAAAGACTTAGTGACCAGAGAGGCTGAGTCCGGGAGGGAAGTCATGAATCTGTTCAGTGGACAGACCCTCATCACTTTCTGTACAGTCCAGAATATGGCCTCTTTGTGGGTAAAAGCAGAGTGTTTTACTAACTAGTTTTATTTAGAACTAGCCAAAATTGTTAGATTCTACAATTATTAATATTAAGACATCTGAAGATAAACTGTTTCAGAAAACCTTGAAATTTTTAGAAAATCTTGAAGCCCTTTTAACTGTTTTCCTGGGCTCCTTTAACGTTAATTACAGAACATGTTTGAGAGTTTATCAATGTTGACAGCCAATTTGTTTTGAAGTCTATTAGACAGTTTAAAAGCCACTTTATAGATTATCCAAACATCAGGTTTCTTTAGAAATATATTTTTATTATGGAGGACAAGTAGTTTACAGTGAAGAAAGAAGCTAATACAGCAAGAATACTGTTGTGTTTAAATCAAATATATTTATTATTAAATGTTTATGTGTTTTTGTTTTTACAGATATTTCTAAATAGTAAGAATTTCTGAGCCTTTAAGTGCTTCTAAATAAGCAAAAGTAAAAATTCCAACATAAAATATAGCCCTGACCTTTTTGTACATATAATCCAAACAAAAAGTTAGCTTTGAAGTGGCATCTTGTTACACAATCATATTGAAAATATGCAGTAATATGTATTCCTTTGAATGTCTTTCATTTAGAAACATTGTTTTGCTTATTTGACTATCCTACCAACTGAAAATGGATTAGGTTTGGGATGTTCATATTACTACTACCCAATGTCAAAATACTTGAGAAATTACGTGAAGAACTTCATTCCAAAGCATAAAATTTTCAAGAAGGTTCAGACTATTGGAAAATAGAACATGGAATTTCACTCCATTGATTATTAAAATAAAAAGCAAATAATGAGAGAAGATAGATAGAATTTTCAAGACCACTTTTTGCCAAGCGGAACATCTGTCCAATCAATAGTAAATTACTTTAAATAGCGTTTACTCTCTAGAAGGTGCTTAATGTGTGAACCATTTGTTTCAGGCATGTTTGTGAGCATTTCTAGTAAACCTCCTGGCCAGCTCTACATATAGAGCAAAAAATAATCATTAATACAGGTGAAAGCAAACAAAACCTTTTTTTTTTCTTTTGTGTTCTCTGAGATGCTATGATAGAAATCTGAGGAGTTGTAGCATATGCTCAAGACTCCGAGCCTGAGTGCTACCTACAATACAATAACTGACAATTTGATTCCTTTTGTATTGTTGTATCTCCTGACTTAGTGAGCATTCTGCAAATTGAACTACAGCAGGAAATTCTACTGGATTATCACTAAAAAAGGAAAATACCAAATGAGATTTCTAATTAAACATTTTCGACACTTATAGGGAAGTCTTTTTGTTAACTTTCATAATTGAGGAATTGAGTAGTTCAGTTAAAATAATTAATAGAAAGTTGTCATCTCTTCTGTGTATTAAGTCCATTTTCAAAGAATTAGAATATGACGAAATACATTTAACACTAAAACTCATAATTTAATACTTTGTTGATTGAGAAAATCTTTCAGGATTCACTTTTTACCGTAATCCTTATAACCAGTTATGATGAACACTGACTCTGCTTGCTATTATAGAATTATAGTTAATAAAATGTTCATTTCTTTAAGTGATTTGGCTGTTCATGAGAGAAGGCCTTTATGTCATGTCTATTGAAGAAACAGGATTGTATTATGTTGTGGTTAGATACCAAATTTCACTCTTTTGAGTTTACAGATTATAGAAGGAAAGGCTGAGAGGTTTGATAGTAATAGTGAAGGACAAGCAGAAGTTTAGATGAAGAATAAAATAGTGAAAAAGAAAAAAATATATAGGAAGAATAAAATTATGAAAGCATTTAGACAAATAGAATAGAAATGACCAAACAGTTAGAAGAGATTAAATTAAATAAATTATTTCCTAGTTTTGAAATATCATTAAAAGATCAAAAGTAGTAGGGCAGAAAACTTCTGGTTCTGAGAGAGTATCTGTATACTAGATAGAAAGAAAATGAAATTAAAGGAGAAAAGATAAGTAAAAAACACATCTCAAAGTGCAAAGGAGTAATTAAAATTAAAATGAATTTGGAGTTTGGCTCTAAAATTGGTAAAAGCTGCAATTTCAGTATACTTTATCTTACATTGTTGACCTGTGCCCAAAACCCAAACAAACATACATTTGTTTGTTCTCTTCATATTATGTCTCTTGTGTGAAATGTAAGGTAAATCTATCTTACATTCATCCAGCTTTTGGTTGAAAAATATGGATGAAAGAATTTGTTACACTTGACAAGCAAACAAGATCTTTTGGTCTGTTCCATGGCTGTAAAATTCGTGTTGGTTTTTTTATTGTTGGCTTTATTATACATGAGTATATCCTGTGCCCATTATCTGGTTACAGAGGAACTCCTTTTTAAATTTATTTTTTAATTATAGTTGGCATGCAATATTATATTAGTTTCAGGTGTGCAAGATTATAGGGAAACTCTGTCCTGTTATGTTAAAACGTGAACTGACTTCTTTAAACATATAAATAAGTGGTAATCTGGGTGGGGGAGAGAAATTGGGGGAAAAGGGGACAACTGTAATTGAAAAACCAAAATAAAAAAATTAAAAAAAAAAAAAGTGGTAATCAATTTAGGACATTGTGTTTTTCATTTCTCCCTCACATTTCCCAACCCTCCTCTCCAGGTTTTTCATCATGTACATATCCATTTTGCATTTAATTGAATTTGTTTTTAAAGACGGTAATAAAGTGGTAGAGTAGCGATAAAAATGAAGGAGTAGTTATAGTGAGGAATCACTGAAAAACAGCCACTTCAGAGTCTACAATTGTTTACTTTTTTAAAGAGACATTTTAAACAGTCCTAGATACACTCTGAAAATACATTGCTGAATTTGAGGGTGTTTGGAACATACTTTTATATTATATCCTATATGGGGAACATCCTCAACTATCTAGTTTTACTTAATATTGGGGATTAGAAGTTTCTATAGACAGGGTATTTCAGTCATACTTTTTCAAGAAGATAATTTATTTTTTACTTCTTTTTAGTGGTAAAATATGCATAACATCAAATTTACTACTTTAATAATTCTCAAAAGTACAATTCAGTGGCATTAAATATAGTCATAGTGTTGCACTACCATCACCACTATCCATTTCAAGAACTTTTTTATCATCAAAAATGAAAGCTGTAGGTCCCAGCAGGGTAGCTCGGTTGGAGCACCATTCGAAAAGCTAAGGTGGTTGGTTGGTTGCGGGTTTGATCCCTGGTCGGGGCACATACAAGAAACAATCAGTGAATGCATAAAAGAGTGAAACAACAAATTGATGTTTCTCTCCCTGCCCCTCAAAAAATGAATTTTTTTAAGAAATGGAAACTGTACTTATTAAGTAATAACCACCCCCCTACTCAAAAAGATGGATTTTTAAATGACATTTTATGACCAGAAGATGAAAACCAGGGGATAATTCATGCCATAACCAGTAGGCTTAGTGTTAGGATTAGAAGTAATAGAGACCCACTGAGGCTAGCATAGGAAAAAGGGATTTTGTTGTAAGGAACAAGGCCCTCATGAGAACCTTTATACATTTGGGCTACCAGAACAGGGGTTCAAGACTCCAGGAGTCTATAGGGAGTGCTGTGGTCTGTCTTATACCAGGAGGTGGCTTCTGAGGGTCTGCCCTTGCTGCTTTCTGTGTGTCTTCATACCCAGGCTTCTGTCATAACCTTCATTTCCATGAGCCATCATGGTCTTCGTATAACTGACTCTGTGTGAGGTTTTGGCAATCTCTGGACACATTTTATTTGTCACAGCTGGGGAGGGGTGTTGCTACTGACATCTAATAAGTAGAGGTCACGGATGCTGTTAAATGCCCTACAAATGTCAGTAATGCCAAGGTTCAGATGCCGCACATTAGAAAAAAGTCACTAGTTGATATCAATTTGTAGGAGGAAAAAATAAGTCTGTGGCATAAATTGGGGGAAACACACAGGCCCAACACCATGTAGCATTAATAAGCCTACCATTCATCAGCATTTCCAGTGTTAACAGCTTCCCTTCCCATCAATGGTTGAGAAGGAAAACCCAGGGGAGAGAGGACCTTTTTCCTTAATTGTTAATTCGGAACAAGATGAGATCACTGTGATGGATGGAGCTAGAGGCAACTGGAAAATTCAGGATCTCTTTGGTGTATCAGAACTAGGATCCATGATGGATATGGAGAGGTAAATGGTGGTTGACTTTTTGGATGTTTTTTAAATTGAATTTTTGAATTAGTTGTGTTTGGATCCTACTAGGGAATCAGGATTTTTTTTTTAATAAAAGGACTAAGGAAATGTAATGGCTCAGTGACCTGTCCTTACAAGAGGATACACTTACAGTCAAGTAAAGAGAGTATGGGGTAATTCCAGACAACTTACATGTTGCCTCATCTCTGCTCTTTATTGTGTGTATCGCAATGGTTGGTGGGCCATGTTTTATGGTTATCCTCCTAATGCCTCCACTTATAAAATGCCAATTCGTATGAGGTGATTAAATAAAACAGTGGAGAAGAACTCTTAATATTAATGGAGGTGGCTAAGACGGAAATCTATGACATGGCAGGTGCCATAGGTAGGTTGAAACTTAACTCATGTTTTTGGCCATCCAGCCTTGAACCTTGAAGATTCTTTTTATTTCTACTTGGAATGGTCTGATATTGACCTAGTCCAAATAGTTTTCCCTTCACAATGTTCCTAGTGTCCATTTTTCCTCTTCATTTTCATTGTTAACTATTCCAGAGTTCCATCAATATAGAGCTCTCAGGCTTCTCCCCTCTTTTGTGTTAACCATCTTCTAGTTCATATCATGCCCTCGTGCCCTATCACTATGTACTGAAAATGACCTTGAATGTCTACCACATCAAGTCCAGATTTTCCTGTCTTTCAGAGCCCTCCATAATCTGCATCTGTCTTACATGTTGACGCTCCACCATCCTCTGAATGAACTCTGCCTACTTGGTTCTCAATGGAGCCTGATTGCTTTTTGCAGCAAGCCTTGCTCATTGGGGCTCCCTTGTATAACTCACCTTCTCTTGCCATTACCTATTTGATATGCGCTCATCTTCAAAGGTTAAGCTCAGATATCCTCAGCTTCCTGATAGCATTTCTGGAAACTTAAGTGCTACCATTGACCATTTCTCCCTGGAGAGGTTTGTTTCACCTGGCTTAGCTCTGTGCTCTAGCTTGTGCCTGTGGTTATTTCACGTGTGCACGTCTTCTTTCCTCAACTTTAATGAGAGTATCCTGTGGGTAGAGCCCATGACTTTTTCCCTTGGTGGTTAGCATACTGCTGACCATATTACAAGTGCTTAATAAATGCTCGTTGTTTAGTCGATCATGTGAGATATTCTGTTTCTTTAAAAATTGCATTGAAATGATTGCACAAATATAGTAACGATTACAGTATGTAAGAAAACTTGAAAAATTAATTACTACTGATCATCCTAACATTGGGGTTACATGGGAAAGGCATGTTTTTAAACTTGTGTCAGAACATAAGCAGAGTGAACTGTCCTCCCTCAAAAGCAGGAGTTCTCAGCCGAGGACGAATTTGCCCTGAGGGGACCTTTGGCAATGTCTGCAGATATTTTTTGGTTGACAATGTGTTTATACTGGTTTCTAGTGAGTAGTCTAAGGATACTACTAAACACCGTAAATGCACAGGACAGTCCCCAGCAACAAAGTTCACTGGCCTCAAATGTGAACATTGCCATGGCTGAGAAACCCCAAGCTATTAGCATTGTGTGCATACCACTGTCAAGATTCCTCACCACCTAAATGAATGAGAACATGCAAAAAGTAGTGCATTTTTAATACGGAGAAAATGATCATACGTTATAAACTCCTAAGAAGTGGGAACTGTAGCTATGTACATAACCAGAATAGTCTGACAGTTAAAAAAACATGTGATAGTGCTTGTGTAATAAACCGGCACTGTATGTCTTTGCGCCTTTGGGAGGAGAGGATGATAAGTAGAGTGAATGCTCTCAAGGCTGAATGTGCATATCCCATGATTTTAGGAAATGAGAAACATTTGCTAACCTAGAAGGATGTATTGGAATATTATGACACATTTTTAATCAGCTGAAATTTCTCCAAAAGGATTGATAGTTATTTTAGAATACTGAAGCACACATTCTTCTCTTTTTCCAAATATTTTTTAAAGCTTCCTTGAAGAATACTTGATCATTTTTAAGATACGAGAATACTATGCTTTCCTTTCTGATATTAATGTTAGGAGGTACTTTTGCTGCATTCAGTGGCAGAATAGTATAATGGAGAAGGCCATTCACAGGGAGAACTGGGCAGGTCATCTTAACCATTTCCTGCCTCAATTTTCTCATGTTCTTTCTTTATTTTTAGAGAGAGGGGAAGGGAGGGAGAAAGAAAAGAAGAGAAACATGGATGTGTGGTTGTCTCTCGCATGCCCCCAACTGGGGCCTTGACCCAGAGCCAGGCATGTGCCCTTACTGGGAATTGAACTGGCAACCCTTGGGTTTTCAGGCTGGCATTCAATCCACTGAGCCACACCAGCCAGGGCAATTTTCTCATTTTCAAAAAGTAGCATTAAGGCTGATGACCTCTAGCTTTAAAACTCTCTGTTTCTGTAATTTTAGTTTCAAATAATAAAAAAGAGATTGTTTGTGCAAAGTTGCAAAGTCTTTTATGAGAGAAACTTTGAAGACATTAATTATTCCCGTTCATTTCTTCGAAACTTCAGAAATACCCCTTTCTGCAAAGACTTTCTTCCAGTGTTTAAAGGAAAGGAATTCCTGTGATAAGTAGAAGTTGTTGCCCACCTCCAAACAAAATAAAGAGTCAAGTGAAATTTAAAACTGATTTTAAAATAGCATTGTTAACTAATTTTGAAATGTTTTTCCTCTTTTATATGTGTATACTTAAGTATAAAGGAAATATTTTAATAGTACTAATAACACTGCATTTTTCACACAATTTATGTTAAGCTAGCTGCTTCCAGATCTAAGAAATGTGGAAGCTTCATAAGGTTTTCAGTTTACCATTTAGTATGTTATTGGGCTCTGAATGAAATGATGCTTTCCTGTTTTCTGGGTGGAAAACTAAATGAAACTTTGATAATTTTCTCCTTTTTCTATTCCTAAAGTTGGCGGTTCAGATACATTGGGTATATTATAGTATCCCAAGAAACGAAGCTTGCTTTGTGGTGTCTCTGTTCTGAAGAGACTGGGAGGTTAGTTCTGACATATTCTGATTTTCCCGGGGCCTATTCTAGAACTTGGCTAATGGGAATGCCTGAACTGAGGATGCTTTTAGGATGGACCCGAAGGTGCTTAAGGACATCCAGCTATAGTTTGGATCTCGCTCCCAGAGTGTATTTTGCTTCCAGGGAATCAGTAGATGACATGGGATATGTACATGAAATAGTGCCTTAGATGCCTTTCCATTTATAAGAGGTTAACTGAACACCTGTTCAATGCAGGGCACCTCCTTCAGGCAGTATGCACAGTGGGGAATCAAAGTGTATATTGCTCAGGCTTTGCTTTAAGTAGGGTTATAAGTGAGCTTGTAACTTAATGGGAGGAGAGGGAGGACATATGCAAACTACTATAATACAAAAAATAAACTGTAAGGAGCATTCAGAGGCACAGATACAATTCTTTAGGAGAAGAAATTATTTAACTGATGGAGCAGGAACCTTAGGCTCCGCAGCAGAGGTGAACGATCAGAGCAGAGTCTCAGAAGTGGAGATGAATAATATGACAGCAGAGCTGGAGGTGCCAAGTAGACCAGAGCACGAGGGGAAGCGGGTAGAAGAGATATGCTCAAACGGTGGGGTCAGAATAACACAGAGGCTACTAAACCATGTTGATACAGCATCTAGAGACTAGCACACTAGTTAGGAGATGGACCATTTCCTGGGGAGAGAAAAAACGATGGCCTCAGTTGGTGGGGGGTAGTTCTCTTGAAAGGAGAGGAGAAGTTGAATCTGAGAGATGATTGAGTGTCAGAACTGGCCAGTCTGGGCAATGGGCTGGGTCTGTGGGTGCACAGGGTTAGAGAGTTAACAAGATGAATTGCATTTTGAAGCTGGAGTGAGAGGAGGGTGGTGCCACTATTAGAAACAGCATTCACAGGAGAAGGAACAGGTTTGCTGGGATATCAATGAGTTCTGTTTTGAACGTGTTAAGTTATATGTGCTCTCGGGAAAATAACCAACACTGAGTTGTAGTTGAAGTACAGGAAATCAAGAGCTCCAGAGAGGAGTCCAGAAAGCCTGAGTCCCACATTTGGAATACCATTACTGTGCATCAGGTGTCCCACAGGAGCAACCCACAAGTGCCCCGTGTGAAAACCGAGCACATGACTAAGCTTGTGTCACCAGCAAAGTGCCTTGTTCACGCAGACCAGCCTTCAGCCTTCACAGCACAGGTGGTTCCGGTCATGCCTCACGCACAGTTGCCATCTGAAGTAGATCTTCAGGGTCACTGGCAAACGGGACCCTAATGAGCAAGAACCCCCATACGTTGAGGGGAAAATAAGACTGAAAATGGAAACTTGAATTACCGGCCTTAAGGATTGAAGGAGGAAAAAAAGACAGTGCAGAATGCAGAGACCAGAGAAGTGAAGGAAGGAATAGAAGAAAATTCAGAGAAGCCATGGGAAGGGAGAGTTTTAAGAAAAAGGAAGCATTTCACTCAGGTATCTCAGGCGCTGCCAAGAGGTTGAAGAGAAGGCAGGCTGCATTTAGTAATGGGAAGTGATCACTATCCATTTGAGAGACAGATTTTGCTGGAAGAGAGAGGGAGAAGCCAGTTAACAGATAGCAAAAGAGTGATAAAGTGTAACGCAGAGTAGACTATCATTAAGTAAGTTGGGGGAATGCAATGTTATTGGTAGAATGACAACCAGATTGAAATAAGCCTGGTAATATTTTTGTTGTTGTTACAGAAAGGAAATAGGCATATGTTTGTCGGTGTACATGAAAGAGCCGGTAGAGTAGCCTTATGCTTTCAATAATACCTCTCATAAATGAAATTAAAACTTAAATTCTTAAGAATAAGTCATCGTTATTACCCTCATCTCACAACTAATATATAATTGAGCACTCAGCATGTCCCAAGCCCTAGTATGCCTATAGTAAATGGTTTTATCTTTGTTGTGTAGGGAGTTTACCTTAAAGTAACTTCCTTGTTTTTTGCTCTTTGTTAATTATTTAAAAGCTGTAGATATACATATGGATTAATGTACTTATGTGTAGACACTTAAAAATTGTTCACGTGACATTTATAAAAAGAACTATTATGCAACCATTCTGTCAAAATTATTATGCTTAACTGGGTTTAATAAAACTTAGGCAAGCTGTCCATAAAACACAGTTACTATTTGTTGAATTCATTTTTCATCAAAATGTTAACTTAGAGTTGAAATGCAAAAGAGATTTGATAGAGCATTTTGACATTTGACATTTTAAAGTAATTTCATTAGATCATCAAGCTATGAATTATTGAAAATTGTTCTGCTATAAACAGTTTTTTCCATTATCTTTCTTTGAATTAGAAACAAGTTGCATGCCACTTGCCTGGAAAAAGATAAATGTATTGTGCACTAAAATATACAAAGATTTTGGCACTACGTTTTCTCTCTTTTTATTAATGAATGCTTTTGTTTAGTCATACATCAGATGAATAGGACAAATTTGTGTTTTGAATAGCTAAAGCCAGGAACAAAATTCTCTGTAACAGTGTTGACAAAATATTCACTTGAAAAGTCTAATCTTACTCAGGGTGAGTCATTTTCAATATATTTCTACCCCAGCACGCCCGAGGTGGAAGTAGACTAATCAGCTGTAGTGGCTCCCCAAGACCCTGGTTCCAGTAACTTCCTGAGGGGACAGTCTTGCTCACTGCCATGTGCCCAGTGTTAGCACATTGAAGATATCCGAGAACCCACTGTTGATTAATTGGCTGATTGTCAGTGGAGGGTAAGGAAGAGGTGTTTGACAAGGCCTTAGCCAGGATTTTATATTATCATCTCCTCACCCTCCAGCATTTCCCACCCATGAGGCAATTCATAATGAAAACAATTCAGTACTGTATAAACTAAGCCTACCAATAAGCCTTTTCAAAAGGGCTCATCTGTGCTGCCCAGAGATGGTTTCTTTAGAAGTTCTTCTAGCAAACCTGGGTAAATATGTCCTGAGATGTTGCTTTTATTCTTACAGTTTAAAAATTGCATGAATTAAAAATCAAGATGCAGAAACATTCTGTTACAGTGTGGAGAAAAGGTATGTCTCAAGGTCAAGGTAACTGCTGTTGCCTTTTCAGGAGGCAGGCAGAATGATGGCCGGCTGCCCACACACTGGGAGCCAGTTCTGCGGTGTGGTTGCCATGTTCCAGGATCCGCCTGGCATTAAAGGCTGGAAGCCCGATTTTATTAGTATACCTAGAGGAATTGAGAGTCCAGGGATGGTGGGCTCATGCCAACCTCACAAGAAACCAAGGTTTGAACCAAAATGTTCATTTACTCTTTTCCAATAAAAGCTGTACTTTTCAAGTGAACTGGGATTTGCCAACTAAGGCATTGCCTTCCTTGCGTGCTTATCTGTGGGAAAGCCAGATTATTGTGGGACCATTGCCCAGTGAGTGTGGAATCCGTGAAGGGCGTCGTCTGATGATCTTACTGTCTGATGGCCTCAAGCCCTGTGCCTGATGCTCCCATCTTGACCGTACAGAAGGAAGTTCTGTTTGTCACACAAACTCTGTCCCCTCCTCCAGGGCCAGGTTACACTGCCAAACTATCTTTCCAGACATCACTTTGATATAGATAAAATACAGGCTTTTTGATTTTATGTGTGAGTAGTCATCACAGCCTCCTCTCTCAGATTTGGGTGGTCATAGTCTCAGGCCTTTTCTGCTGGTGGCTGTTCCGTAACCACCTACATTTGGTCTCCTTACTTCAGTCTTAGAGTTTTTCCTCTTCAGCTCAGTTCAGGGGCTAACATGCTTTCTGTCTCATGTCCTACTTACAGATACCCTTGTGTCTGTTCACTGAAATAAGTTCCCTAAAACTAAGCTCCTAGAGATAACTTTTTGGCATCCCATCTGACAGTGGTATTTGAGGTTTCATTGGTATTAAGTAAAGTATTTTAGAGTTCTCTATTATTTTATTTACTTCTATCATTAATAAGTACTAAGCTATAAATTATATACTTTGAGGTTTTTAATTTTTTATGGATGACTTTTTTGAATTCTAAAAAATAACGTGTATATTTTTAAGGGGGAAAATGTCTCTTACCAACTCACTTTTTCCTTTAAGAAACTACTATTGTAAATCTAAAGGGGAAATACTCTGTGTATCTAAAAATAAAGGGAAGTGAAATATCAAAGAAGGTAAAAAACTATGTTTACAATAACTAAACAATATACATTTAGCAATTTGTAAAATATAATTTTCTCTCAAGTTATTCTATGAGGATGATTAAAAAGATTAAAAAGAGACTAAACTATTGGGTTTAATATCTCAAAACAAGTCAAAAACTGTGAACTCATTGAGCTACTTACCCTGTTAAAGGATAATATGTAGCTAATTTTGCTTTTTGGTTTTAATGCTAACATAGAAATATAAGCAAGGAGGACAGTGATCAAATATCTACATGTCTTTTAAATTTGTATAAATATGTTCATTCCTAGAGTTACATTTTTCAAAACTATTGTTCATTACCTAACAAAATTGATTTTTTTAGGATAGCATTTATTTTTCGAATTAATTTCAGCTGCTGGTGATGTTACCTTTGTTCTGTATTTCATATCATTGCTCCAGTGGGTATTCTGCCTAGAAATCTTATATTCAAGTAACTCATGTCAGGTAATAAGAAGATGGCTTTATGTAGAGTGAAATCCCATTAACAGCTAAGAAACACTAGTGACTGATGTTAGCAGAGATATGCTTATTAGGTTAATGCTTAGATCTAACCTTCATTTATACCTTCATATAAACTTCTGATCTAAGAAAAACTGTATATAGGTAGTTGTACTTAGAGAACTGGACAAGATCTATAAATGGGCTTATTTATATGTCAAGATAGAGACTTGGAAGAAACAGTGAGGTTGAATGTGTGCTGTGGCACAAATTAGTTCTCTTCTGTTTTGATGCCCAAATCCACATTGGGCCAGGGCTGATCTAGGATGTGTTTTAGGGTATGAGGCCTTTTCTTTCAAGAAACTTTCTTTTTGTAATTCCTTGGAATATTCTTAAAATGTTGGAAGAGTGAAACATGTCATGTTAAAACATTTTGTGACTTAGTTTTGAGCTAAGTATACTTTTCTACTGGCAAGATGCATGCAAGATTGAGGCTTTGCTCTAACAGTTAAATGAGCTCAAATGTATACTGAATGTAAGTTGCTTTGAAAGCTGTGCATCACAAGCTAATAGATTCTGGACCTTGTTTTTCCTACCATGAGCCAGACATTCCTTGGATTTAAGGGTAGGTTTAAATTAAAGAGTAGCAAATTGCTTCCCTCTTTGGAAATAAGCAAAATCACCCTCTGATAACAAAATATTTCTTTAACATGTCAAGACGCTTACTAAAGAAAGACAGCATGAAAGGGAAAAATGGGGTTAGCTTATTTAGTGGCTTGCTGTTTAGGAAATGGAATATCTTTAATAAAAGTACAATTGCCTTATTATACCATGTGTCTTGAAAACAGTGAGACAAAGAAAAAAGTGAAAAACATCATACTAGAACATATTTATATGAACAAATAAATTGTGTCCCACAGGGAGGGAGTCCAGTTTTCCTAACTCTACTCTAATTGAGCAAAACATTTTCTGACTCTTTCGGAATTGTCTTCAGAACTGTTTATGAGCCAAACCCCAAAATCAACATCTTTACTTTATTATCACACCTCTTTTTTGACCCAAAAAGAATTTTACTCCCCCACTTAATTTATCAGACTTGGCCGAGCTAATTGTTGAAATATAATGTACTCTCTTACTGGACAATTGAATATTTTTATTTATTTATTATTCATTCAATGATTATGGCTTGAGTACTTCCAATGAATTGGGTATGCTGTGATGACACATAAGAGTCTTGATTCTACAAGTGGGAGGATAGAAGGGAAGTAAGTGAGGATCACAGATGGTTTTCACCCTGAGCAGCCTTGGATAAGAAGAGGAGGCCCCCAGATAGAGAAAAGGAGAGCATTCCCGGCACAGGTAGCAGTTTGTGTCAAGGGGTAGCACAAAAACTTAAGCACATTTCCAGAACTGCAAATATTTCGGGATGGATAGAAACTAGTTAAACAAAGAGAAATGGAGTAGTAATTATGGTCAAGATCGGGAGGAACCTAGTAAGCCATGGAATGGAGAACACAGTAGTTAAGAGTGAGGGTTCTCATGCCTGATTATCTGAGCTCAAAGGTTGGCTTCTTCATTTACACACTTTCTGATGCTGGGGAGTCTACTCATCTTCAACGCCTTAGTTCTTTTCATTTGTAAAGGAGATGATACCTACCTTATAAAGTTAACAGTTTGAAATACATAAACACAGATGAAATTCTTAGCACCATGCCTGGGACACAGTAAGCACTCAATAAATGTTAGTTTTTTGTATTGCTGCTTTGTCCTATATTTGGTTGTTTTTGATGCTATTATAAAAGGAATTGTTTTCTTAATTCCCTTGTACTTTTTGTGACATCATTTTCTTAAGCTATTTTCTTGCCCACCTCTCTGATTCATTTAGGGATCCCTTTTTTTTTTTTTTTTTTTAATGATTTTACTAATTTAGTCTTAAAGAGAATGGAAGGGAGGGAAAAAGAGATGGACAGAAACATCAACATGTGGGAGAAACATCAAGGGGTTGCCTTGACTGCTGACCAAACCTGCAACCCAGGCATGTGCCTTAACTGGGAATTGAACCGGTGAGGTTTCACTTTGTGGGATGAATGCCCAAACAACTGAGGATACTATTTTTGTCTCGTGTTAGAGCCCCCAAGATTCTGTCCTATTTGTATTCTGATACCTTCCCAAACTAGTACTTAACCTGTGTCCAAACTCCAAGTATGAGCTTACAGTTGTTCACTAGACATTATTACCACCTGAAGGTCACAGACATCTCCAGTTCATCTCTTCTGGAGTGAACTCATTCATTACTTCTCAGATCTTCTTTTCCTCTATTATTCTACTGTTTGGAAATAGTACCATTATCTACCTTGTTGCCTAAACCATAACTTGAAAATCATTCTAACCTTCTCATTCTTCAGCTTCTATATCCTGGTTGGTCACCATATCCTATGGATTCCACCTTCTGGTTATCACTATGGAAATATAAATTGATACAATCATCTTTAAGACCATTTGGATCAAGAAATTTTTTCAATTGCATATATTTTTAATAAGAAAAAGTGTATATCTTTTGATTTCTGCAATACCAATTACAGGAATTTATTATAAAGTGGTGAGCCAGTGTTACAAGAATAGAGAAATAGTGTAATGAATTACATATATTACATATATAACATAATTTAGTGAAATTTAAAAATAGTTATATATATACACGCATACACACAAAGAGAGAGAAAGGCTTGTGACAGCATTTGATGCACTGTTAAAATTTTTTAAAGATTGTATTTATTTATTTTTAGAAGGAGGGGAAGGGAGGGAGAGAAACATTGATGTGAGAGAGAAACATGGACTGGATGCCTCTCCCACATGCTTCCCCAACCTGGGATCAAACCCACAACCTAGGCATGTGCCCTGACTGGAAATTGAACTGGCAACCCTTCACTCTGCGGGACAACGCCCAACCAACTGAGCCAGGCCAGCCAGACTGCATTGTTAAATTTTCTAAATTTCAAAACATTGTGTAAAATATGATTCTCTTGTTTGTTTAACAAAAACAGAAAAGAAGCTCTAAGAGAGCAGGGATCTTGACTCATTGGCCTTAATGTCTCCTGAAGGATGTGAGCATTTAGGAAATATTTGTTGGTTGTATTGGTCTTTCTCTGCTGCTTCTGTTTTTCTAATCTATCTGTATTTCTTACCTGGGCTTTTGCAGACAGTTCTTACCCATTTTCCTCACCCTTGATTTTATCCCTTTAGAGTCCAGTTTCTAGTCTTCAGTCAGAGCAATATTTTCAAGTGTTAAAACTGGCCACAGTGTTGCTCACTGTAAAGTCCTTTGGTTCTTCCCCAGTGCCCATAAGATAATTTCCAGGCTTCTTAGCCTGGATGACCAAACTCTTCTCAGTTTCATTTCTGTGTACTTTTCCAGCTCTTCTCATGCCATTTTCCAAGATAATCACTAAGTCATGCCAAACTCTCCACAGTTCCCTAAATATGAATTTCCTGCATAGCTGCATACCATTGGACATGCTGTTTCTTATACCTGGACTGTACTAAACTTCCTTTATTTACCTGGCAAACTCCAGATCATCCTTTGAGACTGATCTCCCCAGCAACTTCCGCTCTACGCACATTTGAATGCATCCTCTTTGGGGCTTCCATAACTCTTGAACTTTTACAACCCTTAATGTATATAGGATAGGTAACCCTATGGGGCTAGAGAGTTGGTGAGTGTGGGGACTGTGTATTCTGTCTTCAACTCATTATCTTATAGCTGAATCAACTTCTTATATATCTCCATTTCAGGGCTTCCCCGTGTTGGTCTGAGGCCTGGTACCAGTTTTCCATTATCTATGATGAAGTTAGAAAAATAAGGGCCTGTGGTGAATTTTTCAGAAGGCTAAATCTGTTTACAGTTTGGGTGTTAAAATGTGCTTTCTTTATAAAATGATACTTGATAGTAGATGATAGGGTGTGTTTACATCTTTAGTTGGCAATGTTTTGTCAGAGCCCTACATTGGTTGGAAATTTTACAAGTCTCTGCAAACTAAAGATCTGGGAACACTGCTGTATCTCATGGGGTGGCACCAAGTCCCCAAAGTCAAAGCCTATGAGTCATCCTTGGCTTCTCCTCCTTCCTCATCCCTCCACCCCCGCCACATTCAGATGCTTAGCAAGTCCTGCCAATTCAACCTCCTAAATATTTCTGGAATCTGCACTCTCCTCTCTGTCCTTGCTGCCAATTCCGTCGGACAGGCCCTCTTTATTTTCCTGCAGTAACAGCCTCCTTACTGGTCTTCTTGCCACTATTCCCCTCTTATCCATGCCAATCAGAGTGAGCTATATAAAAATTAAAAGTAGGTGCCCATTTCCCACAGGATAAAAGTTCCTGATAGCATGCAAGGTTTCTCTCCAGTATGATGCCTTGCTGTCCCTTGTTCACACTTTCTCTTGGTTTTGAGTGTCCTTTCTCTGCCACTTGCTTGGGTAATTCATGATGGTCTACGACAGTTCAGTTGTCACTTCCTCTACAAACCTTTTCCTACAATTTTGGGTTAAAACTGTATATATCTACTTCAGCATTTCCAGATTAGTTGATACTCATCTTTTTATGTCCATTTTCCAACTACACTCTGAGCAACCTAAGACAATATATTTTATCCTTTGATCTTTCTATTTTTAGCACAAAGTACAATACAAGGGAATAGCAAATATTTAATAATTTGTTGGCTAAATGTATTTGTTCAGTGTTTTAATCAGATGTACACTCTAGAAGGTTCACTGACCTGAGTGAGGGATGAAAACAGGGAGTATCCATGAGACAGGGAGACAGGGTAAAGGCTCTCTGTCAAAATCTAGGAAAGAGTGGTGAGTACCTGAACTCAGGAAGTGGAAGTGGAAGGAGAAGCATTTTGGTGATGGATTAGTGATTCGTTGGAGGTATGGGGAAGTGGAAGAATCTGGGATTGCTTGAAGGTTTCTGGACTTAGAAAAATGGTTGGATGGTGGTGTGATTCACCAAGGAGATGAACTGTGTTCTAGACATTTGAAATTGAGGTGTTCAGAATATTGGTTGTACTTGTCCAAGAGGTAACTGGGTGTGGAGAGAGAACTGTTTGGAGAGACAGATTAGGAATTCACCACCTTTTGGTCCTGTCTGAAGCCATGGCTATGAAGGAGATAAAGATTATTTGTTGTTCGGTATGTTATGTTGGTGGTGGTAAGAGGGAGATAAGAGTATTGGATGATAAGAGAACAGGGCCGTGAGATTCTAAATGGAGAAGGTGCAGATGGAGGAGACAGAAGTCTGTGAAGGTTTCTAATTGAAATCCTGGTTCTGCGTCTTATGAGCTCTGTCACTCTGGACAAATTACCCTCAGAATCTCAGCTTCTTCATCTGTAAAATGAGAACAATAGCATCATTTAATAGGGATATTGAAAGAATTCAATGAGTTTGCATATGTACAGTCCCTGGTACAGTCCCAGGCTCACTCTAAGCTCATAGATGATAGATTAGAGAAGAGAGTCAAGAAAATATTTCTCAGGACATGAATTTCTCAGGCACTGGAGAAGACAATTAACATCTTAAACTTATAACCAATCTAGTGCAAAATAATACTTAGTTTTTGTAGTATATAAAACTTTTTTTTCCTGTACAGATGTGTCCCCCCATTCATGTTGTTATTGTCACAGATTACATCTTTATACATTGTGTGGCCATTAACATAGATTTATTACTGCCATATACATTTGTCTTTTTAATCATATCAGGAAAAAGATTTCCAGACCAAATAGAGTAATATTAGCTTTTCTATTTACTGATAAAGTTAACTTTGCTAGTGTTTTTTATTTCTTCATATGGCTTTGAGTTACTGTCTAGTGTCCTTTTATTTCAAACTATAGGATTCCACTTAACATTTCTGCTTTTAGCCAGATGTACAGACAACAAACGCCCTAAGCTTTGGATTGCTTTTCTGGACATAGAATTCTTGGCTAACAGTTTTTCTGTTCAGCTCTTTAAATTGTCACCCCACTGCCTTTTGCCCTCTGGTTTCTGATGAGAAGTCAGCTGTTAATCTTCTAGTTTCCTTTGTAAGTGATGACTTGCTTATCTCTTGCTGCTTTTGAGATTTTTGCTTTTTGACAGTTTGATTTACGTATTTATGTCTCAATGTTGATCTCCTTGCCTTATGTTCATGTGTCTAAAAAATGCTCAAGTAAAAGATCACAGTAACAATGCTGAGTTAAACTATTATAATTTAATGATAATAATAATGAACATTGATCATCCAACAATTGAACACAATCAGTATATTATGCTTAAAACATCAAGAAAATGTTTGATGCATACTGCAATTTCATTGGTTAATAATTATATAATTTTCAGGTGCACAAGATTATAATTTGACATCTGTGTACTTTACTGCAAACTTGCCTCCCGAAGTCTAGTTTCCTTCTATCTGCCCATATTTGACCCTCTTTACGTCCTTCATTCTCCCTCTACTCTCTTTCCCCTCTGGGAACTACCCCTCTGTTTATAACTATGAGTTTGTTTTTGTTTGAAAAACTTCAATTTTTAAAAATGGTTTCGGGGCTTAAGATGGGTAAGACGAAGGTATCTAAAATATTCATTTTTGTGAAATACCTAGTTGAAGAACAGATCCCCAGTATGAGTTGTCCTATGATTTTTTTGCAAAAGAAAAATTATGCCCTGGAGGAGTTATAGTTGCAACTGCATTTACAAATTGTTATTTGCTTTAGTTTTTAATCACTCTTAACACCATGAAATGTTTACCTTGTTATCTGAAATATTTCTCAAAGATCAAACTCTAAAATAAAATTGATGTGTAGACATACTAAAAATCATAAATTACTATTTACACATTTTTACATATGAACAAAACAACTAAATTTCAAATCCTTGAGTTTAGAGTTGAGAGATACCAGTTCTTTTAACTTCCAACTGTGTTCTGTTTTCTTCTCTTTTAATAGCTTCTGATGGTGTTCTTAACACAACAGTTCCTGGAAATTTTGCTGGAATAAATATTATTTTATTTATTTATTTATTTTTATATATTTTTTTATTTTTGGTTTTTCAGTTACAGTTGTCCCATTTTTCCCCTATTGCTCCCCCACCCGAGCCCACCCGAGCCCACAATCATATCCCTCCCTGTTGTCCATGTCCATGAGTCATTTATACACGTTCCTTGACTAAACTCCTCCCTTACTTATCCCCCTTCTCTCCCTCCCCCCCCCCCCCCATTGACTGCTATTCTGCTCTTTGTTCTATTTAGTTCTTTTGTTTGTGTTGCTCTTTAGTTTCCTGTGTTAGGTGATATCATATGGTATTTTTCTTTCTTTGCCTGGCTTATTTCACTAAGCATAATTCTCTCTAGTTCCATCCATGTTGTTGCAAGTGGCAGGAGTTCCTTCTCTCTTTCTGCTACATAGTATTCCATTGTGTAAATGTACCACAGTTTTTTGATCCACTCATCTACAGATGGGCACTTAGGCTGTTTCCAGCACTTAGCTATTGTAAACAGTGCTGCAATGAACACAGGGGTGCATAAGTTCTTTTGAATTGGTGTTTCAAGATTCTTTGGATATAATCCTAGTAGTGGAGTCGCTGGTTCAAAAGGCAGTTCCATTTTTAATCTTTTGAGGTAATTCCATACTGTTCTCCATAGTGGCTGCACCAGTCTGCATTCCCACCAACAGTGCAGTAGGGTTCCCGTTTCTCCACATCCTCGCCAGCACTTGTTTTTTGTTGACTTGTTGATGATGGCCATTCTGACAGGTGTAAGGTGGTATCTCATTGTGGTTTTTACTTGCATCTCCCTGATGGCTAATGATGTTGAGCATTTTTTCCTGTGTCTCTGGACCTTCTGTATGTCCTCGTCGGAGAAGAATAAATATTATTTTAAACTGTGAGGTGTTAGATGTTAATTTTTATAATGAATTTTTTAAAAAATATGCTTTGGTTGTTTTGGTTGCTTATCCCTTATTGTATTAGAAAGGGCACCAAATTTTTAGTCATGAGATCTATGTGTCTTATTTTTTATTTAGCTTTGCCATTGTGTACTTCTGAACCTGTGTTTCCTCATCTTTTAAAGTTGTACAGAACCAAATAATCTCTAAAGCTTTCTCCATATTTATACAATTCCATAATTATACCATGCAGGATTTTGGGGGAGCTTGTATGATAACCATTAGAAATTAGAGTAGTTTGAAGATTTTTGTGAGCTGTCATTGTTTCTCTTGTGTGTTTCATAATAATTCTATTACTTTTGACCTGATATAATAAAAATAATTTTATTTTTACATTCTATTTTACGGAGCTAACCTATATTGGGGGAGGATTAAAATCACGTTCCTTTAATGAGACAGGAATGCATGCTTATTATTTTTTTCTCCTAATACAAAATTAAGCACTTAAGTTGTTAACATGTTTAATTTTAAAAACCACCTTTTCAGGATTGTTGATCAGGATTTTCTCAATAACTCAGAGAAGCAGATTGACAAAAAGTATATTAGTAATAAAAGAAAGAGAACAAGTGAGAAAATAAGTTTTTATAATGCTTGTTTTTAACATGGTGTTTCTTTTTCTTATTAAAAATAAATTCTTATTTTAGAAAGTTCAGATAAACAAATAGCAAAACACAAAGAAAACACAATTCCATAATCTCATTACCTAGAAATAACCAGTATATATATCATTCCTTTGAGAACCACATGGAGTGTGTGTGTGTGTGTGTTTGTGTGTGTGTGTATATATAATATTTTTTGCCAGGAAGTTTTTTCTTTAACCAGTTTATACTCCCACAGTGATATGGGCCCATTTTCACAACCCCTCACAAATACTGTGCTGTGATATCGTATAAAAATTTTTGTTATACAATTTGAGGGGCTTAAATAGTATATCCCAGATGTTTCCATTTATGTTTCTTTAAGTTATTACTACAGTTTAACATTTTCTTATATGTTTTTGTTCATATATGTTTTCTTAAGAGGAACCAATTTCAGTGGTCGCTTAATTAGATAAGCACCTAAGCATAAGGACCTTAGTGAATTAGTGCTGGGGATAAATTTACTTCCCTAGTCAGGATGCCAAAATGAAAGATTTCTGGCTTGTGGCATAGGTTAAACTTGCTTGGTTTTATTTTATGACCCAGCAGACAGTCTTCATCAGACGGTTGCCTGGTTTTGACTGATACATCGTTTTCCCTCAACAGAGGCCCGGAGCTGGAGAACAGGTCAAAATGGAGACGGAATTGAATGTTGAAAATTCTCCAGAACACTCCGGTACTCTTGACTCAAGCCAGAGCTGTTCATTTTGCTTTCAAAAATACCATTTAACACACATTTTTTATTGATTGATTTTAGAGATGTGGGGAGGGAGGCAAGGAGAGGGAGAGTGAGAAACATCAATTTGTTGTTCCACCTATTTATTATTTCATTGCATGCTTCTTGTATGAGTCCTGACTGGGGATCAAACCTGCAACCTTGGCATATCGGGATGACACTCAAACAAACTGACCTACCTGGCCCGGGCCCTAACATATTTTTGAGATCAGAATTTTTTTTTTTTAAAGCTCTGGGTGAACTGAAGTATGTCACTTTTCTACCTAGTCAAGGGAAGAATATAAGCAGGTCTAGATCAAAAGTCTTCAGCTTTATTTTATTGTTCCTGTGAATTTTCTGAACACCTGTTTTGTTTTGTTTTTCAGTGCAGCATGTAAAGCATATGCTGGTCTATCCAGACTTCCCATGACATTTGGGAATTGGCATTCCCACAGTGTCTGTTAGCAGTGTGTCTCATTTGCCACAGAGAGCTCTCTGTTCCAAGTGCTGTGCTACGTGCACAGGGGTTAGGACTTCAGCCTGCGGAACCAGATGGCCTGACTTCACATCTCCACCACTTGCTGTCCTTGTGCCTTAGGCAAAGCACTAAACCTCTCTCTGGCTATTTCTTTCCTCTTTTTGTTTTTAAACTGCTTTATTGAGATAGACTTTACATAACATCAGATTCACCTGTGTAAGTATACAGTTCAGTGGTCTTTAGTATATTCACTGAGTTGTGTAACCATCACCATGATCTAATTTTAGAACATTTTATCACCCTGCAAAGAACCCAGTAGCCATAGCAGTCATACTCCATTCCTCCCCCTCCTTTCCTTCCCCACCACTTCCAGTCCTAGGCAGTCACTGACTGTGGATCTGCCGATTCTGGACATTCTGTGTAAAAACAGTCAAGCCATAAATGGCCTTTTGTGACGAGTTCCTTTTACTTAGCGTAATTTTTCAAGGTTTGTTCATGTCATGGCATATATCTGTACTTCATTCCTTTTAATTACCAACTAGTATTCCATTATACAGATATGCCACATTCTGCTATATCTTCATCAGTTGTGGACATTTAGGTCATTTCTACTTTTTGGTGATTATGAATGATGCTGCACAATGAACATTGGTTTATATACATCTGTTTCTTCATCTGTAAAATGAGTAACATCCCATAGAGTTGTTGTGAGAATGTAAAATGTCAAAATATGGAGAAGTAAGTAGCTAGTAGTTAAGGAGCCAGCTAACAAGCGTTAGTTAATAAATGCGATATATTAATGTGTGATTCCTCATTTAACATGTTACAAGATTTGGCTTCGTCAGAGTTCCACACTTGTAATGACCTAGAGGTCCTCTCTTTTACTTTGCTCCTGACTTTTCCCAGACTTATAATTTGGAAAAATTTCATTCATTTCATAAACATTTATTGACTACCTAGTGTGTGTGTTAGACACTGTGTTGGGTGCTGTGGAGAATTAAAAAAGAATAAGCAAAGTTATGAGAGGCACTTTTAGTTCATGGCTATCTTGTTTGCTAATCTGTCATCTCTTATCTGCCAGTTTTAGGACATGGGGACCCCCAACTCCTTCCTCACACCAGATGTCACAGGGTCTTTGTTCTCTTTAATTCATTCATTCCAGTCAGGCTCTTATTTTGACCAACTTATCTGCGTTTGTGATGCGGCTAATTGAAGTTCACTGTTGTGTAAGGAAAAGGCTAGAACTAAGGTAGTCATGTCTAGGTAGAGTCCTCATCAGGTGCAAGTGCTTTCTCACTCTTGGCTGTAACTGGAGATAGTGAATTGTGTTTTATCTAATCAAGACATAAAAACATGCCTAATTGTTTCAAGTACCATGTTTCTTTTTGTCAGATTGACTTTATGTTATATTTTTTTAATTTACAAAACTATTTTATATTGAAAGTGAACTCGGGGAAAGGATCAACTCATCACTGTTTTCCTTCTCTTGACTTCAGGGATATAGTCATCTACACAGTGACTCAGAATTCACTTATTGAATATTTTACTCCTGCTACCATTCCCTTCCCTATGAAAGAAAATAATATATTTTCATGATATCCTCATTTGATTTTGTTCTGTTTTCTTCTTTCTGTAATAGTGTATAGTTAGCATAACAAAGTGATGTTGCTTATTCTTCTCTCTGCCTTTCATTCACATAAAGTGCATTAGCAGTTCAAATAATCATGTTCAATAATATGAGTGACTCTAATGCTTGCTGTAGGACTATAAAAGAAGTTTGATTTCTGTTATTTAATGTCCATTTCAGGAATTCACCTTGAGTATGAGCAGAGCAGTATACAGGCAGCCCATTAAGACATCCCAAATACTTTATTTGAGGCCTAGCTAACAGGACACCAGTTTTGTGCTGATCAGTAGCAGTGTGTTTCTGCATACGCAAGTTTTAGCGTTTGCTCAATTTTAAATATTTACTGTAGTTCAAGTCACATCCTGTAAACTTGCCCAGTTTGGGGGATTCCCATTTAATTTGTAAAACATTTTTTGGTTAATGAATGCAAAGATATTAACTCATAGATCCACATTGCCAGGTGTATGTAGATAGAAGCTAAAACTAGATTAGTAGAAACTTGAAAGATGAACAGGAAGAAAATGAACTATGAAACTTTCTTCTAACACTCTCTTTAAGGCTGTAAAGGATAAAATGATTTAGTAAGTAAAAGGTGTTGACTTTTTATTCCCTTGTCAGGTTATGGTAGCTGTAAGTGGAATAAGTAACAAAAGGGTTTCCCTGCTGTAGCCTTACTGCTGACATGGCATTCTGTGCCTTTCCACTTTTGAGCAACAGCCAGCAGGAGAGAGGTTGTTTAGTTGAGGGTTTCAGGAGAATATATGTCTGAGCATTGGACTCCACCTTTAATGTAATTAAATTCTGTATCTCTGTAATATTTTAAAGTACTTGTCCTTGCCTCCTCATTTCCTCTTACCACTGAGTCCTTTCCTATTCTAGGTTCCATATTCATGTTTGCAATGAGCTTGTCTGGTTGTCCTCTTCCTTTCTCTACTTTTTCTCCATAAAATGTCTGTGTGGTCAAACCAGGAACCTCAAATAGGAGTCCTGGAAAGAAGCCTCAGGGCTTCATGGGAAAGATTAATTAGTCTGCTCTGCTGCTATTAAAGTGAATAGTCCTCCAGTAAGTCAGAGGACTGGTATAGTTACGTGGAGGAAACCACTGCTGCCCTGTGCTTGAGCTTAATTCATCTTGTCTAATACATTAAATGTGTTTCAAGTCAGGTATTGGTGTTTCAAAGTCATTTAATCATTTCAAAATATTGACAGATGCCTTAGGACTACTTGTTGTAAGGAATAGAAACCCAACTCAAACTGGTTAATAAGCGCGAGAGTGACGTTACTGGCTCACATGACGAATAAATCCTGGGGTAGGTTGGGCACAAGGGGGTCCAGGTGCTTAAACGATGTCATCCTAATCTCTTGCCTGTCACCTCTCTGCTCTGGCTCTGTTCCATGTTGGCTGCGTTCACCATCGTAGGCTCACTAAAGTGATGGCAAAAATGGCCATCAGCAGCTCTAGGCTTGTATGTTGCAAGTTTGTTAATCTCAAAATAAAGAGAGCTCTAGTCTCCCAGAAGTTTTAGTACAATTACTGGACAGAACCTCATGGTCCAGTCCGTCCTGAGTCAATCATCATTACTCTTGTTTGTCCAGGGTAGGTTACCTGCCATCCTGCACCCATGCCCCCAGTAATATGTTGCCTGGGTATGGGGTAGAGTAATTTTTCAACCAAAAATGAAAGTATGGTTTCCTGAAGAGGTAATGGATGTAGAAGGGCAGACAACACATATGTATACTATTGGGTTGGCGGAAAAGTTTGTTTGTTTTTTTCCGTAAGATGGCTCTAGTAGCACTCAGTTGTCTTTAACTTAATTCAAGACAATTTTGTTAAATTGTATTGTGACAGCTGTCATATGAGCATGCGTTTTTTTAAAAGCTTATCAAAATTTGTGAATTTTATATGTAGCCATTTTAATATTGAGGATGGAAGAAAAGAAGCAACATTTTTGCCATACTGTGCTTTATTTCAAGAAAGAAAAAAACGCAACTGAAACACAAAATAAGATTTGTGCAGGGTATGGAGAAGGTGCTGTAACTGACCGAATGTGTCAAAAGTGGTTTGTGAAGTTTCATGCTAGAGATTTCTTGCCAGACGATGCTCCACGGTCGGGTAGACCAGTTGAAGTTGATAGCAATCAAATTGAAACATTCATTGAGAACAATCAACATTGTGCCACATGGGAGATAGCCAACATACTCAAAATATCCAAATCAATCAAGTTATTGGTGAAAATGAAAAAAGTGTCTTTTATTTTACGGAATAATCCATAGAGACTTTTTGGCCAACCCAGTGTAATAGGATGCAGAATGAATTTACGCTGATGTGATATATAAAGTTTCATATACTGTTTATAAAATTTATTTGGAATTAATACATACCTGTATATCATTACTTGTAGTTCTACGTATAAGTCTTCTCTCCCACAACTAGATAGTGAAGCTCTTAAAAGACAATACCTGTCTTTAGACCCATTGGAATCTCTAAAACTAAACACAGTGCCTGTACATGATAGGTATTGGTAAATGTTTTATGGATGCCACTGAAATGATTTCCTTCTGGCAGCATGTTTATTATTGTTGGTGGCAAATATTTCTCGAGTGACACCATGCATTGTCGGTTGAGACTAAATGTACCCCCAGTCCCTATTTAATGAGCAGAATGAGACCACCCTGGCCAGTTTCCAGTAGTGTAGGGCTAGTGGAATGTGTGAATGTAAATTTGGTGCATGCAAGCTATATACACAGTATGTGCTTCATGGACTATAAAGAAAGAGATTAGAGATTTAAAAGCATGCTTCTCGATTCCAAAGGCGGGCTGTAGTTCAAATAAAATTTTGTTTAGCGCCCTTAGTCAGCTGTGCCAGACATCTTACTATTTGATGTCCAAACATTTAGTAGTATGGGAAAAAAGTGACGGGAAAAAAATCCTCGTAGAACTTCCTGTGACAGGTCAGAGTTTAATCACAGCAAATAACACAGATTTCCCTTTATTATAACCACAATTGAAAGGCAGGGCTTGTGTTTCCAACGCATGTTGTTTGGAAGACCTTTGTAAATTATAATCTTCGGAAATCCCAAACCCATTGGATGTAATCCCATCCATTAGATAAAGACAACTTGCCTATGCAATAGATCCAGAATAGCAAGTTAAATAGAGAACATGAACAGGAAGCAGTCATTAAGAATTACAATGGGTAGGATGCAGAGTTAATTCACAGAGATGTTTTGTTATGAGATAATTACATCACTGGGACAGCTGGAAAGCTGAGTGCTGTGCTGGACCACAGTACTTGCTCTCTGCCCTGCAGCTGGGGGTCAGGACAATAGAGAGAGGGAGAGGATTACTTTATGGGAGAGTAAGGGGCTTGGCTGACTTAATTGTGAAATGATAACCTATCTGCCTCTTTCAGATTGTGTTTTCACAGCTAAACTGGATTCATAGACTCAATAAGTGCTGAGAACCCCTTTTCACTTCTACTTTTTGAACATTCACTTGGGTCACATTAAGCTAAGTTCTAATGGATAAATATCAAATTGTTGTTTTCATTTCCTCTAAAAGTAATCGGAAATATTGTTCATATTCAACACAGAGTGATTACATTTCTCTTATGGAACTGCAGTCATGCAGTCATTGAAATGGCGTTTTTTTAAGTTTATGGAATAGCAGAAAAAGTTTAAAAAGTCTTGAGGTGTTGGTCAATACAGGAATCATACAGTTGAAGTTATTTTCTAGTGTTTATGTTCAAATGTTCAGACCTGTCTGGCTCTTGTGTTTTGCAAGTGTAGGGGTTCGAGGCAGCCTGGCCACATTCCTCATTGATTTATATAAATATGCTACAGATTGTTAACCTCTTGCCAAATATCATGGATTTTAGTTCTTGTTTAACTCAGTTACTTTAGGTGAGATTTGCATCAATCTTCCCTTTATTGTCCATCAAAGTGACTGTTATTTGATTTGGGTTAAGTCCAGAGGGAGTCATTATAAATGAAAAAGCATCATATATATTATGTTCTAAAGTTCTTAAGATTAATATTTATAAACATTGATTTAAAATGCATTTCCTACCCACTATGACTAACTTAATTTTTATTCTAATAATGTTTACTAAACAGTTAAGTCAAACGAAATTTCTTATTTTAGTGTAAGCAATATTTCCCAAAATGTCTTCTGTGGAGTACTGGGTATATAGGATTTTGATACCCAGCATTAGAACCAAAAGGGATATCCTGCAGGTCCTCCTAGGACTCTTACTCCCCTTGATGTCACTTGTGAATTTTGGGAGAGAAAGTAATATGCTCCATTTCCCAAATGAAATTAATAATGGCACCTTAAAGAAAAGGATTATTTCCTTGAACCAGCATGAGCTACTACTACCTCAGACCATTCTTATTGTAGCTTAGACTACACTTATATAATTATATACATTAAAATGTATATAAGAATGTTCTATGCTGTGTGCTGTGATACAACTATTTTTAAAATTCCACATTTAAAAAATTGCCAATTAGCCCTGGCCGGTGTGGCTCAGTTGGTTGCACATTGTCCCACAAAGTGAGAAGTCACCAGTTCAATTCCCAGTCAGGGCACATGCCTGGGTTGTGGGCCGGTCCTCAGTTGGGGCAGGTGGGAGAAGCAACCGATTGATGTTTCTCTCTCACATCAGTGTTTCTCTTCCTCTCTTTCTCCCTCTCTTCCCCTCTCTCTAAAAATAAATAAAATCTAAAAAAAAAAAATGCCAATTAAAATTAGGGCTTTTCAAATTGGCAGTTACAGAATAATTACAGGGATATAAATTGCAGCATAGGAAATACAGTCAATAATATTGTAATAACTATGTATAGTGCCAGGTGGGTACTTGAAATATTGGGGAAACATTTTGTAAAGTACATGATTGTCTAACCACTATCCTGAAACTAATACAGACTAATATTGAATGTAAACTGTAAATGAAAAATAAAATCTAAGAAATAAATAAAACAAAATAAGGGCCTTTTCTCAAAATGGTGAGTCTTAATATTTTGAAAAAAGTGTTACAACTTTGAGGAAAATAACTTGGGTGGGTTAGATGCTATGCTCGAATTGTGTCATACAAAGTGTCTGAAAACGGTTTCATGAGATGAAGCAACACAGCACGCTGCCATGGCGGTTAGGTAACAGCAACGGCTGGAGAGCCGGCGACTGGCTCAGCAGTGTTCTCCGATCACTTCATTCTCCAGTTATGTCCCTTTTGGAAGTTACTAAAAGGTCTTGTATATTAAAAATTCTTAAGTACGATAAGAACTGGAGTTACTAAAATCATTCCTGACTTCAGGCAGTGATAAACAAACACTATGTTTGCTTTTAGGAAATGAATTATAATGAATGAATGAATTTTAATGTGTATAATTACAGTGGAAAACATGTTTAAAGTAACATTTAAGAAGCACAGCTGCAATAGTGTAGTTCCCATGTTTGTTCTTGATTTTTTTGTTTTGTTTTGTTTTGTTTTGTTTTGTTCATTGCTGTTTTATTTTATTACAAAAGTAGAAGCAACAGGTAGGAAGAAGCTTGGTGATTGTGGAACTCTTCTAAAGGAAGCAAAAAGTGAAGCTGTCACAGTGTGTGGGTGTAATGGGAAGAAGATGGTTCACAGGAACCTATGAATAAATGGTAGTTACCTCAAATTGCCACATTTAAAGAGTTGTTTTGATAAACGTCCAAGGAGTCAGAACCATGCTTAGTAGCATTATTTTTTATAGTATGGCATTCAGATGACTCATGGTACTATCCTTAATAAATTTACTAATTAGAAATTTTTACTTTATCAGAATAATATTCCAGAAGTCACATTAATGACATTGGAAGACGTTAGAATTTAGAAAAAAGTAACTTTAGAAGTAGCATATTAAAATTTAAGCACAGTATTTGGAAGTAGATAAACATGAGCATGAAATTCAAGTGATCTTAATTAGTTTTAATGGAGTTATAGAACTGCCCCCAAACTGCTCATAATTAAAATCTGTCTCTGAAGTGTGTATAGTTGGTGGTACTATTGTTCACCCCACTACATTTAACTTATAGTGTTCTTTAGTTTCTTTTAAAGTTTCATTTAGATTCACAGAGAAGTACCAAATGTTGTGGGGTCTATGTAGCCTAGAAATTCAGTAGGTTGTATAGTGAACCAGCTAGACATTAAAAATTTTACACAGGTAGGGTGGGGGAGAGAAATTGGGGGAAAAGGGGACAACTGTAATTGAAAAACCAAAATAAAAAAATTTAAAAAAAAAAAAATTTTACACAGGTAGTATGCAAAGTGGGTAACTGAGAGGCAACCCTGCATTGTAGCAATTGGGTTATGTGCACATTTATAGTTAGTCTATCTAAAGAGGTTTATTAAATTTTTAAAATGAAAGAAAATAATATGAATAGTATTTCTTAGCCTTACTGTTTCTATTATAGTCTTATCAAGAAATTTACTTACAGCTTGTTTGTGGGTGGTATGTTTAGTTCTTCAAACATTTGGTGAACATCTCATGTACCAGATAGTGTGCTACGTATGGTTGAAATTAAAAGAAAATTTGTCCTTTGACTTGAAAATTGCTTTGCTACTGAAAACTTTGTTTTTGAAACTTAAATTTTGAATTAGTTGTAAGATTTTATGAAAGAAATTAAATTCACGCATCCAAACTTGATTATAAAATTTGTTAGTCTGTCTTTATCATTTCAGGGTGACACAGTTTACCAATGCAGTTTCTTCTCCCATCCCTGAAAATAAAAAGTTTGAAATTCACAGTTTTGATTAGGATGGTATTTGGAATTTTAAAAACTTATGCCTTTTCTAGGGAAATTATTTTATTCATTAGGATGAGAAGGCTTTCTTAGAAATAAATTAAATTTCTCCATATTCCATGATACTTCTTTTCACAGGCATGATTGCTAACCCCTTAAATTCCAGGAAAAACTTCCTTGCAGAGTCCAGCATCTCCAAAGAAGGCTCAATCAGTCTTTTCAGTAATTCTCAAATTGTTAGCTAAGAAGAACCATGTTTTTCCTAGGCTGCAGTTTTTGAAACTATATCCATCAGCAAGTTCTGCCTAAGGTCTTATAACTAAAGGAAATACACCAAGCAGGTCTCCTTGCATTCTCTTTGCTGCTATGCATTTTGTCACCACTTAGCCAAGTGCTTCTCTCCCAAACTTTCATATTGACATTCAAGTGTCAGGTCCCATTGGGTATTCTTACATATTATCACAGGGAATGATCAATACTGGCCTTCTTTTATTCCTATTTGATCAAATTGAGGGATATGTGTAAGATATATAGGTTACTTCTTTGCTTATTACCACCTACTTAACATCTCTTTCTTTTTTCTTTTAGGTTATTTGATGTGTGCACAGTGTCACGAACAGACAGAGAAACTAAACTAACATTAGTGTTTGAACATGTTGATCAAGACTTGACCACTTATTTGGATAAAGTTCCAGAGCCTGGAGTGCCCACTGAAACCATAAAGGTACCAAGAATCATCTTTCTCTCTGGACAAATAGTCACACTATTATAGCCTATTAAGCAATGGCATTCTTTCCTTATGAAAATTGCCACAATAAGGGCTTTTGGAACACAACATATAGATAAATATATCCAATATAGCTAAATGGGGTGTTTATGAATGGAATATATTCTAGTTCATTAATTTTAGGGCTCACTGGGAAATACTTTGGTTCTAATACACTTATTGAAAAACATCTATTTGTACATTATCTAGCTCTAATCTTGGAAGCTATAGTGTAGTAACTATAGCTCAATCTTTTTCTGATGGTTCATGGACTCCAAGAAATATATTCTGAAACATCATTTAGAGCACATGGAATAGTATACTTATGTACTGGCTCCAGGACATACTCATGCTGTATAAATCTGAAATACTGGTGTTAGACCTTGCTTTCTCCATTTTTTCTCATTAATAAAATATTTATAGGAAGCCAAGTGCCCTGTACCATTCCATACTCTAGGGATTTAAAAATGACTTCAGACTTTTTAGAGACCAGCCAGCTAAGTGCAATGTACTGACTAGAAATTCAAATGGAGAAAAGCTACTTAACAAGTTTTGTTGGTCTGTTTTTGTTCTGCTTAATTGAACTTCCCAGTAGATATTTTAGATCTGTGTACATCATGTGCAGGGCTTCCTGAAGCCCCTTTCTTTCTGTGAATTAGGTGACTTAATTAAAGAGACTCTTTGCCTTATCATTCATTGTTTAGAAATGAATCATTTTTATAGGAATAAATGGATGAATATAGTTTATCTTCTAGACAGTTAGAAATGTCTTTCAGTGATAACTAGTGATATTCCCAGGTACTGAAATTTAGAACTTGATTTATTCCTTTGGTTTTAGACTAATACAGAATTTATTTTCTCCCATCTGCCTTTCATAAAAGAATATTGTGCTCAGTAATAGTCTCATTTCTTTCTAAGCAGTTTCAAGCACATTAGGTCTCTTTAAATGTAAGTATTTCTAACTACCTGTTCTTGGTCCTCTTCTATCTTGGCACCCCAATTTTCTCTCAAATTCTATTCCAGTGTCTTTATTCTATTCTTTTTGGGTTTGTCCAAAACCCCATGTTATGCATACAGGGCACAGCATAGTCCCTCTTCACATACCCTTTTTCTGGCCTCCTTGGCCTAATCCCCATTCTCTTAATGTGGCTCATAATTTCTGCCTCTGTGGTTCTCCTCATTGCCATTTCTTTGCTCGCCCCACCAATAATCACTGCTTAAAATTTTCAAGGCCCAACCCAGATATCATTTGATCAACTTACAGCCCTTGTTCTATATATCTATCCTTCTTTTATCAACTTTTCTACTTTTAATTGTGATTATTTATGTCTATATCTTTCTTACCTATTCATTCATCTTTATATTCTTCTGATTATCCCAACACAGTGATTTATATCAGTATTTTCAACCTTTTTATCTCGTGGCACACATAAACTAATTACTAAAAATTCTGCAGCACGCCAAAAAAGTTTATTATATTTTTGCCAACCTGACCAAAAACATGGTGTAATTTTGATTCATTTACACTGGATGGTTATTGTTGTGTTGACTGTTGTCATTTTTTTTTTTTATTTGACCGTCTAAGGGAAAAGAGGTCAGTGCTCCTGACTAAATAGTCAGGTATTGTATGTTTTAAAAATTCTTGCAGCATACCAATTGAAAATCACTGATTACTACACCTAGGTAGTCAGTAAATAAGATACATTGCCAACCAACAACTTAAGCACAGATTGACAAAATAATCATCAGCTTCTTCTGATATATTTCTAAGTTCAAAATTCTTATTTTGGGGAGGTAATTTTTTTTTAAGCAGCAAGAGAAAGTAGCCATGTATTTATACCTTACATTGCCACCTACTTAGATCTTTTGAGCATCACACTAAATTATCCTAGGATGTTAGAGGCTGCTGAGTTTCAGAGTTGTTTGCAAAAGTATCTGGTTAAAGTGATTGGTAAGCTAAACTAAGGCTTCATCTGGCAGGACTAGAAATGCAGTGAGCTGGGGGTGGGGTAATTCTCGAGGGAAAGAGAGGTAAGCAGGATAAAATGAGGAACAGGCAGAAAGGTGCTCACCAAAGTGAGGTAAAGGAGAGGAGAGGAGAGGAGTGGCCACACTAGGGTTGTTTTGGGGTGGCGGGCGAGGGCAGGCGGAGATGGTGCTTGTCACCAGAAGCTTTTGACAAGGTGATTTGTTAAAAGTATTTCTGAGTTTTTCATCTACCTTCAGGGAAGAAGAATGTCATTTCATTCTGTGTTGAACCAGAGATTTTCCCAGAGGCTGTTAAATTTTTTCACCATCAGGACAGCACCCCCACTGATCCTACAGGGACCATTTTAACTGGTAGGGGTGGAGGTAGGGAGAAAGGCTATGGTCATTAAAGATTTGGGGTTAATGGCATATTGATTTTTTCATAGTGAAATGAAGCTATCGTCATCTAAAATATTTCAGAAAATTAATTTGTATCTTAGTGGCTAATTAAACATTTTTTGTTAACCTAAAGGCCAACCACAATATCTATTTTGTCTTCAGCCTTAATTTTTTTAAATTTTCTAAACTATGCTAATATACATTTCTTTCTTATTACATATAGGATTTTTTTTTTTTTTTTGTAATTGGAGCATTTGTGAGCCTTTAAGGTTATTATTGAAAATATGAATAATCATTTAAACTCACTAGAATACCATCAAATGGATAGTTTTAAGCTGAATATATAATTGATACAATTTATTTTTAGTAAACGCTCATATCTTTTTTTTCTGTAATTGACTTTTTAACAGTTGGAATGCAGGATAAACATCTGCTAAGTATTGGGTTGGCGAAAAAGTTCATTTCATTTCATTTGTTTCGTAAGAGGGCTCTGTTATCGCTTAGTAGTCTTTAACATCATTTGAAACAATTTTGTTAGATTGTATTATAACAGCTGTTATATCAGTGTGCATTTAAAAAAAAAGTGGAGAATTTTTGTGTAGCCATTTTAATATTGAGGATGGAAGAAAATATGCAACATTTTCAGTATTTTATGCTTTATAATGATATTTCAAGGAAGGTAAAAACACATCTGAAATACAAAAAAAGTTTTGTTCAGTGTATGGAGAAGATGCTGTGACTGATGGAACATGTCAAAAGTGATTTGCGAAGTTTCGTGTTGCAGATTTCTCACTGGATGTTGTTCCACAGTCGGGTAGACCAATTGAAGTCGGTAACGATCAAATTGAGACATTAATTGAGAACAATCAACATTATATCACGCTGGAGATAGTCGACATACTCAGAATATCCAAAGCAATCAAATTCTTGGTGTAAATGAAAAATGTATCTTTTATTTTACAGAAAAAAACCATAAGGATTTTTTGGCCAACGCAACAGGAAGTTCTGGCTAGTTGAGGTTCTGGTTACTTGACTATTTTAAGCACATAACCAGAAAATGGAAATATTTTATTGTATAGGCTCATTTGTGAGACGTCTCAATAACTTTTAAGAGAATATTGTTATTATGAACAACCTATTGGAAACACAGGTTGGATTTTTTATATAGAATGCTTTGTTGCAATAAGAGTATTTTTCTGAATATACTTGTACAAATATTAATTGAATATTACAGGGAAAGTTCTGTGCTAGGCACTCCAGGGGCACAAAACTGAATTACTCATCAACCTATGCTCAAGGACCTTAGAGCATAAGGGAAGAGCTAAAGTGCACACAGAAGTATATGGGACGTGTTTTTTATGGTTATTTATATATTTCAGGGTGTATTTTCAAGTTAAAAAACTTATTTATCAATAAGCACAATCTATAACTGATTTTTTGCATTATGGTACCAAAATAGTTTCTAAAATGTTCTTTAAACAATAATAATAATAATAATAATAATATTGACATTGTCTGGCATACATCAGAACATGTCATGTTGCAAAATAATTATAAAAATTAAAATATTTGAACATGAACTAGATATAAAACAAAATCTAGAAAAGACCTCCTATCAAATCGTTTAGGCTGAGGAAATTTTCCTTAACCACGTCTCCTACCGTGTTTTCTGGGGCACTGTTACCTATTATCCCAGGACATAAATCACATTAGGTGGGCAGTAGTTGGGTAAAACTGGAATTGGAATGCTCCATGGTATCTGACTAGATATTATAGGGATAAAATCTTTGTGTTCAGTACCATTTTCATCAACCTGTTTATTAGAAAAGAGTCCATGATTAGCTTATTTTCCCAGTGTATGCATATCATATAATAATTTTTCAAGTTCACTTAAATATGTTTTGGTTTTATAAATTCTTTATTGTATTTTTTCCATTACTATTTAACCCCCTTATACATCCTCCCTGCTTCAATCACTATGTTGACCATGTCAATGGGTCCTTTTTCCTTTTTGCTCGACCCCTCCACCCCTAACAACCCCCCAAAGCTGTCATCTGCTCTATCTATGAGTCTGTCTCTACTTTGCTTGTAAGTTTATTTTGTTTATTAGATTCCACATACAATTGAAATCATGTGGTATTTGTTTTTCTGTTACCGGCTTATTTCACTTAGCATAATGCTTTCTAGATCCATTCATGCTGTTGCAAAGGGTAAAATTTTCTTCTTTTTTATGGCCAAGTAGTATTCCCTTGTGTAAATGCCCCATAGTTGTTTTATCCACTCATCTACTGATGGGCACTTGGGCTGCTTCCATATCTTGGCGACTGTAAATAATGCTGCCATGAACATAGGCGTGCTTATGTTCTTTCACATTAGTGTTTGGGTTCCTTTGGATATATTCTCAGAAGTGAGATCACTGGGTCAAAAGGCAGATCCATTTTTAATTTTTCAAGTGTCTCCATACTGCTTTCCACAGTGGCTGCACCAGTCTGCATGCCCACCAACAGTGCACTAGGGTTCCCTTTTTTCCACATCCTTGCCAGCACTTGTTTGTTGATTTATTGATGATAGCCATTCTGACAGGTGTGATATCTCATTGTGATTTCAACTTGTATTTCTCTGACGATTAGTGACATTGAGCATTTTTTCATTTCTATTGGCCATCTGTATCTCCTCCTTGGGGAAGTGTTTATTCAGGTCCTTTGTTTTTAATGGATTGTTTAGGATTTTATTTGCTGTTGAGTTGTGTAAGTTCTTTATAGATTTTTTGATATTAACCATTCATCAGATGTATCGGCGAATATGTTCTCCCATTCCATGGGTTGTCTTTATTTTGTTTATGGTTTCCTTTGCTATGCAAAAACTTTTTTGTTTGCTGTAATCCCATTTAATTTTTCTTTTGTTTCCCTTGCCTATTTTTGTTTTTTTAAGGCAGAAAATTACTCTTAAGTGTTATTTGTGAAGTTTAATAGTTGGCTGAACTCATTGGGGAAATCTTGTAATTATTGCATAGTGCTCATGTCAGACTTTGATAAAGTAATGTAAGGGTATAGTCCTTAACTAAAAATGTCATGAGAGGCTCCTGAGAATAAAATAAAATCATAGGCAGTTCTTCCCAACATTTTAAAATACATCTTATTCTAAAAAAATAATAAGCACATATATACATCTTATTCATATTTCATCTTGAGGTTTTCATCACATTCTTTAGTCTCTTTTCCTGATGCCCCAAGCTATATCCATTCACATTGACGGTGACCTTTGTATAAAGGAGCATCATGCCTGCTGTATGTGAAGTCAACAAACACCAACTTGTGCCTCACAGGCTTATCACTGCCATATCTTGCTTTCCTCCTTCTAATTCAGAAGTTATTTTTTTATTTAGTTAATTATGGAGGAATCTATTGCTGTCGCTCTTTAATTTTTATTTGACCATTGGAGATTTGATGTCTTCTTGGACTTTCATGTTTAATTAAACTTAGGAGGCAGAAATTGACACCTTAATTTTTTCTTTTAAGGTTCATGAAAATTATCAGTATCTTTGCTTATTAGCACCTTCCATTTTGGGGGACTTTATGAGGACAAAGGGGTCTTTCAGATTATTTTTTTACTTTTCATGCCTTTGTCTGTCATCCTATGAGAAAGGGTCAGAAAGAACAAGAACTGTAAATAAATTCCCTCACCTTTTTCCTTAGTCATTTGTGATGGCTACCCAAAAAGAACTACTATGTGGCAGAATATATATGGGAAGAAACTCATGTGTAAAATCCTAATGCGTTACTTGTTTTCCAGATGTAGTGCCCTCTTCACTGAACTATCATTTCAATACTCAGGCTTCCCTTTATGTAACACATTATCTTTCCTACTATATGACCTGGTTTATTCACTATCTTATAAACTCTTTAAGAACTTAATATTCTTTGGACATTCTGTGAATATAACATGTTTGATGAAATTGGCAATATAATTTCACAAATAGGAATTTGAAGACCCTGAAGGGTTACATGATAGATCAGCTACCTCTGCAAAACAGGGCAGGGTTCTTTTAGATCAAGACCATATGGCCTCTTTGGATGACTCAGTCTTAGAATAGAAATTATATTTTATTTATGCATCTTTGACAAATGAAGTCTATAGGGCTTGAGAAGGCTAAAAAGCTTAAGGTTTATGTGTTTGTGTGGGTCATTTTCTCTGTGAATTACATTTCATTTTATCTTCAGTTGAATATTTCTAAGAGATTTCTGTTGGTTGTAATAGTTTAAGAGATAAAATGTACTATTAGGTTTATTTTACAAAACCCAGACTTCAGAGGCTGACACACACTCTTAATAGCACCTGTTTTCTGCCTCTGGGAAATATCTGTTTTCATGAAAAATGTCTGCTTGCAGTAAACAGTGGCTCTGATGTCAATATGGGATGCCTGGGGCTGATTCATCTTTTTCAAGCTGACATCATGCAAAGTGACTGACTGGTCCCCTGTACTGCAGATGAGGAAAGTCTCCCAGAGCCTTCTCTCCTCTCACCCTAAGCGAATCAAGCCATGGCCCCTCTCTGCTCCTGGTGGTCTCCACTTTGCCTGAATTATGAGCAGGTGATTTGTCTCATCTTTGCAGGACACAGAGCAAATTAACATGAAAATATCGCTTCTCAGAAAACAAGGCCAGCTTGAATGCCCTGTCGCTGCTGGTCATTAGCCATCTGCCACCAACACTCATACTGTTTATCACATTTGAAATTCAGAGCAGATGTTGCATAATAAGGTGATCTTAAAAACAAGGCAAGAAATTCAAAGAACAAACACTCCACAATAATGATAAGGATCCTGGAAGGAAATTCTTTTCAATCTAATATCATGACTGGAGTAATTGAAGAGACCATGTTTTTTAAAACACATGCGCACACATCTCTCCGGAAATTTAATGCAAACTGCTTTTCATAGAAATATGAAATAATTTGAAAAGAAACTACAAGTGTGAACAATGCCTAAGAAGACTGTTTAATAAAGTTAATTTTAATAAGCAAAGTGGGATGTTGTAATAACAGTTCTTGTGCAAAAGACCTCATAGGTCAGTCTTTTACTCTTAAGATGGGCCTCAACTTATAGCAATTTGAACTCCCATAGTTCACTCTTATAGTACAGTAGGCTCTAGTGGGCCAGTACAGTTTCCCAGTTTTATTTATTTTATTTTATTTTAATCCTCACCCAAGGCTGTTTTCTTTCATTGTTTATAGAGAAAGAGGAAGGGAGAGACAAATCAATACAAGAGAGAAGCATTGCCTCCCACATGCACCCAGACCAAGGATCAAACCTACAATATAGATATGTGCCTTGACCAGGAATCGAGCCTGCAACCTTTCTGTTACGGGATGACACTCTAACCAACTGAGCCACACCAGCGAGAGCCAGACAGTTTATTTTTCATTGGTACTCAAGATCCTATGTTCCTCATACCCATACCGTTTCTCTTTACTGCCTCCTCCTCCACCACCTTCACCACTACCTCTCTCTCTCTCTCTCTCTCTCTCTCTCTCTCTCTCTCTCTCTCTCACACACACACACAGCACTTTCCTAGGCTCTGTTTAGCTCAGCCACTCTCCATCCTGAGTCCTAGGAGTCTTTCATTTTAGGTTCACTCCCCTTCCATATCAACTCGGCATTTTATAAGATTGATTATTGTAATGTTTTACTCAATTGATTTATGCATATTCTAGACCTCTATTATGCCTTATAAAAAGCACATTATTCATAGTATATTAAGTATTGTGTTTAGAGGCATTCTGTTTTTTAAAAACAGGCATCTGAACTTTTATCAGGAATGTAATCTAGCATTTCTCTGTGGAAAGTTAGCTTCAAATAGTCTTTTAACTCAAAGGAAATGTTTTCTCCACACAAACCAGACCCTCATGCACACCCTTACCTGTGTATGTCCTACCCCACCCCCACCCCCACACAGAGAATTAGGGAGGATTTTTAAAAAGAGGAACAGAGATAGATTGCTAAGCAAAAGTGAAGCGGCCAGTCTGAGAGTCGCTAGAGGGTTAAATCATAGTAGTACCAGCAGCCATCCTTGACTCCAGTAGGAGAGATGATTATAGTAGCACCAGCAATGGCCATTGATTCTAGTAGGAGAGATGATCGGAAGTGGGTCAACGCTGAATTTACCCCAAATTTAGGGCAAGATGTAGGAAGAGTGAGCTACAACAGTGTAACTTACAATAAATCAAGAAGTTTCTTCAGGGAGAACATTTTCTAGATGATACAGATTTTGAGGTTTCTCCCAGAAAGAAATCCTTAAACAATTTCTCAGGCCGTTGTAGTAGCTTGAATTCATATCAGGAGAAAGAGGAGATAATTATGCAAATACATTTATCTAAAAGTATGTAATAACTAACTATAACAGTTAGTTAGTGGTTTGGTTTTTTTTCCTAAAAGGAAATACGAGTTAGAAAATAAATGCTAGTGTCTTTCTAAAGGTACTGCTAGACTGACTCACTAAAATAAATAATGGCTAACTATAAAATAAGCAAAGGACACTTCGATCAAGCTAAGTTGGAATCTCTTTAGAAAATGCTTTTTCACCTTAGGCATTGAATCTGTTTGTAGCCCATTAAAAAGTTATAGTAGTAGATACCCAGCCTGTATCATCATGGTGACAGATAGCAGAGTAATGCTCTGCACAGAAAAGGGATATTTCTCATCTAAGTTTAGCACGTGCTTAAACTTCCTGGTTACAGTCTCCCTTTTGACTCTTCCTCTAAATGTTGGAACATTCAAGGCTTCCTCCTCAGCCCTCTTCTCTTCCCTATCTATACTTTCTGGCAGATGTCATTTAGGCCAAAATCTTCATATATCATTTATTCTCCCGCCTGACCTCTCCCCACAGTCTAAATGCATTATAGTCAACTAAGCATTTGATATCTCTTCATCAAAACATTGCCCAAGAATTATGTCCCTAACTCAAGCTTTCCCCATTTGCTCCATGGTTTGGGCCCCAAACCAAGGCATCATTTATGGTTTATTGCTTTCCTTAACTGTATTCACCCAATGTATTAGCAGGTACTTTTGGTTTTATCCTCCAAAGACATCCCCAATGTACTTCTCAATATCTTCATTGCTAAAGCTGTATCCAACCCATCAAACCAACTTCCTAATTCAACGTGCTGCTTCCACTTCTGTCCCTTTATAGTAATCACCCTCTATATAATGACCTTATTAAAACATAAATAAAAGTGTTGCTTCCCAACTGGAAACTTTTCTCCAGGCTTGCCTATGACCTATAGAATAAAATCATAAGTCCTACATGATCTGGGGCTCTTTCTTCCTACCCCCTCCAAACTCTGATCTGCCTCCACCCTTCTCCTGGTTCACTGTTCTTCAGCCACACCTGCCTTTTTCTTCTTCCGACATGCTTTCAGCTCAGTGTGTACTTCCTGTACATTCTGTTTGGAATGTTCCATGCCTCCCTCTCCCAAGCCCCACAAGTAGGATGTCTATCTCTTATCATTCTAGCCCCAGCTCATGTCATATTTTCATGATTTCTTCTCTGACCGTCTCAGCTAAAGCTCTACATTTAGTGATGATTTACCACATTACACTGTCTTGTCCTGTTTTATCTTCTTCACAAGACTGAAATGACATTATCTCATTTATTTTTTGTGTGTGTTTTTTTATCTTTCCTTACTGGAAGATCAAAGCTTTGAAGTCAGACCTCTTGTTTATTATGTATCCCCAGTACTAGCATAGTTTGGAATATAAGGAACCCTGTAAACAAGTGTTGGTAACTGTACTAGGTCTTACCGTTAACCCTCTGATGAAGTCTGAAATGTAGGCATTAATATTCCCGTTATACAAGTGAGTAAACTGCTTTTTCAAGGATACATTTTATGTGCACACACAATAGAAAAATAAGTTGAGGGCATGTCGTATCTCAGCACATCCACTCGACTCTCTCACACTAGTTTTTATGGTGGGCAGGAGCCTTGTGGGATTATCCAGACTGTAATTAAGAATTTGCTTTGTTGGTTTAGTTTATATAAAGTCTGAAACCAGCAGCTGATCTTCACTAGAACTAAAAGCATTACCTCCTTTAATACAGCACAGACTTAACAGAATTCTAGAAATTATTCTCTTTCAACATTGGACTATGTTACATATGTTTTATACTAAGGATGGGAAACCAAGTCCAGTGAGAGGCTGGTTGATGCTATGAATCTTAGACCCCATTCTCATCTCTCAGGAGTGTATATCTAAATGATAATTTGGTTAGTTACATATTTTTAAAAACTTAAAGAAAAGATTCCAGTAATTCACCATTGTATGCAAAGTTCTTCCCAGTCACCACTATGAGAAGTAACAGTTTCAAAGAGTTAAGAAACTTTAAAAAATCTAATTGAAAATACTTTTCTATATTTATTTATTTGGGTTTTTATCATTCTTATCCAGAAATTTTAGATACCCATGTACGTATATTGTGAGGTTTGGAAGTTAAGAAGGCACCATTCTGCTAGAGCAATTGCTAACAAATTGCAATCACTAAAATTTTTATTTATTGATTCCTTTTTGGGGGGGTGTGGAGAGAGAAAGAGAGAGAAACATCAATTTGTTGTTCTATTTATTTATGCATTAATTGGTTGATTCTTATATGTGCCCTGGCCAAGGATCAAACCCACAAGCTCGACATATCAGGAAGACACTAACCAACTGATCTACCCAGCCGGGTCAACTAATTTTAAATTAGATAATGGCATGTAGAGAAGATATCTATCAGTTATCTAAGATACTATTAGGTTGGACAAAATGTTTATTTGGGTTTTTCCATAAGATGGCTCTAATAGCACTTAGTTATCTTTAACTTCATTCAAAACAGTTATGTTAGATTGTATTGTGACAGCTATCATATCAGCATGCATTTTTAAAAAAATCAAAATTGGTGAATTTTTGTGTAGCCATTTTAATATTGAAGATGGAAGTACATAAGCAACATTTTCAGCATATTATGCTTTATCATTTCAAGATAGGTAAAAATGTAACTGAAATGCAAAAAAAAAAAAAAAAAAGATTTGTGCAGTATTATGGAGAAGGTGCTGTGACTGATAGAATGTGTCAAAAGTGGTTTGTGAAGTTTCGTACTAGAGCTTTCTTGCTGGGTGATGCACCATGGTTAGGTAGACCAGTTGAAGTTGATAGCCATCAAATCGAGACATTAGTTGAGAAAATCAACGTTATACTACATGTGAGATATAGCCCACATACTAAAATGTCCAAATCAATCAGTTATTGGTGAAAATTAAAAATGTCTTTTATTTTATGGAAAAAACTAACCGAATTTTTTGGCCAACTTAGTATCTTATTCCTCATTCCTAAAAAATGTGGAAGTATTAATCAGTTCTTTTATTGCAGATAAAATCATCATAGTTCTAGTAAATATTTGTTAACTGAATAATCGCTTTCACAAACAGTTGATAATGAAGGCTTGGCAACCCCATTATGGCATTCATGAGAATCAGATATCTCCAGCATATGAAAAATTCTTGCAATTACTATCATTCTCCTTTTCCTCTTCCTTATCACTCTCAAAGAGCAAAACACTCCTAAAAGATTGACTCCAAAGGAAAAGCAAACAAGGAGTGTTTAACCTGAATTTGGTCTCATAAATGTAAATCACAGCCTTGTTACCAAGAATCTGGACACCATGGAACTTGAAGTCTTAAGGGAGTAAATGAGAATTCCTCAAATATTAGAAATAATAAAGTATGAAACTAACCTCTAAAATCTCTGGCTCCTACCACACAACGGTAAGCTTAATTTGGATGTCTGGAAAATAGACTAAACCTAACAAATTTTTCAAAAATGACTTACCATCTAATAAAAGGTGAATGAAGTTAGGTAAACACAATGCTCTGTTTCTCCCAAGTGTGGTCAGTGAATCAGCTACATAAACCCCCACCTAAGGGTGCTCATTGAACACAATAGCCCTGCCCGAACCCATTCCCCAGTCCCAAACATAATCTCCAAAGGGAGTTTCTAGTAAGTTCATGTGACATGACTGGGAAATGAAGAGCCATCTGCCTTACATTCTGAGACGACTCAAACCTGTGGAATATTTGTTTGCCTGTGCATAGGTAACCTCAGCCACTCAGAAGGCTTTAACCTAAGACCAAGTGAAGTCAGGTGTGGCATTTTAACTATAGTTGCCCACAGGTGATACTTGTTTAAAAGCACTGAAGTTTTAATCCTTAATATGTTATATTGGAAAATGCTAATTCATTAATATGAAGAGAAGTCACTTAGGAATATGAGGATTCCAACTAGAAATTCTTATGCCACTCAAATTTATTCATTTTTTTAAGTGTTCATGATTTAACCTTTGAAAGATGCTTTTTGTTCCATTTCACTTATGTTTTCATAGTTCTCCGTGATCTTAAATTAGTAATCCATTACCAGACTTGCAAGTGTAACTGCTCAGAATTCCTAACCCTGTTTTATAGATGAGGAACCAAAACCATGTGAACCTTAAGTGGATGATAGTCATAGTCTTTAGCATTGACCCCAATGTGGCCAAAGATAGTGTTCATGGAACTCCCTTTGAGGTTCGTGTACTAGAAGCTTTGATTGCTCAGATTTCTTCCAGTTGTAGTTCTAAGCCTTTAATAAATATAAACTAGTAGCTTTGTTGATTTTTACATTTACCATTGCTCTCTGTTGTCCTTGACCATACTTGTTCATTTTTCCTTTCTTGGACAAAACCAAGGAAATATTTATCATTCTGTTCTAGTATAGTCACACCACATTTAGATTGGAAAGCTAAAATAGAACATAGCAGGAATTGGAGACCACAGGGCCTAGGAGGCTTCACTATTAATTATGTTTTAGGAACTTCAGCCCTGGAAGTTAATTAAGTCTACATTCAGCAATCAGATATTGATTGATCTGCAATTGGTAATCCTCAATTGAAAGTGTTCTGAGGATACAGTTGGCATGGAATGAACCCTTGAATTGCTCCTGTCGACATTTTAATACCACAAATATATAACATTCTAATATTCAGATCTGGATTTCAGAAATTCATTCTCAACCATGGCTGAAGACCCCAAGTACTGGTTGAGAGTAAGAGAGTGTGAATGCTGTAGGTTAGGGCCCTGCTTCCTTCTGCCCCTCCTTCTGTGAAAATATATTCTGGGTCAGAGGGGTGGGGTCCACAAAGAGGGAAAAATAGGTGGATGATAACAAGAGAATTGATTGAATGGCTCCCAGGAAAAAAAGAGTTTTATGTACCTGAAATAAAACCCCAAAAGTAGCTTTTTTAAAAGCAGGTGATTATGTTGAGTGTAAATATCAGAAACATTACATTACTAATCTTGTTTCCTCATTATGCTTATTACTCTAATCATAGCAATTTAGTATAATCCTGAAATTCTTTAATATTTAAACCAGGTATTAAAGATGGGTTGATTTATGTCTCCAGTGCAAAACTATATGAATGCAAATAAATGACATGCAAGAACAAAAATAGTGGTTAAATTTTGTCTTTTTTTTTTTTTCTATTTTGGTTTTTCAATTACAGTTGTCCCCTTTTCCCCTAATTTCTCTCCCCCACCCAACCCACCCCCTCTCCCGCAATCATATCCCTCCCCGTTGTCCATGTCCATGATAAGTTTTGTCTTTGACATCATCTGTTCTAAATGTTGCTACTATCCTAACAGCCCTTGCTATGTATCTCATCATCACTGTAAGATCTTGATAAAAACACTTAGGAACTGGGAAGAAAGTTAAATGTAAGTTACATTAGACTGGATTAAGAAAAGAGCTGCATTTGGGTATCCTCCCAAGCAAAGAGATTTATGAAAGCATCACAGACCAAGAGAAAGGCCTTCTTTCCTTGTCTGTTTCAACTTCGCCATCACGTTCACCACCGAAGTTTCACAGGACTTCTTACTTTATTTATCACCAAGTTCCATAATTAACATATGGTTCATGTTATTGATTTCTCAGGTTTCAAAGTAAAATAAATTGAGCTTTCTTCCACAGTTAGAATATACAGTTTTTTTAAGGAACTCTAAACAAAGACACACATTATTTGTAAGTTAGAGAGCAGCTGCCAGAAAACAGAAAATTAGGAATGGAGTCATGGGTGAAATAATGGAGATACTGTTCAGAGGTAACCCTTTGTACAGCAGGAAATTTTCCTTAGAAAAGGGACAGCTGAGTTTGCTTGTAAATTTTGCTAGAAACAGGCCTGATTTAGTAACATTTAGTGCTGTTAGGAGGCTGAAGACAGCGCTTTCAGCTTTGGATACCAAGCAAGTGCCCTCTTGTATGTTCCACACACTTTATAATTTCAAAAAGTATGTGTTTATGAGTGGGGCCACTACTTATCTTTTAGTGAATATATAAACAAATATTAGATTTGGGAGTAGACAAGAATTTTCTAAGCAAAACAAAAAACCTATAGATGTTATCATGAAATCATTCATAGATTATACTATAAAATTTTAAACTTAAAATATTATAAATAAAACTAAAAGGCACATATTTGCAAAAATTGTGCCAGAGGTTTAATATCCTTAACATATGAAAAGCTCTTAAAAACCAATAAGAAAAAGAAAATTACCCAGTTAACATATGGAGAAGGAATATAGACAAATTCACAAAGAAATGCATGTATACACAATGGTTGGTACATAGAGGGGGGCAAATATTCAACTTCACCAATAACCAGAGAATTTTACATTAAAAAATCAAAATGTACCATGATAGGAGATGATTAAACAAATTATGAAAATTCACTTAACAGAATGATTTTTCAAAAGAAACTCATTTTTGAAGAATAATTGGTAGAATGATATCCAACCTGTGTATACAATATGACCCCAATTTTGAAATACATTTCAAATACATGTATAGAAAACAAAAAGGAAATACACTAAAATATAAGTAGTGTCTGTCTCTGTTGAGGTATTATGGATTGTTTATATATGTAGTCTAAAATGAGCATGTACTATTACCACATTAAGCCATATGGATTGCCAGTAGTCAACTGCTTTTGGCCTACAAAAATGGTGTTTTCATAAGATTTAACCTAATATTTTAATAATCTGACAAGATTGTTTTACATTCATTTTTACGGAGAACGCCTTCTATTGCAGAGAAGCTGAAGTTCTTACATCTACATACATATTGTCTTTATAGCCCAATGTACAATCAGCAACATCCCCTTTGCTGTTAGGCAACACAGTAGGACATATTTTGTAAAAATAATGTATATATATTTAAAACATATAGAGCATTTTTATTGATGCTGATATTGATAAAATGGCAAATGTTGAAAAACTAGAAAAAATATGACAGGTTTTCTAATAAAACTGACTGATAACATTGTTATTATCTCTAATCTTATTGGCATTTGGCCATTTAGTATCACTGGGCTGTGGAGAAATTTCATGAGATTATAAATGTAAGCAAGTGCTGGTGAGTAGTGTACTTTTAAATTCATGTCTGCATATAGAATAAAGTAAAGTTATGAGCCTATTTTTACTACAATGGCAGGCTCTGGTGTGGGTTTCTTTAATAATCTTTAGCTTTTCAATATTTTTTACTTGAAATCAACTCTCAGTCCTCTTGTTAAAAATGAGTTTATAACAATATGTAGTAGAGTTCATCAGAGGCTTTTTAGACATATGCATTACTCTGCATCTGCTAAAAAAGGGACTTTTCTAACCTGTGTTGGCCTGTACAGGAAGATTGCCCACAAATAGATAAGAGATTGTGCATGCAGAATTAGTTTAATGAAGGACTGTCAGATGTCTTACCAGTTTTTCCTGAAGTAATAAAATACGAGTATTTAACTTGAGACTTGAAATGCTAATAGCGATCTTTATAACATGCACTTGCCCTTACAATGACGCAAATAACTCCTCTCTCCACCTAAAGGAGGCTTACATTTCTTCATAATTAAAGGAGGGGAAAGGGTGGAGGAGCGATGCCAAACAAAGAAAATTTGAATGTATGTTTATTACTTTTTGAGCTTTTTTCCTGTCTTCCTTTAAAGTTTGTTGACCCTTCCCATTGTGGCCCTCCGAACGCAGGAAGATGAAAATAGTATGGGTGATAGTAAATGAAAACTGTTGAGGGTAACACTGTTTACAGCAAGTTAAGTACCTGCAGCTTTTTGGTAGTCTCCGTGTTGGATTTAGAAAATTGGCGTCACCAAACACATTCAACAAAGCTTTTATTCCATACTGAACCATCTATATGCTGGATAAGTAGCTGTGTTCCAACTCAGCCTATGCACCCAAAGCTGTCAAAGGTGGAGGCAACATTGGGTGGGAGAGAGTCCCGTTTCACTCAGACAGAAACCACTGAGCTTTCTTTCCTCCAGTCAGAATAACAAAGTCCTAGCCTCTGGTGATTGATGAGCATGTTGCCAGGGGAAATGGACTGGAAAATCATTGCCTTGTCTTTTGCTTGCCACAGGAAAGCTCTAACAGAGATCTCTATTCTTCTCATTCTGATAAGAGGCCCGAGGAAGCATCAGGCAGGGCTGGGAAGCCTGTACATATGTTAAATCCAGCTGCTTGATGGATTGCCTTTGAAAAGACGGCTCAGTTCCCTAACTCTCAAATCGAACATGTATGCTGTTGGATAGCCTTTGACAAGCCGCGCAGCTTTTGACCACTTCACTGTGACATGAGAGCTGAGAGAGGCTATTTTATTAAGGACGGGTATCCCCTATTTAACCTAAAAAATGTGCATTTCTAAAATGTACCTATGAAATGAAGTTCCATGTGCAGAAGAAGTCTTTTGCTCCTTCTGGCATTGTTAAATTGGATATTTATAGTCTGGAAAAACTTGGGAGCTCAGAAACGTAAGCCAGAGCTAAATTCATAAAAGCAAGTAATTTTAACTAATGAGAAATGACATACGAAGCAGCCCCGTAGCCCACCTCCTGCCGGAGTCCCTGGCGGTGGGCTGCAGAGCTGCTGGGGAAGCTGTAGGCATCACACATCAAGCTCAGGGTTGCACATGCACACGTCTTTGGTGATATTTGAAGAATCAGTTTTGAGAGATTCCAATTCACACCATGTAGTTGTCACAAAAGTGGGAATGTCTGAAGTTGAATGGGATTTCTGTTTATGGATGTTTCCATGATTGTCTTGGCAAAAAGGACGTAATACTCACATAGTATGTTCTTAGCACCCTATAGATTTGGAGTATTTCAATTTTCATTAAAATATTACCTTGTGATCAGAAAGCAGGGATCCTTAAAAACTGTTGTCATTGAACATTAAAAAGAGGCTCAGGTTGCCTTACATACTATCCCAGTAGTATATTTGGGATATATGTTTAATAAATTAGCGTTTCCACTTCCATGACTGCTTGTTTTGTGTCTTTTCCAGGCCTAAATTCCAGTTCTGAGTCAGGAACATTTTAGACCTTTCCTAAATTCAGTAGGTCTCTGTCACAGATTATATTTACAAAAACAACAGCCCGTCCACTAAAATTATTGCCAGAGTCTTTATCTGGTGGAAGAGGACATGCATACCATTTTATTCTCTCTAATCTTGTGCTTTTTGCCAGAGTGAGTTGGAGTATTTCTTTAATTCCATTTGTTGGTGGAAAGACAGACTGTCCCTGTAACTAGCTCTTTATGGCCAAAGAATGACCATTTTGAGGCCACCACACTAAAGTTGGCTTTGAAAGCCCTCTTGGAAGTGGAAACGCATGTCCTCTTTCTCCCCAGGATCAACCTGGTAACCCTGCAGGTCATTGCGTTCTTTTCCCCTGTTATCCACAACCCCCCCCCCCAAAAAAACAAAACAAGCGGACTTTCTAACTTTGACCAAAACCTTCACATTGTTCATTTGCTGAATTCCCAGGTTGCTATAAGTATTTCTCATGTTCTCAGAAACTGGCTACATTTTCACATCAACTAGCACACTTTAAAACTTTGGAGGGAAGAAACAGTGAATTGAATAGGCTGTTGTTTTTATGAGACTGTCTTCTGTTTCAGAGCCATCGAAATTTTATCTTATGCCATGTCCAGACACAAAATTGAGGAGCCTTTTTTGTGTATGTCATTTGGAAATGCCCTTAGAGCTTCACAGATTTTTATAAAACGCTTACCAGTGTGATTTTCCCACTACGACTTTCCATTTTCTTTCCTTAAACTTGACTTTTGTGTTGTACACAGGATCGTGGTTAGGGGATCTAATGCTGTGCCTTCTTCTCTCTTTTTTAATTAAGTACCTTCATTTGTTCGTCTGAGCTGAAATCAGCAAGGCCTCGTTTTTAACAGAGCCACCATTTTAAGCATCTACCAGCAGAGTTTGATTCCTGGTTATATCAAGAGGAGAAAGTGGATCTTGCTAAGGTTGGGGCAGATTCCCCAGTCTTGCAAAACGTTGCAGGCAATTAACAGGCTTGAACTTGAGATTCTTTTGTGTGTGTGCTTGTATGTGGGAGAAAGAGTGAAAGAGAACCCCATGCATAGAATTTTTAAACTGGGCAGCACTATGGTGGTTAGCTAGAGGCAAGAGATACCCTGTTGGTTCCTAGGCCTTCCTGGAAGCTGCTTGCTAGAACAGATTCCTTGGAGATGAATCTCATGTGGTTTTCCTTTTTTTGCTTGATGTTGCTATCCTAACTGACACCTTAGAAGGCCTTGGAAGAGGAATACTTCCTGTATCTCAAGTACTTCGGAGGTTGGAGTCCTGCAGTTTGCCACTCGGGAAAATAAACCAGCATATTAACTCCCAGCAAATGCTACCTCCTTGGTTTGCTGCAGTGTGTAAAGCATTTTCTTCCTGGTTTGTGCGCCCCACATTGTTTCGGATCCTCTCATCACTGACCAGCTGGCTTGCTGGTGAATAGAGCTGTGGGCCCCTCGCCATGTTTCATGTGAGGTCTTGGCTGGGTGGCAAGCAGGCAGCCTGTAGCCAGTGTCAGCAATTCAGGAGGAATTGGCACAGCAGTGTCCCCATTAATTTCTGCTTGTCACATACTGTCATGCAAGTTACACCAGAGAGGAAATGACCGTTAAAAAAAAAAGGTACCCTTGTGGCACTGGGTCCCCTCCAGACGTTCCCCGAGGTTAAACAAGTGGATACAATTAGCTCTACACAGACAGCTGCGGGGAAGGGAAAGCCTAGAAGTGGGCCCCACAGCAATGTGTCTTTCCTGTTAGCAAGGAGTGTCAGCTATCAACATCTGCCATATTTTAACCCTTCAAAGGGACCGGTAAATTAAGGGGAGCTATTATCCCACGCTCTGCTGATCATTATCAATCATAATGCCTTGGGAAATTACCGCAGTGCCTGCTGCCTTGGTGGCGGGTTTTGTGCTTTAGGGAGCTTTTTTTTTTCTTTTTCCTGCTTTTGCTGGGAGCAAAGAGGGGTGGCAGGGGCAACAGGGGGCGAGGGGAAGCTGGCTCTTTAATCGTTGGTAATTTACTGCCACGGGGAAGGGGACTAGAGAGGCAATAAACTCCTCTTCAGTTCAAACTGAAGTCATTAAAATTGGTGAGCTCCAGACGGCTTCCATTTCCAAAGAGATTGATCTTGCTGACTGACTTTTGTCAGGCCGGCTTCACCCAGAGCTGGGGTGGATTTTAGAGCACAAACAAGTGCTTTGGGAAATGAGAACCAGTTTTAGAGGAGGAGGGCCATCCAAGATGAGAAAAGAAACTCAGAATAAAGTAGAGGCCTCCCCAAACTGTTGTTTTATTTTGTAAAGATTGAAATGATTAAGCTGTTGTCATCCAAATAAGAGTCCTCACTAACCTTTGTAAGCACATACTTTGTTTTAGGGTAGAGTTGTCTAGTGAAAATCTGGTTGCCAGCACAGAGGGGATGGATGAATGAGACAGTCTCGTGTGAAATTATGTTTATTGGAACTTATTTGTCTGAACTCATCATTAAAACTGTTGAGAGAAAAAGAGAATGGTATATTACAATGTTTTGACCCCAACGGCTATTGGGTTCATATTGATGAACTTGGAACTTTCGCTTCTGAAAAGATGCCATTTTGCTTGGGTCATGAGCATTTCTTTATCAGACAGGTGTTCTGAAAATGATGATACCTATATGATTGCACCAAGAACAAAACATTGGAAGGAATAATCATAGTTGGATTTCACTGAGTTCTTACTTAATGTTACAGAGGAAAATGCTGGCACCAATTAAAATAACTTTAAGTGAGGACTAGGACCAACCATTATGATAATTGAGTAGAAGTAACACTGTGTTGTATTATATAGCTTTCATCTCTTCCTTTCTGGCATGATCACCAAAAGATGATGTCAGGGATGAATGTTAGACCTGTTGCTATCCTATAATGGTTATCTAGTCTGAGACCATCATCTTATAGATTAGGAATCAGAGGCTCAGGAAGGTTAGATCTAAGATCTCAACAGTGAAGCAGAAGCAGAACTCGGCTCTTCCCTTCCCAGGTGAACTCTTTATATCATTCCACGGGCTGACTTAGTACAGTGGCAACAAAGGGGTCCCCCTGCCCTGTTGACGGAAGGGACTAGGAAGGAACCACCAATCTGGGGTGGAGGTGACTTTCTTCAGTAAGGGACATAGTCAACTTCAGCCATGATGTCAGGCTATAAGTTGGATGTGCCAGTTTTAGTTGGCCCTTATTAGAGCAAGAGGTGCCAACTTTAAAAGATTGTCTTGTCCAAATTATAAGTATATCCAGTAATACATAAACGTTTTTCAGATCTAATGGACAAAATAGGAACAGAGGCCTGGATACATGGAACAGACTGGCAACTGCTGGGGGGGCGTGGCGAGGGCGGGGGGGAGTGGATGAAAGAAGGTGAAGGGACCAGCCACAGAACATATATGCATGACTCAGAGACACAGACAGCAGTGTGGTGATGGCCAGACGGAAGGGGAAGTGAGGGTTGGGCAGAGGTGGGTAAGGGAAGGGGGGAATATGGGGACATCTGTATTAGCGTGAACAATAAAAATAAAGTTAAAGATTCACTTTACCTCTTTAGATATTGATAATCTTTTAAATATTAGATCACAAAGAAGAATCAGTAAAGTATACATAAATGTGAGTCCACATAAATATGTGCTCAATCCCTAACTGTGGGATCTCATCTTACCTAATAGATGGGTAGACTTGTGTATGGTTTTTTCTATTACTCATGTTACTGAGCTCTGATTCTAGGGGATAATTGGTAATTGACTTCTGTTTGAGCTTAGGCAAATATTGAAGCATATAATTTAATAAGTAAATGTCAGTTTGGTGTTCAAAAGTGGATGTAACCATCATAAAGTAGATTCTTATTTCATTAAAAATGAAAACATAGAAACTAAATTATATTTGTTCATATTTAAATACCATTGTTTTCTCAGAATTGTTCCTTAGGCCTGATTTTGAATCTGTCCTGCAGCATCAGGCTCCAGTTGAAGCACATACCTGACAATTGTGTAGGCTCCGGAGGAATAGCAGATGATAGGAAACAGGATAGCAGAGAAAAATACCAATTTAGTGAACAATGATGAGCCAATTGGACAAAAAACATTGGCTTGGACTTCATGGGACAGCACTGAAACATTACTCACTCTTGTGGTATTCAGAATCATAACATCAATCGTGATGAACTGCTTTGGTAGTCATGTGTCCATAATATGTAACTCCATAAAAATTCTCTTGGTTTTGGCATTAATTAATAGTGACTATATTTTATAAAATGGCATATTTCATTGGAAACACTTGTGTTTAAACATGTCAGCTAAGAACTTGAAAATCTTTCCTAGCATTCATTAAAATTATAATTGCTGAGTTCTCGTGGGAAAAGGTAGTTTCTCATTTTAAGTCCCAAAGTTTCAATAGGATTTGATATAGCATTTTCTTTCACTTCTTGTCCTAATGACTCACTGCATTCTTTTCCCCAGAACTTATCCCCTGTTTACCCTCAGAGTCCTCTCTCATGTAGACACAAGCCTAGTGAATCAATAGGCATGACTATTTTCATGAACAGTTGAATAGTTCAACTCCTGCGATGTCACTGGAAAACGTTGTCTAGTATGCAAGTTTAAGGAAAATGAACATTTTCTATACCTTTATATCTTGATTGGGTTTGGCATTAATCTTTTTAAGATTAAATTCTGGGGGAAAACTTCAAAGCTGACCTGGGACATTGGCATGCAGTTGGGAAGTAGCCCTCTCCTCATTTTACAGATGGAGGCAGCTAGCAATAACCAGCTTAATGAATGACTTGCCCAAGTTCACACAAGTAAAAAGCCAAGAGCTAGATTTGTGACTCTTGCACAATCACAATCCATTAGACTGTTTTCATCTAAGTCTCCATAGGATTAAATATAATTTATGTATCTTTGTCAGTGCTATTTAATGAGTAAGTCCTATTTACATAAATGCTTTAGCATTTCCATGCCTGCTGGGCCATTAAGGCAATTTATTTTTATAATTTTAATCGTTATAAGCCTCTGAGTGTATAAAATAAATTTAGAAACAGAATGAAGACCGATCCATTTAATTTTATTATGATTAAATCCCATGGTGTCAGTGCTAGGATTCAGAAATAAAAGTTTTTCTTTAGATATTGGCTAGTTGTCACGTACATTGTGCTTTTGTTTAAAATTTTCTAAAATTCAGAGTTAAGGGGAATATAACCTGATTTCTACAGATTTACTTTTAAACCATTGAGGAGCACATAGTGTGTTTTCAAGGATGCAGCCTGTTTTTTAACATGACACTCCTACAAAAAGTTTACAGAACTGCCTGTGTGATCACTAGTGCTCTGTTTCCTCGCAGATCTTTGAGTTGTTGCCCATTTATGGCTGCTGTTGCCATATTGTTGTCATCAAGAAAAGAGCCCACATTGGGATAATTTCTAGTTAAATTCTCTGCTCTCTAATGAAAAGATCCTGCCCTTTTCGTTTTTTAAATTTTGGGAGAATAGCACACGAACTTCAGTGCCATTGTGAATAGGAGCCCAACTTAGTTCTAGACAAGCATCCCATTCTCCTGGAAGTATCAGTAGTAATCTGGCATCTGAAATAGATTTATCATCACCTTAAAACTTCTTAGCAGTTTTTCTTGTGTGGCTTAGTATTTCATGGTTGCATTTTAGAACAAATGAAGATTGTGAGAGACCACTGAAAATAGAATTTTAGTATTTTTAAGGAAGTATTGTATTACATTGTTTCTCCATGCAGTTCAGAAACCACTCCTGGAATTTCTTTATTTAGTGCTTTGTAGATATTAGAATCTGTTTCTGCTCCCTTTGTAAAAAATAAGAAGGTGTCCCAGGCTGTAATTTTTACTGTCAAATATGACATCCCTGTAGAAAATATACCTTATAGCTCTTCAGCTGGTAATCCACACTCTGCCTCAAAACCTAGGGATAGTTTTAATAAGCCATTATAGACTCTATCATTAAATATCATTAAATCCTTCTTTTAAAACCTCATTTATGCCAGGTACATTTTTATATTGTGAGAGCTGCGTTAAAGCTAAGCAGGGCTTGTAAAAACATGGTAGAATGCGACTGAAATTCACGTTGCAAATATAACAGGACAGACTTGCAAAGTGAGTGTTCTTGTTACATGAAGTCCCAAAAGATGACTGTGATGTTGAAAAAGGCTTACTTTCCACAATGTGACAGAAATCCACTTCTTTGTTTTACTTTTCTTCAGAAATGGCTTGTTGCAATACAGTGTTATCATTGTGACTCAGTATTATTCTTTATTCATCATGTCTTGCACATCTATCCCATTTTCATTTTACTCATTCTTATAATTTCCTAAATATGTTGGTGTGGTGCAAACTCAACTTGAAATCATGAAAGTTGACAAGGTTTATATTGTATACTATCAGCAAATTAAAAATGTAAACAAAACTGGAAGGATTATTTTAACCTATTAAGGAGGGCATTTTTAAAAGCTTGAAGGCATCACTTATAAATAATTCAATGAAATTATAAAATTTTTCAAATTGGAAAATACTTTGAAATCTATATGGTCCAGCCTTTCCACATTACATTTAATAAAGTAAACCCCAAAGAAGTTGGGTCAGTTGCCCAAAATCATGCAGTTAGGACTAGTGCTGAAACTCTCTAGTTCCTGTTGTATTATTCTAGTCCAGTAGATTTTCGGAAAGTCATAGAAATGTGGTTTTGTTCTCATTTATTTAGAAAGATTTCCTATACTATTGACTTATACTTAAAGTATGTTGTTATTGGTCTGAATGAGTTACTTGCACATTCCTCTAAAAATAATGTTTGAACTTTGCCCTCACTTTTACTGAGCTAACCCTTGGATGCATATTGCTTTCTTTGCTGTAACTTTAATTCTTAACGTTTTATTCTCTTCAATTAGAGCCTGATTTCAAGTGTGTTATTTTTTCTCCATGAAGAGTTGAATTATAATGATTTCTGTCTTCCTATTTCATTTAAGTAATGTTCATGCACCATCAAAGTTCTTATTCCTTTTCTCTTGCTCTGATAACTTCTGTCACAGTTAGTTGAATATTTGTCAAAGAAGAATATATGGTAACTAGATACATGGCTTTTGTTCAACACAATAAACATTATTTTGTGTCTTCTATATGAGAAACAAAATGCTATCACAGGACTAAGGATGGCTAAAATAAGTAAATTTTATTTTTTTTATTTTTGAAAGCCTTCAAACTCTTACAAGACACACAGGGCAAGTGCTGCAAAGCTGTCAGACATTCCCTGTGATATATGGAAAGAAGGTGCAGTAGTGGCTTGGGATCAAAAATGCACATGTGATTAAAGGCATAAGAATTTAGCATGTCTGCCCTGAAGAATTTGAGGTCTGATTGTGGACACTGGCATATAATTTATTTTCTCAGTTGACATTAAGTTACAAAATCACCTTGCACACTTTGCATTAAACTTCATGAATTCCACAGGTGTGGGTGGGGATGTGAGGGAGGGGAAGGTGGGTAGTTATATATTTGCCTTCTGTAGAACATCCAGAAGGAACACCCCAACTAGATTTGGGGAAGCACTAGTACTGCTGGAAGGTCTTCAGGCCCAGGAGACACTGTCTGCTTATTTCATTTTATTTATTTGATGTGTAGAAAGAAGGTTCATGGCAACCAGACACCTGGTTACTAGCCATGTGACCCGAACAAGTCACTTAACTTATCTGAGCCTTGGTTTCTTTATATGAAAAATAAGGATAAAAATGTGTAAATTAGGTGAGCTAAAATGTATAAAGTATTTCCTAAACAGTTGGCATTCTAAAGATTTAGAGGATGATGACTGTTCTTCTGTGTACTTTCTAGTTACTCTCATGTACTTTTCAAATGTAGGGACACGGACTGGTCACAGTACTACACTAATGTCTGACTGGTGATGGCTTATCAAAATTGTCTACAAGATGCCAAGTAATAGATAATGCATTGTGGCCTTAATAACCCACTAAAGTCAATTGATGTGTTTGGTATTCTTAAAGGCCTCTCTTCTTTCTGTGTGGGCCTTTGCTGACTGTAAAATGCCTTTTTGCATTTCCTTCCATCTCTTTTTGTGATGCTATCACAGTTACCTCCTGAATTACTATAAAAATCTTCAGTTTCTCAGGAAAGTCAAATCCTATAAACTTATCTCTGAAATTTCTTAGTATAGAACACACAGTATGCCATCATAAGTTAGGTGACTGATTTTAAGAATTTTCCATTGTGTACTGGAAAACCTAAAAAGTGGAAGTCCTGAGAATAATATAATATATTTAACATCTGTGTATTTTCCCTTGATTTTTAGTCATACTTTCCTGGTGGCAGCTGATCAAGTTGAAATGCTAAGTTTTAAAATATTCTAATATTAGATGTACTTCAAAAGCATCAACTTTTATCAGCATGCTTTAGACGGGAACAAGAAAGCCCACCTAGCAAAGAAATATTTTCAAGTTTTGTATCTAATTTATTCTATAAATCCTTGTACAGCAGAATGTTCAGGACGCTAGACTAAATCACTTGAACATATTATGTAAACATAATATATTTTAAAATCTATATATTTAATATTTATTTAGAGTTAAAATCTATATGTTTTAAAATCTAGAAAGGGAAACTAAAAGATAAAGAAATAGCTACCACATAAGACAGTATATGACAAAGGCCATGTAAGTGTTAAACTGAGAGCATTACAGAAATTCAGAGGAGGGAAAAATCAGAACTGACTTCATGGAGAAAGTGGCAATTGTATAGTACCTTTAAGATGTTCCTCTAAAACATGAGTGACACAAGCGTCATCACAAGATGTCGATTCAACAAGGGAGGAGACAGATACCATGTCACTCCCGAGTCGGACTGCACAGCCATTCTCGGCGGTGCAGAGACTCTTAAGAAGCTACACCATCGTCTCTGGAGACGGACGGCTGCCGACGCCGACGACACAAGCCAGAAGAAGCCAGGATTCGCAAGTCTTGCTCAAGAGTTGTCAGTTTCCACTTGGGGAAAGACAGCATTTATCTGGGCACATCAGAGGGATGAGGACAATAAGTTAGTTAAACAGGAGAGAAATGGACTTCATGTAAGCACTGGGAAACAACAACAGGCTTTGGGTGGGTGGCTGACGGTTATTATCATTGTAGTGTTTTACGCTGATTAACCTGGTGTTGATGTGCTCATTCAGGAAAGATTACAGCAGGAGCTCAGTCAAAGAAGTTGCTCCAGTGGTTTGGAAATGAACAAATCAGGGTCTGTGCTAGAAGGGTAGCAATGGCGATCCAGCGGAAAGAAATGAGATACCGTGAAGAAAGACTTGACAGGACTTGGTTACTCTTTGTCCTGAGTAAGGAACAAGCAGAAATAGGTAAGGAGAAAGCAATTGTTAGTTTGGAGAAGAAGATGATTATTTATTTTAGTCTTGTTGAATTTGTCCTGGAATGGGAAATTTTATCCGAGAGCATTGCAAGAACTTTTGGCTGCAACAGCTGTGTCCCAGGTAACCTTTGAGGATTTGTGGAATCTAGAAGTGCCAAAATACTGGAAATGAAAAAGGTTTTTTTTTTTCTTTTTTTTTAGACAGGAAAAGTGATGGACTCTACGAAATACAATCCTGCAAGATTGATACTGGATGAGTTGTGAGCATATGGAAAAATAGCTGGTTAATAAATATTAAAAGCCACCCAAACTTCTGTGTAATTAGAGAATAAAAAGTAAAACAATAGTGAAATATTTTTCCCATCAAATTGGGCCAAGCTAAAAAAAAAAGAGTTTGATATCAGTTATTAGTAAGACTATTAAGAAACTGTAGCTAATCTCCTTCCAAACATTTTTATATGTATTCAGATAGGGCTGCCAGATTTAGCAGATAAAATAGACACTCAGTTCTTTTGAATTTCAGGGACACAACAAATACTTTTTTTAATTTAAATATGTGCAATGCAATATGTGGGACACACTTGTATGAAAAAATATTTTTATTTTTTATTTATCTGAAATTAAAATTTAACTGAGTGTGCTATATTTTATCTGGCCACCCTGATGCAGACATATTCACACATACAGGGGTGGGCGTAAGTACATTTACAGTTGTTCATATGCAGGCTATGATTATTACAATAGCTTTCTTGACTGTTTCACATACTTACAGTTCTAAACCTACTTCTCCCCACCCCTGTATGTAAATACCCACACTTTTCTTTTATCAAGCTTTATGTATTTCCTCTAAGGCTTATCCTTTTGCTGTTGATTCATCTTGATTACATATTAGAACTACTCAAGTTCTTCCTAATGACTGCCTGATATTACATTCTAGACACATCACAATTTAACTGTTCATCTATTGGTAGACATTTTAGGTGTTTTCTTTTTTGTTCGTTTGTTGTTTTACACTTCCAAACAAAATAGCATGGACCTCTTTGTATTGACATGAACTTGTGCTGTTGGTTTGTAGGATGAATTCCAAGGAGTGAAATTGCTAGGTCATAGCATATTTTTTAAAACATTGTCCATTTTCTTTGTACTTATTTACTGAAGCCAGAGGCACGAGCCCGAAGCACCTGGTCAGGTGACGCTGCTTTGCATGGCAGGCACCTTGCTTGACCTCGCAGGATTGGCCTCCCCACATTGTCAGCTCCATGAAACCACCGCCTCCCGCAGAGTTGGCCATGACACACATTCAGAATGAATAAATATGAATTTACTCCAGGGGTTGCTGTGAGAAATGAAATCATGTATGTGAAGTGCCTGGGGAAAGAATAGTGTCTATAAAATGTCTAGGATGCTCCTTTAGTTTTCTCACCCATCCCCACTTCCAGTTTCTTCTTCAGGGTTAAGGGGCTCTAATCTGGTGAGAGAGACATCATAGTTAATACATTCAGATAAGTTATGTGGCAGAACTATTACTAAGAGTGCTGTTAGATACGGAGCGGGAGCACCTAGCTTAGCCTATGGCTATGAGAATTGCCTGGGACTTGGCCAAGGTCTACTTAAACTAAATCATGGAAGACAAATTGAAAAGAGCCAGATAGACAAGATGTGTATATTGGGAGTCCTGCAGTGGAGGGAACATTCTAGCCATGGGGAACAGCATTGCAAAGGGACAAAGATATAATAGAACATGTCACCTTCAGAGCATAGAAAGAGCCACAAATAAAACCAGACCTATTAGGTAATCAGTCATTTAAGTGCCTTAGGTAACCAGCTCAGTTCTACCTTTGTCTTGTAGTGAATAGGAAGGGACTTCTGTATGATTCAGATTTACATTTTAGGAAGATTATTTAGCCAACACTGTGGGGAAAATATGAAAGATGCTTAAATCTAAAGACCAGAGCTAACTGTATTGGAACACCGTTGCAGTCTCCCAGGGAAGAGATGCTAGTGATTTGACAAGGACTGTGGAGATGTCAGATTTCTGGAACCATCATTTGTGTGCATGGTGGTACCATTATGTAAAGTAAGAAATACAGGTTGAGGAACAGGTTTTGATGAGGGTGAAGAAACTGTTGTTATTTTGGGACATACCGAGATTGCAGTTGCTATGGAGTATTCTAGAAAACATGAGCAGGAAGCATTGAAGTCTGCAGGTCTGAAACTCTAGAGAGCAGTCGCAGCTGCCACTGTGACTTGGGATGCCTCAGATGGTGACTAAGTCATGGTTGGAGCTATGAATGAATGAGGTGAGGAGGTGATGGCAGAATTTAGGATTGAAGATGTTTATGCAACACATGACTGGGAACACAAACAAATGGTGAATGTTTGTGGACAGCAGAGAAAGGAGCTTACCAGAGACCCCGCAGAAAGTCATACTGGAAAGCCCAGATGAAATCGGCGACTGTGTGTGGTGGTTTTTCCCTCAGCAGTGGCAATTGTAAGAGTAGGGCTGGGCAGGTATCAGTCTAAGGCGAAATGGAGGATGATTTTATAGTTCCTGGAATGAAAATGATCCAAAAAGCTGACTGGGAGTTTTAGGTGAGCCAAGAAAAGGTTTGAAGGCAAGAGGGACAAGTTTAAGACAACAGCCAGTCCAAAGAGTGACTGGATACCCTTAAGAAAGAGTATCCTAGCCATTGTGTTGCCCATCTTTCCCTGGACAATTCCTATTGTAATTTTTTCTTCACTGATTGACTTTAAAGAGGCGGGGGGCGGGGGGGGGGGGGAGAAACATCAATTTGTTGTTCCACTTATTTATGCATTCATTGGTTGATTCTTGTTTGTGCCCTGACTAGTGAATGAACCCACCACCTTGTCATATCAGGATAATGCTCTTAACCAACTGAGCTACCCCACCAAGGCTGAACAATTCCTACAGAATGCCAATTTTAACACTGCCTTGCTGAATTCTTCTTTGTAAAATCGTCAATAGATTCTTAACCTATTTCTCATTTTTGCTCTGGTGAATAGCTCTTCAGTTCCACTTAGCCTAAAGGATCCCCTTTTCTCTTGGCCTCCATGCTTTTCCTGACTAGATAAGACCACCCAGAGCCTCTTCCTGTAGACTGAAGAAGTTATTAGTGAGGAGCATATGGTCCTCTCCCCCCATCCCCCCGCCCCCGGAGATACATTTGCTCTCTCCCTCTCTCCTAACAGGCTTCAGCTTAAAAATCCAGTCCTTGCAACAACACGAAAGAAAAAATGTTGAAATGCTGCCTCTTCTAAGGCCCCAATAAACAGCTGTGCATGCAGCTGAACCCAAAACAGATAATAGTCACAGATGTGTTTATGGGAAGGAGGCACGAATACTCTCTCTGTTGTTTTCAGCTTCTCACCACTGCAAGGATTTCTTTTCTTCTTTAAGGAAGAGGTACAGTGTGGTAAGCAGTGTTTTATGACCTATAATAAAAACCCTTGTAAAGACCATTTTTTGACCAAATGAAGCTAAGTGTTCTTTTCAGAGTCTTCATCTGGTTTTCTCCCCCTCTCTGTATTGGAATGCACACAATTCAGCATTAATGGATAACATGAGTAAATAATATCACAAATTCTAGTTCTTATTTGTTAAGCTGGGAAAGGAACCAACATTAATTATTTAAGAAAACTTATTAATAATTTTTTTCTACACTGCAGTAGCTTCTGAATTTATATGATGATTAAGTAAAAAGTTATATTGCATTTCTTATAGTACACTGTTATTATCCCTTGAAAGTACCCACGGGAAAGTTTGAGGGAACCTCAATAGTTGGAGGCCCCATAGAGAAATCAGTTCAAGAATAGGTAAAAAGTAACTTTAAGCCACCTTAGAAAGTTGGGTCATTTTCAAAAAGTGACATAATACATTCAATGAATAGTAACAGATGATTTCTAAGGCCCTTTTATATATAAAACCTTTACCTTCTGTACCTAGCAATCTGAAGTCTTTCAAAATTAGGAAAAGATTGTATCCTCTAATATGCTCACAATTGCATTTGTTAGCCTTAATAATGATTGTTTGGGAAGATTGGAGGCTATCCGTGCACTAACTGGAGGAAACTAAATAGATCTGAACTTACTGGAGTGTTGCTAGAAACCATTGCTATGGTGGGTCCTCTTCTTGATTTAGTGGCACCAGTTCCAAACCTGTTACCAAACTGGGAGGTTCACACATTGTTTTTAGGCCTCATAACCACCCTGCAAGAGAATGTTGCCCAACCCATTTTTTACAGATGAGGAAACTAAAGCTATATGCTAAGGGATGGGAGGGTAAATGATAGGCCTAAAGTCACCCAGTGTATAACCTGAAGATGCAATAGAGCCCTCAAAAGATGTCCCATTAATAGCCCTGGCTGGGTTCTCAGTGGGTAGAATGTCGTCCCCACACACCAAAAGATGTCCCATTAAAGTTGACCTGTGAAAATAAACATTAGCATACTACATTTGTCTCTCAAATTGCCTTTCCCCTTGCTTTCCCTTTCTAACATCTGTAGTTCAGACCCTTACTGTCTTATGTCCAAAGTAGAATAATAGCCTCCTGACAGTACCTCCCATCCATTCTATATGCTAAAGTATCGATAATAGAATGCCATTCATTTATACATTTTCACTGGTTTCCCATAGACTACAAGATAAAGCACTATAAGCTCCTTACACCAGCCCAGCAGTAAAGCTCTTTGCAGTGTGGTCCCATTTAGCAGTGTACCTTCTCCAGGAGCCATTCCTGGTCTCCAAATACCTAAGCACTTGCTCTCCTCTAAGCCTCTGAGTAGTGGAGTCTTCCAGGCAGATACTTACCCAACCAAACCTAATAGTAGCCCAACTGCAAGACCGGCTGGGATGCTGCTTCCTCCTCCATGCTTACTCAGTGCCATGTGCCCGTACGCCATTATTCTGTGCCGTTGGTGGGCCTTGCCAGATACTGACTTGAAGTGTGTAGGTGCATATTGGTTTCTTCTGTCCCCATGAAAATCAGAGATCCCTGAGACCCTGCCTTCAGGTGCTGGTGTGTAACATCACTGGCACAATGCCTTACACATAGTAGGGGCTTCAGAGTTCTTCATTAAATATTTAATGTCCTACTTAATATCTCATATTATTAAAATATATAATAATTATTAAATATCTCCTTTTCGAGGTTATTTCTATTTTAATATATGTGAAAATAAAGGCCCACAAAGGTTGCAAGTGACCTGCTTTAGATTATGTGGTTAGTAAGCAGAAATTCAGATCCAGTGCTTTTAGCTCTAAGTTTTTGCTTTCTTTTAAATCATACTGCTCTCAAAAATGGAAGTTTACATCTCACATGCAGGTGGTTCACTTAAGTTATATACATTTCTAAGAGGAATTTCTTCTGCATTTTTTTGTGTCTCTATTTGGCAAACATTCAATAAATTCTTAGTGAATAACCAATAAACCACAGTCAAGGATTGTGGAATTTTTTCACTAACAACTCAGGAATCAGTTTCATTAATGAGGATGTTCCATATAACTCCTGTGCACAGAGCCAAGAACAGAAGTCATCATACATCATCTTAAAGCCCTTCTACAAACTATGGCGTGATTTCTCAAATCATATAAAATCAACAGATATGTCTGTGTAGGGTGCTTTGTTGGATTCTGTGGAGATTATAAAATGTACCACATCCCTGTTCTTCAGGGAATTTCTAGTCTAGATTCCTAAGCACTTGACAGTTAAAAAATCAAATATATATTATGAAATAAATATCTATTTTCCTTGTAGTCTTATGATGGAGGCAGGGCAGGATTTGTTTTGATCTTTACAAATAAAAAACTGAGGTTCAAAAAAGTTGGAACCTGGTTAGTTAGTTGGCTAATGGTTAAGGTGAAATAGAGCTTAGTCAATAGTACTGGATTAAGAGACCACACTTTCAGAAACACTAATGTGACAATATGAAATTAAGTATTATTTAGGAGATTTAGCTAGTGGTCCAATTCTGTATCCAACTAATGACTCCAGCAAAGTGATTTGATGCATAAAATGCTTGGGGATGAAAGAGCCTGAATGACTTGCTTATAGGAATACAGTAACCCTACCTGTGGAACAACATGCAAAAATTCATGTCTTTTGATGGGCAAGCTGCTAAAAGTTCTGAATGGGGTGGGAAAGAGACATCTTTTTTTTTTCAGTATATTTTATTGATTATGTTGTTACAGTAGTTACAGTTTTTTTTCCCCTTTGCTCCCCTCCACTAAGTATCTCCCTTCCCTCCAGCAATCCCAGCCCCGTTAGTTCATGTCCATGGGTCATGCATATAAGTTCTTTGGCTTCACCCTTTCCTATACTATTCTTAACTTCCCTGTCTATTTTGTACTAACCAATTATGTTTCTCAGTCCCTGCACCATTTCCCCATGTGTCCCCCTCCCCCCTCCCAGCCGATAACCCTCCAAATGATCCCCATACCTCTGATTTTGTTCCTATTCTGGTTTGCTTAGTTGGATTTCGCTTTTATTTTTTAGATTCAGTTGATAGTTGTGAGTTTGTTGTCATTTTAATGTTCATAGTTTTGATCTTTTTTTTAAGTAAGTCCCTTTGACATTTCATAGAATAATGGCTTGGTGATGATGAACTCCTTTAGCTTTACCATGTCTGGGAAGCACTTCATCTGCCCTTCCATTCTAAGTGATATCTTTGCTGGATAGAGTAATCCTGGTTGCAGGTTGCCTTTCATCAGATTGAATACTGCTTGCCAGTCCCTTCCTGCCTGCAAAGTGTCCTCTGAGGAATCAGCTGATAGTCATATAGACACCCCACTGTAGGCAAATCTCCGCTTCTCTCTTGAAGTCCCCAGGACTCTCTCTTTATCTTTCACCTTTGGCATTTCAGTCATGATGCATCCTGGTGTGGTCCCCTCTGGGTCTAGCTCACCCGAGACCCTCCATGCTTCCCGGACCTGTCTGTCCGTCTCCTTCACAAAATTTGGGAAGTTTTCCTCATTTTTTTCAATTCTTGCTTTCTCATTCTGCACTGGTTGACTGTTTTTTTCTTTGTTTTGTTCCAAATCATTGATTTGAACCCCGTTTCCTTCCCTTCACCATTGGCTTTATGTGGATTTTCCTTTGTTTCACTTAGCATAGCCTTCACCTCTTCTCTTATGCACTTGCTGTACTCAAGCATATCTGTCAAGCCTGTGAGCATCTTTATCACCAGTCTTTTGAATTCTGCATCTGTTAGGTTGTCTGTCTCCTCATCTGTTAGGTTGGCTATCTCCTCATCACTTGATTTTCCCACTGGAACCTTGATCTGTTCCCCCTTATGGGCTATACTTCTCTGCCTCCTCATTCTGACAGGCTCTTGTGTTTGTTTGCCTCCACATCCCAGGTAGAGCTGTCGCTTCTGTTTTCACTCCATACTTCAGTGTTCATTATAGACATAGAAATACAGTAGTCCCTCTCTTATATCATGGTTCACTTATTGTGGCCTCACTGTATCACAGGATTTTTAAAAGTATTATATTTAATTATTTATTGCGGATTTTTCGCTATATTGTGAGATTTTGCAGTACTGTGTATGTAAGTTGTTACAGTTACGTAGGTTTAAGAGTGTAGAATATGTTTAAGAACATAAGTAGTGTTTATAAAAGTGTGGAAAAGGTTAGTAAGGGAGTGGGAAAGGTTAATAAGGGACTGGAAATGGTTTATAAGTGTGTGGAAAGGGTTTATAAAGCCTTAAAATATATATAAATACTAAAATGTAAGGTTTCTACTTCGCGGATTTTCACATATTGCGGGGGGGTCTAGAACGTAATACCCACTATAAGTGAGGGAATACTGTGTTATATTTTTGAAATAATGAACCAAAGTTTAAACCCACACATGAAGATGTTTTGAAGGCTAATAGGTAGGAATACTGATGTATATCATGCCTCTTTGGCCCTTATTCTCTACTTCAAACCTACTTTTTCTGATTCTTCTGGAGTTTTATCACCCGCTGAAATATTTCTCCTTGGGAGGAGTCAATGAGTTATTTTTAATTAACAGCTTTTATAGATTTCATGGTCATTTTCCAATTTAGTTTGGTACTCACTTCACTATGAAAAGTCATTAAGTATTTATTGACCCCTTTTTATACAGTGTGCTAAGAGTCTAGTATATCCAGAGGAAGAGTGATAAAGCAGACCCCACTCTCAGAAGATGAGGCCACAGGGAAGTGAGTGAGGAAAGATGTTAGAAGTTCACAGGAGTTCCAGGAGGCAAGGCCAGAGAGCGAGGTGGGCTTTGTCTGAGGGCTGTCAGGCTGAGAATGATCTGATAGGATCAGGTTTACATGTTAAAAAGATCAGTCTAGCCAGAGTATTAAGAATGGATTTGAGGAATGAGATCAGTGGGGAAACTGTAGGGAATACTGGTCAGGAAAGATGAGGACCAGACCCAGTAATGTGGGGGCTTCAGAGGTGTATGAATTGTATGGGAAAAAATGACAAAACTTTACTGAGACACCCAGAAGACTTGATTAAAAAGGAAGACACCGTGTTGTGAAAAGGAAGGATTGAGTACTGTAGAAGTATCAGTTCTCCCCAAATTAATCTTAAAAATCAGTGAAAATACTAAAGGGATTCTGGGGAGGATATAGGAACTCAATAAAATGAACTTAAAATCAGTTTAGAATAATAACATGTAAGAATATCCATGAATGTTTTGTAAAGAATGGAAAGAGGAAACTTGTCCTATCATATATTAAAGCATATTTGAAATATTTGAGTAGTAAAGGAGAGAGAGCTGAACAAGTCTAAGTCCAGAAACAAATTCAAATAGAACATGATTTTAAAAGTGAGCAATTAACTAACATTTCTTTTGAAATATCTTGCTTAAACATACATTTGATTGTGTCTTCTCTGTTGTCAGACTTAGTATTCTATTCTCAGCCTAGAATCTCAGAGTATTAGAATTATTTCTTTAACACTAATACAAGTATCTAGGTTGCATGTATTAATTTTTACACCTTATTTATATTTGAAATTTTCACATGAGGCTTTAGAAAATATATCATTGTTTATATGATAAAAATATTTTCTCTAAAAAACCATTTAATAAATGCATAAAACCTTTGGCTAAAGGTAGTATATAAATAATATAAATAATAATAGAACACATCCATTAAAAATTGAGCAAAAGATCTGAATTTATTGACATGCAAATGATTCAGTATATATTATAATATGAAAAAAGCAATTATAAAATCATTTACACTACCATTTATAAAACAGAAAATATCTGTATGAGGGTATATATTTCTATATATATAGTATGTTCAGTGATGAGCCCTGGCTGGTTTGGCTCAGTGGATTGAGCGTCGGCCTGCGAGCTAAGTGTCGCTGGTTCGATCTTCCAGTCAGGGCACATCAGAGAAGGAAAACTCTGACTCCAAAAAACCTCCGCTGCCTTGCGGCATACCTCTTCAGGGGAAAGGCTAAGGGAGTAAACCCCGACAGAAAATCCGGAGCCGGAGTCCCTAAGGCGGTTTGACATTGTAGTCAACACCGGCAACTCCTGCGGCGCACCTGAAGCCAAGCTGTATTGACTCCGTCTTTCCCTTGGACCCTTCAGCTGCGAAGAGAGGGGGGGTCTGCTGCATGGGCAACAGCAGACCCTCCATATCACCCTGCCCAGGCTCTGTAGCTTCAGCTTCACTGGAGAGGACACTCCAGCGTCATCTCAAGATGTCGATTCAACACGGGAGGAGACAGATACCGTGTCACTCCCGAGTCGGACTGCACAGCCATTCTCGGCAGTGCAGATAGACTCTTGAGAAGCTACACCATCGTCTCTCGAGACGGACAGCTGCCAACAACGTAGTATGTTCAGTGTGGTTACCTCTGAATGGAAGAATTGTGGGTGGTATTTATTTCCTTCCTTTTCTTTCTATTATGATTTTTAAAAATTTGACAGAATTGCAGATCTTTTCATTAGCAAATGATGAAGAAGAGGAAGGGATCCAGTGTGAAATGCCCCAGCAAGGTTAAGTTAGGAGTAGAATATCCCATTGGTTGAGTCAAGCAAGTGGTCATTGGTGATCTTGTAGGAGCTGCTGCATCTCCATCTAGTGCAGTGATGTAATGTGCATGAGGAATGAGAAAATGTGCACTGCTGTGTGAAAACCATTGTCTGAGAAAGGAAGGGGGTTGCTTGGGTTGTTTATTGCTCAAGAAACCAATAGAGAGGGACCAAATCCCAGATACAGTACACAACGGGAGTGCTTAGGAGAGCGAGGTTGGCTGAAAAAGTGGAGTGAATGTGATCCACAGTGTTGGAGGAAGAACACTGCCTATCCTTTCCTGCCAAGAGACAGAGAGAGGGGTAGGTGCCAGCTATTATAAGTGTATAGGTGAGCACAGGGAGTTGATAGCTTTCCCCTGATGGTCTGTTTCTCTCTGAAGTGGAGTGCACACTAGTGTGCTAAGAGAAGGAAGGGAGATGATAAGAAAGGGACACGAGCAGAAATTTACAATGGCCTAAAGGACAGCAAGAGAGTTGACTAGGGACCTGTAGAATTACCTGGTGTTGCTAAGGTAGTCAGGATTGGAGACTCACTTGATATTGATAATGGACGTGTATGTGATTCTTTTTTCCCCTATAACAGCTCTCTGCAACACAGGTATAACAGCCAAGAAAGGGAGCCGTGGGGATAAGGTAGAATGACTGGGCAACAAGAGGTGAGGGGATTGCCAGAGCTGGTGAATGTTGTGTAAATAAGTTGCTCTCCAAATTTAATTAATTGTGCTATTTAAGAAGCTAATGTAAATTTAAGTGGTATTTTCATATTCAAATGAATGTAAAGTGACTTTCAAAACTTTTTAAATTAAAAGATAGATCAGTGGTGAATAATAACACATTCCTGATTTTAGCCATGGGAGTAGATGGCGAAAAATGGAATGGGGTTAAAGAGGTCAAAGTTCTCTGAAGCTAAGGTGTAGCTAGGGCATTCTGGGGACATTGAAGTCGTTCAGGAAGATTTGAGGGTGGGCTGGAAGGGGTAAGCCACCATCCCTGAGGACTTTGAAGGATTGACAACAAATGATAGCGATGAAGAAGGGGATATTGTGAACGTTAATGGAAGGAGGTATACAAGTCTGAAAGAGAAAAAGGTAACTAACTACCTGGAAGGGATAATAGGCAACAAGAAAGCAATGTTGGTACATTCCCCGTTAGGGGAAGGGAATAATGAGGGCTATAAATGAAAGGTAGTGGCTTTAACAGGCTTTACCTAATATAATTTTAGTTAAGTTAGATTTGTTAGAATAAATTTCAACTGCAAGTTACAGAACTCTCAATGAACAACAAAACAGCTTCAAATAAGGACACTATTGTTGATATAACTATAAGGCCAGAGGTGGACAGCCCCAAAGTGGAATCAGCTATTCACTGATGTCATCAAATATCCAGACTTTTTATCTATTACACTCTGGCATTTTATGTGTGCAGATGCTATCTCCCTTTATGTTCCAAGATGGAGAGTTTTATTTTGTGATCCTCTTGTAAAAGGAAACTCTATGTACAGAACTATAGCAGACTTGCCCATATATCATACTGGCCAGGACTGGGTCTCATGTCCATCCCTACATCAATTACTAGCAAATGGAAGTGTGATTGGCTTGGACCAGTCCTTCATGGCTGACAACCAACAATGTCTATTTATAGTAGGAAAATGATAATACGTTCCACTCTGTGTAAAACCACCTTCTCTAATACATTACCTCATTTGAAGAGGAGGGAAGTATGTGGTAAGGGGAACGTTCTCAGAAGAAGGAATTGAGAGGGAAAATGGGGAAAGATAAGAAGATATTTCATCCAAATGCAGCCATTATAAAGTGTAATGGTTTTTTTAAAATTATAAAGAATGTGTCCAAATGGGGAAATATCCAGAGTATACAAAGGTCTATCCACAAAGTCTCCAGCCATGTAATATGAAAAAAAGAGACATTTATTGAAGAAGATACAAGAAACAGTGTACATAATACAATGATGCTTCAGTCCCTTCAAAGTAGACCCCTTGGGACCTCAGACAGTTCTCCCAACTGCCATCAGCTGCCCCGTTGTATTTTCCTGAATCTCTTCCCTTTCAAAGGTGATTTTAGTTTTGGGAAAAGCCAGAGTTGCAGGGCACCAAATCTGAGCTGTAGGAGGGCTGAGTCACCTGGATGATTTGATGTTTCACTAAGAAACTCTGCATGAAGCGTGACACATGAGTGACCTGCCAATCACCAATTGCCCATAAATGCGGCCTTCTGAATCATGAGAATAGCTTCCGTGGAGGAATGGTAAAGCTTAACGCAAAATTGGATGCAGATTCATTGCTCTACTTGCTCAGTCATTTTGAATGTGATGGCCACACAGTACAGTGCTCACTCATGGCATCTGCCACCCTCACTGACTAGTACAGTGAAGTTGTCCTTGTTCACACATGCAGATTCCAGTCCATTCTCCTTGGCTGCCAGGTTACATAGATGTCACACAAACCATTCTCATTATATTAACAGTGGCTGGACTTTTTCTGGACAGTCCTCACATTACTAAATGCTTTTAAAGGGATTACAAAACAATGTGTCTAGAACAGAAACTATATGGGTCATTAGTCAACAACCTAGGCAACTTATACTTTGTGTTTTCTTATTTATGCAGTGCTGATTATTATATTCTGCTCTGAAGAAGTTATACTTAACATTACATATTTGTAGTTTCAGTTCCTAATGACTTTCCACTGTGAGTAATAGCCATCATGGTGAGGTAATGATTTCTTCTTTCAGAGTGTCCATTTAGTCATTACATTGTTCCTCAAACACCAACATTTTCAGGATTGGTGAAAATCAATTTTTCTTATTTCAAGTTAGTTGAGACTGATTATTTACTTACTCAGCATTATCATAACTTCCAGGAATGAATTCTTGTCATTCTCTCTTCAGAATGCATAATTTATTAACAAAATCTATATACAAAGCCACATTTATTATGCTTTTATCTAGTTGCCTAGGAGCAGTGAAAATAGAAAGTCAGCGCTTGCAGTTAGAGGCCTTGCATTTGTTTCTGCAGAAGAGCCCCAAAGCAATGTGATGTGACACCTTGTTCAGTTACCTTCTTCCCCTGCCTCCTCCGCTCCTCCCAACACCCCCACACATGCACTGTGCTGAAGTAACTTATTCTGTGGTACAGCTTGACTGTTCTTTGAAACAAACTTCACAGGTGTCTCCAGGCCCTTCTATTTATTGCTTGCTTTGAATTCACCAAAAATTACAACTTTCCAAGTGATCGGAGGTTTTAAGAACCTGCTATAACCCTCCTTTCACTTCATCAGAATTTGTGTTGCCCTTAGTAATTTTGGATGAAGCCGTGTTTGGGTTCTCCTGAAGACCAAAGTGAGAAAGAAGGAGGGAAACCTACTTATATAGCCATTTTTGCATACCATTGTTATCACTGGTGAATTGATCAGTGGAGCTCTTGTCAGGTTTTGACCAAGAGTAAAAGGTGTGTGCCATGCAGTCAGCTTGCTGCTGTGACCTTATGGCAGATTCTCCCTGAGCCCACAAGGGGAAAGAGTGACTGTAAGCACCCGCCCCACTGACTGTCCAGGACCTAATCATGGCTTCGTTATTCATGACTTCATTGCTTTTGTAATAATATACCACATTTCACAAGAGAACTGTGATTTTAAAAAATCCTGGGACTAGATGCAGCCCATTCCACTTGTGGGTATATATATCCAAAAGAATTGAAAGCAGGGTCACAAAGACATACTTGTACACCCATGTTCATAGCAGCATTATTTATAATAGCCAGAAGGTGGAAGTAACACAGGTGTCCATCAACAGATGAATGGATAAGCAAAACATGGTGTATACATACAATAAAATATTCCTTAAAAAAGAAGGAAGTTCTGACATATGCTACCGCATGGATGAACCTTGAGGACATTATGCTAAGTGTAGTAAGCAAGGCACAAAAATACACAAATACAGTATGATTGCACTTACATGAGGTATCTAGAGTAGTCACATACATAACAACTAAAAGCAGGAAGGTGCTTGCCAGGATCTGGGCAGGTTGCGAGAAATGGGGAGACACTTAATGGGTATGAATTTTAGCTCTGCGAGATGGAAACATTCTAGAGATTGGGTATACAACAGTGTGAAGATACTTAATACTAACCTATGCACGTAAAATGATTAAGATGGTAAATTTTATGTTATGTATATTTGATTGCAACCAAAAAAAAAATGATCCATATATTAGTTATCAGCAAACGTATAAAAAATCCTGGGGCTAGCCCTCATTATTGTCAGTAGTCCTCTACTTTTTATGTGACTTGTATCATCACCCTTATGTGTAGGCTCAGGTGCTCTTTTACTTCTATCCCTTTAATCATAACCCCTACCATAAATCAACATGCTATCAGTTCAGTGTAAAAAACCTTTATGTGTGACCTGTTTTAGACTGTAGACTCCTCTGATACTCTTCATAGGAAACAACAAATCACGGTGAAGATAATTGTGTCAAAACTTGGATAACAAATTTGAAAAGACTGGTTTACACATTATAAGAAGGAAGAAAAATAATTGTTTACAAGTTGTTTATGTCTTATTTTAAATTTTTAATAGGTAAACTATTGTTGTACATTTTTTTGTTGCTAAAACTTTGACAATGTAAATATATCACTTCAATTAGGTAGATATATCCAAAAATCCAAAATTGTCTGTTGAAACCTGTCAATTCTGTGAATTACTGTATGGAATGAATTGGGTGTTTGTAGTATCTTTTGGACCTATTTATACTATTTTGCAGTTGGAGAAATACCCGATAATAAAACTTTTTCACATTAGAAAGGTGTTCATTTTGCTTTTTTGGTTTTTAAAGAAAAAGAAGATTAGAGTTCTAGAACACCTAAAATAAACAATTACACAGCCTTAAAGATTTCTGGTTTTCAGACTGAAGTCTAGAGTCTTTCTAAGGAAGTTTCCAAGGACAAACCCCACCTACAGTCACTAAAAGTCAGACTTCAATCCATGATGATGTCCTGTTGAAACATGCTTTCACGTCCTCTGTTTCAGAAAGATGCAGAGTGAGGCCCCAAGTGACTGTTTATCGTAAGGATGGCTAGGTGTTCAAACATTTTATTTCAGGACTGTGCATTATAACATAAAAAGGATTTACCTGTGTTTGACTTAAATAGCCGTAATTGGCAGTACTTTTATTGCATTGCATCGCTAAAATTATTGTGAAATATTTGTCTATGATCTAAATTAATTAATATTGTAATATTGAGGAGCTAATAACAGATGATAAACGTAAGTGGAGAATTCTTTGAAATGTCTTTGTTCAGAGCACTTCTTATGATACAGAAGTAATAAGTGTAGTGTTACAACTTATTCATTCATATTCTCAAGAATTAGAGTCATATCTTATTTTAAGATTTTATTTATTTATTTTTAGAGAGAGGAGAAGGGAGGGAGAGAAACCGCAATGCCTCTTGCACACGCCCCCAACCAGGGACCAAACTCGCAACCCAGGAAGGTGCTCTGAACTGAAATCAAACTGGTCACCTTTCACTTTGCCAGGTCAATGCCCAACCAACTGAGCCACGCTGGTCAGAGCAGAATCATGTCTTTATTATATTGTTTCATACCTTGTGTTTTTTGTACCCTGTGTGGTGTTACAACTTACTTATTCATATCATCCTCAAAAACTGGGACCATTCTTAATTGTGACCAGAGTTCCTGAGATAGTTGAGTATATTTCCCCTCTGAGATTAGGTGTTCCAATGAATGATGATTAAAGTTGAGGGATGCCCTCAGATCATATTTATTACTGGTCCATTATGTTCATCAACCTACCTCACAATTGAATTACTGAAGGTAATGAGATTTTCAGCAAGATTTTTAAAAAATCATTAATTCAGAGCACACTAGTTAAAACTCTAAAATTGTGGCTAGATATTATAGGTTTAAAAGGAAACCCAGTTTGCTGAGCAAAAGAAAAAGAAAATATAAAGTAGCCCAACAAAGCCTGGAGAATGGTAATTCTTACGTAGCACTAACTTTTCCTACATTAATAGACATCATTTACATGGAATCAATGTTAATGCATTTATGTGGATTTGTACTGCTTGACCCAAGCTCAGATATGATGTTAAGTCATTTTCACCCACTCTCACCTTTAAACAAAGGAGAACTAAACTCTAAGCATAAGTTCCAAATGACACAGGTAAAATCAAATAATGATTATGACATATCGCAGGGAGGAAAACCATGCAGCCATTAAAAATCATATTGTATAAAAAAAGTTTTTGTAGAAGTTTTGTTGTGGTGGCAAAATACAATGAATTATTAAATGTTTTTAAAAGAACCACAAAATAATATGTACAGAATAATAACCATTTTTATAAGTATATTTAGTATGCTATGGAACAAATATATAATTTTTATATAAATTATATTATGATTATAATTATATTATAATATAAATATACATTATGTTTATACCTACAAATACAGCAGTACATGTAATTTTTGAAACAGATAAGACATGCAAAAATTATTTGACAGTTATGGTTTCTCTGTTCTCTGAGGGATAGGATTTTGAGTTGATTTTTGTCCTTCCTGTGGAATTTTTTAAAATTTTTATAATTTTCTTCATTAAGCATGCATCAGTTTTGTAATTAAGAAAAATATAGTATGTGTCATGTAAATAAATGCACAAATAAAAATATTGCACTTTTTTTTACTGTGTAATTCAGGCTTTTTATAAAGTTAGATGAGCTTTATTATTAATTACTTCAAATTTTCAAACTTTTATTCTGTTAATTTGCTGCTCATTGTTTGAATACTGAAATATGAACCAAGCAGATTTATTCTTTGTACCATTTTAACTGGTTGGTACTTAGTGTACAAGGAGCTAAAATGATGAGCCAGCATGACATTACTTTAGGTTAGTCATGCTAAATAAAATTTAGCGCTTACAAGGGTATGCATGTTTCCAATGAAGACTGACTTGCCAGAGCAGAAGAATACTTTCCTTAATATTTTGCATTCATTTTCACACTCATATTTATTCATTGTTGTTTGACCTATAGTGGTTCTTAAGTCTTAAAGGATTGGCTGTCATCGACAGTACAGTAGTCTCCAAAGTTTCCACCTTTGGACATTTAGAAGGTAACCTCTGCCAGTTCAGAAGATAGTAGTCCCCCCTTATCCACAGGATAGGGTATGTGTTCCAAGACTCGCAGAGGATGCCTGAAACCACTGTAGTACCAAACCCTGTATATACTGTTTGTCCTATACTTATATACCTATGATAAAATAAGAGATCAACAACAATAACTAATAATAAAGTAGGACAATGATAACAGTATACTGTAATAAAAGCTATATGGGCCCTGGCCAGGTAACTCAGTTTGTTAGGTCATCATCCTGATACGCCAGGGTTGTGGGTTCAATCCCTGTCAGGGCACATACAAGAACCAACTAATAATGTATCAGTAAGTGGAACAACAACTCAATGTTTTTTTCTCTCTCTAAAAGAAAATCAGTACATAAAATTTTAACAAAAAGTTATGTGAACGTGCTCACTCGCTCTCTCCCCACTCCCTCTTTTATTCCTTCCCTCCTATTTCTCTCCTTCCCGCCCCTCTCTCTCTCACACACACACACACACACACACACACACACACACACATAACATCTGATAACCAGTCTAACGGCTGAGAGGGCTACTAAGTGACTAACAACCAGGTAGTGGATACACTGGACAAAAGGATGATTCACACTATAGGTGGGACGAATCAGAACATTACTCAGAAGAACATCTAAAACTTTTGAACTGCTTATTTCTGGAATTTTCCATTTAATATTTTTGGATCTCAGTTGACTGTGGATACCTGAAACCACAGAGAGTGAAACCGTGGATAAGGGAAGGCTACTGCATCCACTTAGGTAGATACCAAAAAGGATTCCAGTTCACCTCAGTCATTGCATACCCTCCCCTAGCACTTTGTTCATTGACCTTGTGGCACTGGCCACTTCTTCTTGTAGTTGTTTGTGACCCTGTCTCCCCCAGGAAATAAGACACTTGAATGATAATCATGTTCCAGAAACTGCATGACTCTTTTGCATACATTACTTCATTTAAATCTCATAATACTGAATATTATGAAAAGGAAGCACTATTTTCTCCAGTATATAAGTGGAAAAGCTAAGACTTTGGTTTTAAACAAGCTGGGTTTTAAACAAGATAGAACTCCTATCTCTGAAGGAAGAAATGGTTCATTAAACCAGTAACCAAATATGCTGTCCTCCGTGAAGGGGTCAGTGGTCCAGCTGCTGAACAAGTGCATCCTCACAGCCCGCCCCCAGCTGTAAAGCCCATGATGCTGCCTGATCATTTTTCTAATCCTCATGTGAACAAGATAATTTTCTCCTCCCTGTACACACCATTCTCACAGTATTTTGAGGAGTAGATCAGTCTTAACTACCCCCAGATTTCAGAGGATCATTTTATGGTTAAATTTTAATTTCCTACTGTCAGACACTATTTTTGAGCTTTAAATTTTGTATCTTAATTTTATCAGTTCTAAAATTAGAAAGAGATGCGATGATGTTGCTTTATTTCCTAAATGCCCCCCTGCTGGTTAATAAGTGTGGCAATAACATCTACCATCTGTTGACTGCTTACTACTGTGATTAATGCTTTACAAACAGTAATCCTACAAAATGGGTTTTGGTACTTTGCCATTTTACAGATGGGAAAACTGAGGCTTGATGAGATTAGATGACTTACCCGGTTTTACATAGTTACTCAATCATTGGTCTAATAAAGGAGTGCATTGGAAATATTCATCCAGTTTTTTTGGATTCTGTTTGAATGAAGACCGTCTCTTGCTAGTGGTGTCACTTTGGGCTTATTATATATACCTGCTGTGTATCTTGACCTGTAAAATAGGGTGATGATATTATTTACCTTAATGTTGTGGTCTGGATTGAGTTACTAAACAGAAGGTACTTAGAACAGTGCTTGACACAGTGTCTGCTTAATATTTGGTGCTACAGAATAATTATTATTAATACTATAATTCACTGGATTTTAATTTTTGAGGTCATATACTAAACCACATAGAAGCATAGGAAGTAAAAAATACCTTCTCTCACCACCTCCCACTTCCTCTCCCACCACTAATCACGGACACCAGTTTGGTGTATATTCTTCCAGAATATGTCCTGTGCCATGTGAAACTATTTTTAAGTTGTCTTTTCATTAATAAAATACAGGACTAGAGTAAAAAATTTTGTAGGGATCCTGAGAATGGGAGAGTGGAGAGGTACAAAGGGAGACAAATTCATTCATTCAGCAGATATTCTGTGTGCCGAGCACTCCCTTAAGTGCTGGGATTTGATGTGTTAAATCTCTGTTTTGACTGTTCATTGACTTTTTGTTGTTGTCTTATTTAGGACATGATGTTTCAGCTTCTCCGAGGTCTGGACTTTCTTCATTCTCACCGAGTAGTGCATCGTGACCTAAAACCACAGAACATTCTGGTGACCAGCAGTGGACAAATAAAACTGGCTGACTTCGGCCTTGCCCGCATCTACAGTTTTCAGATGGCTCTTACCTCAGTGGTGAGTGAGAAAGTGCTGTTCTTTCATTCAACTTGTTTTTCCTCTTTTGAATGAAAAACTGCCCCCATTCCATGCCCCTAATGTTATTACTGCCGGTGGTCAGCTGGTGAACAAAACGTCTCCACCTTTTTATATAGCAGTGGGCGGGAGGAAAGCGTTTTGCTTGCAGCTACAGACACATCCGGGCTGGGCTTGTTGTGGACAAGACCCATTGCAGAAATAGCCTGTTGCATCTTAGCCACTGGAAGGGAGTCAGATCCTCTCTGGCCAGGCAGCTAAGTGATTGGAGTGTCGTCCCATTATACCAGGATTGTGGGTTTGATCCCAATCGGTACACATACAAGAATCAACCAGTGAATGCATAAATAAGTGGAATGACAAATCGTCATTTCTCTCTCTCTCTCTCTCTCTTTCTCTCTCTCAAATCAATAAATAGAATTTAAAAAAAAAAAAAGGAGGGAATCAGTTACAAGTGTCCAAATGTTTTTGCTATAACAATATTTTGAGCTACATATATGATATCAGGGGAAGCATAGCTCAAGGTCAAGGAAAAAAGCACCAGGAACTGTGACTAGTCTGTAGCATCCTGGTTTGAGGAAAAGCCAGGGTGTCTGCACAGGTGTGTGAAAGTACTCTTCCAAAGCTGTGGTGTCAGCTGTGAAGAGAAAATTAAATTTACAGTGAACTTGGATGGCCCATAAGTAAGTAGCGCCACCCTGCCAGGCAAAGGCTTCATCCAGGCCCAAAGAGAAAGGGCTCTGTTTTGGCAAAGAATGACAGTTATAATGTCCTGCTCCAAGTCTCACTCAGCCCCAAAACCATAATAGCCATTGACTTTGGTTAGCTTTTATTTCTCCTAGTTCATTGTTTCTGATATGATTTTCTATGAAATTCTGCACCTAAGAGATAAGAAAGGGAGCCTGGAAGTAGGCACTGATAACTCTTCTCTTTGAAAGACCCTCTTTACATACAGTGAATTCATGCATAGATTAAAAAAAAAAAAAAAAAGCCAAGGAATATTCCTTTGCTATGCTCCTGACCTGGGGCACAAGGTTGATGTGGAGAATCCCTTTGATTCTATGATGGCTATAGAAATGGCCCTCAAAGAATACAAGGAAGCCTTAAGAAAGAGAATCCTCTTGGGTAAATATGTATGTCATTTTTACCATATAATCCATCATTTTTATGTTTTATTTTCATTGATTTCTGTTTTAAAATTTTTCCATTACAGCTGATATACAGTAACATTATATTAGTTTTGGGTATATGACATACTAATTAGACATTTATGTAATTACTAAATGATCACCCTGATAAGTCAGTACCCACCTGAGACCATACCTATGGGAGGAAGATTGGGGGGATTGGTGAAAAAGGAGAAGGGATTAATAAGTACAGATTGCTAGTTATAAAAACAGCCATGGGATGTAAAATACCACATAGGACACATATAGTCTATCTTTTGCCTTGAAGGGGTTCTCAGCCAGGGGCAGCACTACCCAGGATGTAGAGTGTTGTTGACAAATGTATGATGGTGTCTCTGGTTCTCACCATGACAGGGAGGGTGGACGTGGCTGCAAGGAGGCTAGTAGTCTGCACGGCAAAAATTGTTTTCCCACATTCCAGTAATGCCTCGACTGAGAAGTAGAAAATTGGGAGGGGAATTGGAGATACTCCAAGAGAGATAACTTGCCTTAGAAAACCATTCAATTTCTAAAAGTATTCTGCTTCCCCACCCCCGAAATACAGATACTACAACCTGGACATGTGAAATGACGTCCTTTCCCAACACGACATACTTCACCTAGGGCATCAGAATTTTTACAGGGGATTCCTTGGACTGTGTCCCCATAGTTGAAAGATAAATTGTACTTGTTTCCGCTTTGTCCGGCATGCACCATCGTTGTTGAGAAGACAAGGCACAGATGCTGTTTCAAAGATACGCCTCAGCTTTGGGCTGGGTCAAGCAAGCCCTCGTGTTCTTATGTAACCACACCAGAAGGGGCCGGGGCTGTGTGCTTCCCAGTGGGAAGGGTGAGGTAGGCTGCAGGCTTCCCTAGGAAGTAGCTGCGCATGTTGTTTCAGGACCCTGGGGAGACGCTTGAATGGGCTTCAGGATCTGGACTGTCATCAGAGGAGCAGATGGAAGGAACTGGCCTCCTCGGGTACATTAATTGAGGGAAGGGTGAGCCGTCAGAGACAGATATTTTATTTTGATCCACCTAAACGGACACTGAAAACCATAAATTAAAAGAAAAAAAATAACCGGAAACCCAGTGGGTTTTTTGTTTTGTTTTGTTTTGTTTCGTGTTTTCTTATTCAATTTGAGGAATGATAGCCCCGCTTGTGCGTAACATCAATTAACATTCCATTCTTGCTGAAAGTTGATAGGTTCAGACAGGAAAATGCAGGGAAATTAGCTCACAGAGAAAAGGGGAAAGGCGATCATAAATACCTGGTTTTTCAGTATCTAGTTTGTCCTGCTTATCCTGTATTACTTATGGTGACAAAAAGTAAAAAATGTTAGCAACTGGAAAAGACACTGGAACAAATGCAGACTTGACTTAAAAGTGATGGTTGGAATTTAATGGTAATAATAAAGGGAATGATTCCTATAGAGTATGGCTTTTAAGTTTTTTCCCATTGTTTTATATATCTTTTATTTAAAGAAAAATAGTTTATTTAGTATAGTGATACATTGGTTCACGTACACATGGTGACATATAAACACTTGGAATCACAATTTTCCAGACCAAACTGGTATTTATTTTTCCACTTCCTGAAAATACACATTTTTTCATGGGTTATGTCATACAGGAACTGGGAATCAACTTAATCTGTGGAATGTTAAAGGAATTGCAAGTTAACTGTTTCAAAACTGACATCTTACAGCCATGAGAAATGCTAATATATTACGTATCTTCCTAACCCTGCCTCAAATATTCCCTTCTGGTACCCACTGCAGAACTTAATCCCTCCTTTCTCCTTCAGTAATTTCAGAGTAACATCTAATTAATGGCTTTCATAATACTGCTTTCTGTCTTGTTTGTAATTACGTGGGGGGGGGGGGGGGGTTAATTTATCAGGCTGTAAGCTCCTGGAAGGAGTTGGCCTTTTGAGTAGATATTGATTTAGGAGAATCACTGTAAGTGTGGACTATAGTTGTCATTTTAGGTTGTCTCCATCTGATAAAGGAGGTTAAGTGCCCTTTAGATGCCTGACATTACTGGGCCACCTCCAGCATGACACTCATGTGTCGTTTGGGGGTATTGTGTTCTTGCTGCTCAGCATACAGTCAGACATTCACATGTAGCCCGTACAGAGTAAGGGTTGTTTATACCTATTTTTTAAAAGATGTAGATAGCTACAATGTATACCTTAGACTTGACAAGAAGGCCCCCTGACCTGGGTCTCTAGAGAAGGCTACCCTGACCCTCCTCCAGCCATGCCTGCCTTCATGGGGCAGGAAACCAGGATGCCAAGGAGATATGCCACCTAGAGCCTGTGACACTCTATCCCCATCCTACAACACTGAGGGCATTGGAATTCGCAAGCAATTCTCAAGTTCTTCTGCTTAACAGCAGATTGTGCCACCTGTGTGTTCACCTCCGCAGTTTGTAGATAGAGGGGCAGAATGTGGGCCCAAGCACTGGAATGTCTGTGAGCATCTGAGGCCATACAAGGAGCTGGGAATGTGAAGGGAAGCGGGGACCGTTCGACTTAGCATGGGTTATTTATATCAGAAGCGTTTCTCGGAAACCATGAAAATCAACTTTTGTGGCCTGCACTGAAATATTACCTTTGTGGAAAACCAAAGAGAAAAGGTTGCAGGGAGGTCCTTTCCATTGCACATAACTAATACATAAAATTCATGACTCGTGTGATTATATAATCTGAGTGGCAGAAATGCTTCAAGGATATAAAACACATTTTGAAATTAGCTAAAATTGTATTTAGAGTCATCCTAAGGTCAAACATGTCTAAGTTCTTGCCTTGTCAGTGTGGTGTATGGTGCAATAATTGTCAAGACAAAAGGGAAATAGAGACCAGCCACTCAGCCAGAAGTTTTGGTCATACTGACCGGGAGAGTCTCAGGGCAGATCATGGGACTTCACCAGCCACCCCATGATGATGCAGATGATGAAGTGCTAAGCACAAGCAGCTCAGGGAGAAAGTAGTCTTCTCTGTTTATGATGCAAATTCTTTATTACTTTTTTCCTAAACTGAACCATAAGCATGCAGGGAGATGCTATTGCCATTGGATTTGGCGTTTTGGGAACTCCTTATGAGCCACCTTATTGTGCAAGTAGGGAAACTGAGACTACCAACAGGCAGTGTGTGACCAGGTTAAGTCTGAATTCACCAAATGGATTGCAGATGGCTTGGAGAACCCATCACCCGCTCTCCTTTTGTTTTCTCCCCACCATGGGCTCCAGTACTTCACAGTATATCAAACTATGCTCCTGGCAACTCTGGTTCTATACAAAGGGTGTCCAGAGATTCCACAAATGTTCAACAGTCCATTTAAAATGTATATTGTAAGTCTTGCTGAAATCCTAATTTAAAAAAACAATGAGATCATGCCACATTTTGACACAAAGGCAAACACTGAGGCATGAATCTGTGCCTCCTGGTTAACTAATTATTTATGTAGACCTCAGAATGCAACTTCTTCCGCTATCCTGTGCTCAGCTGAATGTCTTCTAAATCATTGCTTAGGAAAAACCAAGTTTTCTTCATTCACTCCTGTGTTGGCTCTCTTAAAATCCCCTGAGTGCCTGATCACGACAGCACACACTACATGAGACAACTTGGCCATCCAGAGTAATGCTGTTGTTGACATTTCTCCATGCAGATGTGACTGCCAATACCCAGACATTGAAAGCCACTCACTCCCCAGGACAGTTACCATAAAGCTCTGTGGATAGAGGTCTACACCTTAAAATGAACTCGTTCCTTTTAGTGCCTCAGTAACTTAACATCCTGGGATGAAGTCCAGGATTGGCCTGCCTTAAACTAATTTGTGCTCTGCAGTGAATATTATTACAGTGACTTTCCAGTATATTTGGAGGGCTTTTTATATAATCATTAGACAAAAGGTAGAATTAACATTTTTCCTCCAAATGCTTGTGCCTAATACACATGGTTTGGAGAAAAATTCTACTTGGTTCAATAATGGAAGAGTGAGAATGTTCTCAGATCTTCTTTGTTACTTAATAAAATTCTCAGTGAATTACATTTCCCTTCTTCAAAGATCTTTTTTTGCATATCGTCTTCCCTATTAAAAGATATATATGTTCCAAAAACATCTTCCACTCTAGAAATCACCAAAAGACAACAAAGAAATAGTAAACATGGGAAGATTTGTATTAGCTCTACAAAGTACAAAATTTCATTTGGAGATTTTTCTTATACGGAACTGATAAGATTCCCAAAGTTGTCACTTATTTAATTCCACAAGTATTACAAAAATTGAATTGCTTACATTTTCTTTTTATGTCTCTAGCAATAAGTCGTTTCCTACTTAACTCCAGGGTTGGTCGCATTTGTAAACACCAAACTTTTCAGATTCAGAAACTTGGATAAGCCTCAGGGAGGAAATTAATGAAATGGAATGGTGGTGTTCAGTCAGCAAATAAGTATCAATCCCTTTCCATGTGTCAGGGAACCTGAGAGATGATGCTGAACAGAAATGGATGAGGTCTGTGCCGTCATAGAACTTACAATCAAAATGGGGAGACAGACCTTAACCAGATAGTCACACAAAGAAATGTCTGGTTAGAAACGGAGGTGACTTTATAACAGGGCACCATTCTCTGGGGCCATGTGACTCAGGAACCCTCATTGGCTGGGAGTCAAGGAAGCCCTCCCTGCTCGCCGGTGCCAGGATGTGAGATGCTCAAAGAGGTCCACGGCATCCTTCTCTCAGAACCCACCTGGACACAGGCCTCAGGAATGTGTGCATCATATAATCCATGCTTATTTTCTGTGTCTGTGTTTGGAATCACTCATTGTACGGGACCCAGTTGGCACCACCAAGTTGACAAAGTGAAACAGGACCAGAGATCGGAGAACAATGTCATCTTTTACAGGAGAAAATAAATTGTTTATGCTTGTTTCCTCTTCGTGCGTGTTGTATTTACTATGGAGACCTGGCAGGGTTTGTGCCTCGGCTTGGGCAGCCGAGTTGCTCCCACAGAAGCCTGCAGACGCTGCCAGTGCATGCTGAGTAAATCAAACCAAGAGCATTACATGAGTATAATGGAAAAAACCCAAAGCCCTGTCGCCTCAGCACCTCAGGGAAAGGGCAGGACACACCTCTGAAGCCGGAAAGGCTCCTGTAACTCCCTCTCTCTCTGCTCAACATCTTGCCATGACACAACCAGGTCTGTTTTGTGAAAACTTCCAGTTGCCAGTACATATTTCATAGTTAACAATGGGGTGTTTGTGCCAGTTTCGTTTTCACTTTCGCCAGTGAGGGAAGTGGAACACAATGGGGCAGTGCACAGAGCTGGGAACAGGACACGTTTTCTTCAAGATTCCCAAGGCTGGGTACGTGGAAAATGCCAGAGCCAAAACAAACATGGAAACCCATCCAGATCCTCCGTTACGCATTCTCAGTGGCAATAAAACACATTTTGAGTTACCGTCTGATAGGTTAACCCTGCCCGCGCAGTGAAAGCAAACATTGATGACTACTGCGAGAATGTCTCCTGTGTAGAAAGATAATGTGTGCCATACTGTACAGAGAGCTCCTGTGGGTGTGAGTGCATGCGTGTGGGTATTTAATAGCACCAAGTATACTTGTGAAGTTAATCAAATGACTGCTTTCCTTGTTTATAAAAGATAGTCATTCGTTTGACTCACCTAATTCTAGCTCCTTCATAAGTAGTCACTGTTGCAAATTAGAGTTTCTGGATGAAAAGGGTTTCACTGTAATGCTACTGCCTGGAAGACGCTTTACTCAGAGGGGACAGGATGTTCTTTGCTTCTTCCCTATATCTGTTCGGCCGGCATGTGTTTACCAAGGTGTGGTATAGACAGGGTCTGGTGGTCGCCTGGTTTTAATAACGCCTTATATAGTCACCTTGTATGATGCCATTGAAATGTCAGAAGGCTGAGGCGAGGTTTGAGTGTAAAGACCAAGTACTGTTTTAAGGTTCACAACGCCAAATGCTTTAGAGAGGATTTGGGGGCGGGAGGAATAGTTTCATCTTTCATTTAGCATACTTATGAGAAATATGCCTTCCATGGTTGTCAGGAGCTGGTCTGACAATCTGTATTTAATGAGATAATTTCATATCTTCTAAATTTGCTTCACTCAAATATTGTGTTATATTCATTCATTCACAGGAGTATGAGACACAGTCCTTGGAATTGAATATAAAACAATGTTTCTATAACTTGGATTTTGATGTTCTCTGTAATTCTGTGACTGTGTGAGCTCGGTTTTGCAGATATCACTCCTTATTTCATTGTAAAAAAGACGGTGGCAGTATCTCCATTTTGCTTGGGCTTTGATAGTCTCATAGTGTAAGTTCCTAAATCAAAATATGTTATTGAAATTCTGTTACATTGGGCATGCTACATTGGCCATATCCATTTTTAGCACTCAATCCAAATCTTATACTATAGTGTTTCCCACAGTGCCTTCCTGGCACATGGTAGGCACTTGACAGATATACATGGTTGAATGAATGAAATGAATCCTCATGATTCTCTGGTGCCTAAAGAATGAATTTCAAACTCTGTAACTAGGCATGCAGAATTTGTTTGTAGTGTAGCCCCACTCTACCCCTCTGTGCTTCCGTTATCACCCCCACCCAGAGACCATCCCCATATACATAAACGCATATTCCTTATAATCTCACACCATCAAATCTCTCACTACTCTTTGAACTTAAGTGCTTTCCCAACTCCCTGCTTTCATAAATGAATCAATGAATAAATTTCCAACTCGGCATTTTCCATGTTGCTACTGGGCCCATTGCATCATCAATTATAAGCATCTAAAGTTTTTTTTTATTTGTTTTAGACGCAACTTTTAGCTAATCTTCCCAATTACCTGCGTCACTCTCTGATAGTAACTTGAGCTTTGAGGGAGTAACATTTACACTTCAAATGTCTGCCTGGACTGCCACTCCTAACCTTCAGATAGTTATTGTGCTTCATCCTCCTTATCCAAGGTCACAAACCTTCCTACACCTCCCTAACTTGTGCACTTAACATTTTCTGTATGTTGTGCTTTTAAAAATTAAGACCTTCGGGAAGGAATCATAGTGTCACAGGAAAGGGTTGAAAATGTCTGCATTGTAATTTCTTTTCGTCATTTTATTTAGTCCATTTTAGTCCTTGAGAAGATTAGGCACATATGCCTTTGTTAATCTAACTTCAAACTTTTTATGATTGCTTTGTAATACTGGATTTTCTTTCATATTTTACTTTTAATATTCCAAGTTTGTTTCTAAATAATTCTCTTTGGGCTGCCAAACTATTCCTCTTCTTGCTCCTATATTCTGTTTTCCTTTTCTTTGGGGATTGAAACAGGGTGAGTGACATTGTTGGACCCAGGATCTGTAAGGATACTGATTATTTTTAAATCCCTCATAAATTTGCATATTAAACTTTACAGTTGGCTGTGGGGGAATATGCTACCTTCAAGTCTCAGGGAAACATCCAAAAGAAAGAAGGGGAAAGGGGAATTTCCTTTTGCACTGCTCATATATTTCTTTTGAAGGCTGGCAGAATCTAAAAGAGGGGCTGTAAATTTAACAACTCAACCATAAAAACGCTAAAATAAGGGAGAAAAATCTTACTACTTCTAGGTTTGGGTACTAATACAAAGTTACAAAATTTCTATTCTTCCACTGTCTAAATTCTCTTTTTGTATTTCTAAAGCTATCCCTGTCTTTCTTTTTCCCTGCTTTTATTTTGGTTAATGAGTTTTTAATGTTTTATACTGTTTTGAAATGTATGGAAGCTTTCTGAATACTTGCTGGCATACTTCAGTTAATAGATTTCACAGTGACATTGACTGCTATCTGCACCTTATGTAACTGGGTGATTTCAGTGAGGTGGGGACTGCACATGGTATCAGTTCTTGTGGGAAAATATGCTTCAGTGGCTTACTGGCACTGCTCTTGGAATGTGGCATTTAAAAGTACCTTTTTACAGTGGGAAAGAATTCTGTCAAGAATAAACAGTCTGACCTTGTTAAATGGGCCAAAGTCTGTCTGTAACCTAGTTCCAGAAAACTAGCTTTTACTAGTTTAAAAAAAACAGATTTGAAAAATCACAACTAAAACTCTCTCAAGAATGGGGATAGTCGCTATCAAGAATATGAATTCCAAAAATGGTGGTCTTCACAGAGATTCATGAGGATTTCTTTGCTTGACTATAAAATCCCCCTCTTCCAGCGTGAGTGAAAGATTTGGAGTACAGTTCATCAGAAAAGCAGATTTTCTTTTTCCTGGAAAGTCAAGACTGGCTTATAGGAAGGAGCCATGGGAGGGGCTACATAGTTTGAACCAACCGTGGGAAACCAGCAGGCTTTGGGAGCCATAGGAGTGAAAATTGTCCATTGCCCACAGGTCTGTATATTCTGAGCTCTGGAATGCAACAGTCTGTTCTTAACTTTCTCTCCCCTTTTCCTTTCCCACCCACCCTAAGCCCACCCACACACCCTTGTGATCTTGCCACTCCAGGCCTGCTTCCACTGTTTGAAACGGCATGTCATGAGACTTTGTGCCTCCATGCCATTAGATGGTCTTCTTGCCGCATACATTGCCTCTCCCCTTCTCAGCCTAACAAAGGCCTACTGTGCTTCAAAACTCAGTGCAAATGCCACTTCCTCCCTGAAGTGGGCCTCTCTAGGATAAAGTTCGGCACTTCCTCTTCTGTGTACCTGATTTACCTCTAATACAGTAGCTATCATATAATATATAATAAGGGGCTGAATGAAGGCAGGAAAGGGAGGGGAAAGAAACTGGAGATAGTTAAATGTAAATCCAGAGAAAAGTAGGGAAAACATATCCACGCCACAGTCTGATATATATAATATTCCTTCATTCCAATAAGTGTCTGTGGTCATCAATCTCTTTGTATTACATTGTTATTTTTAATAATGTAGACCCATGCTCAGGACATAGTAGTCACTATTGATGTAACTACTGCTGTTTTTATTGCCAGTTGTATAAATATATAGTAATTTATTTTTTATTATATTTTATTGATTATGCTATTACAGTTGTCCTGATTTACCCCCTTTGCCACCCTCCCCCCATAACACTCCCCCCACCTTTGTTTATGTCCATGGGTCATGGCTTCAACCACTCTATCGTTGTTTCCCTGTAAATTGTTCTTTATTTATATTAATGTATCCTTCATTTCTGACTGGATCTTTTTTATGCTGTTGAAGTCCTTACTAAATTCCTTGAGCATCCTTATGATGAGCATTTTGAACTTTGCATCTGATAGATTGCTTATCTCCATTTCATTTAGCTCTTTTTCTGTAGATCTGTTCTTTCGTTTGGGACATATTTCTTTGTCTCTTCATTTTGCCAGCCTCCCTGTGTTTGTTTCTATGTATTAGGTAGAGCTGCTTTGACTCTGTGTTTTGGTAGTGTGGCCTAATGTAGTAGGTGTCCTGTAGGGTCCAGTGACACAACTGCCACTCTCACCCAAGCTGGGTACTTGAGGCGCATGTTCTGAATGGGCTGAGTACACACTCCTCTTGTAGTTGAACCTTGGTTGCTATTGGAAGATCCATGGGAAGGATTTACCCAGGCCAGTCAAGTGCAAGGATTGGCTGTGACCACTGACCACTAACCTCCACCCTCCATGGAGGATCAGCTGTTCAGGGGCAGGGTGGTGGTGCTCCGACATGGTCTGTAGCTGTTCACTGGGTGCTCTGGCCCTGGGGTTTCCTGGGTGGTGCAGGGCAAGGTCAGCCCCCACCTGTGGTTTGCCTGGGGCACCCTGCCTGAGCTATAAAGCAATCTGAAATGGCTGCTACTGTGCTGGCTTGGAGATTTCTAGTCAAAGCCACGCTGTGAATCTAAGCTGGCTACAGCTAGTGCCCAGCCTGAGGCTCACTGAGGCCAGCTGTTGCTTGTTTGAGAGGATTTAGGAAGTTGTGAAGCATGGCCAAGACCAGCCATTCATATGGAAAAGTAGCTTGGGTTGGGCCTGTAAATTGGGTGTAACAGAGTCTTGAGATCTCCAAGGCAATTCAAATAATGTTAGCCAGATTGATGGAGTTTCAGATATGGCACCAGCTTGCCAGTTCTGTAGGGGCATGGTTTAGAAAATGGACAATGACCTCTGTTTACCTTGATGCCAGACACTTTAGTGCCCACCTTTATGCCGCTGATGCCTTTCAAGCTGCTACCCCAGTGCTGGAGCTCAGAGGGAGTGAGTCTGAGTAGGTGAGTCCGTGTGTGAGCTCTTTAAGAGGAACTGCTCAGGGCTTCAGCAGTTTCTTCCATCGACTCAATCCCTGCTGGTCTTTGTAGCCAGAAGTTATGGGGACTTACTTTCCTGGCACTGGAACCCTGGGCTGGGGGCCCTGGTGTGGGGATGAGACTCCTCACTCCCGAGATAACCCTCCCGAATTTATATCCACCACACCTGGGTGCGGGACCAGCCCGTTCTGCGTCTGCGCCCCTCCTACCAGTCTGGATGGATGTGGTTTCTTTAAGTCCATAGTTGTCAGACTTCCATTCAACTCGATTTCTGATGGTTCTGAGTGATGGTTGTTCTACATTTTAGTTTTGATTTTGATGTGTTTGTGCAAAGAGGCCAGCCATCTGTGCCTACAATGCCAACTTGACCAGAAATCTTATAGTAATTTCTTAAATATAATGAACATTTCCATTTAAAATGGAATATAGTATAATGTAGAGTCTGCATAAGACATCTCACTAGTACTTGTGTGAATCAGTAATTTTCTAAAGTTTTAATATTTACTCGATTCTAATTAAGATGCATCTGTCATATTAAAAAAGACATTTTTTCATTCGTAGACAGTTTTTTTCTAAAGATAAGTCTTTTGATCAGGACTTACATGGTAGATGCTTCAGCTTATTGGGACTAAAAGTCCAGTAACATGGTTGTGTTCTGTCTAATTAGCCACCTGTCTTTCTGTTTCTCCTTTTCCACCCCGCATAATCCAGCTTTTGCTCAAGTTGGCAAATTATATACCTTACATGTGGTCATTATATGACTAAACCCTAATGAGGGTTATGTAATGTCAACAGCCACAAAACACCATAATTTACTCTTTTCATTAGACAACAAGCACCTTGAGAGAAGAAACTAAGCATCACATATATTATGCTCACTAAAAATAGTAATTGGTAATGATGATGTACTTTTAAGATGTTTATGTCCATTATGAAAGGAAAATAGACTCATTACAGGCAAATTTGTGTGGTCTCTTATCTCTATTCTCCATTTTCTTGGTTCAGCCTGTCCATTCATTATTTTAATGGCATCATGGATTTGTTTTTCAATTTTCAAAGTCAGAAAGTCAAAGTGGAGTTTGAAAGAAAGATGTAAGTAAGTAAATGTGTAGAATATGTTTTCCACCCTTTGTTAGATTGTGCTCTTCCTGGGTCTATTCACCTTCACCTTCCTTTCCTCACTGCTTCTAAGGGATAAAAAGTATAGAAATTAAGTACTAGATATAATACCAATAAGAGTCTGTTGAGTTGGAGGATTTATTTTAAAGAAATAAACATTTCACTGGCACCACCATTTGTTCCCCCAGCCCCAAATGTCATGCACTAGATAATGGCCATTTCTCTTAAAAGAACACTTGTCACATTCTTGAGGCCAGATGTTGTTCAGTTGAAAGCGTTTGGGAATATATCAGAATTTAAACCAGTATATGACTGATGTTCTTTCTAATACTGTGTTTGTTTAGTGTGTGTGTGTGTGTGTGTGTGTGTGTGTGTGTGTGTTTTCTATATATCTCCTCAGGTATTGGTGAATAAATAGTTCACACCCTGCCAAGAGAATATATTCTTTATTTTCTTTAAACAGTGACTCCATTGATTCTGTTTTAAAATTTCTTCCCTTGGTTCTGTCTTCCTTCTTGGCAACATTGTTTTTGAAGTCTTGAATTGATTCAAGTGTTCCTGGAATATTCTTTTTTCTCTTCTATCATTTTCAACTAAAGGCAAAGAGATATTTTTCCCGATAACCTTCATTCAGGAGACACTGCAGCACAGCACGTTGGTTAAGAGGACACATTCTGGACCCAGACCTTTTCTTTGAAGTTTATCTTGTTATTCAACAAGCTGTGTGACCTTATATAAATCCTTTAGTCTGTGTTCTGGGTTTCTTATTTGTTAAAATGGAAAAAATAACCATACATACCTTATAGAATTGTTGTGGGAATTAATATGTGAAAAGAGTAATGACTTGATAAAGTCCTATAATTGAATTACATAGCAGTAATATTCATCTTTGTACCTGAACATGAAGACAGGTACAGAAATCAGTAGAACCAATTAAACCATTTTCCTACTACTAACTAGTTAACTAAGGACCACTCATATTAGAATTTAGGTGACTAATATCTCAGGGGGACCACCCTCTCCTTTTTCATTATTATTTAAGGGTTTCTCAAAAAGGAAAATGTGTCTAGTATTCCTGAAACGATTATGTTGAAGAAATCTTCCTACTATCATTTTTGAAACAGTGCCAAAGTTTGGAAAATTCTTTCCAAGAGGATACACATACCGGGTCTTTGAATACAGGAAATTGAATATGCAGATTCCAAAAGTTGCGGTTTTCACTAAGAGACCGAGAGTGGGTGAGCATGCTCCTGTGAGGGAACTGTAGAGACCGTACAAACTGCCTGGCATTCAGGCTCGGTCCCTCAGGGTGAGAGGTCTCAGAGCCCCAGAAATCCCGTGCCGTCTGTTTCAGTCCTTGCTCCCTGCTTACTTTCACTTGCCAGGCAAGTAGTTAAGGGTGGGAGGAGAGAAACTGAGTTTTGACCCCACGACACAAACCTTCACAATTATACTTTTTATCTCTACTACCTGCAGGTCACACTGTAGAAGGAAAAAAGAAAAAATAATTTCAGACTGGACATGTTCTGCATTTAATCTCTGTAAAGGGGATGGCAGGTGACTGAAATGTAAAGATTACTAAATTATGAAAGTGAATTCCTTTCCTCACTGTAGTCAAAATGGGTCTTTTAATCTTATTTCTAGACTAAACCATTTTTGTATTCCAGTTAACACTTTCTCTTTGGGGTACGTGCTCAGTAGTTAATATTCAGAAAGTTTCATTTCCCAAATAGGTTAGATTCTTCCCTGGTCAATGAGTGACTCATTGAAACATGGATTAGGAATTAATGTCGCAAATAACATACACTTTTTTCCCATAGTCTGCTTAAGATGTGTCACATAACCCTTCCAGCTACTAACCTTTCAAAAAAATTAGTTGAAAGAAATTCCTGCGGCTTTCAGCCCAGCCCTTGTGTAACCTGCACTGTCTTGTTTTGTTTTTCAAAGCCATGCCGGAATGCCCCCTGTTCACAAAAAGAGCTGCTACCTAAACTAATAACTCAGTGGCATGTTCAGTCTGCCATTCAGGGAATTTGTGTGTGGCATTTCATGCATTTGCTTACTCTCTCATGTAGTTTTTAAGAACAATTGTCTTAGTATTGCTTTTATCAACCTCTTGCCCAGTTCAGGATTCACATTAAACCAGGATACTGTCTCTGAAGAAGACATACTTTGGCTTCACTTAGACTCAAGGTAAAGGTGTGGTTTGGCCACATAAGCAGTGTTATGTGGAAAGGTAAGTCAGGAGCTCTGCAGCATGACCTAACTAGGATCCAGCTCTCTTCAGGCACTTCCTGCTCTGAACTCCCAAGCACGTTTTAAGCCATCCCGTTCAGCCTTTACATGAAGCCTTTCATTCTCTACTTCAGTTTAATGTGACTTCCTTTTTTTATAGTGTTGCCCAGATCAGGAATGATGGCTTGTGATTGTTAAGCATGCCTAGCATCATTCGTGTGGACCAGAAACCTAGGATGGGGGTGATGCTTGGTGAATTACTAGTTGTTTTGCTTTTCTTCTTTTGTGCCTACAAGACATTATAGTGGACGTGCCACTATTATTCCAGATATTTTATTACTATTAATGTGTACATGTAGAGGTCTATGTACAGAATATTCTCATGAGATAGACATTTTCAGATAAACACAAACCAAGAGCATAAACTCCCACCAGCTTTTCACTAAAGAAACTTCTAAAGGACATACTTCCAAGAGAAAGAAAATAAAAAGGAATGTCTGAGATGAAAGGAAGAATAGAGAGTACATAAATTGGTAAATATGTCCAAACAAGTCATAAAAACATTAAATATAAATATACAAAATAGTATCCATTAAAAGATGGAGAATGTTAGATTGCATTTTTTTTATATTTATCAAATACCAATTCTGTGCTTTTTTTTTTTTCCAAGAAACACATAAAACTTTGGTCTGTGCTTGGAGCATAAAATGGTGCACTGCTTTGGAAAGTAGCTTGACATGAACTATGTAGTTTAACATGCTCACACCATGAAACCCTGCAACTCCATGCCTAGTTACATCCCTTAGAGAATTTTGCATATGTGCACCAAGAGTTACATTCAGGATTATTCACAGCAACATTGTCTGTAATAGCAAAATACGAGAACAACCCAAATGTTCACAAACAAAAGAATGATTAAATCAACGTTGGAATATTCATACAACAGAGTTAACCACACAGCAATGAAATGAATGAACTGTAACTATAGGCAATACAGTGGATGAATCTTAGAAACAATATTGAGTGAAAAAAAACAAACTGAAGAAAGTTAAAGAGTATATGAAATATTTATAAGCTCCAGAAACAAATAACACTAAATATTGTATTATTTAGGCATATCTATGTGATAAAACTAACATTTTTTTAAAGTAAGGAAATGAAAAACACAAAACTTAGAATAATGGGGGCAAAGAAAGGTAAGGAATCAAGAGAATGGAGTTAAAAAGCATCTAAGAGACCAGAGGAGCGAGCAGGGCTCTCAACATCATTAAAGCCTGTCACTTTCCTCCGTGCGCTCTTATTTAGACTCATGCTCTCATTTAACATGATGTCTTAAAGTTTTGCTATATGATTTCTGCTGGCCAGGCACTGAATTGGGAGTGTAGAAGTTGATGAAACAGAAGAAAAATCTCCCCTCACTGTTGTGGGAAAGGTGCATGATAAGTAATTAAACAAATTAATGTGTAATATAATTTCAAGTAGAGGTACCTCCAGGAAGCACTGGGGATAAAGTGTAACAGACCAGGAGTATTTTAGGGAGAGAGGGCTAGGATAAGGGAGGTGGTCTGCAGTCCTGCTTGAGGGGTGCCTGGCGAAAGTGTTGAATTCATTTTTAAGTGTAATAGGAAGCCAACTAAGGGCGTTAAGTGAGCGACCTAGTCCATATTAGAAGCAGAAACTAGCAGAGGAGTTAGGCTGATAAACAGGCAGTGTAGCAGCGGGACAAAAAGACGATTGCTAGGAGTACACAAGCAAGAAAAATTGAAATGGTTGAAGTAATGCTCTTTCAGAGCTTGAAGAGAGAAACCTCAACTGGGCAACTTTGTTATGTCTAGGTCTCTATTCATCTTCCCAGATAAATGAGATATGAAAGTATCAGTAATTTGCATACACACAACACAGACACATACCATATACTCTTTTCATGACACCTTCATGTCATAAAAATGTGCCATTTCTACCCAGAGTATTGAGAATACTTACTTTGTGCTTGAGTTGCTTAACTGTAAGTGATATTGTAATGATTAATGAAGTCATGTGAAATGTGTTTCTGCCCATCCCGAGATTTGTGATACGTGTGTGAATTGAGAAGTAGTATCATTAATTATTATGCAGTATAAAAATAGAATTTAAAAAAAATGTCATTACTCATTATGAAATTAAGTTCAGCTGCGGTTGTTTATGAGCAGAAGTGGATTTATTGTGTCTAATGGGCTTAAAGCGTCAGAGCCCCTCACTTGCAGCCCCCACACACACCAAGGCCATGGGAGAGGCCTCAGCAATAGGTTCATGTGGTCTTTTTCTAATTGCAGAACTCAGCTGTTTTAAATGCAGTTAAGGCTTCACTTCGCACCTCCACCCCATCGCACTTTCCCTCATGTCAGGTGGCACTGGAGTGGCCTTCACTCTGGATGCTGTTAACCCTGCGGTTTTGTGCAGGTAGCCTTCTGCTCCCATCCTGTTACTGCCATAGATGTTCTGAAGCCTTCTTCTCTTGCTTAGCCTCTTCTGGTACATGTATATGTCTCTCCTTTATTTCTTGGCTTCTGTGACGCCATAGCTCCCTGCTGTTTTTCCTCCCTGTCTCCCCCCTCTTTGTGGACTGCCCCATCAGTCTTCCCCCTGTCCTGTGTGTGCTCTCGCCCTCAGCAGCCTCCTCTACTTCCCAGGGATCATCCTGAAGGAGGAGAGTTCATCTTCTGTCTAACTCAGTCCACTGGCTTGAGCCCCAGAGCTACATATCCCACTGGACATCATTGCAAGCAGCACACACCTGCCTGTCATTCCCCGTTCAGGTCAATGACCCCACCATCCACCGTCACCAAGGCCAGAAACCTGGGACTTGTCCTAGATTTTTCTCTCCTTCTGCCTCATTTTAAATTATTCCTCCTCCATCTCCTCTCCTCACTGCTGTAGGACAGTAGGTCCTCCTTCCAGTGTTCTTCCTGCCTCAGAGATCATCTCGTTTCATCCTCCACAGTTACCAGAATATTCATTCTAAAATGCAAATCTGACCTGCAACCCCTGCATACAACTCTTCAGTGCCTCCCCTTTCCCTTGGGATCAAGTCTGGGCTCCATCACCTGACACTCGAGATCCTTTGTCACCTGGTCCATGAAGCTTGATGTTTCTCAGCTGTCCTGCTCAAGCTCTCCCCTCTGCCAGTCATGCCTTTATACCTCCTCTGTGAACACTCTAGCACTGTGTATCCCTGTTCCACACCCTACCCTGCCCTCCCCTTGTGGAGTTGATGTATTTGTAACATTTGCTGATAGCCAAAGTGTGTCTAGAGCCAGGAACCTTCCAAGGGCTATATGGACCTTACATCATGTAATTCTCAATTGTCCTATGAAGTAGGTACTGTGATTCCCCATTTTGCAGATGAGGAAATAAAGCCACGGAGATGCTAATATATTCCACCAAGGTGATACAGCCCATAGCCGGGAGTCAGGATTTGAACCCAGGCTCTTTGATTACACATCTCTTCCTGGCACAAAAGCTTACAGAATTTGTAGTTATATCTGCCTTCCCTGCTCAAATGTGAGCTTTTGAGTGCAGATACCATGTCTTCAGTCGTCTTTGTATCATCTTAATAACTAGGATCCAGTGCTTGTCACATGGTAGGCACATTAGTAGATGTCTGGATGAATGAGTCATTGAAGTGATGTCAGTGTCTCATAAACTGCATGAGACGTGATATGAGGAGTATGTGGGAGCAGTACAGACGTATCTGTATTTCACCCACCAGGTATTTTGTCCATGAGGACCTAACAAATAAAAATGTCATTACCACCTTGAGGATAATTTGGTTTAAATAAGAAGCTTAAAATAGTTGAAAGAACTTAAATATTGAGCTTCAAAAGTTATTCCTGTACCCAATGGACATTGAAGTAACTTATTTTTTTTAAGGGTTATGTGCTAATAGCTAATAGCAACAGCTGTTTAATTATTGCCTACATCAAGATCTAGAGCAAACAGACGTCCTAGTGCTTTGAGGACTACTGGCCACTTTTCGCATCAGCCTCACTTTGCAAGGGATCCTAAATGAGGGTCAGTTTTCCATCTTCTGATGGAAAGTAGTTTATCAGTGAAAATGGCAAGGAAGCTTCCCAGCCCAGTTGAGTTGGCAAAATTATTCATCTTGCATGTATCGAATTTATACATAAGAAAGATTTCAGTTACTATTTTACATGCAAAAGATAATATGCTTCAAATATAAGTGTGGGTATCCTGTGGTTTCTGGAACTGGCCTGATGGGGCATCATTGAAACATGGCCTCCAATGTTCTTTGTAATAGTAACATGCTTATTTCATAAACCAGACCCATATAGGAAAAAGCTTTCTTTTTTCCCCATGCAAAGGTTTATAACTGAGTGAGAAAAAATTAATTAATTACATGAATATTAAGAGGTTACTTATCTATTATAACATTGGACCACAAGTTGACTAATTAAAAGAGATGCAAGTTGGAAAGCTGCCACCGCTCTGCTCCTTTCATTTAGAGGGCCACAGGCTAAAGCTGGGGATTGTGCGTGGCGGACCCGGGACAATGATGCAGTGCACAGACTGTCCAGAGGAAGCCTGCTCGTCTGAATTACACCGACGACGGGGTGGCCTACAGGCAAACAAAATGGTTAAACAATACATAATCAAGTTTTTATTTGGTATTTCCTGCGAGGCTGTACCAGTTGCCAGGGAGTGTACTGTATTTTTTCTTTGGCTGTATTAATTGTTGGCCATAGCTGGCAGAGCACCAAGCAGGGACAGATAAGGGGGAAAATGGCATCTGGACATTAAAGCCCCAAGTGTACTGGGGGGAAGAAAAGCACAAAAAAATTACAGCATATATCAGGAATTTTCCAACTAACGATGTGCGGATGTGGTAGCGCGAGGGAAAGAGAGCCAAACTGAGCTTGCTTTGTTCACTAAGAGAGGCCCCCCTGTAACATTCCTTTTAGCTGTGCATATTTTGGCTTCATTTGTACAGTTTTAACTTTATACTGTGTGTGGAGAAGCTAAGTTGTGATTGGTGGTTCCTAATAAATTATATTGCAATAATTAAAGTTCACAGATAGCTGTTATGTTCTCAGTTATTTAGAAGCTGTTTCAAAAACAGTTGAAGCTGAAAACTTCTTTTAAGTGACATGTCATTACTGTGTAAAAGATGGCAACAATTATTTTCATTGATTTCACAACAGGTTTTTTTAAGACTATTCATTTATGGAGACAAATAAGAAACAATATCTTAAAAACCTGGGATAGGAATGGGATGACCAGGCTAGGAGTGACTAGATCTTGTAGCCTACAAGTGAAATTTTCTCCAACCAGTTTGTAAAACATGAAAATCTGTGATAGAGATAAGCCCCTTTGCTACTTTTAGATTCCATTTAAAATGCAAAAGTAATATAAATATTAGTAAATCTATTGCAGAAACAAAGTATTGCTATTTCATGACCTCAGTTAGAAGTCATATGTTACTGTTTTAATTCAGTAATAAAATGAAAAATCTCCAACTGCATACAGCTCCCTTCTTGAAAGATTGATAAGCCTTTGAGTCCCCAGTAATAATAATTATAATGTGTACCAAACCTTTAGAGCTGTGAAATATGTTTTCCAGGGGATTCTTTTGCAGTGCTAGTGATCTATCTGCATGTGTGGCTCTCAGACCCAGTGGTTTACACCTGCAGTCTCTGGGTTACACTGGGTTTGGACTCTAGCTCTGACACATGGCTAGCTGTGGAACCTTACTGTAGTTATTAACATATTCTGAACATCCGTCTCTTAGAATATGGGTAAAAAAATGCCTACCTCCCAAGCTAGTACAAGACTTGAATGACATAAAATTCGTTAAGTCCTTAGTGAGGTACCAGGTATATGGAAAACCCATACTGAACTTCAGCTGCTGTTATTGCATCTTCTGCGTTGAAAAGCTCTGGGCTTTCTTTTAGTTTCTCAAAACATTTTTTCTGGTCGGTGTCTGCATTAGAGTTGAAGAGATTTGCTTCATCAGCATTGACTTCTACAATAGATAACAAGAAACAGGTTGTTTGGTCTGCAGTGAAAGCTGGGACTGGTTTTGGTTACTCTTAAACATTCTTTGAGATTCAGAAGCACTTATTAAAACCCAGTTATTAGACTTCCGGCCAAGATGGAGGCCTAGACAGACACGCTGGGTCTCTCTGCACAACTAAGAAGGAATACAACTACCTCAAAACTAGAGACAACCAGAAGTTCCAGAAAGTCAGGCTGCATGGAAGTACAACAAACAAAGATGTAAAAAAAGGAAATAGTCATCCAGACAGGTAGGAAGCGTGAAGCCAGGGTGGAGAGGACACGGTGTGGTGGTGGCACCAGTGGCAGCAGCTGCAGGCTGAAGGAAAGTGCAATCACACGTTTTAAAAAGTGGGGAGTACATGTGGGCAGTGTTCCCAGATCCTGACCAGACGGCGCAGTTCAGGGTCCCAGCACTGGGGGAAATCAAGCCTCATTGCTTCTGACTGTGCAAACCAGTGGGGGTTGGGGTGGAGGAAGAAACTGCCAGTCTTTCAGCAGAGTCCACTCGTTTAAAGGGCCCCCATGGTCCTATGATGTCCACAGGCCCACCCACTCTGGGAACAATAGCCAGGGCAACAGTTAGAGAGGCACCAGTCCCATACAGAAGTGGGAGAAGTGCCTGGAAAAGGGACGAGTGCTGAGCAACTGGCATTGTTCCCTCTCAGACCCCTCCCCCACACACAGCGCCACAACGTGGTGAAACAGATCACCCTGTACTGACGAATACCTAAGGCTCTGCCCCTTAGAACATAACAGATGTGACAGCTCTACCTAAGACACAGGAGCAAACAAACACAGGAGCCTGTCAAGATAAGGAGGTAGAGAAGTATGGCCCAAAAAGGGGAACAGATCAAGGTTCCAGTGGGAGAACTAAGCGACGAGGAGATAGCCAACCTAACAGACGCAGAATTCAGAACACTGGTGACAAAGATGCTCATAGGCTTGACAGATATGCTTGAGTATGGCAGACGCATTAGGGAAGAAGTGAAGGCTATGCTAAGTGAAACAAAGGAAAATCCACAGAAACCAATGGTGAGGGGAAGGAAACCCGGATTCAAATCAATGATTTGGAACATAAGGAAGAAAAAAACAGTCAGCCAGTATGGAATGAGGAAACAAGAATTGAAAAAAATGAGGAGAGGCCTAATAACCTCTGGGACAACTTTAAACGTGCCAACACCCGAATCATAGGGGTGCCAGAAGAAGAAAAGGAAGAGCAAGAAATTGAAACCTTATGTGAAAAAAATAATGAAGGAAAACTTGCCAAATTTCGTGAAGGAAAGAGACATACAAGTCCAGGAAGCACAGAGTCCCAAAGAAGCTAGACCCAAAGAGGACCACACCAAGACACATCATAATTAAAATGCCAAAGGTTAAAGATAAAGAGAGAATCTTAAAAGCAGCAAGAGAAAAGCAGAGAGTTACCTACAAAGGAGTTCCCATAAGACTGTCATCTGATTTCTCAAAAGAAACTTTGCAGGCAAGAAGGGACTGAAAAGAAGTATTCAAAGTGATGAAAAGCAAGGACCTACAACCAAGATTACTCTATCCAGCAAAGCTGTCATTTAGAATGGAAGGGCAGATAAAATGTTACCCAGACAAGGTAAAGCTAAAAGAGTTCATTATCACCAAGCCATTATTATATGAAATGTTAAAGGGACTTATTTAAGAAAAGAAAAAAAAGATCAAAACTATGAACACTAAAATGACAACAAACTCACAACTGTCAACAACTGAATCTAAAAAATAAAAACAAAATCCAACTAAGCAAACTAGAATAGGAACAGAATCATAGGTACGGAGATCATTTGGAGGGTTATCAGCTGGGAGGGGAAAGGGGGAGACATGGGGAAATGGTGCAGGGATTAAGAAGCATAATCGGTTGGTACAAAATAGACAGGGGGAAGTTAAGAATAATATAGAAATGGGTGAAGCCAAAGAACTTATATGCACAACCTAGGGACATGAACTAAGAGGGGTGGGATTGCAGAGGGAAGGGGGATACTGGGAAGAGGGGAGCAAAGGGGAAAAAATTGGAATTACTGTAACAACATAATAAAATATACTTTTTTAAAAACCCAGTTATTAGTTGAGAAAAACTGAAAAACCGTATTCTCCAATATCATCACTCTCTAGAGATGGACTTCTAGCTACAGGATATTCATACTTGATGATGATATAGACAAACTACCTGATAGGACAAAGACCAATACTGTCTCATATTTGATTGAATGATTTTTATATGATTTATTTTAATGACTTATACATATTAATTACATTTTCTAGTGTTTGTTCTTCATTTTCATCTCCAGAAGTCTTAACCCTTAACCTTAAGCATCTGTAAAGAGTTCATACATACTGAATATTAGAATTACACGATTCATTTCAACACCCTAGGAATTCAATGTGATCTTTGTTCTTATTAATGATGATCAATGTGTAGGTCCCAAATATTTTTAAAGCCACAAAATTTCTCATAGACCAAAGCATTTCCCAAACACGAGTCCTTGACATTAGACCAGTTTTTCTCAAAGTAAATCTTATGTCCTGAAAACATTTTGAGACCTTAAATAATATTTCTGTTGAATACATCTTTTGAATCATTGAGTAAAGACTAATAAAACATATGCATGTGTGGTTAGTTTTTTATGGGATCTTTAAAGATTATTAATTAGGAATAAAAGATTATTAATTCTCCTCACCAGAAGAATACCAACTATAATAATAAGCTGAATGTGGCCACCTTTAACTTAAAACAGGAAAATTCCCTTTTCGTTTCTACAATTGGCTTTTCCTCTTCAGCTGCTTTTTAAGTTGGGCTGTTAGCAATTTAGCCTGTCTTTAATTTTAAGCACCATTCTTCCAGTCCGGAGATCCCTATAGGAAGCCCCGCTCAAGTAGCCGCGCCTCTCATTGGCTAGCTGGGAAAAGAGCATTTCTGCATAAATTGGATGCTTCCTTCTCCCCTGGAGACCAAATATGCTCATGTTTCACAATCCCTGGTTTGTAAGCTTGAGTCCATTGCCCGAAGCTGGAAACTTTCACTTTGTAGAACACAGCACACATCGAAATCCAGATTCAATTCCCCTGACGTGCCTGTGGGTCTGATAGGAGATTGAATACATGCTTCTTAATCCAGTGTTTCTGAGCTGCTCCTACTGAAATCGGAAACCGATGTGCATGAGAGAGGTGTCCTTCAAGGAAAGGTATTTCCTTTGTGCAGCACCAGTACTCACAGAATCCAAGGGGTTAACCTGAGAGCTGCTTTGAAAACAGAGGCGAAGGTCACTGGCGGCAACAGCAAAGACTCAAAGCCTGCCGTCCTGAGCCTTTCACCCTGCCTTTCCCACCCAGGGGATTGTAAACATTGGCTCCCGGCCACCACGTCCCACTGCACAAAACTTCTCTGTGCTTTCAGCGTATACATTTATGCTTTTTTATGGAAGCTGAAGCAAAGGCGCATTATTGCTGTGAGCACAGAGAACATGTTTCCTGTTCAATGAAAGGGGAGGAATCCTGTCCTGCTGGAATGTGAAAGCATGCAGACACGCTTATTTAGCGCTGCTTCACATGTAACTTAGCTGCTGCTCTTAGTCTGACTTTCTCAAGTCAAAAGAATGTGTAGAATGCTGTCATTTAATCAGAACCCAGAAGAGCTCTTTTATCTGCCATTTGTTAGTAACCAGCAATATTGCCCTTATCTCTTTGTCCTTTAGCTCCATCCAGTGCCCTCGGATAGGAGAACTGGTAACATGAAAGCACTTATTACCTTGAGCATTGTTTCTTGTTTTTCTTTTTTAAAACTCACAGTTCTTTTATCACCAACAAAGAAGTTAATGAGATTTTCTTTCATTTAAATAAAGTTGTCTTAGTCCTAGGATCATAGGTGTTTGATAATGTTTAAAATAAACCAAGATGATTCATGTATTTATGTTGCCATTTATACCTGCTTTTTCAAAGGTCTGTAACTCACCCATGTAACTTATCATAATAACCTTCATTGATTCTGTTGCAGGAAAACAGAATGGAATTTTCAGAGATATTACATATACCCTTAACTTCTCCCTCCTGAATTTTTCAATATATTGTACAGGGATTAATATCATTCCATACATCAATGATTTCATGTAATTTCAGTCATGTGATATAATAATTTTTCTCTTCAAAGATTTCAAAAGACATAAACAGAGAATTCAGTTTGATAGCTCCATGTGTTACATTAGCTGGGGGAAGAAAGATTATAACTCATATCATTCCTCTTTGCTATGGTCTTTTTTTTTTTTTTTTTTTAGAAGGGACTATATTTCTTGGGCAGACATATAAAATCTTACCCTTTTCTTCTGAAATTGCTATTATGAGCATATTTCGTAATAAATTTGGATGCTTGCCTACAGAAAGTACAATGAGTCACTCTGCGTTCCTGTTTGAATAATGATACCTATGATTATGAAAAGAATATGAGAGCGACAACAGTCCCTACCCCTTAGCACAGACCTGCAGACAGGACTGCTGTCTAGCCTGTAACTGCACTTGATAAGAGATATGTGGCTTTGCCTTTTGTCTCTCTGTCTAAATGACTTTTTTTAAAATATTTTATTTATTTATTTTTAGAGAGAGGGGGAGTCAGGGAGAAAGGGACTGAGGGAGATATCGATGTGAGAGAGAGACGTGATCCATTGCCTCTCGCACACGCCCCAACTGGGGACCAGCGACCTTTTGATTTGCAGGACAATGCTTAACCTACTGAGCCACAGCAGTCAAGGCTAAATGACTTTTTAAGATTCTTCATAGTCTTTTGGAATTCCAGTTTTGCTTTTATAGAATCACAGATTCTGTTGGGTACTAATTAGTGCCCTTTAAATTTTCCTTTTCTTTTTTTTCGTATATTTTATTGATTATGCTATTACAGTTGTCCCAATCTTTTATCCCTTTTGCCCACTTCTGCCTGGTACCTCTCTTCCCTACAGCAATCCTTGCCCTCCCTTAGTTCATGTCCATGGGTCATGCATACAAGTTCTTTGGCTTCTCTATTTCCTTTACTATTTTTAATGTACCCCTGTCTATTTTGTACCTTCCAGGTATGCTTCTTGATCCCTTCACTTTTTCCCCCATTCTCTCCTCCCCCATCCTCACTGATAACCCTCCATTAGATCTCCATACCCTATGATTCTATTTGTGTTCTAGTTGCTTGCTTAGTTTGTTTTTGTTTTTTTAGATTCATTTGTTGGTAGTTGTGAGTTTGTTGTCATTTTACTGTTCATATTTTTGATCTTTTTTGTAAATGTGTCCCTTTAACATTTCATATAATAATGGCTTGGTGATGATGAATTCCTTTAGCTTTACCTTGTCTGGGAAACACTTTATCTGCTCTTCCATTCTAAATGATAGCTTTGCTGGATAGAGTAATCTAGGTTATAGGTCGTTGCTTTTCATCACTTCGAATACTTCTTGCCTGCAAAGTTTCTTTTGAGAAATCAGCTGACAGTCTTATGGGAACTCCTTTGTAGGTAACTCTCTGCTTTTCTCTTACTGCTTTTAAGATTCTCTCTTTATCTTTAACCTTTGGCATTTTAATTATGATGTGTCTTAGTATGGTCCTCTTTGGGTCCAACTTCTTTGGGACTCTCTGTGCTTCCTGGACTTATATGTCTATTTCCTTCACCAAATTAGGGAAGTTTTCTTTCATTATTGTTTCAAATAACTTTTTGCTTTCTTGATCTTTCTCTTCTCCTTCTGGCACCTCTATGATTCAGATGTTTGTACGTTTAAAGATGTCCCAACGGTTCCTAAGCCTCTCGTCACTTTTTTTCAATACTTGTTTCTTCATTTTGTCTGGTTGACTGTTTATTTCTTCCTTAGGTTCCAAATCGTTGATTTGAACACCAGCTTCTTTCCCTTCACCATTGGTTTTGTGTGGATTTTTCTTCATTTCACTTAGTACTGTATAGCCTTCACTTTTTCCATTATTCATTTGCTGTACTCAGTTTCTGTGAGCGTCATTATCGCCAGTGTTTTGAACTCTTCATCTGTTAGATTAGCTATATCCTCATCACTTAGTTCTCCCACTGGAGCCTTGATCTGTTCTCTCTTTTGGGCCATACTTCTCTGTCTCCTCAACTTGACAGCTTTCTGTGTTTGCCTCTGAGTCTTAGGTAGAGCCATCGCTCTTGTTACATTGTAAGGAGCAGAGCCTTAGGTATTCGTCAGTACAGGGTGACCCGTTTTACCACGTTGTGGCACTGTGTGAGGGAGAGGGGTCTGAGAGGGAACAATGCCAGTTGCTCAGCACTTGCCCCTTTTCCATTCACCTCACGTGTTTCCTGTATGCAATTGGTGCCCTTCTAGCTGTTGTGCTAGAGATAGTTCCCTGAGTGGGTGGGTTTGCAGACATTCTGGACCATGGGACCCTCTAAATGGACTCTCTTGAGACTGGCAATTTTTTCTGCCACCCCAACCCCCACTGGCTTTCACAGCCAGAAGCAATGAGGCTTTATTTTACCCAGCGCTGAAACCATGATCTGTGAGGTCTGGCCTGAAGCTGAGATCGCTCCCCAGGTGTTACTCCCAGCTTTTATAATGTGTGACTATTTCCTCTGGCCAGCCACAACCACTGCCTTGCTGCCACCGCCACCGCCACCACACTGTGCCCTCTCCGCCCTGGCTCCCCGTCTCCGCCCCTCCTGCCTGTTTGGATGAGTATTATTTCTTTATATCTCTGCTTATTGGACTTGCGTGAAGTTCGATTTTCTGGTAGTTCTGGTTTTTTGTTTTGAGGTACACGTAATCCTTCTTATGATTGTAGAAGGAGGCAAAGTGTGTCTACCTATGCCTTTATCTGATCATAGTTCCATGTCTTTAAATGTGAAGTTTCTGTGAACAACATTCCTGACCTGGATGTAGACCTGCATGTAGAATTTATTCATTATTTTTTAAATTTTTTTATTGTATTTGTCCATTACCATTTAACCTTCTTATACCCTCCTCTGCAATCGCCACATTGCTGTCCATGTCCATGAGTCCTTTTTCCTTTTTACTCAATCCCTCCACCCTCTAATCTCCCCCCCTCCCCCATAGCTGTCAGCCTGCTCTCTGTCTATGAGTGTGTCTGTCTCTACTTTGCTTGTTAGTTCAGTTTGTTCATTAGATTCCACATACGCGTGACATCATATGGTATTAGTCTTTCTCTGACTGGCTTATTTCACTTACCATATTATTCAACAGAAGAAATAAATACATACAATGGTCTAAAGATAGTTTATTCAGTAAGTGGTGTTGGGAAAATTGGGACAGATACGTGCAGAAAAATGAAACTAGACCACCTTCTTATATCACACACAAGAATAAATTAAAATGGATTAAAGACTCAAATTTTGACCCAAAACCATAAAAGTCCTAGAAGAAAACATAGGCAGTAAAATCTTGGATATTGCTCATGGCCATATCTCCCCAGACAAGGGAAACAAAAAAAAAGTAAATAAATGGGACTACATAAAAAATGTAGCTTTGTTATAAAATGAATTTATTATAACATCCACAAAGGATTGGAGAATTCCAATAAAGAAGCTTCCATTCTCTTCACAGGTAGCAGCTTCTTAGTCTTAGAAATTGAGACAGACATATACTGTGATTGGTGTATATGGACTTATCTTTGAAGTGAAACTGGCACTCAGCTGACAGTAGCTGTTGTTCTTCAGCAAATGTACTATTGAAGTTCCTTCCTATTAATGCCAATTAGTTAGTTTTTGGTGTAGGATGTATTTTGTGGAAATTTCTGATTGCCATGGTTTTCAAATGGAAGAGTTCATGCTTTCAGTCCTGGCCCATAGGGACAATAAGATGACATCGCTCGGTGTATTCAGTGATTGCTTGTTACTCTCTTGTGTTAATACAGATTTTCAGGAATTTTAAAAAGTAGTTAAATTACTTCCCTGTATTCGAAATATGTGTCTCTGCACCCAGCTTTTCTTTTATATCAAAGGCTTTCTTTACATCTGAAGTCTAACATTGTTCCATATATACAGAGGCTTTTCCTTTTTTAAAGAGGTTTACCCCCTCTGCTGGCTCTGTGAAATGAAGCATGTGGTGAGTAGACGTTACGTCCTCACTTAACATCGTTGATAGGTTCTGGAAAGCTAGGAATTGAAGCTTGTAAACTGCGCATAACAAAACTAATTTTACCATAGACTAAGTGGCAGAAACAAGAGTTAAGTTCCTATGGCATATTTCTGGTCACAAAAACATCACCAAACTTCTAAACAATGACTCAAAATACTTCTAATATAAAATATTGAAATAAATGTGAGCTATGCATACATTTAAGAAAGATAAATTGAAACAAGTAAGATAATTATGTTCCAATCCACTTATTCAAGTTCAAGGTCATGGGTGGCCAGAGCCTGTGCCAGCAGCTCAGGATGCCAGGCAGAAACCCACTCCGGACAGGCCATGCACACCTACGCACCCACACTCAGACTGGGACAGTGTAGACACCACCAGTTCACCTCACATACACATCTGTGGGAGGAAACTGGAGCACCCAGAGACACCCTGCACATGCACACAGACAGTGGCCCCAGCCAGGAATCTTTATTTTTTTCCTCATCAACATTGTAAGGAAATGACGTTATTTGAGGACCTGCTGTATTTCTGATTACAAATCCCGGGGATTGCTTGCATATGATCTTTGCCTTAGACTTTTTCCAAAATGTAAGATTAACTTTAGCTTGGCTCCCTCTAATTCGGGATATAAAATCACCCAAGAATCTGAGATATTTTACATTCCTTTTGAGAACAATATGAAATTCTATGAGACTGGTAGTAATGTGACATTTAAGAAAGTCTGGCATGCAGATTTATAGTATAAAATAGGTGCTTAATAAATATCAATTTCTTGATTGGAGTCATATTTTTACTGTATACAGATTGTGTGTACTTTATTACAGGAGAAATAAATCACCTATTCTCTTTACTGAAGTCATCTGTGTTTTCATAGCACTTTCTCCGTGCCTTATTATAATTCCAACCACACTGTATTACCGTTATTTCTTTTTATAGTTGCCTCACTAGACTCCAAACTCCTCTAGAACAGGCATTGTCTAGTATCTGTCTTTAGAGTCTCAATCTCTATCATGTTAGCTTGCCCAAAAAATACTGGTGAACTTCAACGTTACACTACAATAAACTTCTCCCCAAATGATGTATTGTTAAACAGCCAGAAAGTTTAAATAACCAGAACTTTTTCTGCATTCTACTTTTACCATAAAGAAGTCATTGAAATAAGTAAAGTATTTATTCAGAACAGTCACTTTCCAAATGTGAGCATATCTGTAGTAACAGAAATAGGATAGTCAATAAAGACATTAAGACTTCTAAGTAGAAAACAATAAATTAAAATTCAAAAATGACTTCTCCACCATCTATCTGCATAGTGGTTGTCAGTGTTATAATGGTTATACCAAAGGCATGAAGGGTACTTTTGCAACTTTAATTTTCATTTTGTACTTTTCTTTTCAATGCAAAACCAGATTTTGCCTGCTTGAAGCCAGTTATATTAGCTCTTACTTTTCAGGATGACACTAGTTAAGATGTTAAGTTGTATGCATGCATACATTTCAAAATTTATTTTGGATTATTTATGCTCCTAACCTGTGCAATGTTATATACTATTGCTTTTCAAAGCATTTTTCAAGGAACCCTAATTCCACGATAGTAGGTGTTATGTGAGGAGGAAAATACCATTCCATGGACAATACTTGGCAAAGGTTGGATTGACTAGGTTTCTTTATAAACTATAGAACTTCTCAGAGCTTTTAGTGTGGTAAATGGGGTTAAAAATGTGACCAAGATTTAACAGTATAGCCAAATGGGTTCCTTCCACATCTTCTCCAAGATACTTTTTCAGTTAGCGATACTGGAAGCCCTGTGAAGGTAGGAACTGCTTCATTCTCTAGCACTGAGTGCCAAGCACCAAGCAGCACTCTGCAAACATTCATCCACTAACTGAACAAAATAATTTCTGCATGTTTTCAAAGTTTCTAAACAGGGGAAGACACTGCCACATGTGCACTGATGATTGTCCTGAAGCCCACCCCCAAAATAGTTGCCATGGCTCCCATGTTTAAATTTCATTCCTGGGAATGTGACTAAATGATATGTTCAGAAGGAAAAGGGGCAGCATTTGGGTTTGCCCCTTAATTAAACTCAAGGACTATACCGACAGGTTTGGTTTTGTACTTTGATTTCTAATGATGTTTCAGAATTATTTTCATAGAGGAAAGCTAGTAAAAACCATCGTCCAACAACTTCTGAGACTTTTACATTGTTAATAGTTTAACTTTGAATCTTGGCACAAACATTTCAAAATATTTTTCAGTTTAGTTTCCCTATTTAATGCCCAAATTGTTGAAGAACTGTGTGTAAATATATGGTTTGTACACCTCCAGAAGAAGAACAAACAGAATGCTTCAAAGACCTGGGAATTTTCTGAGTCAGATACAGCAGGGGTAAAAGTGAGAAGAGAAGCCTAACATTTTTTAAATTGTCTTAAACTACTGAGTCACCCATGTATGCACATATGATAAGTATCGTCGGCAGCCGTCCGTCTCGAGAGACGATGGTGTAGCTTCTTAAGAGTCTATCTGCACCGCCGAGAATGGCTGTGCAGTCCAACTCGGGAGTGACACGGTATCTGTCTCCTCCCGTGTTGAATCGACATCTTATGATGACTCTGGAGTGTCCTCTCCAGAGAAGCTGAAGCTACAGAGCCTGGGCAGGGTGATATGGAGGGTCTGCTGTTGCCCATGCAGCAGACCCCCCCTCTCTTCGCAGCTGAAGGGTCCAAGGGAAAGACGGAGTCGATACAGCTTGGCTTCAGGTGCGCCGCAGGAGTTGCCGGTGTTGACTACAACGTCAAACCGCCTTAGGGACTCCGGCTCCGGATTTTCTGTCGGGGTTTACTCCCTTAGCCTTTCCCCTGAAGAGGTATGCCGCAAGGCAGCGGAGGTTTTTTGGAGTCAGAGTTTTCCTTCTCTGATGTGATAAGTATCATTACAGTATTCCCTCCCTTATCGTGGGTATTATGTTCTAGACCCCCCATGATAGGTGAAAATCCGTGAAGTAGGAACTTTACATTTATTTTAGTATTTATATATATTTTAAGGCTTTATAAACCCTTCCCACACACTTAGAAACCATTCCCAGTCCCTTATTAACCTTTCCCACTCCCTTACTAACCTTTTCCACACTTTTATAAACACTACTTATGTCCTTAAACATATTCTACACTCTTAAACCTATGTAACTTTAACAACATACATATACAGTACCGTAAAATCCCACAATATAGCGAAAAATCTGTGACAAATAATTAAATATAATATTTTTTAAAATCCCATGATACAGTGAGGCCGCGATAAGTGAATCATGACATAGAGAGGCACTACTTTATTTATTCTATCTTTACAGAGAGTTTAGTTAGTGCTTTAATAAATACAAACTATATTATCATTTTTAGAACCATATATTCTTATAAATTTGTTAGTCAGAAGTGCAGGCGGTACCACTCTACACTAACTTGAAAGTTGAGATATCAAGTGGTAGCAAAGATAGAGAGAAACTGGCAACTCATGAAATCCTAGTGGGAGTATGAAATTGTTCAGCCACTTGGAAAAAGCTATTTTGTTGCATCTACTAAACATGTCTTCCGTGTGTGTGTGTGTCTGTCTGTCTCTCTCCCTCCCTCCATCTCTCTCGCTCAATATATATATATATATGAAGATGAATACCATGTCCAACAAGAGACATACACAGAGATGTTCACAGAAGAATGTTTATTCACCATAGCCAAGAACTAGAAACATCCCTCAACAGGAAAAAAAAGGAAAAAAAGCTAAATAAATTCTGGCTTGTTGACACAGTGAAACACTAACCCACAATGAAAGGCAACAAGTGACTGATAGGCACAACCACCTGGACAATTTAATTATTAGGTTGAGCAGAAGAAGCCAGATAAAAAAACTGCCCATTTCCTTTTATAGGAAGTTCAAGACCCCACAGCATTAACCCATGGTGATAAAAGTCAGAGTGGGGGTGCAGGAATGACACTGACTAGGAAGGGCACAAGAAGGCCTTCTGTGGTGGTGTAAATATCCTACATCTCGGTAGTTACACAGGTTCCTGCATATGTACAAATGCATGACATCTTAAGATCTGCGTATACTTCAATATAAACAAATAAATGAATGCCTTAAACAATCTATCTACCTACTTACCTGCCTATAGTAGGTGCCAACAGGTAGCAAAAACTTACTTGCTCGTTACAAGAAATTTTCTCCAAGGTATGATGTATAAATTTGACTTTGTTTGCCATATTTATGAATCTGGAACACCTTTTGTGCATTCAGAGTAATCCAAAGGCAGATGGATTCTTTCCTCCCTGGTTTGGATTCTTTCCTCCCTGGTTTGGTTTTGGTGTTGTGGTTTGGGAGCAAGTTTGCAATAACTTCTTGGTCCTACATATAACAAATAGTTATTGAATGCCTGGTGTGTGCCAGACAGTGTGCCAGGCTCTGGATACCCAAAAGTTATCAAGACCCAGCCCCTGCTACTTGGTTTTGTAGGGGTGGTAGGATGGAAGCAGATTCCACACATGAGCATGGGGCTATAAGGGAAGTGTACTATGTAATGCAAGGAGACACTCCCACTCTCAGAATGTTCTGGAAGGCTTTCACAGATGGCATCACTCTGTCCTGCTTCTATTTTTGCCATATATCAGGGTCCACTTTATATTAAGCATCTATAATAGCTACTTAAGACTACCCCTCAATTACTAAAAAATATTTTAAATATTTTGTGTGACCTAGGTGTTTTCTTCCATATCATTGCAATCACTTCTTAGACCATTTTTTAAAGCCCTAGCAGTTTCAAGGATGAAAGAAGCTACCTGCCACAGATTTCTAGAAAGCAGCAGCGTTCTTTGAACTGCTTATAAGTGGAAAAGTAGTTTTTCTTTGAATCAGTTCTGAGGTAAAAGCAAAGTTTTACCTAAATGTCAGTGTTACTTTTCCTTTCAAGTAGCGTTTGCATGAAGCAACCACACTGACCTGAGCCCATGTGCAGGAGCTCCTGAGCCTAGGTGAGAAGCCTTCCGCTGGTTTTTCTGTTCACCCTTGTATCTCTCCTAATAGCGGATATACTTAGAAATACTCTGCCAGCTCCGTGGTAGTAGTGTGGTTCTTCTTAGAAACTGAGACAATTTTAAGAGAAGCATTGTGGCTCATCAAGAAAAAATGAATTTATATTTTTTATAATTATTATTTAATTAATGGAACTATTTTCCCTCTAGTAATCCTTTCCTTCCCCTTCACTCATATAGAATGTACAGATATTTAAAAATCTGTAAGAATAGAAAAGCATTTTAGCAAAGAAACATGGGGACATTTTTAAAAGAAGAAAAAAATAAAAGGAAGAATTAAAATAAAAGAATCAAATTTATAAAAGGAAAGGAGAAAATAAAGAGCTAGGATACTTTTTATATCAGACCTCCTGTTTTTAGTAACTTTGAAATCATATAGGAAAATCCAGATTGATGTCTGACATCTAGACAGTTGCACTGAGTCTTCAAAACTGACTGTTTCTTTTGTCCAATGATGTGAATTTTTCTTTTACTTTGGAATAGTGTTATAAAGTGGTAGGTAGGAGTAGTCAGGGTCCCCAGACTGTGCATTTTCCACAGGATTTTAGGATGTTGGAGAATGTTTGAGCCTGAACTTAGATTTTAAAAACATGCTTCCATTTCACTCATCCCTTGCACTAACCATGTATCTTGCAAGTGCTCCTTTGGCAGGTTTACATGCAGCATATGTAAAAAGTGAACATGGTAACCAAGGAGAAAGAAGTACAGACTTTAGGGACGTTTGACTATTTTCATAATAAAAAGCTTGTTTTAAATTCTCTTACAAACCTGAGTGATTCTGTGGCCTCCCAAAGCATATAGAATTTCTTAAGGGTTAAAACAACTTTTAAAGGAAACGATGAACTCCACAGCCTGCCATATCCTGTATTCAAAATAATTTTCATTTCTACTTATCTGCGAAGGCTGAAGGAATGTCTACAAATATTTGCTTGGTTTCTATGGTGAAGGCAGAGAGAGATCAAGTGTGTGGTTGTTTATTGTCAAAATCAAAACTATACTGTACTTCTAAAAAGAGAATGAATTTGTTACTTGAAACATAATAGTCATTTAGCAAGTGGTAACTATTTTAAGTTTCATGAGTTCAAGATGAAATTTAAACAATACAGCCTGAAGGAAAACACGGGCCCTTCAGGCGTTTTAAAACTTCATGTTACAAAAATAAAATGGTCATCACACTTTATTAAAAAGTCATCTGTTGCCCTGACCGGTGTGGCTGAGTTTGTTGGGCATCGTCCCATAAAGCTTAAAGGTCACCAGTTCAATCTCTCTCGAGGCACATACCTGGGTTGTGGGTCCGGTCCCTAATCGGGGTGCATACGGGAGGCAGCTGATTGATATTTCTCTCCCTTTCTTTCTCCCTTCCACTCTCTCTAAAAATAAATGAATAAAATATTTTTTAAATAATAAAATAAAAAGGCATCTGCTCACTAAAGATAATGTTGGCAGACTCTCAGAATGGTTGGTGTCTGAGGACATGATGGGCTGTAAATTTATACTCTACTAGAAACCCTTGCATCCTGACCTGGCTTATCCATCCCAGCCCTGTCACCACCCATTCTGCTATCTGCTGGCTACCCATAGATTTATCAGAACATATATTTATTTTATGCCTGCTGTACACAGCACTCTGGGAGGTGCTGGGGATGAAAAGTCCACTTAGGAGTGGTCTCTGTCCTCAAAGGACTGGCTTGGGGTCTAGTAGGCAGTAAGTACACAGTGTGTAAGTGCTGTGATTATGTGTAATTGGGGAGGACTAGGCAGGGCGAGGTTCACAAGAATTAAGAATGGTGTTGTGAGAGGACATTCCAGAGAAAGGGCTCAGCATGTGGGAAGCCATGAGGCGTGACAACACACATAGTTGAACAGCGATAAAGCCTCTGAGCAGGTAGAGGAAAGCTTTCATGGGAAGGAAGAACAGGTAATAAAAGGAGGGAGCCATATCATGAGGGCATCGTCAGTATATTGAACTTGAACTTGATATTAAAAGCTCCGGAGAATGGATGAAGGATTTTAAACAGGAGTGTGGTGAGCACAGCTTCAAGTGCAATAGAGAGGAAGGAGAAAGACTGGTGGGAAAAGACCCCAGATGAAGCTATTGTGACCATCAGGAGAGGACAGGGTTCCCATGAAATTGTCAGGATCTGGCAACTTCATTGATAATGGAGGTGCATGGGGAGCCTGGGTAGGTGGTGATTTTCCTTTCAGAGAGAGAATCTAAGAGAAGTAAGCATCAGAGGAAAGACAATTGACCCATTCTGAAGTTGAAGTACCTATGGGAGTACTAAGTGGGGATGTGCAGGAGACAGCTGGAAATGTGGGTCAGATGCTCTGCAGAGTATGTACTCGGGTGGCATCCACATATCACGCTTCCCAGGGATTGTGCATCACTTGAGAAAAGTAACCACCTGAGGGTCTAGCCTTAGAGAAGAGAATTTAAGGGACTGGTGAGAGAACAGACCTCCAGGGAGTTACTGGGAAAGTAGGAGGAACACTAGCTTGGGACTCTAGCATTCTTCACTTAAATCACTACACAGACACCCCACCCTCACCTCTGCCCCCAGTTGTCCTTCAGCCAGCTCATTTGCCTTCTTTTTTAATTAGCAACCACCCTTTCCAGGACTAACAGGGTACCTCTCATGCTGGGGCACTCACATGATGAATTGAATTGAAGCTCATATGGACCTTTAAAGGCTTGATTTGGTGTCTGGAGTTAAATCCTTTTTTAGGTAGATCTGCTTAGAAACTAACCACATGACAGAGAGGTTGAAGGCTCAGGAAGAGGTGGTCGTGCCACTGGTATCATTGAAGGTTAGAAGCCTGGATCTCTGAACTCCGCTTCCATTCATCCCTCAGTGGGTCGTTATCATCCCCTCACAGCACACAAGCCCTGTCTACTGCGTGACTCTTCCCCAAAGCTCCCGTTCATCCATACTTGGAGGGAATACCCATTTGAGCTCATTTTCCCTGTGCCATTGCGGGTCCAGATCCTTTTTTAAAGATATATAATTACAGTCATCCCTTGGTATCCACCGAGGATTGGTTCCAGCACACCATAGAAAGCCTTCACTTTGGCAATATAAAGATTTTCAGCTCTTCCAAGGATTGCATCCATATTCCTCAGAAATCATTATTTAAGTTTGTATCTGAGACTTGTTGACCGGGGCCCCAGCAGAAGAATATCCTCACATTGTACACTCCATGAATAATTACTAAACCAAAGGACAGGCAAGGATGTCCAAAGAGAGAGTTCTTGGGTAGGTACAGTATATACATTTAATTTTTTAAATCTTTATTGCCATTGCCACCTCATTTAGGGATTCTTAGGATGTTAACAGAGGTCACCTTATAGACCATCCCGTCTAAACGTCCCCTTACAGATGAAGAGACTGACAGTGGCTTAGAGAAGTTGCCACTCACACAACTTTCCTCTACAAACTGAATGTATTAGTTAGTATCCCAACAGGAGATCAGTGGCACACTCAAAGTAAGATAATTCAAGGGAGGTTTGTTCACAGAGACAAGGTTTACAAAGAAGTGGGTTTAGAAGAAGTGCAGGACATGGTGCTGTGACTTTAGCCCTAGTTGCAGCCAGGCTGTTACCATTCCTAGGCTTGAAGGGAAGAAGGGGAGCAGTTACCGGATCAGGCAGCTGGGAGGAAATCAAGGTGTTAAAGACTCTGCTTCACCCTTCTCCCCGTCTCTGAACTCCTGCCTAGTCTTCCCATTGGCCAAACCCAGTAAGAAGCTGGAAGCCTATGATAGACACAGACCCGCCCCCCAGGGCAGAGACCATTTGGAGAAGCAAAAGGAAGATATCCAGCACAGTGTTCATAACATGCTTCTCTGCTCTTCAAGCAGGTAGCCATATAATAAGGAAGATTCAGAAAACATCTACAAAGTTTTTCAGCTTCTTGGTTAAAAGGGTACATGAATTTTTTTTAAAAACTGTTAAATTTAATATTAAAGAGGAGTGGTTTCCTCTGACATGTATTTTGAGTCAGAGTTGGCCTTGGCTCTACTTTATCTTATACTGTTATTGATTTGGTTCAAAAAAATTGTGAACAGAGATCAAAGCACTTTAAACAGATACATCCACTTGTGTAAATATCCTTGAATGCCACCCCCCACCCACCCAGTCTTCCGCTCCCCCTCTGGTTGCCAAATCCATTCAGCACCTCTAGAGGCTGCTAATACGTGTAATGATTGTAATAAACATTGTATTTGCTTTGGTTCCAGCTGGCTCCAACCACCAGTCTGTCCCTAGTTCCTATTGTTATCTTGGCTTAGTAGATAACTGCATTGTTATCATTAGAAGTCACCTTTGTCATAGATTTCTAAGTGTTGATCTTTTATACATTGCAATCATTTTTTCCCTCAATGTGTTTTTAAATTTACCCTTATATTTTTATTTTTAAGGATATTTAGAATTATAAAATGTAGAGAACTTTTAGGCAGAAGCTAAGTACATTGTTGAGAACTTCCTTATTTCATGCACTAAAATCTTGAAATGTTTTTATTGATTTTGCTCATTTTTTATAAAACTTTCAAACAAAAATTAATATGTTTTCATATGTGTGACTCAAACTGGTTTTAACTTAGGCAGTCTTTATCAGAAGTTTTTAGAGGCACAGAAGTATAATAATTCCTAACAAACATTTTACATTTTACTGTCAAGGAAAATTGTTGCAATTTATTCCAAAAACTTGAAACTTACATATTTTAAATCCCATGAAATTACAGAAATGGTCATCATTTGAGATGCTTTAAATTACAGTGCCTTAAAGTGAGGATTAAAGGGGGCTGGGTCAAAAAATATAGAGCGGCCACATAAATTAGCAAATTAAAGCTGGGGAAACTGTTAGATTTATATCTATTGCAGAAGGTAGTAATTTCTTATATAAATGTAGGCCTAGGGCATTGTTGGGGTTATCTTCTTAGAGAATTAACCAGAAATGTAAGTCTTGAACAATTCATACTTTGATTTGGTATTTAAGCATGTTGAATTCCACAAAGATTAAACCAGAAAGTTGCCTCATTAGACAAATACTGATAATTCTAATAGTGTAAACATAAACCTAATTAATGAATCTACGTCCTCTCTTTATGACAGTGGTTTACATACACAGACACCAAGCAACCATCTTGAGAATACCAAAGAGATTTTTAAATCTTAGCTTTCATTGAAATTATGAGAATTTGATGAATAGATGTCATATCAAACAGAGCACTGATGTGGACCAGAACTAAATTTTGGAGTAATAGAAACCATTTTTTTAAACCCTTTTTTAAAGGAAATCTTGTGATCCCCAAAGGGTAGCTGAAGTTTTTAAGATCTGCAAGCTCCTAAAAGTTCACGTTAGGTATTTCAAAGTAGCCCTGGCTGGTGTGGCTCCATGGATTGAGGGCTGGTCTGTGAACCAAAGGGTTTCTGGTTGGATTCCCAGTCAGGGCGCATGCCAGGGTTGCGGGCCAGGTCCCCAGTTGGGGGCATGTGAGAGGAAACCACACATTGATGTTTCTCTCCCTCCCTTTCTCCCTCTCTTCCCCTCTCTCTTTCTCTAAAAAAATTCATTAATTTATTACTTAAAAGTAAATTTAATAACAACCTATACGTCTGCCTGTTCATTTGTGGACACTTGGAGCACCGAACAAAGGTGCCATGCTGGATGCTGAGGGAGGAGCACAGGGTTAAAGTCAGACAGCCCTGGTGAGAACCCCAGCGCCTTCATGTCTCGGCTCTGTGACTGGCCATATTACTCAACCTCTCTGAAATTCCTTTTTCTCAGCTATATAATGTGAGTACTGACAGCAACTGACTGGTCTTGCAACTTTCTACCTCATGCACTTTCAGGTTTTTGTGCCCACTGTCCATTTAACGCGTGGTGTCTGTGTGCCCTGGCAGACGGTTTTGTATACATGTGTGATTATGATACGTACACCCACACATGACCTGGTGATAAAAATTAGAATGTATCTCACACAGTTACAAAACTTATTTATTCACTTAACAGTATGTTACGGACATCTTTGAGGGTGAGCAAGAATGAGCAGGATGAAAAACTCGCTCACCTTTATTGATGCCTGAATAATAATCCCCTGTGGGAAATTATTGTGGAAGTAAACACCCTGTGAATACCTCTTTGTGCACTAGTATGAATATTTCTGTAGGATAAATTTTCACAGGTGGAACACTGGGTCCAGGACAATGGAAACTATTGATTTTATACATTTTATAATAGCTCGTCCTCTAAAAATTTGTGCCAATTCACAATTTAAAAGTTTTCCCATACCATGGCTATTCCTGAATAGTGTCATTCTGTTTGTTTCTGCCAGTCAGGTACTTTATTGTCATGGCTTCCTTCCTTCCTTCCTTTCTTTCTTCCTTTTAATGAGATTGAATATATTTGATAGCTTTTTTTCTTCATGTAAATTATCTTTCATATTTTCATCTGTTTTTCTGTTATATTATTTTATTGACATCATTTGTTTTAGATGTTTTCTACCAGTTTGTCATTTAATCTTTGGCCTTTATTTAGAGTGTTTCCTGAAGAGCGTTTCAGTTTCAAATAGCTGGATCTATTAATGTTGTCACCTCAGGCTTCTGGATGTTCCATCATGCTGAAATAGGCATCCATAGCCATGGTCCTCTTCTGTTTCCTCCCAACACATTTTTCTAGCCTGCTCTTAGGCCTGTCATCTTATGTACAGTTTCTTCTTATAGGTTTATATAGATGTATAAAGTAGGGATCAAACTTATTTTCTTCCAAATGAATGGCCAGTTATCTTGCTTTCACCTACTGAAGTACATTTTCTCTCTTACTAAGAGGAAATGCAGCCACCTATAAGAACTTTAAACTTTACTAATATGTCAGTCTCTTCTGGAATTTACTTTTTTTTTTTTTTTAATGTTAGCCACCCTTTTATTTGCTGTACCTTAGAAAATATTTTGGTAACAGAGCAAATGCCCTTAAAACTATTAAGCATTTATTCAGCCAGGGGTACCTTATTTTCAAAATTACATTCCTCAACAAAAGCATTGAACTGTCTTAAATTTTTTGTGTTAATATAGAAGTGACTATTATCTTTATAATACATCTTTTCCCCATCTTAGTCATGGTCTGTCTTCCTATTTTAACTGTTTTTTATGTTCTTTAACAATAATATATCATTTTATTTATATAAAAAGCCCTTTTTTTAATTCTCCAGTGTTTTAGATTTTTTGTTACTATTGTGGATGAGATCTTTTTCCCATTATATTTTGTAGCTGACTTACTAGGATTTATGTATTTATTTTATATTTTAGGTCTGCCATTGCCTAAATTTTCTTTATAATAATATTTTTCTTGTTATAACTTTTATTTACCAAAAACATAGGCCAATGTGTATAAGGCAGAAACCCTAAGAAACACAAGGAGATTCTGGGAGAAGGAAAACAAAAACTCAGATTCTCTTTTAGGGTTTGGCAAATAAAATACCAAAAAATATAAGGATATGTCTGAGATAAAAATCTTGTTAATAAAGAACTTAAAAGAGAATACTCCCCTTATATCCTACAGAACAGAAACCAAGTATGTGCATAGTTATGAAGAAAACAATAATAAATTCTACCAAGTGGGAACTATACACAGGTTACATTCTCTGTGCATGATGAATAAAATTAGAAATCCAGAAGCTAGAGGATAACCATAAATAATAAAGAATTTTGTGGAAATTTTATGACCACATAGAAATTGTAAAACACTTTACTAAATAATCTATTCTTCAAATTAGTTTACTCTTGTTTTAAGAGAAAATTACATATTATTTAAAGATTTTTAAAGTTTTTAAATTACATATTATTCAAAGATTAACAAAAATTAGGAAAACTTAAAGATTCACAAAAACGAGATAAATAGGAGTCAACAAATTATAAAATAAAACAACAATCCTCCCAAAATGGAAATAAAACTTCATTTCAGTTTTTTAAATAAAGTATATATATAGCTAAACTGACAAACCTGATTGATACAAAGCAAAAACAAAAATATACAACATTAAGAAAGAGAAACTCAGATTTTCTCAAAACTCCAAGGAAACAGGCGATATTAAAATAACTATGAAATAACCATGTACAGAATTAAACCAATACATTTTTAAATCTAAATTAAGAATTTTCATAGGAAAATTTGTTACCATTAGCAGAATTGACTCATAAAGAGGTTGAAACCTGTATAGACTAATTGGCAAGAAGACAGTCATAAGATTGTTAAAGACACATTGCTAAGAAGGATCCAGACCCAGATGGTTTTACAAGTAAGTCCCTTTAAAGGACTGGTTATTCTTACGTTGTTTCTAATATTTCAGAATATAGAAAAGGATAGAAAGCTTGCATATCTCTAATACCAAACCATGAAAAATTAACAAAAAGGTAACTATAGATCATTCTCACTTAAGAATATGTAAATATTCTAAAAAAATTAGCAAATAGAATCCAACAGTCTATTAAAAGAATAGTAAGCCATAATTAGGAATGATTTATTCTAAGAAGTCAAGGATGGTACAATATTAGGAACTCTGGTAATGTAATTAATATGTTATTAATAAAATAGATGAGTGACATACTGTCATTATTAATAAACATTTTTTAAACATTGGATTCATTATCCATTTTGAATGCTAACAAAATTTTTAAAAGAGTGGAAGGGAACTTCTTAAACATATGAATATTTTTCCTATCTTAATCTGTCTAAACATTTATTTGATGATTGTAATAAGTATCACTGATTAAAGTACTGAAAATGAAGATAGTTCTAGTAAAGTGATTTGGGTTGGGTAATCAATCAGAAATCACTGCCTCTTTAAGACAACCTGAAATGATGCTGTATCCAGATTAAATTTTTCATCTCATATGATGCTAGACTTTATTTCAAGTTGAGATGAGAAGATAAGGGTGTGACCTCACAGTGTTTGTGTATGTCTATAAACCACTTAAGTGGAACTATATGGAGACAGTTTGCACCTGCACTTTTGTTTACAGTATATCAGAGAAGTAGAGAAATATGTTCCTCCAGCTAAAAACATTAATGAAGCAGACTAGCACTCAGAATTGAACACTCTACTCAGCAGAAGTAGTAAGTACCTTGTTTTGGGGGAATGACTGGTAATTTAATTTTGCCCACTTATCTTTTAGGAATGATTGCCTTAATTTGGTATTTGTTAAACCCCAATTTTAATGTGTACGGTATTGTGATGGGCCTTTGCAGACATAACAGTGGATTAAAATTGGATCCATATCCTCCAGAACAAACCATATTTTTTATGAACTATGTTACAAGGTGTGATTCTCAGGTGACAGTGCGCTCAGGGAAGTAATGGTATCAGAGCGGGGCTTTGTAGGCTCAGTAGAATTGCCACATGTGGAGAGGAGAAAGAAGAGCTTTCCAGCTGAGAAGAACAGTGTCAACGAAAGGATGGGGGCAAGAGCTGGAGGACATGTGTGTATAATGAATGGTGCTCAAACTTAGCCAAGGGTTAGGGTTACCTGAGTTCTGATTTTTGTTTCTTTTTAAGAAAAGAAAAACTCCAGGGCCCCAACCTAATTCAGTGATTGTGAGATAAGGCCCAGACACCTATGTTTTCCTAAAAGCCCCACGGGTGATTCCAATGTGCACTCAGGGTTAGGAGCCAGTGGTGGGTCTCAGAGGGGACGTGGCTGTAAGGAATATGAAGCACTGTGAGAGATGGTGCTGGGAAGATATGTTGGAGCCAACTGATAACCTGAGTAACATTGATTTGGTATCATGGGTTTGTTTTCTCTTTTAACTTTTATTACATCACCACCATCTCTCCATTAGATATCAACCAACTATTCCTTAAACAAAACTTGATGTCTTGTATGAATTCAAAGTAAAACATGCTAAATGAAATGAAGAGGATGAACCGGTTAAGAATCTTGTTATATAATTCTATATTATCACCCTAAAACTTAAAACAACAACCATTTTATTATCACTCACAATTCTGTGGGTTGAACTGGACTCAGCTGGGTTGTTCTTCTGCTCCAAGTATGTTGGCAGGGGCCACAGTCACCTGAAGGGTCATTTGGACTTGTATATCAAGGTCACCCACTCACATGGCTTTTAGTTGAGAGCTCAGTTGAAGGTGTCAGCTGGAACATCTTTGTGGGCTTGTGACTACATGGCAGCTGGGTTCCAAGAGGAAGTATTCAGAAAGATTCAGGCTACCGGAATTCTTGTGGCCTCACTTTGGTAGTCTCAGATGTCACTTCCGTCATCTAAGGCCAGCTCAGCTTCACTGGAAAGTGAATTAGACCTCATCCCCTGAAGGGAGGAGCAGCACGTGCATACGAGGAGAGAAGGAGACAGATGGCAGCCAGTTTGGGAGACTTACTTCAATCTTCATGTGCCAAGCCCTCTACCATCGAAATAGATAAAGCAGAATATCAGGAAATTTAGACATAAACAAAAATACAAGTAGACAAAACAATATGTGAGGATAAAAGGAATCATATGAATAATATAAAAAGCTTATGTAATAGCTTTATGTATTAAATTCCTTATCTGACAATAAAGAATACACTTTCATTTCAGGCATCCATAAAATATCTGCCCAAACTCCACCCTCCAAAAAAGAAGCACTTGAACCCTTATGTGCTCTTATAAATCTGAAGCCTTAATGATATGCTTTCCTCACCTCTGTACCTGGCAGAAATAATTACAGTTGTGTTTTGTCTGTTATTATATAATGTTCTATAGTAAGTACGGTTCTTCCCATTTTGGAATTTCTTCCTCTGAATGATTTTTTTGCACACAGTATAAACAAATCGGGTTACACATGTCCCTTAAGTTCTTCTTTTTTTAATTCATTTTCTGAAAAGATCAGCATTGAAGGAGGCTTTATTTTAATTCCCCACAGTCTCATGATACGAGTAGTTTTGACTGGTCCTTAGTGCTCTCTTTAGACTTCAGAGTCACTGGAATCATCTAATTTCCCAACAATGCTCCCCTGGGAATTGAGCTGCAGTCATTGCCAATACATTTTTGTAAGCCCCTTAAGAAAAACAGGAGTCATTTTAAGCCTTTATTTTTTAAGTCTTTGCTCTCTGAAACTCAGCTATTTTACCCTCCTCATAAGACACACAGGCAGTCTGAGGTAGGAACCCAGGGGGTGGTGATGTCATTTCCTGGCCTGTTAGCGATGAGTCCTAGGTACCTATTGCTTCTACCTCAGTGCCCTTCTATGACCTTTCTGAACCAAATCTTGGCATTACAGCGCCTGAGATGAGGTGCTTAGCAGACAGCCTTCTCCCTCAGTAACACTCATATCCATTTGCTGTTGCAGGTCGTCACACTGTGGTACAGAGCTCCGGAAGTCTTGCTTCAGTCCAGCTACGCCACCCCTGTGGATCTCTGGAGTGTTGGCTGCATATTTGCAGAAATGTTTCGTAGAAAGTAAGAAATACCTTTTTTTCACTCTCTCTTCCTTGGAAAGAAACTTTCTCGGTCTTGGGTAATTTTAACTGGCAGCATAGCATGTCTGCTTCAAGGAGGGTCACATTGTCCAGATCCACCTGCTCAGGCGACCACGTCAAGGCCCACCCTGAAACCACCTTCTCAGTCTTTACAGTGTTGCTTTGTCTGACTGTAACTTCCAGCTGTTAGGAACTCTGTTTGAAAAGGAATACTCCACTATTCTCACAATTTATTTTGGTTTTGTTGTGATAATAGGACACAGTGAACATGAAGCATGTTGTGGTGCTTTTTAGGGAGGAAATATCCTCAAGGTGAACTTTAGCCACAGGAGGAGGACCAGAGCTATAAAGTATATGGAAATTTTGGTGGTGAGAATAGTGGAAAAACACAGAATGTTTAGACTGAAAAGGAACAGTCAATGAAGAAGTCAGTGCTATTTCAGAGTACTTCAAATGCTGTCATGTGGGGAGAGATTAGGCATATTTGGGCAGTAGAGTGAGCAGAACTAGGGCCAAAGATATTAAAATTACAGAAATAAAGATTTTTGCCCAGAAGATGGAAAAACCTAATGATTACACAGTTATCTGAAGAAGAGGTTGGGGTTCATGGAAATAGTGCATTTGCATTGGGTTCCAAGAAGAGACTGGACCACCGCACGTTGGGGGGTTTTCAGCAGCATTTGTAGAGCTGCTGGGTGAGGGGAGTGGGGTAGGTGACCTCCAGGAGTCTACTGACTCTGAGAGTCTCCGATTCATTTGTTTGATTTTTCAGGTCAAAGAAAAGGCCAAACAATACAATCGAAGATCTGCCAGGAAAATAATCCATACCTGGGTACTAAATTCAGCCTGGTCAAAATTAAACAGGGAACCTAATTTTAATCTAATCCCTGTTTTCTATTTTTATTTCCATGGGAAAATGTGAGTTGGGAAGCTGAATGTATTCCCATTGGACATGTTATGTTCAAAACAAAGCTACATGGTCACTCACAAGGAGAAGTGGTCAGCCATTGTTTGGTGTTTTTTGTTTTTTGTTTTTGTACCAAATGAAGTTTTGTGCATATAATAAATTTTGAGACCTATTTCTAGAACTCAGCAGATTTTTCTGTAGCTCACAAGAGGGGATCATGGCAAGGATGTCAAAGTACGCAGATGTTTAATGCAGGCCTACTGTGTGCCAAGTACAGGACCAGACCTCTTCCCTTATGTTACCTTTTGGCTTTTCACAATAAGAGATAAGTGAGGTGTTGTGGTAAATTTATTTGTCTAATGTCAAGCAGCTAAAAAAAAAAGTATTAGAGTTATGATTCTAGTGCAACTCATGTGCGCTCTAATCCAATGTTGTTTTTCTCCGAAGGAGGGAAGAAAAAGGTAGTGTTGAGTTCAGCTGCAATGTTTGCCAAACAAGCTAAGTATAGGCATACCTCCTTTTATGGCATTTTGCAGGTGTTGCTTTTTGTTTACAAATCAAAGGTAAGACCCTCCCACCAGCGGAAAGATTATAACTCGCTTTACTGCGATACTTGGTTTATTGAAGTGGTCTGGAATTGAACCCAGAATACCTCTGAGGTGTGCCAGTAAGTGGTTTTGGAAGTGTGGTCCTTGAACAAGCAGCATCGGCATCACTGGAGACCTTGTTGGAAACACAAAGTCTCAGGCCCCACCCCAGACTGACTGGATTAGAAGCTCTTGGGCTAGGGCTTTAGCGAGTCTTCCCGAGGATCCTCGTTCACCCTCCATGGTAAGAACCACTGTGTTGGATGACAGGATTGCCAGGGGCGGGCATTCTTTAAATGCTCAGCTCTCAGACTCCCCCTTGAACTTCTGTTTCATTACTGGCTGAGGTGATGTCAGGCCTTGTTGTTTTTAAAAGTACTTCATCTAATTCCTTGCATCAGACAAGTGTGGAAAACACTGGGTTAAAGGCTTATGGAGAGAACAAGGAATAATTTACTGTCAATATTTCAGGGTGGGAGCAAGGACTGTCATTCCAGGCAGTCCCAGGAATAACTTGGTGTAGCTGGGAGTTGATTAGAGAAATGTCTATTGGAATTACATTTACATGTCTACAGTGTCCTCAACTGTAAAGATTGAGGCCTACTTTTACTGGGGTAGGAGTGTGATTGGTTACACCACCCATATTGATAATGAAACCAATATTTTTCTGAAAGATGTGAAAAGAAAGATAAAATTTAAGATATACTCATATAGTGTTAAACATTCACTAGTGAGGAATTTGCTGTATTTGTAATAGGTAGTCACCCCTATGGAAAAATTGCAACCCAAATTTTTATTTTATAGTATTAAAACATTTCCCAATGAAGTGGTAGCATGATTGGTAATCTGGTCCCCAGTCTAGCTTACAGACTCCTATAGAACCTGGACCATACATGAAACATAATTTGTACTAATTCATCAAAACCCATTTTCAACTTCCGGCCAAGATGGAGGCCTAGACTGACAAGCTCCATCTCCCTCCACAACTAAGAAGGAATACATCTACCACAAAACCAGAAATAACCAGAAGTTCCAGAAAATAAAGCTACATGGAAGTCCAACATATGAAGTTATAAAGAAGTGGTGCTCATCTGGATGGGTACGAGGGACGAAGCCGGGGCAGAGAGGTCAAGCTGTGCTGGCGGTGGCAGCTGCAGCAATGACAGCGGGACAGCATTAAGCACTGACACCTGTATTTAAAAAGGGGCGAGAAACACCTGGGGAGCACCCCTGGCTGCAGACGAGACCCATCAGCTTGTGATTCCAATGCCGGGGAAGGCAGACCCCCATTGCCTTGGACTGTGAAGGCTGGAGAGGGTGGGGACGGAGGAATAAGCTCCCAGTCTCTCAGCAGAGAGTAAACGGCAAGAATCCATCTTGGACCTGCGCCCCCACACACAAAACGCCACAGCATGGTAAGAAAAGTCGCCCAGTAGTGACAAGTGCACGGGGCTCCACCCCCAATAACGTAGGAGGTGTGACAGCCCCACCCAGGAAGCAAAGGTAAACACAAAACTGTCAAGATGGCAGGGATCATGGTAGAAATCCCAGTCACTGACCAGGCAGCAAATATCGATCTAACAGATCAGCAGATAGGGAATCTTTCTGATGCACAGTTCAGAACTTTGGTTATGTGAATGCTTACAGACCTGACAGCAGTTCTTAAACAAGACAGGGAAGGAATGAAGGCTAGTCATGCTGAAATGAACGAAAACACATATGGAACAAGTGGTGAGGGAAAGAAAAACAGGGATCAAATCAACAAATCGGAACATAGGGAAGGAACAAACAATCAACCAGTGCAGAAAGAGAAAATGAGAAGTGAGGAAAATGAGGAGAAGCTCAGAAACCTATGGGACAGCTATAAGTGGGCCAACATCCAAATCATAGGGTTGCCAGAAGGTGAAGAAGAACTAGAAATTGAAAAATTATGTGAAAAAATAATGAAGCAGAACTCCCCTAACTTGGGGAAGGAAATAGACTTACAGGTCCAGAAAGCACAGAGTTTTAAAAAAGCTGGACTCCGGAAGAACCACACCAAGACACACTATAATCAAAATATCAAAAATTAAGGATAAAGAGAGAATCTTAAAGGCAGCAAGAGAGAAGAAGAGAATTACGTACAAAGGGGTCCCAATAAGACTATCAGCTGATTTTTCAAAAGAAACTCTGCAGGCCAGAAGGGACTGGCAAGAAATATTTAAAGTAATGAAAAGCAAAAACCTACAACCACGATTACTCTATCCAGCAAAGCTGTCATTCAGAATAGAAGGGCAGAGAAAGTGCTTCCAGGACAAAGTAAAACTGAAGGAGTTAATCAAATCCAAACCATTGTTATATGAAATGTTAAAGGGACTTGTTTAGGAGAAAGAAGATCAAAACTATGAACATTAAAGTGAAAACTGTATCACAACAACCAACAACAGAAGCTAGGGAACCAAAACAAGGGCAAACTAAGAAGGCAATGAGAGTGGGAAAAGAATTATAGGTATAGGGAACATTTTGGGGGAGGTCAACAGGGAGGGGGAAGGGGAGACAGGAAGGGAGATGATGCAGGAATTAAGAAGCATAGTAGGAGGGAGTGGAGTAGACAGGAAGATGTTGAGAAGAGCTATATGCACAACCAATGGGCATGGACTAAGGGGGATGAGAACTGAAGGGAGGGAGGTCACTGGGTGGAGGAGAACAAAGGGAAAAGAAATTGGGATGACTGTAACAGCATAATCAATAAAGCATATTTAAAAAATACCTATTTTCTATTTATTGCATTTTTTTCCTATGGGAAAATTCATTGTATGTTCCAATTCAAAATGATAGGATTGTCTCTTCACCCCAGCATTGGGTCTGGGAATGAGGACTCAGTGTTGGAGGCTCAGAGGAAGACTACTTTGATGATAGCAGCAACAGTCTGGTTCAGTTTGCTGGGAAATTGAGATATTGAGTGGAGACACATTGACTCTTCACATGTGCACAGCAGAAAGTGCCTTCTCTCTTGGAGCCTTGCACAGAGGTAGCAACCTGAGAAATAATTGGCTTTAGTGGGAAGCAATATCAGAATCCAGACCTGTGTGCCTTTAAAGCTGAAGGATAATGAATCAGGGCCTACCACACACCCTTCCTGGGGCGGATGCCTTGTCTCCTAAATAGTTCCTGCCAATTTGGCTGTGACCCTGAATATGGCCATGGGATCTGACCCTTGTTCCTGCTCAGTTCACATTGGCATTTCCTATGATGACGCCTAGATATCTGAATGTGCGTGCTTCTTCCTTATGCCAGATGTGTCCTGGGGTCCATCTATTAGCCTGACCTGGTTCCAACTTGACCCTTGGTTCAATGTTTACCCATAGATTCTGAAAGCAGATGTCCCTAATTTTTTCATCCTTTTAACACCTTCAGGTTATTGCCATATTCTTATGACAACTATACTTAATTTTTTATTACCCTAAATCAATTTAATTTTTTATTTGGCCTCATCTAAGCAAAAATACCTAAAATCACAGATTTGATGAGCCAGTTATTTATCTAATACACACTAAAATATATATAGTATATATAACCATTAAAATTATTAGGAAATTTAATCCATGTTCAAACCCTGAAATCATTTCATATCCCCAATGGTACATGTCACATGTTGGAAACCCTGTAACAGGTGTTTTTCATTTAGTTTACAAATACCTTACTGAGTAGCTACTATAAGCAAGGCCCTTCTCTAGAGGATTAACTTAAATTCTAGTGGGGAAGAGAGGCGCTGCATACACGACTATTTAATTAAGCAGAGCTGGGATAAGAGCTGTGAAGAAGTGTAGATTTTATGAAATGGGTATAGTGAGAAGACCAGAGAGGAAAAAGACTTCTCAATGGAAGGCTGTAAGTCAGGATTAACTTTCCTTCAAGGGCACATCCTAGTTTTTATATAAAATCTCTGAGGAATAAGCACTTATACTTTAGCAATGCTCACCATTCTCCATAACCTAGGAATAAATAAAGAAGTTGAGGGAGTTAACATCAGTCTTTCATGTGACCGACCATGGGCCAGGTCCTTCCCTTGCATTATCTCATAAGACCCAACCCCTGAGGACTACTACCCAGTTTCCAGATGACAGACTAGAGCCTTCCCTCAGGAGAATCAACAGCATGTTCCTGGGCACACAGCTCTTAAATGTCTGAACCACTTTTGAACCCAGTCTGCCTGACTCTGACCTTTGATATTTTTCACTCTGCCATGTTTCTGTCCTTGCTGTTGTTTTACCTACTAGGCCATATTTTTTCTTCTGGGATGTTTCTATGTTATTACACTGTAGTAGTAGCAAAGATGTTTTACAGAGGTCAAGAAGTAAACCATACGTTTAATAGCTTTGATTTCTAGTCTCTCCTATATTGCAAAGATTGACCAATTCTCTGTGATATATCAAGGGATGAATGCCTTCTATTCTAAAATCGAATACCTAGGAAATACAAACTCAAAAGAGCCTTAAGACAGATGGTTGACAAAGAGCCAGAGAATTTAAATACCATCTGTCACTATTATCTGGATTTAATAATTGCCCACACCGACCCACAGTATCATTCTACAAAATAGAGAAGAGCTGGATTTTTATCTTTCTCCTTTAATTCTTTGTCCGTGAGTAATCCAACTTTACTCCACATTGAGTTATATTTTAATACTAAAAAACATTGCTATGAATTTGGTCAGTAGACAGCTAGCCAGCTCGAGGGATGGGATGGGATGGGATGAGATAGGCTGGGCTGGGCTGGGCTGGAATGGACAGATGAACAGATGGGTAAAATATATTGATTTTTTTAACTTCATGGCAAATTAAATTTGCAGTTGTTAACTCTGCAGGTATCTATCAGTTACCTTGCGATCCTGGTCAGAATTGTTGTTTGTGGTTTGAAAGCTATGGGGTTTTCCAGGTTACAGCAAAGTCATAAAAAGAAAATGCACATTTAAAAAATAAAACATGATACTAATTCTTTGAATGCAGAGATTGTGGTGAACAGATAGTAATTCTTAGAAGTTCTGAGTTGCCAGCTCTGCTGGTCCCGAGCTAAGAAATGCCAAATGCCACCAGAAAGAATATAATAAATACAGTCACTGTGAGAAGGAAACAAACAAGGCTTCATGGCTATGTCACCCCATGTATGGTGGCCTGTCTAGGCTTGTCGTCATTGGTTTCTATGAATTAAACACCCAGTAATTGAGAAACTGACAGTAAAATTATCCTTTGTGGTTGATGGTCTGTGAGCAAATGTCTTTAAAATGTCACTGAGTGCCTTGCCAATTTTCCCATCGGTTGCTGTGCTGCTGTTTCCCCATGTCTGAGTGCTCTTCTTAATGACATGAACAAAGTAAATGGGGTCCTTAACCAGCCAACCTGAGCACCAAGGGGCCAGAAAGAGCCTGTCCTGGGAGAAGAAACTCATCACCTCAGGCTAGGTCAGAACGAATGTGTGGAAACCAGGGCACTGAGCTGGGCCTCGAGGCTTCCTGTCTCTTCTTGGATATTGTTCTCTCCCCACCCCCACCCCCAAACAAATGGGAAAAACTCCAAAGAACCGTTTTCTGGAGTAAGAACATACCAAAGAGAGGGTACCCAGGAAATGAACTGATCTTGGTTCAATAATGCATACAGGATAGTTCTTAGTAAGAACAAATAAATACCTTTTCATGTAATCAACAAGGATTTCTCTTACTCTTAATGTGTGTCTTACTTGAACATGAATTTGAACAATATATTCGTTTTCATTCTGAGAAGCCACCATCAGGCCAGGCTTTTCCCCAGTGGTGCACCCTCCAGCTCCCAGCCCAGTGCCTCTCCAGGCTGGCACCCTGGGTCTGCCTTTTGCGTGGTCTTTTCCGTAAACTGCATTTTATCTTTTAGTCCTCTCCCTGCCATTCTTCCGTTGTGTCCTTCCCTCCCACTTCCCAAGTCATTGCTTCCCTTCTACTGACAATTACTGGTCCATGACTACTTCCCAAGGTCTTAGACTCTGAGCAACCTCTTCTCCCTTCTCTGGCTCTCAGTTTAATCTCTTCTACTCTGCCTCTTGGAATCCTTGTTCTCTGGCACAGTTTGTCCTCCTTCCCTGAACTTTCCTCACAGTGTCCTTCTTCAAGGTAACCAAAACCAGGCATTTTTCCCTCAATGCTGCATCCCCTGAGAAGAGAATTGAGATATTCTAACCCATCTAAGCCATCTGCTGCTTGGGGGCATCATTCTGCCAAAGGCTCTTTGTGCCATCCTCCCATACTCCCTCTCCCCAGTCTTCATTTATCACCTGTCCCAGTGATTTTTTTTTTAAGTATAGAACTACTATAGGGTTAGAAGAAATGTTACTGATGGAAGTGCTTTGCACGTAGGAGGAGACAGCAATTTGAGGGTCCTGATTGAGTCAGTTTGAACTCTCCCTGTCCCCCAATTGCTGCTTAAGCATTCAATGACCTGATGAACTCATGACCTCTGCTCACTTCTCAGGGGCACTGCATCTTGGACAGCATTATCATCCAAATGCTCCACCATTAAAAAAAGAAATCTGTGCTTGCAGACAGAAATAAGGGCAACTAGAGCGCACATGGTTGTTCAGCATTGCTATCTGGGCCCTTGGTGGGCACATCTCCTCCCCTCTGGCTCCTTCCCTCAGTCCCGGACCCGGTCCATGCTACGATTTCCTCCCCGTCCATCCTCACAGTCCTTGACCCCTAGTCTATTCCCACACTCCCAAATCAACATTTAGCCTTTTCTCCAGTTAATTGGAATGAGCGAGGCTATCCAAAGTGAGCTCCTCTACATTCCGTTCAACTCAAAGATCACTGTTTATCTTCACCCTCTTTCTTCCCTCTCTCCTGTTTCGGAGAAGAATGCCTTCTTCCTCCTTCCCAGGCAAATCCCTCAACCTGCGTTCTGGATCCTGCCCTGCTTCTAGACTCTCCCCCATCCATCTCCCCCTGATTTGCCTCTTCAGAATCTCTGTGTAGAGTAGTAGCTCTTATCTCTTCATCCCGGAAAAGACCTCACTCATCCTTCTGTGCTCTCAGTCTTTCTCCTTCCTTTATGGCTAAACTGCTTGAAAGAATAGTGTCTCTACATGTGGCCTCCACTTCTTCACTACTGGTTCATTCCTTAAATCCTTCCAATGACACAAATAATGTATAATATGTATTGGGCACTTGCTATGAGCTAAGCACTCTATTCAGTGCTTTAAAATATACAGTTTCACTTAAATCTCAGAACAACTTTATAGGGTACTGTTGTCCCCCATTTTACAGGTAAGAAAACTGAGGTCTGAAGGGGTTAAGTATGCAGAGTAGCACAGCCATAAGTGAGGAGAAGGAGGTTTATCAAACTACACAGAACTCCTAGCACTCAAGCTGCTGCCCTGCAGGTTGATAGGGCCCATCTCCCCCTTCTCATTTCACGTGATGTCTCCAGCATTTGAGTCTTGTGGCCACTCATTCCACAGTGCCTCTGCCTCTATTCCTTTACCAGCTTTTCTTCATCTCGCTTCTCCCAAACCTAGATGTTCCCAAAGAGTTCTGTCTAGATAAGATGCAGATAACCCTCCGATGGGTTCCAGACGCCCATTTCAGTTCCTTGGTGGACTGACTTCCTTCCAATCTCACAGCCAATCTTGCGGACACCTTCCCTTCACCAGAGCTGAAACCAGCTCTTCCTGATGCCTTCTCTTTTCCTGTTCATGGAACCCACATCCCCAGTGACCTGGCTGGGTCCTTGAAGTCACCTTGGAATCCTCCTCATCCTTCTCATATATCAACTCCTATGGATTCTGTCTCCACAGGGACTCTCAAATCTTGCTCCTTTAGGTCCCGACTTCCATCACCACAGTTTGGGCTTTCTTTACAGTCACCCAGACTAGAGCAGTAACTTAACAGCCTCTTGTTCTCTTTCCTGTCCATGCGTGGACTTAAGATCAATTAATCTTCCTATTGTCACTTGTTTTCAAAAACTTGTGAAAACTAATGTAGGACCCTTGGCCCTCAAGACCTTCTCAAGAAGCCCCAGCTTTCTTCTTGCCTTAGCATATATTTCTCTCCAAGATCTTGGTGAACGTGACCTACCTTTCAGCCCCAAATTATGCCTCAGTGTTTTCCTCCTTGGAACCCATGCACTTATATCCTGGATGCCCTCCTGCCCTCTTTCATCTTCCACACCTAAACCTATAAACCTCATCTTCAGAGGGAGGCCTGTATCACTCCCCCTCTTCCATCCTCAGTGGCTCCCCGGCATTCCGTACGTGTCTCGCAGCACTTGCCTCAGCCACAGGCTTCCCAGGCGTGCAGGTTTGTCCACTGCTGCTGCAGTCATGACGTGATACAGGGCAGTGTTCTTTCTCAAGAACCAGACACCTAAGTCTGTGTCCCAGCCCTACCTTGGCCAGCTGTGGGACAGAAGGCAAGCCAGCAACCTCTGGAGAGGATAGGATACCACACCCAAGGTGTTCGACTGCTTCATAGAGCCCTCAGATTCCCTGCTCTGTGTAGGGCAGGAGTTCCCAGCCCTTCATGCTCTTCACTTAGCTTTATTTCTGGCAGCTTGATTTCATCTTTAATATACCGAGGATTTAAACAGCTTTTAAAACATGGGAGTGAATAATGTCCAAGATTCACGCTAACATGGTATTCTTTGCTTCTCAGTCATTTCTGGAGCTCTTACCATGTCTAGCACAGCTAACACTTGTTGATAGAATTTATTACATAACCTTGTGTATAGTCCTGAGCACTTGACATACATTGTTCAGTTTAAACACCACCACCCCAAGTAACTTGTTCCCAGGATCCTACATCTGGTCATTGGCAGAGCTGGAACTCAGAGTTGTATGACCTAAGAAGTTACACTGAGCTGTAACAAGGAAAACTGGGGCATTAGGCATAAAGATAGAGGGCAGCCATCAGTAGATGAGTGGACAAAATGACTATGGTACATTTACACAATGGAATATGACTGGGCCATAAAAAAGAAGGAAATCTCACATTTTATAACAGCATGGATGGACCTGGAGAAACATTAAGCTAAGTGAAATAAGCCAGTCAGAGAAAGACAAATACCACATGATCTTACTCGTGTGAAGTCTAATGAACAAAACTAAAACGAACAAAATAGAAACAGAGAACAGACTGACAGCTCTCAGAGGGGAGGGGGAGTGAGGTGCTGGGTGGGAAAGGTAAAGGGATTACAAAAGAAAACTCATAGATGCAGGCGATAGTATGGTGATTACCAGCAGGGAAGGGGGTGAGGAAGGTAGAAGTGGGTGAAGAGGAGAGATAAATGGAGACGGAATGAGCCTTGACTTGGGCTGGTAAACACATAGTACAGTATACAGATGATGTGTTATAGCATTGGACACCTGAAACCTGTATAACTTTATTAACCAATGTTACGTTACCCCAGTAAATTCAATAAAATTGTTTTTAAAAGATAGAGGACAGCAATACAACAATTGGCGTGACTGTGCGTGCATGTGCATGCACATGACTCCCTCTCCACCCTGCTAATCCTTTTTAAAAACGTTTAAGTATATAGCTATCCCATGTGGGATATATATAAAGGTATAAACCAGCTCTGTCCAATAGAAAATATTGGACATGTAACTTTAAATTTTCTAGTAGCCATATAAAAAGGTTTAAAAAAAAAGTAAAATCAGTTTTAATAGTGCATTTTATTTAACACAGTATATCCAAAATATTATTATTTCAATATGCAGTGAGTATAAAAATATGAATGAGTGAAATATTTTACATTTTTCTGTACTAACTCTTCAAAGTTCAGTTTGAGTTTGATCCTCACAGCCCATCTCGGTTCACAGTAGCCATATTCCAAGTGCTCAGTAGCCACATGCAGTGTGCTGGACAGCACACATCAGCACCATCAACAAAGAAACACGCAACTTGCCATTTATTGGGACAGGGAGAGAAAATGAGTCAGTGCCTTTCTGCCGTAGGCTCATTGATTTCTCAATTTTCTGTCTCCTGTGTTTTCGTCTTTTCTAGTTCAGGTGTGGTACTAGTATGTAAAACCAAGAGAGCTGAGGGTGAATCAGGTGCTTGACCTTTATCCCCTGATTTAGTAGCTTTTGGATGCCAACCTGAAAGTGTGTTTATTATCATCACTGGCAGATCTCCCCCAGTCTGTCCTCTTTAAAAAATGCTTGCTCCTGGGAGCCTCCCAGTGTCTGTGATCACTCCATGTGCCACTTTCAGAAACAAGAATTGCTGAAGGAAGGAACAAGTTAAGAGATCTAGATGCCAGTTGACTTTTTATTTTTAAATCCTCACCCAAGAATATACTTATTAATTATAGAGAGAGAGGAAGGGAAAGAGAGAGAAAAAAAGAGAAACACCATCAATTGGTTGCCTTCCGTATGCACCCCGCCTGGGGATGGAACCCGCAGCCTGGGTATGTGCCCAGACCAGGCACTGAAACCCCAACCTTTTGGTGTATAGGATGACTCTCCAGCCAACTTAGCCTCCCCGCCAGGCAGTTTGTTTCTTTTCTTTCTTTTTTTTTACCACAAAGTAAAATAGTCTGGTTGCAAAAATGTCAAATGGTACAGGAATATAAAAAGTGAATATTGTTTTTACTCCCATCCAAAATCTACTTCCCAAAAATTACCCCCTCCATATACTTCCAGAACTTTTTAATGCAAATTCAAGTGTGTGTTTTTATAAATACATGTATACATATGCGCACGCACACAGCTGTAAATTTCTCACACAGAGATGGGTTTACATGCTACACCATACTCTTCTGTACATTGTCTTAGTCACTTTATTTTATCATATTTTATATGTATTATGTCAGTTCATAGCATTCTAATTTATTTTTAAACTGCTAAATAATTGTTCATTTATTTCATAATTTAGTTTTCTGTTGATGGACATTTAGAGGTTGTTTGTGGACTTATTACAATCAATGTCACAGTAAAATTCTTGTGCTTATTTGTGGAACATTTGTCCAAGTATTTCTGTATGTCCAAGTATTTCTGTATGGTGAATTCCAGAAGCAAAATTACAGGGTCAGATAACACACATACTTAAAATTCTGCTTAGCTAAACCAAATTGCCCTCCAAAAAGCTTCAAGTAAACTTTGTTTTTAGCTTAAAGCAGGAGATAGGATTGAGATTCTCAAAGATTAAGAAAGATTGTCAAGAGTAAAACAAGAGAAGGACTCTTATGTAAGCCTTGGCTACCCCATAACCCCTATTTAAAAATAATATCAAGAGGAAAATATAAATGAATATGGTAATTTTATAAAAGCTGTTGTTAAGCTTGATTTGAAGCATCTTTCAACTGTAAAACTTACTGTGGGTTTTTCTTTTTTGTTTTTTTTTATCAGTTGTGTAGCAATAAGGACAGAATCAACCTCATTTTGTCCGTTAAAAAAAATTATCTTAAGATAAAGTTCCAAGCAGTTTTTCAGACTGTTTTTTTCCAGTGCATGGACAGCATGAAGATCAGTCTGCAGAGTCCCAGAATGCCAAGGCCTGGAGAATAATGTCCGTCTAGTTCCAATCCTCCTTCCAGGCTGGACATGGGGCATGGGCCCTTTCTTCCTTCTAAGTCTTCTTCGTCCCGAAACCTCATGCATTTTCCCTTCTGGATCTATTCATTGGACTAACTCTGGAACCCCTTACATTTCTCTAAATAGGAAAAGAATCAGATTAATCATCTCAATTCTACATTAAGGTCTCAGGTCTTTCTGGTCCCATTTGTCAACCATTGATTTGAATAAAAAATATTGAGTTTGAGGCAAGAAGCCACCATTTTTTATTACAAAACACTGACAGAGAGAGTAGATATTTTATACAGTGAAAGCCATTTCTACCAGTCTTGTCGTTCGTTGGTGGCAAACTTCTAATCATTGTCTCCTGCGTCTCATGACAAGAAGTGCTTCCCAGCCCTAGAAAAGAAAAACTATCAGGCCCATATAAAATAATTATAGCAAGAGCTGGGACCTCAGACGTGAGTTGAGCCTGGCCATGGTAGTGCCCTCAAAGCATGATGTTACATGTGTTGCTTTACAACATTTGTGCAAATTTACTCAATGAGACAATAAATATAATGAGCAGTGCAAGATATTTCAGGTAAATGTAAATTTATGAGCTTTTATTGTAGACCTAAATAATTTTCCAAAGAATGGTCCTAAGGCACTAAATTATAACAAATGGTAAAATGTGACAAGATTCTCCTTGATCTTGTCCTAAAATGATAGGCAGTCATGACAATCTGTTGGTAACTCCATGTGCCCTGCTGCTGTGGGGCGGTCTGTGTCTGTCTGATACCCACGATCCATTATTTTGCACTGAGTTTCTGCCTCCCATCTGGCCTCCCATGGTGGCTGGAGGAGCTGGTATGTGATAAACCCTAGTACTTAGCTAAACTGAGAAAAACTGGACATTTTTTTAAATAAAAATAAAAGATATTTCCCCGGTTTTCTTTCTTTCCCTCCCTTGACCTCCTATACTTTGCTTCCCTTCCTCCAAACTTCTCCTGTTCTTTGTTGTCCCTCTTATCCTTTCTCTCCACTCTGCCTCTGTCATTCCTGCCAGTTTAACCATGGGAAATACAGAGCATTCTACATGACCTTTTACATATACCTTTCCTGATAATACATGGTAGCATTGGGTTTCTGACTTCCTGCCCCAGTGTTGCTGGTGCTATGTTAAATGTACAGGTATTAGAATCCACTTAGAGATGGGCCTAAGGGTTGCTGGCTGCCGAGGGTGTGTGTGAGAGCATGCACACTCAGGCACTTGTATAAAGCCCGGAATATGGTCAACATATTTCTTAATTTTATTTTTGTTTTCTTACAAACATTTTGCAAAGTCTTAATATGAGAAAGAAAGGTATGACAGGCAACTACAGACATGTAGGCTGTATTTACTTGCATATCGAAATACTGCAAATTGAAATATTCAAATGACAAGTTTCCGATGGAAACTGGATTTTACTATGAGCTGAATTGGATAATTCCAGCTCCTCTTCTATCACTGACATAGTTAGAGTTAGCTGGACATTCTCGGTCCAAAACCTGGGAGAAGATGCAAAACTTTGGAAGTCAGGCATCAGAAGCCTGCCAAATGTGTTTGCACTGTGTTGCCCAGTCATTTAATTGATCATAATTTGACATTCTAATATATATTCAGAAGTAATTTGGAAGCCAATTGCTATGTCTTTTTTGCTGGTCAGAGTCATATTGAATTCTCCAGGTATCACAATGCATGCAATAAAGTTAATTTCAAAGGCTCTCAGTTAAGTGGTATAGAGCCCTGATAAAAAATGTCAAAACTATTTGGATTCCCCTTTTGCCAGAATTAGATTTAAAATCCTTTTGGTAACTCAGGTTTGTTATGTACACCTGGCAATAGTTAAATAGACCTTTCCCCTCCCTCATTCCCTTGTTTCAGAAACACAAGATGGATTTCAATGCAAAAATTGGGCAGCTGTTCCCAACACTTTTCTTACCACTGTCTCCACCGTGTTGTTGATTCCCCTCTGCCATCAGAATTCTATCTCTTTCTCTCTCAGGTAGAAGTACAAATTCCATAAAAACGTGTGCAAAGAGGGATCAGGACTTTGGGAGGTGAGAAGAATGGGGTACCTAAAAGGTAGAGACAGAGACATGAGAGCAATATTAGCTAAAACATGGCTAGATATTAAAGTTGATCTAAGAGCTACTCAGAGATCATTAAGTGATTACAAAATTAGTTCAAAGTAATGTCTGCATTGTGTTGACTACAAATTGTCTAGGTAGATTGTCCCTCTTGGAAGAATGAGAAAGCAAATTAAAAGAAGATTGTAACTTTTGAGGGAAAAAAAAACAAAGACTCAACAAGGCAAGTAACATTTTCCAGAAACCTGAAAAAAGATACAAACTCTGAAAATGATTAACTAGCAAAGTCAGAAGAAAAATTTTTTAAAACAGTAGACTAACACAAAAGAATGCGGAAAGGACATACTCTCTAAAACAGAAACAGAAGGCAACAAGAATTGAACATCCTGAAATGGAAAAACAGCAAGTGAGATGGAAAGGGAGATGAATGGGATGTGGAATTATAAAGAAATCAAGTATAGTGGCACAAATAAAATCAGAAAGGAGGGAGGAAAAAGTAGAATTAATGCTGTATGAAATGAAATCATTGATGTAAAACACACTATCGAGTTCTCACAGAATGCTAAGGGAAAGAATAAAATGGTGAGAAAATGACAACTATGAAGGATAGAGAATACAAATCTGGCCTAATCAACTGATGGTCTTAAAATGCAGTAATCAAAAATATAATTAAAGAAACAGGTTCCTAAACTGAGGTAAGACTTGAGTATGTGAATTAAAAGGTCTCACAATATTTGGAGAAAAATCTTTGAAAAAAAGACACTGGTGTTTGGGATGTTCAGGGTAGTGGGTAGAGTAAACTTAATTTGGATTGACTAAAGAACGATTTGTTGGCTCACATGAAGAGTGATTCCAGAGATAGGTGAGCTTCAGGTTTGGCTGAATTCGGACGCTGCAACTCTTTCTCTAAGATTCCATTTTCTGTATCTCGGCATCTTCAAAGACGGTCTTTCCCCAGGGCAAAGGGTTCTCAGACAAGAACACTCACTTAGACAAAGAATACATTCCTCTGTACTCAGGGTCCAAATGGGAGTGCTGAATTCATCCTTAGGACTGCTTATTGACATATGCCTACAGTTGAAGCGGGGAGTGAGACCAGAGAAGTAGAATTTGTTGATCAGATAGGTGGTGATCTGAAGGACACCAGGCTCTATTACAAGGTGAAGACTTTGGGGATGCAACCCATGGAATCCACTGCAAAGACTGCCACAGAGCACATGCTAACACATGTTTGAATTGCATGGAGAAAGAAAAAGCCTATACTGTATAGACCAAATAAATTTATTTGAAACCTATACAAAAAGGAAGGAAAATCAGGCTGGCGTCAGACTTCTCTTTTATTTAACTAAAGTCAGATGAAAATGGAGAAATATCTGTAGCTTTGGGAGCAAAATACAATGACCCAAGAACTTTGTTCTCAGGTGAGTTGTCCTAAATGTGTGAAGGCAACCGAAAGGTTCAGATATGCAAGCATTCAGTTATTATTTTGTTTGTTTGTTAAATACCAGTTAGACATAATTGAACCTGTTGAGAAGGAGATCAAAGTTAGCACATCAAGAGTGGTAGGCCATAGTATGGAAGGACTGGTAGAATTCTCTGAGGGATTGTCTACATATCCAACACCCTACTTCTCACAAAATTCCAAAGAGAGCTGTGACTTCAGACATCACCTGTTTGTACTGGCTATACTAATGACCCTATAGGAATGCAGTTGGGTTAGTTTTGTTTTCATAACAGCATCTGGATGAAGCTTAAAGCAAATAATTTCATTATGAATTAATAGTCCTTATTATGAGAATAGCCCTGTAATTGGACTTTAGAAATCCCCCTGAAAGAGCTTCAGGCAGAGTGTACCATTAAAGTTTAATTAAATATGACAAAAATAGTGCTTCATTTTAGCCCACTTAGGGCTAGAAAGAAATGGTCTCTAAAGACCTTAGGAAGAGAAGAGTAAGTCAAAGTGAAAAAGTAAAGATGAAATGGAAAAGATTAAATGGACTGGGATAAGAAACCATTATAAAGGCATAAAATGGAGCGGCCACATCACAGTCCTTAGGAGGCACAAAGAGCAGAACTGACAGGCAGGAGAACTGCGGAAGTGACGCAAAGAGCAGATTTGGTTAAACTTTCAGGGGGCTGATTTGTTCTCTCAGATATGATCATTCTGGTGCTTTCCCATATTTCTTTAACACTGAATTTCTCGCTTTTCTTTTTAAGTATATTTTATTGATTATGCTATTATAGCTGTCCCAATTTTTTCTTTCTTACTCCGCTCTACCTGGTACCCCCCTTCCTTCCAGCAATCCCCCATCCCTTAGTTCATGTCCAGGGGTCATGTATATAAGTTCTTTGGTTTCTCCATTTCCTATGCTCTTCTTAACTTCCCCCTGTCTACTTTGTTCCTGCCAATTACGCTTCTTAATCCCCACACCATTTTCTTTTTCTTAAATAAGTCCCTTCTTGCCTGTAAAGTTTCTTTTGAGAAAGCAGCTGACAGTCTTATGGGAACGCCTTGTAGGTAACACTCTGATTTTCTCTTGCTGCTTTTAAGATTCTCTCTTTGTCATTTTAATTATGATGTGTCTTGGTGTGGCCCTCTTTTGGTCCAACTCATTTGGGACTCTCTGTGCTTCCTGGACTTGTATGTCTATTTCCATCACCAGATTAGGGAAGTTTTCTTCCATTATTTTTTTCAACTACATTTTCAATTTTTTGCTCTTCCTCTTCTCCTCTGGCATCCCTATGATTTTGATGTTGGCATGTTTGGAGATGTTCCAGAGGTTCCTAAGCCTCTCCTCAATTTTTTAAATTCTTGTTTCTTCATTTTGTTCTGGTTGAATGTTTATCTCTTCCTTATGTTCCAAATCATTGGTTTGAATCCTGGCTTCCTTCCCTTCTCTGTTGGTTTCCTGTGGATTATTTTTTATTTCACTTAGTTTAACCTTCATTTCTTCCTTTACTTTTTTGCTGTACTCAAGGATTTCCCTGAGCATCCTGATGACCAGTGTTTTGAACCCTACATCTGCTAGGTTGCGTATCTCTATTTCACTTAGTTCTTTTTCTGGGATTTTGTTCTGTTCTTTCATTTGGGCCATATTTCTTTGTCTCCTTAAATTAGCAGCCTCCCTGTGTTTGTTTCTGTGTATTAGGGAGAGCTGCTTTTACTCTGTATCTTATTAGTGTGGCCTATTGTAGAAAAGGCACCTGAAAATAGTGTGGGGCAGAGCCCTAGGCAATATCCAGGGTGGGGCAACCAACTTCACTGCTTTGTGGCTGTGTGGCAGGGGCTTGGGACAGTGCCATCACCTGACTTCTGGTGGTTCGCCTGGTGCTAGCCCCCTTTCCAGTCACTTCACCCCCTTTCTATATACAACTGGCACCCTTCCAGCTGCTGCCCTGCTGGTAAATCCTGGGTGGGTGGGTTTTTGTACATTCTAAGACTAAGACCATGCTGGCCCTTTAGGTGATGAAAGTCCAGCCATTTCTTCCACCACCCCAACTCCTACTGGTTTTTACATCCAGAGGTAACGGGGGTCTATTTTCCTGGTGCTAGACCCTTGGGCTATGCAGTCTGGCCTGGGGCTAGGATCGCTGCCTCCCAACATATACCTCCCATCCATCCGCTGCCAACACTGCTGCCACCGCAGCCTCTCCATCCGTCTCCGCAACTCTGCCCCTCCTACCCATCTGGATGAATCTGTCTTCTTTAAATCCTTGGTTGTCAGACTTCCATGCAGCGCAATTTTATAATGGTTCTGGGTGTTACTAGTTTTGAGATCTGTTTGTAATTCTTTCTATGGTTGTGCAATGAGGTAAAGCTTGTCTACCTACGCCTCGATTGTGACCAGAAGTGGATTTCTCTTTTTAAAGGTTATATTAATACCAAAAGTGAGATTAAAATGTTTAACATTAGTGGACTTGCTTAATAAATAACAATGTATCGATACAGTTTATGACTACTGAACTATGAACATATGAGCACCATAGTATTCCTCCCTAGAAGTGACTGCTAACTCTCATTGTTCCTGCTAGTGGATGTCTCAGTGTTGCTCAGACTACTGCACCCTTTACCCATTGTTTGAATGTTGACATACTTCCATACCCATTGGTAAGAAAGTAACTGCCCGAGGTAACCTCAGTTCCCTAGATGCCACTGCCTCTCTCCCAAGATCTCCAAGGCCTCCTTGGGATTTACGTAAAGGGTTATAAGCTGACATACCACGAATTCTGCTCCTGCCCTTCCATGTTGGAAAAAAAATTTAATATTATCTCAGGCTATAGAGATGCAGTCCTAGAATATATATATGTGCATTAATTCCTTTTAAGTCCCACGAAGTCATCCTATGCTTCTGACAGTCATTTCTTCCAGCTAATTTGAACAATTGCTGATCCTAGGGCAATTCATTATGCTTTTTATTGCAAAGACCTTCCACCAGTCCTTAACTGGCTGCTGATCTTTACAAAATTTCCTGGACCTAAACACTTCTAGAAACAGGGTAAACTTGAAACTTAACATCAAGCTATGAAACTCTTTCTTTGTTATGTTTATTCTTTTTATTTTATTTATTTATTTGTGTTCTTGTTTGAGGCAGGGTTAGTATTAGCATTATTATTAACCACTGTTAGCCATCTTGACACAGAAAATGTTCACCAAATGTTGTACCTAGAATGGACCCTGAATATGTCTGCACCCAAATCCCTATGTATTGGTTTCATTATAATGGCAAAAGGGATTTTGCAGGTGTAATTAAGGTTATGAACCTTAAAATAGGGAGATTAGGCTGGATTATCTGATTGGGCCTCATCTAATCACATGAGCCCCTTAAAAGAGAACTTTCTCAGGCTAGAGGCAGAAGAGATGGGACAGGTGGGGAAGTCAGAGAGATCCTGCATGTAGGAAGGATTCAGCCTTCTCTTGCTGCCTCCAAAATGCAGGGGCCACCTTAAGAACTGAAGAGTCCTCTAGAAGCTAAGGGTAGCTCCCAGTTTATAGCCAGCAAAAAAAAATAGGGACCTCATTATGACAACCACATGGTTGGCCAACAATATGAGTAAGATGGCAACTTCTTTATCCCCAGAACCTCCAGAATAAATTGCAGCCCTACCAACACCTTGATTCCAGCTGTAAGACTCTAAACAGAGAAGCAGCTGAGCCAAGCAATACCTAGGCTTCTGATCCACAGAACTGTGAGATGACTCCTGGGTGTTGTTTTGAGCCCCTGAATGTATGGTGATTTGTTACAACAACAATATAAAATTAACACCCCAACATATCAAATAATAGCAACATGACAGAAAAAATAAAAACCAACAATACACAGAGGAATTAACAGTAAACACTGCAGAACACAATTCAGAATGGCTGTTGAAGTGCCCTCCGGCTGAGAGGGTCTGTACTGTGAGGAGCACCAGTTCCAAAGGCCTGAAGGGCCCAGTGGCATCCTGCACTCGGTATGAATTTACAAAGGAGTGAGTTTGGGGGGAGGGGGGGGACACAAATATGTCTGTACATGTATGTCATCTTTTTGTAAGAAAAGTATTTTGGAGATGAACCATTTTAATTAAGTGGCCTCGTGCAGTGCTGTGATTAAAAGAGGGTGCGTATGGTCGTAGTTTCTTCTTTGTTTACTTAAAGGTCCATGTTGTGTACTGTAACAAAGTGGTGCAAAGAAGAAACTATGCAAAGGGGAGATTGTTTTGACAATGGGTACATGCTGTCCCATTTCTATTTTATGTCTTTTGGTACAACTGTAAAGCTTTGACAACTTTTCAAGCTATGTTAGCACAAGTTCTGGGTTTTATTTTATGCCCCTAAGTTCTGGAGGCTACTTACATGAGATATCAACACCATTTGAAGCTACAGTAAGTTAGATTGTGATATAAATAACACTGATAACATGGAAGTTTGCTAGTATATGCTGTTAATTCCAAAGGTAGTAGAGAATGAGGATTGACACTTTGGAACCAGACTGCCTAGGTTTAAATCCCAGCTTTTTTCAGTTACTGGCTTGTAGCCTTAGACTAGTTATTTAACCTTCCTGTGCCTCAGTTTCCTTCTCTGTAAAAGACAAATAATGAGTACCCCTTTCCTAGTTTATTGTGAGAATTTAATGTTAAGCGCTCAAAATAGCACCTAGCTCATCAATTGGCAGCAATAAATGTTAGTTAAGATTGTTCAACTTTCCTAGAAAAATAGAAATAATCCTGCAATTGGGGCTTTCTGACTTTCTTGACCCAGGAAATGATGCCAAGGATCCCCCAAGTAGAGATGACCAGCCCATCTTTTACCAGCTAGGCAAGCCAGAAAATTCTTTCTGTCCCTGTCTACTGTTATTTTTCACTTCAAATTAGTGAGTCTTTATAGATAAGTTGCAATTATACCAGTATATACTTTACCATCTATATGCAGATGTATATGGTACCACCTTAAAAGAACATTTCTCTATTTGCTATTTTATGGAAGAATGTTTCATAAGATGAGATAATAAGCATGCTCTAACATGGTAGGATAACACTAAAATAATTCAGGAAATGCTGGCTCAAACAAAGGTTTCCTTACTCAGTACTTATCAGAGCTCTTATTATTAATGTTAATTTTGAAATTCCAAGGATATATAGTGCATAACTCCCTTCAAACATATTTAACCACAGGCATTTATTTTTGAGATATGCCTATTAAAATTTTCTGTAAGTGTTCTGCACATCCAATTTGGGGGAAAACTGCCCTAAAATATGAACATACTTTACCAAGATTATTTCACATTTATGAATAAAGATTTTTCTGAATTATTTGTTCTAAAGGAAATTTTAGTTACAGGTTCCAGATACATGTGTCTATGTATGTGTGTACAAACTAGACTTAGATAAAGTAATGAAGAGTCCAATACTTATTTTATAGATTAAAAATTGCCCTGGTCAGATTAATGACCTTTCCCAACTGTCCTGTGACAGAGATACTGAGCATCATGTTGTAGAGGACATGATCCTCCAACTTGGCAAAGACTGAGTCATTCATTAAATACATATTGAATTGGGCATTCTAGGTCTGTCATCCACAAATTCAGTGAAACCTTTCTAAAAACAATTTCTGTTCACAGCACCATTTATTGAGATGGATAAGATTAGTATCCTCCATATGAAAAAATTCCTTTTTCTTCCCCTAAATTTACCTCTCCTAAATGTTAGGGATTGTCCCCTTGATGTGATATTCAACATTGGTGAACACAGCCAACTTTTGTATTATTGATTTTATAGACTTCAGCCTTATCCCTGTCTTGGGTTTTGTCTTTCTGAACTAAAAAGTTTCCATCCTTCCATATGTCAGTTGACTGATTCCAAGAACTGTGAGGGATCTGAGATTTTACCCTACTTGCAAGCTAACAAATTAGCCTACCAGAGTTTCACAGATGCAGAGAGAAGACACAAGACTCCTGGGTTAGAGACAAAAGATCATTTATGACTCACGGCAGTAGTAGTAGCTAGAGTGTCAGCGTGTGCTCCAGTTCCCAGATCCCCAGTTCCAACAGGGAAATGAGAACAGGGCCAAGGGACCCCTCTGCACACAACAGGTGTGTTACAGAAAAAAAATCCCAAGCTTGGGGAACCTGACTCTTGTATAATGAGCAGTATGTCGGCCTCATCTTTGCCCCAGCAGGTGACAATATGATGTTGAAGAGTAAGCAAACATGCTGGGTCTCTAGAGGGAGACACTGTCTCTATCATGCAAAGCTGTTCACTCAAAAATCGAGTCCAGTTAAAAGCCATCAGTGCCTCTAGTCACTACAGGTGCAAAAACCCGAGGTACCCATGCAGAATTATATCAGCTGTCCCTGCATCCTTTACACACTACTACTTCCTCCAACTTCATCATATACACAGAAAGGTCTGTGGCCAGATCTGTAATATTTAGATGAGTATAATTTAATAGTTGACCCTGGCTGGTTTGGCTCAGTGGATTGAGCGTCGGCCTGCGAGCTAAGTGTCGCTGGTTCGATCTTCCAGTCAGGGCACATCAGAGAAGGAAAACTCTGACTCCAAAAAACCTCCGCTGCCTTGCGGCATACCTCTTCAGGGGAAAGGCTAAGGGAGTAAACCCCGACAGAAAATCCGGAGCCGGAGTCCCTAAGGCGGTTTGACGTTGTTGTCAACACCGGCAACTCCTGCGGCGCACCTGAAGCCAAGCTGTATTGACTCCGTCTTTCCCTTGGATCCTTCAGCTGTGAAGAGAGGGGGGGTCTGCTGCATGGGCAACAGCAGACCCTCCATATCACCCTGCCCAGGCTCTGTAGCTTCAGCTTCACTGGAGAGGACACTCCAGCGTCATAGCAAGATGTCGATTCAACACGGGAGGAGACAGATACCGTGTCACTCCCGAGTCGGACTGCACAGCCATTCTCGGCGGTGCAGATAAGACTCTTAAGAAGCTACACCATCGTCTCTCGAGACGGACGGCTGCCGACGACGATAATTTAATACTTTTTATGTCTTGTCACAGAACATAAAACTTTACAGAGGCAGAGGCATTTGCTTTGTTCACTTGGATATCCCAAGGGCATGGAACCATATCTGGCACATAGTTTGCATTCAATAAATATTTGTTGAATGAGCAAAGGAATTTCCTATGGCCTTTCTATTGGGATTCATAAGTATATTGGCTTTGCCCTACAGACACAGCAATTACATCAGTGCTTTCAAGAGACTTCCCACAGTGATTCCTGGAGTCCTCTGCCTGAAACATTCCCCACCCGCCCCCCAATTCACTTCCTGGCTGCTCCATCTCATCCTTCAAATATCATCCTAAATGTATTTCCTGAAAGAAGAAATACAAAATAAAATCAGAAGCCCATGGTATTCACTGCAATAGCACCTTGTTCTTTTCCTTCATGGCACTTAACCACAGTTTGCAATTACATAGTTATTGCAATAGTATTTTCTATTTTAAAACCTTTTTGTCCCATTACTCCTGAAGCTATGGACCATCTCTATTTTGCTCACCACTGTATACCTAATATCTAACAGAGCATAGCATAAGGGGGCACTGAGTAAATAAGTAATGAATGAATGAACACATTACAGCCTGTATCTCAGAGCCTATCACCCTGAGTAGCTTTGGGCATAAAGTGGGCCAAATGCATTACTTAGCCCTTGCCTTCCTCGAAACAGTTTTGCTATATTTCTGCCTATTGACACAATCTCAGAAGTTTTTCTTCATTGAGTTTTTTTATATATATATTCTCAAAAAGCACTTAATTTTATATTTAGAGATGTTACATCATTTTACTAATCTAAATGATATAAATATATTAAATAGCTACTGATCCTAGCATTATTCCTTTAGATTACTCAATGTTTATACTTACATATATATTCAACACACTTGCATCATAGGAAACAAAACTTACTGAACTCATATGGTTTTTCAAGTATTCTTTGAAAAGCCTACCAGTTGGTTAAGATTACTCTGGGTACTGGGCAAGATAGCAAAGAATTGAAAGACCACTTCTCACTTCTCACCAAGGTCTGTGGCCAGGACCTCAGGAGGTTATAACTGACATGAGCAAAGAAGAAAACTGGACATGGTATGTTAGCAGGTAATAAATAGCGAGCAGCATTACACTGTGTATATGGAAGTGCTAAGCTATATGTACAGAATTAAATACCACAAGAGATTAGAAAAATTCAGTATTACTCCAAACTGGACTAGAATAACAGAAAATCATGAAGTTAGTGCTGAGCTGGATTTTGGAGATATTTGATTGGATCTTTAACAAGAACTTTATTAGACAAGCCACAGAAATACCTGGCTGGAGTGGAAGGTATATATTGGGAAATAGTCTTTTTTGCCCAATCTCTGTTGGACTATTAAGAGCTGCACACAAGTCTCTATGACTTTTTTCCATTCAGTTTAAGTATAGAGTGATGGCGCCACACTTTTGGACAATTATGGCTGGGACGAGGGAGGCCAAAAGATGGAGCCCTTCTAAGGAGTATCCACAAAGTAAATAAACCCTGAAGAAAAGACTCGGCAGTTCATCCAATGTTCCCATAAATTCCAGCTATTACCAGAGATGAAAGGGAAGTGAGAGGCCTGAGAAACAATAGGAAGGAATGTTCCCCGGTCCCCTCCAGCTGCCTGTTTACAGTAGGGGAGGAGCAGCAGTGCTGCCCAGATGGCAGAGCCAAAGTTAGAACGGAGCTTCCTTGCCCTAAGACTGCTCTAGGAAATCCTGTTTGTGACGGTGGCTTCACTGCACAGTCATCAGGAGCTCTCCCTGTGTTGTATAAGCACACTTCTGGACTGAACCACGATTTCTAAGGAGTCTGAAATCTTATTATCATGTGCACTCAGCAAGATACAAACTGACTATCAAGTGAGCCTTGGGTCAGACCTCATTTTGCAAGCATGTACTTATCTTTCTTGTGCTGTTGAAATGCTCGTAACACAATAGCTTAAAAACAAGATAAGCCTCATCTTTTTTCCTGTATGAGTATGTTAGGGAATGATGGTTTCGATGGCCTTTAAAAAGCAGGAAAGGGCAAAGCCCTGTGATGCCATTGCTTTGGCATGGCATTACTTCATTAAGAGAATTATCTTAAAAGCCTGAGAAACAGCTTCTGACTGATGAATGCTGGGTAAAGACACCAAAGAATCCAACCAAATTAACCGGAAGGTTCATCCCTAAAGAAATCCACTTTTACATCCACACTCGGGGTCAGCACTTTTCTCTTTTCCTTCTACCACTCAAATGCTCTGGATACGGGGTTGGACAATCTGCTTACCATGCCAAAAGTCATGAAATGGGATTTGTCTTCCCTCACAGACAGGTGGCCAAGCTATTACAGAGAGGGCTCTGCCTGGCTGCTGGCCTCTTTGGATACGCAGCACTGTAACAGCCCAGCATCAGGCCACATATCTGACCCTGTGGCTGCACAATCTGGAGGCCCACATTGGGAGCCCTGGGTGGTGACAGCTTCGGTCAGTTGGTGTGGAGTTCCACTGGCAGACAAAGGAGAGCAGGAGAGCATGCTGTTCCTTGTCACTTCTGTGTGCAAAGAAGAAACCTCTGGGCCCAGAGGGTTTGTGGAACAATAAAATGGTTGCTTCGCTCGTTAGAGTACTGGCTTGATTCCCTTTTCGGGGTGGACTGGGCCTTGGGAAAGGATTTTTGGCCTTCTCAGACTGTACACATTACTTAATGTGTCCTTCTGCACTTATTATATGCATTAGGAGCAGATTTCACAAGCCTTTTTCCTGTGAGATGAGATTAGTCATTAAGTTTAATTATTCAGTAGTTAGAGGAAATACGATGGAAAAAAATAGACTGCTGGAAGCCAGGGTGTTAGAGGGTCTCAGAACATCAAATTGCTCCATGAAGAGAGTACATTACCATTTTATTACAGTCTTTAGAGACAAGGAAATAATCATGATTTCAATTCTCTACACATCAAAAATATTCTCTTCTTAGCCATAAATGGTCGCCAGTCCCAACCCCACATGTTCTTAGGGAGCTCGCCATTGAGAGAACTTGCAGTTAGAACCCAGTAAAGAAAGCCCATAGGTCATCTGTGCTGTTGATTTCAGCAGACTCCAAAACCTCTACTTGTGAGGTAAATAAATTATCATTTTCAGAAATATAAAGAAAGTGTGTCAGGACTCACCAGTGCTGGTTCAGAGTGCCTTTTGCTATTGAGTGCCACATCTGACCACTAAACAGACAGCATTCGTAGAAAAAAAAATTTGGACCCAGTTCATTGCTTTTGCCTTTCACTTTCCCTCTGAGGGCCCGTGTGAATAGCTAGTTTTGCTCTCCCTCTTGGCCCATTTCTTTTCTTTCATCATCTTCACTAAAGCTGATAGGGCTGTCCTGCGGGAGAAAAAAACGAATAGTACACTTGGATGACCTCTACAGAACACAAAGAGCATTTTCCTCTTATCCCTAATTCTGAAATGATTTTCTGTTTTGTTTTGTTTTGTTTTGTTTTTAATTAGGTCAGTCCTAGATTGAATAGTAAAATCACTTTCATGTCATACTTGATGTTGAACTGGGTGGAGAAAGCGTTAGTGATAAGGCACATGGATTGTAAAGTAGTGGTTGATCTGCTTAACAGAACCCAAGTTGTAAAGCACCCTTGAAAAATACTCAAATTCAGCCCTGACTGGTTGACTCAGTTGGAACATCGTCTTGTAAACCAAAAAGTCACCGGTTTAATTCCCAGTCAGGGCACATACCTAGGTTGCAGGTTCAGTTCCCAGTCGGAACTCATCTGAGAGGCAACCAATGGATGTTTCTCTCTCTCATTGATGTTTCTTCCTTCTTTCTCTCCCTTCCTTCCCTCTCTCACTAAAATCAATAAGCATGTCCTCAGATGAGGGTTAAAAAAAAAAAAAAAAGGACTCAAATTCCAGCTATTATCGAAGATGAAAAGGAACTGATAGATCTCATCAGCTCTGCCAACTCTGTGTCTTCCTTTAGTTTAAATGTTACCTCCTTAGAGAGGCTTTTACTGACCGCTCCACTATTATTATTCATCAGAGCATCTTATTTTCTGTATAGCACTCACACGTATTTGGCAATTGTTCTTTTTCTCCACCAAAACTGTAAGCCCTACAAGGTCAGGGACCTCATCAGTCCTATCATTTCTGCATCCCCTGCAGTCTGCACAGTGAAGAAATCACAGACCCCCAAGTGCACTGAAGTAATGGGTGAACTACTGAGGTGCTAGCTAGCAAACTTGTTCTGTGTTCTGGTAGACTTGCAATTCCTTGGGATCAGCTTTCTTTTCTTAGACTCAGCTAAAGAACATTGCTTGTTCTCAACACCAGCTTACCAGGGTGGTTTCCATTCATTAATTTTTCTTTTAAAAAACTGGAATTTTTGTTCAGTCAGAGTGTCAAGTTCATTAACAGTTCTATAGTCATAACTGAAAGACATATATAGTGAAGTGGTTGCAAGAACTGCCTCTGAGACATCTAGTTCTGGCTCCCTCACTGCTTAGCTGGGTAATGGTGATGTATTATTAACCATCTCTCAACTTCAGTTTGCTGAACTGTAAAATGAGAATATAACTCTCCCACCTTGTGTTCATCTGAGTCGAATAAAACAGCCTATGTAAAGCACCAAGCTTTGTATTTGCATTGCACAGGCTTAGTAAAACTTAGCCACTGTTATTGCTCATATTGTTAAAGTGCCTTGGGGCATCATTTTCCTAGAACAGGATTAGGGGAGGCTTTTCGTCAGTGGTAATAGCAGACATGAGGAGAATTCAGAGGCAAAAAGCCTAGGACCCAGAGTACTGGGATTCTAGGCAGAACCTTATGCCTAGAGCACAAATTATGAACTTAGGTCACAGTCAACTGGGCGGTATGGCCAAATGACTCAATACTTAAGTAATGACTAATCGTCACAGGGCTCTTCATGTCTCTTCCCCTCCACCCCACCACAGTCGCCACAAAGGCTAGAACTGATCCTCGAGTCTGGCCAGAGGCAGAGTGTACAGTGAATTTCAGTGAAGTCATCTAATAAGATTAGAGAAACCAGGCAGGGCACTATGGGGCAAGGGGTCTACTGACTCTGACAAATTAAGGGCTCCTGCTGTGTTTTCCTCACAGAATCAGGAGTACAGTCCCCACTGTGTGTTGACTCTCAGAGTCTTGCTCTGAGCCACAGGAAGAAGTGCCTCATACCAGCTCATAGGGAAACTCCAAACAGTCAGCAGGAAGAAACTCATCACAGATGAGAATGATTTCGTCTCACCGTTCTCCTATGCAGTTTTCTGAGGGGAAAACAGGAGGTATTTGGCTATGAGACATTAATTGAACAGAACTTTAACTGTTCCCTTTCATATCTGGGGTTGTGTGGTTGGCTCACTGGTTTCAATCAAGAAGAGAGCAATGACTTGTGCATTTAATGATCTTACAGGACATAACTGCCTTTCATACAGATTTGTAAGGCAAATGCTCCCCTCTCTCCTCTCAGTTGGAACCCAAAGAGGAGCTCCACTTGTCTTAATATTTATGAACCAAGCAGGGTCAGCAATCTGGATTTTTTACATTTTATAATTTATTAATAAATCTTACACTTTATAGAAGACTCACTTGAAAATAGTATATAGCCCTGACCAGTGTGGCTCAGTACATTGGGCATCATCCTGCAAAGCAAAAGGTTGTTGGTTCGAGTCCCAGTCAGGGCACATGCCTGGGTTGTGGGTTCCGTTCCCCGACAGGGTACATACGAGAGATAACTAATTGATATTTCTCTCCTTCTCTTTCTCCCTCCCTTCCCATCTCTCTAAAACTAAATAAATAAAATTTTTAAAAATAAAATAGTATATATTGTTCTTTCACTTAACAAAAGTAATACATGATTATTGTAGAACATTTTTTAAATATGAGTAAAGAGTATAAGCCTAGAGCAAATAAGAAAATGTTTTAAATATATAATAATGGGAACATATCAAAAGGGCACCGAATGCAGTTTGAAGAGGCCACTGGACAAATCTGAGACAATCAGAGTATCAAAATACATAATTATAGTAAATAATTATAATCTATTTGATAAAATAAAAACCCATGAGTCCATACTGATTTAAACAGATAAATAGGAGAGAAGAGAAAGCTCTTTCTTACAGTAGAATGCCAATAATAAATATAAGCTGAAGGATAATGTTAAAATATCATCAATGGGTGCTAAAACTTCGTGTGAATATTTGGTACAGATCAGGAGATTTATATACTCTCAGAATAACTATATTTTTTTAAAGGAAAGAAAAAAGAAGAAAGGGAAATAAACCATAAGCTCATATAAAAATGAGCTCATGCTTTTTCGTAACCTGCTTTTCTCATATAAAAGGTATATCATGCTCTTATTTATTTGTACTTAAATATTTTCCAGCATGTAATAGGCATAGTAAATATTTATTGAATGAATGAAATTTGCAAGGATTTTTAAAGCAAGATTGTGATGCATATTCCTGTAACAAATTTCTTCATTCCCACAACTATTTCCTTAGGACTAGTTCCTGAAAGTGGAATAATGAGGTAAAGAACATTCAAAACCCTAAGGCCTTTGATAGAACTAAATTGCCCTCCAGAAAGATTTTTCTACTGTATTTTCCCACCAGTGATGTATTAAACAAATGCCTTTCACTACAGTTTTAAGGAGGAAGATTGAGATTAATGTCTGTAAAACACCCAGAGAAGGACCCCACCGTCGTCAATCAGAAAAATAATAGTCATTCAAGTCCTCTTTTCTCTGTGTGTAGGTTAGCTTCTGTCAAGACCAAAATATGGCGATCACCACCAGTTTTCCAAAAGCCTCAGTCTTATAAAATGGAACGTTTTATCAATGCAGAAAGCTCCAAATTGGGATAGAATCTAGTTTTAGTTGAGCCAGTCATATATCGTATCATATATCGTACTCTTCAGTATCTGTTGATACTGAGTGAAAACCCTATCACTTGCCCTAGGCCTGGAGTCTGCTACATCAACATAAATGATGAAGAGGAAAACCTGGTTCCTGATTGAAATAGGCTGACACTGAGCACCACTGTCATCAACACAGAACCTCCAAGAGGGCCTCCTTCATTTGGACGTTGGTGCTGCATCTTAGCATGCTTCAACACCAGCACCCAAGGCAGTTTCCAAAGGGGGACAGGGCAAGATACAGGACACATACATGCTCCATGGGCAGCTGAGCAGTTTGCCCTCTTAACACTGACTGGTGCCCAGGGCAACCCATACCGGCTGATTTAAGCCTGCAGCCAGTTGAAGCAGGGGGATATTATCTCCTGATCTGTACGTTATAAGATTATTAAGGAAAACCAAGAAGAGGGGATTCAATGAGGTACCTTTGCACTCAAAAGATGAGAAATGAGAAAATTATACCATGATTTGGATTTGCTTATATTTTCCCCTTTGGCTTTCACTGCCTCATATGTTCTCAAGTGATGACAGTTGGGCTGATTGAGAGCCGTTAGTCAAATCCAGTAATAGTATTAATCTGTGGTTGGAAATGACTGTTAAAGTAAGTGCCAGGCTATTCAGTTGTGGTTTTTCTTCCAACTTCCAATCGTGCCAGGCTTCCAGCGGGAGGAATAGAGGCTGTGGTAAAGGAAACCGTTGATAAACGAAAGAAACCAGAAACTGTCACTACCCATAACAACGGGACAACAAAAAAAATTGCAGAAAGGGAGGGGGAGATGAAGGAAATTGTACAAGGCGGTGCAGCCTGCACAGTCTGATGTGATCGTTAGAGATGAGGCTGGTGTGGTGGTGCCTCAGCCATTGACTCCAATTTTCCAGTGAGAACAGGAAGGCGTTAAGTACCAAACCTGAGCTCTCCAGTAATACTGCTGAGCAAGAAAGCTTTTCTTGGGTGAAGAAAATGACTGGAGTTGAACTGAAGCTGAATTTGGTTGGGTTTTTTTTGTTTTTTGTTTTTTGTTCTTTTGGTATTTTGTGTTTTGTTTTGTTTTGTTTTGTTTCAGTTTCCTAGCATGCTTCTCAGACCATTACTTACACAAAGGAAGCTGGAGGTCCAGTCACAAGATTATGTCAAAAGAGTTTACCCCATAATCCTCTTTACTGAATTTTCCAGAACAAATGTTTAATAATGTTGCCACCGTTCATCAGTTATCAAGAAGTGCGTATTATAACTGAGGTGTGCTTAGCAATCAAGGTGTCCGATTTGCTGAGTGTTTTTTGTTGTTGTTGTTGTTTTGTTTGTTTTGTTTTAGCTTGAAATCTTTGTGAAAGGTAGTTCTTCAATAGTGTTCTCAATGTCTTTTTTTAAATATAGTTTATTGCTTATGCTATTATAGTTGTCCCAACTTTTCCCCCTTTACCTGGTACCACCCATTCCCTCTGGCAATCCCCCACTTAGTTCATATCTGTGAGTCATACATGTAAGTTTTTTGGCTTCTCTGTTTCCTATACTATTCTTAACAACCCCCTGTCTATTCTGTACCTACCAATTTGTACTTCATCCCTGCACCTCTTCACTCATTCTCTCCCTTCACCCTCCCAACTAACAAGCCTTGAAATGTTTTCCATATCTATAATTCTCTATCTGTTCTGTTTGCTTGCTTAGTTTACTTTTTAGATTCAGTTGTGGAGAGTGGTGAACTTATTGCCATTTTAAGGTTCATAGTTTTGATCTTCTTTTTCTTAAGTAAGTCCCTTTAACATTTCATATAATAATGGCTTGGTGATGATGAACTCCCTTAGCTTTACCTTGTCTGGGAAGCACATTATCTGCCCTTCCATTCTAAATGTTAGCTTTGCTGGATAGAGTAATCTTGGTTGTAGGTCCTTGCTTTTCATCACTTTGAATACTTTCCTGTCCCTTCTAGCCCACAACATTTCTTTTCAGAAGTCAGCTGACAGTCTTATGGGAACTCCTTTGTAACTCTCTGCTTTTTCTTGCTGCTTTTAAGATTCTCTCTTTACCTTTAACCTTTGGCATTTTAATTATGATGTGTCTTGGTGTGGTCCTCTTTGTGTCCATCTTGTTTGGAACTCTGTGCTTCCTGGGTTTGTATGTTTATTTCCTTCACCAAATTAGGGAAGTTTTCTTTCATTATTTTCTCCTTCTGGCACCCCTATGATTCAAATGTTGGTACGTTTGAAGTTGTCCCAGAGGCTCCATAGCCTATCCTCATTTTTTTTTTTTTTTGGATTCTTTTTTTCTGGTTGTTCTGATTGGTTGTTTCTTGCTTCCTTATGTTCCAAATCATTGGTTTGATTCTTGGCTTCATCCACTCTGCTGTTGGTTCCCTATAAATTTTTCTTTGTTTCACTCAGGGGTAAACTTCATTTCTGCCTGGGTCTTTTTTATGCTGTTGAAGTACCCAGTGAATTCCTTGAGCATCCTAATAACCATTGTTTTGAACTCTGCATCTGATAGATTGTTCATCTCCATTTTGTTTAGTTCTCTTTCTGGGGTTTTGTTCTGTCCTTTGATTTGGGCCATATTTCTTTGTCTCCTCATTTTGGCAGCCTGCCTGTGTTTGTTTCTATATATTAAGTAGAGCTGCTTTGAGTCCCTGTCTTAGTAGTGTGGCCTATTGTAGAGAAGCACACTGGTAAGTTGAATGGGGAAAAGCCTTGGGTTACTAATTCCCAGGGCAGGGCAACCAATGTGAACCAGATTGATGAAGTCTCAGATATGGTGTCACCACTCTGTGGCACTCTGTGGGAGAAGTCTCAGAAAGGGAACAATGCCTCTTCCTAGCCTTTGGAATTTTCTCCAAGAGGACTCTAGCACTCACCCTGATGCCAGACACTTCAGTTTCTCCCCATATGCCACTGGTGCTCTTCCAGCTGCTGCCCCAGTGCTAAAGCCCAGAGAGAGTGAGTCTGTGTAACTCCTAAGTCCGTTGCAGGCCCTTAAGAGGAGACCCCTGAGAATCTCACAGTTTCTTCCACTGCCCCAACCCTCACTGGTTTTCATAGCTAGAAGTTATGGGGACTTATCTTCCTGGTGCTGGAACCCTGGGCTGGGGGTTCTGGTGTGGGGCTGGGATCCCTTGCTCCCGAGGTGTCCCTCCCAATTTTTATCCACCACACATAGTTGTAGGACCACCCATTCTGCACGTGTCCCCTCCCTCCTCCTACCATTCTGGATGAATGTGGCTTCTTTAATTCCTTGATTGTTGGACTGCCATGTAGCTTGATTTTCTGATGATTCTGGGTGATGTTTGTTTTGTAGTCTAGTTGTAACTTTTGCTGTGGTTGTGCAAGGAGGTGAGCCATGTTAACCTACACCTCCATCTTGGCTGGAAGTCCAATTTGCTGTCTTTATCTCAAGAACTTGAGACTGGCAGCTCTCCATGTGTGTTCACCAAAGCTCCAAGGTATTTGTTTTATACCTGCAAAGAAAGAAAACTTGAAGTTAATCTATATTCAGTGAACTGAAAAATTAAATGTATCTATAAAGGAAAAAAGATATAAGCTCCAGAGTAACATCTAGGAGAGTCTGAGCACAGTACACCTGAAGCATTTCACCATCTCCCAATAAGAAAGGAGCTATTTTTACAGGTATTCTGCCATATTTCAGTGTTTCTAAGATATACTTTATTTCATCTTAGATTATTTCTAGAATTAGTATGTAAATTGCAGTTGATTGTGGTAGCATCTTAGATTGTGTGAGATACAAGGTTCTGGGTTAAAAAGCAAAAGTTAATTGTTTTCTGCATATCATTGGTTTTCAATAGCTGATTAGGTATAGGGGTCATAAGACATTTTCAAGCACTGGCGGAGAAAACGTATTTACTCTGTGGACACTTTTATTATAATTTAGTGTGTAGATCATATTCCTTGGGGCATGCAAGGAATAGACTAAAGAAACTGAGTCTCAGTTATCAAAGCCCTCACGGGTCACTACTGATCAATGGCAGAGCAGGACTGGGGTCCGTGCCCAGCCTGGAGGTCCACACAGGGTGTGTTGTCCTGCTGCCTGTCAGGGCCTTACAAAGCAGGACTCAGTGAGACAAACCCCACATTTGCTCTGAAGCGTCCTTCGATCTGGGCATTGGCAGAACTCCCAAATAAGTGGGGAAAGGTACCAGGAAAGCTCAGCCTCAAATGAGTGGATCAGTTAAATATGAGACAGTGAAATGTTGTTCTGTGATGGGCCATGGGATTGGCATGGCTGTGTTGCTCAGCTGCTCCAGGCTCAGCCTGCAGACTCTTCCCTCCCCTCAAGTCCTTCCTACTTCAGCTGCCAGGATTATCTTTTGAAATAAATCTTTTTTTTTAAATAGTATGATGCTAATAAAATAACACCAACGATATACTATTTTTTTTTTTTTGGTAAATTAATAAAGAACAGTTCAGTCACCATATCAAATTTAAATTTAAATGTCTTCAGACTTAGTATGCTTAACCAAAGTAATCTAAAATACATATAAGTTGGCAAAAGTGCCACATCTGTAATAATTCTGAAAGAAACACGACTGCAACATGAACATGGGGAAGCAAAAGAGAACGAGGAAGTATGGAACCATGGAGCGAATGCTTAGTCTCAGAGATAAGAGGATTAAAGAAAAGGACAGATCAAAACCTAAACAGAAAGATCCCAGCGCACTCAAGAAAACAGATGTCTCCCGATGCCCTTCCTGCATATTCTTCCGTATAATACACAGCTGGGCCAACTTTACCACATCCTGGTTGGTACCAACTTTATCAAGTTTTCCATTAAGACTAAACTGGACTTAGTGCAGTCAGTGATGGGCTGTCTATATGCCAAGCATATCCCTCGTGTAACTGACTGTGAAATGGCTGAAAGTGGGAAACTGGGGCAGAAGTATGAGAGGCTCTAAGGATCGCCAAGGAGCCAAGATTTGAATGATTACCATGCGCACTCAAAAGAACCTATGCAGATGACTGGCTGCTTAGTACAGAGAGTAACTCAACACAAGTGTTGCATTGTGGCCACAGTTGACGGGGACCTTAAAAGAAGAATTAGGAAGATCCATGGAGTACATTTCTAACCATAGGTACAACATTGTGCAGATGCCAGATGATTATGGAGACCCTTGGTTCTAATACTTAAAAGACAGAGTTCCTCTGCTTTCCTTCAACCAACTTTCTCTGTTGCCAGTTTATTAAACATGCTACAGAATGAGTTATTATTGCTCCACTCAGCCGTTTGCTCTGTTATAAGCTGAGTGTGGTTAAATACACTCACTTTTTGGTGTCGTTTTGAAAATATTTTGTATCATTTTAATATTTGTTACATCTGCTCACAGAATAAATAAAGTACATATAAGTTATGTGCTTAAGCTACAAAAATCTGAAAGTGCATTTTATCAGCGAAGCATACAGTTGTGTTATTTCCAAATTATATCAATATATTACTTGAAATATATTAAATACTTTCACTCATAATGCTTTGTAAGCTCTAAAGGGATTTAATTAATTAACTGAGATGAACATAGTACAAACATTCAAATTTTTTAATTTATTTGAACCCCTTTTTGTCTACTTTTCCAAAATAGGATTATCACCCATCACCTTCAGTATATATTAGTTACAATTTGACATTTGACCTTAACCTCTCTATGCCTCAGTTCCTGCTTTTAAAATGAAGAAAATGATACTTACTTAGCAGAGTGTTGTTAGAATTACATGAGATGATTCATGTAGAATAAAGTAGCCCCTATCCTGTAAGAGATGTTTGGTAAATTGCATCTGTTATCATAATAGCTGAAGATGTTGAAGAAAAGTTACCTACTCAACATTTTTTGGTTACACTGGTTTTTTATCTACATAATTTCATAAAAATAATGACTTTAATGGTAAGGTTTCTTACATATTCCCTTAAACTTTCTTTCAGATTTATAATCTAGCCAAAAGTGGTCAGAAGTTCTTTTCTAGGTTAAAAGAATCTAAATTTCATTTTCAAGGAAAATGTGTCCCTCATTTACAATACCAAGCTGGCTAGTGATGATCTGAGGTATAGATGGTCAGGAAGTAATTATCCTTTTTATTAGAAAGTAAACAGTTATTTAATTAATATCTAAAACATGACCAGAGTAGTCCCAATAAGCCAAGGGCACAGGTTCAGTCTCTGGTCAGGGCACATACAAGAAGCAACCAATGCATGCTTTGATAAGTGGAATAACAAATACGTCTCTCTCTCTCTCTCTCTCTCTGTAAAAATCAATAAATACACAATTAAAAAGTAAATAAAATATGGCTAGGGTATTTTGTATTTTCTGAGTCCAGAAGCCATTTTTGAGTACACTGTTCAGTTGACATTTAAATCTTCAATTTAGCTAAGTATGTGAAACCTCATATAACCTAACAGCCCCCTGCAGCCACATAGTCTTAAGACTGAGAATAATATAGGATTTTGTAAAAATATTTTGTAAATTGTTTCATTTTTATATTCAACTATGAAAAAAAAAAGCCGGTGATATGGGATAGCTTTTGTATACAGTTCCAGTTAATAGTGTGTTAAGTATATAAGAAATACCACACAAAGCTTTTTTTTTAATGCTGTGTCCATATTTATCTTTTTCTAATACCACAAATTAATAAGAGATGGCAACATATAACTGGATTTTTATTTTCATTTTTAACAAATTTTATTGCACTTTTCATATTAAAAGCCATATGTTAGCAAAATTTTAGAAAGTTTGATTTAGAAAACTTTAGAAAAGCAAAAAAAGGGAGGATGAAAATTACCTATAACCTATAGATAAATAACACATATCTTACCATTTTCTTCGTATCCTTTTTTCTAGTCTTTTTGATATATATTTTTATATAGTAATATTTTGTATTATATAAACATATTTAATATGTATTTCAGGTCTTTTTAATATATTTTTTACCAAATGTAATTATTACTGTACATTTTTTTTACCGGATGTTTTGCTGGTATGACTGACAAAACCTTTTGCCCTTGATGTCCTTCTCTTCTCTGTGTAAAGCCGAACACATGGCAGATAGAATTGTGCCTCTCTAGAGCATGTGTAATACGAACAGATGGTAGGCAGAATCATATGCCCACAGCCTCCTCCTCATAAATTCATTTGTTTCATAAATAAATTAGGTACTTTGTACTGAGGCCAAAGATTGACTTTAATGTTTATTTTGTAACATGCATTTTTCAATTTGCTGTGGTAGTTTACACTTAAATATATGAGAGGTCACATTTAAATTCATGGCAGATTGCATGCATAAATATATATAGTATATAAAATAGTATCAATAAGAAATCATGATTAACAATATTGATTCCAGGTCCTACACTTACCACATACATAACTGTGTCTGTTTAAGTTTCACAACTCTCCTAAGCCCCAGCTTCCTCATCTGTAAAATGAGGAGAGTAATTAATGCCTGTGTTTCAGGGTTGTTTGTAAGGATTAGAAAAATATGTCTTATCTATAGTTCTTATCCCATTTCATTAAGTAAAAGTATCTGGCTGTATTGGAAACTGAGAAGTAGAAATTCATGGAATTATTACCAATAGTAAATAAGCATGAGAATAATAGAGTTCATACACACCAAGAATCGGGGAAATATACATTCTAACAACAATTTATTAATGTATTTAGAAAGAAGTGTATTTCATTTACTACAATATTCCTGACATCCAGAACAGCATAGACACAGGAAATATTCTCTGATGGAGTGAGTGAATAAACAAAATACATATCAGGCTTTGAGCAAGTCATTTAATCTCTCAGGATCTCAGTTTCTTCATCAATATAAGTAAAAGACCATATTCAAGTTCAGTAGAATGGGGAGAGGGATGCTCCAATTAGCTTAACTTCCAAGGAAAAGAAATCAAGGGAAGCAGGGAGGGAGAGAAGGTAATACAGCATTAAGCAAAGAATGAATTACTTTGGAATGAGTGCAAGTTCATTATATTTGCTATTGATTGACGACATTACATTTACTGAGCAACTAATTTTACTTCTCAGCAGTTCTAGCAGTTCTGCTTCATCCACATAGTTCATTATATTTGAAGCACATCTGTGGGACAGCAGCTGTAGTATCTGTCCTTTAACAGACGAGCAGAGGCTATAAGGCCTGCCTGCCTGCAGCCAGTAATTTGTTAATCAGTTACAGAGCTGTCATTAGGAGCTGGGTCTCCTGTCTTCTTTCCATTACACGTGGCTAAGTGCTTCTGTCTTGTTATAAAGAAGTATCTTCAGGGGACACGGCCATCTCCTGTTCTAGAAATAGCATTGTTACCTGATGGGTTGGCCTGCCAGGATGACCATTTTCATGTGTTTTTTAGGAAGCTAGAGTTTAATCATTTTTTTTCCTAAGAGGAAGTAGCAATAGATCTTGTACCAAAAATAACACCTTAACAGCTAAATTCTGCTTAGCAGGTAGTTTCCCAAGGATGATCCAATGCAATGAGTCATCATTCTAAGTACTTATTAGCACTATTATTAGCATTATTTCTTTTTTACTAACCCTGGTGCTTTTGGTACATGTTTTTCTGGGAGGTTCACAGGCCTCACACTGTGAGTATAAACCATTCCCCTATGTCCCTTTTTTTCTTCTGCTTTTACTTTTCAAATCTAGGATAGCCCATGATTTAAGAAAACAGTCAGGATTATGACCATAGCAAGAGTGACAGCTTCTCCAATTGGTAGCAGATCCACCTCATTCCCAGTAAAAATATAAAGCGTAGAGTAACATAAACAAATGTGTGAGATCTATACTATTAAGAAAACTATAAAGCTTTATTCAGAGATATAAAAGACTTACATAGATGTAGAGAATATTTGAAAGATATTACATTTTCCTGAATGAGAAATCGAATATTGAAATAAGATCTTCGCAAATTAATTTATAGGTTTATGCAACTCCAATCAGAATCACAGTAGAATTTTCTAAAATGCATTTGGGAAGAGTTAAATTGGTGAAAAGTGCCAGGAATTTTTTTTTTTTTTTTTTTTTTTTTTTTTTGAAGTTGCTCTGGCCAGCTAGCTCAGTTGGTTAGAGCATCCTCCTGATACAACAAGGTTGCAGTTTTGATTCCCAGTCAGGGCACATATGAGAAGCAACCAATGAATGCATAAATAAGTGGAACAACAAAGCGATGTTTCTGTCTGCCTGTCTCTGTCTTTCTCTCTCTCTCTCTGTCTCTCAATCTCTCTCTCCCCCTCTTCCTATCTCTCTAAAATGAATGAGTGAGTGAATGTTATGAAGGGAAACTCCCACCACCAAGCACTAAAATGCATTATGAAGCTACAAGAATAAAAACAAATTGGTTCCAGCAGAAGAAATGACAGACATTAATGAAACAGAATAGAGAGCCCATAAAAAGACCTCAGCTTAGGAAGTGATGTACTTTATAGTAAATCACAAATCCTGGAGGACAGAATGGCTTTTTCCACAAATGAGATAGGGTAACAGGTCAACTTGGAGGAAAAAAAAATAGCAATTTGATATGTTTTTCTCTATTTCTTACAACAGAGAAAATAACAAATGGCCTAAAAGTTAAATATTAAAAATGAAACCATAAAGGGCTAAAGAAATTATGGAACATACTGATGGCCCAAGAATGGAGATAGACTTTCAAAGCATTAAAAAGTCACAAAGAAAAATATTAATGTATTTGACTATATAAAAATTGAAAACTTGTTCATCAAAAAATAAAAATACTGCAAATTTTAAAAGCAGGTAGTAATCTTGGGGAAAATGTTTGCAATGAATATAACAAAAGTGTAATATCCTTAATGAATAAAAAGCTCTTAAAATTAATTGGAAACTACCCCAGTGTAGTATTACCACTTTCCTATCACATTATGTATACATCACAGTGCTGAATGGGTTTAGAAGGAGAACACAGTTCAGAGGGCACAAGAGAGTGAAATAAATGCAGATCTTATTTTCCATTCACATTCTTTGTTCAAAGACAGTTTAGGGAAAGTACACATTAAGCTATAAATACTTCAGGACAGTTTGTCCACATTGACACTTCCATTTCCTAAAATGAAACCCTCATTGGCCCACAGGGAGAAAAAAAGGCCGGCTTTGTTAACCAGCTTTATTTCAACAAGCATATCCATATGGTAAGAACTTCCTCTGATGAGTCATCCACAGTTGTCAAACACCAACTTTCCTTTGTTTGACCCTGGCAGAGATAAACTGCAAGTCTGAATCACTTAATTGTGTTTTTTTTTCATATCTGAATTTGCATCTGTCACAAACCCAATGTGTCCACCATGAAAAACTACATTCTTCAAACATCGCTGAAAAAAATCCTATTCAGTTGGGTCTGTTCTGTCTAGATAGTCTGTGAAATTTCTAAGGAATGTTGTGGGCTTTGCTTCCTGTGCTAAATTGTTGAGTTATCACACATTATTGGATTTCACCCAAAATGTGCTGGATAGGAATATTATATTCATGCAGTTGTCTTTACCATTCAGAAAGGGAAATAAGGAAAAAGTTACTATTGCTCCTTGTCATAAGGTATAAAAACTCTCTCAGAGGGTAAATGGAAATGTGTGTGTGCAAATAATTTAAAATACAGGGTGGGGCAAAAGTAGGTTTACAGTTATGTGGAAAATAATACAGTAATTAATAAGTAATAATAAACTCTGTTTCACTTACACATAACTGTAAACCTACTTTTGCTTACCCCTCTATGCCCTTGATTCCTTATAGAGGCTTGAGTCATATTCAGTCTCAGCTTTGTCGTGACTGCTAACCACTTTCTTGTTTCTTGTTCTTGTTCAGCCAAGGACTATATGGCTAGGATTCAGATTCTGCTCTGGGATATGATGCCATCCTTAGTTTGAAAGACATCTTTAGATATATCTTCTTACCCATTCATATATAAAAGAGAGAAAAGAATTGATGTTGTGTGATTTCTTCTGTATGCTATTTACTTTTCTCTATTTTGAATTTTTTCTATGTGCATATATATTTAATAATCAGCAAAATAATTTATTTTTCAGAATAGCCACCAATGGCTAAAAATATAAATGTAATAAATAAGCCTGTTTAAAAAATTCAACTGGCTCTTAGATAAGTAAAATTTTATCCTAAGAAAAAAATGGTAACTTTGGTTGATTGATCACTGCACTAATCTCAATACTAGAGTCATAAGTAGATAACATCACTGATATTCAGGGGCCAGCACCCATATTTATATGCTAAGAAGATTGTTTTTATTATTATCTTTTTAATCCTCATCCAAAGACATTTTTTTCATTGCCGACACAGAGAGAGATAGGGAGAGAGAGACAGAGACATTGATTGGCTGCCCTGATCAGGGTTTGAACCCGCAACCTGAGTATGTGTCGTGACCAGGAATTGAACCCACAACCTTTTGGTCCATGAGATGATGCTCCAACCAACTGAGCCACCCTGGCCAGGGCTAAGCAGATTGTTTTTTAAAGGAAAAAATGAGATAATCAGTCTTCTACTGTTTGGAGTATTTTTAACCAATGATTGAATCCAATTTGAGGATATTTTTGGATCCTTTTTAATTCTTTATGAGTGAAGCTTTGGCTCCCTTTTTGAGCAGAGCTGCTTTTTTAAAAATAAGCCACTCCAACCAACAGACAGTTCTATTTCAGAAAATTTCTAGTGATTATTTTCCCCCCATATCAACATTAAAACCTTCAGCCTTGGATTATGTCATTTTGCTGACATATGGCTCTTGTCAATATTGGAGTGTTTGCAAGAAAGCAAATGCCATATGAGCATAGAGGTGATCATAATTATATACTCAGAGACACACCCACAGTAGAGCCCATAAGACTCCCTTTGGCACAAATATTGTGTCAAAAGACAAGACTAATGGGCTCCTAGATTAAAAGAAGTGGCTTTGAATGCCACGTTGTTGTTCCTGTATAATGTATTAGCTCTTAGGAGTCTGTTGCCATTAAATAGGCTTTTACATTTTCTAACTTTTAATTTTTGTGTATTGCTTTTGGTGTAAGTCTATCAGAGAGAGAAAACTTCAGTCACTTGGATCACCTTGATTCATGTAGCTAGTTTGTTTTCTGTGATATATGCTGCTAATTAATCTCAGCATTTTCCTACTATACCTAGATAGCACTTCAGAATCGTTCTCATCCTAGCTCGCAGCCTATTACTTACTGCCTATCAATCAGATTGGACAAATGAATCTCCTTGTCATTCTAGATATGTAGATAACTCCACCCCATTCTGGATATATAGGTAGGTGGCCACCCCTTATGATCATGCACATCCCTCAGGCTGTTACTTGAACTGTGTGCACCAAGTCATAGGCAGTGCTCTTTCCCTGGGCAAGATGGATAGTTTTACAAGGTCTTATCCTAAAAGAGAGTAATAAATAACATCTTGAATTATGGTATGAGGAGGGCACCACCAATGGTCTAATCCCTTATATTACACAGTAGCAGTGAGTTATTAGGGAAAAAAAGAGAACGAAACCTGTCTGTCTGGACCACCTTTTGTTCTTAATGTTTTGAGAGGTGCTCATCCGATTTTTCAAAACAGTCCTTTGAAATAACAAAGATTATTTTTTATGATTTTTTTTTCTTTTCTATAACCTCTTGTTCTGGGTATCCTGGATAGAGTGACCAGCAATCCCAGTTTGCCTGGGACAGAGGCTTCCCAAGGTACAGGATTTGCAGTGTCTGGAACCACCCTGGGCAGACTGGATTGGTCAGTCACCTTATTCCTGGGTGCCCTACCCCCAAATGGCCAGGTATTGAGGAACATGAGTTCTAAGTTTCTCACTCATGGACCACCTCCCTGTTAAAGGCACAGTATGAAGAAAGGCTAGGAGCTGTGAGACAGGATGATTTTTTTATGGTGTATGGTGAGGTTCTTGTTTGGCTAAGTGATGTCTTTAGTTCACATTTCTTCTCTAGAGTGAAGGTAGTTGATAAGCCCTGAGCCCAGTTAATAATTAAAGCCTGACTAATTAATCTATGGCACTGATCTGCCAGGCATCCCTGGTAAACTGATTATCTGTTGCCTTCACACACCACCATCATGCTAGCCCCAAATGCTCTTCCAACCTTTTGTCATTAAAGTTTTTCAATACCAAGCCCAACTTAAAATACAGTGAGTATTACAACTGGAATTTCCATAAGGGAGAAGGCTGTTGTCATCCAAGCTCTGTGGTTGTTTGAAGAGACAGAACACAGCATTCCCCTGGGCATTCAGCCTGAGATGTCTGACAGTTCTAGAAGCTTATTGCCCGTGGTGAGATAGGTGATTCCATGGTGGTCACAGACCCTGGACTGTGGCTCTACTTTCCTAGTAATTAGTAATACTGATATAAATGCTTTATCCGTGCAAGATTGCTTCTTTAGTTTGACTCAGATTTCTTTTCCTGTTTTCAAAACTTTCTTTCAAATGCAAAGTTACTAAGTACTTGCCAATGGTCTGACTTTAGGGTCAGAATGAGAATGAAAATGTAATAGCGTATGAGAATGAAAATGTAATAGCGTATTTAGGAACGCAGACTTTAGAAAGTGCTTAGGCAGAGGCAGATTTAATGGTGGGCGCACCAGGCACACGCCCTGGGCCCACGACTTCTGAAGGGCCCCGCAAAACCCCAACTTTATACTTTTTTCTAATGACACCAAGTTTGGTTTCATTACTACGCTCCATAAAATATGGTTAACATGTATTTTTATTTTCCCTGTCTCTCTCTTTTTTTAGGGGGCCCAATATTTTCTTCTGTGCCTGAGGCCTCAACCGACCTTAATCTGCCTCTGTAACTAGCTGTACACGATCATTTCTTTCCTGCCCTAAGAACTTGTTCCCTAAGCAGTGTGATCAGAGAGCAAGAGATAAAGGAGGCGCTGCGGGGAGTAATGAATGAGTAATTTGGCAAGAAAACTTACCAGAAAGTATATATAATGAATGTGTGGATCCCAGACGCAGAATGAGACAAATCATGGTTATTATTCCTGTTGGACAAGATTGTGCCAGCCTAGGTTTCTAATTTTAAAGGTATGAAAGGTACTGTATTTAGTAACACGAGGAAGGAAGTGATATGGACTGAATGTTTGTGCACCTCCCAAAAATTCAGATGTTGAAGCCCTAACTCCAATTTCATACTAGTTGGAGATGGGAGCTTTGGGACATACTTAGGGTTAGATAAGGTCATGAAGGTGGGTCCCACAACATGGGATTAAGGCCCACCAGAGAGCTTGCTCTTCCAGCCAGGTGAGTACACAGCAAGCAGGTCTGCGGGCCAGAGGAGAGCCCCCTTCTCAGCCTCCAGAGCTGTGGGAAATAGACTTCTGTTGTTTTAGTCACCCAGTCTGCGGTGTTTCGTTAGGGCACTTCAAGCTAACTAAGACAGGAGATGGCACTGGAAGAAAAGGCAGTTCTTTAAGTATTAATATTTAAGAAAAATGTTTATTTCTGGCCAATAGGAGATAATAATTGTTGAAGTGATATCTTTATAAATCTTAATAATCTCACTTCTTTAGTCATAGATGGAATTAAGTCACTTAATATATTAATGTGTAAGTTCTGCAGTGTTTCAGAAATCTCAAGTGGTTTGGTGAGTTCTGGTTTAATTTTAATTCTCCATCTTGAACTGGAAAACAGTGGGGTGTCTCTCTCTCTTTCCCTCACTTTCCCCCGCCCTCTCTCTCATTACTCATAATCCAGTAAATATGAGCCCTCTGTGGAGAAATAAATTAGTTACATCTGGTAACAAGGAAAAGTTAATTCAGCTATTTATTTTAAAGGAAATTACCAGACTCAGAGTCCCCTGTTATGGACAGACATGGCTGCACACTCTCTAACTTCTGTTCATCTGGTCTTAACTGGGCAGAACACTGCCTTTCCCTGGGAGAGGAGTGAGGAATTTCCCTCTTGGGGTCTGTCTCACCGAGAGAACTTCATCTCAGATTCTTCTTTTTGCCCCAGTCCTTCCCTTGTATTACTTGGGCTTTTACATTTTTTCACCATGCTCTTCCCCACCAGCCCCTCTTCCTTTCTGGACACATTTCCCTAAGAGCCTCTTTCCCCTCCCTGCCCTATTTAATCCCTCCTCTCTGATTTGCCTTTGCTACACTTTTTCTCCACACTTGTCTTTCTTTGTCTTCCAAGGAGCCCATCCCTGTCCTGCATACCTGCGTGAAGTCAGCACCCAAGGGCAAAATTCCCATCCTACATACTTCTTGTTGCTTCTTTAATGATTTTGACAAGATCTTAGATTTAGGGGTCTAATTGTCAGCTAGCCCCGGTTTTTAAATACCCATTATCTGCAGGCACATATTGTCTAGTGCCACAGACCAGTGAAAGCATAAATGGATACAACAATATAAATCAAATCCAGTTTGGCTCTAAGTGTGTATACATCTGCTCTATGTACATATCTGTGCAAATACACATGCTCACACTTGAATGACACTGAAATGAACCAAGCAGGCATATCTTGAGACAGCAAGGATTGAAGTTGATGGAAAGAAAGGAAAGTCTTCTTGGTAGGAGGACAAGAGATTTATTATGTATTAAATGAGTGCCAGTTATAGGCAGAGTGGGCAGTAAATTATGTGCCCTGACTACAGAAGCAAGTAGGGGTTGGGTATGTCCTCAGAGAGCTTGCAGTCTGTCCATAGAGACCAACCGGTAAACGTATAGTAGAAGTGGGTTAGCACAGTAGAGAAGAGGTGAGGTGAACAGGTTACATACATGCAATGTATGGCAAGTAGCCATGTTGGGATCTGTTTTCTTCTGATTTTCAAAGTAATTAGTACTCATAAAATGCTAAGGACAGAGTAATAGAAAAATGCAGAAAACAAATTCCCCATAATCTCATCATCCAGAGGAAAGCATAAAACAGTAGCTTTATAAGAATGCCCTCTTTATACATAGACCATTTTGACTTGTTATTTCAAGCTGACCTGATGAATCAGGTGTTTGGGGAAATTCAGGTCATATTAATAAGTTATTCGGAACTTTCAGAACATGTCTTCACATGGGTACCTCATTGAATATATGGTAAAATAAATGTTTGTCACTATACTTCAAACTATGTACATGTACTTAAGCCTTTCACATGTTTAGATCTAAAGCAGTTTTCTTAGCAGTTTTTTACTGTCCTTCTGAATCTCATGTTTGCTTGGAAATATAGTTTCTTAACTACTATTTTTAAATAGCTTTATTAACATATAATTTGCATACCACACGATTCACCAGTGTAAATTGTACAATCCAATGCTTTTTCATTTAGTGTATCCCCAGAGTTTTGCAACCATCTCCCCAGCCCAAAAAGAAACCTCATGCCCATCAGCAGTCCAATACCGCCATCCTAGGCAACCACTAATCTACTTTCTGACTCCATAGATTTGCCTCTCCTACACTTATAAATGGAATCATACCATAAACACATGCTCTATTGTGACTGGCTTCTTTTATTTAGTGAAACGTCTTTAAGGGTCATCCATTTACAGCATTTATCAGTGCTTCATTCCTATTTATGACTGAGTGACAGACACCACATTGCGTAGCTCTGCTCCATTCTGGTTATCGCTTCATTAGTTGGTGGACGTTTGGGCCTTTTCCACTCTTTGGGTGTTATGAATGCTTCTGCTGTGTACACTCATGTACAGGATTTTGTGTGGACATATTTTCAATATTCTTACGTATGATTAACTGCCGTTTTTGCATGTTTTTCATTCTAAAATTTCATAGGTATCACTTTACACATAATTTGTTACTACAGAAGAAAACAGGTTTAAAACTAAGTTAATTATTTTCCAGTCTTCTTCACCCGCCACCACCCTCTCCCCGCCTTTCTCATTTTGCCTGGCTTTACTAATAATACAAACATAAAGTCATGCTTCTTCTCCCATGTCATGTTGAGCCTTTCACCAAGTTCAGATCACCTTCCTTTAATGTCTTTGCGTCCTTCCCCATTTTCTTGTCTGCCTACTTTGGGTTCTTGTCATCTTACTCGTCCACTGACCTCTCCCCCTTGGCCTCCCTGGCTCCATCTTTATCCCCTCCGGTTGAGTCAGTAAAGCTCTGCCATATTAATCTTTCTAAAATATTGCTGTTTGCTGCTTATTGGAGTCATACCAGCTTAGCTACTTACTGAGCTGTGTTTCTTTGGATAAGTTACTTTACTTCTCACCTGTTTAAAACAAAAGTTAATCAAACCACCTCCCAACATCCTAGTAATAATTAAATGATTGCACTGGGCTTTTGTCTCCCACCAGCAAAATGAGATGAAATTCTCTTTATTTCATGGTCCTATGTTTGTATATCTTGTTTCCCACGGGGGCAAGGATTATTATGGTAGTAGGTAGTATTCTATATATGTATATTTATTTGTAGGTATTTATAAATTTTATTTTAATATATTTGTATTAAAATGTAGAATATAATTTAAATATATGTATATTATATAGTAAGGTCATGTATTATTTAATATTTGTTTTTGGTGAGGGGTTATTCCCCAGCACCTAATGCAGCCCTTTGTGCTTAATGAGAGCTCACTCACTTAGTGTTTACAAAAAAAAAAAAAATTAGTTAATTGATTTTCTGCTTAATCTTGTTATTTGAGTAGGTGGTAATTGTAAGGTGATAGACATTTTTAACTTAACAGATAACAGCTCTAAAACTGAATGTGGGAACAAGTATAAAATAGTAGACATTCTCTGGGTGATATTTTTAAAAATTGTTTTATGAACATGGAAAATTCCTCTTCTAGTCAAGAAAGCTAACAGCTAGAGCATAGATGCAGGTGAAATGCGTGTTACCAAGGTGTTCTGTAGGGTGATCCATGACTTCCTCCTCCTTTTAGTACAATGAAAGTATTGTTAACTAAACGAAATCTTTCATCTTCCATTCTGCATGAATTATTTCCTTTCTATAACAGACACATCAGTGTTCATTTCTCCTCTGCTAGAAAACATACCTTATTTCTTAATGTTGTTTTCCACTCTTCATTGAGATTGTGAATGATATTTATGTTCTTTTAGTTGTTTGTTTAAAAAGGCATGTAATCTGAAATTTAACCCAAGAAAATTCTCTTCACTGAGAGAAGAATTTTTAACTAAAACTACATACAGAAGAAGAAATTAGATAGCCAATTCAAAATTAATTAATCCTTATTGGAAAATTTGACATTTATTATTTATTTTATTCATGATAAAAAGAGTTGTAACAGGTGTAGAGAATATATAATGACTTCAGAGGAAGGACTATTAGGATTAAATGTGACTTGTACACCCACCACATGGTAACTAATGTCCCCTTCCTTTCTTGTTAACCATGTGAAATTACTTCATTATCATCTGTGTATAACAATGGCCAGGAAGATGTCTACCATGTATCTACCATGTATGAGTATGAGAAAGTGTATGGGTATGTGGTTGCCACTTATGTAGGTCTACTATAAACTGGACATTTGCAGATGGGGCAGATAAGGTTCAGAGAGGCTATGTGACTTTCCTAATCTCATTCAGGGAGAAACATCTGGTAGGGGATTCACACACAGGACAGTCCTTCACCAAAGTCTATGTCCTTTCCCAAGTCAACAAATACCCTGATAAATCAACATGTTAGAGGCAGAGAAAACATTAAGGCTTAAATTCTCACAAATTCAAAAATGCCTTGGGGAAAATCCTTGCTAAAAACCCCCAAGAACCATACTTGTCTTGGCATGGCTATACCTAAGGTGATACAAGAAGAGAATCAACTTGGCTGTGGTTTGAAATTAATGCAATTTTGCCATTATGTTTTGCAATAATCTCCTTTTAGAAAAAAATACATACAAATGAAAAATGTATTTCTTTCATAAAGAATGTATCTTGTCAGCATTAACAATTACCAAGTATACTGGTGAAAGAAGATATTTGAAGGAAATATTTGGAAATAACCTAAAATTCTCTTTCACAAAAACTCATGGCAATGTTCAATTGCAGATAATTTTCCCCAGATATTGTTTATCTTGTCAGATAAAGTGCTTTCAAAGAGTAGCATGGCAGAAGCCTTCCAGTAGGCTCCTTTGTAGTTCATCTGAGAATTCCAAATAGAAAAAGGCCGAAGGCCAGGAAAGACAGAAAAAGGGTTTATGCAATAGAATGCAATAGTCTCAAGAAGTGAGTGTGGACAAAATCTTCTAAAGAAATGTGTGGCAACCCTGGCTGCTGTGGCTCAGTGGATTGAGTGTTGGCCTGTGAGCCAAGTGTCGCTGGTTCAATTCCCAGTCAGGGCACATGACTAGGTTGCACGTCAGGTCCCCAGTTGGGTGCACAAGTGAGAGGCAACCACATAGTGATGTTTCTCTCTCTCTCTGCTTTCCCCTCTCTCTAAAAATAAATAAACAAACAAACAAATAATTAAAAAAAAAAGAAAAGAAAAGAAATGTGTGGCTCGGTTAGTTTGGCGTCGTCCTCCAAGGCAAAAGGTCGACAGTTTGATTCCTAGTCAGCGCGCATGCCTGGGTTGCAGGTTTTGTCTCTGGTCAGGGCACGGGCGACAGGCAACTTTTTTCTCATATTGGTGTTTCTCTCCCTCTCCTTCTCCCTCCCTTCTACTCTCTCTGAGAATAAATAAATAAAGTATTTTAAAGAAAAAGAGAAAGGATGATCATAAGCAAGGTGAAGAGAAAAGAAATGTAATTTAGATTCAGCAAAGGTCTTAAGAAAATAATGTTTGCGTACCGTTACCAAAGCACTTGGCTAAACCGGTAGGAGGTCATCTACAGTAAGTAATTGTAGTTTTTGATATAGTGCAAAGCACAAACATTACTGACTAAGTATTATTCTGTATAATAAGAAGATTTTTTAATGTGTTTCTCCAGTCAAAGCAATTGCACAGACTTTATTTGGGAATGTTTTTGGTAGGTGCAATCTTTTCATTTTATTAATTTAATCCCTCTCCCCCCCCCAAAAAAAGTGTCTATATAAGGAAGAAGTATTTTTAAAACTATAAAAATAGGGTTCAGATTTACTACTCTTGGTAGAATATCTCTATTGCTAATTTTATCTTTAAATAATTAATTAAAAAGAATTAGTAAGCATGTCACCTGTGACAGGGCTTATGTCTAAAAACAGACAAGATGGGATAGTTTAGTGGATTCTCTCCCTGCAATGGTTTGGAAAAAATGCACAGCTTTTAACTTTTATGAGCCTGTGTCTCGTGGTATATAATTGAGCATTCCTCTCTCGTCTTCCGTCTTCACGCGGGGCCTCTCTAAAGATTTCCAGGAGGGCTACATTTTTAGGCAGTGGAAAGAAACAATTCAAAGTTATTTTGGACCTCCTCAGCCTGTCTCTGTATCTAGCCATCTCTCTCCCTCTGTCTTTAAGTATCTTTTATTCCCCCTACTTTGCTCCTTCAACCCTCTACTTCCTTCCAGCTCAGCTCTATGTCATGGTAATAAAGAACCAGCCAAGGCCGAGTCATGCATGTCTGAGTTTTAGCTGAATCATTTGTACAATTATAAAATTACTCAAGGCAGGAGAATTAAACTGTCCCTCACCACTAACCCAAAGAATATAATCAAAGATCATGTTTATATTTGTCCACCTGAGATATACCATAAATTATATGAATTAAAGGATATTGAACTCAGCTTATCTGAGGAAGGAAGAAATATTCAAAATAATCTCAATGAAAGTACAGTCCTGTGTGTTTCTCCATTACATGGTGCACACAGCTCAGAGATGTGTTACGGCCATAGCTTTTTTTCCATAGAGCCTTATTTCAAAACACATTCTGCCACACAAGTTCCCTGGAGCAGTCTTATTCTTACATCTTTGTACTCCACCAGAGCACACCGAAGAGTCCATCGTGTTGAAAGGTGTTATTCTTCCACTGAGCCCATTATACTTTTCCATGCTCCTGATCCTCTGTCATAAAACTAGCTCATACAAAATATTCAGAATTTTCAGCCGGAAAGTCAATAGATGGTTCTTAGAGTTTGATCATATCTGAGTCCAACCTCTTGGTCAGCTGAGAGTACTGATTCCAATTGGGCCTCTTCCCTTCTTTATATGCCCCATTTCCATTGTCTTGTGACTATGTATTTACATGCAAAGATCCATTTTTTAGGAGTTAATTGCATACAGAGTTTAGTGATTTTGTATTAATTCAAACCAATCCACGACTACTACAAAGCCGAGTTAGTAGATCCCAGAGTCGCACTGCAGGCCTTCCTAAGGTGGCAGTCATTCTGGTCTGTTCACTGAATTGTTACTCCAAGTTTCTTATATTCCCAAAGCAGGTTTTGTCCCTTAGCAATATTCATAGAAGAATGACTATGACTCAGACCTTTACTTGCTGCACTCTATCAAAGGAGGCCAAACTGATGGGCAAACACCTCTGTCTGGCTCTTGCTGTAGGGAGGACTCCGTGAGTTGAAAGTCCTCTGCTAAAGCGTCCAGCAAATGTAAAAGAAAATGGATCGCACGTGCTTACATGCCTAATGGAACCAGCAAAATAAGTTAGAAATATTGCCAAGGGACAAAAACCAAAAGGGAGCTGAAAATCAAAACAGTAAGAGTATGAACCACTGCCACTGTGGAGCTTCGGGCTAGGTGTCAGTGCCCACCCAGGACAGAGACTGTCTTAGGCCTTTACCTGGGAATGACATCCATTAAAGTTCCTCTGCCCCGTTTGCTTCCCAATAGCCATGGCCAACATTTATCTTAAACTGCTCATGATGCGCAAAGGTCTTTTCACCCATGTCTCTGTGGATTCCAGTCTTCAGGAAGAGTGGAGGGGTTTGGCCTACTGACATAGCCGCTCCACCAGCTCATCACGTTAAACTGATGCTCCCCGTTCTCTCTGCGCTTGCTGACCTGGCACACACAGCCATCCCTCCAGCCATTTGAAATATATGCTTCATGTAGAGGGGTCATTTGTGTTTGTTCCCAAACCTCCTAACACTGGTTATACTTAGTTTTGTAATTTCATACTTTTAACTATTAAGGAAACAGAGGAGTATGAAAAGAAAGAGAATTGTTTTTATGCAACCCAGGTTCTGTGATTTGGAAAGAATGAAAAATGGTGTATCAGTTAAGATGGGAGCAAAACAGGGAAGTGTAGACGATTGGGCTCGGGGAAGAATTTTAAAATCTAGGAGAGTCGTCAGTCAGCAAGTTTATAGAGAGGATAAAGCTTCAGTCAATCTGGTGAATTGCTTTGTTTGTTCCTTGTTAAAATAGAGCAAGAATTTAAAGACACGTGGACACATGCAAACAGTCTGAGTACAGAATCCCACAGGCACCAGCTTGTGAGACACCAAGTTCTCTATAAAGTGCTTCTCATGCACCCCTGTACTATTTCACCCCAAGGCTTAGCTGCCTTGACTGTATGTAATGCAGAGGACATTAGTAATCAAAATAAAAGTACTACAATATAGTTGTGAATCTTCAGACTTTGGGGCTAGGCAGACCTGGTTTGAAATTTAAGGCTGCAATTTGTTAGTTGTCCCTAGGAGAAGTCTTGAAACCTCTGTTTCCTCACCTGGAAATAAGGATGATAATAATACCACCATGCTCCTGGAGTTAGTGTGAGAACTAAATGAGACAATGTTTGGCAAGCAGGTGGCACTATGCCCCACATACATTAGTGCTCTCTAAATAATGGCTGTCAAGATTCCATTGTGTGGCTTTTCTAAAACTTCATCTTCTCACCTTGATATCTTTAAAACATGTCTGAATGTCTTGTGGAACCCAGTTTCGTAATTCTTTATGAACGTGGCTACCTTAGGGATGTGCTTGTTGCCTATATGAGTTTACTAAGGGCTGCCATGACAAACCACTGCAGGCCAGGTAGCTTCAACAACAGAAGTATATTTTCTCATAACTTTAGAGGCTGGAAGTTCAAGATCAAGGTGTCAGCAGGTTTGCTTTCTTTCCTGCTTTGTCTTCGCGTGGTTATTTCTTTGTGTGCACACATGCTCCTGGTGTCTCCTTGTGCGTCCAAATTTCCTCTTCTTAGGAGGAGACGAGAGTGGATTAGAGTCCACCCTAACAGCCTCATTTTAATTCTTTAAAGGCCCTATCTTTAAATACAGTCGCATTCTGAGATACTAGGGTATGAGCTTCAACTCATGAATGGTGGGGGCACAATTCAGCCTATAACTGCCACAAATAAATTATTTTCCACTGCATTTGAAAATAACTATTTTACTAATAATAATAAGTAGAAAGTATGGTTGAAGAATTTGAAGGTGTCTTCTAATGCTGCAATGCTTTGACTTTGCAGGATTCTTTATATATAGCGAGTTTATTTACTGTGCATAGGAAATATTTAAGGCGTCAAGTTTAAAGATTTATAAATTAAAATATAATATTTATAAAATTAGATCTCTGTTTATAGGCTACAAATATTTTAAACATATTATTGTTGAAAAATACTTGTCATTCCTTGAGCAAGGAGTTAGGGAACATTTGCATGTGTACCGTACGTGTATATAAAATCAAATACAATATTTATTAACCCAGCACCTGTTCAGGTAACACACCAGGCTAAAGGTTAGAGGCAAACCTAGAGAAGTCCCTGCTCTCAAGGGGTATTGATTTACTCGGGGCGGGTGGGGGGAGGGGGTGGATGCCAGAAGAATGAGCTGATTTAATTGCCAGTTAAATCCTAAATGGGGGCTGTGTGTTTACAATTGCCTCTGAAGTCCAGAGTTAGGATTTGGAACTTGTAATGCTTACCTACTATAATATAGGAAGAAAGGGAAGTGGTATAATCAGAAAAATAGACTCAGAGGTAACTCACTGCAGCATTCAGGACAAGTGGAAGAAGAGACTCATGAGGAGGTACTATGATTGCCTAGTGGTAAGGAAAGGGGGATTTGGGAGTCTGACCAAAAACAGTTTCCAAGAATACTGCATTCCCCTGGTTTGAGACTAGGGCAGTGATGTGTTCCACCTGTAACAAAGTAAAGTAGAACTTTGAAGCCAGAACCTGTATGTGAACGGTGGCACTACTTTTACAATGACCATGAATAAGATAGCCATGATTATAAAACACAGGCATCAGGTGCCACCAGATATTCGTGAGAGATCCTTACCATGAGTGACATTTAAGAAAAGCTTTCAATCCTGCCTAGTGTAGCTCAGTTGGTTGGAGCATCATCCTGTACATCAAAATGTTGTGGGTTCAATCCCCGGTATGTATGGGAGGGAATCGTTCTCTCTCTTTCTCTCTCTCTCTCTCTCAAATCAGTAAACATATTTCTTAAACTTTTTTTTTTAAAGAAAAAGGGACGATGTCTCTATTCCTTACTTCTCTTCCACATACATAAAGAATATTTTGCTTCCTGTTAAACAATGGTAATGACAAATATGATTGAAATGTAACCTGAAAATACTCGTTGTTTAATATGTATCTTTATTCTTTTAGGCCTCTTTTTCGTGGAAGTTCAGATGTGGACCAACTAGGGAAAATCTTGGAGTAAGTAATTTTCCTGTAATTTTACATCAGTTTCTGTAGCATTAAAACATTGACAGTGACTTTCCTCTGACGTTCACATAATACGTTTATCTCTTATCTTTCCTACCCCAAGCTGCTGCTGCAGACAATGTTTCTATTTGTGTGGTGAGTGGGGACATGGCAGAGATGCTGTTTTACACAGAGCCCATCATGACATGTGGCCTCACCGCTCTGCTTGTATGTTCTTCATGTGGGTCTTTGTGCTGCTCCTCCTTGTTCGTTTGCTTGGCTGAGCTCCTGTTTTTGAGTTCGGATGTGTTGTCTGCCTGGGGTCATTTCAGATGCATCCACCATCGGAGGTGCCACACTCCATGGCCTGGTAACCCATCCTTGCCCACTGGGCTTCTGTCCCCATTGAGTATCCTTCACTCATCCAGGTTGGTTTTGCATTGTTTTCCTGGACGAAGAATGCTATGCTACATAATCCATTGTTCTTTGGAGCACTGAAACAGGACATGAGAATTCTAGATTCTATGTCCATGGCTAAAGAACTATGCAATTTTGAGTAAGTCATTTAACATACCCTAAAAAGAGTTTACATCGTGTCTGGTACATAGTAAATGCTTTTAAAATGTTAGCTATTGTTATAATTCGTTATTAATTGTTTAACCATTTTGTTCCTCAACTTCTTTACCTGAGAAATGAAACTTAGGGCTTAAATTCTCTAAGTTCCTTTCTGTGCTCAAATTCTTTGGTTCCAGTTGTCTGTTACTTAGCTTCTTGATGATTTGCAGAGTTCCATTCATGTCTGCATGTGTGCATGTGAGGGTATGTACGCTTTCATGTTTCTAGAATGTAAAAGGGGGCTTTTCTTCTCACAAAGCAGGCAATATGGCTTCCTTTTGGGATTTGTAAATTTGCCAAGTCCCATCAGAATTGGGGTGGAGTAGGAAGAAGCTAGGAGCTGTGGAACCAGAAATAGCCCTGATCATGGGTCTGTGACCATTTTATAGGAATCCCAGTGATTTTTATGATATTTGCAATCTGAATTCTATTTTAACCCTATCTGCTCAAGTGTGACTGCTTAAAAACAGTTGGAATACAACTGGAACCTGACTTTGTTTTTTGGTGACTGGAAGCAGCTCCAATAGACATCTGTTAGTACCAGTGCCTCAGTTGAATCAGAGCCGGGTGGCTTTAAGGTCTGAAAAACATTTGCCCATTTTCCTGTCTGGGAGATATTGGGGTCCAGGGCAACTGCTACAACTGCTGCTTCCACTGACCACTCTGTAAGATGGGTGGATTTGGGACAGAACTTGCTTCTGGATGTCCAGTTCAGTGATGAACTCCCATCTACTCTTCCCCATTACTGTGGAGAGTGAACTGGGAAAGTCGGACATACACCAGTGACCCTCTGCTTGCCCAGCGTTGAAGTCCTTCACCTGCTTTTCCCCACTGACACCACCTGGGCATCTGGTCCACCTCCAGCCCTGGCACCTACAATCTTGTGAACATTGTTGGTGCCCCTGAGTATATGAAGCCTGTGAGATGAACCAGAAGGAACTTCTGATGAGAATGTTTGACCTACTGCCAAGCGAAAGCCATGTCCACCTTTGGCAAAGGCCCAAGAGCCTAGGTTGCCAGCAGAAAGAAGCCACAAAGTTCTGCGTCTTTTGTGCCTTTAGATTTTACTTCTTGGTTTCTGGCACTGTTTCATTGAAATTATGTCTGTTTCCTCTGAGTGCAATTACTTTGTGTAGAGAAAAGGGACAATGCTGCACCCTAGTGTCACTTCTACAGAACTTGAAAAATGATTTCGGTGCCCACCATCATTGCCATTTATAGGTTTTGTGTTCTGTCATTCTTTCCAGTACAAATGTCAGCTTTTGAGGCTTACATTCAGCTGTCCAAATACTGAAATTTGATGCAAGCACTTTTTAATGGACCTATCAGAATTTCACCACACTCACATATGGGCCATAAAAGTCCATGCTGTATTAAAGTGAACTTTTTAAAAGAAAGTTATATTCACATTCTCTTTAGGAAAAGAAAAAAATGTTTGTGTTTAGGAAGATTTATACTTTCAAAGAACAGAAAGGACTTTGAAAGTGAAACTGAATGCTTTTAGCCTGTGGCATTTTAGAGCATATTTAGGAGCAGAGTCATAGTTAAATAGAAATAAAATATTGGATTTGGAATAAGGAGAACTGGGTTCACTCCAGGCTCTGTGGCTGAACTTGCTGTGTGTGACTTTCGCAGCTCATTTCATTCCTCTAACTCAGTTTCCCCATCTATAAAACAAATCATAAGACCTTACTTGCATGTCGCAGGAGGTTGTTATGGGTAACAGGGGCGGTGATAGATTTACAAACACTTTTAAGTTATTTATATAAGAATAGAATAGAATAGAATAGAAATATTATATTATATTTATTATATTATATTGAAACATGTATATAATTATACACCTCACACACGTATTGATACAGAGACACTGTTTTTCACAGAGCTTTTGGCATTCAGCTGCCTGTATTGCCAGATTTAACTCAATATAATTATATTGAAAGCAGCAAATAAGAAGATTCTAAATGATTACTAAGAGTCACTGTAACCAATTTCTAGGTAACTGATGATGATATGCAAATACATTGATAGTAAAAACGGCTAAAAACTAATAAAAGGAATGAAAGAAAAATGTTAAAGTTTATTAATAAGCATTCTTTTTTCCTCTGCTAGTCTCATTCTATTCAGACACATACACATTTATCTTCTTTAATAATTCATAGTGAGGATTTTTCCTTTTTTTTACTCTTATTCTATCTAGGTCTTGCTGTTTAACAAATTTACATATTGGTCAAGTTGCCATTTCCATTCATTTGTCCTTATTAATATGTTCCTGAGTTTGTCTTTATCTGCCTCAATAACATGGCTCTCCCAACACATCCTACAGAGGTAGGATTGTCTTTCCCCAGACACCCACAGGTGGGTGCAGTTATGACATGGGAGTATGCTCTTTCCAGGTGAGGTCTAGAACCTGGGCTCTGTTCAAGTAAGGGAATGGGAACAAAGCCCTTAGAGATCCTGTTACATTTACCACTACATCTTCCTGAAAGCTGGAAACCCAGTCAGGAGATTTGGGCCTCAGTCACAGCAAGTGCAGGCAAAGAAGACCCAAATTACTACTGTACTTTAAATGGTTTGGTCAGTATTTGAATAGCCATAAACTCTGTTCACTAAACTATAATTTTAGTTCAGGATTAGTCTATGTGAGACATAATTTCTTGAATCCCCTGATTTCCTTAGTTCAAACCTACTTAGCACCTGTACATAAGCTATAAATAATATCTACATAATTTATATTATGCTGTGTAAGGCCATTGACCTATTAATATTTCTAAAGAACCTTAAGTTATACATTAATAGAACTCAAGCAGTTCATATTCTAGTGTGGTAGTAATGCACTACCTACACACTTTAGATTAATAATATTATTTTCCTCCTAGGATAATAATAATGGGTAATGTATTAATATTGACAAGTCCTGTGCGCCAGGCACTGTGCTGCATACTTTATATAAATTATTGCTGATCATCATAACAACTGTAAATTATTTCCATTGTTGTATAAAAAAGACAGTGAAGCTCAAAGAAGTTAAGTAATTTCTCCTTACCTACCCTTAAGTGGCAGGTGCAGAATTTAAACTCAGCGCTGCCTATTTCCAAAGCCTGTGCTGTTTTTATATTTTTTGATGCTCTATCCACATTTCTGATTCCAGAATGATTTTTATTAATTTGCTCACTTTGGAATACCCTAAAGTAGTTCTACAATAAAAAGATATAAATTAAGTTTGATATTAAATTATAGTGTTTGCATAACACAGTACTAACATACCTTTAGCCTCTTTTTTTTTTTCTTTTCTTTTTTTGTCTGATCCTAATGGATATAATTTCTATTTGGGGAATTATTCTTTAACCTAGAGTATACCAAATTTATGTCTTAATAAATCATGGTATAGGAGCACCATAAGAGCATGTCAATACTGAAGTATTTGATCAGAACACAAAAAGCACTCATAGGCATAAAGTAAACTATTACACGCCCCTGTGTGTCTACTTGGAATATATACGTTCTACTTTGTCAGTATGTCTGGACTTATTGGTAATAAAATAATTTTCCTTTCTTCATTATCTCTTACATTTACTATCTACTTCCAGAGTAATCTCTCATCTCTTCCCAGTGAATTGTGCGATTCTCCTATGAGATTACCCTCTACCCCGTGATCACTATATTGCAGCCGGACAGACAGAAATGAGAATTCTGCCAGTCATACAAGTGAGGGGCTCCTGGGGATCTGCATTCCCCATGCCTGCACCTTAGACCTCACCGTCATCTAAAATTTGGTGGGAAAATAGCTTCTGCATAGGAGCTAATGCTTATGTTCACGTGTGGTTCTTTTGCAGCGTAATTGGACTCCCAGGAGAAGAGGACTGGCCTAGAGATGTTGCCCTACCCAGGCAGGCTTTTCACTCAAAATCTCCTCAACCTATTGAGAATTTTGTAACAGATATTGATGAACAAGGCAAAGACCTACTTCTGGTAAGTTCTAGGTGATGCAGAGTTGATCTGTACTGTGCTGATGAGAGACTTGCCCTGTCCATTGTGGGTGGTAGGGACCACAGCCTCACGAGGCCCAGGCCACAATCCCTCTGCAGCTCTTATTTCCGCACCAGTAGCAGCTGGTGACTTTTGATTCTGGAATGTCTTCAGTTCCTATCGAAAGAGAGGCTGATACACATACTTTTTGATTCTTTAACTTTGAACATTCATTTGAATGTAGCTTTTGAAGACCTCTCCATTCACACAGACATATGTTTCTAATAAGTATTGAATGTGTCATGCACATATGAAATACCCCACTGAAAATAAGGACTTTGGGTTCCGGTTTGAGACTCAAATCGTAGAATTTGGCCTTTTACATAATTCCCTGCACTCAGCTGCCACAACACCAGGTAGGAGAGTGTACATACTATACTACCCTTGGTGTTCGGAACCCAGTGAGGAATGAGTATATCATTTACCACTGAAACAACCTTTGATATCTGGCCAAGAAAGTGCTCCTAGACTGGGAGGAATCAGTGCTCCCATTCTGTCATTGTATCCTGAATTTCAAATATAGACCTAAGAGTCTATAGATCTTGATAGAAATGTTATTCCTCAGCTCTCTGTGAACATAGCCAGTGATTGGCATGTTAGTAGAGCTGTGGATTTTTCCAATAAAACTGATAAATATTTTATTTATTTTCAGAAAGGGGGAAAGGAAAAAGAAAGGGAGGGAGAGAAATCTTGATGCTAGAGCGAAACGTCAGTTGGTTGCCTCTTGCACACACCAAGACTGGGACTGAGCACACAACCTAGGCATGTGCCCTGACCGGGAATCGAACCAGCTACCTTTTGCTTTGCAGAACACCCAACCAACTGAGCCACACCTGTCAGGGCCCAATGGAACTAAACCCCATCTTCACCTGATGGTGGCTCATTTTCTGATGCTTACACAACGGTTCCCTCCACTGCCAAGTTATGGATAAGGACAGCTGTATTTCCTCCCAACTGTTTCTTTCTAAGATACTCACTAAGGCCTACATCCTTTGAAATAAATTAATTAGAAGTGAGAATATTTACCTAGACAAAGGCTCACAATATAGAACACATGCTGGCTCACCTGCTATTTAGGAAATTTTTTTCTCGGTTTCAAATAACAGACCTGTACTTGCATTACCTTAAGGAAAGGGAGTTTGAGCCCTGGCCCAGGACCTCAGTTGGTTACAGCATTGTCCTGATACAAATGCATAAATAAAGTAGAACATCAAAATGAATCTCTCCCTCTCTCTCTCCTCTCTCTCTCAAAGTCAGTAAATGAAAATTTAAATGAAAAAAAAAAAAGAAAAGAAAAGGGAGTTTAATGGTATGTTTCCTGTGGCCTGGAAATGGAAAGCCTTTCAGAGTATAAATGCTCTATCTGGCCTGTGCATCACCTGCTCTTAGCAACTCTGCCCTGAGTGCCTTTTCTTCACCTCGTCGCTTTTCAGTTGTACTGTCTGCTTCCCTTAACTCTAACTGGTCCCTTGACTGTCAAAACTTCAACTAACTCATGGATTCTTTCAGCTCCAATCCCCACTGCTAACTTTTGCCCCGTTGGTATTTCCTACATCCGATCCCTAAAAGGAAGAATCCAGCTGGCACACATTACTGTTTTGCCAAGCTACTGGTCCAGTCAGCTGTGCTGGGAAGGGGGCGGGATCATGTGACATAAATTACAGACACCATAGGCTTCCTTTTCAGCAGGAACTTTGAGTGAAATGTTCCTCTTAGAAAAGGATTCTGGACAGACAGTCACAGTGATGAACTTTAGCAATAAAGTATTTAACTCCTTCACCTACCAGATTGTCCAGAGACCACCCAAAATATCTCCTAGTTCAAACATCAGTGGGAATCCCCAAGAAGAACTTAAAATATAAAGATAACAGACAGTGTCCCATGCTCAGTTAGGGTGGCCACACTAGCAGTGGTGGCTTTCAGAGTCAGATAACACACTAGTGCTAGACTGGAAAAGTAGCAGGAGACAGTCAAAGAAGAAAAAAGAGCAAAGAAACAGCCCAGAGAGAGAAGAAAGAATCAAGTTGAGGAATAAGAAGCAGAGCCCGTGACATCGGCGCTATGAGAAGTGTAAGCATAAAGCATAATATCCACAGGCATTCAGAGAGAGGACAGCCTGGAACCTCACAGCCCAGAACCCTCTGAAGCTGCTGGAGGGACACAAGCTAGAACTGTAAAGCAGAAGAGGATGGGCCGTTTGGTGCAAGAGAGACAGCTGGGCCCCCAATAGTACCTGTTGTCTCTACTGAAAATTATTTACTAAGGAAGAAGAGAGAAGACTGTTTTAGGAAGTTTGTGTCACTTAAGAAACAATTAACAGTTGAAAATTTCACACATTAAGAGTTAACTCTTCGCCCTGGCTGCTGTGGCTCAGTGGATTGAGCGTCGGCCTGCGAGTCAAGTGTCGCTGGTTCGATTCCCAGTCAGGGCACATGACTAGGTTGCACGTCAGGTTCCCAGTTGGGGGCGTGAGTGAGAGGCAACCACACAGTGATGTTTCTCTCCCTCTCTTTCTCCTTTCCCCTCTCTCTAAAATAATAAAATAAGTAAACAAACAAATAAATTATAAAAAAAAGAAACCTTTTTAAAAAAAAAGAGTTAACTTCATTTTTATCTGAAAAAAGAAAAGTTGACTGTATAATGTCTTCTTCATATATGTATTGATATATATACGTCCACATTTATAAATGCTCTTACATACTCTGTAAGTAATAAAACAGTTCAGGGGAAGAATTATTTTTAACAATTTAAACCTACACATCTTTGTGAGTTTTATCCTCTTGGTCATAATTAATTTGGGAGGCTGAATAATAAATATGATGCTCTTGCTGGGGAAATAAAAAGGTTTTAGAGTTCCTGCTATCTAACTGCTTTCAGAGCCTAAGGTACTTTTTTTGTTGTTCCTTGTATTTAGTCTGTTTTTGCTGCATAACAAATAACCAGAAAAACATCTCACTAGCATGTAACAGTAAGGTTTTTTTTTCTTATACATGGGTCTGCAGACTGGCAGAGATAGTTCTCCCCTAGCCCCCAGGTCAAGTACAGGTCTTTGCCATGGGTCTTATCTTGGGGCCCAGGCCAGAGAGGCCTCACTCCCTTGAGCATGTTTTTTTCATGGTAGAATGAGGATGCTCCCAGAAGGGCAAGCAGAACACATGCTGCCATGAAGGCCTAGGCTTGGAAGAGCTAGCCTGCTACTTCTGTCTACAGTCCACTGGTCAAAGCAAGTTAAGTGGCCAAGGCCAACTTTAGAGGAGAGAATATTCCCACCATGGAGGGAGCAAAGAGAAGAAAGGGAATATATGCTGAATACTATTCAGATCCACTGTAGTATTTAAGTCTTGAGTAAGCTGTAGTTCCAAAAGCCATTTTATGTCAGTAATTTGGGGAAACAAATGAAATTTCCTTGCAGAAACAATTATTACACAAGATTTTTTAATTCTCAAGCCAACTAGTTTCTCTATTGGAGTAGAGTAAAAATAGAACTTAGCCACCTTTTCTAACGATATTTCTATAGGACGTAATATATTAAGACTTCCAACTTGAGATTCTCACACACACCCACGTTTGGCTAAGGATCTCTCCTCTCTACCTTCTGTCCAGGTTTAAGCTATCAGTATAGTTGTGGAGACAGGGCTTTCTTCCAGATAATCCTCTAGGGAAATGTGTCTGTATCTTGAACATATTCCCACAACTTTTTTATTTTTCTTTCCTATGTTCTGGGGATTAAATTGGCTGCTTCCTTTCCTAATGCCACTACCTAATTTTCTCCTTCTTAGACTCTGAGAAGAGAGAACTCAGGCTCAAGAATTTTGCCCCTGCTTTCCTGTCCTTTGGGAATTCCACCCTCCTTGTAAAGCTTTTCTCAAGATGTTTATTGCTCTTAGAGACAGTGGAACCATTCAACGAACAATCTCCTTCCTCTGCTCGTCCTTTGCTCTTTGATTTCAGAAGGCACTGTGAGGAGGCTAGTGTCCATGGACTGAAGGGGAGCTCAGGAATATATAAGATTTCAAGGGACCAAAAAGTTCTCCTGAGCCCTGGCTGCTGTGGCTCAATGGATTGAGCGTCGGCCTGCGAACCAAGTGTCGTTGGTTCGATTCCCAGTCAGGGCACATTACTAGGATGCACGTCAGGTCCCCAGTTGGGGGGTGGTGGTGTGAGAGGCAACCACACAGTGATGTTTCTCTCCCTCTCTTTCTCCTTTCCCTTCTCTCTAAAAAAAATAAACAAACAAATAAATAATAAATAAAATTGTTTTAAAAAAAATAGAAGAAAAAAAAGTTCTCCTGAAATTCAATGTAGAGTTTTCTATTTGGACATGTTTTTTCTAGGTCAATAGCATTCAGCAGAGCTCCTTAAGAGCAGAATCCCAGATTAAAGGGAAGTGGTCTGCATAGTCATGCTAATGTTAAATCCTTAGATTACATAAAAGACTCATTCATAGATGTTTCAGTAGACCCTGTATCTCACGAAGGAAAAGCTGGTATAACTTTTCTGCTACTAGTCAACTCCTGGGACAATGGATGGGTGTTACACCTCGTTAATTAATGCTTGCCACCTGCTAGGCACTCCGGAGGTGTTGGAGGACGGAGAAGAGGGGGATTTGAAGAACAAGATTACCTGGGTTTGGATTGGAAATGGAGCTGAGATTAAGGAAGCTTTCTAATTGATTATGAATGGACAGTTTGCTGCTCCACAGGTTCACCTTTTCGTCCTTCCACCTTGTACCTGCACTTGAGTTGACAGCTTGGAATAGAGTTGAATGACTTGAATTGAAGCTAATGGATTCTCTATAGGAACACTGCTAGCCCATTTGGCACCTGGATGTGAATTAGAAGGAAGGCATCCCTCCTCTGGTGGTGCGGCCCTGGGGCAGGGTCCATGGCTTGCAACTAGATTGGCTCATTAGGATCTAGGTTGTAGCCCTTACTTGCCCCTTCCTTGATAGAGAAAGTCTTGTTTCCTGGCTTGAAATGTATTTGTTTTTTGTGGTTATCCTGCTTGGTTTTGATTTTAAGAATTTATCAGAAACTGTTTGCTGTTTTGTTTTGGAGAGTCATTCAGTCAGCACCCTGCCATTCCCTGCTCATTGACAAACCTTGGGGCCAAGAGTTAAAAGTTAGGGTGCAGTCTCTGACTGTAGCTAAGTTTGCTAGCATTAGAAAAATCACTACCTAAATAAGGTTATATGCATACTACAATAATGATAATAATAATAATATCTTTTAAAGCAGCGGTCCCCAACCTCTTTGGCACCAGGGATCAGTTTCATGGAAGACAATTTTTCCACAGACTGGGGATGGGGGGATGGTTTCGGGATGGTTCAAGCACATTACATTCAAGCTCACCTCTTCCTCTGCAGCCCGGTTCCTAACAGGCCCAGACTAGTACCAGTCTGCAGCCCGGATGTTGGGGACCCCTGTTTTAAAGGACCTGGGGTGGGTTGCAGTAACAGTCCACAGGCAACCCAAAAGGGGTCGCCTTTTCCTGAGGGGCATTTTATACATAAAAGACATACGTAAGATTAGTACTGTCTACAGTTTCTTTAATGTCCCTTGAAATAGATACTCATTCTCATTATAGACACATGTAATTCATGGCAGTGAAGATGTTGTTCTTGACTGTATGAGCACATTTTATAAATGGACATGTTTTATATCAATCAGTGCTTTTTTTTTTTCTTTATCACAGAAGTGCTTGACATTTAATCCAGCCAAAAGAATATCTGCCTACGGTGCCTTGTCTCACCCATACTTCCACGACCTGGAGAGGCGCAAGGAGAACCTGGATTCCCACCTGCCGCCCAGCCAGAACAGCTCGGAGATGAATACAGCCTGAGTTCCCAGCCACTGCCTTGAGCTGTTCACCTGGAGAACACCGTTGGTGGCTGATGGGTCCCCCTGAGTAAGCCTTGCAGAGCTGCTGAAGATCACTGGCTGGAGACCTGCCAGCTGCCGTCTTCTGGACGGGCTCTGCTTCTCCATGGAAACCACCTGTTTACTGTTTGAAATCAATGCAAGAGCGATTGCAGCTTTATGTTCATTTGTTTGTTTGTGTGTTTGTGTGTTTCAAAAACCTGGAAATTTTCCAGAAGAGAAGCTGCTGATCAATTGTGCTGCCATTTCATTTTTCTAATCTTGAATGCTGCCAATGTAAAGTGAGCAATCCAGGCACAGCTGAGTTATGACGTCTTCTCTCTGCAGCTGCCAGAGCCTGATTTGGTACTTTTGAGTGAGCATGTGCGAGTGAGTGTGTGTGTGATTCTTGATCTCTTAAAAGTGTTACTTTCTGTAAACAGCAAGAATAATTGAATTTTAGAGACTCACAGTGACCCATAAATAACAGACATCTGTTGACTGAAGCTAATTCACCAGAATTGGCTTCTCAAATTAGAAAGTTGATCCCATGTCCTCAGAATTTCTTGGCCAAAAGCAGTAAATTTGTTAGTAAAAGTTTCACTGTCTAGATGAAGTATTATACACACAGCAAAGAGAAAAAAAATTGTAGTATCTTTTAAGAGACCTACTTTTTAAAGCACACATCCTATTTACTCTTCAAAAAGCGGAATTTACTCAACTAAGTAAATTTTAACCTGTATCTTATACCTTATTGTTTCTTTTGAAAAAAATATCCTATAAGCTCTTTCTTCCTTGCTATAGACTTAGGGAGTATACCTCAAGTAGATAAAATTGTCCAAAAAAAAAAAAATAGAGAAAGCCTTTATTTCCTGGTTTGAAATGTATTTTCCTTTTGTTGTTGTTGTGTTGTTTTTTGTTTTAGCAATTTGTCAGAAACTGTTTCCTGGTTTGGTTTGGAGAGCAGTTCTCCGACTAGAGATAGGAATGCCATTTAAGTTTTCCCCACCTGTTACACTGTACTTTTTCTACAATGCACTGCCTTGTTTGCCAAGTATCTGTCTTGTCGATCCCCCGGTGCCTCTAATATGTATTACTATCATTACGTAGCTACTAACAGATTGCTTAAGCTCTTTGCATGCTCTTTCTTTCTTCCTTTGTCTCCTTCAGGGAACCTTTCGTAAATAGCTTCAGATTATGGCTTAAAACTCCAGTTCCTCAATCCTAACAGGATCCCGTGTTCTTGCTCTTCTGCGATGTTCCTGCCTGGCATTCACTGTCATTACTTAGGCAATGAATATAGAAGACTGGTTCTTCTCTATCACCAGCACATAGATTGCTTTAAACTGTTAACTTGTGCTTTTAAGCTTTTATTGAATATATTGTCAGTGTAGTGTCTGAGGGAATATCTTTAACTACTTTTTAGGAGTACATAATTACTCTATCAAACAATCTCTTCTCCATCCCCCAGGCTATGCTCGTGTCCAGTGCCTCACGCACACTCCTGCTCCTTGCAGAGCCAGCCTGACTTGGGCATTGTGAACAGCTTTACTTTTTCTCTTGCCATGTTCTCTCTAGTACTTTATATCCCATACCATCTCTGCCTTATGTGTCATTAGTGCCTCTAATTACCAGAAAACACAGAGATTTAGTACATTTAGGGAATTTTAGCTACTTTTGTCTTTTGACTCATATTTTGAGTTCATGCGATAGATGGTGTTTAGGGTTAGGGTTTTCAAAGAATGGACATTGCTTCACTCAGAAGAAAATGTTCTAGCTGATGTTTATGCATAGACAAACCTTACTGAATTCTTCACAGCTTAATATTGTATACGACTATCTTGAACAAGAGAAAAATTAGGGAGAGTTTTCTCCTTGAGAGCTTTTTGGATTAGGAACCCTTCATTTTTTAGTACATATATTGTTTAACATTGTTCTAATTCAGTAACTTGAAGAGCAGGAAAAATCTTGTAAAGCAAAATACCAATAAGAAGACGGGCCATAAGAATCTTTTACACTTTCTTTATTGTGACAACATTATGTTTTGTCATCACTGTAAATGCTTGAGATATAATGAATCCAGAGCATTTAGGGCAAGGTATACTTGCAGTCTGCCCTAGAGACGTGAGTTCTGTCTTTCCTTTGATTGGGAGCAAAATACAAAGACATTGTTGCTGACCCCTAGAAATTTAATTTTAAAACACTGCACTGATTTATCATGAGCTTTTCAATTAGTATCCATGGTTAGAGTGAGCCTAACTTGAGTTTTTGCTTTTGCAAAAGTTTTCCTAAGCTTGCTCGAGAAAAATGCAACTGTTTCTAAACTGGAATTTTTTTCAGCATTCTTTAGAATTTTAAACAAATAAGAGCTCAACTTTTATTTCTAGTATATGCTTTGGGTTCATTTTTTAGTAGTGTTTATAAAGAAAACTTAAAGCACAAACATTTTGGTATTAGACACTTGGCAAATTATCCCCTGGGAGGCAGAACAAGTGGGCATCTCAGCCTCTCTGAACTTGCCAAGAGTCTGTCCCCAGCTCTTCCATGGTTGTAGCTTGTGACACTTGAGTGATTCCTCTCTTGTTTTGTCATTTACATCAGGCTCACCGCTTCTGAAATCCAGATCCCACACAAGCACACTTGCTATTAGGGCTCTTTGAAGCATATAGCAGAATGCAAACTTACTGGACACAGCTTATTCTTCTGTGATACATGTTTTCAAACATCTTTGCCAATAGCTAGGCAGTGGTTAGCTGAAAAGGTCAGACTGCCCCAGACTTACACTGAAGCAGCTTATAGCAGTAAAAATACAGTGACAGATTGGAAATCACATTTCAATTTCTTTGTAGGACTGGTCCCAGAATGTGCATGATAGTTTCTATATGATATTCCTTCCTGGAAGCCCAGGCATTGTGGGAACCATTGTGCAGGGTGAAGTTGTAAAAACCTACATTTAAAAAAAGTAAAGGAGAAACCTGCCCATGTAGGCATTGTAGCTCTTGCGTGGCAAAGGGTAATAAAGACCTAACCTTACAACCTTAAAAATAAACTCTTAAGAGCTTGTCCGAATCCAGAGCGTTGGAGCTACCCACTGTAATCCCTCTTTTGACGTGGATGTGAACTCAAGGAGCAAAGAACCTGTTTTGGAAGAAAGCTCCTGGCCATTTCAGCTCCCTGTATTCTCATTATTTTTTCTCAGGAAACACACACTGTGAATGGCAGACTTTTCATTTAGCCCCAGGTGACTTACTAAAAATAGTTCAAAATATTCACCTAAGAATAGAATCTTGGCATTTTAGTTTAAGTAAAAGTGAAAATTTCAGAATGTATAGGATGTTAATATCTTAAAATGTATGCCTTTTAATAGAGAAACTATAGTTTGACTCATAGGTATGGTACTATCCATAATGATGAGAAAAAACTTAAATTGTACCAAACATTTTGGATCTTAGATTATGTATTTAAATTGAGCTTTTAACTAACTATAGCTGATTCTCCTAAAAGTAGTGTCTGAAAATGTCAGTAATGGCAATTCTCATTCCATCCTGAAAATAAATCATGTAAGCTTCCTAATATCATAAACATTAAAATTCTTCTCTCCAAAGAATTTCTTCTTTTATTTAAATGACAAACTTGACTATTTTTTATGATAAACACATAAGAGTATCCCACATTTTCCAAAAGCAGGCTTTTGTTGCATACTTGGATCTAAGAAAGTATAATGTTAAAAGTTAAGAAGCCCTTATAATTACTTAATTGTGTTAGTATAGAGACTATGGAATATTTACTTTGGGAAGAAAATATCGAAATACTATAAATCTTAAATATTGACAGAATTCAAAAGAATGTATGTTTCACATTGTGACACATAAAAATAATACATCTGATAAAAATGAAGATGTTATATGATTTCTAAATCTGAAAATCATAAAACAGCAGGCAATCAATAGAGGAAATTCTAGAGGAAATGAAGTTATTCAAAGACGGATATTTCAAAGTTAAATATATCTTGAAGAATATATATTTTACTAACAAACATAAGAATTTATTGAAGTCATCTGACAACTATGAACTTGATATGTTCAAAAATAAATTTTTATGGAGAAGCTATTACAAGCAGTTACCACTTCAAAATTTGAGCTGAGCAAACTGAACCTTCCTTTCTCACTCCACAGAAAGAAGTAGCCATGTGAAGCTACACTTGTTATGCAAGTTTTTAAATGTTCGCTTTTTTTAAAGTAAATTTTATAAAAGTGTGTGTTTCCTCTGCAACCAGGTTTTTTGAAAAATTGTGAAATCCAAACCATTTATCATGTGCATGTGCTTTCAGTGCATTCCGATATATGATTAGGAAGACAGCTACATATTACTTCTCCACAGTGGAGAAGCTACTTGAGGCCACCAAAAACCTGTCAAACTGTGGAAGTCCTCAGTTAGTAATGGTGTTTCCCTCAAAAGCATGAGAAAATAACTTATCAATGCAGCTTTCAATCTAGTTTTGTTACATACCTATATCTCAAGCATTTCTAACAGTACTTTTTCAGAAAATAAAACAAAAATATTATTTTGGCCTTTTCTATTTTCTGACCTTTGTAAACAACAAAATAAGGAGAGTTCTGATTTTAAATCTATCTCCTCAATTAGTGGTTTGGCCTTTTTTTCTTTAATGAAGTACAAATGGGCTCTTCAAAATGATTTCTATTTCTCAGCAGGCCCAGGGAATTAATTTAGATAAATGAATGGACTTCCATCAACATACTTGTTTCCTTGATACTGGTGCTCTGTCCTTCAAGAGGAAAACAAGTCACCTGAAAATAAACTTTTTTCAAGTATCTATTTAAATTCTATTACAACAATTGGAAGCTAATGAAGTAGGAAAAAGAGGTGCGAAAGACTTTTAAAATTCACACTGTCCGAAATGAACTTTCTGGTTTTATTCCAGTATATTCCACAAGGTGGCTCTTTCATGGGGGTGGCTTGCTAAAGAGGTATTTATGAACACTTCTTTCTGACTTTTTTCCTCTGCACATACTTAACTCTTGCCTAGCACTTGTTTTTTTTAGGATGGTTAATAGTCTTCATACTATTCTGTAACTTGAGATATTTCAGTTGTTAGCTAGATTCTGAAGGACTGTCTGCAATTAAATCGTTCTTGAAGACAGTTAATACACTCATTGTGATTATTTCAGTATGTAGAGAAAGCCTAGGCATTGATTTATTTAAGAAACATTTTTTGAGGTTCCTAAGTACTTCGCTGTTCTAGGTTCAGACGTTTCAAAGATAGACAGGTTTATTACTAAAAAGGCAACACTCAGTTTTGTTAGGGGTATAAAACTCCAGTGCCCCCCACCCAAGTACCAAACCCCTGCCTGCTGTTTTCACATCCCTACATTCCGAACCACGGTGGCCTTTCAACATTGATGACATTTTTAATCCTAAAAGTTTAGATGAACAAAATATGTAACACGGCCATTATTAAATAGCAAAACTATTTTTCCCAAAGAATTGGCTGTGCTGAAACACAGCCCTGAAATACTAAAAGACCTGGTAATTTTTATATTTGTATAATCGGAAGTGTAAAATCACAAATTATAATTTTAAACATTTTTGTCTATAAACATAGGAGCATAATTCAGAAGTATATCTACACCAGTCTTTAATTTCTCCATTCGTGATGTTCTTGTAAACTTTGTTGTAGATATAGGTATCCATGTACTTATGTTTTCATTCACAGGTCTGCTCAGAGACCCATTAACCCCCAGATTTTAGTTAATTTAAGACATCACTTTCCTCAGCAGTGTCACTAAAATTTAGGAAGAAGGAAATTTTACGGTATTTTTCAGTTTCCTTAGCACAGCATAACAAAAGGCAGTTTATTCTCAATGAGTGACAAACTCAGCGGTGCCTGCTTAAATTTTCTAAAGCGTACCAGCAAGCAAGGCTCAGTAATTCATACTGGATCACAAAATACCATGCAAACTAGGGGCTCTCAAAAACCTGTAGAAATCATCCTCGTCCCTCTGCTTAAAATCCCACTGAAGTAGGTTCCAGTTTAAGGCTGAATTCAAACCACGAGTTTGTTATCAGTTGGGCCAGTCTTTGAATTCCATTTTCTCCTATTCAAAACTTCACTGCTGCCCGAAAACCTTCTGGGTGCGCTGCACCGCCCTCGCCCTCGCCCTCGCCCCGCCCCGCCCCTTTGGCAGTAGAGTGTCAGTGGGCGGGGCTGGCTGGGACCCGCCCGCCGCTCACCTGTTAGTGCTGAAATGTGTTTGGACCCGGCGGGAAGCTCCGAGGTCCACGTGCCCTGCTGCTGTCTCAGATGTATCTGTTCAGCAATCTCAGGACGTAAAATGTCCTTAGAAGCAAACAGGTGTCTTCTGTGCGTAAATAAGTACAACACAATTCGAAAGTTCAGGTAATTAAGAGATGCTGCTCTTTGAAGCTATCACGCATCTCTCAAGCTCTAAGCTCAGTTGTTTTTTTTTGTTTGTTTGTTTGTTTGTTTTAAGATATGTATAATTACAGGAAAGATTTTTTTTATTTTTTTATTTTCTATCATTCTACATATGTGATGGCAGAAGATATGCCTGGAAAAGTTATGTTTTGAAAATTTGTTTATTTCCTGCTTCATCCTCAGTTGGCAAAAGCTCCTAATAACTCTTTTGTTCCTAATTTTTCTTTGTCAAGTAATTAAATGTATGTAAGCAAATTATCTTGTGTAGTAGAGGATTTTCCTGTCTAAAAGAATTTTTTTGTGAATTTTTTCATTAAGCAAATAATCAAGCCTTCTCTATTTTAGGAGTTTGGATTGTCAAATGTAGGTTTTTGTTTTTTTTTTTTTTAAGGCGCACATAACTACATATTACTACCAAGTACTATGACGGTAGCACTAATCAGCAAGTATAGAGCCACATAGTTATTTAATTTCTAACTCTGTGGTTTCTAGCCAAAACCTGTTCATGTGCTTAGGTTACAGCCTTGAAGATACCCTTAATACCCTCACTTGAAAGTTTCTAATTTTAAGTTTTATGAAATGCAATATGTGTATTAGCTAGCAATAGTTCTGTGCTCACCAGCAACTCTGTATTTGACCTTGAAGTCTCTGAATAATGAAAATAGATTCCAGCAATAATACATTTCTTGAACCTTCCCAAATACATTATATATCTTCTCATTTTGGTCCTGTGTTTGCAACAATTTATACACAACTATTATAGTTCCTCATTTACTTTGCATTCATTTATTTTGAATAGTAATACATTAGTACATAGAATGAATAGCATCAACTACCCCTAGGATCAGCACTTAACAAGGTGGGGAATATCTATTTCAAGTTTTTCTACATTTACATAAATTATTTCTATTATTCATTTGTATTATTTATTTCTGTGTCACACTAGTCCTGTGAAAGTGCAACTGAGGCAGACTGCATAGGATAATGCATTTAACATTCATTAACACAGTCTTGACAGAGTTAAGGAAATAAAAATTAGACTAAACCCCCAAATAAGCTGCATGCATTTTAATATGATAGTAGAACTTAAGTCTATAGATATAGGATTTTTGTGTCTAGGTGTTTTAATTATCATTATGTAAAGGAATTAAAGCAAAGGACTTTGTAGTTCTTTTGTCAAATATGCATATAATATAGTGTGAAAATAGAGCGAAATAAAAACTACAGATAGAAAAGCATCAGATACTGCCTTAATTTAGTTACTCTGCCAGATGGCCACCAGAGTACATGGAGGCAGAGACAGTAGATGCCTGGGCAGTGCCCTTGTCTGGCCTTGAGAAGAAGCTTCCCTCATGCAATCTAGAGCCCTCATAGGTGGTGTGTGTGCGGTAGTGGGAACAGGTAGTACTGTTAAAAGGAGAGTAGTGTAAGAGTTTTCTGCAGAAGCAGAACTGTCAGCTTGTGCCTTGAAGCTTCCAGAACGTGTTAGATGGAGAAGTCCAAATCTCTGTGCTTTGCGCAACTTGGTTTTGTACAGAAGCAATCCAGTCTGGGAATAAAAAGAAGGACTGCGTGTACAATAGTCAACAGTGGAATTTTAACAACTAGCAGTTTCCAACAACATCAAAAGTTTGTTGTATTTCTGGTATTTTAGGTTTTGATCTGAAGGTTAAATGGCAAGTGTTTGGTCTAGAAGAGCAGTATGTGTTAAGAAAAGCACAATATTGGTTCCCGTAGAGTGCAGATTAGAATTAGAGGGTCTTGTAGGATTATCCTTTCTGAGGTGTATAAAATGTATTGGTGCTTCTGCATTCCTGTAGGGCCTAGTTAAAGCTTTCTTCCAGGTTTCAGCAAGGATGTCACACCAAGTGAGCTTTTCTTTTTTGATTTATAATAGAAAATGTTGTAAAAGTCGGGGAAATATCTGGACTTAGACATTTGGTTTGTTGGTTTCTGTATTTGAAGTCACAGTTCTGGAGATGCAGAGGTTGTGCATGTGCACATCAGATACTAATCTAGACTGTGTGAACCAGCCCAGGATAACCAATACTCGCCCATCCCCCGCATCTCTGCCTCCCTCCCTCTGAGGTGCTCCCTGCCCCCATCTGGGCCAGTCCATGTGGTGCTGTCCATCCTCTGCTGCTCTTTGGGCATCAGGGACATGATGAGAGGGTCTTTTGGCCTCACAAGTGTGCTCAGGCTTGGCCACCATCTATACTTGACCTTGGGCTGGCCACAGTCATCGAGAGAAGGTTCCTGGTGCTAGGCACAGTGTGCTTACAACACCAATCATAAATGCCCTCTAGCATCTTTGTATATAGCTTGATTTTTAAACCAAGTCATTCTACAGAGCATTCAGTTTGGGTTGTGGTACAAAGAGAAAAACTAACCAAGAATGCAAACCACATTTCAGGCTGCTGTTTTCTATCTATTTACAGGCTATACTTTTACTGTATTTCTTCATACTTGAAACTCATTCCGCTATTTTAATATCAGGGTACAGATTTATAAAGGGTGCATGTTCCTTAAAGGTGCAAAATTACTCTCATTCCGTTTGCTCATATTGCTCCAGATGCTCTGTTTTGGTGCTTTGGGTTCAACAGGTCAAAGAAGCAGTGTGAAAATTTACTGCCTGGAACAGTCTTACAAGAATGTTGGCAGATGGTTTGATGTAAGATATGACTTTTGCTCTCCTCTGTACACAAGACTGAGTTACCACACTGGCTTGGCAGGTTCACCTGGGTATCCTTCCTCACAGGTGCATAAACAAACCCTGTGCTCTCCCAAAGTGGGGGTGCAGCACAGCTCTCTCAAAGCAGGGAATCTGCCTATGTATCCGGATCATTTAGCCCTCAAAGAAAAATGGCCTCAGGTGTAGACAAGAGCAGAATGGAGAGGATATCTCTCTCTAGTCACCCTCCCTCCATTCCGTACAGAAAACCCTCCCGAGGCAAAGAAGGAAAAAAAAAGCATATCTGTATAGTTATACTCTTCATAGCACCCTGAGCTGAATGATCTTGCTTCCTCCCCTATAGGTAGATGAAAATAAAGGTCAGTTAATCTATACTCTTCCCACCCGAAAAAGAAAATAAAGTAGGTGTTTGTGTAGTATGAAATATGTAAGCCAATGACGACAAAAACATACATTAAATGCCCCATCACTAGCAATCTGTTTTTAAAAGGAGCTCAAGTAAAGGATGCTTTATGACCCCAGGTTTCTGAGGTCAGAGGCTGCCGTTACTCTAAGATGTACTTGGAAAAAGGGAGCTGCCAATAGTGACCGCTGCAGTGACAGAGGTAACATGTCAGAAAATTCAGAGGGTAACATCAATAATCCTTTGGAAACTGGATGTCTTACTGGGTGCTAGAATGCAAATTTAGGTATTTATTGTCATATAATGGAAATTTATTGTTTTTTAAGAATTGGTGTTAAAATGTCACTGTCCAGTTATTGTCTTCACATATACACAAGCTAAACCGAAGCAAAAAGAAATAATGGTTTGTATATTTGTCTTTTTGTATCTCATACAATAAGAATATTGGTAGCAAATAAAAACAATAAAAACAGCACTTACTACTTTCTTGGAGATTAATTACTATCCTAGCTATTTTTCTTTTTACTGTAATGTTAAATGAATATAATTGCTGTGAGTAAAGCAACATATAATAAAATAAGTTTTAGAAGAATATGTTTTAAACTTTTAAGAGACTCCTTTTCAGGTTTCAGATGTTTCTAAAAAGCAAACAGCAGCTCATTGAGTTTAGAGCTTCAGTAACATATTTAACAGGCTTTTCTGAGTTGACTACTAAACACTGAAGACCCCAAAACAGGTAAGGCATAGGCAGTCCTTTTTGAAGCTTACAGACTGAGTGTGTGAAAAAAAGTTCGTGTAACCCGGAAATGAGCAAGGAGTTCCCATCAGAAGTGATGCTCAAAAGCAGAAGTCAATGTTTGCCAGTTATACAAGGAAAAATGCATTGTGTGTGCAGAGGCATGCAGTTCTAAAAGATCGGGCAAGAGGATTTAAGAGGCTGCACCTGGAGCAGTAGCTTTCAGACATCTAGGTCATAACCTATAGGGAAAAAAATCTTAACAGCGTGATCTGGTACATATACAGATGTGGACACAGGTACATAGATCAGAAACTTACATTTCACAAAATGATCTATGTGTCCCACACATGTTCTCTTTTCTATATCATTATCCTCCACTCTGAAAATACTGGTGGCAACCCACCAAACTGATTTCAGGCCATGACTTAATGTTTGAAAATAATTAATCAAGGAGATGGGGGGAGGGATTGAAGGATTCATGAAGGGATGTCACAAGAGGTTCAATATGCCACATAAACAAGTTTGGAACCACTGAAGGATTTTAAGACCGAGATCATTTCTGTTAATGTTGGCCCGTTTTTGTTTGGCCACTTATATACTAGATGCAGAGTGACAGACCCAACAATTCCTGAGATACTGTACAACAAACAAAAAGTGGGGGCCATAGTTGCTGTCTGATACATATGTTCCTCTCTTTGTGTACAATATCAGATATTTTTTAATTAGTCCTCCAGAAGTCCCTGGGAATTCTCTCATTAAGACTTGCCTCAATTATTTTTAACAGGCCCTAAGTTGTATCTAAAATGTAAAAACTACAGGAAATATCCAGGAGAGACAATGCATGGAGTCAATATTTTGTTCTTTTTTATTATTGACTTTTTTAAAGAGAAAGATGAAAGAGAGATATCCACTTGTTGTTCCACTAACTTGTTCATTTATTGGTTGATTCTTGCATGCTTGCTGGCAAGGGATCAAACCCACAACCTTGGCATATTGGGAGGACACTAACCAACTGAACTACCTAGCCAGGGCAAGAATTTGATCTTTATTATGAAATTTAAAGTTTGTTATTTATTAAGAAGTCAGTCATAGTTATACATATTTACAAGCCATAGGCATCTGCAACCAGATTTGACTGGACCATTTTTTTCCAAGCAGTATACAAAAAGATCTTCCAGTTAGTTATCTCCAGTTATCTCTGCTCTACTTACATAGAACCTCATTCCATTAACTATCTCTGCTGCTGATTTTAACCCTTTGCCATGTCAGCCCAATTTACCCTTCGTTGTTCTCTAGGGAAGAACTCCTCACGGGGGATGGGCCCCGGGAGGCCATATTTGTTCTGCACACGCCACAGTCCTATGCACAGCAGATGGAGCAACCAGAGCATTCTACAGGATGTGGTACCAAGAAACTATATCAACCTCTTACACATCTGGAACTACTACTTGTAAATTCTGGTCTAAAGGTGGCCACATTTCTCCTCGTGTACAGAGGATCATGGGGAGCCAATCTGTGGAGTGAAGGAAATGCGCAGAGATTGGATCCAGGCAACCTTCTGGTTCCTGTTGCCTGGGCTCTGAAACTCCCCATGTCCTTACAATGAAGTCTGCTTCCAGCTTGTTTTTTGTCTTTTGTTCTTTGTTTTTTTCAACTTATGTAGCTCAAGTAAATTTCTGTTGATTGCAACGAAAATCTTACTACAGCTGCCTCCTCCTCTCTTATCAGCACAGCAGCTTAGGGCCCCTGCTCTGCACTGTAACTTCAAAATAGTGAAAAGCTAAGTCAGAGCCCTGACTGATGTGGTTCAGTGGGTTGGGCATCCTCCTGCAAACCAAAAGGTCACAGGTTCAACTCCCAGTCAGGGCAAATGCCTGGGTTGTGGCCAGTGTCATCGCTTGTTTCTCCCTTGCTTTCTCCCTGCCTTCTCCTCTTTCTAAAAGTAAATGAAATCTTAAGTTTAAATAATTAAATAAGCCAGAGAACTGTGTAGGTAAATATAGATTTAAGTGTAGATAAGAAGAAAAATAGCAGAGCCTGCACTTTTCAAACTGAGGTTCCCAGAAACTTTGGGTATACAGGGGGAATACAAAGCTAGATAAATAAACAAGGTACCTTCCTCAAGCGTCAATTTTACTTAAAAGAGAAAAATGTTTCTTATTAAAGAAAGATGCTATTTTTAAAATACATAAAGAGATGTGGAATAGAATGCAAAATTCAAATTTTTTAAATAATATAGCTGACTTCAAAGACATTTTATGACTTTAGTAACTGCATGGAACTATAGTACCAGATGACCCTTGATACAATTTACTCTCCTGTGGAAAATTTTGAGAAGCACTCCATCAGCCAAGAGGAGACATCAGCACTTGGAATAGAGCCCATTGTTCTGAACACTGTACCTCCTGTGGTCTCCGGGATTCCTCGTTGGAAAATGACATCTGTCCTGATAGCATACTCAGGAAGCTGCTAAGGAGAGTCAATTTACTCATCTTCACTGAGCACCTACTATTGGCCTCAACTCTCAAAGAGCATCTGATAGAAGTGTCAAGAGGCATTGCTTCAACAGTGATGGTTGATGGTAGTAGATCTTCGTTGGATTTAATTGTGATACCGTTATTTAACTGTGAGTGACAAAAAAAACCTGGCACTCTCAGGAGAAGGGAGGCAATTAACCTTCAGTGAACCTCCAAGTGCCAGGCATTCTAGAACATTCCATACAAATTATATCTTATTTCATCAAGTCACTCTTATTATCTCCAGGTGAGAAGTAAATGGTAGCATCAGCTCCAAACAATTCTGGGGTAAGATTGTATGTCAGAAAGAAATACAATTGCATGCTCTAGGGCTGGGATCCCCAGCCCCTGGTCAGCGAGCCGGTACCCGTCTGCGGTTTGCTAGGAACCAGGCCACGCGCTAGAGCTGTCCTGAGCTCCGCCTCCTGTCTCCTCCCCGCCCCTTCACAGCGGGGAAGCCAGTGAAGCTCACCTGAGCTCTGCCCCGCCTCCTGTCGACCCCCCGACCCCCGCCATCCACAGCCGGTGAGATTCACCTGAGCTCCGCCTCCTGTGTCACCCCAACCACCCCCGTATTCCACAAAACCGGTCCCCGGTCCCAAAAAGGTCTGGGACCCCTGATCTAGGGTCTAGAGATGCCTGAAGCGGAGTAAAAGTTCAACTTGTGTTGACTGAATGAATGAATGAGTTTCCAGTGAGGAATTTATATTTAATTGTCAATATAAAATGATTACATGCTCAGCATGAAGCACTTAAAGAATACAAAAACTACAACGAAAAGAATTATTAATTGAAATTCTACCATGTAGTTAAAAATCAGTGCTAACATTTTGATATGTTTTAACACCTAGCTTTACACAGATACATGCAAGATATGTGAATATAATTTTACCCTTGGAGATGGGCTGTACACCCTATTCAGTAAGTTGTGTTTTGAGGATTGTTTGTTACTTTACATAGTATTTTGGATAATTTGTCATTTCGGTGCATACAAATCTATTTAACCATCTGTTATGGCTGTATAGAGGGCCATTGTATAAATGTACTATAATTCACATAGCCAGTTCTCTATGAGTAGGTGTTTCTCCCCCCCCTACTCCCAGTTTTCACTATATGAAACAGTGCTTCCAAGAGCAGTACTGTGCATGCATCTGTTTGTATGTGTCAGCAGTTTGACTGAAATCATCCAGTCACTGGAAAATTGCTCTTTAAACTACAAAGTAAAGAATGCCTGGGGCCACAGAAAGCCAAAAGAAACGTGGAGAGATTCTTTCCTAGAGCCTTCATGGGGATCCTGGTCCTGCTGACACCTTGATCTTGGACTTCTAGCCTCCCAAACTGTGAGAAAACAAATTTCTGTTGCTTGGGCCACCCAGTGTGTGGCACTTTGTTTTGGCAGCTCTAGCAAAATAATACAGTAATTCAATGGGGAAAAGACAATCTTTCCAACAAATTGTTCTGGAGAAACTGGATATCAATGAGGGAAGAAATGAACCTTGATCCTTCTCTCACATCATAAGAAGAAAACTAAGAGGAAATCTTTGTGACTTCAAGTTAGGCAAAAATTTCTTAGAGAAGACCCAAATAGAAAGTATTGCTCTGTAATAGAACAACAATAAAAAATGAATAAATTTAAAAAAGAAAGTATTGATAAATGGTACTTCATCAAAATCTAAAATTTTGGCTCTTTGAAAGACATTCTTAAGGCAATCAAAAGGCAAACCACAGATAGGGAGAAAAAGATTGCAAAACATATTCTGGCAAAAGATTGGTATTCAGACAAATACTCAGTGCATTTTTTAAATGGGATAAAGATTTGAAATGACACTTCACCAAAGATAAATAAAAGAAAACAAGAACCTGAAAGGATGCAATTGCATTAGTCATTAGAAAAAAGCAAATCGAAACCACAATGAGATAGCACTACACACCTACCAGAACGACTAAAATTTTAAAATTGACAACACTAAGTATTGGAGAATACGTGAAACTGAAACTCTCACCATTGATCTCAGTAATGCAAAATGATACAGCCACTTTGCAGACAAGTGAGGAGTTAAATATATACTTAGAATTAAATTCAATATATCTATAATTTAATGTATTAAAAATTCAATGTAAATATATTCTAGGTAATTAACTTGAAAGAAATTGTAACATGTACATAGGAACACATACATGAATATTCATAGTAGTTTTATTCATAATAAGCAAAAAGCTGGAAACAACCATCCATCAAAATGTCAATGAATAAGCAAGCTGTGATTTATAAATGCAATAGAATACACTTAGCAATAAAAGGGAACAACTGTTGGTATACACAACAGGGGTGAACCTCAAAAGCACTGTAAGTGAAAGAAGTCAGACACAAAAGGCTACCTTCTATTTAAGTCCATTTATATGAAATTCTAGAAAAATAAAAGCCACAGTGACAAAAAACAGATCAGTAGTTTCCAGGGACTAGAACACAAGGAAGAAAAATGAAAATGTTCTGTATCTTGAGTGTAGTGATGGTTACATGATTATATACATTTGTCAAAATGCATCAAACTATACATTTTAAACTGGTAAATTTTATGATATGTAAACTATACTTCGGCGGACCTGTGGGGTTTTTTTTTTGTTGTTGTTTGTTTTGTTTTGTTTTAATTAAAGCCATTCTTTAAATGCTAACAAACGCCAACCTAAAATAATTGGCAAAAAAACTTTTATAGCTTGTGAGTCCCCTGAGTGGAGACAGAACAAGGGGAGAATTACAGGAAACTATTACACGTTGATTCAGTTGAAGCTCTCGTGAATATCAGGAATTTTCCTTTCTGAGTCATTTTACTTGGTAACTTCCACTGCCTTCGTCCATTAATAGTACTGAACCAGGTGTTTATTAAAGTGAATTGCTACTTGGTTTTCATAATACAAATTCTGTTTTTAACAAACCCTCATTATGTCTTCTACAGTGAAACATACATCTGTCAAGAGCATAAGATAATCATGTTTACTGGTCATTTTTTTCTCTCTTTGTAGGCAACATCACATCCAGAAGATACATGTTGAGTGTGGAATCAGAGAAGGGGCAGTTGATTAGCTGCGCAATCTTTCACAAAATAAACTAAGTCAGAAAAGAAGATGATACAGTGAAAAATAAAAATTCCTCTGCCCAACCCCCTGAACCCACTAGTACTATGATGAAGTAACCAGCACTAAGGGTTTATTATGTAAACTTTCCAGAAAAATTTATGGACATATTCAAGCATATATATGTAATAATTTGAATCACATGAAATTGCCATTCTTACAGGTTAGAGATTGTTGAATATCAACAATTTCTTATAGTTCAACCATATATCCTATTGTTAATGCACATGTTCTCATACCCTATATAGTGTTTTATAATCCTCTCTTAATAATGTAAAATAGCCATTTTTCCATATCAACGCATACATCACTTTCTAAATGCCTGGAGAGTTTGTCATTGCATGGTTGTATCATACTTTATTTAACCAGTTCCCTTGTGATAGATATTGAACTTGTCTCCTGTCTTTTGTTCTCTTGGTTAATGTAGTTGGATGATGAAAATGGCTATTGTCCAAACATGAAAGCGCTATGCTTCCATCTCCAGTTTAGGGACTCTTGGATTTGTGGATTGAGTTTCTGTATCTCTCTCTCCTGTTAAAAATTTTAAGTACCCACACAACAACAATGAAAACTATGTGAGATTCAGTCAACTATATTATTAAATTTGGAGACAGACCTAAGTTCATCTTTAATGTTAAAGATGCCAGCTGAGTTAAAACCCTTGAATGCTCTTCAAGTTGTAAATCCCTCCCCCAGGCAATTATTATTATTTCTGTCACTTTTTAAACTTTGCTTCTTATCAATGCTCATGTTATTCCCTTGTTCAAAAAGCTTTGCCTGCAGAATAAATGAAAACTTCTTCCCTTGACATTCAAAGTCTATGCTGCCACATCTCACCCCATCACCTTTCCTTTTACTCAAGCTGTTCCCTCTGTTTGGAATGTCCTTCCCTCTCAGCTCCTCTGTGGGGATTCTGCCCACCTTCATAGTTCACCTGTAATGCCACTTCTCAATTCTCCCTCACCCCTCCAAAGCCTAGGTGATGTTGTAAAGAAAATCATGCTTTCGAGTTCATCACACATGTGTGTGAATTCCCCGCTTTTCCATTTTCTAGCTATGGGAACCAGGGCAAATTACTTGGTTTCTCTTAGCCTCTGTTCTTCTTATCTGAAAAATGGAATGTAATCATTTGGTTATGCCTAGGACATTTGGGAGGACGTGTACGTCCTGTCCTGTTCACACATGTGTAGAGCATATATAAAGCATTTCTTTATTCTTCTCATTGAGTCACTGTGAGTTCTATCTTGAGAAGGCTAGAACTGATTCAGTCCTTATGAAGTCCACTCAGATGAGCTCCCAATAGCTTTAGCATTCTTCATTATTTCTGCATGCTCCTCTGTTATTTTCCTGTTTCTTTGCCCTTGCCTGGACCCATGCTCCATGTGGGAGGATGTGTGCGTTGCCAGAGGGGGTGACGTCTATGGAAAATACAAACCCTCTGTACACTTATAGCATTAGTTTACTTTTAAAAATCTCTGTACTCTGTATTATCAGCCAAAGGAAGTGAAAAGTGAAGAGCTCAAGAGGAAAACACTATATTCTCCCACAGGTATTATCAAGCTTATGTTGAAGTGTTGGAAATAATATTTGTAAAGTGCCTGGAATATTAAAAAGAAAACTAACTGAGCCATGAGGGAAAAATACTTATTCACAAATTCTCTTCTTCTTCTCATGCATACAGAGAAGCCTGTATTTGGCCAGAGTTCCCCAGCTTAAGCCATGAAAGAGGAGGAGAAATGAAGAACTGGGGAGATCTAATTCACAGTAAAAAGCAAAATGGGTTACTCAGGAGAATGAATGCTTAGTGGGGAGTAGAACCACTAACAGCTGCATTGGAGAGAGTTTGGGAAATTTTTGAAAGAGGAAATGGGAGTTGGGAGCATCTGTTGTGTAATACAGCTTGAGAAAGGGAGAGGGGGAGACAAACTGGGAAAGACGAATTTAAGAATTTTTCTTGTATGTAATGAGCATGGGCACATTTTGTAATTTTCCATGAGTCCAGAAAATATCCATATTAATTTTCAATTACTTTCTAATGACAGTGTGCTAAGATGGGCACAGAAGGCCCTAGCTTTACCCAGGTCTGTAATTACTTAATAAATATAACTCCTCTGGAGCCCCCACCACCTCCCTTGAAGTTTTAGTTCTGTACTGACATACGACAGGCCACACAGTAGAGTTGGCCCTGTGTAGGCTTATCTTCCCTACCAGTTTATATACAGACCTCAGAAGGCAGGGATTGTGTCTTAGTCATCTTTGCGTCCTGCCTCGGATCCAGCTTCCAGTCATCTAGTTAGTGACTTGCGCTAAGTTCAAAAATTAGTGTGAAATGAATATGTGGGTGATGGATGAATGCAACTGAACTTAAAGGGCGATTTCGTTAGCAACATCTACGGCACTGGCTGTCTTCTCCCTCAACACCTGATGGACCCCGGGAAGGACCCCGTCTGTCCTGCTCATCACTTGATCCCCAGCGCTTGCGCTTTGTTAGCACACAATAAGGGTTGGAAAAAATTTTGAATCCCCAAGAATGAGTATTTCAGTACATCAGAAATGGAAGAGAGCCAGACGGAGGTGAGCTTCTTAGTGTGAGGGCTGCTGTACAAAAGAGCAGTGTCCGCTTGCCCCCGGTGGGTGGCAAAGAACTGAAATCCCCTGTGCGACTCCTGGGAATCGCGCGTGATCGCCGACGCTGGCCTCTCCTCCGCGGCGATAGGTGGCGCTGTGGCCAGACGCGGCCGCTCACTCCGCGCGGCGCCGCTCTCTGGGAGGGGCCGAGGAGTCGACGGACTGACTTGTGCGGTCCCGCTTCGGCCGCTCCACTGGCCTGGTCTCCTTTGGCGTCTGACCGTGCGCGCAGCCCAGCATCATGGGGAAGAGGGACAATCGAGTGGTGAGTACTCGGCGGGGAAAACAATGGGGCGACGCGGGGTCCGCGTTAGAAGAGCGAGGGGCCTGAGGGTCGGTTGCGCGCCTGGGGCACCTGGAGCCTCGAGTTCCAGCTCGCCCTCCACCCTAACGCCGGCTCCAAACGCGCATGCGCCGCGCACGCTGTTGGCGCCTTTGATGGGCCCCCATACTCTTAGCTCCTTCTTGTCCCCCTATTTCTCCTACCACCCCCAACCTCGCCGCACCTTTTGGTACGGCTCCCTTCCCTGCCGTATGGGGTCAGCAGTAACATTTTTTTTCTTTTTAAAGAACTGCAGGAGCTCAGAGAGACCTGTCCACTCCAGTATATTACTCGAAAGTCTTAAGGCCCGTGGAGGCGCCAGGACTCGCCCCCTCCTTGGGGTCACGCAGCCCACCTCTCCGCCCTTCTCGTGCTCACCTGCTTGGGGTGAAGGTGGCCAACGCGCCGCCCCCTCCCCCCCCCGCACTCGGAGACCTGCTGCGCTCACAGATCAAGCGCAGACAGACCAGGAGCGAGGCATTTGGTTTGGTGTCCGCAGCGCCCAGTACTGCCTGGCACTGAGTAGGCCCCGTGAAGGAATGAATGGCGTAAAAGTAGTTGACTTTAGAGTCAACTTGGACTCTAAATGTTGGGATGCCAATTTTGGTCCCTCGGGAGGTGGGTGACTTAGGACAAGTTGCTTTTCCTTGAGCCTCAGTTTCTTCTGCAAAAGATCGGTGTTTATCCTCAACCTAGTTGAGACCACAGAAAGGAGGATGTCTAGGAGAGTGCTTGGCATGAAAATTGTTACTATTCTAGTAAATGAGATAAAGGAGATACATAAATAATGAAGTAAGAAATGATATCTGATAGAGATTTGAGGTTCTGAGGGCATTCGAAAGAGAAGGTACTTTTGACAGGTGGAGATGGAAGAAGGTATCCTAGATGGCTACTCGGTTGTTGGGTTTGGAAAACCCAGGTTATGCATCATATTGGATGGGCCACAAACTTAAAAGATTAGCTATAAACTTAGGTGGAGCTCTCAGTTCCTGGGCTTGCCCATGAGTTTTGACCACTGAGCAGCACAAAGAAAAAATAAATGCCGTTGAAGGAACTGGCTTATTCTTAACTATTATCTCCTTTGCTCATTTTTTGGGGGTGGGGGAGTGCCAAGTGATCTTTGCTTTTATGAAATGATGACATTTTCCATCTTCAAAACATTTGTTTTAATGTTATATAAGTCTTCATAAATCAGAGATGTCTAGGAACACCTGTAGTGAGCATTGATTACAAGGTTAAGGAATGTTCTTTCTCCTGCTTCCCTGGCTGTGGGTCAGAGCTTTTGGGGTATCCCGATTCTCAGAGTTGCAGTGGTGTTCTCTTGGGACAGTCCTAGGCTTGAAGTGTTAAGAGTGTTTGGGCTCTTTAACGTCATTGGGCCTTGGATGTTTAGAAATGACCAGGCCTTGGGTGGAGTTTCATACAGAGACCTAAGATGTTTTGTTTTATTGGGGACAAGTGTTGATTTAAAGCATTTGAAAAACTTTTCAAGTGAGCTTCATTTACCCCAGAGCATTTTGATAACTGTGGGCTCTACTTACTACTTGCTATGGTGTCTTTGCACAGAGTGTTCTGGTGACATTTTGTTTGCACTAAAAAGGTTGTGGGAATGAAAACATGAAATTAAGAGGCAGAAGACACAGATTGTCAAATTCAGTTTCCCCATTGCATGCAGGAGGAGATGGAACTGTTAAAACTGGGACCCAGGTTTGGGTTATCTGTACTTAGTTCAGTACATCATAATTCTTGATTATAAATAACAAAATGAAAATGTTGACTTTTCTTACATTGATAAAATTATAGTTTTAAAGATGACAGAATTGCTTTGTAAAAAAACCATTAAATTTCAGGTTGAAATGTTTTTGTTTTTTTTAATAGTCTATTTCAGAGCAGTTTTAGGTTCACAGCAGGACTGAGCAAAAAGTAGAATTCCTATGTACTCCTTCCCTCCAAGTGTACACAGCCTCCCCATCATCAACCTCCTGCTGCAGAGTGGTACATTTGTTGCAACTGATGAACCCACGTTGACATACCATTGTCACCTGAAGTCCATAGTTTCATTAGGGTTCACTTTGGTATTGAGCATCGTGAACAGGTTTGTTTATTTGCTTTTAATTGAACATTTTAATTCTTGAGATTTGTAAAGCGCTCATGAATTCATGATGGTTACCCTATGTGCCCATTGTTTTCCAAAAGCTTCCTTCCTGTATTTTTTCTGTTACTTTGTGATCTCTAAATAGATGTCGGCAGCCGTCCGTCTCGAGAGACGATGGTGTAGCTTCTTAAGAGTCTATCTGCACCGCCGAGAATGGCTGTGCAGTCCGACTCGGGAGTGACACGGTATCTGTCTCCTCCCGTGTTGAATCGACATCTTGTCATGACGCTGGAGTGTCCTCTCCAGTGAAGCTGAAGCTACAGAGCCTGGGCAGGGTGATATGGAGGGTCTGCTGTTGCCCATGCAGCAGACCCCCCCTCTCTTCGCAGCTGAAGGGTCCAAGGGAAAGACGGAGTCAATACAGCTTGGCTTCAGGTGCGCTGCAGGAGTTGCCGGTGTTGACTACAACGTCAAACCGCCTTAGGGACTCCGGCTCCTGATTTTCTGTCGGGGTTTACTCCCTTAGCCTTTCCCCTGAAGAGGTATGCCGCAAGGCAGCGGAGGTTTTTTGGAGTCAGAGTTTTCCTTCTCTGATGTGCCCTGACTGGAAGATCGAACCAGCGACACTTAGCTCGCAGGCCGACGCTCAATCCACTGAGCCAAACCAGCCAAGGACCTAAATAGATGTATACTCTCGATAAAAATAGGTAATCAAAGTAACAAGTAGTTCTGCACATTTTGTCCTTTGCAGTTTTACTGCATTGTTCTTTTCAGCCTGCCCATTTACATTCCTTTGAGCCCCGTTTGCTATCCTGAGTTTCAAAAACAAATTGTTTTGTTACCCGAACTCCTGCAGCAGTTTGAAGCCACAGACAATTCTAGTTATATGTGAGTGAGCATTTGACCATATTTAAAGTGATTGAGTGATAGTGAGATGTTTAAAGAAATTGCACGATTTAACTGATGCCTAACCACTCACTCCCTTAATGTTAGGAGTATTATTTTTCACACTGAAGCATAGTAAGTGTAAAAAGCTTTACCTTTGTAAGATAGGTATTTTTTTAACTTCCTGTTGTACATAGTAAAAGCATTGTTGCTTAAAAATTATGAGGACAAACTATCAAGTGTTTTGCAAGTGTTCAGCACTTAAGATGCACTTAATAAACAACAGATAAATAATGGAGATATTTGAAGTATACTTAAGCACACCTAGGATAGTGTTTATGGTCAGAAGCTTGAAAGTTAAATTTATTGCATACTCAATGATAATCTGATGTGATTTTACTATAAATTGTTTATAAGTAATAGTCCTAGCATGTGAATACACTACTATTTTATTTCCATCTGAAAAATAAACAGCAAGATAAGTTGGTATGTACCTTGGCAAATCAATTTCACAGTAGATATTAAGACATAAAAATGCTAATGTACTTTTAAGACTGTAAAAACATGGTAAATGCTGCGTTACGATTTGTTAAAATTAGAATGAAAAATTACCATCACAGTATTGGTGAATTTTTACTTAAAGACAATTCAGCTCTAAATTGCAGTGGCAGTATTGTGATTGAATTTTTCACATTAATATTATGATAGTGTTTGTGTGTACATTGTTTGGATTTGTTTATCTTTTGTAAAGGCCATGAGATTTTTTTTTTTTTTTTAATTTATCCAGTGTATGAAATGATGAAAAGTGGACATCTCCCTTTACATTTTGGTGCATATGCATGTAGGTTTTAAGAATTTGATAGCTATTTAGTAATATAGTATCTTATTTTTTGGGCAACTTGCTTTTGCTTTTCACTTGAGAAATCTTGGACAGCTTTCCATACAGGTTACTATAGATATATCTCATTCTTTTTAATAGCTACATAGTATTTTATTTTGGGGTGTACTTCAGTATACTTAATGAATCTCATTTTGGTAGCTAGTTGGGTATTTTCATTTTTCCCTAATTTAGTAATTTAGTTTTGAACATCCTTGTGTATATTTGCATTCTTTGGAAATAAACACTTATTACTATTTTTAACTTAAAATACTTTATGATCAGGTACTGCTAATATTATGACATAATACTCCTGTTTTAAAACGATGAACTTAGCTTACATATTGTACTTGCTTCTGGTTGGGTTGTCAGTGCCATTAGCAGGGCCATCAATTCCTCTGTTGCGGCCTCTGTTAGTTGCCATATTTCTACATGAACTGAAATTCTCAGCAAAGGCAGTTGAATGAAATATTCAAGGGCATAACAGTTGATATCAAAAATATTATAGGCCTCTGTCTTTAATGTTAATTTGATATCCACAATTAGCCCTTACTCTCCAACATCTCCGACAATGGAAGCATTCATTTCTGCCTATAAGGACATTATGTTGAAGATTTTAACTTTTTTCATCCCAAGTAATCAGGCTGTGTCCAATCAAATGGAAACAATTCTCAGTATGTGTTTTTTATAGAGGTTTTATACCGTTTACTCTGAGAGAGAAATCCAGAAATATATAACTAATATTTGTTATGAAAGTGAAAGTGTTGGTCATTTTTACAGATTTTGTTAAGTAAACGCAACAAATTCGTTGTCTCATTTCTTTTGGAATGTTAAGTATTAGGTTTAAGGCCTTAAAATCAACCCTGAAAATAGTCATTCAAAAAACAAAATTCTTTTTATTTAAAAACAGAAGTTTCTATGGATTTTTAATGACTTGAATTAAATTTGGAAAACTGAATATAAGGACCAAGAGATTGAGACTAAATTAATAACAGATTTTATATCTAGAGCAAAGTCAATTTTAATAAAACAACATCTTTTTGCTAAACACTGTAATTGACAAACCTGCTTTATTCTGTCTCAATATGTCTTTGAAAAACACATCTAAAAATGTGTCCTGAGAGTAAGTGCAGTACACAGAGCATAATTTAATTTTTTGTAATTTTTTATTGTGCTAAAATATAAAGTTCACTGTTTTAAACATTCTTAGGTATATAATTCAGCAGTATTAAGTACTTTCACAGTGTTGTACACCTATCCATTTCTAGAACTTTTTTTTTAATCCTCACCCAAGGGTATGTTTATTGACTTGAGAGAGAGAAAAACATTGCTTTGTTGCCTCCCATACCCACCCCAACTGAGGATTGAACCCTCAACCTAGTCATGTCCCTAGACTGGGAAACAGATCCACACCCTTTTAGTGTGTGGAATGATGCTCCAACCAACTGAGCCACCCAACCAGGGCCATTTCCAGAACTTTTTCATCATTCCAAGCAGGAAGCTTTGTACCTTTTAAACAATAACTTCCAGTTACTTCCGTGCCCCAGCTCCTAGTAACCTGTATTTACTTTCTGTCTCTATGGATTTGCTTATTCTAGGTCCTTCATATGAGTGGAATCATTCAATATTTGTTCTTCTGTATATGCCTTATTTCACTTAGCATGTTGCCAGGGTTTATCTGTGTTGTAGCATGTAGCAATTAACATTCCTTTTCTAAGGCTAGATAATATTCCATTGTATGCACTCTCGTATATTATACCACATTTTATTTATCCATTCTTCTGTAGATGGACATTTGGGTTGGTTCTACCTTTTGGCTATTGTGTATAATGCTGCCATGAACATGGTATACAAGTATGTTTGAGCCCTTTCAATTTTTTTCAGTTTCATTTAGAGGTGAAATTGCTGGGTTATATGGTAATTCTGTGTTTAACTTTCTGAGGAACCACCAAACTTCCACAACAACTGCACCATTTTATATTCCCACCAGCAATTTGAAAGCGTTCCCTTTTCTCTACATCCTTGACAACACTTGTTATTTTCTTTGTTTTTGATATTAGCCATCCTAATGGGTGTGAGGTAACATATTGTAATTTCCTTAATGACTAGTGATGTTGAACCATCTTTTCATGTACTTACTGGACATTTGTATTTCTTTGGAGAAATGTCTGTTCAAGTCCTTTATGTGTTTTTGAATCGAGTCGTTTTGGGCTTTTGTTACTGAGTTGTAAGATTTCTTTATTCATTTATTAATCCCTTATCAGGTATATGACTTGCAAATATTTTCTCCCATTCTGTGGACTGTGTTTTCACTTCTTTGATAGTGCCCATTGATGGGTGCATCAGTTTTAAAGAAGTCCTATGTATCTATATTTTCTTTTGCTTCCTGTGCCTAATTTTTTGATGTTAACAGTTTGTGAATAAAATATTTTGTATGGCACAGTACTTTCTGACATAGAAAATACAGTAGAATAAACAGTGAATTTAAAGTTATATCTTCTTTACCTTCTTTGGAACTGAGTTTCATTTGCCAGAGAGCAGTGTTATCACTCTCACAGGGTTATTGCAATTTAGGTGGCACTATAAAGCCATCTTAAAGTAAGAAAGAGGTATCATTATTATTTTCATCAAATCTCTGGTAAAAACACATTTTGTGAATCTTCATAATGAGTGTTAAATTAATTTTTTGTAATGAAAGTTGGTTAGCCAGATTGGTCATGCTTACTCATACGTAGTAAGAGCTTATTTAATAAAAGTTGTTTGGTGAGAAAGTGAGCTTTTGCATTTTTAATGAGTACTTTAATGGAGTACAATTTTGTTCTTTCCTCAAGGCCTATATGAACCCAATAGCAATGGCCAGATCAAGGGGTCCGGTCCAGTCTTCAGGGCCAACGATCCAAGATTATCTGAATCGACCAAGGCCTACCTGGTATTTGTGAAATTACTTACCTATTTATAAAGTTTTGATAAATTTTTAAAAAGTTGCTATTGGAACGTTTATTGATTGCCAAGCAATTGCCAAATACGTCATTTTTGAAGTAATATTTGATATGTGCTTTTTTTTGAATGTATGAAACACATGCATGAGTGTTAAAGCAAACGTTTAAGAACCCAACATCCAAAATAGCCAACACCCTACCAGATAACCTTTCCATACCAATCTCTTCTCTGTCCCCTAACAATGAACTTAACCTTGCAGTGTTCTGTTTAAAAATGGTGGTTCGAGTAATCACATCCTTTGTTGAGGTGTAACTAGGTGTTAGGAAGTCTAATGTTAGGCCTTGTTTCTAGTTTTATCTGCTGGCCTTTCAATGAGTTAGAATTTCCCATTGTAAGCTTTTTGCTTTAAACTGATGTTTTTTGCCCTTGTTGAGTGGTGCTGATCTTTTATAAATAAAGCTCATAGCACTGGCCTTACTCTTATTAAATATACTCCTGAACGTAACATATGACAAGCTTCAGAGTTGTGAGTTTCGGACCCCTTCTAAGTGCCTCTGAGAGCAGGGCAACTATGGTTGACTTAGATAGGAAGTAAGCATATCCACCTCTTAACAGTGTTCATGAGTGCTATTGTTCAGTGTTGCAGCATACCAGAAAATAAAGTCATCCCCAAAGTACATTTTGTCTTTAAAATTGGGGAGAAGGAATGATCTTTAAAGGGGATGTACTGAAGTAAGTGTTTTACACATGTGTTAGCTGTCCCCAAGAAACTCTCAGGTTAAGTAATTGGCTGGTCTCACATATAGTTGTGCTTATGGGTAAGATTTATTACAGTGAAAGGATACCAGCCACCATCAACAGAGGGAAAATGTGCATGCGGGAGGTCTCAGGGAGACTGGGAGCAGGCTTCCAAGGCTTCCTCTCCTGTACAGTCAACAGGAGCATTAAGCTCCCTTAGCCTGAGTTGTGATAACACATGTGAGATGTTGCCAAGCAGGGGAGTTCATAGAGTCTGTGTCCAGGGTTTTTACTGGGGACTAGCCAGCCACTGCCTAGTAGGTGCCAAAATTCCAGAGTCGCAGGAGGATTGCAGATGTCCAGCCTAAACTCTAGTGTTTGTACAAACAGGCACAGTAAACAACTCTTATCAGGGAATGGTAAGGGGTCTCCTAAAATCGAGCTCCTAGAAACAGCCAGGGCCTTTCTAGGAATAAGCAGTCAGGTGTGCTGTGTTCTCTTCTGCACATGTGTGAGATACATTATAAGATGGGTGATTTAATAATAGAATGTAGTAGTTCAGTCAAATACACTTGTGTTACTAAAGCTTTGTGACGTTAGGTAGATTTCTTACTTTCCCCAACCTACAACTTTTATCTGTAAAATAATACTACTTTTTCTCACAGAGGTGTGATAAAGGTTAAAGGGAAATGTATTTAGAACAGTGCCTATAGCATTTTAACTGCTCAAATGTTTCCTGTACTAGCTCTTATATCCCTGCTTAGAGAAAGAATGGTTAGTGTTATCTGGTAGGCTTTATTTATGATAATTGACTTACAAGGATGTGAACACAGATTTGAAATGTATCAACATTAGAATGGACTTTTACTAGAATATTAAAAATTTGTTTATGAAATTTTGTTGTATTGTTTGTAAACATCTATCTTTAGTTTGAATTGCTTGAAAACATGTTTTTTACATTTTGCTTTTTAAGGGAAGAAGTGAAAGAACAACTGGAAAAGAAAAAGAAAGGCTCCAAGGCATTGGCTGAATTTGAAGAAAAAATGAATGAGGTTTGTAAATAATACCTTTAAAAAAATAGACTAATAATTATTATAAGAAGGATGAAATAATTTTTTAATAAGCCAGGGTTTGGGCCTAGCTCTTTAGGTTAAAGGGGCTCTGTATTTTATAGGTGTTTTTGTTATTTTGAGTACAGGTTTGTATGTAAATACCTGATTTTTTTTTTAAATAGAGGAAAGTCATCTTACAATAATTAGAAACATCTGGGTGGCTCAGTGGATAGAGCATCGGCCTGCAAGCCAAGTGTCGCTGGTTCGATTCCTAGTCAGGGCACATGACTAGGTTGCACATCAGGTCCCCAGTTGGGGGCGTGAGTGAGAGGCAACCACACAGTGATGTTTCTCTCCCTCTCTTTCTCCTTTCCTCTCTCTAAAAATAAAAAAATAAACAAGCAAATAAATTATTTTAAAAAAAAGAACATCTGGAAGTTTTCTAAACATTAGGTTCTTTACCTTCTCTCCCCCATCCCCATGTTCCCATTTTACCCTGAGATTTCTATTGTGATATTTACTTATTTTTTATTATAGGCATAAATGTACTAGTCAGCCACAGTATAGATTAATTTAACTTAACTATTTGAAAAAGAATCTAACCATCTTTGTTAAAAAGAAAAAATTCCTCAGCCTCAGTACAAACAGGCACTCTCTTTTTTAATTATATTTTATTGTTTATATTATTACAGTGGTCCCAGTTTTTCCCCTGTGCCCTCCTACACCCAGCACCCAGCTCTTCCTCAGGCAATCCCCACACCATTGTTCATGTCCATGGGTCATGTGTATTAAGTTCTTTGGCTACTCCATTCCCTATACTGAACTTTACATCCCCATGGCTATTCTATAACTACCTGTTTGTACTTCCTAATCCCCTCACCTCTTCACACATTCCGCTATACCCCTCTCCCATCTGAAAACCATGTAAGCACTCTCTGTATCCATGATTCTGTCTTTGTTCTTCTTGTTTGCTTAGTTTGTTTTTTAGATTCAATTGTTGATACATACGTATTTATTGCCATCTTAATGCTCATAGTTTTGATCTTCTTTTTCTTAATTAAGTCACTTTAACGTTTCATATAATAATGGTTTGAAGATAATGAACTTCTTTACTTTTTTCCTTGTCTGGGAAGCTCTTTATCTGCCCTTTGATTCTAAATGATAGCTTTGCTGGGTAGAGCAATCTTGGCTATAGGTCCCTGCTTTTCATCACATTGAGTACTTGTTGCCAGTCCCTTCTTGCCTGCAAAGTGTCTTTTGAGAAATCAGCTGAGAGTCTTATAGGCACCCCTTTGTAGGTAACTCTCTGCTTTTTCCTTGCTGCTTTTAAGATCCTCTCTTTATCTTTAACCTTTGGCATTTTAATTATGATGTGTCTTGGAGTGGGCCTCTTTACATCCATCTTGTTTGGTACTATCTGTGCACCCTGGACTTGTATGTCTATTTCCTTCACCAAATTAGAGAAGTTTTCTTTCATTATTTTTCAAATAGTTTTCTAATTTTTTGCTCTTTCTTTCCTCTGGCACCCCTGTGATGTGAATGTTGGACTTCTTGAAGTTGTTCCAGATGCTGCTTATGCTATCCTCGTTTTTTTGGATTCTTTTTTCTTATTATTATTCTGATGCGTTCTCTTTTTGTTTCTTATGTTCCAAATCGTTCATTGATTCTTGGCTTCATCCACTTTATGGTTGTTTCCCTGTAAATTATTCTTTATTTCAAATAGTGTTTCCTTTGTTTCTGACTGGATCCTTTTTATGCTGTTGAGGCCCTCACTCAGTTCCTGGAGCATCCTTATAACCAGTGTTTTGAACTCTGCATCTGATAGATTGCTTATCTCCATTTTGTTTAACTCTTTTTCTGGAGTTTTGATCTGTTCTTTTATTTGGGCCATGTTTCTTTGTCTCTTCATTTTGGTAGCCCCCCTGTGTTTGTTTCTATGTATTAGGTAGAGCTGCTATGACTCCATGTCTTAGTAATGTGGTCTAATATAGTACATGTCCTGTAGGGTCCGGTGGCACCGCCTCCCCTATCACCTAAGCTGGGTACTCAAGCTGCGCCCTCATGAGCGCACCCTTGTAGTTGAGCCTTGATTGCTATTGGCAAGTCAGTGGAAGTGATTTACCAAGGCCAGTCAGCGGCAAGGACTGTCTGTGATCACCAGCCACCAACCTCTGCCCTCCGTGGAGGATCAGCTGTGTAGTGGCAGGGTGGTGGTGCTCCAATGTGGTCTGTAGCTGTCCACTGGGTGCACAGGCTCTGGGTTTCCCAGGTGGTGCAAAGTCAAGGTCAGTCCCCACCTGTGTTCTGCCTGGGACCACACTGCATGAGCTCTAAAGCTATCAGAGATGTCTGCTACTTGTGCTGGGCTTGGAGATTCTCAGGTGAAGCCAAACTGTGAATCTACACTGGCTGCTTCTAGTGCCAGGCTGGAGGCCATTTTGCAAGAGTTATAGGGCTGAGGGCTACTGAGGCCTGCTATTGTTTGTTTGATAGGATTTAGGAAGCATAAGCCAAGACCAACCATTCATATCTTGGTTGGGCCCGTAAGTTTTATGGGATGGAGTCACAGGGGGTCTCCAGGGTGGGCCAAGATGATGGAGTCTTAGATATGGCACCTGCCTACTGGCGCTGTTGTTCTTTAGGGGAAGGGTTCAGAAAAGGGACAGTGGCCTCTGCCTGTTTTTCTGTCTGGAAGAAAACTCCCCCAGCACCTGTCTTGATGCCAGACACTTCAGTTCCTCCCTGTATGCCACTGGTGCCTTTCAAACTGCTACCCTGGGCCTGAAGCTCTGGGAGTGAGTCTGTGTAAGTCATGTGTGGTTTCTTTAAAAGGAACTGCTTGGAACTCCAGCAGTTTCTTCCATTGACTCAATCCCCACTGGTTTTTGCAGCCAGATGTTGCGGGGACTTATCTTTCTGGTACTGGAACCCTGGACTGGGGGACTTGGTGTAGGGGCTGGGACTCCTCGCTCCTAAGATATCCCTCCCGAATTTTTATCCACTACACATGGGTGTGGGACCAGCCCGTTCTGTGTCTGCGCCCCCTCTACCAGTCTGGTTTCTTCTAATTTCCATTCAACTAGATTTCTGATGGTTCTGAAAGATAGTTGTTCTATACTTTAGATGTAATTTTGATGAGAATACCTATTCTCAACATACAGAATATACAGTGGAGAATTCCCATCCCTTATTAACTTCTTTGTAAAGAGCTGGTAGAGGTTTCCTTGGTGATAGAGTGGAGGATTCTGTCGCTTGGAATATCTTTTGTAATTAGAGGCTGAGATGGGTGAGAGAATGAAAGAAAAGAAACTGTGACTGTTTTGTACTCGTATATGGGGTATATTGGAAGGGGATAGATGTCCTCTGATAGTGTTTATAACGTTTTTGCAGAACTGGAAGAAAGAACTAGAAAAACACAGGGAGAAATTATTATGTGGAAGTGAGAGCTCATCCAAAAAAAGACAGGTAGTACTATTTTTACTTTATTGTTACCCTTTATTTCACATTTGAGTTATCATAATACTTCTCTTTGCTATGTATTTCAGAATTCATGTCAGCTTACTTAGATTTTGTTTGCTTTTAGAGAAAGAAAAAAGAAAAAAAGAAATCTGGTAGGGTGAGTAAAACTTTTCCACTTTTCTAAATGTTACAATTGAGAGCCTACCAGAAGAGTAAGAATAATTTATATTGCTTGTATGCTAACTCTAGGTGAGTCAAAGAGCCTGGAGGTCCTTTGGTAGTTATTGGGTGGGTGTGATCTGTTTCTGATATACAAGACAGGTACCAATTTCCTTATAACCTAGTAACTGCTGTATTGCTTATTAGAGAGGGAAAATTGACTACCATTACTTTGTTGAGACTTTTTTTTTCTTTTTTCTTTTTTCCTTTTTTGGGGTGGGCAGTGAGGAAATGTAACCGTTGGCATTTTAATATTTAAGTCTTATGAAGCTGGCACCTGGTCCTCAGACATTAGATCAATTTTGTTAAGTATTTGAGAGATGGTAAAAGAAAAAAAATTCCTGCATCTCACAGACTTTAATTTTTTTGTGCTTGGTCAAGTATTCCTCCTCTTCTTCATCAAGCTCTGATTCTTCCAGCAGTTCTTCAGATTCTGAAGATGAGGTAAGGTTTGGCTATCATGTTTCATGAAATACCTGTAATTTCCTTATGAAATACCAGTTAACAATGTTTACTTCCATGGTTTTATTACTTATCTATAACTGAGCACTGATGTAAATAAATATGTAGATCATTAAATATTGGTACATAATTTTTAGATTTCTGAATTTGTCTTGTTCATTTTAAAATATCAGTAGAATAAATGGATTTGAAAAATCTAAAATGTTATTTGACTAGATGCTAGGAATTATATATGACACAAATCACTTTTTAAAAATAAACCAGAAAGGTGAGATGTTACATTTTAAATATTAATTGAGTGAAACATGTTTATAAGCTGGTCCTTTTGTTAACTTTTGTTCATTGCTAAAGATTTGATATAAATAAAAATAAAGCAGTTATATTTTTGAAACAGAAAGCGAATGTTTCTAAAAATGTTTTATGTAGGATAAGAAACAAGGAAAAAGGAAAAAGAAAAAGAAGAACCGTTCACATAAATCTTCCGAAAGCTCCATGTCAGAGACTGAGTCAGATAGTAAGGTAAAAAATTTTTAATTAGCAACATTTTGGATACCAAAAGCTTATGATTAGGTTATTCCATTAGTTTTTCCTATCTTAAATTGCTGTCAGTTTAAAAACGAGATACTCTTATTTATATACTGTGTGGTTTTGTGACACTTAATTCCTTACATGTGGCATTTAAGTTTTCTCTAAATACTTTCATACATATATCTCTACCTCGGCATCTCCATGACAGCTTTATGATAAGTCTGGCAGGCTTTTTTTTTTTTTCTCTGTTTCATAAAGAAGTCTTAGATCAGAGAAAAACATCTTAAATTTATACAGCCAGTACTAGAATTTGAAGTTGAATCTGTCTTTTGCTAGCTGGTCCACTGTCTTTTCTACTAGACCTAAGTCTGTTCTGTACTACCCAGAATTGTCTGACACAGTTTACTCTCAAAAATTAGTGCTCATAAGGAATTCATGCAGGTTGCAATAAAATGAAGGTTCTGATTTAGTAGGTAATTAGGCTCAACATGTCTATATTCTTAACAGATGTCCTCAGTGATTCTGACACAGGGGTATCCATGGACCACAATTGAACAAAGAAATGTCCTAGGGTCCCAGAAGAACAAAGCGTCTGCCTTGTTCAGGAGCAGATAATCTACTCCCCTAGTGAGATTTCTTCAGACAAAATGCCTGGTGTCTAGAAAGTACTCAGTAAATATTGGGTTTTCCATTGTTTTTTAAAGGAAAAGAGCCAGTGTAATGATACTGATAGCTAACATTTATTGAATGCCTACTACATGTTATATGCACAGCTCTAAGCACTTGACATATTAACTCAGTTCTCTCAACAACCCTATGAAGTAGGTATTTGTTACCCCACTTCATGAATGTGAAGGGCTTAGGGATGTTAATAGCTAGAACTGAGGGAGACAAAAGCAAAAATGCTCACCTCTCTTCTAAAAGGGAGAGTTGGGAAATCAGATTGGTAGATGTCTGAGTCCAGAGGGAATTGGAACTCCAGTGCTTAGGGACTCCAGTGCTTACAACCACCACAAACAAAAATAGGCAGTTACATAAAGTCTTACATTAAAATAAATCATGTGGTTATCATACACAAAATGTCATTTTAGGTGCACATAGATTTGATATACAGTCAGATAAATTAAGAGGTCTCATTTTCTTACAAGTACATATGTATATAAAATATTTCTTTTTTTTTTTTTCAATAAAATGTACTTTTTATTTTTTATTTTTTATTTTTTTTTTCAGATTTAATGTGTTTTATTGATTAAAATATTACATTTGTGCCAATTTCCCTTCCCTCTGCTCCCCTCCACCCGGTGGCCCCCCTCCCTCCAGTTGTCCCCCCCTTTTAGATTATGTCCATTAGTTGTGCATATAGTTCCTCTCAACCTCTCTCCGTCTATTCCATTCCCTCCTACCATGATCCCCAATTCCTATATCATCTCCCTCCCTCTCCCCACTCCCCCTCCCTGTTGACCTCCCCCCAATATGCTTCCCGTACCCACAGTTCCTTTTCCACTCTCGTTGCCTGTTTAGTTTGCCTCTGTTTCATCTCCCTAGCTTCTGTTTTTTAAACCAGTCCCTTTAACATCTCATATAACAGTGGTTTGGATCTAATGAACTCTTTCAGTTTTATTTTGTCCTGGAAACACTTTCTCTGTCCTTCTATTCTGAATGACAATTTCGCTGGATAGAGTATTCGTGGTTGTAGGTTTTGGATTTTCATTACTTTGAATATTTCTTGCCAGTCCCTTCTTGCTTGTAGGGTCTCCCTTGAGAAGTCAGCTGATAGTCTAATTGGGACCCCTTTGTACATAATTCTTTTCTTCTCTCTTGCTGCTTTTAAGATTCTCTCTTTATCTTTAATTTTTGACATTTTGATTATAATGTGTCTTGGAGTGGTTCTCCCTGGGTCCAGTCTCTTGGGAACTCTCCTTGCTTCCTGGACCTGCAAGTCTATTCCCTTCCCCAAGTCTGGGAAGTTCTCCTTTATTATATTTTCACTCAATTTTTCAAGTTCTAGTTCATCTTCCTCACTCTCTGGCAAACCAACGATTCTTATGTTGGGCCTTTTATAGCTGTCCCAGAGGTTTCTGATCCTCTCATTGTTGCTTCCCATTTCCTCTCGCTGCATTGGTTGACTGCTTGTTCCTTCTCCATATTCCAGTTTGTTGAAATGAACTCTGGATTTTTTTTCCTCACCATCTGTCTCGTATGTGGTTTTGTTCCTTTCGTTATGAATGTTTTTCGCTTCTTTCTTATCTTTTTCCTGCTCTTTTGTGAATTCTGTAAGCCACCTGATAACAATGGCCCAGAACTGAGCCTCTGACAGGTTTCTTATCTGTTCATCTGTCAGGTTCTCTATCTGTTGCCTGGTGAGTTGTGTCACCGGGATTTCTATAGTTGTCTGCCTCATTTTGACAGATGCGTTTTGTTTTCTTGGGCTGGCTATAGGGGGCAGTGCCTGCGTACGCGTCACAAATCAGCGACCGGCACCTGTCTGCGACCTATTTCGCAGCCCTGTGGTGCTTTCTTTGGGGGCAGGGGTCCAAGATGGATTCACACAGTTATTCAGCTAGGAGACCGGGATCCGTCCTCCCGCCCCCCTGGGCCTCACTGTTCAAGGCGATGCGGTGGCTGCTTTCCCCAGCGTTGGGGTCGCGCACTGCCAGGGGCTTGACTGCCGCCGGGATTTTTCGCCGCCCCGCCGCTGTCTCAGGTGCGACCGCAAACAGCACTGCCCTCTTTAACTCTTACCTGCCCAAATGGCACCGCTGCTTTATAACTTCATATGTTGGGCTTCCGTGTAGTTTTATTTTCTGGAATTTCTAGTTATCCTTTGTTTTGAAGTAGTTGTATTCCTCTCTAGTTGTAGAGGGAGACCTAGCGTGTCCGTCTAAGCCTCCATCTTGGCCGGAAGTCCTCTAAAATATTTCTTATGTATTTTTAAAATTCTGGTGTTAAACTAAACTTTTTTAGTCATAGAGCAAATCACCTTTTTGGTATTTTTGTCTTTATACTATTAAACTGTATCTTTTACATTTAAAATTGATACATATGTGTATATATATATTTGTTTAGGATAGTTTGAAAAAGAAAAAGAAGTCAAAGGATGCAACTGAGAAAGAAAAGGTAATTATAATTTTATATTGCCTTAAGTTAGTTTGTCTTACTTCATTCACTTCAAGAAATAACTAATGTGTTACCTTTTTTAACTTGAGATTTATTTATTTGCTTTTATGATATTTTGTGTTGATTTAAAGATTATTTATTGGATTCATTATTGAAGGTAAAAGGTAAAAAGAACATTCCTGCAGAAAGTTTGAATTTCTATAGTTTAATGGATTATTTCAGATTAAAAATTCAGAATAATGGAAATTAAACATTTCTTTTGTTTCCTCAAGTCATATAAAGGAGGCACTTTTAATTAAAGAACATGGTCTTCTGGTTCAAATTGTGTGTACCGTAGATAAGTTTTGAAAAAAATAACTTTTGCTGCTCTAAGTATTTTATCTTCTAATTTAACTAATTAATGCCAAATTTGTCTCTACCCATGTTTCTGATTCTCATTTTAAAATCTTATTCTCATTATTAAAAATGAAGCAATTACTAATTAAAACTACAAACCAGTATCACTGTATTTTACTATCTCTTTATATCATTTTTTAAAATCGAGGTGAAATTCACATAATCTATTAACCATCTTAAAATTATGATTTGATGGTATTTAATGTATGTACAATGTTGTGCAACAACCACCTCACTTTAGTTCCAAAACTTTTTCATGATCATTTTAAAAAGAACCTATTAAGTAATCATTTCCCATTCTCCCTTCCTCCCATCCCCAGGTACCCTCTAATATGCTTTCTATCTCTTCGGATTTGCATATTCTGGATATATCGTATAAAAGCAGTCCTACAGTATGTCACCATTTGTGTCTGACTTTTTCCCATTTATATATTTATTTTTATTTTTATTGTCTTTCTGTTACAGTTGTCCCACTTTCTCCCACATTGCTTCCACCCCACCAACCCCTTCTCCCACAGTCAGTCCCCACCCTGTTGTCCATGTCCATGAGTATTTATATGTGTTCTGTGACTAGACCCTTCCCATTCTTACCCTCTTTTTTCCCTCTCCCCTCCCCACTTGTCACTGTTAGTCTGCTCCTTGTTTACATGCCTCTGGTTCAGTTTTGCTCATTTGTTTGTGTTGTTCATTAGTTCCCTGTATTAGGTGATATCATATGGTATTTTTCTTCAATTGCCTGGCTTGTTTCACTAAGCACAATTCTCTCTAGTTGCATCCAGGTTGTTGCAAATGGTAGAAGTTCCTTTTTTCTTTCTGCTGCATAGTATTCCATTATGTAAATGTACCTCAGTTTTTTGATCCACTCATCTACAGATGGGCGTTTGGGTTGTTCCAGCACTTGGATATTAAATAGCGCTGCATAGGTTCTTTTGAATTGGTGTTTCAGGATTCCTCGGGTATGTCCCAGCAGTGGAATTGCGGGATCAAAAGGCAGTTCCATTTTTAGTTTTTTAAGGAAATTCCATTCTGCTTTCCACAGTGGCCGCACCAGACTGCATTCCCACCAACAGTGCAGTAGGGTTCCCGTTTCTCCACATCCTCGCCAGCACTTGTTGTTTCATGATTTGTTGATGATGGTGATTCTGACTGGTGTAAAATGGTATCTCATTGTGGTTTTTATTTGCATTTCTCCTATGGCTAGTGGTGTTGAGCATTCTTTCATATGTCTGTGGACCCTCTGTATGTCCTCTTTGGAGAAGTTTTTGTTAGGTCCTTTGCCCATTTTAAAATTGGGTTGTCTGTCTTCTTAGTGTTCAGTCGTGTAAGTTCTTTATAGATTTTGGAGATCAATATCTTGTCTGAAGTATCATTGGCAAATATGTTTTCCCACATGGCTAGTTGCCTTTTCATCTTGCTGATGTTTTCTTTTGCTGAGCAGAAACTCTTTAGTTTGATGTAGTCCCATTTGTTTATTTCCTTTATTTACTTTGCCTTAGGAGATATATCAGTGAAAATATTACTACGTGGGATATCGGAAATTTTCCCGCCTATGTTTTCCTCTAGGAGTTTTATGGTGCCACAGCTTACATTTAAGTCTTTGATCCATTTTGGGTTTATTCTGGTGTGTGGTGTAGGTTGGTGGTCCAATTTCATTTCTTTGCACATCCCTCTTCAGTTCTCCCAGCACCATTTATTGAAGAGGCTCTTTTCACTCCATTTTATGTTCCTTCCCCCTTTGTCAAATATTAATTGACCACATAGGCCTGGCTTTATTTTTGGACTGTCTATTCTGTTCCATTGATTTATATGTCTCTTCTTATACCAGTACCAGACTGTTTTGATTACACTGGCCTTGTATAGTTTGATATTAGGTATTGTGATTCCTCCTACTGTGTTCTTCTTCCTCAAGATTGCTGTGGCTATTTGGGGTCATTTTTGGTTCCATATAAATTCTTTAAGTATTTGTTCTAGGTCTGTGAAATGTGTTGTTGGTATTTTAATAGGAATTGCATTGAATCTATAAATTGCTTTGGGTAGTATGGACATTTTAATGATGTTGGTTCTTCCCATCCATGAACATGGTATATGCTTCCATTTATTTGTGTCTTCCTTAATTTCTTTCTTCAGTGTTATGTAGTTTTCCGAGTACAGGTCTTTTATTTCTTTGGTTAAGTTTATTCCTAGGTATATTATTTTCTTCTTGCTATAGTAAATGGTTTTGTTTTTTTATTTCCCAGTTTCTATCTGATATTCTGTTGTTGGTGTACAGAAATGCCTTCAATTTCTGAATACTGACTTTGTATTTTGCCAAATTCACGTATGATGTCAAGTAGTATTTTCCTAGAGTCTGTAGGGTTTTATGTGTACACTATCATGTCATCTGCAAATAATGACAGCTTTACTTTCTCTTTTCTAATTTGGATGCCTTTTATTTCTTTTTCTTGTCTGTTTGCTGTGGCTAGAACTTACAAGACTATGTTGAATAGGAGTGGAGAGAGTGGACATCCTTGTCTTGTTCCTGATCTTAGGGGGAATGCTTTCAGTTTTTGCCCATTGAGTATCATGTTGGCTTTCTCATATATGGCCTTTATTATGTTGAGGTATGCTCCCTCTATTCCATTTTGTTGAGTGTTGTACTTTATCAAGTCCCTGGCTGGTTTGGCTCAGTGGATTGAGCGTCAGCCTGCGAGCTAAGTGTCGCTGGTTCGATCTTCCAGTCAGGGCACATCAGAGAAGGAAAACTCTGACTTCAAAAAACCTCTGCTGCCTTGCAGCATACCTCTTCAGGGGAAAGGCTAAGGGAGTAAACCCCGACAGAAAATCCGGAGCCAGAGTCCCTAAGGCGGTTTGACGTTGTAGTCAACACCGGCAACTCCTGCGGCGCACCTGAAGCCAAGCTGTATTGACTCCGTCTTTCCCTTGGACCCTTCAGCTGCGAAGAGAGGGGGGGTCTGCTGCATGGGCAACAGCAGACCCTCCATATCACCCTGCCCAGGCTCTGTAGCTTCAGCTTCACTGGAGAGGACACTCCAGCGTCTTCGCAAGATGTCGATTTAACACGGGAGGAGACAGATACCGTGTCACTCCCGAGTCGGACTGCACAGCCATTCTCGGCGGTGCAGATAGACTCTTAAGAAGCTACACCATCGTCTCTCTCGAGACGGACGGCTGCCGACGACGACTTTATCAAGTGCTTTTTCAGCATCTGTTGATAAGATCATGTGATTGTTTTCTTTTGTTTTGTTTATGTGGTGTATTACATTTATTGATTTGCGAACATTAAACTACCCTGGCATCCCTGGGATGAATCCCACTTGATCGTGGTGTATGACCTCTTTGATGTGTTGCTGGATCTAGTTTGCCAATATTTTGCTGAGGATTTTAGCATCTTATGTTCTTCAGCGATATCGCCCTGTAGTTTTCTTTCTTTGTTGTGTCTTGACCTGGTTTGGGAATTAGGTTGATACTGGCTTCATAGAAAGAGTTTGGGAGTCTTCTCTCTTTTTGGATTTTTTGGAATAGTTTGAGAAAGATACAAGTTAGTTCTTCCCTAAATGATTTGTAAAATTCACCTGTGAAGCCATCCGGTCCAGGGCTTTTTTATGCCAGGAGTTTTTTGATTACTGCTTCAATATCACTAGTTGTTATCAGTCTGTTCAGACTTTCTGCTGCTGCTTGATTCAGTTTTGGGAAATTGTATGTTTCCAGAAATTTGTCCATTCCATCTAGGTTGTCAAATTTCTTGCCGCATAGCTGTTTGTAGTAATTTCTTACAATCCTTTGTATTTCTGTGGTATTGGTTGTGACTTCTCTTTCTTTTCTGATTTTTTTTATTTGGGTCCTCGCTCTTTTTCTTGATGAGCCTGATTACAGGCTTGTCGACTTTGTTTATCTTTTCAAAAACCGGCTCCTACTTTTGTAGATCTTTTTAATTGCTTATTTAGTCTCTATGTCATTTAATTCTGCTCTGATCTTGATGATTTCCTTCCTTCGACTCACTCTGGGCTTTCTTTGTTGTTCTTCCTTTAGTTCTTGTAGCTATAGGCTTAGATTTTTTATTTGAGATTCTTCTGTGCTTTTTAGGTAGGCTTGTAATGCTATCAACTTTCCTCTCAGGACTGCTCTCCCTATTGTTTGTTCCTTATCATTTCTTTCCAGAGACTTTGATTTCTTCCTTGACGTCATTCCTTGATGTCATTGTTAACCCATTCATTATTTAATAACATGTTATTCATTCCCCATGAGTTTGAATGTTTTGAGTTTTTTCCTTGAGGTTAATTTCCAGTTTCAAGCCATTGTAATCTGAGAAGATGCTTGATATAATTTCAGTTTTCTTGGATTTGTTGAGACTTGTGTCTACCATGTGGTCTATCTTTGAAAATGCTCCATGTGCATTTGAAAAGAATGTATATTTTGCTTCTTGGGGATGAAAGGTTCAATATATATCAATTCAGTCCCTTTGATCTAGAGTGTTGTGCAATGCCTCAATATCCTTGGTATTTCTTTGCTTTGAAGATCTGTCCATTGTTGACAGTGGGATGTTAAAGTCCCCTACTATGAGTGTGTTGCTGTCAATATCCTTCTTGAAGTCTTTCAAGATTTTCCTTACATATTTGGATGCTCCTGCCTTTTTTACATTTAGTGTAATGTTTTCAAGGTTCATCCAAGTTGTGCTGTGTATGGGGGCGGGGACCTAAAAAACCTGGAATTTATAAAAAATTATGTATTTATTCTCACATGTTTAAATTTCAGTCACCTTCAAAGTACTCTCCATTTGATGCAATACACCTATCAAGACGTTTTTGTTTCCACTGCTCAAATGGTTTGTGAACTTGTCGATTTTGATGGCTTTTTTTTGTTTGTTTCACCTCTTTCACATCGGAAAAACATTTCTCTTTGAGGACTTCTTTCATCCAGTGAAAAAAAAAGTCGCTCAGGGTGAGATCAGATGAATAGGGATGGTGGGGCCTAGGAATCCTGCTGTTTTTGGTCCAAAACTGCTGAACACTCATCAAAGTGTTGGCAGTTGTGCTTGTAAATCGCCCATCATGAAATGGGCAAAGGTATTGAAAGAGTCTTCCAAAAAAATTTATTGAAGCTGAACGCAGCCTTTCACAACAATGCCAGCTGGTACACTGATACAGATGGGTTCCTAGAACACTCACCTAGCAGGTGAAGCTTATACTACAAGGGGCCCACGGTCCAGAAGATAATTCCGGGTTTTTGGGGGTCCCCCCTCATATATCAGTTCTTTGTTCCTTTTTATGGCTGAATAACATTCCATTATATGTATATACCACAGTTTGTTTATCGATTCATTTATTGGTAGACATTTGAATTCTGTTTACCTTTTGACTAAGATTTATAATGCTGCTGTGAACATACTTGTGCAAGTTTTTTTGCAGGCCTATCGTTTTACTTGTCTTAGGTTTATAGCTAGGAGTGCTTTTCATCAATATGCAAATAAAAATTTACTAGGACACTAAAAAAGAAAACATCACAATCAAGTTGTGTTAATTCCAAGAATTCAAAGATAATATACTAATGTATAATTTTAAGTGTTAACTGGCCAAGTGAAACCATATGATTATTTTAATAGGAATTAAGTGACTTTCATGTTGTTGTTGTTTTTTTTAATTTATCATGTGTGGGATATAAAACAAAAAGCAACAAACCAACCAAACAAATGCATAGGTACAGACAACAGATGGTTACCAGAGGAAAGTGGAGGAAGGGTAGGGAAAAGGGGGCAAATATATGGTGATGGAGAGAGACTGAACTTTGATGAGCACACAATGGAGTATAGTGATATTGTATTATACAGCTGTAAACCTGAAGTTTATATAATGTTATTAACTAATAGCCAATAAATTTAATTTTAAAAACATATTTGTATGAGTTTGGCCAGGTGGCTCAGTTTGTTCAAGCATCATCCTATCCACCAGAAGGATGTGGGTTCGGTTCCTGATCAGGATGCATAGAGGAGACAGCTAATTGATGTCTCTCACATCAATGTTTTTCTCTCTCATCACCCCCTTCCACTCTAAAATCAGTAAACATATCCTCAGGTGAACATTAAAGAAATGTGTGTGTGCGTGTATGTATAACTAAAACTTGGTGATATACAAACATGAAATACTAGAACAATTGCATTGTGATTTTGAAGTACTTCAAAATAAGGTATAGAGTAGTATATATATAATAAATATAGTAAACAAAGATCCATACACATATCAGCTAGAATTAACAAATGATTTACATTTTGTCATATTTGCTTCAAGTCGTTTTTATTTTATTTTTTAAGTACCAAACACATCTTCCTTAGAGACAGCCATTTCTGAAATTACTGTGCATTCTTCCTTTTACATTTATACACGTAGGTTACATATATTTATAAATAGCCTAGACTATTTCCTATTTTCAAAATGGTATTGTGTTTCCTAATGAAACTTACTTTTTTCACTCAATATTGCTGTTGACATTTATCCTTGTTAATACTCTCAGGGTTTTTTTTTAGGTATATTTTATTTATTATGCTTGTTAGAGTTGTCCCAATTTTTTCCCTTTGCTCCCTTCCCACGAGCAATCCCCCTTCTTAGTTCATGTGCGTGGGTTGTGCACGTAAGTTCTTTGACTTCACCCTTTCCTATACTTTTCTTAACATCCCCCTGTCTATTTTGTTCCTACAAATTATGCTTTTTGATCCCTGCACCGTTTTCCCCCTTTCTCTCCCTTCATCCTCTTTGCTGATGACCCTCCAAATCATCTCCGTATTTATGATTCTGTTCTTGTTTGTTTTTGTTTTCTAGAGTCAGTTGCTGATAGTTGAGTTTGTTGTCATTTCAATATTCTGTTTTAATCTTTTTCTTAAATAAGTCTTAACATTTCATATAATAATGACTTACTGATGATGAACTCTTTTACCTTTACCTTGTCTAAGAAGCACTTTATCTACCCTTCCATTCTAAATAATGGCTTTGCTGGGTAGAGTAATCTTGGTTGTAGATCCTTGCTTTTCATCACTTTGAATACTTCTTTTCAGTCCCTTCTTGCCTGCAAATTTTCTTTTGAGAAATCAGCTGACAATCTTATGGGAATTCCCCTGTAGATAACTCTGGTTTTTTGCTGCTTTTAACATTCTCTGTCTTTAACCTTTGGCATTTTAGTAATGATGTGTCTTGGTGTGGTCCTCTTTGAGTCTAGCTTGTTTGGGACTCTGTGCTTTCTGGACTTGTATGTGTATTTCCTTCACGAAATTAGGGAAGTTCTCCATTATTTTTTCAAATAAGTTTTCAATGTCTTGCTCCTCTTCTCTTTCTGGCATCCCTGTGACTTGGATGTTGGCATGTTTACATTTGTCCCAGAGTTTTCTAATCTTTTGTTTTTTTTCAATTCTTGTTTCTTCTTTTTGTCCCAGGTGAATGTTTATTTCGTCCTTTTGTTCCAAATCATTGATTTGATTCCTTGCTTCCTTCCGTCACTGTTGGTTCCCTGTATACTTTTCTTTATTTCACTTCTTCCTTTATTTTGTGGCCATACTCATTCATTTCTCTGAGCATTATTTTCACCAGTGTTTGGAACTCTGCATCCCATAGGTTGGCTACCTCTGATTTGTTTAGGTCTTTCTGGGGTTGTTTTCTGTTCTTTCACTTGGGCCATATTTCTTTGTTTCCTCACTTTGGCAGCCTCCCTGTGTTTGTTTCTGTGTTTTGAGTAGAGCTGCTTTGACTTTGTGTTTTGGTAGTATGGCCTAATATAGTAGGTGTCCTGTAGGGTCCAGTGGCACAGCCTCCCCTATCACCAAGCTGGGGGCTCAAGGTGCACTCTTCATGTGGGCTGAGTACCCCCTTCTCTTTTAATTGAACCTTGGTTGCTGTTGGCAGATCAATGGGAGGGATTTATCCTAGGCCGGTCAGCTGCAAGGACTGTTTGTGACCATTGACCACCAACCTCCACCCCCTGTAGAGGATCAGCTGTGCAGGGGCAGGGTGGTGGTGCGCCTACATGGTGTGTAGCTGTCCACTAGTTACGCTGGCCCTGGGGTTTCCCAGCTGGTGCAGGCCAAGTTCAGCTGCCACCTGTTTGCCCAGAGTACCATGCCTGAGCTATAAAGTGATCTGAGATAACTGTTATTTGTGCTAGGTTTGGCATTTCCCAAGCTGGCTGTGGCTAGTGCTGGGCCTGGAGCTCTGAGGCCAGCTGTTGTTTCTATGATTGGATTTAGGGGGTTGTGAAGCTTGAGCCATTTGTATGGAAAAGCATCTTGGGTAGGCCCATAAGTTGGGTGGGGCAGATATTCTGGGTATCTCCAAGGCAGGTCGAACAGTGTTAGCTAGATTGATGGAGTCTCAGATATGGCACCACCTTTCCAGATCTCTGAGAGGAGGGTTTAGAAAAGAGACAATGGCCTCTCCTGGCCTTGATGCCAGACACTTTGCTTGTTTCTCCCTCTTTGCTACTGGTGCCTTTTAAGCTGCTACCCCGGTGCTGAAGCACAGGGAGTGAGTCTGTGTAGGTGAGTTCTTTAAGAGGAACTGCTTGGAGCTCCAGCAGTTTCTTCCAGTGACTCAATCCCCACTGGTTTTTGCAGCCAGAAGTTGTGAGAACTTATCTTCCTGGCACTGGAACTCGACTCGGGTGCTGGGACTCCTTGCTCCTGGGATATTCCCCAGAGACCTGCCTGTTTTGTGTCTGTATCCCTCTTACCTGTCTTGATGGATGTGGTTTCTTTCATTCTATAATTGTCAGACTTCATTCAACTCATTATTGACAGTTCTGGTTGATGGTTATTCTATATTTTAGTTTTAATTTTGAGGTGGTTGTTCAAAGAGGTGAGCCATGTCTGCCTATGCTGTCACCTTGACCGGATTCTTCATGTTTATTTGTTCGTTTTTTTGCTTCAGCATTTCATTATCTTAATTTGCCACAGTTCTTTTCTCATCATTCCTGTTTGTGGACATCTAGATAGTTTTCATTTTTCAGTAATTCAGACAGTGCTTCAGTGACTATTTTTAATCCATTTTTTCTTTGCCAAAAGTTACTGTTAATTTTGTGAGATAAACCTGGGACTGTAAGTTCCGAGTCCTAGGATGTATTGGGCTAAAAGGTTCACTTTTTTTTTTGTTTGTTTGTTTTTGTTTTTAGCATAAGATGGCTCTAGTAGCTCTTAGTTGTCTTTAACTTCATTTGAAACAATTTTGTTAGACCGTATTGTGACAGCTGTCATATCAGCGTGCATTTAAAAAAAAATTACCAAAATAGGTGGACTGAATCCCACAGGCCTCCTACCACTGAAGGTCACGACACGAAGGCAGGAAGGCAAAGCAGATCTATCTACGATGCAGATACAAACAAGAAGAGTCACAAAAAATGGGGAGACAAAGAAACAATCCATCATTGAATGGAAAGAAGGAATCCCCAGAAAGAGTGCTAAATGAAATAGAGGTAAGCAAACTATCACAGATGGAATTCAAAATAATGATTATAGGCAAGCTCAGTGAGCTCAGCGAGCTCAAAGAAAACTACAAAGAACTCCAGGGGAACTACAGAGAACTCCAGGGAAGCTACTAGGAGCTTACTGAAAACTACATCAGCATTAAAAAGGACATAGAAATAATAAGAGCCAAGAGGAAATGAAGAATACAATTTCTGAATTGAAGAACACAATAGAGGGAATAAAAAACAAGCTAGATGAAGCAGAAGATTAGATCAGTGAGCCGGAGGACAACATAGAAAAAAACTCCCAGACAGTGCAACAAAACCAAAAAAGACAAAAAGAATGAAGAGGTTTCAAGAGAGCTGCAGGACAACATGAAATGTAATATACCCTTATCATATAAATACCAGAAGAAGAAGAAGGAGTAAGGGATAGAAAACCTGTTTCAAAATAATGACAGAAAACTTCCCTAACTTGATGAGAGAGAAAGTCATGCAAGTTCAGGAAGCACAGAGGGTTCCAATGAAGATGAACCCAAACAGGCTCACTCCAAGACACATCATAATTAAAATGGCAAAAATCAAAGACAAAGAGAGAACCCTAAAAGCAGCAAGAGAGTAACAGCTAGTAACATATAATGGAGCTGCAACAAGCCAGAAGAGAAAGGAAAAAATTTTGCAGGCATTGAAAAACGAAGGCCTACAACCAAGACTACTCTACCCAGCAAGGCTCTCATTCAAAATCGAAGGTGAAATAAGGAGTTTCCCAGACAAAATAAGACTAAAGGAATACATCTCTACCAAACAAGCATTGCAGGAAATGCTAAAGGCTCTGCTTTAATAAGATGAAGAAACAGAGAGACATAGAGGAACACAGGTACAAAAGGGAAAAATGATAATGAATAAGTACCTATCATTAATAACCTTAAATGTAAATGGATTAAATGCACCAATCAAAAGACATAGGGTATCTGAATGGATTAGAAAACATGACCCACATATATACTGTCTACAAGAGACCAACCAGGAACAAAAGATTTACACACAATGAAAGTGAAGGGATGGAAAAATAGTATTTCAAGCAAAAAGACATGAAAAATGTGGGGTTAGCAATACATATATCAGACAAAATAGATTTCCCAACAAAGGTCATAAAAAGAGACAAAGAAGGACATTTCATAATACTTAAGGGAACAAGTCATCAAGAAAATATAACCCTTGTAAATTCATATGCACCCAACATAGAAGCACCCAAATATATAAGGAAAATCTTGGAGGACTTCAGGAAGAATATTGGTAGCAACACACTCATAGTAGGGGTCTTTAACATTTCATTGTCAACAATGGACAGATCTTCGAAGCAAAGAAACATCAAGGGATATTGTGGCACTGAACAACACTCTAGATCAAATGGTCTTAATTGATATATACAGAACCTTTCACCACAAGGAAGCAAAATATGCATTCTTTTTCAAATGCACATGGAACATTTTCAAAGATAGACCACATAGCAGGACATAAATCAAGGCTCAACAAGTTCAAGAAAATTGAAATTATATCAAGCATCTTCTCAGATCACAATGGCTTGAAACTGGAAATCAACCTCAAGAAAAAAACTCAAAAACATTCAAACTCATGGGGAATGAATAACATGCTATTAAATAATGAATGGGTTAACAATGACATCAAGGAATGACGTCAAGGAAGAAATCAAAGTCTCTGGAAAGAAATGATAACACACAATAGCCCAAAACCTATGGACAAGCGAAAGCAGTCCTGAGAGGAAAGTTCAGAAGAATCTCATAAAAAATCTAACCTGACAGCTACAAGGACTAGAGGAACAACAACAAAGCCCAGAGCAGTAGAAGGAAGTTAATCATCAAGATCAGAGCAGAATTAAATGACATAGAGACTAAACAAACAATTCAAAAGATCAATGAAACCAGGAACTGATTCTTTGAAAAGATAAACAAAATCGACAAGCCTGTAATCAGGCTCATCAAGAAAAAGAGCGAGGACCCAAATAAAAAAAATCAGAAAAGAAAGAGAAGTCACAACCAATACCACAGAAATACAAAGGATTGTAAGAAATTACTACAAACAGCTATGCGGCAAGAAATTTGACAACCTAGATGGAATGGACAAATTTCTGGAAACATACAATTTCCCAAAACTGAATCAAGCAGCAGCAGAAAGTCTGAACAGACTGATAACAACTAGTGATATTGAAGCAGTAATCAAAAAACTCCTGGCATAAAAAAGCCCTGGACCGGATGGCTTCACAGGTGAATTTTACAAATCATTTAGGGAAGAACTAACTTGTATCTTTCTCAAACTATTCCAAAAAATCCAAAAAGAGAGAAGACTCCCAAACTCTTTCTATGAAGCCAGTATCAACCTATTTCCCAAACCAGGTCAAGACACAACAAAGAAAGAAAACTACAGGGCGATATCGCTGATGAACATAGATGCTAAAATCCTCAGCAAAATATTGGCAAACTAGATCCAGCAACACATCAAAGAGGTCATACACCACGATCAAGTGGGATTTATCCCAGGGATGCCAGGGTAGTTTAATGTTCACAAATCAATAAATGTAATACACCACATAAACAAAACAAAAGAAAACAATCACATGATCTTATCAACAGATGCTGAAAAAGCACTTGATAAAGTACAACACTCATTTATGATGAAAACACTCAACAAAATGGGGACAGAGGGAGCATACCTCAACATAATAAAGGCCATATATGAGAAAGCCAACATGATACTCAATGGGCAAAAACTGAAAGCATTCCCCCTAAGATCAGGAACAAGACAAGGATGTCCACTCTCTCCACTCCTATTCAACATAGTCTTGGAAGTTCTAGCCACAGCAAACAGACAAGAAAAAGAAATAAAAGGCATCCAAATTAGAAAAGAGAAAGTAAAGCTGTCATTATTTGCAGATGACATGATAGTGTACACAGAAAACCCTGTGGATTCCAGGAAAAAGAACTACTTGACATAGTAAGTGAATTTGGCAAAATAGCAGTTACAAAGTCAATACAGTATTCCCTCACTTATTGCAGGTATTATGTTCTAGACCCACCCACACACCCCATGAAATAAGAACCTTACATTTATTCTACACTCTTAAACCAATGTAACTAACAACATACGTAACAGTACCGCAAAATCCTTCAATATAGCGAAAAATCCGTGATAAATAATTAAATATAATATTTTTTTAAATCCCATGATAAAGCAAGGGACTACTGTATTGCGAAATCGAAGGCATTTCTGTATACCAACAATAAAATATCAGAGATGGAAGCTAGAAAAAACCCATTTACAGTAGCAACAAGAACATATAGTACCTAGGAATAAACTTAACCAAAGAAATAAAAGACCTGTACTCGGAAAACTACATAAAACTGAAGAAAGAAATTAAGGAAGATACAAATAAATGGAAGCATATACCATGTTCATGGTTAGGAAGAATCAACATCATTAAAATGTCCATACTACCCAAAGCAATTTATAGATTCAATGCAATTCCTATTAAAATACCAGCAACACATTTCACAGACCTAGAACAAATACTTAAAGAATTTATATGGAACCAAAAATGACCCCAAATAGCCACAGCAATCTTGAGGAAGAAGAACACAGGAGGAGGAATCACAATACCTAATATCAAACTATACAAGGCCAGTGTAACCAAAACAGCCTGGTACTGGTATAAGAAGAGACCTATAGGTCAGTAGAACAGAATAAGGAGCTCAGAAATAAACCCAGGTCTCTATGGTCAGTATTTGATAAAGGGGGCAGGAGCATAAAATGGAGTTAAAAGAGCCTCTTCAACAAATGGTGCTGGGAGAAATGGTCAGAGACATGGAAAAAAAATGAAATTAGTCCACCAACTTACACACGATACATAAGAATCAACTCAAGATGGATCAAAAACTTAAATGTAAGCCATGACACCATAGAAGTCCTAGAGGAAAACATAGGCAGGAAAATTTCCGATATCCCACGTAGCAGTATTTTTACCGATATATCTCCTAAGGCAAGAGAAATAAAGGAAATAAATAAATGGGACTACATAAAGAGTTTCTGCTCAGCAAAAGAAAACATCAGCAAGATAAAAAGGCAACCAGCCATGTGGGAAAACATATTTGCCAATGATAGCTCAGACATGGGTTTGATCTCCAAAATATATAAAGAACTTATCTGACTCAACATCAATAAGAGAGACAGTCCAATTAAAAATTAGGCAAAGTAACTGAACAGACACTTCTCCAAGGAGGACACACAGAGGGCCCATAGACATATGAAAGAATTCTAAATATCACATCATTAGATGCAAATAAAAACCACAGTGGGATACCATCTCACATCTGTCAGAATGGCCATCATTAACAAATCAACAAACATCAAGTGCTGGTGAGGATGTGGAGAAAAGGGAACCCTTGTGTAATGTTGGTGGGAATGAGACTGGTGGAGCCACTGTGGAAAACAGTATGGAATTTCCTCAAAAAACTAAAAATAGAACTGCCTTTTGATCCTGCAATTCCATTGCTGGGATTATACCCAAGAAATCCTGAAACACCAATTCAGAAGACACTATGCACCCCTGTCTTCATAGCAGCGCTATTTACAGTAACCAAGTGCTGGAAACAGCCTAAGTGCCCATCAGTAGGAGGGGATCAAAAAACTATGGTTCATTTACATGATGGGATACTATGCAGCAGAAAGAAGGGGTTCCTACCTTTTGCGACAACATGAGTGGAACTGGAGAGTATTATGTTTAGTGAAATAAGCCAGGCAGCGAAATAAAAATACCATGTGATCTCACCTAATACAGGAATCTAATGAACAAAATAAACAAACGTGCAAAATAGAACCACAGACGTAAACAAGGAACAGACTCCCAGTGACCAGAGGGCTTGTGGGTGGGGGTAATTGGGGGAGGGGGGGAAGGAGAAAGGTCTAGTCGCAGAACTCATGTAAATGACCCATGGACATGGACAACAAGGTGGAGATTGACTGTGGGAGAGAGGGAAGGTCTGTGGGGGTAGGGGAGAGCAATGGGGGGACAGATGGGACAATAATAGAACAACAGAAACTTTGGGGGGGGAATTTTAAAAGCAATTCATTAAATTTTTGTGTAGCCATTTTAATATTGAAGATGGAAGGAAATATGCAATATTTTCAGCATAGTATGCCTTATTATTTCAAGAAAGGTAAAAATGCAACTGAAAAGACGCAGACAGACTTGTACAGTGTATGGGGAAGGTGCTGTGCCTGACCAAGTGTGTTAAAAGCAGTTTGTGAAGTTTCCTGCTGGAGATTTCTCACTTTGCAATGTTCCACAGTCCAGTAGACCAATTGAATTTGATAGTGATCAAATCATGACTTTAATTGATAACCATCAATGTTATACCACGTGGGAGATAGCCAACAAGCTCATAATATCCAAGTCAGTAAAGCTACCAGTGAAATTGAAAAATGTGTCTTATTTTACAGACAAAACTAAATGGACTTTTTGACCAACCTCATTCATAACGTTTAACTAGTTTACCTCTTGGTCATCAGAGTGCTTATTATTATTTTGCATTCCTGCTAGTAGCATGACAGTATTCTTGTTCCATATAAATAGTTGTCAACATTGGGAGGCTTTTATTTTCGTTAATGTGTATATATCAGTGATTTTCACCTAATGTACCGCAAGAATTTTTATAACATGCAGTGCCTGATTATTTCGTCAGGGCACTGACCTCTTTTCCTTAAAATGTCAGATTTAAAAATGATAACAGGCAACACAATAATAGCTGTCTGGTGTGAATTGATCAAAATTATACCTGTGTTTTTGTTGTTGTTGGATCAGCAAAAAATGTATTTTTGGTGTGCTGCAGAATTTTAGTAATTAGTTTATTTGTGCCATGATATTGAAAGGTTGAAAATTGCTGTTAGAGATGGTTGAGCCTTTTCATTTGCTTATGAGCCATTCAGATTTCATTTTGTGTGAATTGTGAGTTGCCTGTTTAGTCCTTGCCCAGTTTTCTGTTGGATTGTTTTTGATCTTTCCAATTCCTAAGCATTACTTACTTTGGATATTACTCCTCTTTTATACACATGATTAACATCTTTTGTTTTGGTCTGTAGCATCTTTTAATCTTGCCTAGGATGTTTTTTGTAATCATGTAAGGGAAAGATTGTAATTTTAAGTCATATATATTAATCATTGCTTTTAGCCCCATTTTTATTTTAAACTATTGTGAAAGCGCAATGTGATATCCAATTAGAAAACATAATGGAAGATAATATCTCAATTATAATGGTAACAAAGAATATATAGGGAGAAAGTTTTAATTTTTTTTTATTGATTTTAGAGAGAGAGAGGAACATTGATTTGTTGTTTCACTTATTTACGCATTCAGTCATTGATTCTTGTATGTGCCCTGATGGGGGATCAAATCCTCAACCTTCGCATGTTAGGCATTGCTGTAACAAACTGAGCTAACTTGCCAAGGCAGAAAATTTTAAAGAATTGAGCAGGACTTACTTGAAGTAAACTATAAATCTATTCAGAGGTGCATATGAAAATTTAATAAATGTTCCTGGGTATGACTTTCTCTACTAGATGTTAAAACATTTTTCTAATACTTTGATTAAAACAATGTAGTATGGCACCAGAATGGGGGGTGTGTTGGGGGGGTACAATGGAACAGTATACAGTCCAGGTTCAAAAAAAGTGTTGTGGACTTTAATATATCATAAAGGTGGCTTTTCTTGGGACAAAATTACTAGCCATTTGGAAAATACAAGGCCAAATAAGTTTCAGATAAGTCAAAGTTTTAAATTATGAAAATATAACTAAAGAAGGACATAGATGAATATAATGATGTTAAAGTGGGAAAGGGCCTCAAAACTCAGAAACTTGTGACCACATAATTCTAATTTTAAGTAAAAAATCACAAAAAAAGTAAATCATGAACAAAGTTTAAATATAATGTATAGACTTAAGAAAAACTAGGAATACATAATCCAAAAACTTAGTGATCGTCAACATTAAGAAAGGAGAACTCACATACAGGAAAATTGGTAGAATATGTGTTTTGTAATACTAAAAGTAAATATGAACTATAATCTAATAATCTGAGATTAATGATTAAAGAGCCCAATAAAAGAGGCTTTGTGGTAAAGTATGACTAATAAAATAGTGAAATAATAAAGAATTGTGGGAGATGGAGAAAAATCATATGACTTAGTCATTATTATTAGATTAAGATTTTTCGCTTAAATACCCTTCAGTGTATTTCAGCTTTTTTTTTCTTATGCTAGTCACTTGGCTTTTATTCAATGCACATAGATTAATATCCTACTCACACTCTTAACAATCTAAGAGTAATATAACACACACACAGCAATCAATGTAGAATAAGGAACCCAAGTCCCAGAGTCTCAGTCTGCTCATCTGGGAGACAGCACGGTGGGCAAGGGAGTTGTCGGTGCCTTACAAGGAAGGATCTCCGGAGCCAGGTGTTCAGCTTTGTTTTTAATAGCAAACAACCCATATGCCTGCCCTCCAGAAGGAGATGGGTTAACTAAATTGTGGCATATACTTTCAATGAATATCAAAGGCTGCCATAAATGACAATGTAGTGGCGTGGAAAAATACTATTAGGTAAGAAGAGTGGGTTCTAAACAGCAAGTATTTATGTAAAATTGTAAATACATATATATGTAGAAGGATGTTTCCAAAAATCTTGAAGTTTATTTAATCCCTCTTTGTTGGATTTAGGTGAATTTTCTTACAGTGAGCATTTATAATTTCTACCAAAATAATAAAGTTATTAATCATTTATAATCTAACACATATCATCACTTTATTTTCTACATGATTTATTTTGTTTATATCTTCAAAATTGGGTTCTTGCTGTATAGTATTATGTCATTTTTATTCTGTGTAAGATTAAGTGGTGAGCATTTTCCATTGCGTGGTTCTGTTTTTTGTTTGTTTTATAAACTGCTTGAGACATACAGGAGAAGTATATGGAAAATATTAAAATGATAACCAGCATGTCCACTATGAAGTTTAATAATTTCTAACATTTTTCATTTCTTAAAATGTAAGTCCCTAAGTACTCTGCCAGTCTCACTCTGAGACCCTCCCTTCATTTATGCATTTTTTCATCATGAAAAATACTTAAGAAGATTTTTTAATATGAATCTAACATTTAATGCAGTAAAGGAATAACTGTGTACAGATCCTTTTAGGTCATTGCAAATAATACCCTTTGATTTTTCTTCTCTGCAGCACTAGGCCTGTCTGATCCAATATTGGGTAGAAACAAAAGAATTAGAATACAAGGGACCCAAATCTTAATACCTTCTATATCGTTCTTTTTGACTTTAAAATTCTATCATGTGTAACTATCATGTATAGGGATGATAGTATATCAAAAACGGATATGTTGCTCTTTCTTTTCAGGTTATTTAATAAAAGCATTACTTTATTGAAATTAAAGACTGAATCCTGGTGAATGACACCAAAATTAAACATCTCTAAAATGAAAATGGATAGTTTTTACGATAATTTTTAAGAATGTTAATAGAGCCCTGACTGGTGTGGTTCAGTGGGTTGGGCAGGTCGCTCATTCAATTCCCAGTCAGGGCACATGCCTGAGTTGCAGTCCAGGTCCCTGGTTGGGGGCGTGTGAGAGGCAACTGCACATTGTTGTTTCTCTTCCTCTTTCTCCCTTCCCCTCTCTCTAAAAATAAACAAATAAATTTTTTGAAAAAAGAATTGTTGATAGAACGTGGAAACAATTTGCATGGCATAGTACTATATCTTATTGAGTCGATACATGGTTTTTTTTTAATATGTTTTATTGATTATGCTGTTACAGTTGTTCCAATTTCTTTTCCCTGTATTTTTTTAAAAAGGACATTAAAGGACTCGGCAAAAAGAGAAAGATTTATCCTGAAGATAAACCTTTATCATCTGAGTCCTTATCAGAAACAGATTATATTGAGGAGGTAAGTATATGATCAAATCTATTTTCTTCACTTTAAAATGTTTAGTTATTTGATTTAATAAATATTAATTGAACAAGAGCTACTTCATAAGTATTTGGTTTACTTATCTAGTATGATGTAATATGAAGAAGAAAAAGAAGTTCTTTTTCAGCAGTTTTGTATTTTTCATAAGATAATTATATTACTATTATTTTGGTAATTAGCCATATTCTTACATACCTTTGCAGTCTGAGATATCTATATTATTTTTACCCTTCTAATATTTTCTTTTTATTATATGATCATTTTGACTACATGAAAGATGCTGTATGATGTATAGTGTATTGAAACCCAGCATTTCCTTATTTTTGTTTGGAACAACTGCTATTTAGGGAGTAGGGGGGTGAAGAGGTTGGCATGATCTCAGTTTTTCTGTCTAGAAAATGAAGGATAAGCATGAGAACATCTATACAGTCCTTTTCAGCTCTGGTATCTCTGTCTTAGATTTTGTACTCTCTTGGAATTAGTTTTAGATCTGTAAGTTATCATTTTTAAAGTATTTCTTGGAAGTGGTTTTCTTGTTTTTAAAATAGGGCCTGTTGCTCTCATTTTGTAGTATTTTGTAATATCCCCTAAAAAGAAATTTGTAGCTTTTATATAAATACATATTTATATATATATAATTATACATTTTTATATTATTAGCCCTTAACAGAAATAGAAAAAATCAAAATAATCATAATTTTTATTAAATTATGTTCCAGTATATAAATTCTTGAGTATTTTAAAACCCTGTACAAACACTTTGTGTTCATAATATAGTAAATTTAACTAATGTATTATAAATAGGTATGAATATCATGTCAGGGCTGTCCTGGACATTGCATGGCAGCATCTTTTGTCTTGGCCTGGTTAAGTGTGAATGCCACACAGCTACTGCTCCAGTCATTGTTATGACAAGAAAAATAATAATTTCCTAAGTGCTCTCTAGATCACTTGTTTTAATATAAAATATGTTACATTTGTAGTCAACATTAAATACACGTGATCTTTCACAACTTTGAATTCAATCAGTTGGTTTATACTGAGTAGACTATATGTATAGCTATTATTTGTTGAACACCGCAGAGTAGAGAAATACCCACTTTATTCCAGGCACTTTCCCTGCCATGTTACAGATGATGAAACTGAGGGTAATACATAGCAGAGGTAGGATTCACAGCTTGGTTTGTTTGTTTCAGAGCTCATGTTTTTTATCCATTGTACCTAGCTGCTTTTCTTAGGTGCTGAAAGGGAATATAAGAGAAGCCCTTTAGAGATGTAAAATATTAATTGCCCCTCTTTAAATTTTTTTTTAAATTTAATTCTCATTGTGATGTAACAGAGGTTTAAGGTAAACAAGGCAGTTAAAGTGTTTCTGGGTTGTCAGAATGTTCTTACATAGAAATTTTAAAGATGGAAAGTATATTAGGGAATGAAAAAGAAGTTCCATAAATACAAGCTACATAATTGTCTTCTTCACAAAAACTTAAACTTTTTAGGTACGAGCAAAAAAGAAGAAAAGCAGTGAAGACAGAGAAAAAGCAACAGCAAGTATCACTTACATTTTTATATGACAACAGTATAGCTGTTTTTATTTAATATAAAATGAGTCATGGGTCACGAAAGCATGATTGCATTTACTAGGACCAAATAAATATCTATTATGCTGTTTGACAGCTTCACTTAATTGGTTGGAGAAAATTTAATTGGCTCAGGAAAAAAGAAGAATACCCTGGCAGCAAACATATTCTCTTTCCATTTTTAGCATTTTACTGTTAGAAATGTAAGCTCAAACTTTCATTTGATTTTCTTAAGGTGTAATACGAAATGCGATTATTAATGTACGGTGATTCCCTCTTATCTTCAACAGTAGTTACTTCCAGATCAGCCAGACTTGGTCATAATAGAAAAACCCTCTCTAACCACAAGCTGCAATGAATAATAAGCCATAATGTAACAACATAAATTCTTTTGATCATTTCTAAAGCCAGCTCTATGAAGATTGAGAAGTAGAAAAGGAGAAAGAAGAAAGAAGAGCAAAAGGAAAATGGAAGTGGTATTTAAATGAGAAACAGACCAACCTAGAGAAAGTGAATACAGATTATCAAAAAGTAATGTGGACCATAACAGCAAAGTAACTTAGGAGCACTCATTATATATGTAGACTTTGGCCTTTAAAGGCATTTTCTTAGGGAGAGGAAAAATTAAAATGCAAACCATGTCATTTGTAGATTTCAGGGTAATTCCCATAATTTCCTTGGCTCTTAAAATGAAGGTCCTTCTCTAATAAGAAGGTTCACTTGGTAAAGTATGATTTGATTCAGAATTAACATTTTATATGCCTTGAAGTCCAAAGTGACATTTAAAAGATTTTTGAATGGAAAAAATAATTTGGGTGAAGATTGCTTGGGTCTTTGACTCAGATTAATTAATTAAGATATAAGATTAACTTATTTTGGATAATACTGATTTGTATTTTCATACTTCACTGTTTCATGCATTTAGTTAGCCTGTATTTATCAAGCTGTATGCAGGCACTGTTCCGGGTCTTGATAGAGCTGTTATAATAGAGGACAAGAAAAGAGGGTGGTATGTGAGAGAGTCACTTTAGGGAGGGAAAGCCTCTCTGAGGAAGTAAAACTGAAATCTTATTTACAAGAAAGAGTCAACCATGCGAAGATCAAAGGAAAAATATCTTAAGCAGAGAGAAAGGCAAAGGACCTGCGTGGGAATGAGATTGAGGACCTGAAAAGAAGTTAAGCTTGGCTTTTACCCAGTAGACAAAGAGAAGTAGTATATAGTGAGGTTGGGAAGTAAGCACAGAGCTCATATCCCATAACCAAAGGTTTGGGTTTTAATTGGAATGATATAGGATGCTGTTCTGAGGGTTTTGAGCAAAGAGGTGACCTGAATCAACTTTACTTTTTTAAAAATGCTGTGGCATAGGAGCTGAATGGATAGAGGTGAGGGGTGTGTTTGTTCTGCAGTGGTAATCATGGAGAGGGACTGGCATGATGAATTTGAGATGTGTTCTGGACTTAAGTGGTGGGGCTTACTTGGTGCTCTGGATGTGAAGAATAGAGTTAAAGCAAAGAATAGAGCCAAAGAAAGTTTAGATTCTTTGGCTAAAGTAAAATGACAAATTAGTGATGCTATTTACTAATAAGATGGGTAAGAGGACTTGGAGAGAAAAATTAAACATTTCTAGAGTAATTTTAGATATGCCTATTAGATAGCCAGGTGGAGATGTTAATGAGGCATTTGCAGTCTTGTGTTCAGAGTGATGGGCTGGATATAAAGATTTGGTATGTAAGTGGCATTGAAAGTATGTGACTAGGAGAGTATGTGCAAGAGAAGGGAAGGAGGCTCTGCAAAGTTGAGCAGAGGAAGAACCAGCAAAGGAAATGAAGAGCTCTTGGTGATAGAAGAAAAGCAGTGGAGTGAGGTTACCATGGAAGTCAAGAAGAAAAGGATTTTAAGGAGAAAATGGTCAACTGTCCTTTGATGAAAAAGTAATCTAGATCCAAAACATTTTTTAAAGCCCAGCCCTGGCTGGTGTGGCACAGTGGATTGAGCACTGGCCTGTAAACCAAAGGGTTGCGAGTTCAATTCCCAGTCAGGGCACATGCCTGGGTTGCAGGCCAGGTCCCCAGTTGGGGGCGTGTGAGAGACACGCATTTGATGCTTCTGTCCTTCTCTTTTTCTTTCCCTTCCACTCTCTTTAAAAATAAATAAATAAAGTCTTTGAAAAAAATAAAAACCCAAATACAAGATGGGCTTTTAATGAAAAGAATGCTGACAGTTAGTGTAGAGCCACAAAATGCAAGAGACCTTTGAGAGAGGAGGGAGAACTATAGAAAATTCTAATAAAAAAAGGAATGGATAGGAAACTTTTGCTTTTACTACCCTTAAATGTCTTTTTTCTTGCCTTTTATTTTCTTCTGAATATCAACAACTAGTATATCGTTTGATACCACGTTTCCAAGTACCTATTTCTAAGAGTTCTGTCTTCTCTTCTGTGTCTGAAACAGTCACGAGATTCAGAGATGAGCAAAATTCTAGCTCCCTTTATCCAGTGACAGACAATTGGACTACTTTTACTAGGCTTCAGTGGCATTTTTCTTTTAACAGTCAAATATTTGCCTTACTAAGCTAACTAAGACTTTCCAACTACACATCAATATTTTGTACCAGTTAGTTAACTTAATCAAGTGCTCCCAGTCTAAGCAGTCCATAATATTTGTGTTTCTGTTCGCTTGAATATAGCAGATTTAATATCTGTCCTCTGAAAACTATCACGTTGCAAAAGTCATTGTTTTGCTGTGGTATAGGGATTCCTCTGCAGTAACTACAATAATTTTACCTTTAGAAATTAAATAAATGAAATATAGCAATTGATACCATGATTCAGTTGAATTTATTTTCTACGCAGAATTTGTTAAAAGCTACATTAATGTGCTAATGACTTTTAAGAGCTTTTCCTTATCATTTTGAAGATTGGCAAGCACTATTCATCCTCATAATATGGATTATTGAGACTTTTCAAGAAATCTTTTGAGTAGCTTACTTGGTTGTGTGGATTGTTTGAAATTACTGTGCAGTAGCTCAGAAGTACTGTAGTAAACTGCTTGTTTTTAATTTGCATATTTCCATGTAGAGTGTCTAACACGAAACTATCTTTACAGGAAAAAACAAAAAAGAAAAAGAAACATAAGAAACACAGTAAGAAAAAGAAAAAGAAGGCTGCTAGTTCGAGTCCTGACTCACCATGACATGAAAAATCAGGATTCCCTTATCCAGTGCAATGTCTGAGGAGATCTCAACTGTGAAATAATGACATATTTACTAAAATGCATGAATATTGTCGTTTCTAGAATTATTCCTGGACTGATCAGTAGCCACTCAGATGCCACTGTGTGGAAGGGCTGTAATAGTTGCCTGCTGCCTGAACATCTGTCTTTTTCTCTTCCATAGCTTAATAACTTTGGGAGATAATATACTGCAGTCATACTAGTGGTTGTTATTTGGAAATAAAGTTAATATTTTTGACTAAACATATCTAACGATAAATCAACAGAAATGACCAGATGACTCTAGTTAACGTTCTTGAAGTAGGGATTGCATTGATATTTCAATATCCTTACTCTGTAGATAAATGTATTTTAATTTTCTCCCCTTGTATACTTTTATTATTTACCCGGGGAAGGAGCTTTCAGGGGTGGGGGTGGTTTGCTATTTTCTTTAGCAGAATAGTGTGCCTTTTGTCCTCATACATACTATTTTTGCGGACACAGTAGCCATGCTTCATTGGGAGGTCTGAGCTGGGTACGGCAGCCTTGCGCTTTACTGAGGTTAGTAACATCCTTGGGCTGCCATGTGCTGCTTTGAGTGAACCAGAGAAAGCCTTTTGCAGCACAAGAAAGCCTAGAAGCTCTGGAATTTACCTCCACTTTGATAATAATACTGAAGGATTTTTAGTATTAGAATGTGTTATAACATTTGAATTAATCTTGACTACACTTTGGCTTTGAAGAGGAGTCATTTCAAATAGACACTGGTACTTTTTGAACTTGATAGCTAAAGATTCTAAGATGCATGTTTTATACTGTTAAGTTTTAACCAGTGAGAAAAATTTTATGTAACCAGTGATAGTTATTTTTTGTATGAATTTTGTTTAGGCTGTAATGTTTAGCTTTTATTAACTTTTTATTCTTGCTATCTTAAATTCCTTACTGCATTTAATGGCAGCATTCTTGCCAAAATATTTAGCATGTGAGAAGCAGGTTTTGGGTTTGGTTTGGTTTAGTTTGTAACAGCTTCATATTGAAGCTGAGACTTACCATGTACAAGTTGAATGGCAAGCCTGTTATGCTGTGTCTTGTTACATAAAGCTCTTGCCAGAATCTTAGTAAATATAACATTTTACAAGTTTGTCTTTGTATATTCATAAAATTATGACAAGGTAAACTTAAGTGAGAATTACATTATTGCTCTGTCATTTTACTAAGATTTTGTGTCTCGTATCTCCTGCTGAATTGTTTACTAGTTATGTTAAAAGGGATTGATAAATCATTTTCACTTTACATTTTTATATAATCAGGTAACATAATATAATTTGATGTATAATTTTGCCTGTGTGATAATTATAGCATTATATGCACAAAACATTTTGGCATGACAAGAAGCTAAATAAATAGCTATTTTACTTAAAAATACCCGTGTTCTTATCAGCTCCCTTTGAGTCACAAGTGAAATTATAATGATTAAGAAACACTTCTAGGTGTTAAGTGGTAGAAAGATAAGACATGTCTTCAAGTTTTTAGCTGTAAAAATAACATTTCTTGATTCGTTTTCTTAAATTTTTTGTGTAAAGCTTCATACTCTTACCTAATAAAAGATACCTATATGCTCTTGAATATACAGCAAGTTTGAGGGACATTTTGTATCCAAAACGGAGTTTCTCAAAATTGTTCATGAAAATGCTGAAAGATAGTTTATCAGGTTATTTGTTAATCACTTTTGCTGTGAACATAAAAGTGTATCTTTGCAGACTGGTCCAGTATACGATGACTGTTTTCCACTAGAGGCAACTGCTTGTTTTATAGACTGGGGAAGTAAGTGATTTTGCAAAAAAAATTGTGCTCTTTCCAGATTGTTGACATTCTGAGAGATAACCTAACCTTTTTCATTATTTCTCTTATGGTAGCCTTTACTGGTGATGTTATGTGCAAGTCAGCATCTCTTACATCCTCCCTCTACCAAACCACCCCTTTCAACACAAGACATGTAATTTGGGTGATTATGCCAAGGTAATTGTAACAAATTGATGAGTATTTGGATTGTTTTTTTAAAAAATTGAATTTATACCAGTGCTACCTCTTTCTTGTTGTCTTGGATTTATTTGGTTGCCCTTAATATATTTAAATCCATAAGACTATCCTGAATTTATTTTATCAAGAATATGGGTTTATAATCTGCCAAGCTGCGCTAAAATCCTTTTGCCTAATTTCCTTTCATTTTGTGGAGAACAGTAGACTAAACCTCAGAGAAACTGAGAACAGTTATTCTTCAGACTTAAGTGACAGACTTCACTTTTTAAAAATTGTCAGTGTAGAAAAATTTTAAGAAACCTTTTTGTATTTGCCTTTTTAAAAATTACATATTTCATTAAAAATTACTTTAGTACATTATATTTTTTGCCTTACCACAGTGAAGACCAGCAGACAAACCAGAAGGTACTTGTTCTCTATACTAGAATTTGACATTAGACAAGACTTAAAACAGTTGTTTTTTGGCCACCTTTGGGATACTTACGTCATGTTTTCCTACCGGTTAGCTATAAGTTGGAGGGATAAAAGTGGGGTTTCACATTTCTCTAGAGACTTCCAGATTGAAGCCTCTGTTTGGATACCATGAGAATGTACTTGGTTTGAGTTTACAAATGAGGTTATAAACTTTGAAGGAATTTATATAGCCTGGGAAATATTTTATTTCAACTAAAAGATTAAGGCCTTTATAATCTCACTTAATTTTAATTGTTTTCAAATAGGAGGGAAACATTTTCAGCTGTAGAATTGATGCTGAGGAAATATAAATGGCAATAATATCAAGTACCACTTTAACTGGTGTTTAGACCCAAAGAAAAGATAAATGTTAGGATTGCTGTAATATTTCAGATCACAGTAACATTAATGAAATCACTATGTTAGTACTCAGTGGTAACAATCATTGTTGCATGTGCTTCCAATTACTTGAGAACCTTCTGTTTGGTGTTGAAATGTTGCCATGGTCACGCTGTCTGTCGGGTATGGCACAGCGAACTGTGGAAGCAGTGGCAGCTCAGGACGCCCAGGCTTGGAGCGAAGCTATCTGACAAGGCTGCAGTGTGTGGAAGCCACATTCAGCATGAACCAGAATGCTCTGAGGAAACTGGTGGAATCCATCAGTAAAACTGTCAAGAGTTGTAAGTACTGACCAGACATTCAACATTGCCTGAGCATCTTTATTCAAATAGAAATACTGGTAGACATACTAGTTGGACATTAACAAGTGCTTTGTAACTTTGAAAATAGAGTTCCTCCGTTTTCTATATAATATTTTGGTCACTGTAATAAATAGATGGCAAGTGAACAATTATCTCTGCACTTACACGAAAATAATTTTCAGGTGTCCTAAAATATACTTCTGTATGTGGGAAGAAGAGTTTGGGAATTTATATGATATAGTGCTGAAGGATTATCTGCTAACCAAGGACTGATTTTATTATAATCTGAAATTTAATAAGATTTCAAATTATAAAGTTTCACTTGGACAGTTCCCTGAGTTCTCTGGCACAAAATACATAGAAGCAGATGATTGCTCTACTTCAGGGGATTGATAGAGATACTGTAGATGTTGAAATAGCATGGTGCTTTAAACATGGCAAGTGCTTATTAAAACTAATCTGACTTAACAGATTTAGGGGGATTCCTTGCCCTGAATGATTTTTCTCAGGCATGACTACAAATTATCCTGATTTATAATTCTGAGAATGTTTTTAGAATGTGAGGATGTTACTTTTACTTCAGCCACTTTTACAACCTCATTACAGGACACTTCCACTTTCTCTCATGTGTCCTCCCTCGTTAGGATAAGTTCCACCTTTCTAAGACTCTCACTGTCCCTGGTCAGGGTGGGTCCCCAGTCAGGGTGCATACGAGACGCAACCCATCCATGTTTCTCGCCCTCTGTCCCTCCCTTCTCCCCTCTCTTAAAAAAAAAAGAAAAAAGAAAGAAGAAAGGGAAAAGAAAATGTAGCTTCCTGGGTTCCACCCTAGGTGTATATTTAAAAATCTCTGGATGTGGGGCCAGGTTGTTCACTTGTAAGTATCTTAGACACTAAAGTTTGAGGATTCCTGACCAGAATCGTCATTTCCAAGTGAAACTTAATCTGTCAGCCTGTCAGTTTCAATTGATTGATGGTAAATTGGGGATTGACTCAGTCTTTAACAAGCATTGTCATTTTGCCATAAATTTTACACTTAAATAGGTTAATGAACTTTTTTCGAAAGCTATGTGAAGAATTTTAAAACTTCTAAATTCATGTTGTTTGATTCAGCTGGTCATTTTGGTATCTAGATGTTACTCTCTTCCATCCTATTCCTTTACCCCTCCAATGTACAAGTGGTTGATGATTATTTAGCGAACACTTGAGAGCCTACCATAATGCTATGTAGGCACTACTTGTTACCGATTAGATACTAACATAATAATGGTACGAGATTCTGTCACGTGCCTGTTGAAATACTTTATGGACTGCATTTCTCTGATATACTCCTACCAAGGGGGGAAATAAGCTAAATCTGGTGAGACTTGCCCTTGTGAATTCATGAGCCCCCTCCCTTGAGTGTTCATGAGTTTTTAAATGCAGTCATGTCTTCTGGCACTTAGCCCAGGACCACCTACAGGCCCACTAGTCCAGTATTTGGCTTTTCCTTTTTTTGTGAGACATAACAATGGGTGTGCCTACATAGGTTAGTAGACATACTTATTTACTAGCTAGTCTGCTGAGACTGTTTAGAAATACACCCCAGTAGCTGCAGGCACACTCAATACCTAAACCTTGGTTTCAAAATAGCTATCTCCAATTTTAAAAAAAACAACAGGATTCCTTGACAGAGCTGAACAGTGTGTAGAGGAAAAACCTGCACTGCTTTCTGTTTCTCTTTGACACTACTGCCACACTCACAGGTCTATCACTTGTGTTCACCAACTGTGGAGGGTTTTCCCTACAGGCATGCTCTGACACCAGCTGGGTGTCCTACAATTTAACTCAGTTCTGATACTACCTGAAGATAAAATGAGATCCTACAGGTTAGGAGTTCAGTACTACAAGACTGCTTCCCCCACTTCAGATGCTAATCACGTGTCCAGGTTGTTAACTGTGCCACAGATTCTGGCCAACTGGCTATAAATCTGAGGTTACCACCACCCCTTCCTTGGGTTCAATTAACTTGCTAGAGCAGCTCACAGACCTTACAGAAAGTTTATTTACTAGATTAGCGATTTATTATAAAAAGATATAATTAGGAACAGCCAAATGAAAGAGATGTATGGAACAAAGTACGTGGGGAGGAACACAGCTTCTATGCTTTCTTCTAAGCAACTTTATGTTCACCAACCCAGAAGGCCCCCAAACCCTGTATTTTGGCGATTTTCATGGAGACTTGTCACATGGGCATGATAGATCATTAATGCAATTTCTAGCCCCTCTCTGAAGGATGGTGGGTGGGGCTGAAAGTTCCAAGGTTTTTAATCATGGCTTGGTCTTTTTGTGACCAGGGGCCACCAAGTTACCTCATTGGAACAAAAGACATTCCTATCACTAAGGGATTTAGGAGCTTTGTCCAGAACTCCAGCCAAAGACAAAAAGATACTCCTAGTTCTTGTATCACTTAGAAAGGTAAAGGATTTTAGGAGCTCTGCTAGGAATTGGAGGCAGATACAAATGATCCTGGCAGGCAGTGTCGAAAGCAAGGAAGTGTTTGAAAAAGCGGAAGGTGGGGGCTATGTGAAAGGTACAGGAGTCAGCCTGAAAACTCCCAATGGCCAAAGCTGGAACAATTTGAGAAGAAATAACAGTACTGGTATAAAATATATGTAACTCCATAGAGACATAACTAAATAAATGGAAAAGGGACATCTTTCTTACAGAAGAATTCTGAATAACAATATAGACACTCCTTCCCAAATAGTGGCAGCTAACTCCCCTTTCTTTGAGAGACTGGCCTGTATAAGAATAAATTGTGGAGAAGGAAAACTGATTACAGTGGAGAAACCTGTACTCGCTAGCTTAACCAAGTAATCGAGGTTACATGTGTGCCCCTGAAGTGTGATGACAAGAATAGCGCTTTATCTTGTAATCTTCCCCAAAACACATAACCGTAGTCTAATTATGAGAAAAACATTTGGTAAAGCTGAATTAAGAAATATTCTTGAAATAACTCAAGGTCATGGAAAGCGAGGAAAACTGAAAACTCAGATTGGAGAAGACATGACAGCCAAATGAATCCTGGAATACAAAAGCAGAACATGAATGGGAAACCCAGTAAATCTGTGATTTAGTTGATAATGTGCCAGAGTTATGGTATTATTTTTGCCAAATATAGCAAGGTTACATAAGATGTCAACAACGGGGAGAAACTGAAGAGTTCATGGGAACTCTTATTGCATCTCTTATAAACCTGAAATTATTCTAAACTAAAATGTAATAACATGGATCAGTCTTTGGCATCTCAACACCATTCTCACTATCCATGACTGCTCAACTACCACAGTTGTTCCTTGTCCACATGTATAAGGTCTGTAGATAGAATGAAATGTGAGCCACGTGGATAAACTCAGAAGTTACCCACTGGAAATGGTCTGAAATCCTTCGTTGCTTTGTTGAATGACTCAGAGCAGCTTAACCCTCACTTTCTTCAGGGATCCATTTAATTCTCAGTAGTGTTGGTGTTAACATTTCCACTCAGGTAATAATTCTCCATCAGAATTGAGCAGGACAGGTGTCTCAACTGTGCACTTCAGAGTGCATTGACCTCTGAGCTTCCTTTCTCTTCATATTCCAAAACAGAAATGTCTTTCCAAGTTTTTGTCCTCAGAGCAATTGCATCCCTTCCTACCATGTAACCTTGAAAAGTCACGTTGCCTGATTTCCACCATACATTTCCTTGGTTGAAAGGAAACCAGCACAAAAGTCCCTCTAGTTTCAAGTGAGGGAGATAGACCCCACCTCTCCAAGGCCGAAGTATCAGTCACATTATAAGAAGAGCATATAGGTTCTTTCACTGGTCTGGGGAAATACAACCTGTCAGATTTGGATTCACCATTCATAAGGTATTTTCAAGAATCTGCCAAAGTGATCTTCCTTAAATGCAAATCTGATTCTGTTAACTTGTCACAATTTTTCAGTAAGCTCCCCATTGTCTGTAAACTTAAAGAGCCCTGCCACCTGGCCAACTCCGAACCACCTGCGTCCCTCAGAACATGCATTCAAGCTTTCTCCTCTGGCTAATGCTTAATCCTTCAGCAGGTCTTACCTCGTGACACCTCCTCCTGGGAACCCTTCTGAATTATTTGCCACCTTTCTCCCCAGTTGATTATTCCTTCCTTTGGGTCACCCCCAATTACCATCAATCATAGAGTTTGTACTACTTTATTGCACTTACTTCTTTATCTCCACCAAAGTGTAACAATCTTGAGGGCAGGAACCATGGAGAGTCATTGCCTGGTTTATAGAAGACCCTTAACAAAGGATTATTGGATGGATAAACAACTTTATTTCATATATTAAGGATAATAGCTACAGTGTGAAGCCTGGGGATCCATTTCAATTCATAAATTAGTATTATTAGGTACCTTTGTAATTGCTTATTCTTTAGATTTGTCAGTCATTGTCCTAAGAATGAAGTTATTTTGACCACAGTAGGAACCCTATTAACTGCGTATTTGCTATATGTTATAATTAATTCCCGTTGGGTAACCTGAAATCATCTCAAAGACAGCATCTAAAGTATTTTTTCTCCCAACCTTCCCAACAAAAAAAAAAGGTGGGGGGTGGCGGACAAGGAAGAGAAAAAAATAGTAGCCAGCTTTCCCCCCTCTTTTAGTTATATCCTTAATTCAGAGAATTAGACTTAAGAAACTTAAGGACCCTCAGAGATCATCTGGACAGACAATACCTAATTTTCATAGGTGAGGGCTCTGAAGCATAAACATACTGTGTGACTTGTCTGTCTCTCAGCTATTTAGTCTGAGAAATGGAAGCAGAACCCAAATGCTTAACTCTATAATACCCCTAACCCACTATGTCTAATCCCTGACTTCTCGGTCCTGATGGTGCATTAGAATCACCTGTGAACTTCTTAAATCTGCCATTAATTTTCTAAGTCTCTGGAGTAAGATCCAGGAATTACAAGTATTAAAAAGTTTTGGCTTGAAAATCAGCCAACCATGTCCTACTGAATTTTTTGCAGTATCTTAGGCTCCCTTCCCACTCTGACCTCATTTCCAGCTCCCTAACCCCAACGCTCCAAGCCTGGCTTCTGTGCTTCCCGGTTTCCCCTTCAATACAGCTTGCCACTTCCCAGCTTTTAAGGCACAGAAGACTCAACCTAGCTCTTGTTTAAAAGCTAACTCCTTGATTCCCAGTCAGGGCACATGACTAGGTTGCACGTCAGGTCCCCAGTTGGGGGCGCAAGTGAGAGGCAACCACACAGTGATGTTTCTCTCCCTCTCTCGTTTCACCTCTAAAAATAAGTAAACAAATAAGTAAATTATAAAAAATAAAAAAAAGCTAACTCCTGGGCCCACTGTTAACAATTCTGAGGTAGGTCTGGGACAAGGCCTGGCGATTTGCATGTTTAACAAACAGTGGTGAGGGAATTGATTCTCATGCAGATGATCCAAAGATGAAACCATGAGAAACAGTTTCAGTAAAATAAATGTTAATCCTCTTGCCAGGCATTCAGGGCCCTTGACCATCAGCTCATTCTCTTCACTCTTATTTTTCACTTCTTTCCAACTTGCTGGCTTCCAATAAGGCATCCTCAACCTCAATCCCCACTCCACTTCTTTCCTTTACTCATGTTCTCGCTCCCTGGGATTTTCCACTTCTTTACCAACCCCTATTCGTTAGTTCCTATCAAAATACTATGCATCCTTCAAGGCCCAGTTCAAAGTCCACTCACATGAAAATGGCCCAACTCCTCTTTCCAAGTGAGACCCCTCTGAATTGTGTAAGCTTTTAAGTAACAAGTCTATGTCATACTTTTAAAATATCAGTAGGGCATCGAGCATCATAGGAAAACAAGCTTTTTAGTTAAATATTTTTAAAAATAGGTTGGAGAACTCAATGATGAACTCATTTTCATTTTCATTTTACAGTCACAAAAAGTGAAGTCGAGTGTCTGATAATTTTTTTTCATGGCTTGGTGGGAAGAGCTGATGTGAGATTGGCTCATGTTGGACTAGACTCTAATGCATTCCGAACGATCCTATACAGTTTATTTGGAATGACTGATGAGAAGCTAATGAACAGGGGTAAGAAGTCATAAGGGGCTGAAATGGGCCAAGCTGAGATGGCAAATAAATATATATGTAGATTAATATATGGCAAGTATATATTTAATTTTCTTCAAAGACTGAAGTTTTTAATGCAAACTGAAAAGACAGTTCTGGTAGTGCTGACAATGCAAGTCAGTTGATTTTATTGTCAGGATGGTTTCTTAATATAAACTCACTCAGGATTTCTTATCTCATAACTACTACTTTGAGAGATAACCAGTAATGAACTAAATAAGGTAACAGCATTGTTTTTTAAAGATAAGCATTTGACTTTTAATCATGATGTCTATGGATTCATATGTTGTAGACATGTTAACCTTTAAATGACTTCTTTTCCCTCATAAAAATGAAAAATGTATCAGTGAGTACAAAAATGATATTCATTATACTGAAAAAAATCAAAGATTATTTATTGTAAAATAGGAAGTTATTTAGTGTGATCTGTTTTCACTAACAGGTTTTTAGTATTCAAGTTGGTAAGTTTTGACATATGTATGTACACCCTTGAAACTATCAGCATAATCAAAATAACATATCCATCACTCCCAAGAGTCGATAATATTTTGTTTTCTTTGGGATAAACTAAGAATTCATTGGTAATCTTAAAATAATTATTATTTTAGTAATTTACTTTTAGGCATTATACAAACTCTTTAGAACAAAATTTTGCCACTTTTTTATTTTTTCTAAGATTTTATTTATTTATTTCTTTAGAGGGGAAGGGAGGAAGAGGGAGAGAAACATCGGTTGGCTCTGGTTGCCTCTTGCACACCACCAACTGGGGACCTGGCCGGCAACCCAGGCATGTGCCCTGACTGGAAATTGAATCTGCAACCTTTCAGTTCACAGGCTGGTGCTCAACCCACTGAGCTACACCAGCCAGGATACCACTTTTTTAGAATAAAAGTGACTACGTTAATTGGATCCATCATTGGACATTTTGGTTTATAGTAACTGTACAAAACAGCACAAATGAAGCTCATCATTGATCGTGGAGGAGAATGACTCTTTTTCCTATATAAATCTTGGGGAAACATATTTTCAGTAATTTTGTCTCTTTCAAGAAGATTGTGCCAAAACCTTTTTTTTCCCCTCAGTTTGGGAGGAAATTTTAAAAAATCTATTCTTACATACATATTCTTGAATTATAAAAGAACTAAATTACAATACAGTTACATGTTCTTTTTTCCAGTGTTTTTTGCATTTGACAAAGACAATGATAACTGCATAAACGTAAATGAGTGGGTGGAAGGATTATCAGTGTTTCTTCGAGGGACTTTTGAAGAAAAGCTGCAATGTAAGGATTCTGTATTGGATTACTGACTTAGTAATATATACTGCCAATTTTGTATTTAGTGAATGTTAAAGAAAAAATTTTTTTCAAGTGAGTTGGTTTAATTCCAGGTAGTACAGAATTCTGGGTGGAACAAATGACAGAGCGAAAGGAGGGTCTTTCACGTGGCGCCTGGGTGTAAAACCCAACAACTAGTGTTGAGGAAAACAGGTCTTTATTTACAATATTCCAACCTGGGGAGGGCAGTGAGCACTTCAGCTCAGATTCCTGTTCTCCCGCGGGACCCAGCACTTCCCTTGCTCCCCAAAAGGTTAGAAGCCAAAAACATTCCCAGAAGTTCCCCATCCCTTATCTGTCAGCTGTCTCCTTCAGGATCTGGGGTACGATGTCTTCAGCCTCTGTATAACAGTCCAGGAAAACATGTGCTGTGTTGCACTGGATCATGCACAGTTCTCCCTTTCAAAGCAGCATGGAGTTCGTTCTCTGCCCTCCTTGCAAACTATGTGGATCTCCTCTCCTCCTCTCTAAGCTGGTTGCCGCCTATTTTTAAATCTGTGACTGCATCCTGTGACTCAGTAGGTGTGGGAATCAGTTCTGACCATTCACAGAACCATGCATAGGCTCTGTAAGCTCTTTCCACATCATTCCATGGTCAAAACTCCTCCCATCTCCTTGGGGCCTTGGAAGAACCAAAGCATTTGCATGAGTAAGACATTAGCCTTAGTCATGCAAAGGCATCTTAAAAGCTGTTCCGTTTCCCCATCCCCCAACCCGCAGGCTCTGGGGAATTTTGGAGACCCCTACTCTGTAACACAAAGACTGAAGAACATACTTTGACAGGATTCTGGGCTGGGTTTACTCGGACCTCACAGCTAAGATTGAAATGGCAGAGTGAGAAGAGCTAAAGAGATGAGCCACTGCATGGCTATTATTATTTTTATTTTTATTTTATTTTGTTTTATTTTTACAAAAGTTTGTTCTTAAATGTACAACAGGCTCCAAGACACTTCATTTTACCTATAGGTGACAAAATATGTTATGACAGGGAATGCAGATGTTAAAACAGGAATGGAATTAAGGATCACCATTGCCCCAAACAGAAGAAACAGCTCACCTTTTGCCGGATTTCCTAATTCCACCAGTGGCCAGGGGGCCTTTACCTGCAGCCTTCACTTTTAGCTACTCAAGATTCTTCTCTTTTTGCTTCTGCTTGAATGCCTTATCTTCCTCGTCCATCTCCTTGGCCTGCTTCTTGGGCTGCTCCAGGGGATTCTTCTTGCCACCTTTGCAGCCAAACTTGATGCCTGCCACTCCTTCCCCAGACTTTGCCACCAGAAGCCTAATTTTTTTTTTTAATATAAAATTAGTGTTCTCTATAGCAACCTTGCAAAGATATTTCATAGGAGAGGCCCTAGTCCAAGGATCCCCAAACACTTCCTTCACTGGCTCTGTAATGCTCAAATGTCACCAGGATGGGTCTTGGGCTTAAGGCCTAGGCTAATAACAGAAACTAAGGGCCAGGGCTTATGCCAACTCTGATCAGCTTGAGGGGCAGAGGTGTCTGAGGCTGCTGCTGGGCTCAGCAGGAAGTGGGCCTCGATATGGGGCACGGCACAAGTCACATTAGGGCCATTGCTTGTCTCTTCATTTAAGAAAAAGTGAGGAATAGACATAAAACGAGGTAAAACCCACATTAAACCACCAGGTAGCAATACTCCAGTGTGAGTGTAGATGAGTGAAAAGGGGAAAGCCCAAGCAGGGAGGACTCTGAAGAGCTTCTTACAGAAAAGGAACAAAAAGCTCCCAGTTCACAATTTTGCCTCGAAATAACTGGCCTCACCTCACCTCATCTCTCCTCACCGTTGGTGTGATGTGTATTTCTTATGTTTTACATGTCTGATGCCAGGATTTAGGGTGAGAAAACCTGGAAAGAGAATTTTAAACAACTTTAAATAGCAGTTTTCAAGAAAACATTGCTTAATGTCAAATTGCTTAAGAAAAGACTGCAGTGTTCTGAGGACATAAGGAAATTTTTTATCCCTTCTTATTCTTCCACTTGAATTTGGATTTGGAATGTTCAGAAGAAGATCCCTAAACTAAACACATTTTTAAAGTGATAGCAAGATTTTTAAAAATTGTCAACTTTCTGACATTTATATTTCATTGTTTCTAGTTTTGTGGTTTTTCTTTTTTTCTTCAGTCTAATTTTTTACAGGATAGCATTTAAATATAGTTGCCACTTAAGCTTGTTCTAACATTCCTGTACAAAAGTCTCACTTAAAAGTGAAAAGCTAAGTTTCTTGGATGTCAGTTCTTGTGGTAATACTGATACCTGGTGAAATGGTTGTGACATCGAAAGTAGCTGTACATGATTGAAGAGCATCATACTATCAAAAAACTTTTCCTCCTCTAACCTCCCTTCCTAAAAATATTTCATACACATTTCAAGGTATATTAACTTGGGGGTAAAACACTACCTCTAGTAAGGCTGTGTTGCATACTCATGTGTACAACAAATTGGGAGAAACTCAACAAAAAGGCAAAGCTAATCTGATAATTGAAGTTTTATATGTGGTTCTATTGCTTTTGCTAAAACATTTAACTGTATTACAAAAGCCACAAGAGCTCCTTCACTGCTGTATTCCCAGGGCCTGAGTAAGTTACTCGGGGATGAATGAACTGTGGTAGTGCTTACTTCATGAGATTCAAGTCACACCAAGGAGAGGTCCATCACACTAGGTAGTGCGGATGGGCAGGCCTCAAGGAGAGGGCTGACTCATTACCCAAACATGCTGAAAAATGTAGTCAGTGACATAGCCAAGTGTGTACTTATTTTGTGCTCTACATAAGAAGGGAATCACACTGCTGAGATTTTATGCACTTGTGTATATATATTATATGATCAAAGAGCTTCATAACATTTTTAAACCTTGTATTTCAAAAGTTATACGTTTTTCTTTTCACATTCCAGTGAGTATTTAATCTTGTGGAAAGAAATATAATAAAAGGTGCTTTATTTTAAAATCTCTCACAATATAGGCCAATAATTGTAGGTTGTATAAATTGTTATTCTTGTTTATTATATGTTGAAATAACTAAGGAGAGGATTAATGACATTTTAACTGTCCTTAACCAACTCTTAAACTTCTTATGCTTTGAAAAGTCTGTTTTGAAGCTTATTATTTGAATGGTGATGATGGTTACATTTCTCGAGATGGAATATTTGACATGTTGAGGAACAGTCTACACCAACTGTCATCCGAGGAAGAGACTGATGAAGGAATAAAAGAGCTGGTAGATATAACACTGAAGAAAATGGTAAGAATGAAAAACTGTAATTCTTTATATCCAGTCAAATGGATGTTGGAATAAAGCCAGAGGTGAAGGAAGTATTTCCCTCCACAATAAATGTAATCTTTATGAGGGCAGGAGTTTTTGTTTGTTCTCTGCTCTATCCATTGCCTAGAACAGTGCCTGACTGATCATGAGTGCTCAGTAAATATTTATGTAATTGCTGGGTAATAAAATTAATCACTATACCAAGTTAATGTTAATTTTCTTAGTTTAAAATGTTTTAGTATCAGTCAAGTCTCATTAATTGGGGGGCCAGGCAGCAGAATTAATTTGTATAAAGTTGGATGCTATTCCAATCTGTCTTCATAACCTTAGCCTTCCAATTCATCTGAACACTTACTGTAATAAAATAACATAATTAAAGTTGTTCTTTATGAAGTGCTTAATATATGCCAGGCCCTCACAGAACTTCAATAGATGAACTCATTTTATCCTCAAAACAACCCTATGAAGTAGCAGTTATTTCAGTTTTGCAAATGAGAAAACTGAAGTACAGACAGGTTTACTCAAGATAACACTAGAAAACTGGGTGCAGAATTCATCTTTCAATGAAACCAATAATATCAATTTATTATGGACATAGTCATTTCGCTCCTTTTTCTTACTATGACCCTAAACTGGATGCTAGAGATCTGTGACCTTAAGGCAGCCAGGGCCTGGCTCACCATTACACTGGAGTTCAAGAAGGAAACAAATGATGTGGATTGCCAAGTCTCGGACTCAGCTAACACAGACTTGAGTATCCTCTTCCATTAGAATAGAAATATTCTCACCACACCCTGCTAAGGCCCAGTGTAGGCTTCTTGAGAGACAGTATATTCCCTCATTCCAAATCCACCCTCTCCTTTTTGAAAAGAAATGTGATTAAGCCCTGGATGGTGTGGCTCAGTGGATTGAATGCAGGCCTGCAAACCTGAGATCGCCAGTTCAATTCCCAATCAGGGCACATGCCTGGGTTGCAGGCCAGGTCCCCAGTTGGGGGCGTGTGAGAGGCAACCACACATTGATGTTTCTCTCCCTCTCTTTCTATCTTCCTTACCCCTCTTTAAAAATAAATAAAATATTTTTTAAAAAGGAAATGTTATGGAGTGAACCTTTTTCAGACAAATTATTCAAACCTTTCTCTAAGTTAGACTTTCAACAACTCCTACTTAATTATACTCAGAAATGAAGAAAACCATCAAATCAAATCCAAACTCATTTAAGCAGTTAAAGGCATTCAGAATCTATATATATGCAATCCCCATGACTTACTTGATCATCCATATTCCCTGTCATGAATTCCCCACTCCAGGCAGGTCTCTTCTTCCCGACTTACTCTCCTGCTTACTTGTAATTCAGGTCGGGCCATTCCCTCCCCATACTGCTTAAAAGGCCTAGCAGCAGTCCCCATGGCTCTAGTTCATCTTGAACTGTTAGTGCTCTAACTCATGGTGCCTTGCTCCTTAACTGAGCAGCGTCACTTTTAACCTTTTATTATTTTTTTTAATTTGTTTATTTTTAGAGAGAGGGGAAAGGAGAAAGAGAGGGAAACATCACTGTGTGGTTGCCTCTCACTTGCGCCCCCAACTGGGGACCTGATGTGCAACCTAGTCATGTGCCCTGACTGGGAATCGAACCAGTAACACTTGGCTTGCAGGCCGAAGCTCAATCCACTGAGCCACAGCAGCCACGGCTTCCTTAGGTATTTTTTTATTGATTTGAGAGAAACATCGATTTGTTGTTCCATTTATTTATGCATTCATTGGTTGATTCTTGTTATGTGCCCTGACCAGGGATGGAACCTGCAACCTTGGTGTATTGGGATAACACTAACCAACTGAGCTACCTGGCCAGGGCCTATAAGTACTTTTAAATTTATATAGGTAGTGCCTAAAGAATGTGCACTTAGTTTTACTTGGTATAACCTTGCATTCTAGACAGTAATTTTCCATGCAAAATTAAAAACGACTCCATCATTTATTGAGAAATCATCTTCCCCTCTAGGATTATGACAATGATGGCAAGATATCTTTTGCAGACTTTGAAAAAGCAGTGAAAGAAGAGAGACTTTTGTTGGAGGTGTTTGGACAATGTTTACCAGAAGCAAAGGTACAGTGCCAACAGCCCAAATTGGTTGAGGGAACATATTAAAGGATCTGAAAATAACACTTGCTAGACACTCACCTTCATAGGCCTTCAGCTCTCTGGTAAGTTTAAGAGAAAACTTGATCTCTTTCAACCCAAATGTTGCCAATGAGAATAAATTAAGTTTAAAAATTTTTGGACACATAATATAGTACTTTATAGTGTTTTGTGGTCAGAAAGGTTTCTTTTATGTTTGAATTTGATCAGTTTTCTGAGCTATAAAAGCCAGCCTGATAATTTGACTCATTAGCATTTCCTTTAATTCCAACTTCAATCAACCATGCTTAGCAAACATGGTATATAAAAATATATTTTAAAAAACTTTTATTCTCTGGTAATTCAGATGACTTTTGTGAATGAACTTGAATGTTAAACTATCCTTAGCCATCTCAGCTCATCTCTCGTAATTTGTCCCATTGCTGTTAAATTATTCCCACATTTTTTTAGAATCCTCACCAGAGGATATGTTTATATAAATTTGAGAGAGAAGAGAGAAAAATTGATTGGCGGCCTTCTGTACATGCCCCAACTGGGGATTGAACCCACAACCTAGGTATGTGCCCTGACTGGGAATCGAACCTGCAACATTTTGGCATATGGGACAACACTGCAGCCAACTTAGCTACCTGGCCGGGGCTATTCCCACATTTTAGTTGTCTAAAAATGTTAAAAAGCGATGTCTGAAAGGCAGACTTCTCATTTTAAGAGACTAATGGGTGAAACAATATAGAATAATGGACTGGGTTGGGATAACTACTTAGGTCTGGACAGAACACCAACAGTTCTTCAGTTGCTCCCAGACTTTAGGCCCAGTTATCTAGAGCCTTGCTATTCAGTGTAGTCTGCACCAGTGCAATGGGATCACCTAAGAACTTATGGGAAATATAGTCTCAGACCCCACCCCAAACAGTTGAATCTGAATTTTTTTTGGTGCCCTCGCCAGTTGTTTTTATCAGTAAAAATATGGAAATGGCCTGGATATAATTGGATTTCCATTACGTGGTCTTCTAACAGAAAAAAAAAAAAGGGGGGGGTGCAAAAAAAGTAGTGGTAGAAGTCTAGGGTTTACAAATTCTAATTTCTTCCTTGGATCAAGTAAATTCTTAGTACAAGTTAAGTAAAGCATGTAAGCTTCTAATTTCAACTTTGTTCTAATAGTTTACTTTTTACTTTACAGATTTGTCTAGATTTTGAAGCCCTGGCATTCAGACACCTAGACACCTGACTTCTAGCTTTTGAATGTGAATCACTCAATATTTGTATTAAAATAAAAAACAGATCCTGGTTGCCTATATTTATTTCCTTCAATTAATTCACATATAGTTATTGCAAGGTGAGAGGTAATGTTATAAGAACAGTTTCTGTAATATTAAGTATGGATCAAAATAACATCTACAATAGGTAATGATAAGTTAATTTTACTTTATTTAGGTTAGCTAGCAGCCTTGGGTCTTGTGGCAAATACTGTGAATCAGGTACTGCCAACCCTCTTTTCTCTTGTTTCCTCAACCACAGGAGTTGGAAACCTGAAACATTCATTATTCCAGACTCCTTGTTAGGAACAGTTATGGGCCCAGTTCTAGCCAATAAGATGTAAGTAAAGGCACAAGGTGGAGTTTCTGGAAAAGTTTTATTAAGGGAAACAGTTGGTTGGCGTGTATTATGTCCATGATCAACTAATTTTAAAAGATGAAACTAAATCAGACAAGTAGCTTGAACGAAATTACAACGAAGAATGCATTGAAAAAAATACCAGCAGTCCAAGCTCTTAAAGAATTTAAATGACAGGCTAAAAATAAAAAATAAATACTCCGTTAGAAAATATTAATTTGCTACTGGTAATCTTATATTCTTCTTCTTAGCTTTAATGGATGACTTGTATGCACATCTTCTGACTTGTCCTCTGGAGGCTTTTGCACAGAAGAAGCCACCTAATTTAAGAAAGAGAGAACCAGAAAATCTTAATTTTTATAGTACAAGAGTAAATAAACTATCAGAAGAGGCAGGATATATATCCAGTGGTTCAATCCTTACTATTATGTTTGAAGCAGAGCTAGCTCAAGTTCAAGGTACAGCCTACAGTCTAGGTACAGGGCAAAGTTTTCTGTCCAGACATCGATGGGAGTAAAATTTCTAAAGAAACTTAAAGGAAAAAAAAATAATAATAAGAGGAGAGAAGTAAACATATGTTCTACTTTAACATTCATTTATAGATCTGAAGCCACTTGTTATGTTATAGATACAGATCTATAGTCAGGTTGTGCATGCCTCAAAAGAATGATAATGTCTGATATATTTAGAGACATGAAGGCTTGAGGGGAGGGGAGTAATTAAAAATTTGAAGAAATAATCAGAAATGGCCTTAATTTCTTAGGGAAAATGAAATCAAACATCATGAGAAAAAGAGCAGACAGTAAGTTAAAGCAATAAAATGGCCTTCTCTTAAAATAGAAAATTATTAGAAACTGTGTTAAATTATATTATTTTTTTGTTGCTGTATTTTTTTCTAGTTTTTCTTTTTATTTCTTACTATACAAATATTTTTGAAATTTAATTAAACACCAAATAAAGGAATAGCATTTCTTCACAATTCTGTCACCTCAACAAATCAAATGTTTTAATTTTCCATTATTCTTTTGAAGCCTTGACAATATGTGGATAAAATTTTTACAATAGTGAGTATATGATGTATTTATCTGTTCATTCACTAAATATTTATTAAGTGCCAATGTTATTTTAGGAGTTTGGGATCTATCAGGCCAAAAACCTCTGCTTTCATGAAAATTAAATTCTGGGGACTGAAGACTGACAATAAAAAAGAAGTTACATTACTATTAGAAGGTGATGAATACTTTGGTTAAAAAAAGAGAAGGTATGGAGTCAGGGATGTCAGGAGTGGCAGGGCAGGGGGATGATGATCTACTATTTCTATACCTAGGCTTTGGATCTAGCACATTTTTCTGGAAAATAAATCAGCCCTGGCTGAGACAGCCTATGTATCTGTACCTATGCCTTAGTTCAGCTGTATGTGAAGAAAGGAAGGGTGCCAGCACAAACTAAAAAATTTAAGAGGCTTAAGCACAGAAATTGTGTCATGGATTTTTTTATTTTTTAATCCTTATCCAAGGATATTTTTCATTGCGTGTTTTTTTTATTTCAGAGAGGAAGGGTGAGAGAAGCATGGATTGGTTGCCCCCTTACCCAACGGACAGGGAATTGCATGTGCCCGTGCCTGGACCAGGGATCGAACTGCAAACTCCGCATGTGCCCTCACTGGAAATCAAACCCACAACCCTTTCAGCTACCGGTCGATGCTCTAACCAACTGAGCCACACTGGCCAGGGCTGCAGGGATGGGTTTTTATTATTATAAAACGAACCCTTATCCTTAATCAGATAACACTTTTCAGGTAAAAAATATACATAAAATTAATTAAGCTACCTTAGGCCCCTCCTTAATCACATTATAAAACATATGGACAACTGTGTGAAAAGCACTTTCTGAACCTAAGAAAATGGTCTTTGTCCTTCAGTTTATGATTTCTAAGTCTTGCCCCCAAATATGGTATTTTTCTAAAGCAAACTCAAATGTTAACTTTTATTTGTGCTGAGAAAGTTAAAAATGATTAAGTAATGTAAAAAAAAATTAAGTAGCACAACCTAGTTCTAATCTACTTAAGAAGTTTACGTTTGAAATGCATATCTTAAGAATTAATCTTAAGACACTTCACCTTTCTTCTATGGCCACCTCTATCAATGAAGTGTTTTGAATTTAATGTAATTTGAAATAACTTTGAACTTAAGAAAAACAAACTGTAATAATTTTTCTTCAGTACAGCAGCTCTCTACTTTGGCTCATATCAGAACCATGGTGGGGGGTGCTTTAAAAAAAGGGAAAGGCAGGGTTCTGCTCTCACAGATTGAGCTTACTGACTGAAACCACTGCTTATGTATTTTATAGAGAGAGGAATATAAAACAAACAGCGTGGAGCAAAAGTAGGTTTACAGTTGTTCGTATGGAAAATAATGCAATAATTAATAAATACTACAAGAATAGTCCTGGCTGGTGTGGCTCAGTGGACTGAGCACCGGCCTGAAAACCAAAGGGTCGCTGGTTCGATTCCCAGTCAGGACACGTGACTGGGTTGTGGGCATGTGAGAGGCAACCACACAATGATGTTTCTCTCCCTCTCTTCCTATCTCCCTTTCCCTCTCTCTGAAAATAAATAAAATCTTTAAAAAAAAAAAGAAGAAACTCAGTGTTTCATGTACTTAAAACTGTAAACCTACTTTTGCACCACCCTGTATTCTCTTTAATATTTAAGACAATGATTAATGGCATCAAAGCACATAAATTTGTTAGCCAAATTCAGTTAATTTAACAGAGAATTATAGGAAAACACATCAAAAAATTACAAATGAACTATGAATGGCAATACTATAGTTATCATAAACAATTCTCCATTTAGTGTTAGCCCTATAAACAAATCATCTCTTAGAAGTTTTCTTTAAGTGACCTTACCTCTTTAAGCTTGTTTCGAATTAAATTTGCTGTTGTATTCAATGAGTCATCATGCATATCTACTTTAGGTATGTCTGGCAGCAAAGGCCCAATCAGCACCTCATTATTGCTCGTGCTTGTTTCAAGCAAAGTTCCAAGTTTACGATCATCTTCTCTTCTTCTCTTCCGCTCCTGCAGCTGTGTTGTCCTCGGCATAAACCTGCCCACTGCCTCTGAGGGCGTAATAGCCTTCTGAGCACCAGGGCAGGCCACTGAGTGTTTAAAAGGCTTTGCCTGCATTTTCTGCAAAGAGTCATTGTGGTTACAATGCCCCACTGTTTCATCATGGTTTCTACCATCCTGAGGGGAGTTTGATGCTCTGTCCACATCCTCTCCTGATGAACACATACATTTTGAGGCGAAATAACATAAAGGCAATTCACAAGAATAAGGAAGACAAGGATCTGAGTTCCCAGCAGAAGTGTTCAAAGAAGCGTCATAAGATCCAGATTTCTTTGAATGAAAGACCTGTCTAAAATCTTTTGTGACTTTATGCTCTGTAAGCAGTTTCTTCTTTGCCATGAAATGATCTTTGTATTACAATTTAAAAGGCGAGAGAAAGGGGAACAGAAATGGTTCGTTTACTGTCATCATTCAGAAAAGTGTTATTTTAAAAACAAACATTACTTTAAAACATTAACAAATGCTACCCTAAAGTTTTATTTCTTGAGCAGGCAGTATATTCGTGTGGTTTAAAAGCTAAAAAGGATAAAAGGATAGTAGTGCCAAGCTACACTCTTTCTTTGCTCCCTGTATGCCTGGTTCCCACACCACTAAGTAATCACTATTTTCATCTCACTTATCTGTCCAGTATATCTTACTTTTCTTCCTTCCACTACCTCTTTCTCTACTTTAATACCCAGTTCTCTGCACCTTACGTTTTCCAGTTAACTATAGATCTTGGAGAGTTTTTCCATGTCGTTCGTTACATAGCTGCTTTTTTTTTTCTTCACAGTTTCAGCGTATTCTACCATACAAGTGTATATGCTGCTTACTTTGTGTTAGTTTTTTACACTTGATCTTAGCCTAAAGGCCAAGAAGCGATGTGTGTTAGTTTTTTAAAGGAGGCAATATGCTGGGGCCGTATTTAGTAATTTCCTTTGCCACTCATATATACATATAAGTTTGCATGTAGCTAGTAATTTACATATCCCACAGGTTAAAATTCAGTGTCTAAAAATGCCCAGGGACTTCCAACAGCTCTTTTGACAAATTTTCAGGTAAATTTTCCAAGAGAGTTTTCCCCTTATTTCTCTTTCACCACTGCCACATGCTCATTCCCCAGTCAGCAATAAACTCACCATGTTCAATAGCTGTATGGACACTGATTTTTTCTTTCAACCAAAGGGTGGAAATTTGGTAACCTGAGCCTCTAGTAGTAGTTAGATTTCAGAATGCACACACTACCTTAAGCCCAATTCTGACTGCCCTAGGCCTAAAATCCACATACCAGATCCCATGACTCCGTTTCAGGCACCTGGAATTTGTGTCTAGGGAAACTCAGTTGGGCATATGGGGCATCTGGCTAGCTGCTGGTCAAAAGTGAATTTTTTCCATTCTTGGCAGTTTTAGATTAGCAGTTGTTAACTGGTCTGCAAATCCTAATTGACTCTCACTGCCTTTATGTCAAAATTTTAATTCCTTGAATGGAACACAGGCCTTCATCATTCACTTCCTATCCACTTTTGTAATCTTGTCTCTAATTGAAGCCCCTGTGTATGACTATCTGGAATCACTCACAGTTCCTTGAGATTCACGATGCTCATTTATTCCTCTGGTCCTTTAAACATGATACCTGGCCCACCTTTCCATTTCTTCCTCTCCCTTTCTGAGTAATGTCTATTTATCCTTCAAAACTCAGCCACCTCTCATCCTGTAGGAAGTCTTCCACAAACAAACATCTCTGTCTTCCCAGCCCAGATTATGCTGAGTGCTACAAAGAACCCTGTTACAGCTATTGAATATTGTTATCATTTACTTGCCTCTCTTTCCACTAGACTGAGGGCTCCGCGATGTTCTGCCTAACAGAATGCCTGACACATAGGTGTTTAATGACAGGCTTTCCATACCTTTATATTTAGTAGTTCTGGCTATATAAGCCTTCCTTTCTTGTAGTTTTTTTCTCGTTTCTTCAACTGTTTCAAATTCTGGAGCATAGCACACATGAAGCAACCCACCAAAGAAACTCTGTTCATCCATTTTTCTCTTGGCTGTCCTAAACAGAAATACATGATAGTATGCTTATGAATCTAGATTTACTTAGGATGAAAGCTTGACTAGTATACAATGCACTGATCTAAAGGACCAAGTTCAGCTTTTGCTATGTGTGTGTACATCCTATGGTTTAGGAATTAAGATGCTGTGCTTATCAATGGAATTGACCCTAGTGATCCAGTGCTTGCTCTTAGAGCCTTTCCTCCCCTCTCACAACGGCATTAACAGGACTTGAGCTATACAGACTCCCTTTAACAAACTTAGAATCCAGCTGGTTAGCCTAAAGGACATAATCTGTAATCATAAAGTAGAGATTTTCTCCACATTGAATTAAATGGCCCTTGAGAATTAGCTCACAGCCAATTTACCCCTTTTTGGCACAATGTGTTCCTATAATGCGATTCATATATAAAAATTAATAAAAACATAATTGTAAAACCTTCCATAATTGAGGAGATACTGAATATATAACAAGTAATCAAGGAAAGGTTGGTATTATTTAACAAATACTTACCAAACATCTATAACTGATCAAGGCATTACTACAATAAATATTTAAGTACTTCTGGGCCCAAGCCCTGGCTGGTTTGGCTCAGTGGATTGAGCGTCGGCCTGCGAGCTAAGTGTCGCTGGTTCGATCTTCCAGTCAGGGCACATCAGAGAAGGAAAACTCTGATTCCAAAAAACCTCCGCTGCCTTGCGGCATACCTCTTCAGGGGAAAGGCTAAGGGAGTAAACCCCGACAGAAAATCAGGAGCCGGAGTCCCTAAGGCGGTTTGACGTTGTAGTCAACACCGGCAACTCCTGCGGCGCACCTGAAGCCAACCTGTATTGACTCGGTCTTTCCCTTGGATCCTTCAGCTGCGAAGAGAGGGGGGGTCTGCTGCATGGGCAACAGCAGACCCTCCATATCACCCTGCCCAGGCTCTGTAGCTTCAGCTTCACTGGAGAGGACACTCCAGCGTCATCGCAAGATGTCGATTCAACATGGGAGGAGACAGATACCGTGTCACTCCCGAGTCGGACTGCACAGCCATTCTCGGCGGTGCAGATAGACTCTTAAGAAGCTACACCATCGTCTTTCGAGACGGACGGCTGCCGACGACTTCTGGGCCCAGGGGTAGTAAGAAATCCTGAGGTTTTACCACATGCCAGGCAGTACCCTAGTGCTACACTTGAATTAACACTTCACAACAATGCTATGATGAAAGTGAGTCCTGGGGAAATTCACAACTTGGCCATGCTCACATTGGTTAATGGAGCTAGGATTCAAATCCACATGTCACCCTCCAAGACCTGTTGTACTAGGTGCTGTGGAAAACGCAAAAACTCTAGAAAATATCCTTCCCTAATTATGAGGAGCTGGCAAGTTGGTTAGAGAAGTAATACTACATATGAGAGCAATCTGAGACCACCTGACCCCAAAGAGTAAGTGCTTAATGGCAGACTGCAAGTGCTGTTCGTGATACAGTAAAGAAAATATGAAGTGTAATAGCCAGGGAAGAATGGGTCTGGGAACAAATTAGTAGGGGCCACATAAAAATATATAAGGCATTTCATGTTTCAGCCTTTTTGGAGCAGAGTTTATGTCATACAGAAGACTGGAAGAAAAGGGGTCAATTCACACAGGTACATGTTAGTAAGAATCTCAATAGCTAAAGTTTGCTGCATCCTGAACAGGAGGTACTATATTCCAAGCCCTTTACGTGGATTGCCTCATTTCATCCTCACACAACCTCAATAGCAGGTCTTTTTACCAGATGGATTTTACAGAATAGGAAAAACTGGAAAACCTACTCCCAACCCAATTTTTAACATACATGACAGAACTTTTAAGCATGGGAATGATGTGATGAAAATTGTTTTGTTAAGGCTAACATTTAAAAAGACTGGAAGAAGAAAAGAATAACACAGAGCCATGATAGGTTATTGGATAATTCAGGTATGAATGGGGGAAAACTGGGGCCAAAATAATAGCAACGGAAATGGAGGTGATTAAGACAGTACTTAAACTTGCACATTACCTTGCACTTTGTAAATTCATAAATTTAATAAGATAAACTTCTGTAAAGTCTTCTGCTGGGTATTCATCTAGAGCATTATACTGTTCAATTGCACCATATAGAGCAAATCGCTCAACTAATTCCTTCATTGCTCCCACTGCAGGAACTCCTTGTATTAATAAGTACCGCGATTCCAAATTAATTGTATATACCTATAAGAAATTTAAACAAGTTAAATGTATTTCATAAACAAGCCTAGACAAACTGCTTTTTTAAAAAACCGAAAAGCTTTGAAAACAAGAAATACTGTTTAACCGGTCTACAGGAAACAACAAAAAATTGCTCTTCTAATAATAAATAATTCACCCCACGTGAATTCACCTAACGAAAAAGCATAAAATAACTACCTTAAATTGACATGTATTTCAGAAGTTGTGTCGGCAGAAGTTATTTTAAAGTTATTGAGTGCTTACCATGGCCCAAGCAACATCGTAAACACGGAAGATACGATTAAAACGAAGACCTGTTTTCGTAGGGCGGACGTCCTCTTAAGTTGACCAAAGGGGTCGTAAAACTCTTTGGTACCTTATTACCAGGGTTTCTCATACCTATCTATCTACAGCGAATAATGGATCTGACAGCTCCCTTTCAAGGCTTTATTTACATAGGCTGGGCATGTGGAGCTACAACTCACAAAAAAACTAACGAGGATGACAAATGAAACCAAAATCACTTTACCCTGACAGCACGAGGCCGTCGCCCCTCCCGATACTTGGCCCGTGTGTCGCATACAGGCCTTTGGCCGTGGTGGTCGAAGAAGCCGCCGAGTTCCCCGCCACTCGACGCCATGTTGCCGGCTTTGGGACTCGCAAAAACGACAACATCCGCCCAGCGGCACTCCTGTTTATCCAATAAGAGAGAGGGATGGGTCAAGACGTTCCCGGATTGGCTGGAGAATTGATAGCGTCGGCCATCGTTTCCTGCAGACGAGAATTCTGTGAAAGACGTGTCGCCCCCCAGCGACGCGGCGGAGAGACCAGGAAATGGCTTGCTTGCCTCTCCCTCTTCACGCCAGGAGAGGCGCCACGGGAAAGGGGGCGGGGCCTCGGGGGCGGGGCTAATGACGTTATTCAGCTCCGGCGCCTTAGGCTTGCGGGCTCACCCCGGTGCGCTACGGTGGTCGGCCGGGGCGTACGTGTTGGCCGACTATGTGGTGCAGCGAACGCCTTGTGGGTGCGGGGGAAAATGGGGCGGTCGTAACTGTGGCTTTCACCAACGCTCGCGACTGTTTTCTCCACTTGCCTCGGCGCCTCGTGTCCCAGCTGCACCTGCTGCAGGTAACGCGCTGGCCCCGGCCGGGGACTCCCAGCCCGGGGGCGGGACACCTGGTCGGCAGTCTGGCATCAGGCGGGCAGAGGCCTTCCAGGGACCCGCGGGCGCGCAGGCCTCTCCCGGCGGCGGGACACAGGCTCTTTCCTGGCGCCGCCGAGCGGTGCAGAGGCCACACTGAAGAACCCTCGGGGGCAGGGCCGGTCTGGGGCCGTGTCTGCAGCCCCCGCCACGTCTGGTACAACCCGAGCCTTTAAGTGAACTGGCCTTATTCCAGGGCCTTTCACTCAGTGAAACTGGGCTTTCGAACATTTTATAGTCTATTTTTGCATTCAGATATTACTTCAGGTTGGAAAACTCTTGAGAAGTCCTTCCTTTTGTTGTTGTTTGTGCTTGTTTTTTAAAAATGTTTTCCCGCCAGCGATTTCCGGGTGCCTTCGGCTGTGGTCCGGGCCTCCAGAGGAGAGGAGACTTGGATTGTTTACTGAGACCCCGTAGGTTAAACAGGGACTGAGCACCGTGTCCCACGAGCGGGCCGGGTTGATAAAACGAAGGTCCTTCGTGCACTCCGGGTGTGCCAGGTGTGTCAGGAACGTGCAGTGGATTATGCATACTTGGACGTGCCCAGATAGGAATATTTGAACCAGAGCTGTCAGCTGCCCTTCTGGAGGTGGTGATTTTGGTTCGTGGCTCTAACCATTGGCAAAGATACAGCGTCCCAATTTTCATAATTAAAACCAGAGGCACCTGGCCTGCGAGCTTGAGCGGCAAAAGGCTAGAAAGCAGGCACACCTTATTGGTTCGGTTCCAGGTCGCTACAATAAAACGAGTATGGCAATAAAAGCCAGTGGTGGAGGGTCTTGCTTTTTATTTGTAAAAACTGCCAACTTCTGTGAAGCGCAATAAAGCGAAGCCCAATACAACGAGGAGCTACCCGTATGTCTGAAATGCCTGAAAATCCTGGGTGTGTGGTAGCCACGACTGGCTAGTCCATGCAGGAGATATGTAAGAGTGCAGTAATTTCAAGTATCCCAGCTTTCCACTCTACTTCTCGGTTTATATTTTTCTATGTCAGCAATTTTAAAGTGGTGTGCTTCAACGATTTTGAAAACATGCAATACCTGGCTATTTAGTCAGGGGTCCTGACCTCTTTTTTCCCTTAGATCGTCAAATTAAAAAATGAGAACTGCACCCTGGCTGGGCAGCTCTTTTGATTAGAGCATTGTCCCTCTACACCAAAGTTGCAGGTTCAATCTCCAGTCAGGGCACATACAGAAAGCAACCAAAGAATGCATAAATAGGTGGAAAAACAACTGCGCTCGATTTCTGTCTTTCTCCTCACCTCTCATCTCCCCCACTCTCCCCCCCCCCCCCGCTCCCTCTCTCTCAAAGATCTAAAATCAATAAAAAATAAATTTTTAAAGAATGGCAACGGCCAACACAACAGTAGCCATCGGTTGTGAATGAATCAAATTCATACCTATTTTTTGTCAGATTGGCAAAAAAAATTTTTGGTGTGAGCAAGCAGTCGATCATTTGTTTAGATTAAATTGGCAAAGGGGCTCCTTTCCCTCCAGTCTGTCCTTTTATTCTCTCCCCGAGTGCCCAGGGGCTCTGTGGTCCAAGTAAAAACTTCTGACATAAAGATGAAGTCAGACATTAGTCTGCAAAGTTTACTAGATTCCGCTGAACATAGAGTATGACTTTATGGAGCTAGTTACTACATTTTGACCAAATTAATAATTGAAGTATGTTTCTTTTTAATAAAGTTAATTTTCCCCTTTTCCAATGAGTTGGTGGAATTCTCCTTCTTGATATTTCCATATTTGATATCTCTGGTTTTAAAAGTTACTTCCCATGCAGTAGGGGGATTGATGTTGATTACATGTCACTGTCTGATGAAACTCCATAGAAAGCACCTGGGGTATTGGTCACTTGCCACTTGTTACCTCAGCTCCCAGAGTTCCAGCTGACGTAGACACTTAGGACTTTTGACCCCAAATCTAGACCTCTTTCTACTTGACCACACTGTGCTCAGTGGAAGACTTTGTCAGCCAGAGCACTTGGACTGTCCTGTGAAGAACTGTGAGAAAAATTACACGAAGTGATACACGAGGATTTTCTTTATGCAAAGTTTTAATAACATGGTCAATGTAAAGTATATTACCCCAGAAGTGGCTTCAATACCCTTGGAAGTTTGTTCTGTTCAAAGAAACACAATACACAGCCTATAACCAGTTTTGAGGTAGTAAAATAGGATATATATTGATGGATTTATTTAATAATTTAATAAATTTATTTTTATATTAAATGAATTTAATAATACTAAAATATCCTAATATGTCAAGTCTCAGTGGCTATGAATGAAATTCTTTTTATTAAAAAATTACCTGTGTGAAAATGTTTGTGATACGGTGTTAAATGGGAAAAAAGGGTACTAAATCATGACTATATTACACAACTGTGTAAAAAATTAACTTGTTACCAGAGGTTAAGGAGTATAGAGGATGAAGGGGTGAAGGGGATAAAAAGTATAATGACCAAAGGAAACTAGACTTCAGGTGATGAGCAAAAAGTGAACATACAGATGTCAAATTACAAAATTACAGTACACCTAAAATTTATATAATGTTATTAGCTAATGTCACCCAATCCATTTAATTTTAAAAATTAATTAATTTAAAAAATTAACTAATGCATAGAAAAAAGGATTAGTCGGAAATTGACATAATTGTTCACATGGTTGTCTTTTGTGGAGGAAATATCAATAATTCTTGGTTTTCCTTCCAAGTTTATGTATTTTCTAAGGTTTCTATGAGTTTGTAATTCTTTAATCATAAAAAACATTGTTTTAATTCTTAGCCCCGAATTTACATGTTTTATATAAATGCTCTTAATGAGAGTAAGTATTATTTTGCTATTTTTTAACTTAAAAATATGTTTAAGAAGCTACATAATATAATATTTCAAGAAGTATACATAAGAAACGATTAATAATAATTACCTCTGCAAACAGGGACCTGCCCTCACGTTTTATGCTTTTGTACTTTTACTACATGCATTAATTATTTCTTATAATAAATAAGTACTGTTGTATTTTTAATAATCATGATATGTTGCTAGATATTGACTCATACTTTACTAAAATAGTAAAATTATAGATTGTTTAATAATTTCCCTATTGATAGACACTTAAGCCAGTCCTATGTTTCTGTTGTTACAGAAAATACTGCAATGATATGTTCTGCTGTAGGTTTTTTCTTCTTCTAATCATTAATTCAGAATATATGTATATCAAGGTTATATAAGTTCATTGACTACCTATTGCCATTTTGAATTCTGGAATGGTTGAATCAATTTATAATGCCATAATAGAAATGTAAGTGTGTTGGTATCACCCGAAGTATCACCAATGTTGGGTGTTGGAAATAATTACAGCTTTTTAAATGCTATAACAGAGGTGGACAACAGGGAGCGCTCAGCTCTCTGTAGAACTGGTTTTGTGTTTGTGGTTTGCAGTAACAGTTTTATCATTTATGTGATTCTAGAAAAGCATGTAAAAACTTTCAAAACCTCTCCCCCACTTTTTATTTCTTGAATAAATAGAATCAAGCTATAGAAGTAGCCTGGGGTCACCAGCCTGCATTCTTGAGCTGGGTGGAAGGCAGGCATTTTTGTGATCAAGGTGAAAATGTGGCTGAAATTAACAGACACGTTGGTCAGAAACTTGGACTCTCAAATGGGGAACAGGTAAGCACAAAAGGTGATGACTGTGACTTTCTTCTAATATCACATAATATAGCGATGGCAATAAAATTCAAAGTTCATATTTTTTTTTCTAAGGAGGAGGGATGGCACCTAACTTGTATGCTACTATAATTAGTCCCGGATATTCAGGTTAACTCTATATGCCATTGTTAAGTCATTATCTAGTAGTCTACCATGCTCTCTCGTTGATTTTGTATTCTATTTCATTCACTTTCCAGGTTCTCTTAATTTTGTTATTGTGCAATTATTTTTGCTTTACAAATTATTTCACTTTACTATCTATTATTGAAATTCATTTTATTTGTTTCTTGACAAATTTTCTAAGCTTCAAGGGTTATACTTGATTTTTAAAAATCTATCCTACACCCTGGCTGGTGTGGCTCAGTGGATTGAGCACCGGCCTGCGAACTGAAGGGTTGCTAGTTTGATTCCCTGTCAGGACACATGCCTGGGTTATGGGCCAGGTCCCCAGTTGGGGACATATGAGAGGCAACTGATCTGTGTATGCACAAATTGATATTTCTCTTTCTCTTTCTCCCTCTCCCTCCCTTCCCCTCTCTCTAAAAGTAAATAAAATCTTTTTTAAAAATTGAGCTTAAAAAATTAAATAAATAAAAACCTATCTTACAAAAAAGGGTTATTTTTCCATTTTTGTCTTGCCTATGAATTTAATGTACTTAGATTGTAAACTCCGAAGCTTAAGGATTCATGTCTATTTTATCATTTTATTATTTTCATCAATTTATTCTTTTTAAAATATTTTAAACTCCAGAAGTAATACATTATTTATTACAAATACTGTACTTAAAAGTAAGAAATGTTTTCCCTTTCTCTAACCCCAGCCTCAGAATAAATGTGTGCTGTACCTTGGGATCTCACTAGACCTTTAGGATTTAAAGAATGTGGTCATAATATTTTCTGCAATTTTTCCCACAGACTATCAGAGACACCTTTCCACGTATTACAAACAGTGTGCATTGAACATCTCTGTATATATGGAATTAAATAGTAAAAGCTGAATTGCCAAGTCTAGAGGGCTGCATGTTTAAAAGTCTGATAGATGGGGCTAACTTGTTTTCTATTACCAGTTTCCATTAACAGTACTATTAACAGCACTCACAGTGTCATATCTTTTAAACTTGTTTTGAACACAAGCACGTACTTGATGGGACTAGGCCACTGATGAGAAATCATAGGTCTAGCACTAGTCCTTATCCTAAATTTTTGCTAGAATCTTAAACCTTTAGCACCAGAGTGACCTTAGAAATGACTAAGTTTGGTGCCTTGCTCTACAAACCTAGGGAGATGGGATATTTTGCGCAGGATTTCATAGCAAGTTACAGTTCTGTGCTCTGAGTATGTGCCACTTCCCTGTGGGGAACATCAGCGTCCCATTGCTGATCTTGATGTCTCATCGGCATTCTGAACAATCCTGCTTGCTTTTACCTCCCACTGGCTTCAAGGTGAACTTTTACCTGATTTTTTGTAGATCCCTGTCTTGTAGCAATACCACTAAGGTGATATCTCCCAAAGAATTATTGATAAGAACAGGAACAGGTTGCCCAGGACTTTGACTTCTTGGTGAGCAGGAGCTGCTTTGTGTTTCCTCAGAAACACCTCTTTCAAATAGGGCATATAGGAGGTACTGAGGAGAAATTCACTGAGGAGTCCGGTGAAGCACGTGGGGAAATTCTGCTCCAATCCACAAAAGCAGAGAAGGAAGAGCTGGTTACCTGGAGCATTTAATAGTTGGTAGCTTTGGATTTTAGTCCTCCAATCTCTAGGAATGCTAACAGAAGAGGAAAGAAAGTAAGATGGTAGAGTCCAGCTTCTTGCAACATACTAGCATTTCATGTATATCTATGGACTGGAATGAGGGGATATTTGTTTTTCCTTTTAGCTATGAATGATTATACTTCTAAATCTAAATAACTGACTGTGATCTCTATGTCAATGTGTGTTAGTTTTGTAGAAATAGAAGGAACATGGCTTGTAGTTGCAAAACCAGAAATAATGGTATTTATATACTGGATCAAGTCATGACTTGGTGACATTGTTTCTTCTTAACATTTTTTAACTTACATTAATTTTTTAAGTGGTTATGTTTTAGTTTTTAAAAAATGTGCTAGAATGTATTTTCCTTTTTGCTATAATTTCTTATGAAATAATTTATCCTAAAATGCTATGTATATCAAGGCCTGACTATGTATATAAAGGCCTGACTACATATGAATATTTGTCAGGTGGGACTACACACACACACACACACACACTCTCTCTCTCTCTCTCTCTCTCTCTCTCTCTCTCTCTCTCTCTCACACACACACACACACTCACACTCTCACACACTTAATTAGATACCTAAAGAGAAAACCTTTTTTCAGGGATACAGAAGTCTTTTAAAAGTAGTATTAACTCTGACCAGAGTGGCTCAGTTTGTTGGGTATCATCCCACAAAGTGAAGGGTCATTGGTTCGATTCCCAGTCGGGACACATACTTACCTTGTGGGTTTGGTCCCCGGTCTGGGCATGTGTAATAGGCAACCAATTGATCCCTTCTCATCTCTAAATAAAATTTTTTGGAAGTAGTTTTACATTAAAATTTTTTTTTCAGGTGTTTCTCAAGCCATGTTCCCATGTGCTATCTTGTCAACAAGTTGAGGTGGAACCCCTCTCAGCAGACGATTGGGAGATACTGGTAAAGAAAATGAAATGAGAACTGTTTTTGTTTAAGATTAAGATATTTCAGAATATCAGTGTCTTTAGATTTCTCTTCTCTGAGCTTCATCATATATATTCTGAGTTGGTTTGAGTTATAAGAATGACTTGAGATTTTCCTAACAGACATGGAATGGACAAAATGTAAGTGAATTGATTTTTTTGTTCTTGATTCTAGGAACTTCATGCTGCTTCCCTTGAACAGCATCTTCTAGATCAAATTCGAATAGTTTTTCCAAAAGCCATTTTTCCTGTTTGGGTTGATCAACAAACTTACATCTTTATCCAAATTGGTAGGTCCATCATATTATTTGTCATCTTACTGTATGACACAGTACTGAGTCCAAGGCAGAGCAAATGTGCATTAATGAGCTTCATTTTGTACACAGCTGCACTCACACCAACAGCTACTTATGGACGGTTGGAGACTGACACCAGACTCCTTATTCAGCCGAAGACCCGCCAAGCCAAAGAGAATACATTTTCAAAAGCAGATAATGCACGTGGAACATTTCATAATTATGGAAGAGACCAAAAAGGATTGGCAAAAGAACTCCAAACCAAGCAACATCAATCAAGTACTGTAAGAGTCACTGGGTCTAACAAAATCGATTCAGAGGATACAGTTGACTCACCATCAATACCGAGCTTATGGACTATGATAGGAAGCGTTTTTTCTTTTGGGTCTGAGAAGAAACAAGAGACATCCTGGGGTGTAACTGAAATCAATGCATTTAAAAATATGCAGTCAGCAGTTGTTCCTGTAGACAATATTTTCAGAGTGTGCAAATCTCAGCCTCCCAGTATATGCAACGCATCAGCAACCTCTGTATTTCACAAACACTGTGCCATTCATGTATTTCCATGGGACCAGGAATATTTTGATGTGGAGCTCAGCTTTACTGTGACCTATGGAAAGCTAGTTCAGCTACTTTCTCCAAAGCAACAGCAAAGTAAAACAAAGCAAAATGTCCTGTCACCTGAAAAAGAGAAGCAGATGTCAGAACCTTCAGATCAAAAACAAATTAGCCTAGACCATCAAGAAGCTGGTGAGGCCTGTGTACTAAAAGTAGTCTGGAATGGACTTGAGGAATTGAAGAATGCCATAAAATACACCAAAAACGTAGAAGCTCTCCATCTTGGGAAAGTCTGGGTTAGTATAAATTTTATAATTAAGAAGGAAATAATTTTATGTTGTTTGAACTTCCCCAAACTATGAATTAAAATAATATTTTATATAAAAATTGATAACCAATATAATAAGAAAGTGTATATAAAATCCCTGCAGGGACACATTGCTGATTGTAGGGTAAAGTCTGTGTTTGGGTAAAAATTGTGTACTTTCTGCATAAGTAAACCTGGACAGTAAAACCCTAGGTATAGACCTAGAGAAGTCAGAATTGCTTGCCAGGGATTAAATAGCTAGTAAGTAGAACTAGGAGTCAAACCCAGACAGCCTGACTCTAGAGTTCATGCTTAGCTTGGGGTGCCCTACAAAGCCTCCCATCTTTAATACCCACAGAAGGTTTGTTTCCAAGTTCTTGAAAGCACAGGAAGTATTTGCTGTGTATTGGGGGAAATGCCTAGTGTAGGGAGATGCCCACAGCTCCCTCTGATGGCTCCTGGATTGGGATGTAGCCAGAAACTGCTTAACTTGCTGGTATCAGTTCTGTAACTTGTATATAACTGGGAGAGGAAGTAGACAGAACAACTAGTGTTCCACCCTCCCATCCTGGCCTCAGATATGAATGCTATGCTTACATGAAACGAGTCACCAGCCCCATCGATGTGAGCCTAATTTTGAACCATTGTGAAGTGAAACTTCATGACGTGAAAGGGAAGAAATTGTTAAGATAGTGAAGAAAAATAGGAAGGGATGGGTATTTCTTTTGTAGATTTCTTCCACTCTCACAGTTCAACCTATGACCCTCATGCAGGTGACTTACAGTTTTAATCTCTTTGGCTTACATCATTTTCTAAAGCTCTGGATCATGGCCACATTATTTTCTGTTAGCTCTAAACTCAGGAGATCCCACTGCATTGTCTAATGCTAAACTTCTTATGACCTACACTTCCTTTATTGACGGTTCTGCCATTAGGTATGAATACCCTTCTATTTTCCTTGAACTTATGTGGTGAGGATAGGGTGAAGAAGTGATGATGGTAAAGTTTTGGGGACCACATAAGATAGCAGTGAGGAGTCTGCACTTCCGACTCTATTGTAAAAGTTAGCCATAGCCAGTGAGGAGTGGCAGTAGTTGCCATCAGGTACTCGGAAAGGCTTGACTTGATTGACACTGATTACATTCTGAAGAGGATGTTAAAAGAAAGAAATATAGGGGGAAATTGAAATATTTGTGATCTAACAATGGGTAAGATATAGTTTCACCGGAATTTATAAAAGTTACTATGAATGTCTATGCTATGGACTATTTTTTAATCATAATTATATTTTCATTTATTTTTAAATTTCAGATTCCAGATGACCTGAGAAAGAGACTGAATATAGAAATGCATGCAGTAGTCAGAATAACTCCAGTGGAAATTACTCCTAAAATTCCAAGGTCTCTAAAATTACAACCTAGAGAAAACTTAGTAAGTTCAAATTTATGTTATGCCACAGTTATTTTACATGTGTTATAAATTTCTAGTTGCTTTAGCTAAGTAATAATGTGTTTACTCCTTTTTACTAGAAGGGCAAAGAAGTATTTTTTTCCCTTTACTGTAGTAAAATATGTGTAACAAAAATGTTGTTTTAACTTTTGTTAGGTGTACAATTAATTGGCATTAATTCCATTCATAATGTTGTACAACTATCATCGCTATCTATTTCTAAAACTGTTTCATCACTCCAACAGAAATTCTGTGCTCATTAAGGAATAACTCCCTACTCTCAACTTCCCCAGATCCTGGTAACCTCTAATTTATAGTCTCTATGAATTTGCTTATTTCAGATATACATATAAATGGAATAATACAATATTTGTCCTTTGTGTCTGGCTTATTTCCCTTACCATGTTTTGTTTTTTAATTTTTTAAAAATTATTTATTTGTTTGTTTATTTATTTTATTTTTACAGAGAGGGGAAAGGAGAAAGAGAGGGAGAGAAACATCACTGTGTGATTGCCTCTCACTCATGCCCCTAAATGGGGACCTGACATGCAACCTAGTGATGTGCCCTGACTGGGAATCGAATCCCTTAACATGTTTTTAAGTTTCATTTATGTGGTAGCATATTTCAGAACTTCGTCACTTTTTAACAGCTGAATAATATTCCATGTTATATATATACCATATTTGGTTTATCTGTTGATCAATTGATGGACATTTGTGTTGATCCCAATTTTTTGACTATTGTGAATAATGCTGCTATGAATGTTGGTGTACAAGTATCTGAGTCCCTGCTTCCCATTCTTTTGGTATGTACCTAGGAATTGAATTATTAGAGCATATGGTAATTATCTGTAACTTTTTGAGAAACCAAGAAGTCTTCAATAAGCAGTGCACTTATTATAAAATATATTGTGCCAATACAAATATAGAGAATTTTGGCTTTTAAAAAGTTGATATTTTTGCCACAATTAACCTAATTTAAAAAATTTTCTCCCATGTTGCTTTCGTATCAATATTGCGACCTAAAAGAGTGCTAGACTGCTTTACTTTGCTACTCTGTCAATTTTTTAGAAACTGGTGTTGTCAGAAAATGAGGTGTTGAACTTAATTGTAAAATCTTTTTTAATAGAGTATTGTCATCTCTACCAATTTGGGTTATCAGTTCTCAGAGATTTATAATGCAGGAAAATTATTGTATTATTGGGTTGACCAAAAAGTCCATATGGTTTTTGTCCATAAAATAAATGACATATTTTTCATTTTTACCAATAATTATTAATTTGAATATTTTGAGTACATTGGCTATCTTGCGCCTGGAATAACGTTGACTATTCTCAATTAATGTCTCAATTTAATCACTATTAACTTCAACTGGTCTACCTGACTGTGAAGCATTGTCTGGCAAGAAATCTCCAGCACAAAACTTTGCAAACCACTTTTGACACATTTGATCAATCATAGCACCTTCTCCATACACTGCACAAATTTTTTGCATTTCAGTTGCCTTTTTACTTCTCTTGAAATAATAAAGCATGATATGCCAAAAATATTTCATATTTTCTTCCGTCTTCAATATTAAAATGACTACACAAAAATTCACCAATTTTGATAAGTGTTTTTTAAACACACGCGGATATGACAGCTGCCACAATACAATCTAACAATTGTTTGGAATGAAGTTCAAGACAACTAAATGCTACTAGACCCATTTTATAGAAAAAACCTAATAAACTTCTTGGTCTACCCAATATGTTTAGAAAATTCCTTCTCTGTTAATTCAGATGGTACTTTGGGATCCTCAGGATCATGATGGTCGTTATGTCATGGAAGAATCAATTTAACAGAATTTTCTGGCTGATGAAACCCCAGATAAGATAGCTTATATTATGTGACTGGAGAAGAGGAAAACAAATAGAATAAATGCCATTTCCATAACAGTATGTAACTGAGCATTTAACACATTGGCTCAACAGTACACAGTGATTCAGGTAGTTTTGTTTTAACTTCTTGGTTATTGACCTTGGTATTTTTCAAAAGTTAGATCTCTTATGTATGAAAATCATTAGCCACTGATCATGAGATTTTTTTTTTTTTGCTCAGTAATGGGATATTACTACAAAATGCTTTTCTTACCCTAAGTTGCGTATTTAGTGGAAGCTTTATGACCCTGGCAGGTCTCTCTGGGCTATGATTATATCACTTGGAACATAAAGATCTTTGATTCTAGAGGAACTGTGAGTTATTTTCTGTTTCCGAAAGTCTTGCTTTTAAATAGTTCTCATTTTTATTTTATGACTTTGTTTAGGCCTCTGATCTCATTGCCCAATAACATCCAAAGAAGTAACTATTTGTGTAATACTTAAGAATGGGAAAGGGATATCTTTTCTTAGTTTAGACTTTTTGGTGGTGGTCAAGTTTTGAACAGATCTTAATCAGCAGGTAAATGCTTGACTTTGGATGAAGAGAGATAATATACCAGTAGAGAAATGGTAGAATAGAGGTTTTATTTTTTTAGGCAGATATTAATCATCTTTCCTATGTGAGTTTGTTATTTTTAATTTCAAATAGGTTTTTAAAACTGACATTTTAATTAAAGAGCCTTAAAATTAGCAGTGTTTTTCTCAGAATTTCTTCATACCTTTTGAACAATTTATTAACACAGTACTTGTTGAGTAAATCAGCACTGCAGCAAGCTTAACAAAAAAGGAAAACAAAGTGAGTTGAATATATAAAGAGTTTATTTTTCTCATGTACAGAGACATTTAGAGGAGTTCTAGATTGTTAAACCATGTCATCAAGCATCTAGTCTGCTTTGGTCTTCCTCTTTTGCCGTTCTTAGCCTGTGACTTTCTTCCTCTTAGAAGCAAGGTATTTGCTGTACTGGTAGGCATCACATCTACATTCCAGGCAGCAGAAGGAAAGGCACAAGGCCAAAGCCTTTTCCTTACTAGGTTTCCCTACTGTTTAATTAGGAGCAGAAGCCCTTCCCAAGGATTGCTGATTGCATGCTATTGACCAGAGTCCAGCCACATGCACAAGTGTGCACACACCCCACACACCAGTCCCACCTCTAAGCTAGGCATCCAAGCTAAGAGTTTGCTTTCCTACCTCTATAGTAGGGAGAGGCAAGAGCGAATGGGGTTGGAATGGTTATCTAGTGAGCCAAATTATGGCATGTGTGTCACTGGGCATAGAGAAAAAGTTTAAAACGTTGCCACCTTGTAACGTTTCTTCAGGTTACATTGCACACTCATCGTACTGACTGTAATGTCAAATCCTAAATCTACACCAATAGAATGTGAATATCTTCCTGGCTTTGTTCAGTAAGGTTTACAGTTTATTAGCAAGATAAGGTGTTAAAATAAGGACATTAAGGTTAAGGTCGGGTATGAGGATAATTTATTACTCTTCTTTCATTTTCTTTGGCAGCCTAAAGATGTTACTGAAGAAAACATAAGAACTGTGTTCTATTCATGGCTACAACAGTCTTCTACGACCACACTTCCTTTGATAATATCAGAGGAAGAATATATTAAGCTGGAAATTAAAGATGGTGTGTAAATTTTGTTATTTGGATATTTTTTCTATTGAAGTCATAAAATTTTCCATTGCTTTTCCAACTGCGACATGTGTGAACAGGAAACATAAGAGTGATAATTAAACATTTTATATACTGAAGGATGCCTTTTTTTAATTTAAATAAATCTGATATTTAAAATCTTAAAATTTTGTCTCAGTTTCAGTACTATTCATTTATTGCTTTCTTTTCAATAGGGGTGAAGGAGTTTTCTCTGAATATAGTTCATTCTTGGGAAAAAGAAAAAGAAAAAAATATTTTTCTGTTGAGTACCAGTCTTCTGCAGAAGATCACAATACAAGTAATTACATGCTATTGAATATTCAGTGACATAATATTTGTCAGATGTGATTGATAATAAAGGACGAATTTACCAGTAGTACCTTGCATTCCAAGTGTAGTAGAAACTCAAATGATAAGAGTAAGGAATAACTTGATTTAAAATATTTTATTCTATAAATGTCTTTAACATACCTGAACAAATTGTTGATTTATCTAAATTTAAAGTTAATGCCTCAGCACAGTTAAGTTTCAGGTGAATGGATCATGATTTAAACTTCTTTTCTGTATTGAAACAAAGGAAAACTTAGCTTCAGCAGTTTGAGTTTTAAAATTCAGATTTTTACTTGCAGTTTTGCTGCACAACTTGTATTATTTTGTCAGTTCTTACATTCTCAACTCTTTATAAATATTATATCACTTTTCTTCCAGAAGTATTTTTTAAATGGTTATTTTATTTTTTTTAATTGATTTGAGAGAGAAACATCAATTTGTTGTTCCCCCATGCATTCATTGGTTGACCTGCGTGTGCCCTGACCTGGGATTGAACCCACAATTTTAGTGTGTCAGGATGACAATGCTCTAACAACCATCTGAGCTACCTGGCCAGGGCCAAAAGTGGTTATTTTAGAATCTGATGTTTTAGTTAGGATATTTACTCTTGTCATTGTAAAATTGAAGATGCTCTAGTCACTTAGAATATCAGTGGTTTGGAACTAGACACTGTTTTTCTACTTTTAAAATTTAATTGAAGGAATACCATTCAGGGAAAATACAAATGTAAGACTTGTGCAAAGAATGTGTGACAAAATCAAACTGCAAATACAGATAGATCTATAAAATGCATTAAAGAGATGATATTCTTTATTGCTCGTTGACCATAAATATTTGTGTTCCTCAGATGAGTAAATTGTTATTGTCAAGGCTATTTTATGTAATGATCTTGCATGCACACTACATCTTTTCTCTGTGGTGTAACAATCAGCAAGCAATTCAGTTTTCTGGGACCCAAGAAGAACAGGCAAAAGATACAACTTTGAAGTGTAAAATTCATTTTTCCTTGCTCCTATAGGTCCTTCTGGATCCTGTGCTAAAAGAAGAAAACAGTGAGGAAATTGACTTTATTCTTCCTTTCTTAAAGCTGAACCACTTGGGGTAAGAAGTTATGGCCAAACTAGCATGTTTAGAGACTTGTTCGACATTATCTTTGGCATGGTTTCCATGTGTAACTATTAAAGTAGAGGTTAATGTCATTGGATAATCTTACTAATGCATTATTAGTAGATACTATTTCAAGGCTTGTTTCTGTTTTCACATCTAGCTTAGTAGTTTGCCTTGTCTTAGATAACAAAGTCTGAAGCTTATTAGAAATATTACTTTGAGATTTGATTTGTGAGAAGAAATCAATTAGATTTGAACTGATCATATGTCTTGAATAAAATAGTAATTCTTAGAGCTGATACACTTATTTGAAAAGTTAAATCTAAAATCATTACTTGAATTAAAAAATACTTCAAATTAAGTTGTTTCTACAGTATCTTATTAATGTATTAATTGGGATTATTTGTGTTTTCCCCAACTTTTAGACAAACAAATCTGAAAGAACCTCTTAATTTTTTGTATCTCTTATACAGTATGAAATGTCATGTAACATTACCTCTTAGAATTCTCACAGAGGCTATTAGAGATGTAGTAGTAGTGATTTGACTTCCTGTAACAGTATAGTCTGTGTTTTATTTTAAAAATTAAACCATAAAGTAACAATACTTAAATACAGCATAATATTCTTGTATAAAGTAAAATCTCTTTAATTCAGACTCTAATTTTAGAAATTTCTGATATTAAGAGAAGTAAATTGGCAATCAGAGCCAGGAAATAGGTTGAAGTTCATGTTTGTATGAACTACAGATTACAACTGTATTTCAAAGGCGATTTTTTAAGAGGATATAAGTCTTCAATTATCCTAACTTTTTAAAGGCACCCATTTAATTTTAAAAAGGCAAAAAAATTAAAATAATTTTTAAAAGCACCCATTTATGATTATGCTGATTACCAAGCAAAATAATTTTGAAGGAGTTGTTTGTATATGTTAACACAGATTCCTTAAGGAGTCCTAGTTGGACACACTTTTAGTATTGCACATGTTTGAAAGGAAAAAACTAGTTGTAAAGCTGTGACTCAGATTTGGCATTAATTCGATATACTTTCAAGTAAGGAAGAGTTTCTAAGATTTTACTCTTTTAAAAATCATTAGTCTGGGAAGGAAAGTTTCATGCATTTTTATAGCTAGCTTCTGCTCTGCTTCAGTGTTTTATTATGCAACAATTTACATATTTTGCAGAGGAGTGAATTCCTTAGCTGGATCCTCCATGGAGCACATCACTCATAGCCTCCTGGGACGCCCTTTGTCTCAGCAGCTAATGTCTCTTGTGGCAGGACTTAGGAACGGAGCCCTTTTACTCACAGGAGGAAAGGTATGAGGTGACAATGTGCTCATTTTCATTAACTAATAACATTTCATTCCTCTCTGAGTTTTGATCATGTTATATAGGGTTGTTAATACAGGATGTGGAAAACATTGATACAGTACACTAATATTTTTGAGTGCCTATTAGATATTGGGAAAGTGGTGATGAATCAGGTGATGCACCCCTGTGTTTTTTCTGTATCAGTGCATACAATTGTATAACTTCTGTTTTCTAGGATATTGATAGAGTGTGGTGATAAGGTTGATTGATTTTTAAATGTTGAACCAGCTTTATTCTTTTTACACATTGCTAAGTTCATTTTGCTAATATTCTGTTGAAGGTTTTTGCATTTAAGTTCATGAGAGATACTAGCCTATAGTTTCTGATTCTGTGCTGTCGGTTTTACTCTCAGGGTGATAATGAGCTGAGAGGTGTTCCCTACTGTTCTGCTTTCTGGCAGAGATTGTATAAAATTGGTATTCACTCTTCTTTCGATGGTAAAAGTGAAATCATCTGGGCCTGGAGATTTTTTTATTGTTAACTTTTTAATTATAAAGTTGATTTCCTTATTTGTCTATTTTATCTTGGCAGACATTTGGTAGTTTGTAGTTTTTGAGGAGTTGTTCTATTTTTTCTAAGTTGTCAAATTTATGAGCATAAAATTGTTTGTAATGTTTTATTAGTATCTTTTGAATGACTGTGGAATCTGTTGTGAAGTCCTGTTTCCTGATATTGGTGATTTGTGTCTTCTCTCTTTTTCAAGTCTTGCTGGAGCTTACCTGACCTTTTAAAGGGCTTACAGTTTTATTCTCTACTAACAGTATTGTTGCCAGGGGTATAGTGTAGTCTTTGTGAGTCTCTGTGCTTTTTAAATTTTTATTGATTTTAGAGAGAGGGAGAGAGGAAGGGGGACTGAGGGGGACATCGCTTTGTTGTTCCACTTACTGTTGCATTAATTGGCTGTTTATTGTATCTTGTATGTGCCCTGGCCAGGGAATGAACACGCAACCTTGGAGCATGGGGACAATGCTCTAACCAATTGAGCCAACTGGCCAGGGCTTCTTTGTGCTTTCTTTCAATTCAAAATTTTAAGGCTTAAAATTTCTGTTCACTTTTAACTCCAACATAATAACTTTATTTTCCTGTTACTAGCCCAGTTGCTTTCTTCTGATTTTTATTGTCAAAAAAGGTAGTATGTAGCAGCTACTCCAATAATCTAAGTTTCCACATTGGGAAACTAGAAAAGGAAGAACAAATTAAATCCAATGTAAGCAGATGAAAAGAAACACTGGGTTGGCCAAAAAGTTGTTTTTTCTGCTCAGTGACTCTAGTAGTGCTTAGTTGCTTTAACTTCTTTTGAGGCAATTTTGTTAGATTGTATTGTGAAGCTATCATATCAGTGTGCATTAAAAACAAACTCATCAAAATTGTTGAATTTTTATGTAGCCATTCTAATACTGAAGATGGAAGAAAATAAGTGAAATTTCCGACATATTATGCTTTATTATTTCAAGAAAGGAAAAACACAACTGAAACGCAACAAAGATTTGTGCAGAGTATAGAGAAGGTGCTGTGACGGAGTGAACATGTCAGAAGTGGTTTGCAAAGTTTCTTGGTACTATTGATATTTTGGCCAAATAATTCTTTGCAGTGGGGCTGTCTTATGCATCGGAAGATGTTTAGCAGCACCTCTGGCCTCTACCCACTAGAAGCCAATAGTGGGAGATAGCTGACATACTCAAAATAGTCAAATCATTAATATTATTGGGGAAAATGAAAACTGTGTCTTTTATTTTACAGAAAAAAACTGAACAGACTTTTGAGCCAACCTAATAATAAGAATTAGAGCAGAAATCAGTGAATTGAAAACAGGTAATCAATGGAGAAAATACATGAAATCAAAATCTGGTTTTCTGAAAAGATCAATGAAATTGATAAGCTTCTAGCCAAGCTAAGAAAAAAGAGATGATTTGATGTGCAGCATGGTGATCATAGTTAACTGTATTGTATACCTAAAAGTTGCTAAGAGAGTAGATCTTAAATGTTATCACCACAAAAAAGAAATGGTAATAATGTGAGGTGATGGAGGCATTTAATTAACTATTGTGATGGTCAGTTTGCAGTATCTAAGCATATCAGATCATTATGTTGTATACCTTAAACTTACCCAGAATCTTTATATGACAATTACAGCCCAATAAAGCTGGGGAAAAAAAAAAAGAATTTTTAATTTGTCATAAGAGGCCATGATGAAATTTCCATTATTTTATTTTTACATGTTTAAAATTTTTAAGGTGAAACGGAGCACTCAAAGAACAAAGTGCACAAATTATAAATCAAATGGATTGTTATTAAGTAAAGCACCTGTAAAAGAGAGAAAACATAGATTACTAATGTCTGAAATGACAGAGGGAGGAAACCAATGTATATTAAAAGAACTATAAAAACCTACCAGTGTTTAGCCTTTCTGGGGGGCACTATAGCAATACATAGCAAAATTTAAAATATGTAAAAACAACAAAAAAGGTTTTGATGTAGTAATTCCACTTCTAGAAATTATTCTAAAGGTATAGTCTGACAAATAAGTAACTTATATGTATATGTATGTTTATTTTAGCTTCACTTTTAATAGTTAAAAATTGGAAGCTGAATAGACACTTAGGAAGGGGCTTTTCGAATGTTACGGTCCAATATGCCCCACAGTGGCCTTGGACTAGGGAGCAGACTCAGCTTCTTATTTGTTGATAAAGAGGACAGTGGTTTACTGTAAACCCGCATGAATACTGTCATCCTGTATTTCTAAATTTGCATAAGATGTATGTGGAGTGCCTGTAGGAATAATACATGAAAATGATTGACAGAGGTTACTTCTCTGCAGTGGGATGATTACAGATTTTTACCTTTCTCTACTCAGTATTTACAATTATTATGTATTTTTATTGATTATGCTATTACAGTTGTCCCAATTTTTCCTCTTTTGACCTCTCCACCCAGCAACGCCCACTTCCTCCAGTGATCCCCCTTCCTTTGTTCATGTCCATGGGTCATGAATATAAGTTCTTCAGCAACTCCATTTCCTATACAGTATTCCCTCACTTATCGTGAGTATTATGTTCTAGACCCCTCTGCGAAGTAGGAGCCTTACATATATTCTGCACTCTTAAACCTACATAACTTTAACAACATACGTATACAATACCGCAAAATCCCGTGATATAGCAAATATCCGTGATAAATAATTAAATATCATATTTTAGCCCTCGCTGGTGTGGCTCAGTGGATTGAGCTCCAGCCTGCAAACCAAAAGGTTGCTGATTTGACTCCCAGTCAGGGCACATGCCTGGGTTGCGGGCCAGGTCCCTGGTTGGGGACATATGAGAGGCAACCACATATTGATGTTTCTCTCCATCCTCTCTCTCTCTTCCCCTCACTCTAAAGGTAAATAAATAAAATATTTTTAAAATTATTTTAAAAAATTAATAAAAATGAATTAAAAAAAAAAATCCCGCGATACATTGAGGCCGTGATACGTGAACCGCAGTATAGAGAGGGCCTACTGTACTTGCCATTAACATCTGCCCTGCCTATTCTGTACCTACTAATTTGTACTTCTTAATCCCTTCACCTTTGCCCCCAATTCCCCCAGACAGGCCTCCCGCCTGGCCCCCATCCCAATGTTCTCCATATCTATGATTCTGTTTCTGTTCTGCTTGTTTGCTTAGTTTGTTTTTTAGATTCAATTGTTGGTAGTTATGTATTTATTGTCGTTTTAATGTTCATAGTTTTAATCTTCTTTATCTTAAGTAAGTCCCTTTAACATTTCATATAATAAGGGCTTGGTGATGATGAACTCCTTTAGCTTTACCTTGTCTGGGAAGCACTTTATCTGCCCTTCCATTTCAAATGATAGCTTTGATGGATAGAGTAGTTGTGGTTGTAGGTCCTTGCTTTTCATCAGTGGACACTTCTTGCCAGTCCCTTCTAGCCTACAAAGTTTCTTTTGAGAAATCAGCTGAGAGTCATATGGGAACTCCCCTGTAGGTAACTCTCTGCTTTTCTCTTGCTGCTTTTAAGATTCTCTGTCTTTAACCTTTGGTATTTTAATTGTGATGTGTCTTGATGTGGTCCTTTTTACATCCATCTTGTTTGGGGCTCTGTGCTTCCTGGACTTGTATGTCTATTTTCATAATCAAATTAGGGACATTTTCTTTTATTATGTTTTCAAATAGGTTTTCAATTTCTTACTCTTCCTCTTCTCTTTCTGGCACCCCTATGATGTGAATGTTGGTATGTTTGAAGTTGTCCCAGAGGCTTCTTACACTATCCTTATTTTGGAGGACTCTTTTTTTCTTCTTGCTGCACTGATTGGATGTCTTTTCCTTCTTTTTGTTCCAAATCAATGATCTGCTTCTTGGCTTCATCCACTCTGCTGTTGATTCCCTGTAAATCGTTGTTTATTTCAGTTAGTATATCCTTCATTTCTGGCTGGGCCTTTTTATGCTGTTGAAGTACCCACTGAGTTCCTTCAGCATCCTGATCACCAGTGTTTTGAACTCTGCACGTGCCAGATTGCTTATCTCCATTTTGTTTAGTTCTTTTTCTGGAGTTTTGTTATATTCTTTCATGTGGGCCATATTTCTTTGTCTCATTTTGGCAGCCTGCCTGTGTTTGTTTCTATATATTAGGTAAAGCTGCTTTGACTCTGTTTCTTGGTGGTTAGGGTGGTTGGTGACGTGGGCTGTGAAAGAGTTCATAAAGAGAAGAAAGTACAGAGAGCAAAGTTTTTATTTTACTTTCCCAAGAGAGGGAAAGGGCTACGTGCAGAGATATGTACCAGCACTGAGGGGTTGAGGCTTTGAGCTTTTATTGGATTATAAAAGGGTGAGGGAGTTACTGTTTGTGCCCCCTGGACTGTTGGTGTTGTTGCAACACAGGAGGTTTCAGGCAGTGTTGCATAAGCTGCAGTTTGCTCCAATGTTATCTTCTGCCTATATGGGGGCTGGTTCATCACATTCTGTTCTTGCTTTTCAGGATTTTCTAGTCCTGAGGACGTACGCTCAGAAGAATAAAATGGCAGTTATATTCAACACAGTCATAGGCCTGCTCAGCAAATGGCGCCACAATAGCAAATGGTGCTGGCTTTATTCTTTCATTGGTAGCATAGCCTAAAGTAGTAGGTGTCCAGTAGGGTCCAGTGGCACAGCCTCCCCTATTTCCCAAGCTGGGGACTCAGGGTGCCCCCTTTGTGTGGGCTGAGTACTCTCTTCTCTTGTAGATGCGTCTTGATTGCTGTCAGCAGGTCAATGGGGGGTGGGGGGGGCGTTACCCAGTCCAGACAGCTGGTAGGACTGACTGCGACCCCTGGCCAGCTACCACTTCCCTCTGTGGCTTGTGCAGGTGGTTGGGTGGTGCTCTGACTTGGGCAACATGATCTGTAGCTGCCCACTGGGTGCACAGGCTCTGGGGTTTCCCAGGTGGTGCAGGCCAACTTGAGCCTCCCTGTGTTCTGTCTGGGGCCCCATGGTGTAAGCTATAAAGCGATCTGCTGATGGCTGCTGCTAGTGCCGGGCCTGGGGCCACTCAGTGAGAGGTACGGGGCTGCGCTCAGCTGTTGTTTGAGCAGATTTAGCCAGGTCTGAGCCTGCGCCCAGCCTAGCCCTTCACAGGGAAAAGCCACTGTTAACCAGAGTGGAAGGGTTGCATGGGTGGACCTGCAAGTTGAATGGGGCAGACCCTTAGGTAATAATCAGGGCAAGGCTTATCTTGTGAACCAGGTGAAGGAGACTCAGATATGGAGGCACTGCACTGTGACTCTTTGTGGGAGGGCTCAGAACAGGTACAGTGGCTGCTGTCTTCAGTTCTGTCTGAGAGGAGGCCCTGATACCAGACACTTTAGTGTCTCTCCATATGCCACTGGTGCCCTTCAAGCTGCTGTCCTGGTGCTGGAACACAGAGGGAGTGAGTCTGAGTGCAAGGCCCTTTAAGAGAAGAGGCCTGAGAATCCTATAGTTTCTTCTGCCACTCCAGCCCCCACTGGTTTTTATAGCCAGAACTTATGGGGACTTGTTTTCCTGGCACTGGAACCCTGGGCTGGGTGGTCTGGTGTGTGGCTGGGATCCCTTGCTCCTGAGATATCCCTCCATTTTATATCCACCACATGTGGATTTGGGGCCAGCTCGTTCTGTGTCTCTACCCCTCTGTCCTTCCTACCCATCTGAATAAATGTGGTTTCTTTAATTCCTTAGTTGTCGCACATCCATATAGCTCGATTTTCTGATGGTTCTGAATGATAGTTATTCTATATTTTAGGTGTAATTTTGCTGTGGTTGTGTGAGGAGGTGAGCCGCCCTTATCTACACCTCCATCTTGACTGGAATAGAATATTATGTATTTTTACAAATTATTTTATAATCAGGAAAAATTAAACTTTACTTGAAAAATAAAAGTGCACATTGGATCAAAACCCTAAATAATCTGGAGTTGTTCAATTTAATATTAAATGGTTCTACCGACCTTAATGATTTCTGCAGGCTCCATAGTACAGTACACTAATTGGTGGTCAGGTTACATTGTAAGTCACCAAGAAACTGAATTAAAGTTACAGTTAATTTAAGGTAATAAAGAAGTTGGTAATATTTTTCCATTAAAAATAATTGAAGTTAAATAGGAGTAAGTTTCATTTATCTAGAATATATCATATTATTCCCTTCTCGTAACAAATAATGAAGCATTCCTGTTTTTAAAGATAAAAGATTTTATTAGTGATTGTTTTAACTAAGAACTTGTAAAAAACAAATCAGACGTTTATTTGCCATGTAGGCACTATAACTAACATAGGATACATCCAGTTCCCAGCAGCTGAAAAGAAAAGTCCCATTTTAGTAACCCCTGCATATCTCACACAGCAGCTAAATTGGTGTGTACTTTTATTTATCTTTTTACTTTTTTCCAAAGCAATTTATTATTTTTAGTATTAGTAAAAGTCGATTTTGGAGTTAGGGTGGGGAACTGCCCCTTTCAATGGTGGTTATGTTCCTGAGATCGTGTTGTCATCTGTTAACCTTGACCATAGTTACATAATACTTCAGTCTTGCTGTTAAGGCTAGGGAGCTGGAACCTCCTGGTTTCTTGTGGATTGTTATGTGTTTTCTTGGCTAGACTGGCATGTTAAGAAATAGTTTTTTCCCCACTCATCCTGCAGTGCTCTCTTACAACTTCTCGAGTCCAGATTTCTGCTCCTTCCTGTTTGTTTACTTTATGTTAAATGTCACTCACTGTAATGTGATGCTGGAGTTCCAGGGGTGTGGGGTTCCCCCTCATCGGAGGTTTGTTGAGATATCATTGTTATGTAACATATAGTGTATATTCGCTCGATGAGGCTTAATCTTTGTAGTTGCCACAGGGACAGAAACTACTTCTGTGACTGAATACATTGAGAGTTCTTATGCATTGTTTTGTAGGGGAGTGGAAAGTCAACTGTAGCCAAGGCCGTCTGTAAAGAAGCATCTGACGTATTGGATGCCCATGTGGAGATAGTTGACTGTGAGGCGCTGCGAGGTATGACTGTGGTAACACTCTACACAACTCCCTTTTTCGGTGGAAAGACAGAAATGTTATTACTTAATGCTGTTGACTTAATAAATACAAATATCTAATTTGGAATTTCTTAGAAATTGTAAGTCTTTGGCTGTTTTTCTAATGTTTAAATGAATTTTTTAAAACTCCCTCTATTTAATGGAGACCTATTTTCTAGCCAGAACTCTTTGTAGACCATATTACTGGAAATGCCACTCTGAGACAGTTAGAATTCAGAATATACTCGAATGGGTATAAATTATCCCTGAGTTGCTATGGGAAACTGGCAGAGTAGTACTTCAGGGGAGGGGAAGTGAGTGAGTGTGAACAGCACAAAGGAGAATTACAGTTTACCATGTGCATGTCTGTGCTTTTAAAAGTTTTTATTTAGCATTATTATCTATTCAATTAAGAAAATGATTGGAAAGATTTTACTGTGAGTAGTTCTTTTTTTTCCCTTGGTTACCACTTCATATCATTCCAACTCATCATTTTACTTTCAGTTTTTTTTTTAAATCTACTATGTAATAAGAGACTAGGAAGTAGCCTTGGAAAACCCACTATTTCATATGCTATTAAGGTGGTTTCTGCAAGATTACCCATCTCTCAGTACTGTTTGATGCCTCATGTGAAAATTTTGTTTTAGAGCTAAATAATAGGAACTCTTTACATTGGCTTATTAATTGGCATGTTTTCTAGTCTTTGAAAATTAAAACTTTATAATTCACCAGGAAGTTTCAAGCCAAATTTATGATTCAAATATAGCAACTCTAGGATCATTCGTATTTGAGTTTCTCTGAATCTTGATCCTTTGTTTTCATTTACATTTTCCCCAACCTGCTTTCATTTTATTATGTTGTTGTAAGCCATCTGAAATTCTATATGAAAGGAGGCTGGGTATAGATAAATACATCCATACAGAAATTGTGGTAGCATATTTCTTTTTTTAGTTTTATAAAATTCAGTACTTAGTCCTTTGACATGGTATTAATGAAATCATGTCAATGATTAACAAATTATAATGACTGGTATATTAACAAAATATGGATCAAATTTTCATAGTTGAGTCAATAGTGAGCTTTTCTAATGCTTTCAAAAGGTCAGCCTGAACTTTCCCAACCCTGAAATAACATTAAACCACCTGATATCTTCTGTCTTAAGGAAAAAGGCTTGAAAACATACAAAAAACCCTAGAGGCGGCTTTCTCAGAGGCGGTGTGGAGGCAGCCTTCAGTGGTTCTGCTGGACGACCTCGATCTCATTGTCAGCCTGCCTGCCCCCCCGGAACACGAGCATGGTCCTGAGGTGCTGCAGAGCCAGCGGCTGGCACATGGTAATGGTGGCCCTCCTCTCAGTGGTTTCAGGCCTTTTATCAGGCGGTGTTTTTAGTCTTAATGGTAATCTGCTATCTTCATAGAATATGTCTATGTTATGTATTGCTTTTGAGCTTCTGGTACCCTCCTACAGTTGTTTTGTATTTGCAAAATTGGTAGTATAAGCATTGTGAAGATTCTGCAACTTCATGATCAGCCTTTTGGGCCTTTTCATGCTCCTGTACTGATTAGAAATGGCTTAATTGTACAGATTTACTCTTGCTTTGTTCATTTGACAAATGCTTGTCTAACACTTGTGCGCAGTCTAGATTTTCAAAGTCTAAGAGGAGAGAAAAGTAAACAGACTATTTTAGTTCAGAATATTGATAATAATAATGACAGCTGCTGTGTGTTGAGTGCCCATTCTGGGCTATGGAATTGCTTTGTACTGTACATATAAATATTCTGGTTTTACAGGTAGGTAAATAGAAATTCAAAGAATAGGTAATTTGATCAGGGTGACACAACTAGGAGGTGGGGAAATATGCTCTACTTAAGAGTACTACAGGGTACTATGGGAGCACATACCCCAAATTGGGGGTGGTATAGGGGTTGAGGAGTTATCAGGGAAGGCTTCTTGGAGGAGTTGATAATTGAGATGCATTTTGATGAAGGAGCAGAAATTAGCATGAAGCAGCTTCGTGCTAATGAAGAACCTTCCAAAGGAAGTGTTGACAGGCAAAGGTACAGAGGTACAAGAATCATGCTGTGTTACGGAATAATTCATGGCAGGAGTTGAGAATTCAAGGAGAAGACTAGGCAGGGGCACTGGAGGATTGGGCAGCATTCAGCTGCCTCAAGGTTCTTGGGAGCAAAAATAGATACAAAATGCAACCACAATGGCTCCGGTTATTATACGCTAATGTCAGTCTCACATTTTAAATCCTGTAGCATTCACAAGAGTTGTAGTGTAGTGTTTAAGGGAATACTGCCCATGTCTAAATCAGGACTCAGATATATGCCACTAATGCCTGGTTCTGTTTTGACCTCATACTGACCAAACTTGCAAGGCTTGGGGTGGAAAGAGATTGTTCAGGAAGTCAGGAATATGAGCTGTATTTTGCTTTATTAACAATACAATATGGAAATTTATCATCCTTCCATAACATTTATTTCAGAGACTCCTTTTCATTTACTTTATAAGATCCAGAAGTCAGGAACCTCACTAGGCATTGTTCTGAGTATACAGTGCCTCGTATGTCTCCTCCACTAGATTGCTTGGAGCCTGGCCAAAAATGTTAGGTCCTTAATAGATAAATGAGTGAATGAATGAATGAAAGATTTAATTTTTAAAGGGTATGAAGGAACCTAACCATTCATACTCTGCCTTAAAGCATGACTTGAGGTTATTATTTTAATGAATGTATAACTTAAAATTTTTATGTTTATGTTTACTAAACTTTTACACTATATTGCTTAATTCTAGCTTTGAACGATATTTTGAAAGAATTTATTTCCATGGGAAGTTTGGTTGCACTGATTGCCACAAGCCAGTCTCAACATTCTCTACATCCTTCACTTGTTTCTTCTCAAGGAATTCACATATTTCAGTGTGTCCAGCATATTCAACCTCCTGATCAGGTAACATGCTGCTGGTGAAGATTGTTGAAATATATCCTTTATGTAAATTATTTTTCAATTTTATTAATTATTTATGGCTTTAATCTTATGCTTATGTTAATGATCTTAAGAATATTTTAAAAGTTGGCATTTGGTGCATATTGTGCTTAGAAACAATTTTCAATTATAACTGTCTGAAATGTTACTGTGTACTTTCTGAGGAAATAGCTTTTTTGAAAGCAGCATTTCTTCTTTTTTTAAACTAAAGTTTTCTTTTTTAAATTCCATTTAAAAAGAAACAAAAACCCTAAAAATTCTGGACTGCTTCAGTTTTTCATTGGTGAAATCTGTACATCATTGGAATTAGAATTTTTTCAGCCTTATTGAGGTATAATTGACAAAATTGTATTTAACAACATGATGATTTGATACACATTGTGAATATTTACTATAGTCATCTTAAGACATTCATCACTTCACATAATTACCTTTCTTTCTAAATGTTTTTTATTTTACAGAGAGGGGCAGGGAGGGAGAGAGAGAGGGTGAGAAACAAACATCAATTGGTTGCCTTCCGTATGTGCCCCAGGGAAGTGAAACTGCAAGCCAGCCATGTGACCTGACCGGGAATCAAACTGGTGACCGTTTGGTTCATGGGACGATGCTCCAAACAACTGAGCCATACTAGCTGGGACCATAATTATCTTTTTTAAGCATTTTTTTAAATGAGAAAGAGCAGTGAGAATGCAAATAAATGTATTTTAAAAATTTGATTAACTAAACTTTAAAAAAAATTTTTTTTACCAGCACTAATATTCTGTACCCACTGTGATTCCAGCATCCAATTCCAACATGTTAGTCTTTCCCTCACACCACTAAGCAATTCTTGGACACAAGCTGGGTGTCCTACAATTCAACTCAATTCTTTTTCTATTTTTTTAATTTAATTTTGATTGTATTTTTTTTACATTACCTTTTAGTCCCCTTTTACTCCCCTCCCCTCAACAATCACCACACTAAACTCAATTCTAACACCATCTACCTGGAGATGGGTCAGATCCCACCAGTTAAGGGCTCAGTCACACCAGACAGCCCTCCACTTCAGATACCAATTTCAAGACCAGGTTGTTACCTGCGCTTCTGACTAGGTAAATCAGAGGTTCCCACAACCCTCTCCTTGGGTTCGATTAATTTGCTAGAACAGCTCACACAATTCAGAAACTAGTTTACTCACTAGACCACCAGTTTATTACAAAGGATGTTAAAGGATATGAATCAATAGCCAGATGAAGAGATTCATAGGGTGAGGTCCTGTCCTCCCAAAAGAGCTTCTGTCCTGTGGAGTTTGGGGCCCAGCACCTTGGCACATGGAAGCATCTGGTTCACCAAATCAGAAGCTCTCTGAACGCCCTCCTTCAGTTTTTTTTTTTTTTTTTTTTTTTTTTTTTTGGAGACTTCATTACATTGCCATAATTGATTAATTATTGGCCATTGCCAACTGATTCAACCTCCAGCCTTCCCACTGGGAAGTCAGAAGCTGGGTCTGAAAGTTTAAACCCTCTGTTTATGGTTGATTCCCCTGGCAACCAGCTTCCATCCTTAAGTGCTTTCCAAAAGTCACCTCATTAACATAAGCTCAGGTGTGATTGAAACCAGTTTGTTATTACAATATCAGGACACCTTTATCATTCTTATCACTTAGGAAATTCTCAGTTTTAGGAAATCAGTGCCAGAAACAGAGACAAAGACCAAATATATATCTTTCATATTATAAATCACAGTGTCACAAGTACCTATGGCTCATCTGGGACTGGCAAGAACATTTTAACTTAAAATTCTTACCTAGCATCTACCCTAAATATCCAGAACCTGTGCTAATTAACTGTTACTGAAGAGTAAAAGTATTATACCTGTGATTAAGAAAAATAGAATAATAGTAGTATAGTGGTATTGGTCACTGAACATGTTTTTAGAAATAAGTTTTATAGGAACACCAAAAAAAAAAACAACACTCTTAAAGGAGCCAGACTTTACTAAAAAGGCTTCTTAATGCAGAAAGAAATAGCAATCATTTATCAGTGTGATTTTTAAAAATAACTTATTGAGGTATAATTGAAGAAAAATTCATTATTATAAAATGTACAATTTGATCATGCCAGCCTGATAGTTCTCAAAATATATGTACAAAAATTTACAACTGAGCAAAAATAGAAATTTGCATTTTGTTTTTTCTTCAGGAACAAAGATGTGAAATTCTGCATAATGTAATAAAAAATAAACTGGACTGTGATATAAACAAGTTCACTGATCTTGACCTGCAACATATAGCTAAAGAAACTGAAGGGTTTGTGGCTAGAGATTTTACAGTGCTTGTGGATCGAGCCATACATTCTTGTCTCTCTTATCAGAGTATATCCACCAAGGAAGGTACGTTTTACTATTAAAACCAAAATTTGGAATCTTCATTCCATGATGTGGAAGTGTAATTGTAGTAAGGCAAGAATATATTCCATTTTAGTATTCAAATATGTAGTTATTTGAGTAGAAAATTGGCATTGCCAGCTAAGATGGTTGGCATACTATTTTGAAAATTCATATACAGACAGGACTACCAAAAGTTGTTTTGTTCATTTTAAAACAGAATTAGTTTTAACAACACTGGACTTCCAAAAGGCTCTCCAAGGATTTATTCCTGCATCTCTGCGAAATGTCAACCTGCATAAACCTCAGGACCTGGGCTGGGATAAGATTGGTGGATTACATGAAGTTCGGCAGATACTTATGGATACTATCCAGTTACCAGCCAAGGTACTTAAAATGATCGAGTACGTACTCCCAGAAGAACCGTGGAGTCATTGGCTTCAGCTTTATGTGTTGGCCTGCCCAATCTCAGCTTGATTCAATAGCTATTTACTTAGTTACCAAAGAAATGTCCAGCACTGTTTTTGGTATGCTAACAGATTTTTAAAGTATTTGTTGTACTCCTTGCCCATAAGAAACTTATAAAGAAAGCTGGATGATATTTACAGTAAATACATTTTAATGTGAATTTCATATTTCTTATATTTTGCTTGACACATTCAGGTTGTACTAAAGCAAAAGAGCTGTCAGCTGGGATTTGAACAGAGATAGGTAGGAATAAGCTGGAAGGCAGAAGAGACATCTAGGTCACAGAACTGATGTGAAGCCAGATTTCCAGACTCTGGGTGTCAGTCCTGGGAAGGCAGAATTATCAGGCAGCATAGACCAGGCAGATGGCAGAATATAGGGGGCAAATGTAGATTGCTCTTTAGATTAGAAGGTTGAGTCTAGCAAGTAGTGTGTCTGAATCGGAAACCTGAGACATAGGATCATGGCATGAGATCAAGGACCCATGCCAAAGAGGAGAGAAATTGGCGAGTAAGAACCTTAGTGTAATTAGATGGGAGATTTTACTATTACCATTACAGAACTTTTTTACTGTTTCTCTTTCTTTGAATATACATAGGTGTCATACCTTGCCTATGAACCATATAAGTGGAAGGCAGTGTACTTGTTAGAGACTTCTATTTTTTTAATGCAGTAATTTTATAATGTTAAATATAGTACTTTTATGTCAGATAAACAGGGAAAAATGGAAAAAATTAGATGCTACATGGATTTTATGTAAAACGCGTACCACGGTCCAACTGAGAAAAATCTAAGGTAGTTATTTTGAGTTCATTTATTATTTTGAATAGTAATTTTACTTTCTATCATTGCTTTGTTAATAAAGGTGGCAGTTACCACCATCTGAATATTTTTTTCTATACATTGATCTTTGGCTGCTGCTTAGTCATTTATTTTAGACCTGAGCTCTTTGTCATATTTTTGTATTTTTCAGTACCCAGAATTATTTGCAAACTTGCCCATACGACAGAGAACAGGTGTGCTGTTGTATGGTCCTCCTGGAACAGGAAAAACCTTACTAGCTGGAGTAATTGCACGAGAGAGTGGAATGAATTTTATTAGTGTCAAGGTATGTTTTGCATTTATCTTTTTAATTCTTTTTTATTGAGGTAAAATTTATGTAACAATTAACTATTTTAAATGTGTGCAATTCAGTGGCATTTAATGCAGTCACAGTGCTGTGTTAACCACCACTTGTTCCTAGTTTCAAAACTTTTCCATCCCATTCCCTATTTCCTCCTTCCCCGGGCAACCACTGATCTGCTTTCTGTCTCTGTGGATTTGCCTATTCTGGACAAGTCATATAAAAGGAATTATGAAATATGTCATCTGTTGTGTCTGGCTTCTTTCACTTAGAATAATGTTTTTGACGTTCATTCAAGTATGTAGCATATACTTTAGTCCTTCTGTGCCTGAATGATATTCCATTGGATGGATATGGCACAATTTGTTTATCTGTTCATCATCGGTAGACATTTGGGTTGTTTTCACCTTTTGACTATTACAAATGATACTGCTATAAATTGTGGACAGATTTCTGTGTAGACATGCTTTCATTTCTCTTGAATATATATACCTTGGAGTATAATTGCTGGGTGATATGGTAATTCTATGTGTAACTTTTTGAGGAACCACCAAACTGTTTTCACAGTGATTGCACCATTTTATGTTCTCACCAGCACGTATGAAGGTGGCTCCACATTCTTGCCAACACCGATTATGTTTCTTGATGTGGGTTAGTCTCATATTTGGAAAGCTAGTAAGAGCAGTTATCCACTTATTAGTTAAAGCTGTGAGGCATATTGAATAATGAGCCGCTGCTCTTGTAGGTCTTATTATCTTCTTAAGGCAAATCTTCATGCATTATAAATAGAACTATACATAAATAGATCAAAGAGCACACTATACTGAGGGAGAAGAAAACCTAGAAGAACAGGAGCTAGAGACCACATTGAGGCAGGAAGCCAGGTTCCTATGGCTCAGTTATTTGTTGGCTGTATTTCACCTTCACTTGTGTCACGCCAGGTCTAAGGTTTTTCAGATATAATGTGAGTGTGGTAATTAAGGGACATGCTAGCATGTCTTGTAGTCCATGAGGAATGCCTCATAGTCTTCTAGTCTGGGGTATGATATCTTAGTTATATATATATATGTATATATATATATATATATATTTTTTTTTTTATATGAATCACCTAGCTTGGTGCTAGGCATACTGGAGTATTTTATTTTATTTTTTTTAATTTTTTAAATGTCTTTTATTGATTATAATGTTACATTTGTCCCAATTTCCCTTCCCTCTGCTCCCCTCCACCCGGTGGCCCCCCTCCCTCCAGTTGTCCCCCCCTTTTAGACCATGTCCATTAATTGTGCATATAGTTCTTCTCAACCTCTCTCTGTCTATTCCATTCCCTCCTACCATGATCCTTAATTCCTATATCATCTCCCTCCCTCTCCCCGTTCCCCCTCCCTGTTGACCTCCCCCCAATATGTTCCCCATACCTATAGTTCTTTTTCCACTCTCGTTGCCTGTTTAGTTTGCCTTTGTTTCAATTCCCTAGCTTCTGTTGTTGTTTCTTGTGATGCAGTTTTCATTTTAGATTTCATAGTTTTGATCCTCCTTTTTCTAAACCAGTCCCTTTAACATCTCATATAACAGTGGTTTGGATCTAATGAACTCTTTCAGTTTTATTTTGTCCTGGAAACACTTTCTCTGCCCTTCTATTCTGAATGACAATTTCACTGGATAGAGTATTCGTGGTTGTAGGTTTTGGATTTTCATTACTTTGAATATTTCTTGCCAGTCCCTTCTTGCCTGCAGGGTCTCCCTTGAGAAGTCAGCTGATAGTCTAATTGGGACCCCTTTGTACATAATTCTTTTCTTCTCTCTTGCTGCTTTTAAGATTCTCTCTTTATCTTTAACTTTTGACATTTTGTTTATAATGTGTCTTGGAGTGGTTCTCCCTGGGTCCAGTTTTTTTGGAACTCTCTGCTTCCTGGACCTGTAAGTCTATTTCCTTCCCCAAGTTTGGGAAGTTCTGCTTTATTATATTTTCACTTAATTTTTCAATTTCTAGTTCATCTTCTTCGCCCTCTGGCAAACCAATGATTCTTATGTTGGGCCTTTTATAGCTGTCCCAGAGGTTTCTGATCCTCTCATCCTTGCTTCCCGTTTCCTCTCTCTGCACTGGTTGACTGTTTTTTCCTTCTCTATGTTCTGGTTTGTTGATATGAACTCTGCATTTTTTTTCCTCACCATCTGTCTCGTATGTGGTTTTGTTCCTTTCATTATGAGTGTTTTTTGATTCTTTCTCATCTTTTTCCAGATCTTTTGTTAATTTTGTAAGCCACCTGATAACAATGGCCCTGAACTGAGCCTCTGACAGGTTTCTTATTTGTTCATCTGTCAGGTTCTTCATCTGTTGCCTGGTGAGCTGCGCCACCGGGATTTCTATAGTTGTCTGCCTCATTTTGACAGATGCGTTTTGTTTTCTTGGGCTGGCTATAGGGGGCAGTGCCTGTGTACTCGTCACGACCCAGCCTCTGGTGGCAATCCACAACCTTTTTTGCCGCGCCGTGGCCCTTTGTCGTCACAACCCAGCGACCGGCGCCTATCCGCAACCTATTTCGCAGCCCTGTGGCGCTTTGTGTGGGGGCAGGGGTCCAAGATGGATTCACACAGTTATTCCGCTAGGAGACCGGGATCCATCCTCCCACCCTCTGGGCCTCACTATTCAAGGCGATGTGGTGGCTGCTTTCCCCAACGTTGGGGTTGCAAGCTGCTGAGGTTCAACTGCAGCCGGGATTGTTCTCCCTGCTGCTGGGATTGTTCTCCCTGCCGCTGTCCCTGGCGCGACCGCAAACAGCACCACCCACTTACGCTCTTCCTACCTGCCCAAAGGGCGCCGCTGGTTTATAACTTCATACGCTGGGCTTCCGTGTAGCTTTATTTTCTGGAATTTCTAGTTATCTTTTGTTTTGAAGTAGTTGTATTCCTCTCTAGTTGTAGAGGGAGACCGAGCGTGTCCGTCTAAGCCTCCGTCTTGGCCGGAAGTCCTTAGTTATATTTTTAATGTCCGGCGATATTAGTTTACCAAAGACTAATAAGATTTAAGGCATATATTGTAACTTGATTAATTTATAATCTGAAAGCCAGTTTAGTAATTTACTATCGAGTTAATGCCTACCTTTCTTTCAGCCGGTGGAATGGGCAGTCCCACTTTCATGTGTGGTAGATAAAAATTGGAATGGACACCTTGGGGGCAAGCAATCCCAGCCCCAGGCCAGACCGCACAGCCTGCAGTTCCAGCACTGGGAAAATAAATCTCCATAACTTCTGGCTATAAAAAACAGTGGGGGTTGGGATGGCAGAAGAAACTGATAGTCTTTCAGGAGAGTCCTTCAGGGCCCACATGGTGCTAGAATGTACGCAAACCCGCCCACTCTGGGAACCATCACCAGGGCAGCAGCTAGAAGGGTGCCAGTTGCATATGGGAAGAAGGTGAAGTGACTAGAAACAGGAGAGCAAGTGCCAAGCAAGCCTCAAGCAGCCAGACAGCGGCATTGTCACCTCTCTGGCCCCACCTCCACATACAGAGCCAAAAAGGGGTGAAGAGGATTGCCCTTTCCTAGCAAATAAGTGAGGCTCCGCCCCATACAATTTAACAGGTGCGCTATGACAGGGAGTCAAAGCAGGTCTACCTAATACACAGAAACAAACACAGGGAGGCTGCCAAATTGAGGAGACAAGGAAATATGGCCCAAATGAAAGAACAGAACCAAACCCCAGAAAAAGAACTAAACAAAATGGAGATAGCCAACCTATTAGATGCAGAGTTCAACACAATGGTGATAAGTAAGGATGCTCAGAGAACTCATTGAGTACTGCAAAAGCATAAGGGAAGAAATGAAAGCTACACTAATGAAATAAAGAAAGATTCACAGGGACCCAATAGTGAAAGGAAGGAAGCTGGGGTTGAAATAAACAATTTGGAATATAAGGAAGAAATAAAACATTCAACCAGAACAGAATAAAGAAACTAAAATTCAAAAAAATGCGGAAAGAATAAGAATACTCTGGGACAACTTTAAACGTGCCAATATCCGAATCATAGGGGTGCCAGAAGAAGAGGAAGAGCAAGAAATTGAAAGCTTATGTGAAAAATTAATGAAGGAAAACTTCTCAAATTTGGCAAAGGAAATAGACATACAAGTCCAGGAAGCATTAGAGGATCCGAAACAAGCTAGACCCAAAAAGGACCACACCAAGACACGTCAAATTAAAATGCCAAAGGTTATAGATAAAGAGAGAATCTTAAAAGCAGCAAGAGAAAAGCAGTTAGTTACCTACAAGGGAGTTCCCATAAAATAATCAGCTGATTTCTCAAAAGAAACTGCAGGCAAGAAGGGACTGACAAGAAGTATGCAAAGTGTTGAAAAGCAAGGACCTAAAACCTAGATTGTTTTGGTCACATATCCTGATCAGTATTTGGTCTTTTCAAGGTAATGATTTTTCCACTGGAGATCACTGTAGGGCTTGTTCAGGTTATATTTTAAAGATCCCAATTTAAAAGACTATCCTCATTATCGATTTTGTTACATGTAGTCAGGTTTGTTTTAGATTATATATTCTTCAACTTCTGTACAAATAAACTGGTCTCAGTAATAGAAGATGCTGATTAAAGTATCATAATTCATCTCAATCCATATTTTTTGGAGTCTCCAAAGATTTGAGACAGATGAAACATTTTCCCTTTTTAAACCATTCATTACATTACTAAACAAATAATTACTCAGTACGTAATATGTGGCAGGCATTGTTTCTGGCACTGGGGATTCAGGAGTGAACAAAACTGCCTTTTTGGAGTTTGCATTCTGCTAATGGTGAGAGACAATAAACAGACACATTCAGTGTGTAATACACTATCAGGTGGTGGTAGATGCTCTTTAGGAAGACAAGCAGGATAAGGAGCTAGGTGCAGAGTCACTTGAGTAGGTCATAGGTGGAATTGTTGGGTAAGGCCTTTCTGAGGATGTGGCATTTGGTAATAGATCTAAATGAAACAAAGCAATGGGCCATGAGACTATCTGGGGACAAATAAGTGTTCTCGGCAGATGAAACACCAGGTGTAGAACTTGTGGTATGATATTTATTCCAGCCACGTAATTTTAAATGTGTTTGACACATTTATTTAATCATTAAAAATTTTTATGACTGCATTTAGACTTAGTCATAAAAATTATATTTTGTTTTTAAATAATTTTATTTTAATTTATTTTTATTTTATCTAATAGGGGCCGGAGTTACTCAGCAAATATATTGGAGCAAGTGAACAAGCTGTTCGGGATATTTTTATTAGGTTGGTTCCACATGAGTGTTTTTTAAGTAACTGATTATTGATATTTATCAGTCGATGCTTTTTGGTCTTCAGTTGTTTTTTGTTTTTTTAGAACTGATGTTTGAGACCTGTGATTTATGTGAAGAACAAAGATTCTGTTTCACTAAATACCACTTAAATATAAAACATTTTCAGTATTAAGTTTTGGAAATTATTTGGTTTTATGTTTACAATAGAAATATTCTTGAAATGCTGAAAGTGGAATCATAAGTGGTTATTCAAAGGAATCTCAATGTAGATCCTTATATAAGCCAGATAATCACTGGTTTATCTCTTTTTTTAAATTAAGATTCCATGTGGGCAACTTAATTAAAATAGAGGATAGCTATTGCTGCATTTATATAAAATACATACAAATGAGCTACTACTTAAGAATCAAAATAATTATTTAAATGTAATCAGATTACAGGGAGTTTTCAAATTAAAAGGCTACTTTGATTCATTCTTCTAAAATGTATTATAAAATAAGGCATTAGGAGAATATATGTAATATACATATACATTTTGAAGAAACATAATAAAATAAAGTCTTGTATATCCACCACCCAATTTAAGAAATGGAACATTATCATGAAAGCATTATTATAAATAAAGACAGTCACCGCATATTGACAAAAGGGTCAATTTACCAGGAAGATAGTACAATTCTAAAATTGTTTGCATCTAATACTATAACTTCAAAATATTTAAGGTACAAATTGACAGAAATGCAAGGAGAAATTGACAAATCCACCCTCACAGTACTATTTTAACACAGGTCTCAGTAGTTAGGTTGAGGTTTTAAAAATAATAAAAATTTAGAAAATTTAAGCTATATTCAACAATATTGATCTAAGCATATTTAGAACATGTACCCAACAACTGGAGAATATGCATTCTTTTCAAGCACACATGGAACATATTTAAAAACTGGCCATATGCTAGTCCATGAATAGCAATTGCCGTATGTTTCAAAGAAAGTATCATACCAATTATATTTTCTGAAAATACAAGTTAAAATAAAAGGATAATCCCCTCCCACTCATTTAGATATTAAAAATAAGCTCTTCTAAATAATTTATGGTTTAAAGAGGAAATAGAAAATACTATTAAAATGAAAATACTATTTATTAAAATTATAAGATGCTGCACAACTTCAAGGAAAATGTATAGCCTTAAATTCTTACAAAAAATATATATATATACCTACTGGTATCCATTTCATGAAATTAGGAAAGTATAGGTATAAACTAAAATTAAAAGGAAATAATAAAGGTAAGAGCAAAAATTAATGAAACAGAAAAAAGTTCAATAGGAAATTCACAAACCCAAATATTTTTTGAAAGCCTGGTATAATTGATAGATCTCTAGGAAAACTGATAAGAAAGCGAGTATGAATAAACTATGTTATTAGGCATAAAGGAGGGACATGATATACCAGAAATGTAAAAGATAATAAGGGAAAGTTATGGAATAATATATAATAATACTATATATTATTACATATAATAATAATACCTTTGAAATAGGTGACATAGACAAAAATATAATTGACCAAAATCGCAGAAAGAAGAAACAAAATCCGAATAGTTCTATAACTATCAGAAAAAATTGAGTCACTTGTTAAAAATCTTTACACAAATCAAATATTAGACCCAGTTGGTTTTCTGGGAGAGTTTTGACAGTCATTCAATGAGCAGATCATTCAGTCTTTTGTTGGCCCCAGAAGATTTATCTTATTTGTCATTCCTTTAACCCTGCAGAGGTCATGACTGATCTGAGAGATAGAAACTCTTTTCTTAAATATTGTTACATATATCAGGTGCATAGGCTCAAGGTCATGACTAGCTACATGTTTGTATGTGACTAATGTTAAGCCATAACATTTGAGCAGTCAGTTTGGCTATAACACGTCTCTCTTAAAGGTGTATGATATTCTATAGTAATTTCTATCTGAGAGATACCACGAACTCTGAAGTCAGTGTTGGTGTAGTTGTTTGTTTTCCTCATCTTCAAAGTCACTGTTGTGTTTTGTTTTTTTCTTTTCATTTACCATTGAAAATGGCTGGAAAAGATGTATTGAATCAATAATCCTAGATATGTTGAAAAACTCCAGTGACTGCTACTCACGTTGCTTATCAAAATATTATTGCAAATGTTGTGAAAAGTATTTATGTCTTGAGCATAGCAATATTGTTTGTGATGACTGTTACAAATGTTTTGCAAAGCCAACTATTGAAGATTCTGATTGATTAATGTTAAAGACATTTTCTTGGTTAATTTTTTAGTAATATCCATATTTCTGTTTATATTTATTTAATAGTGTTTACATTGTAACTGAAAATAAAAAATTGTGTATTTTATTATATAAATATAAGTGCAAATTTGCTGTGTTTTTTTGTTTTTGCATTTCAGCCCATATAAGTAATGGAAGTATCTCTTGGATACATGCAACCTTCGTAGGATTAATAAGATACTTGTTGAGTCTTTTTTTATAATCAGCTTTTTATAGAGTTCTTGGAAAACAATAGAAAATAGTGAGCTTGCCAACTTTTAAATGGGCAAGAAAACATGAAAAGGCATTTTGCAGAAGAAATAAAGGTGGCCAGTAGGCATATAAAAATGTTTACTTATATTAAGAATCAAAGAAGCATTTCACTTACTGAATAAGACTCTGGTTTTTGTTTAGTCCCTGTCCAGAAGACCTCAGTTTTAGGCAAACACCTTGACCTCTCTAAGACCCAGTTTACTGAAAACTAGAAAAATTACATATGCCTTTCCTTGTTCAAGAATTTGTTGTAAAGATTTAAATAAATACATAACATGTGTGCATATGTATATAAAATTACTTTGCAAACTCTGAAGCCCTATTCAACTGTGAAATACTGTTTGTTTTTCCCAGAGCACAGGCTGCAAAGCCCTGCATTCTTTTCTTCGATGAATTTGAATCCATTGCTCCTCGCCGAGGCCATGATAATACTGGAGTCACAGACCGCGTCGTTAATCAGTTGCTGACTCAGTTGGATGGAGTAGAAGGCTTACAGGGTAATAATTGTAAATACTGAAATATTTTGTTATAACAAAATCTCTCCAGCGTTTAGTAAACAATTTTTATTTTTCACCCCCAGGTGTTTATGTGTTGGCTGCTACTAGTCGCCCTGACTTGATTGACCCTGCCCTGCTTAGGCCTGGCCGACTAGATAAATGTGTATACTGTCCTCCTCCTGATCAGGTAACAGTTTCCTGTTTAGAGTCCAAAACCGAACAAATGCTACAGCCTTTCCTTGTGAACTTTGCTTCTGCCAGGTAATAGCAGTCATCCCTGGAAGACCAGCTTTAGGCAGATTTTAGTCACTGTTTGCTTACAGCATGAAAAGATTCTGAGTTAGATAGAGAGCCTCTCTTTGGCTCAGCCATTTCCATGCAAATCTGAAAACTTTATGATCTTTCAGTGTTGGCCAGTTGGGGAAAAAAAGGAAGGAAACTTCAAGTATTGCATGTCCACATTCCCTGGTTTTAAAGATCCCATACTTCATTATTCCAACAAGACGGATACAGAATCAAGCCTAGGACTTGTAGGCACGTAAGCAGGTTACGTAGAGATATGAATTTTAACTGTTCTTAGTCCTGTGTTGTTCTAACTCTTGTTCCAAAATTTAGAAACTAGAGAATAAATAAGTCAAAGGTATAAAATACCTAAATATATGTCACATGTAGCTATTATTTAAGTTACTTTAATTTTCCTTTTGAAACACTCAGCACATTTGTCCAAATCTAGAAAATAAGCACTGTCTGAATAAGAAATTATTTACACTGAACAGTTAAGATGTTGATTTTCATTCATTTTCTTGCCTGTGTTCCTTCTGTTAGGGGAAAAAGTCCCAAGGAGGATAGATGGTAGACTGGTGGTACATTTTTTCAACTTGTAAAACTTGTAAGATATGTAAAATTAATTTCTAAAAAATCTCAAGATACACAGTTTAAAGTAATATTTTATGGGTTTTTTTTAAATTAATTATTTATTTATTTTTAGAGAGAGGGGAAAGGAGGAAGAGAGGGAAACATCACTGTGTGGTTGCCTCTCATTCACGCCCCCAACTGGGGACCTGACGTGCAACCTAGTCATGTGCCCTGACTGGGAATCAAACCAGCGACACTTCGTTCGCAGGCCGACGCTCAATCCACTGAGCCACAGCAGCCAGGGTTAATTTTATGTTTTATTGGTCAAATCAGTTAGTTTTTCTCCCTTCAGGTGTCACGTCTTGAAATTTTGAACATTCTCAGTGACTCTCTACCTCTGGCGGATGACGTGGACCTTCAGCATGTGGCCTCAGTAACTGACTCCTTCACGGGAGCTGATCTGAAAGCTTTGCTTTACAATGCCCAGTTAGAGGCCTTACATGGCAGGCTGCTGTCCTGTGGGATCCCAGTAAGTTCTATGAGGGGATTGTTACTAAGGTGTTTTATGAGCAATAAGCAAAGTCAATGTCCGAAGCTCAACCTTGAAAAAATCCTGTTTTTTAACAACTTTGGTAAAACTATATAGAAATTTACCTTTAGTCAAATGTTCCCTAGTTGGAATATTGGCTTTGCAGAAACTTTGTAATTATGAAGAGTTTGGTGTCTTTTTTTTTTAGGCTTTATTTATTTATTTTAGAGAGAGGAGAAGGAAGGGAGGGAGAGAGGGAGAGAAATACCAATGTGGGTTGCCTCTTGTATGCCCACATCTGAGGACCTGGTTCGTGTGCCCTGACTGGGAACAGAACTGACTACCCTTTGGTTCGCCAGCCTACACTCAGTCCACTGAGCTACACCAGCCAGGGCTGGTGTCTTTTTGACATTATCTAACTATTGGCAAGTATGTTGGTGCATGGAAGGATATTTAAATTGGGATATCATGAATTAGATAATATACACAGAAAAATATTTTATACTTTAATTTTAAAATATAACTATTTTGAAGCTCAATATCTGGTCAATAGAAGTTGCTTTTGGATGCCTTCTGTGTCCTTCTGATACAAGGTTGGTGCAAAAATAATGTCCGATTTCAAGGTCTATTTTAAAAATGAAAAAGCCCAGGAGTATGAAAATATTTATTCATTAACATAACCTCATTTGCTTTCTAGAACCTCATTCCATCTGTCAACTAGCTTATAAATGCCACGCTTGTAAAATCCTTTAGGTTTTGAAGCAAAATATGAATCCAACTCATTTTCAACCTCTTCTCTTGATGTCAACCTAAGACCAAATGGTTCTGTAGTCCCTGAAACAAGTGATAATCAGAAGGAGCAAGGTCAGGAGAATATGGAGAATGAAGCAATACCTCCCAACCAAGCTATTTCAAGAATTTTTGGTGAGTTGAGCTGTGTGAGGACAAGCATTATCGTGATGGAAGATGACACCCTTTCTGTTGACTAAGGAGGGTCACTTTTATTCAAAGCTGTTTTCAAGCAATGAAGTCGTTCACAGTAAACATTAGCAGTAATCGATTGTTGTCTAACAGTTCGTAATGGACAATTCCTTCCATATCCCACCAAACACTCAACATGATCTTCTTCGGATGAAGTCGTCCTCTTGGTTGTTGAACTCTTCTTCCTCCTCAACTGATCCACAATAGGCGGTATTTAACATTATGGTAAAGGATCCACTTCTCAGCACCTGTAACAAGCCTACCTAAAAATGGTGCCGGAAGGTGTCGCGAAAGCAGTGATTCACAACAAGCAACACACTGTTACAGATTCTCTGGAGACAGTTGGTGTGGGACCCATTTTCCAACTACTGAAACCTTTCTGATCCTTTTCAGTTGGCTTAGCGTGGTTGTATGGGCTACGTTAAATTGTTCTGCAAGTTCCCTAGAGGTAATGGTAGGGTTTTCTGTGACAACAGCTTCCAACACTCTGGAATCAAGTGTTTTTTGACAACCCTCTTTTGACTCGTTTTTCAAACTGAAATCCCCACTTCGGAAACGGGAAAACCACCTCCTGCAACTTTCAGTCACTGCATGGTCCCCGTAAGCGCTCTGAAGAGACTGTTGCTATACTTGCATCGGCACCTTTATGAAACTCATAGAGTAAAACATTTCTAATGCAGTCTTTAGATGGGACAAACATGGGTGCAAATATTGTGGACAATTATGAACAATACTTCGATAATCTGAAAAAGTAAGGTATAAATTAGTCACTGTGACATCAAAAAATTATAAGAAGAGGCACTAATTTAATAAATACTATCTAAAACTTTCCTTTAAAAAAGTCGGACATTACTTTTGCACTGACCTTTTTGGTCACTTCCTTACTTCTTGATACAACAAGTTGTTCTAGGTTTATCTTATATTATTTTCTGTACCCCAGCCTTAGAATCAGCCTTTCCTCTAAGGATAGTGTTTTGATTTTCATTTTTACAACAGATAATTTGAACTCTGCTATATTATGGACTCTGCCATACATTTTCTTGGAAGGATTTTCCTGGGTACCCCTCTTCCATACATTTTATTGGAGATTCTTGCAGGGCCTGACGTCCCTAAATCAGATACTACCAAGTTTTTGCTGTTAATTTTGGCTAGCCATTGAAGTTATTACCAGAAAAGATTTGTAACTGTAAAGTACTCTATAACATGGTTGATTCATCATTTCAGAATAGAAAAATATGAATTGAAAGACAGGCATAAAAATAAAACCAGAAGTCTGACTCCTAGGTTCGTTACAGAATTTTGGGAGAGATCGTTAGCACATTATCTATACAGTTTATCTTGTTTTTTAAAAAATTTTGATAGTTAAAATTTTATTATGTCTTCAGAACCATTAGAGAATAAGAGGTTTTTTGTTTTTTAAACGCCTCAACTTTCCTTGTGCTATTAGAATGTTTTGTGTTATTTCTGAGTTGTGGATTATTTAGATCTTTACACCCGGTTGTCCTTTTTGTGTGCTTTAGGATGGGAGTTCCAGTTCCGACAGTGACCTAAGTCTGTCTTCAATGGTTTTTCTTAACCACAGCAGTGGCTCTGACGACTCAGCTGGAGATGCAGAGTGTGGCTTAGAGCAGTCCCTGGTTTCTCTAGAGATGTCTGAGGTGCTTCCAGATGAGTCAAAATTCAACATGTACCGGCTCTACTTTGGGAGTTCTTATGAATCAGAACTTGGGAATGGAACCTCTTCTGATATGGTATGCTGTACAGTTGTCATTCGACAGTGAGTTGTCTCCTAGCCAGCCCCACGTTGGTCGGTTCTTCAGTAAACTAGTCTTGTTTTCCTTACACTATAGTCATTTTCTTCCTTGGTCTGAATTATAAAACAGAGCTGGCCGCTAGGGGGAGCCAAGTAGCCAGCTGGTTTTCTTTCAGGTTTATCTCCATCAGTGGTTCTCATACATCTTTAGTAGCAGATCCATTTTATATTAATCTTAAATTCTATTATTAGAACATTTGAGTATAATGAGGAATTTGATAAAATAATGTCAAAAATTTGACAACAAAATGGTATCTGTTTGTAACAGTTTTGGTGAAAAGTTTTAAGCACGGTAAAAATGTTATAAGTAATAATGTTTCAACAGGGAAAATGTTTAGATTAAATATGGGCAATATCACTATTTTTTTAAGTTAAAGTAGCATTCAACACATAGTGAACCACTGTTCATTTTTTGGGGATGTTACTTTATTGGCATACACATAAATATATATAGAAATGTTATTTTTCTTGGTTTTTGTAAATTTGCCTTATTCAGGTTTTGAAAAATATAAAAGTGACCGATTTTTATTCCCAAGAATAGTAAGCTATTGTTTTAATTCTAGTCTTTAATTCTGTCTTCCTTTTCTTAAATTCTATGTAGAAATGTCCTAGAAGCTTATATTTGTTGAAAACTGAGACTAAGACTTATTTGGAATTTGTCCCTACGGTGTTAATGTGATGTATTTAATAACAAAGCATTGAAAGAACCTTGTGCTGCCACAGTTTTCACTCTATGGTGGTCCAACAACATAGATATAAATGAACTTTATACTTATGAGCAATTTGCTTAATTTCAGTTAATTAAAATATAAGCTTATCCATGTTAAGGTTTTAGTGCTTAAATTTTTTAATTTTATCTTTGATAAACACATACTTTTCTTGTCTCCCTCTTTTTCCTTTCTTCTCTCATTATTTTACCTAACCCTGCAGAGCTCACACTGCCTGTCTGCACCAAGCTCCATGACTCAGGATTTCCCTGGAGTTCCTGGGAAAGAGCAACTATTTTCACAGCCTCCAATGTTCAGAACAGCTTCACAGGAAGGTTACCAAGAACTTACACAGGAACAGAGAGATCAACTAAGAGCAGATATCAATATCATCAAAAGCAGATACCGGAGCCAAAGTGGAGTATGGCTTTTCTCTCCCCTCATCATTATAATTGTAACATCTTTCTAAAAACTGTTTCCTTTTTTGATATATGTATATTTACTTGATTTGTAAATGAGCTATATTTATAAATAAGGGACTGAAACGCATTGATCAAATTATGCGCTTCCTGCTTTCAAACAAGTTTTAGTAACCTTACTAGAAAGGGAATGCATAGTCTCCTGAAAAAACTAACAAAAAGAGATAACATTTCAACTGCTGCTTTTTAATCATGTTCCTAAGTTAACTTTTTGTCATTTTTTTTTTTTACTTCAGGAGGATGACTCCCTTAACCAACCAGGGCCAATCAAAACCAGTCCGGCCATTAGTCAGTCTCATTTAATGACTGCACTCAGCCACACAAGGCCGTCCATTAGTGAGGATGACTGGAAGAATTTTGCTGAACTGTAAGTAACAGATTCTGATTCATAAGTATATATTATTAGAGGTGACAGCTATTCACTCAAACTTTTAAAGTTCTTATTTAAAATTATATTTTGAATATTTAAAAACCAATTTAGAAATTTGTTTGGTAGCTGTGCATTTAAACACCCCAAAACTCAAGGAGTATAGAAGTCAAAAATGAATTTTCATTAACCAATTCATTTGATTTTATTTGAATTAAAGATTTAATTTTAAAAGCTTTGAAGAAATAAAAGGAAAATTAAAAGCTCAAAATAATTCCAATATATAGTTTGCAAAAATGTTAGGAAAAATATACCTGTTTCACTTTCAGTATAATTTGTATTTTATTAATCTCAAAAATAGTCCAATACATCCAGGTTTACTCACTTAATACATCCAAGTTTACTTAATTGTACACATTTGGATTTACAGGCTTCTTGCAATTGTATCTGTAGTGACTTAGTCTGAGACCCATAGACAAGGGACCAATTCAAGAAATGATTTTTCCTGTTATTTAGAAGTTACAACTCTTTCTTTGGAGTCTTTATATGCATGTACATTATAAGGGCAGTAATATTTTCTTTTTTTCTTCTCGGTTTTTTGGCTGATCCAATAATTAACATAACACAGATTGACAGAAAAATTTAATTGTACACTCCTGGGAACCCTACAAAAATAAGAGATGCAAAGGCAGTTAAGATAGTATTGATCTATAATCATCAACTGTTTGAGCTCAGGAAAGGGGTAAAGGCCAGGGATTTAAAAGGAAAGGAAGGTGAGAAGAGCAGCTGTGTGGCAATCAGATGTTTGTGCTGCCATGCAGGTAAGTCTTTCAGATAAAAAAAGTTACCTGGCCAGGTGGCTCCATTGGTTAGCGCATCATCCCGATGTGCCAAGGCTGTGGTTTAGATCCCTGGTCAGAGCACATACAAGAATGAACCAATGAATGCGTAAATAAATGGAACAACAGCAACAACAAAGAATTGATGTTTCTCTTGATGTTTCTCTCTCTCTCCCTTCTTCTCTCTCTAAAATCAATTTTTTAAAAAAGTTACCTCTACTCATAGCTCTCTGGTAATAGGCCCCCTATCTAAATGCTAGACACTTAAGGGCGAGGTAAAAGGCTTCTCTTGAGTGTGCTGGGTCTTGATTCCCCTCAGCTCAAAATGATCCACTTGCCAAAGCAGCACATGTTGTGGGGGCAGATTCTACTCCTTTCAGTCTCACATCTGACACTTCCCCAAGAAGGTTGATAGTCCACAAGTTGAGTTGGTAGATTGTTCCATCTCACTGAACCATGCTGTTAGTCCTGAGAATAGGTCAGTTTCGTTAAACAGTTGTGTGTCATTGCAGGAGGCAGTGATACGGGTCTCTTAAAGTTAGGCCTGTGTTGTGCAGGCAATCAGGTCCTTCTATAGGAACAAAAGAAAAACAAAGTTAATGATTAGAGCAAACCATAAACCCAGCCTGAGTTCTGAGGGCCACCAGGTGAGATTTCTGATGTCCGATGAAAGCATTTTCTGCAGGTAGAACACCTCTGATGATGTCTGTGGGTGTTCAGGTAAACTTTCTGAGCAGCCCACACAGCAACAGGCACAAAGATTGTCCATGCATAGCTGTTGTGATTTGTGGAAAGTTTTATCAAGTTGTTTACATTCAGTTTTCAGAGATTCAGTAAAAGGGCAGTTTTTGAAATGTTTTATTTTTATTGATTTGAGAGAGAGAAATCGATTTGCTGTTCTACTTATCTATGCATTCATTAGTTAATTCTTGGCACATCCAGACAATGCTCTAAGCAACTGAGAGATCCACCCAGGGCCTAAAAGGGCAGTTATTGTTTATAGTGTTTCCAAGTCAAAAGAGTGGGATAATTTAGAAATGTTAATTTGGAGAGTTGTATCCAAATACTAGAAGAAAGGAAAAGAATCCAGGAACCAGTCCAGTTTACAGGTAGAAAACAAAACATCAAAAACAATTAGACTTCCAGCCAAGATGGCATCTCCCTCCACAAATAAGAAGGAACACAACTACCTCAAAACTAGAGACAACCAGAAGTTCCAGAAAATCAAAATGCATGGAAGTACAACAAATAAAGATATAAAGAAGAAATACTCATCCAGACAGGTAGGAGGGGTGGACAGGACACAGTGTGGTGGCAGCAGATGCGGCAGCGGCAGGCCAGCAGAAAGTGCAGCCACATGTTTTAAAAAAGTCAGGAGGGACACCTGGGGGGAGTGTTCCCGGCACCGGGGAAAATAAGAGCTTCATTGCTTCTGACTGCAAACCAGTGGGGGTTGGGGTGGAGGAAGAAACTGCCAGTCTCTCAGCAGAGTCTGCTTATTTGAAGGGCCCCCACAGTCCTAGAACGTCTGCAGATCAACCCACTCTGGGAACGATGGCCAGGGAAATAGCTAGAGAGGCACCAGTCCCATACGCAGGTGGGAGAGGTGCCTGGAAAAAGGGCAAGTGCTGAGCTGGTGGAATTGTTCCCTCTCAGACCCCTCCTACACACACAACGCCATAGCATGGTGAAACAGGTCTCCCTGTACTGACAAATACCTAAAGCTCCTCTCCTTACAACGTAACAGGAGCAACAGCTTACCTAAGACACAGAGGCAAACACAGGAGCCTGTCAAGATGAGGAGACAGAGAAGTATGGCCCAAAAGGGGGAACGGATCAAGGTTCCAGTGGGAGAAATAAGTGACGAGGAGATAGCCAACCTAACAGGTGCAGAATTCAAAACACTGGTGATAAAAATGCTGACAGGCTTGACAGATACGCTTGAGTATGACAAACGCATAAGTGAAGAAGTGAAGGCTATGCTAAGTGAAACGAAGGAAAACCCACACAAAACCAATGCCGAAGGGAAGGAAACCGGAGTTCAAATCAATGATTTGGTTCATAAGGAAAAAAATAAAACAGTCAACCAGTACAGAATGAGGAAATAAGAATTGAAAAAAATTAGGAGAGGCTTGGGAACCTCTGGGACAACTTTAAACGTGTCAATATCTGAATCATAGAGGTGCCAGAAGGAGAAGAGGAAGAGCAAGAAATTGAAAGCTTATGTGAAAAAATAAGGAAAATTTCCCAAAATTTGCAAAGGAAATAGACATACAAGTGTAGGAAACAGAGAGAGTCCCAAACAAGCTAGACCCAAAGAGGACCACACCAAGACACATCATCATTAAAATGCCAAAGGTTCAAGATAAAGAGAGAATCTTAAAAGCAGCAAGAGGAAAGCAGAGAGTTACCTACAAAGGGGTGCCTCTAAGACTGTCCGTTGATTTCTCAAAAGAAACTCTGCAGGCACAAGGGACTGGCAAGAAGTATTCAATGTGATGGAAAGCAAGGACCTACAACCAAGACTACTCTATCCAGCAAAGCTATCATTTAGAATGGAGGGGCAGGTAAGGTGCTTCCCAGACAAGGTAAAGCTAAAAGAGATAATCATCACCAAGTCATTATTATATGAAATGTTAAAGGGATTTATTTAAGAAAAAGAAGACCAAAACTATGAACATTAAAATGACAACAAACTTACAACTATCAACAACAAATGAATCTAAAAAATAAAAACAAAATCCAACTAAGAAAACCAGAATAGGAACAGAATCATAGATATGGGGATCATTTGGAGGGTTATCAGCCGGGAGGGGGAAAGGGGAGGAATGGATAAATGGTGCAGGCATTAAGAAGCATAACTGATTAGTACAAAATAGACAGGGAAGTTAAGAATAATATAGGAAAGGGTGAAATAAGGGGATGGGACTGCTGAAGGGAAGGAGGTTGCTGGGTGGAGGGGAGCAAAAGGAAAAGAAATTGGAACTACTGTAACAACATAATAAAATATACTTAAAAAAAACAACAGGACTAGAATCTGATATCCACAAAGGTATATCCATCACTCCCATTTTTATCAAAGATAACCACATTAAGACTAATCAGTTTGCAAATTTAGTTTAGTTTCAATAACCTCGGTCTGATAATTTACATAAGGGCAGCTCTTCCAAATCTGCGTTACTGGAACTTTTCAAAAGGAATCTCAGATTGAACTTGTAAAAGCCTCTTGAGGCTAGGATGCAAAGCCAGGGACTCATCAGAGTGTGCTTGCAGTATATACGCATATGTGTGAGTTTATTCCTCTCTTCTTGAGGTCCCGAAGATACCCTGAGGTTTCCACATCTGCTAAAAAGTGATGTTATTTACTTACCTGATAAGGCTACTGGTAACCCTGTAAGCAAAGGTGTACAGGCTGGTTTTCCAAGGTGCTTTATTGGCTACATAATGTCAACCTTAGTTCCTTGTATGTGCATTCTCAACTATGACATTCCAGTGCAAGACTTCCAAGTATCATCACTGTTGTCCTGTTACAAGGAGAAAAGGTTCTTATTAAACTTATTGTCAAGAAAATTAGAATATTTAGGAGGAGTTTCTGAATTCTGGAGGGATCAGGTAGGGAGAAAAAATGTTTCACCTTTCTTTACGAAGGTGTATTTTACCAAGTTACTGATAACCTAAAAGAACGTTTCCTTAAATTTGGAAAGGAAACATAAAAGAATCATGTTTCAAACAAAAAAGTATATAAAAATGATAATCATCCTCATCAGTTCATTAAATCCCATGTAATTAATTCTTGTTGATCTTGTTCTTTTGTTATCAGTTTTATGTAGCCATCAGTTTCTCCATTAGAGGTCTGAAGATTCATACCCACTTCAGTGGTATGATCTGAGAGTTATCAGAAACCTGTACTTGTTAGAGTCTCCTTTCCATGAGTCTCCTTGGAGATGAAGAACTTTTGCAAAAGCATCAAAGTAAAACAGTAGCTGTCTGTGAATGACAAAAATGGCCATGGTTAAAGGTCTGAGACGAGTTCATGATAATTCGGTTGAGACAATTTGGTTATTTCTGTGACACACAACATTTTTAAGGATGATACTTGGAATTATGACTGATACCATCATGTATCAGATTTTTAGAAATTTTATATAGTTTCTGGAACACATAATAACAAATATCCATACAGATGTAACCAAAAGAAAGTTTAGTATTACTTCTAGATCCGTCCATCACCATTTTCCCCCCCTATACCTGCCTCCACGTTATAAGAAATTTAGTAACAAATATAATAACATGAGCTTACTTGACTAAGAAACCCAGGGTTGTATGCCTACTTATATGAAATGCTGGTAACTCTGAAAACATGCCTATTGTAAATAAACCAACAAACTTAAAACTAACTTTTTAACCAAAGATTATTATGGATCACATAAATTTTAAAAGCATTTGGGTTAGTTTCTGTTATATTTCTGAGAGTTTAGAAATATTTAATAAGTGCTTATTTTTCTTTGGCCAAGAGGTTTGTTTAGTTTTTTTCATATGATGGCTCTAGTAGTGCTTAGTTGTCTTGAACTTCATTTGAAACAATTTTGTTATTGTGGCAGCTGTCATTTTGTTGATTGTATTGTGACAGCTGTCATATCAGCATGCATTTTTAAAAAAATCAAAATTAGTGAATTTTTGTGTAGCCATTTTAGTATTGAAGATGGCAAAAAGCGCGACATTTTCAGTATATTGTGCTTTATTATTTCAAGAAAGGTAAAAACAACAAATGCAAAAGAAGACTTGTGTAGTGTGTGGAGAAGGTGCTGTGACTGATTGAACATGTCAGAAATGGTTTGCGAAATTTCTTGGTGCTATTGACATTTTGGCCAAATAATTATTTGCTAGGGGGCATCTTATGCATTGGAAGATGTTTAGCAGCACCCTTGGCCTCTACCCACACTAGAAGCCAATAGCAGGAGATAGCTGTCATACTCAAAATATCCACACCAATAAAGTTATTGGTGAAAATGAAAAATGTCTTTTATTTTATGGAAAAAACTAAATGGACTTTTTGGCCAATCCAATAGATAGATAAAAGAACAAAATTGAAACAGACTCATAGATACAGAGAATAGACTGATCGCTGCCGGATGGAAAGGGGTTGGGGGCTGGGTGGAAAAGGTGAAAGGATTGAGAAGTGCAGACTGGAAGTTACAGAATAGTCTCAGGGATGTCAAGTACGGCACAGGGAATAGAGACAATAATATTGTATAACTATGTATGCTGCCAGGTGGGTACTGGAAAAATTGTAAATATATGATTGTCTAACCACTATGCTGTACACCTGAAACTAATACAAAATAGTGTTGAATGTAAACTGTAATTGAAAATTTACTCCCAGAACTAGCCAAAGAAACCAAAGACCTTTGTTGTCATAGGTGGTAAAAATGGTGTAGTGGAAATGGTCTCTGGTTTTCCATGAGAACATGAGATACCTCCAGCACAGACTCGCTAATCTGTGGCCCTGAGCAGGCACTGCTGGAATGGGACTTGTTCAGCACTAATAAAACAATGAAGGCTGAGGCGACAAAGGCCCCTTAAGAAAAACTCCCGGAGACCTGGCACATCAGACAGAGTGCTGCCAGTTACTCAGTTCTCAGACCTTGAGTCTGTTCGGTGGCCACCAGGTACACACCGATACTTGCATCTTCTGGCTAATGGAGACCCAAGAGAATGTTCTCATTGGTCACAAAGCCAAGCTCTCAAGACACAGAGTAAGACGAGAAGAAAACCTCATTTGATTTGGTTACGTAGGGGACCCACAGCAAAGTCTGCCTAAATAAATGCGGCCCACTGAGATCTGTGAACATACCCGTCTGTAAAGCTGGCTCGAACCACGGGTTTACAGGACCTGCGCCTGAGTCCAACCCTATGATTCTCCTCCTTATGGCAAATGACACAAAAGAGAACAACCGCCTCTGGGAGGAAAAGATCACTAGAAAATGAGTACTCCTAACAAATCTTTACCAGTCACTATACCCAAGAAACTAGTACACACAACTAGTTTTTCCTGCTCATCTGAATTTCGAAAAAGGAAAAGGTCTCTCACCACTCTCGCCACCACTGGTCCTTCCTGGCAGAGACCTAGGAGACTGACGCGGCCCCCAGTCTCCCTTTCCGCTGCTGGCTCTAAGCTGAGGTCCCACATGTCTTGCTGCAGCAGCCACTGGGGAGCTCTTGTTGGGCACCAGCCAGACTGCAGAGGTAGAAAAAATTTTCCTTATTCCCTTCCAGGGTTCTTTGGCTGGTTGGAGTAAATTGACAAAAGACAGCTGAACGGGAGAAAAACATTTAATCTTTACCTACGGGAGCCCCATAAAACTATTAAAAAGATCATCAGGCAAGCTGAAGCTTACATTCTTTTCTGAGTTAAGGAAAGGGACTGGGGCCAGGGCATCAGGAAGAGGAAGGAGGCCGTTCACAGCAAGAAGACGGGCAGAAGAGGTGTGCTAATCAGATATTTGCCCTGTCATGCAGATAAGCCTTTCAGATAAAAAAGTGAACCTCTGGTAATAGCGCTCTTTCTGGTACAGACCCCCTGTCTCAATTCTTCAGGGCAGTTAAAGGAGAGGTAGAAAGCTGCTGAGTCTGCTGGGTCTTGATTCTCTTCAGCTCAAAGTGATCCAACTGCCAAAGTGGCACATTTTAGGGTGTCAAATTCTGCTCCCCCTCAACATACATAAGTGATATGTACTTACTGTAGAAAAATCAGAAAACAAAGAGAAGGAAAAATAAGAAAACAGGAATTTCCCTTAATCCTTTTGCCTCCCAGAGCGTATTTTTGTTCAGATGTTTATTAAAACAAGTCGCTGCACATACCCTCTCATTCATCATTGTCTCTTGAACATTCTTTCACATTTTAAATATGTTACTACTCTACTGTTCTTACACATTTTATAATATGGTTATCCCACATATCCAAATGTAGGACATTTGTTTGCAGCTTTCCACTTATAAGCAATATGATAATTAACATTCTTGGAGCTGAATGTTTGCACATATTCTTAATTATTTGGCTGGGACAGAAGTAGGATTGTTGCATCACAGTGCACTCACATTTCTGAAGGCTTTTGAAATCTATTGCCATATTGCCTTCCAGAAATACCAACGTATATTCCAACAGCAATATCCTGAGTGCCCCTTTCCGTGCCTCTTTCAGCACAGTCTAATAAGTATCAGAGTACTTCTCTGATCTTGACCAGTGGGAGAAAAATTCTCTTGTTTTAAAATGTACATTTCTTTGATTAAAACTATAAAGGTTATATATATATATATTTTAAAGATTTTATTATTTATTTTTAGAGAGACGGTAAGGGAGGGAGAAAGAGAGGGAGAGAAACATCAATGTGTGGTTGTTTCTTGTGCACCCCCAACTGGGGGCCTGGCTTGCAACTGAGGCTTGTGATCTGACGGGGAATCAAACTGGCAACCCTTTGGTTCCCAGACTGGCACTCAGTCCACTGTGCCACAGCACCCAGGGCTAAAGGTTTTATTTTTATATTAATCATTGCCATTTGTATTTTATCTTTTCTAAATTGTTCACCCCCTTTGCTCCTTTTTCTAGTAGGATGTTCAACTTTTGAAAATATATTTGTAAGAACCTTCTTTATGAACATTTTTTTCCAGCTTATTTTCCTTGTTTCTTAAAATATAATTCTGTTTGCAAATAATGCAGTCTTTTGTAATTTTACTGTTTACATGTATTAAATATCTCTCACTTTTTTTTTTTTTTTTAGGTATGAAAGCTTTCAAAATCCAAAGAAGAGAAAAAATCAGAGTGGAACAATGTTTCGACCTGGACAGAAAGTAACTCTAGCATAAAATATACTTCTGATTATTTTTCTTGTTGACTTTTCCCTATGTTGTAACAGTAAAAATGATGTCTGTAATTTTTTTTTATTTAATAAATTAACTTAAGCTATAAAATCACAGGTTTGTAAACCTGTGGTTATGTAATGGTCAAGATTACTTGATAGTAATACTGTATAATAAACTGGGATATTTATATCAGATTCTGTATTTTATTTCCTATAAATCTATATTAAACCCTTAATGAAATAATACTGGCCAGTATAATCTTTTTCTCCTTTGAAGAAAAGATAGTAAAGAATATAATTAAATACATTTCTTAGAACTCACTGACAATTTCATACTCAACATCTTTCTTGCATTTGACAAGTTTTATGCTTACCAACTTCTTGACTGTTTTGGAAATAAAATATCCTATTATTTACAAATCCAATTTTCTTATATCAGCAAATGTGGAATTTATACAAAATTCAAATAAATTTAATTATTCCATCGACCAGAAGTGAGATCCCATTCCCCTAAGATATAAATCCAGCTCTAAGACCAGGATCTTGAATGGTGTCCACTACTCCCCCAGCTTCGTCATGATTTTATCTCGCTGTTCTTTACTCTCTGAACCACACTGTAAAGTCAGCCACCATCAACACGAACTATATATAGTAATGCAGTAGGGGGAACGGAGAAAGTTAGGTAAAATATACATAAAAGTATTGTAACATGAGACGGCAAAGAAAAATGTACAGGCAGCAACCACTTCCCTTTCTGTAGCTAATCATGATGGCTGGTAATTTTTACTTCTGTCTCCCATTACTTATTACATGTTCCCAGACCCAGCCAACACACCAGTGGCTTAGTCCTTCATTCCCATCTGAGCCACTGGTGGCCTGCCTAAGGTCACAGAAGTCTTCCATAAGAGGGTTCCCTAAGTATTCAATATTACCCCAGATTTTCACCCATACTTCTTCCATCCCCCACTGTGTAGCAGCAACACTGTCTTCACTCAGCCAACATCACCACCGGCACTGGCATCATCTGTGCCCCCTTGGAGAAGCATTCCTCCTTTGATCACCTCTAACTCTACGAAGCCCAGAATCACAGAATAGAGGCAAGGATTTGGGGGTTGCTACTCGGTAACAGAAGTGCCATACATACCCCTTTGCACTTTGGTTCCCAGGTCCTGGGATTAAGGCCATGGTCACTGGGTCACAGCATACACTAAGTGCACTGCGTCTTGCAGAACAGTACCCCAACCTCACAAAAAGTCTCCCCAAAAGGCCAGGTGTTTCAGGGTGGTGGGTGTTTAAGTCCAATGAATTCCAAGTGGAACCCACCACCTTACTCTTCACTGTAAAGAAAGTTTCATGATCAGAAACAAGTATCATAGGACAGCATAACAAAAGTGTGTATTAAGTCCATGAAGGATGATATTGGCAGAAGTTAGAAGGACAGACAAAGCAATGCCAGTGCCAGGATGTGTCCCCTCCAGGGAGGACAAATGGCTGCCTCCTCTGAGAAAAGAGGAACACACTCAACCTCCCACTCGGCACAGGCTGGTCTCCCCAGTGCATCTACGTGTTTGGTCACTGCTGCTGACAAGTAGGTTGTCAAGACAGATGGACAGGTCAGCCTTGCTGAATGGAAATCCACACACAGACATTCCCACCCATCCCTGCCCCTGTGGCCACTGTTCACAGATCTATGAAATAGGCAGTGGTGGCTGGAGATGAAGGCTGACTGGCATCTGCAGAGATGTCACCTAGCACACATGACAGTTAAAAGCACAGAGGACTTTTAGCTGAGCATTCACACAGGACACACTCTCCATCTCTGAGCAAGCCCAAGAACTCTGGCCCCATATTTCCCTCCAGACCAGTTTTCCAGTTTTCCAGTCATGCTCCTTCCAAATCTCATACACTGGTTAAGTCATTAGCCACTGTCTAGGAATCAGCGCATATTTTATATCAGACACCTCTACCTAATAGCAGAACAGAAAAGACACATTGCTCAGAAAACCTGCTCATATAGGACTGCCTATCTCCACTGGTTTTAGGGTTATCCCCTAAGTATAGCAGTAATGCCTTCACTCTGATGGGTAGTCACAGTGGAGTTCTGGGTGTCCAGGAACTAACATTAGTGCAGAACCAGTATCTGATAATCCCCAGAACGTCTGGCTATTTCTCAGGACACCCAGGAAATGGCCTGGTTGAGTGGCTTTGGGTCCTCTTGGGGAGACTCAGAAGAAGAAAGACCCATAGCAAGTACTCATGATATTGTCCAGGGACCCTTTGCCTGGACATCTGACCTCTCCTTCATTCATGGTCTGATCTAGACCTGAGAATTGTGTCAGATGCCATAACTATTGCAATAACTCAGATCAGGCTTTTGTTTACTAATGGAGACTTTTAGATTATAAAAATCAAGTAGGATCATCTATTTTGGTCTTAAGAACTGCACAATTAGGCAGCAAAAGACCCCCACAGGTCAGACCACAGTAATTAATGCTCTGGCTTTGCTGCTGAATCTGGAAGCCACATACACCTGGCCTCTCAGGTGGCAACTACTCAACCTCTCCTACCCAGGATCCACCCACCCCCACTGAAATCAGAGAGCCCGTTTCTACTGCAACATTTCCCACTTGCATCCCCACCAGTTGTTGCAGATTCTACAGACAGACTCATTCAACGTCCATTCCAGCACCTCCCTTGCCTTCCTATGCTCCCTGGAAAGTGAATCAGTGAGTCACATGATCTCCACTGTAGCCATGCATGGCTATGTGACATAGTTCTGAACAAGAGTGTAGGTTGGTGAAGTCCCTGGGGTGGACTTCCTGGAATGAGGGCACAATGTCTGCAGATGCAGCAACCATCTCTCAAACATGAGAATGAAAACCACAGGCAACTGATGGCAGAGTTGTAAAACAGAAGGATCAGGGTTCCCCAAGCTAACGTGTTAGCCCTGGATGTCCTACCCCTAGACAGAGAAACCCCTTGTTTACTTCTCTGAGTGCCATTCCTATTATAGTCAGAATTAATCCTAACAAACACACCAATTTATTTCTTAATATTTACTTAATTTTTTAGAGAGCAGGGAAGGGAGGGAGAAAGAAGGGGAGAAACATCAATGTGAGGGAGAAACACTGACTGCTTGCCTCTCACATGTGCCCTAACCAGGAATTGAACCAGTGACCTTCCGCTTTGTGGGACAACACTCAACCAACTGAGCCACATCAGTCAGCGCAACACTAATTTATTTCTTAAGTCCTTCTCAAAGGAGTGTTTTCTGACATCCCCACTACCTTGGGGAACAGAGCTGGGCGGGGGTAAGTTGGTAAGTTGTACACAATGCATTCATTCAGCCTGCCTATCTCTCGAAGTCGTGGGATTTCTTTCTTTGTATTCGTCGGCAGCCGTCCGTCTCGAGAGACGATGGTGCAGCTTCCTAAGAGTCTATCTGCACCGCCGAGAATGGCCGCGCAGTCCGACCCGGGAGCGACACGGCATCTGTCCCCTCCCATGCTGAATCGACATCCCGCGATGACACTGGAGTGTCCCCCCCAGTGAAGCCGAAGCTACAGAGCCTGGGCAGGGTGATATGAAGGGCCTGCTCTTGCCCATGCAGCAGACCCCCCCTCTCTTCGCAGCTGAAGGGTCCAAGGGAAAGACGGAGTCAATACAGCTTGGGTTCAGGTGCGCCGCAGGAGTTGCCGGTGTTGACTACAACGTCAAACCGCCTTAGGGACTCCGGCTCCAGATTTTCTGTCGGGGTTTACTCCCTTAGCCTTTCCCCTGAAGAGGTATGCCGCAAGGCATCGGAGGTTTTTTGGAGTCAGAGTTTTCCTTCTCTGATGTGCCCTGACTGGAAGATCGAACCAGCGACACTTAGCTCGCAGACCGACGCTCAATCCACTGAGCCAAACCAGCCAGGGGCAGTTGCTGGGTATAGTGTTATATATATGGTCATAGTGTTATTAGTTGTGCTATTCAAATCATCTATAATACTAACAAGTTTTATCTGCTTCTATCAATTACTGAGAAAGATGCTTTATCATATCCCACTGTAATTGCAGATTTGCCTATTTCTCTTCGTAGTTTTATTAATTTTAATATATATTTTTTGAGCATGGTATTGAGAGCATACAGGTTTAAAAGTGCAGATGAGGTCAAATTTTGAAAAACTGAGCAAAAAACTGGAGACTTAAAAAGTAACCATAGATTTAAAAAATAAAAATAGAAATTATGGAATTGAAAAATAAAGGAATAGCAAAAAGTAAGAATTAAAAGGCGGCTATTAATCCCAAATGAAACACAGATGAAGAATTACTGATCTTAAAATTAGGTTAAAAGACTCTGTCACGATTAAGTGTGGACGGACAAAAGGATCGCAAATACAGAGGAGCAGGTAAGAGATGTCAAATAAGCAGTGAGAAGATGTAACACACAATTAGTTACTATTCGTGGAAGAGAAGCAAAAGCAACATTTGAGAATATAAGATGAAGAGTTTTCCAAAACTGATTAATTTAAGAAGCCTAGGGGGCTTAAGTAGTCCAGGACCTTTCATCTAATTTCAAGATGAGGTTTTTGGTCTACCCGGAGGACTGGAAGTCAAGCTGTGGTGCATGTGAGAGCTGTTTTATTTCTAATTAACTCCTACCTATCAGGGTGAAATCCTTGTCAGGTCCTAGATACCTATTGTTTTTCTCTCTAGTCCCAGAAGTCTGCCAAACTGCAGCTCAGAAGCTCAGATATATCAGCCAGTGAGCAACGGGAAAAAACGATCCACTCTACAGGCATACCTCGTTTTATTACGCTTTGCTTTATTGCACTTCATAGCTGTTGTATTTTTTCATAAAGTGAAGGCAAAGTCCTCCACCAGCAAAAAGATTACAACTCACTTTATTGCACCAAACTAGCAATATCTCTGAGGTATGCCTGTATATATTTCAGGCAGAGAGATATAAGTTGTTATAACCAGAAAACTGATTGAAAAAATGTTGGAAGCACTCGCAGACAGCTGTTCTCTTGCTGTCTCTTCATCTGGCCATCTTCTGAGCACACACATCCTGGTGTCTTTTTTTGTGTCAAAATTTCCCCTATTTATAGGAACATCAGTCATACTAAAGTAGGGCCTACCCTAACAGCTTTATTTTAACTTAATTACCTCTTTAAAGGCCTTATCACATTCTGAGATACTAGGGGTCAGAGCTCCAACCTATAAGTTTTGAAGGGACACAATTCAGCTCGCAGCACTTCTCATCCGCAAAATAGAGAGTAGTGTCATCAGAGAAGCTGATAAAATTGTGGACCCCCAAATATAAATGGAGAACCTTTTGCATAAAACCTCTGGAGCCCTGAATATTCCTTGAATCCCACCTTTGTTCCCCTCTAGTGTTATATCCTTCTACTAAGTTCTCTAAGTTTCTCTTCAGGCTCTAACAACTATGATCCCATGGTTCAGAGACTTACAGTCTCTGGCCTCATTATGTTTTATCTGTCCATCGTCACAGTTCTCAGGCGCTTCCTTTCTTTGTATTACACCAAGATATTTCCGGCATCTCACCTGAATTCAGTGTGAGTCACTAAGTCTGAGTCCCAGCTACCCAACCATGAACATCCCTGAGGCTGATGCAGCCCCTGAATCAAAATTTAAGTACATTAATAAAAAGATGCATTAATACATTAAACTTGACCAATAATTATGTTTTTCCTAATTAAAAAATAACATAAACAGAGCCATTTTATAATGGAAACAGAGCTGCCATCCCAGAGTAATGGCCTTGCAGGTCTTACCCCTCAAACCTCTGGAATGTTAAAACTGGGCAAAATGACCTTCGGACTGGGCCTACGGCAGCACAGTATCCCACACTGTTTACAAAGCCAACAGGGAAGCAGACATCCTGACTATGGAATGAAAATTAAAGATGTTCTTTAGAATTAGCATCACTATGTTAGCTTATCTGCACCTGTAGAAAGTCCTTTCTTATATTCATGTCATTGTTCCCTTTCCCCTTCTCATCAGCACCCCTGGCCTTTGCCCCCTAATCATAACACTTTGGGGGTCCCTTCCTGAATCGGGGTTTAAGTAATAGCTGTTCTTTTGGATCTCAAATAAAATTTTATTGTCTCTCAATCTGGCCTTTTATTTTTAGGTTAACATCTATTTAGCCTCGCACCCCCACACATATCGCTACACATATTCTTCAGATGAAAAAAAAGCAAAATGTTGTAGTCCTTCGCTCCCTGGCACTTGCTGGGGTCTGACAGCAGGTGGGCTGGAATGCATGAATCAACTTCCTTTGCAGGATGGATCCCTCACAAATGGCATTTCAGGGTCTTCAAGCAAGCGACATAGGGGCTGTTCCACTATCAAGACAAATTCAAAAGGGATGGGGATCCAGTTTCTCCATGTGTCCCCATCCCAACTATCAAGGGCTCACTCTTTCCCGACCAATGCCTTAGCTATCCCATAAGAGATCTGCCACGGCTGTGAACCCAGTGGACAGTGCAACCCAGTCAACTGTGATATCAAACTCTGCACTTGATTTTCAGCTCCGTTTCCTGGCTCCAAAAGACAAGGGATGCTTACAGCAGTCATACAAATCCCTAATTGCCAGTCTATACCTTGAGCTGAAAATACAGACATCTGAGCTTGCCTTCCTCTTTATTTTAAGCTCTCTAACGCTGTAGTCAGCTTACCTATTTGAAAGCCCCCTGTGCTCCACAGGCTTCCGTAGTGCAACCCCTTGGCTGGGCCGCTTCCTTCCTGGGGCTAACCTGTGACCCTGAGGCAGTTCTTTTGGCACTGCATGCTAACTCCCAGGTACGTGTCCCTTCACACAGATTGCATTTTCCTTGCCCTCAGCCTCAACTAGTCCCAAATTCTTCCTTATTGTCTTGAAAGTGTGCTGCCCGCAACCACTTTCCGTACTGATTTCTGCACCCATCAGAGTATTAACTGTAAGCAGCAGAAACCAGCCCTAGCCTTTTCAAAAGCTTATTGGGACTAGGAAGCAAAAAAGATGCTCAAAGACTAGTGGGGTCATTTCACCAGTCTTTGAGTGACATGGAAACTGGCTTAAAGGAACCCCCCTTGAAACCCACCTCATCCAAAAGACCGCACTGTGGATGACATCACCCCATTAACACCCCTCAAAGTCTGCCTATTCCTGAACGTGTAGCTTCCCAAAACCTCTTACAAGATCAGCAGTCTGCTCTGCTAGGGAAACCTGGGCCTGAGCTGCCCAGCACATAAATACCACAGTAAACAAAAAATTCAGCTTTATCTTTTTATTTCAAATATTGAGAGGTGGTTTTATCATCCTTTGACATTTCCCTAATACATACTAATAATTCTTAACCTGAAATCTAGTTGTCTGTTAAGAGTCTGACTGGGAGACGAACACTTAGTGTGAGTACCAACTATTAATTTGTGGCTTGTTTTAAAAGACGTTGTCTCTGTGCTAAATGGAAAATTCCACAGCAGCCTGGGTTTTCATGCACCTTGTTTTCTGCTGTACTCAAGAACAGAGCCTTATACTTGGATCGCTCGATACATGATAAAATTTGTGAGTGAATTGTTCTTATTTCTCAACTGAAATTGGAATAATCCTCCTTTGAATAGGGGGAAATGAAAAACAAAATAGAACCTAATATTTCAGTCCTTAACTTTTTTTTAGATTCGGCGGCGGCGGCGGCGGCGGCGGCAGCCGTCCGTCTCGAGAGACGATGGTGTAGCTTCTTAAGAGTCTATCTGCACCGCCGAGAATGGCTGTGCAGTCCGACTCGGGAGTGACACGGTATCTGTCTCCTCCCGTGTTGAATCGACATCTTGCGATGACGCTGGAGTGTCCTCTCCAGTGGAGCTGAAGCTACAGAGCCTGGGCAGGGTGATATGGAGGGTCTGCTGTTGCCCAAGCAGCAGACCCCCCCTCTCTTCGCAGCTGAAGGATCCAAGGGAAAGACCGAGTCAATACAGGTTGGCTTCAGGTGCGCCGCAGGAGTTGCCGGTGTTGACTACAACGTCAAACCGCCTTAGGGACTCCGGCTCCGGATTTTCTGTCGGGGTTTACTCCCTTAGCCTTTCCCCTGAAGAGGTATGCCGCAAGGCAGTGGAGGTTTTTTGGAATCAGAGTTTTCCTTCTCTATTTTTTTAGATTAGAGCTGATATAATTGATTAGGAATCAGTGTTGATTATAAAAGCAATGGAAATTGGCCATCTACAATAGTTTCAGGAGAAATTAGAAGCATGAATTCTTAAACAAATGGGTATCTTTCCTATAGAACAATACTCAGTGCTCACCAGTATATATATATAATGTAAAACCCTGGACAACAGTGTTAATCCACAGAGTTTGCTAGTTTGCTTGATAACCTGATATTTTTAGGGAGTATAGGACTCAACCTCCCAGGAAGTTCCCAAGAATCAAATAAATCAACAACTAAAAGCAAAGGAATATTCCAGGATAACAAATACCATCCACCATGTATCAACAAATAAATTTGTCCAGAGTTTTAGACAGGAAACTGAAATTAGTCACTTTGGCCTAGACATTTGTTCTGGCCTATCATTCAGATACTTCAGGGGAATCAGGGTCAGTTAAAGCAATGCTACAGCTTCTCCACAAAAGTTAAGATGCGGGGATCTAAACCACTGGTTTTCAAAATTCTTGAACCACAACCCAGAGTAACACATTTTACTCATGATCCAGTTCATATATGCACACCCCTGAAACAAGTTTCCCAAGACAATACCGACTTTTACACACATGATGGTCTCTGATACTTTCTATTCTCTCTTATTCTATTTTATTCTTTCCTATTTTATTGTATTTTATATAAATAAGTCAATTTTAACCCATACATGGGTTGAGATTTGCAAACTGAAAACACTGGCCTAAATAGGAATATGGTACTGAAATACAGAATTGCTTTATATATTATGATCATATATGTATGTATATATATTGAACACACACATAAAAATAAAACACAAAAAAACCCATTTTACACCTACTGCTTCCTAAGCAAGGTACAACCCATCTAAGTAAAAGCATGCCCTAGTGTTACAAAAGTATAAAATTCTGCAGTAGGTAGAATTATTTTTGTCTTTATGCAACTTTTATTCAGTAGTATTTGAAAGCTCTCATGTTCTCCAGCAAATTTAGATAAGTGGACTCATCAAATCAATGTCACCACAAATTATTTGGATCAATTATCAAATTAGTTCACCTTTCCCAATTCTGAAGGGATTACAGAATTAAAAAAATCAGCCCAGATGTAAATCAAGCAAATAATCCTTAACCTTTTGAGTTGAGGCCTTTTCCCTTCCAAGGAAACTGTGACAAAACAAACAAGTACAGTCAGGTGATATAAGTTTGACTGTGGTTTGAGGATGGTGAATATCTTAACCGTATGTCATAAGTTTTAGGGCAGGGCTTCCATTGGTTGGATATAGATCCAACCTCCACTATGGCCTCTGATCAGTCTCCTCCTGGCAGCTCAGATGCATCTGCAGCAACAGCCAGCAGGGGCCAGGGAGCTTTGGTTTCGAAGACGATGAGCCCTGAGGCCAATGGTCCAGTGTAGCAGAGGTGGGGTTGGAATCCTTGCCCTCTGGGGCCCTCTCAGTATCTGATGGGGAGAGAGGCCAGAGGCTGTGGGCACGCCATCCTGCATCGTGGATTATGATCAGTGCATGTTGATCCTGAGGGACAGCGGGGAGGAAGTACGATTGACACTGCACCCCACCACCACCAGGAAAAATCCTCTGAACAAGCCCAGGGAGAGCAGCAGAGTTTCCTACTTTACTTTTTTTCACTTATGAGTAAGAAGCAGCCAGTTGAACTGGAATGATCACCACCTGGATGGAATGGCATCACCTGATATTCCATTTAAAATCCAACCTCTGTGTTACACTTAACTGGACTTTCTAAAATATAAACAGTAACATTATTGAGCATTTACTATGTGCCAAGTACGGTGCCTAATCACCTTACACATATTGCCACATGATCATGACTGTCGTCGTCGGCAGCTGTCCGTCTCGAGAGACGATGGTGTAGCTTCTTAAGAGTCTATCTGCACCACCGAAAATGGCTGTGCAGTCCGACTTGGGAGTGACACGGTATCTGTCTCCTCCCGTGTTGAATCGACATCTTGTCATGACGCTGGAGTGTCCTCTCCAGTGAAGCTGAAGCTACAGAGCCTGGGCAGGGTGATATGGAGGGTCTGCTGTTGCCCATGCAGCAGACCCCCCCTCTCTTCGCAGCTGAAGGGTCCAAGGGAAAGACGGAGTCAATACAACTTGGCTTCAGGTGCGCCGCAGGAGTTGCCGGTGTTGACTACAACGTCAAAACGCCTTAGGGACTCTGGCTCAGGATTTTCTGTCAGGGTTTACTCCCTTAGCCTTTCCCCTGAAGAGGTATGCCGCAAGGCAGCGGAGGTTTTTTGGAATCAGAGTTTTCCTTCTCTGATCATGACTGTAGACAACAACAAAAGAGTTTGTCATTTCCTTTAGCACAGTCATGATCATGCGTTTTAACTAGCACACACGCTCTTCTCCCACCCAAATACAACTAACTGTGTGCCGCCAGGTACTTGTGCTTCTGAACCGGGTGATTCAAGGAGCTGGAGAACAGGCAGAGGGGACTAGAGCTGGAATATCTTTGGCAAACAGGGGCGGGTCAATGCGAACTTTACAAGTGATGGGCTGTAAAAATGTTTCATAAACTTTCTGTAATTTTCGCAAAGATGTGAAGTTGTTTGAGAGATGAAAATAAACACTCGATATTGACTCGTTATTTTTCTGTCTTCTCTCTCCAGCTAAATTTCACCCAACGGTTAAGAGATCGGTGGAGGAACAGGGTAAATGAACTGAAAAGTCTAAACACATCACCTAAAACAGCTTTGGTGAGTACCTGAAAGTTTGCTGAAGGGAAGTGTCTTTCTTATGTATTGCTTTTTTTGCAAGAATTTTACTTTCAATTTGGAAAGCGGACTTAAAATTTTCTGTCAAGCCCTGGCTGGTATGGATGTTTCTCTCCCTCTCTTTCTCCCTCCGTTCCTCTCTCTCTAAAAGAAAATAAATAAAATCTTTAAGAAAACATGTAGGTCGGCCTATAGATACTGAAATGTGTTATTAAAAATTATTTTTCTCATTTTAGTATGTATTCATTGAAATTTAGAAAACAAAAAATTTTAAAGGTTTTGTTTACTTTTTAGCGAGAGGGGAAGGGAGAGGAACATCAATGTGCAAGAGAGAGATTGGTCAGTTGCCTCTTACAATGCCCCTACCCGGGGATGTGGCCCACAATCCAGGCACGTGCCCTGACCAGGAATCGAACCGGCGACCATTTGGTTTTCAGGCCGGCACTCAATCCACTGAGCCACACTAGCCAGGGCTAGGAAAAATTTAAAAGCATAACTAAAATTAAAACCGTAATTCATCAGCCATTAACTCTTAATCTCTGAGGCTGGTGTACTTTTTTCTGTCTGTATTCCTATTGTGGGCATTTTTCTATGTTAAACATGTCACGTTTTTAAGTACATACTTTAAATTTTTAATTTGGCTCTGAAGTACATATATAGAAAGGTACTTGAGAATTTTTCAGCAGGTACTTTATTATGTGCCCTTTCTTATAGCTCTCTGCTGATACTGAGAATGGACTAAATCCAGCACCCTCTACATCTGGATCTGGGAGTAGGCAAACAGCAGCATTTGGATGCCCAGGTAAGTGATAAAGTAATGCAGGACTTCACTGATTTGGAAAAACAGGGTTTTATAGGTTTCAAGTTGCAAAACCTGAAGGGATGTTAAGCACCATTTTAAGTCAGCCTTGCAGATTCGACCGCCTTCCATAATGGAGCTTGAGAAATTTGATTCATCAAGCCTTAGTGAAAGGGGGGCCAGAACGGGCTGGGCTGTTCTCTGAAAGGCCCTGTGGCTCAAGCTTTAGAAGTATATTTTAGGAGTGGCTTTTCAAGACTTTTATAGCTGTGGTAGTAGCAGCACCTTTCGGGACTTTCTTGTCACTGTATAACAGCATAGTGTCCTCCTCAAGTGACAGCTCCAATGAGATGGGCGGCGGGTCGTGGGCAAGCCGGAAGTGTCAGAGCGCTCCGCTCACTAAGCCCTCAGGCTTTTCAAAGCGGCCTCATGGAGTGAAGGGGAATCAGGTGCAGATGAGGTCGGTGCAGCAGGACGACAGTGGGTTTGTTCTGGCTTCTCGTCGTTCCTTTTCTCCCTTGTGATCTCTTTCCAACATCCAAACGTGGCAGGAAAAGGGGAAATGAGGGGGACAAAGTGGGGATTAGCATGGCCACATTTCTGACTGTAATAGGTTTTTTTTTCTTTTTCTGGTTTATTTGTATGTTTTCCAGTGAAGAACAGCATGGGTGATAATGCTCAAAATTTTAGTTTTAAAACAAGCTCTGGATTTGCCAGTGCCCCTTCTGGAAGCCCTTCTGTGTTCGGGAACACGCCCGCATTTGGAGCTGTTCCCTTTCCCGGTCCTGCCGTCACTACTTCTACTCCGGTACCTGGATTTGGGAAACCTGAAATCACATCTGCTGCTTCGTTATCGTTCAAAACCCCAGCAGCTGCAGGTTCTGGCGCGCCCGGGGCTCCAGGCTTCCCAGCTCCCACGGCAGCAGGCCCTGTTGGAGCCGCGGGGGCCCCAGCCTTCACAAATGGCAGGTCGGCGGCTGGCGTTGGAGATCCAGGCTCCCAACCTGACACTACTTGTTCCAAGTCATTCAGTGACAGTTTCGGAAATAGCAGCCCATCTACCTCTGTCCCTGTCTCAAATGGTAGCACGACAACAGTTAATGAATTATTCACGCCCAAGCATCAACTAACGGCAGAAGAACGAGAGCAGTTTCAGTCCAAGAAATTTACTCTGGGGAAAATTCCAGTGAAGCCCCCACCTGTGGAATTTCTGAATATCTGAAAGACAATTTTAAATAAAGAATGACTTATGAAATTATTTTGAGTGGTTCATATAAAAGAGCAGATACATACACGTGTGTATCATATATACATATTTATTTATAAGGAATAGAGCTTTCAATAATAAACTGAGGAGTTTGAAATCCATCATTTTTTCTTGAGCTTGACTATTTTTTTTTTCCTGTGGCCTAAAGTTTAATAATTATTTTTAACACACCTACTCCCTGGCGCAGGGGGAGGGACAAGAAGCAGGGGTGCCCAAAACATTTACTTTATCCTTACACAAATGCACCCCACCACACAGCGGCACGGAGGCTTCCCAGCCCGTGGCCGGCGGGCGGGCCCCTCGTTTGGGTGCCTCCACCCGCAGTCCTGGCGGGCGCTCCAGGCACCCATGGCCCAGCCTGCCTCCGTCTGCGGCCGCGTTTCTTATTCTTTCTCTTTGACAGATACCAAAACAGTCGTAGCAGCTACAGGACACTGGAGAGAGATGCAGAGGGCACGGGGTGTCGGAGGGCCCCCCGCAGGGAGCTTATCCAGGCTGGGGGCGGCGGAGTGGGGGGCGCTTGCCCTGGCTGGACACAAAGCTTTTCTCGCCGCAGGGCTCCTCCCACCCACATGCGGCGTGCTGGCGCCTGAGCCCAGGGTCTGGCCCCGAGTGCCCACTCCGTGCACTGGGCTTCTCTCCGTTCCGTCTCGGGGCACAGGTAAGGGGCGGGTCATTCCCAGGGAGGCTACAGGCCCGGGCATCAAAGAGCCAAAATGCCCAAAGTGAGGGTGTCCAGGGAGAGAAGAAGACCCCACAGTGGGGCGTGGGGGCTCCGTCCACCGAGCTGGGCTGAGAGCTTTGGCCCCCTCTGTACACCTCTGTGCTCTGTCGGAAACCCCTCTTTATAGAGGAGGAAACGGGCCCAGAGGAGGAGGTGCCAGCCGGGTGAGGCCAGACTTGAACCCAGGTCTCAGAGGGTCCTGGGCTGCGCCCAACCTGATGCTTCACGCAGCAGAGTGAGGCCCCGAGGGATGCCAGTGCTGGGCAGAACCAGGACACCGCTCCCAGGCTGGGCAGCAAGGACCTAGAATACTTGGGGGACAGTGGGAGCCCCCCCTACAGAGCCTCATCCTTGTAGCAGCTACAGACACCCAGTTTTCAAGGCCAGCTCAAGTGTCACCTCCTCCTTGAAGCCCTCTGCAGTCACTCTGCAGTCACCCTACCCCCAGGAATCCAAACAAGGACATCTGAGGACAAGCACCAGCCCCAAACACGGGGACAGCGAACGCCACAGCTGCTCCAGTTCCTACTGGTCCAGCTGGGAACTCCTGGGCGGGGGGGGGGGGGGGGGGGGGCGAGCGGAAGCAGCGGAGAGAAGCCTTCCAGCAGGCGACCCGACCCGGGTCACCCTCTGAGACAGAGGCAGGGCTACCGCCTGCCGCCCTTGGCTCTCCACTCCTTGGCCAACGGCCATCCATCCTCCATCCTCCCTCACCGACCACAGCGTCCCAGGGGCAAAAGGGAAAATGCACAGTGGGAGGGGCTGGGGCAGGAGGGAGGGCCCCTCCGTGTGCTGGCAGCCACCCTGTCTTGCTCAGGGCACCGCTGGGCAGCCAGGACAGGGGCGGCTGCTGCCCCCGTGCCAGGGCACTTGGAGCCCGTGAGACTGGAGGAGAAAGCCTTGCTCTTCCTATTTCCTGCGGGAGGAGCAGCGCTGGATACAAATGGAGACACAGTTACAGACCAGACTGGGATGGTGTCTGGGAGGGACCCAGGGGACCAGCACACCTTCCAGGCCTCCTAAGGCCCACTGCTGGCTCTGCGTAGCTCACAGGCTGAGAGGTTTTCACATATTTAAATGTGAAATGAGAACGAGGGTCCGACTATGAAACTCCAACGGATCAGTCGTACAGAGATCCATTCAGAGTTCTAGATAGAACAATGGATATGATGACGCAAAGCGAGAAATGCTGATTGAAACGGTTTTAGATTCCACACTGTATCTAGCTTCTAAGAAACTACCTCTTATTGAATTTTGTAAAAAACAAATTTATTCACAGATATAATCCCCATATATACTATCAAAACATCCCAGTTCAGTGGCTTTCAGTACATCCACAGACATGTGAAACCACATCCGCAGTCAGTTTTATCACATTTTAATCACCACAAATAGAAATCTTGTACTCTTCAGCTATCATTTTTCTCTTCTCCCATACAGTCCAGCAACCATTTATTAGTGTCTATAAATTTGCCTACTGTGACATTTCACACAAATGGAACCATGCAATATGTGACCTTTTGTATCTGGCGTTTTAAACTTATTACACTGTTTCTAAAATTCATTTATGTTGTATCATGTGTCAGTACTTCATTTCCTTTTATGGTCAAATAATATCCCATTGTGTGGACATACCACATTTTGTTTATCCATTCCCACATTTAATGGGTATCTGGGTTGTTCCTCACTTTCAGTAATGAATAATGCTGCTACAAACATTCATGTATAAGTTTTGTGTGGACAAGTCTTTTCATTTCTCTTGTGTATATCCCTAGAAGTGGAATTGCTAGATCATGTGTTAGCTCTTAGTATGATTATTTTAGGAACTGCCAGACTGCTTTCCAAAAGTGGCTGCCTCATTTCAGATTCCCACAGTTTCTGAGGGTTCCAATATCTTTACAGGCTCACTGACACTTGGTAAGAGTCTTTTGGGATTATAGCTATCCAAATGGATATGAACTAGTATCTTGTAATTTTGAATTCATTTCCCTGATGACTAATGACGTCAATATTTTTTTCAGGTGTTTTCTGGCCATTTCTATATCTTATTTGGAGACATGTCCTTTTGGGTATTTTGTTCATTTTTAATTTTTGTTAGTTTTTATGATTTAGTTGTAAGAGTTATATAGTGTAGACACAAGTCCCTTATCAGATAGATGATCTGCAAAGTTTTTCTCCCATTTTGGGGGTTGTCTTTTCACTTTATTGCTAGTGTCCTTTGAAGCAAAAAAAAAAAAAAAGTTTTAATTTTGGTGAAATTTGATTTTTTGTTTTTCTTGTGTTGCTAAGCCTTTGCTATCATATATAAAAATCTATACAAACCCAAAGATACGCAGCATTATCCCTATTTTTTTCTCTAAGAATATTATGCTGTTTATTTTACATTAGGTCTTTGATTCATTTTGAGTTAATTTTTATATGATATGAGGTAGGGTCCAATTTCATTCCTTTGCATGTGGCTATCCACTTGTCTCGGCACTATTTGTTGAAAAGGCCCTTCTTTCTTTCACCGAATGATCTTGGCATTCTTGTTAAATATCAGTTGATCATAAACACATGGGTTTATTTCTGAACTCGCAATTCTATTCCATTGATCTATATATCTACCTTATACTAGTACCACAGTCTTTACGTCTGTTGCTTTGCAGTAAGTTTTGAACTCAGAGAGTGTGAGTCTTCCAACTCCGTTTTGCTTTTTCAAGATTGTTTTGGCTATTTTGGATCCTTTATAATTTCATATGAATATTAGAATCAGTTTGTTGATTTTTTTTACAAAGAAACCATCTGTGATTCTTACAGGAATTGAGTTGAATTTGGAGAGTATTGTCATCTTAAAATTCTAAGTTTTCCAAATCTGTCCTCTTTCCAAGCATTATTTTTATTGAATTTTAAAATAGAATTTTCCTTTTCCTCCAAATGTTTTAGGAAAAGAACTAAATTGGAAGTATTAACAACATTGAATCAGTGATCTGGACAATTCAAAAATAACGTAAAGGGAAAGAGCAACAAGGCAAGCGAATGAATAGAGTTTTAGAAAGGAAAACAGGCTTCTATGCCTCTGTTCTCACCCATAAGAGATTTCTCCCTCTATACATTTTAAAAATCTGCATGTTAATGAGGAACAGAGGTTACTCCAACATTTCATTTATCAAAATTAGAAATATAAGAATGGAGTTCCCCAGAGTTTAGGCCCTAACTCTTCATTGATTGGGATAAAATATGAATTACAAGATCCCTTTTCAAAAGAGTATAGTAGAGGAAATTTTGCTAAAAAAAAAACTTTCAGGAAAAAGATTCCAGAGGAATAAAGAAGAGATAAGAAAGCAACTTGAAAGAGATGAAAAGAAACAAAAGGGTACTATGTTTTATCCTTTCATAATTTGTAGATTTTAGACCATAAGCTAGAGAGAGAAATAATTCTTAAAAGCTAGCTTGACATTAAAGTAAGGCAAAATAAAGAATAGAGACTAACCTACATAAAATTATTTCAGGTATAGTAGGAGCTCTCCTGAAAACAGTTCACTTATAATGTCTGCAATATTTTTTAATAGGAAAAACAAGCACTATTCATTCCATAATTACTTAGAGGCAAATATAATGCTCATACCCCTTGGGAAGCATGAATATTGAATAAAATTCATACAAGTTTTAATAAAGTAGTATCTTTTGATAATTGCAGAGAGATGAAAGATAAGCTCTGCAGTGGAAGGGGGTTCCTGGGCTGAAAGATGAACAGAGGGATCACAGCAGAGTATGAGGTCAGAGGAGTAAACTGGTGAAACACAAACCTCTAGGGCATATCCTACAGAAAACCCTCAGGTTCCTCAAGATACCAAGCGCCATCAAGAAATAAGTGAACAGCTTCTTTCTGTTTTAATCTCTTATACTTGATTGCAATGTTTGAAAATAACAGAAGAAATGTAAATGGGGATAGTGTATGAAGGGTCTCCCTATATACCTTCTCATCTCTTCTCTTACTCACAGAACACACACCGTGTGGCCTCTTGTCATGGAACACATGCAACTACCTTAAGAAAAGGCTGTAAAGTAAACAGGACCTAGGGAAGGAACAAGGGTTTTAAGTTCCTTATTGCCAATAATTTTATAGCCGGATCCTTACTAAAGTCCAGCAACAGATGATACATTTTATCACTGGCTTTCAGGAGGAATACTGCTGAGAAAGGAGCTTAACATATGCTCTTTGCCTCGTAATATGTGAGGGACTCGCTTGCTGAAATACAGGAAGTATGCTTTAAAGCAATGTTTCCCAACCTTTATTGTTTTTACCTTTATATAAGTTTTTCCCTTACTACGTCCCATTAGACTTAAACATCACACATATGCTATGTATTTGTTGATGTACTGTATGCTTATCTGTGATTTAAATACAAAAAGAGAGATTTTCTCTCCCCCAAGAACCAATCAATTTTTGCCCCACTGAGGGAGATATTTCTTCCACTGAAAATGCTTGTTTCAAAGATTTATCATTGGCTGTTATTGCACAATGCGGCTTACATTCCCTTTATCCTAATTTGTGCAACTAGAATAGACTGTTAAAATTTGTTTTTATCCTTAAGAAAAAGGCTTAGCACCATATTTTTGAAACTACTGTGGAGAAATCGTTCAGATTAAGCGATTAAACACAAGGAGTCAACTGGAGTTTTTCTGGCATGAAGTCAACTGCCAGTATGCTTTCACATCCTTCCCACTGCTGCAATTTGAAAGAAAATGTGTGATGCCTTAGAAATAACTTACATAGAATTACTAAGTCATTTGTGTTGCAAATATTTCATACTCTTCATATATCTTGTTTAGAATAAAGAGTTGAAATTTCATAGAATCATAGTAAACCAAAAAGGCTACCTCAAGGATAGACTCACATCACATTTGTATTTTAATCAAATTTACTTAATTGTTCTTCATTGTTATATTTACTTTCCTACATATTTTGAAAATAATTTTAAGACTATATTTTATACAACTTCTCGTGTTGTATTTGAATGCACACACACAAAACACAGACACACAGAAACGTTTCCTTCTCTCTCAGTAAATCATTTTATTCTTCTTACAACCAATCAGAACAGCAAGAAGAAAAGAATCCAAAAGAATGAGGATAGTGTAAGAAGCCTCAGCATACTAACATTCACATCATGGGGGTGCCAAAAGGAGAAGAGAGAGAGAAAGAAATTGGAAACGCATTTGAAAAAGTAATGCAGAAATTTTCCCTAACTTGGTGAAGGAAATAAACATAGAAGTCCAGGAAGTGCAGAGTCCCAAATAAGATGAACCCAAAGGGGTCCATGCCAAGACATATCATAATCAAAATGCCAAGGTTTAAATACAAAGAGAGAATCTCCCAAGCAGTAAGAGAAGAGAGTTACTTACAAAGGTGCTCCCATAAGGCAGTCAGCTGATTTCCCAGAAGGAACTTTACAGGCTAGAAGAGACTGGCAAGAAGTATTCAAAGTGATGAAAAGCAAGGACACACAACCAAGATTACTCTATCCAGGAAAGCCATAATTTAGAATCAAAGAACAGATAAGTAGCTTCCCAGACAAGAGAAAGCTAAAGTAATTTATCACCCTCAAACCAGTATTACATGAAATGTTAAAGGTTCTTCATGAGAAGAAGGAGAAAGAGAAGGAGAAGGAGAAGGGGAAGAGGAAGAAGAAGGAAAAATATGAACAATAAAATGGCAATAAAGACATATTCATTAACAATTGAATCTGAAAAACAAAATAAACAAATAGAACAGGAACAGAATTATAGATACAAAATATATGCAAGACCCGTAGACATGGACAAAAAGTGTGGGGATTGCCTGAGGGAATGGAGGAGGGTGCTGAGTAGAAGGGGAAAAAAGGGAAAACATTGAGACAACCGTAATAGCATAAACAATAAAATGTAATTTAAAAAAAAAAGAAAAGAAATAATAGCCCTTGCTTTCAGTACAATATATAAACTATGCCCTTTACCGTGTATAATAACAAGTTGTTACCCACAGCTTTTCTTTGAAAGGGAAGAAGTAGGAAGCCAGCAATTTCTGTTCAACACTGCTCACCCTATTCATTTAGAATGTGTCTCTCACTGGCTTCAGGGTCAAAGTACACAGCTTTATGCCTTCATGGTGTATTTCTTCATGTTTTTTGAAAATACTAGAAATAAACTGGATAGGAACCATCAATACGAATAAAACTGTACAAAATCCATATCTAAAACTTGAAAGAGAAAACACCTTGAATACACACCAATGAAATTATCAATTTTTTAAATTGCCATCTACGATAGAATCAAAGCAGGCACTCAAGTATAACATAAGAGCTTGGGATTTTGTCAAGCATGGCTGGAACTCCAGCCCTTCTACTCACTAGCTATGTGACCTTGGAGAAGTTTACTTAACTTTTCTAGCCTTGATGCAAATTATATACCACTGAGTTACTAATAACACTGGCCTCAAATGGTGGCTTTGAGGACTGCAGAGCATAAGTGGCCAGAAAAGTGTCCAGCATATTTCAAGCATCCATAAAGGATTAATCTTGTTAATCTATTTCTCCTGGTCGTCTTTGTTTTTCCCCAACAGCACCTAACACAGAGCTTGTACGTTAGTACAACAGTAAATAGGAAATACATGTGTTAATGAATTAATGAATGTAATTATGATAAAACTATATGCAACTCCTTAGAATATGTATAGCTAAATGAAATATTTTCTTCTTTCTTTAATGTTCATTATTGACTACTCTATATGGTGCTGAAAATCTCAAAGTTTGATGGTGATTATCAAAAATGAAAATGATCTAGAGCTCAGATGGCAATTCATGTTTTCAACTAAAATTAAAGTATTGGAATGAGAGTGGAGAAAATTCACAAATAATATAGGTTTCTGTTATGACATTCTACAATTTTAATTTTTGTAAGTGTCATAATCCAGGAAACTGATAAATCAATTGGTTAGTTTTATGTCTTCCTGAAAATAAACAACAGGATCTAAAATGATAATTCAAATAATAATGGACAGATGCATTACTAGGGACCTTTGTGTGGACCCTAAAAGGACCTAAAAGGTAGATCTTAAATTACGTGTCTCTGGTATGGGGGCCTGAGATTCCGCGGATATGGATTCAGTGATGACGATGCTGTCTGCAAACTACAGTTTGAAAAATAAAAACTTACAATCTTAGGATATTCCACATTACTAAGTTGAGAGATAAATAAAATCGTTTTGAGCCACTGAAAAGATATGTTATAATAAGTAATGCAATGTTATCGTCCATTTGCTCTTCAGGGTAAATTTTTAGCTCTTTCTATCTCTATCATTAACTGTAAAAAAGGGATGCTAAACAAATGGAGATTATAACAGATAAGTAGAGACAAGTGACAACTAACTGTGACTTGCAGATTTAGTTTAGCTTTCAACAACAAGTCTGGTAAAAACCAAAAAGGTGTATTTGAAAAAGATTACTCAAATGTCAGTTTTTGACAAAAACTACAAAAAAGCGGGAAAAATAGGAAAGGGTTGAATATTTAAAAGCATAATACTATAGGCAAATGAAAAAGTGGGAAATTACTTGCAATGTATATAATGAACAATAGGTTAGTTTTCTTAATATATAAAGAGGTCTTAGACACAACAAGTTTTTAGATATAAAGAAGTCCAATTTAAAAAATGGGAAAAGGATTTAAACTTGCCATCAAGAGAAGAATAAATGTATATACATTTTCAAAATATAACCATGCTAGTAATCAAGGGATTACAAATGTAAAATATACCATTTATCAACTGTTAAACTGCGAGACTAAAAATGGTTATTTCCAATGTTATCAAAGATACAGTGAAATAGATACTCTTAACAAAATGTGCTTTGATAATGTTTTAAAACCATTCAGTAATCTGTATCAAGGTCTTTAAAATACTTGTACACTAGGTGTCCACTCAGGAGCATAAAATATTTTCCATTCAAAAGTAGAAAGTTTCTCTTCTTATTTCTCCCTAGACACAAAGAGACTAATTCCTAGCCTTGATATTTTATATAATCTTCTACACTCATCCCTTCTTTGATTTTACTGAAAGCAAAATAGCATTCCCAAAGACTATTGCCTTGAAGAGTCAAGGGATCAGATGATTTGTATGCCTTACTTCATATCCTCTCAGTTCAACATTTTGCTCTGGCCATTGCTCCAGCCACCAGTTGCTTGCGGATGTAAGCTGACAACACTGCTTCCTAGCTCTCTGAATGTCTTCTTTTCTGACCTGGAGCTTTTCTGCCACCACCATGTGAAAGGCATCCACTCAGTCTTTCTGAGGCCTGTGCAAGTTTGGATACATGAGAAAATTAACTTCCCATAGGATAACCCTAGGTGAAGGGGTAACAAAAGTACAAATTTTCCACCAAAGCTTCTGAACTACCCACTTCCAGTGTGGAATTCCCAATCTGCCAGCAACAGAAACCCATGCCAATCCCTGCACATAGTCATGCCCTTAGTGGAGTCCAGCCACACTCTCTATGGCAGATTGCTTACGTCGGTCATCTTTACCCTGGATGAGGCAGCAATTTTCTCTTGACAGAATTGAAATTATTTCTATAATCATGTTGCATCTGGGGGGTGGGGGGTGGAATGGGTACTAAAAAGAAATTATTACTTTTTACTACAAATCCTTCATATTTCCTGGATTTTTATACCATATACATGTATAAATTAATTTTAAATGGTCACATAAAACTCAATTATTTTCATCATTACTCTGACTTCAGCTATCTATTTACTTCATTTTAAAATACTTCTTAGAATTTTATCATAAATAAACAATTTATTCAATCATCTCTCTATTGTTGCACATTTTTTCCTAATCATTGATATTATAGATTTCATACACTTGTACATATTTCTCTTCCATACACATGTTCTAGCCAAGCTGGTCTGCTCACTAACACACTCTGCATATTCTTATCTATAATCTTTTCTTTTCCATTAACCTGACTTGCCTTTCCCTATCTCTTCTCAACAGCATTTAGTCTAATCCATCTTATAGCCTATTTCCCTTTCAAACCCTGACCCTAAATTTTCTCATTCTTTTATTTCCTATATATTTATTACTTCTCTGTACCTATTTTGCTTCATTGATGAAATAGAAACACCGTCATCAAACCCAGAGACTATTTGTGAACATTAAGTCAAGTTAATATGAGGAAACATGTATAAGTGATTAAACATTACACAAATATAAATTATACCATCCATATTATTATGTAATATATGGTTACATTTAATTATGATTATCTCTTTGTTATTTGTTGCATTAGTCTCACTGTTATATTTATCATATTGTGCATCTTCTGCCTTTTTACTAGATTATCAATGTTCTTAAGAAGAATGTACTGTCATCGATGTCTCTTCCACTAGTACCTACAGCTGGCACTTAGCACATGAGAGATCATCAAAAGATGTTGTTGATAGGGCAACAAATGCCATTACATGATTGATTCTAATATTTGGATTTGGAGTTATAAACCTTACTATAAAGAATTTTAAAATTGAGAGATCAGAGTATAAATGAGAGTCCATAACTTGTAGATGAGCTGCATTAAGAGAAATGCACAACCAAAGGGGACATCCCCCTTGCCTGAGTATGCCCCAGTCCACCAAACTCGTATAAATACACATCTTGAAGGAGGCTGTTGAATCAAATACAAAATGCAGTTCAGAGCACAACTTCTCTTTAAATAACCTATAAAGCTCTTAGACACAGTTAATCACATTCTCTGCGACTTATTTCTGTGGCATCTACTTCATTCACAAACTTTGCTTCACCTATTCTTTTGCATATAATCGTTCATTTACATAGTCTTTTCCATGGTTATATGCTGACTCTTTGAGGGCATGATTTTTCATCCTCATATTCCCAGTTCCTGATACAATATCTGTATATTTTATATAATATCATACTAATAGTTGTGGTAAAGTTAGTAATAACAGTACATAAAGATAATATACTACTAAGTATAGAGTTGAAAAAAAAGAATTGCATAGTATCTGCTAAATATACATCAACCAATATCTGTCTGAGGTACCCTTAGTTACTACCTACCGGCTAGTATTCAACCATGATGTATTCATGTATTCAATTGATAGATTGTATTCCTGATGATGCTTTTATTTTTCTGTCTAATGGTGTATTAACATAGCTAATGTTGGCTGTTGAGATTAGAATCAATTAGCACATTAGAACATTGTTTATTGAGCATGGCAAATGTTTGCCTTAACTTCTTTGCTTACTTATCTTAAAAAAAATTTTTTTAAGTGATATTCTAAGGAAGCCTAATAAGAAAAGAAAATTAAATAATTTTGGTCAGAGCAGGAGCATCCTCTGCCCCAATCTCTTGATGTTCAGCTAACTAGTGGGCTTTTATATATACAAACCTTCTTAGATAAAATCGTGGTATGTTCATATGTAGAATTTATTAAAATGCACTTTTTAATAAAATATATAGTTATATGTATAATTTATATCTTCACATATAAATATATATCTGAATTAAGATATTTATGTTAGTAAAAAATACTAGCTAAGAAAATACCATAATTAGGAGGTATAGACTATACTAATAAGCACATTAATTTTGGCTAACATAAGAAGTTTGGCTCTAAGTTCTAAGTTCATAATCAATTAAACACTGTATTGTGTGCATTAAGGCAGGATATTGGCAAACTAGTCCTTAAAAGTAGTTTGATGTGGTGCTTTTCCTCTACTAACTTTCCTTTTAGGCTCTGCTCTAAAATACTTCAGTGAATTGCATTCCTGGGCTCACCCACTCTCTGGCTTATGATTGTATCTGGCCCCCCCCCCCCAAAAAAAAAGGCACTGGCAAGAGATGGAAGAAAGGAAGGAGACAGAATCCAGAGAATATATTCACTTGTCCTGGGATACTGTTTGGTTATGCCTGCACTTTTTTTTTTTTATGGTCCAGTATCTGTCAGAAACTTTATTTCTTTGGCTATTTCCCCAATCAAGTTCTAACACCACCATGCCACTCCTAGTTTCGAGATAATAATACACTGAACGTACACACCAAAATTTCTGGCTCGTATTCAAAATATATTGTAGTTTATCAGTTTAAAACAAATATTGTATCAAGTTTAGAAAAATAAATATTAATACATAGTTATATTGAAAGAAAGAGGTGGGATTAAATTGTTCTTATATCAGAAAAGCAATGAACAAAGGCTGTCACTACTGCTAGAGCTAAACTGATGACATCACCAAAAAGGTGTTACACTGAAGGCCATGGTGTCAGCAGTTGTCATAACTGAGGACATAGGATCAACATATAACTAAGAATCATCATCATCTGAGAAACACCAGAAGAGGAAGCAACACATTCATGAGTCAAAGAATTTATACCCATAACATAGAGATAGTATGGAAACAAAAAGGAGTTGAAATAAGTATAGTTACTACCTACAAAGAAATAAATAAAAGTAATACACCCATGACACAACAAAGTAAATACTTATAAAACAAAATTTTATAGTTGTGGAAAAAGAAATTAGTGATCATAGGAAAACCAATTCATTGAAATCAATTAAAAAAACCTAATCATAGTCTGGTTGAATAACAAAATGAACCTAGCTAAAAAACAAAATAGTTCTCACATATAAAATGTATGCATTCCTCTTGGGGACAATTGCTTAATATTTGCAAATTCAATTCTTGCAGACACTTTATAGGATATAACTATGAAGAACAATGAGTCGGCTCTCTAAAGTACCAAAGAGAAGTGAAGAAGCACAAAGTAAAAATCCAAAAGTTTAAGTTTTTATTTAAATGGAATTTCATAATAAAGTAATAGAAAAAAATTAAGCCAATATTTGAAGTAATAATAGCATGATTTTGCATACTGTAAAAGTTAATGCAAACAAAATTAAAACAAATACACAATAAAAGAACAAATAAAACTTCACAGTTGAACATGTTGTGGGTAGCTTCCACGTGTTAAGGATAAAGAGACAGTTTGAAAGCTATCAGAGAATAAAACAACACAATAAAGTGAAAAAAATCAGTTTTCATCACTATTTTATCAGGTTGAGTAGATGCATCACATCCATAAATTTTGTCCATTTTCAAAATACTAAGGGGGAGTTCTGCATTAAAATTGCATGCTAACTTGCTTCAAACCAACCTTGCCACCAAGGAAGACTAAGACATGGACAAAATTTAAAGTGGGAAAAAAATACATGTGTTTGAAAATGTGCAGTAAGGCATTAATCATCAGGCTTAGAGTGTGCAAAGCTTTCACATTCAAATGAAAGGACTGTTCCTTAAAAATCCATCTTTTCAAAACATCTTGCATACATGAGGTCTTGGGGCATGCCACATCAGTGTGGTTTATGGTGGAGAACCAGGGCCAAATTGTATTAGTTTGACCTCTGGAGTTGCTGGAAACTAAGTAACTATAAATTCAGCCCCATGGGCAATCAGCTATGCCTACTTGACTGACCCCCAATAAAAGCCTCAGAACCAAGCACAGGTGAGATCACTCTTTGGCAATACTTCATACATTTTGCCATAGGTTGGTGAGAAAGTAAGTCCAATCAATGACTCCAGGGGAAAGAACAACTGGAAGCTAGTGCCTATTTCTCCTTGACTCTGCCCTTTGCGCCTTTTGCCTTTGCTTCAGCTACTCTGTATCCTTTCAGTGTGATAAACCATAACCATGAGTATAGCAGGTTTTTTCAGTTCTCTGAGTCCTTCTAGCAAATCATCAAACCTGAAGGTGGTCTTGGGAACCCTCAACACAGAAGATATCAGAGAGCTTGAAGGTAGTAAAGACAAACCATAGAAAATTCTGAAGGAGATCATGCATAAGTGGGAATTCGATGTATTCTGGAAGTTATATAACAAATCAGTGATTGGAACGATTAACTATTTAATATGTCTGTCTCTCCACATGGCCAAATATATATAATATAAATAGAATATATGTGTAAGCATTTTTGCTACACATATATACCTCAAACACAAATTTCAGTTGGAGAAGAGACCTAAGTAAAACAGAAATATCATTTTTTAATAAAGAAAACTGTCTCTAGAATATTAAGGTAAGGAAGTCTTTTTAATAGACTCATTTTTAAAGGTAAATTTGGTAAAAGAAAACATTACCAAATGGTGTGACTATTTCAAAAAGACTAATACTCATTTGACAAAAGAGAGCATAAACGAAGTTAACAAGAAGGAGAGAAATTGGGAGAAAAACATATAGAAATACAAATAAAATATTATATATCGATAACACAAAACAAGGGAGTATACAACATAAAGAACATTAACAAGGCAACAAGAAAAGTACAGACAACTATACAAAAACTGGAGAAAAACAGAGATAATTCTTCAAAAAATGAAACTCAGTCGACTTGAAAATATATTTTTAAATTATCCAATTGCACTAAATAAGCAAGTGAAATTTGGAAGAACAGTGAGATACCATTCTTTTCTTTTGTCAAATTAGGAAAACAATTGAAATTAATTTCAATGTTGGTTACGTTTCTGGAAACAAACTCTCATAGAGTGATATTATCTACATCGGGGCAGCCAGTTTTCAGGGCAATCTGAGAATGTCTATTAAAGTATGAATGGTGCAGACTCTGTAACTTAGTATTTCTGTTTCTAAACACTTATAGGTTGTTCTCCCTTCATATAACTTGCTCATTCCTCATTCTCCATTGTTGTTTTCTCACTTTTCTGGCCCTGTCAGTTCAGAGTATCCCCAAGCTCAGACTTTGAGCTTCTCCAACTACATTCATTTTCTTAGTTATCTAAAATGTGTGGCTTTAAATGGCATCTGTAGGCAGATGACTTCAAGATAGACCAGCTCACTCTCCTAAACTACAACCTCACACATCCAGTGGCCTGCTCATCAACTACTGTTTTATTAGACAAAAGCCTTCTGTGCCTCTTCAAATTCCTTTGACCACCTTTTTCTTTAGAGATGCTTTCTAACTTAGGGGCCACACTGCTGCTGTCTTTGCCAGCGCCCTTGCCAAGTTTTCTGAGCTCACTGGAAGGCTTCTCCACCCTCGTGTGCCACAAACCAAGCCCCATCTACTTCTGAACTGCAATGAAAAGAATGAGGTGTGGAATCTCTTTTGCTCATTGACCATCAAGGAACTACCTAATAGCATCCAGAAAAGCATTGCGATTGTATTCCCTTGACTAATGGAAAACGAGAGATGGGAGGAAACCGACCAGGTAAATTTTGTCTTTCTTCTGAACTATTCTGAAGTGCAGTTTTTCTTTGAAAACCTTTCTTAGAAGTCTAAACTTCTGAATAAACACATGTGTTTACTACCTGCTGCATCTCTTCCTGGCTCTGAATGATGCAGCCCTTTTAGTAAACTATTACTTAGTTTGATTTTCATCTGGCTTTACCTCACTTGCTTTCTCCTTCTTATCCTCACGGCCTTGGTCTTGCACTTCCCAAGTCAGCAATTTAATCCTCATCTCGGATTCTGGTTTCCAAATGAGCAGATGCTCCAAACCTGCTCCTCTTTCAGCCTTCTTTATTCCAGTAAATGACAACTTTCAGTTATTTAGCCCCAAGTTCTTAAAGTCATCATTAACTCGTCCCTTTTTTTATGCCTCAACTAATCAATTAGCAAATCCTTTTGGTACTACTTTAAGAATATATCCAGACTCGCACATACTTCACACCTGCACTTCTATTTTCCTGGTCCAGGATACCATTAACTATTGCCTGAATTACTTCAAAACCCTCCTAAGTAAATGAGTGGATAAAAAAAAAAACCCCAAAAACTGTGGTACATTTATACAATGAAATACTGTGTAGCAGAAAGAAAGAGGGAACTCCTACCTTTTGCGACAACATGGATGGAACTGGAGAGTATTATACTTAGTGAAATAAGCCAAACAGTGAAAGACAAATACCATATGATATCACCTATTACAGTAAACTAATGAACAATGCAAGCAAATGAGCAAGATAGAACCAGAGGCATTTAAACAAGGAACAGACTGACAGCGACCAGGAGGGAGCGGGGAGGGAGAAAAGGGGGAATGTAGGGGAAGGGTCTAGTCAAGGAACTAATATGAATGACCCATGGACATGGACAACAGAATGGGGATTGAATGTGGGAAGCGAGGTAGGCAGGGTAGAGGGGAGCAATGGGGGAAATAATGGGACAACTATAATAGAAAAACAATAAAAGTGAGTCAGTATGTAAAAAAAAAAAAAAAAGAACCCTCCTAAGCTCTTCTGCTTTTGCCTTCCTACGATCTATTCCATAAGTGGTAGCTAGTATAATACTCTAAGTACTTGCTGCTTAAAACATTCAGTACCTTTCCATTTCATTCAGAGTAAACGGCAAAATCTTTATAATGGCCTATGTGGTCACATACACACTGTGTCCTTCACCCTTCCCTCAACCTCTTCTTCTACTACTTTCTCCTTCCATTTCTCCATTTCAATCACCTTGCCCTTCTTGATGTTCTTGAAACACATGGGAAATTCTATTGCTTTAAGGTCTTTGTATTCCCTTCCTATAACCATTTACTCCAAAATAGCTTCTTGGCTAATTCCTTATTGCCGACAATATTTTTTTCAAATATAATATTCTCAAAGAGTCCTACCTTGACCACTCTATTTAATACAGAAACTCAAACTCTCACTTTAGCGCTTTTATCCTGTTTACATTATACTGACTTTCTTTGTTTCATAACTTATATTCTCTTCTACTTTTAATTGTTTATTATTTATTGTCAAACTTGTTATAATGCAAACAACATTAAAGTAGAGATTTCTGTCTGTTTCATTCACTGACATATTCTAAGCATTCAGAACAATGTCTTGCAATCCTGACAGGTGTGGCTCAGTGAGTCGGACATAATCCTGCCAAGCAAAAGGTCTCAGGATTGATTCCCAGTCAAGACACATGCCTGGGTTGCAGGTTTGGCCTCAACTGGGGATTCATTTTTCAGGGTATATGAGGCAATGAATCAATGTTTCTCTTCCTCTCTCTCTCTCCCAGCCCCTCTCTCTAAAAATAAATAAATAAAGTTTAAAAAAAAGAAGAACAATGCCTTGCACTTGGGAAATACTCAATAAAGCATATTTTGATGAGTAATTGCTTACTAAAATATTTTAATAATAGTAAAATTTGAAGGCCATTAGCATTCATAAATAGATTAGATTAATAAAATGCAGTATATTCACATGGAATATTAAAAGGCCAGTAATATGAATGAACCATACTTATACATCTCAATATCAAGAGATCTTCTAAAACAAAACATTGAGTGAAAAAAATCAAGCTGAAAAATAATGTGCAGTGTTAGATTTCCTTTATATAAGACATACATGCTAGGCAAACCACTATGATGAATGTTTTATGAGTGTGAATGTGCCCATAATCTGCTACATATAAAACTCCTGAAGTTAATGATCAAATGGGACTTCAGCTTTACCTGTAAAGTTTTTGGCTTTGTTTTTAAAGAATACACTTATGTGTTACTGACCACATGATGTAGTTGCAAATTAAAACATATCTTGAAGACAAAAAGACACCTCTGGCTTGTGTATGAGAAATAAATTTAAGTGAGAGTGAGATGGGACAAAAGTTAATGTGACTTCATGACTTTCTCTTTTCTGCAGCCTGGAAAATGACCTGAGGGTATTAAATTCAAAGGGGGAGGAGACAGATACCACTGCCCTCAAAGTGAAAGGCACCTGAGTCAGAGCAGATATGTGGTCAGTCACACATTAGTGGATCCTTCTCCAACTTTTCCTGCCCATACTGATCACTTCCCCTTCGAGATTCCTGAACATACTGTAGATCTCTTTTTGTGTATCCCCATAATATCCAGCATCTTGTTGAATACACGTTAAAAATTCTGTACAGATAAGATTGGGTGTGTTCAGGGTGGTAAAAAAATAAAATAAAACAAGAAAGAAAGAAAAAGAAAAGAAAAGAAAGAAAGAAATACCCTTGGAAAATACTTTGCATTTACACTTTATTATATTTGTGTTTTTATAACATATTTAAATAGGTGTTACACTCTACATATTTAAAAATGTAGCTCCCTCCACATAATTATCAACTAGATGTGTTAAATTAACACTAGTTATTTATACCCTCCTCCTACCTCGGGTCTTTTAAAGAACATGTCTATTATCTGTTTTACGGTAGGGTTAATGGTTAAAGATACAAATTCATAAATTTCTTCAAACAAGAAAGGGACAGAGACACTGAAAAAGAGATCAGAAGGAAGGTTGAGGTGACAGGAAGAGGGAAGAGAATCTGAAGGGTTTCAAAGAAAGAGGAAAAGGATCAGGGGTTAGAGGGAACAAATTTTAAAGATTTGTTGTGTTATCTATTATGTAACTCTTCTCTTAGCTGCCCCACAAAACCAGAAGTAAAACTCGGTTTTTGGTCAGAAAAAAACTCTGTACAGTAAATGCTTGTTAAAAAGAGAGACAGTGAGGATGGAAGATGGAATGTGTGGAAGAAAAAGAAGAGAAGAAAAAGAAATCAGTTTAAGCTAACACATCCCCTACTCTAGTCTCTGTACAGTTGTGAATACCTAGTGCTTTTTTTCCCCTCTAAGTAATAAAATCCCATCATTTATGTTGGCAAAGGAGCTCAAACAAATATTAAAATTTAGATGTATCAAACTAAAGGCAATTAGATTCTTGACAGGCATGGGAATGTTATTTGTACATCTTAAGTATCCTTCAAGCTTCTCTTCCTCCCATTTGGAATTTATTTTATATAGAACTGACAGGTTACTCTTCGTAATTATTGCTATCTTTGGGCCACTGCCACCTTTCTGCACAAGGACTTTATAGCATTAATTCTCTACTTCTACTTCTGAATTTATGGTCTACTCTTTAGTCTAACAATATCTTAACAATAATCTAAACTTACTCCCAAATAATATTTTTTCTACAGCTCCCTTAATAAATATCCACTTTGTTCAGAGAGTTTTAACTTTGTCCCTTGTTCTGTTTATGTCTACAGGCTCAGGATAATGCTGCTTTATCTTCCCATAATGCATTATCCCCTCACCCCACCCCCCACTTAAATCTATACTAGTGTAAGGACTTTTCCTTCTTAGTGACTATTGGCCTTTGCAGTGGTGGGATAAATAAAGACAAGGCAGAGATAGGTTTGGTTTCCAGGATTTCAGTAATGTAGTTGTTCTCATGATGACTGTCACCGTCGAGTGCTGTTGTAAGGCATTTGGTGCTAGGGCCTAACTATAGCTCAAATACACCCTTATAAGATACATAAAATTAATTTTTCCTCATTGCCATTACAAGTGACACAAGTGAGCCCTCTGTAATTGCCACCAGCATGTCTCATCTATTACAGAGTCAGCATTAGTCATTCAAAGCATTTATTCATCGACATATTTTATATGTCAGGTGATCTTCAAGGTACAAAGATTTAATGGTAATCAAGATAAACTTGATTCCTGCCCTTTTAGAGCATAAATTTCAGTGGAAAGAAACAAAAAAATCAATACATAAAGAAGATAATTTCAAGGCTATAAGTGCTATCACATAAACAGAATGATATGGCAGTAAATTGTAAAAAAAAAGAAACAACTATAGATTGAGTCATCAGGGCAGATTTTCTGATGTTGTGCGATGTGAATTAAACCCTGATAAAGGTGCAGTATTTCAAGAGCGTGGGAAAGAGTATTCCAGGTAGTGGGATCAACAGAAACAAGAATCCTGAGTTTGGAAGGACATTGGTATCTGGATAATCAGAGGGTTCAGTGAGGTTGCAGTGTAGTGAGGAAGGGGGAAAATGGTACAAGTTGATGTAGAAAAGAAGACAGAAACCAATCATTCAGGACCTCGTGGATCAAGGTATGGAATTTTCATTCTATTGAAAGTAAAATAGGAGGCCATTGGAGGATTTTAGTAGGGGCTTAACATCTGATTTCCATGTCAAGACTGATCTTTTTTCTCAATGGAAAAGGAAGAAGGAAGAAGATGGCATATCAATTCCACTGTTGCTCCTACTTCAGAGATAGGTTCTGGAAAAACATTATGCATTCTGGATAAAGGGGCTTGTAGTATCTGCTAATAATCATTAAAATGATTCTAGGTAGACCTCTGTTCCCCTGACATATCACCACTAAAGGTCTTGCCTGCAGAGTATTCCACATCTGACATCAGTAGATCAAATGACTACCAAACATTCCAAAGTTCTACAAAAAAGTAGGTAAAGCTGAAAGGAAAAAAATCTAAGATAGAGGAAGTTCCAATTTCTACTGGGTGAACCAGCTTATTGAACAAGACAATAAAAAGGCTAAGAAAAGTAAAAAAGGCCGAAAAGCCTGATTAAAAAGATACTAACCAGAGCAACTCTGTATTTAAGTAGAGAAATTAGCAGAACTTCCCCAATTCTGATTTACCCTCTTTCAATAATAGAGATCTCCTTTGTTCTTTAAGATTAAAGTTAAGTTCCACATCTTATATGAATATTTATCTTATGTTTACCAACACTTTCATAGAGTGTAATGTTGTGTTATTCTTAAAATGTGTTGCACTATTGCTAAAAACTATAGCTATTGCAATAACTGAGGAAGTAAAATTGATCATTTTGACAATTTATTTTTGGAAACTATTTGCTCATATAATGTACTTCTACCAAAAGCTTAGAGCATTCAATAAAAGAAGTGAGTGAGGTTCCATTCAATCTGTTCAAATATTTTCAGAAAGTTACAGAATCCTAAGTAGGTTATAAATTGAAAATACTGAATGGCTGTATTTGGCAAGCTCTGAGCACAAGAAAGGAGAAAGTTCTGATAAGAAGAGTATGTCAGAAATATGTACAATAAGTACTAATGCAAATGGGAGGAGGGGTAAATTAAAAAGAGGCAGGGAAAATATCCTCTACCATCAATCATTATTAAACTCAGCTGAAAGGAATATAGGTCAACCCAATGACCACCCTTGATGGAGCCCATAGCAGATGTCTGACATTGTTTTTGTTGCTGTTGTTGTTGGCACCCAAGTTCCTACTTCCTATTAGTATCTTATCTCCCTGTTGTTAAAATTCCCTTTCTATGTATTGTTTATGAAAGGTAATGCCCAGCTCCATAAATATCAAAGGGGAGGGTGTTTCTCATTCCATATCTGCATAGACAGGAGATAACATATAACATGGAAATGGCCAGTTGACATTGTGGCTCCTGAGACTGAATCTTGATGATGTCATTCACTAGTTAGAGTCGGTATTCTCTGAAGTGGCAGACTGGACCAGCCTCTTATTGCTACATAAACATTGTCATACATTAACTAACCTTCCAGAGCAGACTTGGTTTTTCCCAATTTTTCAAATCAAATTCTCCAGGCTATCATGAATTTTGTAAGGTTCCAGTAAAATTGCTTTTTTGGCTTAGGATAGCCAGAGCTTGATTCTAATGCTTGAGAGGAATAAATGTGGTTAGTACTGACCCAGGCATTATTTAATCATTTTTTTCCCCCCTCGGTGTCCAAACTCCCTCCAAGCCAACACTGCCTAATTCTACTTCCCCATTTAGTGAAACTATCTTCTATGTTCCCAGTGTGCGTTCCTCCCCCAACCACAGCCCCAAGAACCACAATGCCTTATGTCTCTGTTTTCCCAACTGAGAACCTACCCCTAAAATACAAAAATTATTAGGAGAAAATTTAAGCCAAAGCTAGAGCAGCTATTCTTTTTTTTATTTTTAATGAAGGCTTTTTAATTTTTTAAAAGATTTTATTTATTCATTTTTAGATAGAGTAGAAGGGAGGGACAAAGAAAGGGATAGAAACATCAATATGTGAGAGAACCAACTGGTTGCCTCTCACAGGCCCCCAGCTGGAGACCTGGCCCACAACCTAGCCATGTGCCCTGACTGGGAATCAAACCAGTGACCTTTCAGTTCACAGGCCGACACTCAACCCACTGAGCCACTCCAGTCAGGGCTAGAGCAGCTATTCTTAAACTTAGTATCCTTAGAGTCTGAAATGGTATATGTTAAAAGTGTGGTCTCAGAGACCACACTAGGTCAAAATTAAAGCATGAGAGAAGCCTAGAAATTAGCATTTTTTACAAACTAAATAGATTTCTGCTCAACAGGATCAAGGAACCATTGGACTATGAAGGAAAAGAGCCATATATGAATGGGTCTCTGTCTCATAATGTATGTCATATTTCATTCATATTTACCTCACCCATTGATTTCTTCAGCAATATGAGATTTCTTTGGCGTTCAATATACAGTTTGCTCTGATTTGCCCGTGCTTTCTGGTGAATTTCTTGTCACTATTTAAAGCTTGTTTATTTATTTTGCCAACAGGTCTAGCTTCTTATAATCAACTTTAGATAAAGCATTTTGCAAAGGTCAGTTTCTCTACAGAGACAACTTAAATTCTGCCCCTCAAAGGAATCCTTCCTCTAAGCATGGGAATTGGTAAACATTTGTCATTAGCAACCACTTGCCAAGGAATCCTAATATAAGCTGAAAATAAATGCTTACTGCTTCAGCATCTCAGAGAACACATAAACCTGTGTTTCCTTTTAATATATCAAAAATAAAGATTACTGGGAGTGAAATATTTTCATACCAAATTGAAATCAAATTAAATTTTTCTCTTTTGAAAATTATTATATATTTACTATTCTGAGAATAATTTCTGTGTAGAAGGTGAAAAAACCAAAACATTTTTTCTAAACTCTATATAGTTTTAATTATAGCTATATAATAAAAATAATTCTGGTTGGAAGTTGAAAACACAAGTTTTAATCTCAAATCTGAGTTTTAAAAATCTTATAATTTCTTATTTTATTTTTTTATATATTAAATTGATATAATTCTACCTCTCTTGATTATAGTATTACAAGACAGGATTAAGTCTGTAAACTATAAAAGCATTTCACAAACAGGAAATACTGGAAATACTAAGTTAATATTGTCACAGAATAAGTAATTTAATTTAAATAGTATTGAAAAAATTGGTCTGTGGGGTTCACTTTAAAACTGGTTTCTCTTTTCTATCCTAATGGCTTGGACAGAAAGAGCCCAGAGGTCGGGGGCGGGGCTCGGGGCGTGGCGGAGAGGGCGCGGCGCGGGGCGGAGCAGGGCGCGGTCAGGCCCGCGGCGGAGAAGGCGGCGGCCATTGGCTGGGGCGCCATCCGGGGCCTGCTCGGCGCCGCTCGCTCGCTCGTCCGCCCGCCCTGAAGGCAGCAGCATGGCGGAGGTGAGCGGGGCCGGCGGGAGATGGCCGAGCGGCCCGGCGTCCCCTCCGTCCCGGGCGTCCCGTGCCTCCCGCGTCTCCGGCGGCGGCCATCGGCTGGGGGGCCATCCGGGGCCTGCTCGGAGCCGCTCGCTCGCCCGCCCTGAAGGCAGCAACATGTGGAAGGTGAGCGGGGCCGGCGGGAGGTGGCCGAGCGTCCCGGCGTCCCCTCCGGCCTGGTCTTCCTGGGCGTCCCGGGCCTCTCGCGTCTCCGGCTGCGGCAGCGGGCGCGCGCGGGCCCCCGGCGGGACCAGGCCGCAGCGGGCGGGCGGCGAGCCCCGGGCCGGGGCCGGCGCCGAGTCGGGGCCGCGGGCGGACTGCGGGGCGGCGGCGTGGCCACGACGGTGCCCGCGGGAGGAGCGGCTCCCGGCTGCGGGGTCCGGGCGGAGGGCGCCGAGGGGCGCGGAGGGCGGGGTGCGGGCGCCCGAAGGCCCGTGGCGGGGCTGGTCGGTGCTCGGCGCGCGGCGTAGCAGTGCGCGTTCAGACACGCGGCGGTGAAGGCGGCGTCCATTGGCTGGGGCGCCATCCGGGGCCTGCTCGGCGCCGCTCGCTCGCTCGTCCGCCCGCCCTGAAGGCAGCAGCATGGCGGAGGTGAGCGGGGCGGGCCTGAGGTGGCCGAGCGGCCCGGCGTCCCCTCCGTCCCGGGCGTCCCGTGCCTCCCGCGTCTCCGGCGTCGCCCGTTGGCTGGGGTGCCATCCGGGGCCTGCTCGGCGCCGCTCACTCGCCCGCCCGCCCTGAAGGCAGCAACATGTGGAAAGTGAGCGAGCGGGCTTGAGGTGGCCGAGCGTCCCGGCGTCCCCTCCGGCCTGGTCGTCCTGGGCGTCCCGGGCCTCCGGCGTCTCCGGCTGCGGCAGCGGGCGCGCGCGGGCCCCCGGCGGGACCAGGCCGCAGCGGGCGGGCGGCGAGCCCCGGGCCGGGGCCGGCGCCGTGTCGGGGCCGCGGGCGGACTGCGGGGCTGCGGCGGGGCCACGACGTTGCCCGCGGGAGGAGCGGCTCCCCGCTGCGGGGTCCGGGCGGCGTGCGCCGAGGGGCGCGGAGTGCGTGGTGCGGGAGCCCGAAGGCGCGGGGCGGGCGGACACTCTGCGCGCTGCGCCCCGGGGCCCTGGGCGGCCCTGTCCCCCGGTACCGGTGAGCCGCGGTGAGCCGCGGTGGGGGGCGTCGTGGCGGGACGGAACGCGCGGGACGGACCAGCGTCTCGGCCCTCCGCTCGGGGGATGCGTTCGCTCCTGCCTGGGAAGACGGGCTAGCTGCGCTCTGGCCTCCGCTCGGCCCGGACGTGGGACCCGGACGCGTGGTGCGCAGGTGCTGGGGGACGAGCGAGGACCATACAGGGGAGCCGGGGGTTCGGGGCCCTGAGATGCAGGGTGGCGCCGGGGTTGCGGACCCCCCTGCTCCGGCGGTGATTCCTTGAGCGCCCTGGCCGGCAGCACCCGCCTGTTCTGATTATGTTATCTTATTTTTAGAGAAGGGGAAGGGAGGGACCGCAATGTGAGAGAGAGACATTGATCAACTGCTCTTCATAGGCACCCTGACTGGGGGCTCAACCCACAGTCCAGGCATGTGCCCTGACTGGGAATCGAACTAACGACCCTTCGGTTTGCAAAAACAGGCCCAACCAACTGAACCACCCAGTCTTATATGCCTCATATGAGTTTAATCATACAGTAGTTGTCCTTTTGTGACTGGCATATTTCACTTATGATGTTCTCAAGGTTCATTCATGTGGTAGGATGTAACAGGATTTCCTTTTTTAAGGTCGCATAATATTCCATTGTGTGTATATACCACCTTTTCTATATCCATTCATCTGTTGATGGAGTTTGGGTTGCTTCTACCTCTTGGCTAATGCTATAATGAACATGGGTGTGCAGATATCTTTTGGGGATCCTGCTTTGAATTTTCTTTCTTTTTTTTTTTTTAGATTTTATTTACTTTTAGAGAGAAGGGAAGGGAGGGAGAAAGAGAGGGAGGGAAACATTGATGTATGAGAGAAACAGCAATCGGTTGCCTTTTGCACAGCCCCAACTGGGGACCTGGGTCACAACCTAGGCGTGTGCCCTGACTGGGAATCGAACTGGTGACCTTTCGGTTCACAGACCAGTGCTTAGTCCACTGAGCCGCACCAACCAGGGCCTGCTTTGAATTCTTTTGCACGTATACTCAGCAGTGAGATTTATGGATTATAGATGTATCCTAGGAGTTTTTGAGTTTCACGAATTTGTATATCCACTACTATTCTCAGATATTGGGAAGCTTTTGGCCATTATTTTATCAATTAGGCTCTCTCTTCTTCCTCTGCCTCCTCCTCCTCCTCCTCCTCCTCACCCTTCTGTAGTACATATGTTGTTCGGCTTGATGGTGTCTCACAAATTCCTTAGTTGTCTTCATTTTTCTTCAGTCATTTTGCTTGTTCCTCTGCCTCAGGTACTTGGAAGTACTATATTTGAGTTCACTGAATCTTCTTCCTAGTCAGATTTGATATTGAGTCCTTCTAGTGAATTTTTTAGTTCAGTTATTGTTGTTTTCATTTCAGAATTTCTGTTTGGTTCTTCTTTATAGTTTCTGTCTCTTTATTGATATTCTTATTTTGGTCATGTATTGTTTTTCTAATTGTGTTTAGTTGTCTGTACTCTTTTTAATTCATTAACCATCCTTATGATGGCTATTTTGAATTCTTGGTCTGGCAACTCATATGTCTCTTGCTTTAGGGCCGGTTTCAGGAGATTTAAATGGGTCATCTTTGCTTGTTTGTACGTTTTGTTATCTTTTATTGAGATTACAGCATTTGAAAAATCAGCCATGTCTCCCAGACTTTGCAATCCCGTTTCATACAGGGATGACATTCTCTATTCAGCCCTGCTGGAGATTCTGGAGACCTCTCAAACCTACGCTGGGGATGAGTCCTGCCTGGGCGTGTGTGGACTATCCTAATGGAATAGGTTTTGCGATTTGTACCGTGGCGCCGCTGCTGTTACCGTGTGCCATGGTCCTGGAGACCCAGCTAGTGCCTGTCTGTGGTACTGCAGATTCTCGTGCACGTGGCTTGCTTTTGTTCACCGAGACCAAGCTCCCAACCTGGCTCCTGGTTCTTGGCAGTACTTAGTTAGATTCAGGCCAGATTGATACCCACCCAGCTGGGCAGCCTACCTAAAAGTCGGAATGTTGGATGTACATTCCTCCGCAGGGAGAAGACGGGGATTGGGTGTTTCCCACAGTCGCACCACACGGAGCCAGGGAGAGGGGCTCTGGAGAGAGAGAACCACGAGTTTTCCTGCCAGGCTGTGATGGGTTTGGTTTTGCGTTAGCCTGGAGTATAAGCACCTCTTAACTGGGTTCCAGATTTTTCACAGAGGCAGTTGGTCCATATATTGCTATTAAATCCAAGTGTCCATGGGGAAAGGAGGGTTGAGGGTTTCCTATTCTTTATTCTTGCACCTCGCTGATATCACCTCCAATAGCTCCAGTTTGAATGAGCTTTGGCTCTGCGTCAGACAATGACTTACCGCTTTACATCTATTACTACTTTAATCTTCACAACACTGACTTAGGTACTATCATGATCCTCATTTTCTAAGTGAGGAAACCAAAATCTAGAACTAGATTATGGGTTTGGAGTTGTTTGTTTGTTTTTGCTTATCAGCGTTTTCTACAATACACATGCATTACCATTGTAACACATGTAGCTCCCATTTTTCCTTATACACATGTAATTTGTGGGATAAAGCATAATAGGATAGAGCGTAACCATTTTAGATGGCAAAGACTTAATTTGGGCAGAATTCTTGACTTAAGTGAAATTCATTCCCCTAGGAATCCAGAAGTACTCAAGAAAGATACAGAGCTCTTACCCCTCTGCCCCTAAGCTTCCGGCTCCTTCTCCCTCACTCAGCTAGGGAAGAGTGCAGAAACAAGAGCAGACGTTCTTCCCGCTGGCTCGTGGTAGCTGCTTCGCTCTGCTCCCTTCCAGGGCCATCCTTTCAGTTCTGCCTTTTCCACTTTTATTTCCAGCACGCACTTTAAAAAGGAAGAGTTGAAAGCCTTGCAAATATGAGGGAATCTTCCAAGAAGGATGCTTTAAAGAATGAAATGGGTATATGAGACATTTTACTTGCCCCAAATATTAGTTTATGTTGATAATTATTATTGAAGAAGAAACTGCAATAGTACTCATGAAAGGCTGATTAATATAACAAGATACCACTTGATGCCTATTAAATGGGCAAAAATTAAAATCCAACAATAACAGACATTGAAGTTATAATGTAGAGACTTGTGAGCTGTTGCTAGGAGTGTGGGTTGGTGTGAGCATGTAAGAGAGCCATCTGGCAACATCTAGCAACGTCAAAGATGCACACCCTTACAGCCTAGCAGCTCCGCTCCTCCGCAGAACCCTCGCTCTTCAAAGTGTGGTCGTGGGACCAGCAGCGGCAACGCCACCTGTGAGCTGAATACAAACGCAGACCCTCAGGCCCCGTTTCAGACCTACTGAATCATAGACTGCATTTTAACAAGATCCACCGGATGACTGTACATGAACACAGGGGTGCGCAAAAGGAGGATTACAGTTGGGAGTACGAGAAAGAGTTCATTCTTGTTTGTTTATTATTGTATTACTTACTATTAGTGTTAGCCTACTTTTGCCCACCCCTGTATATGAGAAACTGTTGCATTTGGAAGAAAGAGACCAGTATAAAACTACATAGTATTGTTTGTAATAGCATTTCTCACAGCCTCTCACTGGCTCTGATCGGGGCTGCGTACCCATCCTGGATCAGTCACGGAATACGCAAAGCCTCTTCTGATATCCTGACCAAACTGATTCAAAGAGCTACCTCCTTTTAACAGCTGTGTAGTATTCCATTGTACCAATGTATCGTAATTTACCTAACCTCTCCTTTGCTGACGGTCATTCAGGTTTCCCCAGCGATTTACTAACACAACCGGTGCAGGATGCCCTTTTTTGGACCTTGCCCACCACACACCCACACACAGTTCTTTCTTTACCAACCTCAACGAGCACATGACTGCTGAATTGTGCCTTTTGTGTTTTTAAGGAACTTTCCATCTCACCACCAACATGTCACATTGAATATCCCTGTGACTGCTTTGAGGAAGAGGAGTGGGGAGGGGACTGGAGGCTGCAATGTCTAGACTTTTTCTTCATTGTCTTCTGTTCACCCAATGCAGTCCACCTGTCACTAGAGAGGCTCTATGAAACTTCCCCTAAATTAGGGGGAAAGCTTCAGATGTCCATGGAGGCCCCACTTGCCTACTAATTTCTCTGGATCTCCTGGGGACAGGGGCACCTGTCCCCTAACCTCTTCTGCCTGTAGCTTCCGCTTTCACCACAACAGTGCAGAACTGGTAAAAACCTTGCCGTTTCCAATTGCCCTTCTCTTGCTATTGTCTAAGGGCCACTATAACTCAGGCCACGAAGAAAGCTACTTCCACAGCCCACAACCTCTACCCTCAAAGAGGTGATGTTACCCCAGGCCAATGCCTGGCTCCTCAGTCCTTGTCTCAGTCCTCTGGCTTTGTGGTGGTCTTGCCTCTCCCACAATGCCCTTATCCTGCCAACCCATCACCCTGAAGCCATGAATCTGCACTTCAGACAAACTGCAGCATCTCTCAGAAGTATGTCCTATGTCCTTTCTGCTTCTGGTGTCTGATTTGTTTTTTTTTTTTTTTTTTTTTATATCACTTTACAATTGTCTCTGGGCTAGCCTCAGTTTTGAAGTCCTAGAACTTAGCTCTAACATGGTCCAGATCTTGACTTAATACCCAATAACATTTCCCATCCTTGTTTTATTGCTGGTAAACAAGCTCTCTCTCCCTTGGCCTGGCAGAAATTTTATTTTTCTCTTTCGCCTTCACATGCTCAGTTGTGCCATAGTAAAACACCAATCCCATTTTTAACCCTTACAACAGAGGCCTTCCTCCTCCTCCTCCTCCTCTTCCTCCTCCTCCCTGCCCCCCACGACCAGCACAGGGTGAAAAGAAACTGAAATATTCTCTCTCCAGCCCCTTTTGGATGGGATCCCCACCCTCTCCATCACCATTCTTAGTTCCACAGGGGTCCCCAGTGAAACTCCCAGCCCACTTTGGAATACAGTCTTCCCTCAGACCACAACATTTGCTGATCTTTTAGAAAAAAAAAAAACATTCCTTTACTGGCACTTGATAAACTGAATGAACTTATAACTTCAGCATTGCTTCTAAAGGACTTTGTAAATGCTGTACTATTGGCATTAGTAAACGTAATTGTTTTAGAGACTCCGTTTTACCAGCAGCAGCCTCGAAACAGAAGCAAGAATGGCCTGCAAGTTATACTCATACACCCTAACCTTCTGATTATTTTGGTTCTCCAAAACCTAATTTTTTCCCTAGATGTGTGTACATTATTTATCCTTTATCCTGTGACAGTAGCACTTTATTTCAGCACAGCTCCCTAAATCCCATTTAAGCAAGCGATTTAGACGAAAGCAGTGCACAAGGAAACTTGAAGCAAAATTACTAAGTAATGTTTGAAGCAGAAGAGACACCAGCTGGCCTCCTTACCAAATTTAGAAGGTGGAACTGATATACAAGAGTCTGCTGATTGCATTGATTTGGGGGGTCAATTACATTTATGGCATTCAATGACAGGAATGACAGAAGCCAGGAAGACCCTGCTCTCGCTCATGCTGGTGAAAGCATCATGGTGGTTCATCACAGTTCAGTCATGGGATGTCTAATCCTCACCCATTCTTCTTCCTGCAATATTTCAAATAATGTGCCACAGGCGAAGTAAGTTAACTTAGTGGCTGGCTTTCTGGGCTCCCTGTTTCCTGCATAATTGGTGGACTAATTATGTTGCATTTGGGTATCAGAGAAGACCGTAGGACATTTATCTGCTCAGTGGACAGTGAGTTGATTTGGATTTGTTTCCCTGTCAAGAAAGCCGGTAGTTAATGGGCGTCCCGAAAGGGGCTGGGCACAGCCCAGCCCACGGTCTCCTTCTGCCATTTTCTCCTGCGTGTGAGGCACTGGGCTGGTGTCTGATGAGCGAACAAAGGCAGAAGGGGCTTGGTTCTGGTGTTGCCAAGCAACGAGTTTCAGGTAGAACTTAACGTGTCAAAGCTACAGTGTCTGTGAGTGGCAGTGGTTGGGAGACTTGCTGTAGGGCGACCCAGACGCCGCCTTGCTTTTGTACACTCCTATGAGTAGTTGTTTTTTTGGCCCTTGACTCAAATATAATTTTTACTCAACGTTGCTTCCAGGGAGAGGCTAGCAACCAGGGTCCGAGTCAGGGCTCCTAATTCTGGGGAAGTCGCGAACTTCTTTGGAAATATAGTAAAAGCGTACAGAGCCATTGCTCAGACGCACATGTTCCTAAAATTTGGGGTAAAATTGGGAGGATAGGATACCCAATGAAGACCTCTGGGCACCGAGGGAACGGGGCGTGGAAGGGCACGTCGACTTGCTCCCCGGGCCTAAGCCCTTTCCGAAGGGTTCAGAATATTTCATTAAATCAGTTACGGATGGTGCGAAAAGCGCTGTCTTCGAAGAAAGGTAAGACACGAAAACACAATACAACACAAGACTTCAAAGGTAAGATGTATTTTTCTTTTCTTAGAATTGGAACTTCGTCCTGAAAGGTGTCGCAGGATGCTGGCTCCCCCCGACGCACTCTCCCGCCCTTTCAGCCTTGGGATAGTCGCATCGTGGCTTTCACACCTGTTGCCTCTTCTTGAGGACAGTCTGTGTGCATTACCACAATAGGTCTAATGAAATATCCCAAACCAAAAATGAGGGCTCGGGGTCGCGTAAATGTGAATGGACTTCCACTAACCACGGGATGTCATAGTTGACATTCTGTGGAGACTCTCTAAATGTAGTGATTAGAAAATAAGCGAAGAGTGGATAGGTTAATTGAGGGAAAATGTGTAATGAACTGTGTCAAAGAAACAGTTATTTAGCTACCTGCAGCAAGTGAATGCTTCTGGCACTAATAAGTGTGAAGGTCCAAAGCTGTCTTCAAAAGATGACTTGAATTTCTTCAGCTGTGTCATTCCCCAACGGATTTAAAGCTTTAGAATAAGAGAATGCCATTAATCCCTACTTGAGGGATCTGGTTCAGCTATCTGCTGCCTTTTCTCTTTGGTTTTAGTAAGTAGTTTTAGAGTTGGGAGATCAGTTTTCATAAGGAGTATATTTCCCATCACTCCACTTGTTATTACACTTAATGGAATATCTCCAATTCAGTGAGAAACAAGGTGAATTATCTTAGACCCCACTAGAAAATGATGAGTAGTTGAGACAGTTCAAGTGATAACTGGAGACAGAAAGGATAGTCTTGTTGGCTCATTTTGGTGGTTATGAAACATTAGTAATATGCTCGTAATAGAGAAACTCAAATGCATTATTCACATGTGAATTCCCTTTATAATCTCCCCCTGAAAGATCCATGGGTATGAGTTTTCCGAAAGGGAAGACTGAAATAGATTTCAGCATCTATTCAAGGACAGAAGGTGGAATCTAATTGTTTATGCTCAACAGACTTTTTCATACACTCCCCATCTTTCAGAGGTTATTACTATATCGGGCCCAGTGGGAAAGCCAAGACTGAGAAAGAGAGCTTTTGATCCTGAAGGAATTCATGATTTAGGATATATGCCTTCCATCCACTCCGCCATCAAGCAGTTATTCACTTAATAAGCCTATGTCAGCTGAACTTAGCAACACATCATTATTTTTCTAGAGCTAACAGTCCCCTCAATCTTGTTAAACAGAAATGCAGTTAGGCCATTATGCGATCTGTTGATATTACACTGAACTATGTAAGTCAGAATGAAGAGTTTTGTGACTTTCCGTAAGTGGAAGTGCTGGATCTTTGCATAATGTGTGTATGGCATAAGCAAAATATAATGATGTTTTCAGAGGTTTAAAAGATGAATTGCCGGTAAAATTGTTTTGTTTTATTGTTTATTCCAGGTCGTGCCAGACGTGGGCGCAATGGCACGAGCCAGAGATACTCCAGTAGTATCAAAGCATCCAGCTTGTCCCAATCTACAGGGTGCGCGGGCAGCCGAGAGCAAGGGAAGTCATCTTCCGGTTCTTCCGATTCCGGAGCTTCAACTGACGGGAACAGGGCATTTGGAGCACCTCAGAACCCATTTGCTTCTTCACCCAGCTCTTACGCACCGAAAGACGAAAACGAATTCCTGTAAGTGAAAGCCCTCAGAAAAGTTACCCATTCGCTTGCTTTTCGAAAAGAAGTAATACATTACCTAAAAATCGGAATGAGCAGAAAGTACCCGTGATCCTATCCCTCAGAGGTAACCACGTTTTGCGCGCATATATACACGTAATATAATGGGTGTAATACATATCGTACTAGATCTTATTTCGCTTAAAAATGCGTCATCTTTCCGTATCAGTACAGTGTCTTCTCAGAGCTCAGTGTGCTTTTTCCACTGTGTTGATAACGCTGTATTGTGAATAGCTTTGTAAGGTAGTCCTGCTTAATTAAATCTGTTGTAAGTTATGAGACCTTTAAAAAGGATGAGGTAATTTAAAGCAACTTGTGATCTTAGAGGTCACATATCATCTCCTATTTTTCTTTCTAAAACTTTTACTTCATTTGCCTCATTCAAATTGGTTTCATTTGGTTCCCTTCGTTATTGTAGAGTAAATTCCTTATCATTTCTCGAGAACATCTGTAGTAGAATTTGTGACTGGTACCAAAACGGTGCCTGGCTCTCTGTAACTTCCCTCGGCTCCTGGCTTCTAGGACAGAACATCAATATAGGTATTTGTTGGTCTTTTACTTCCATAAGTTAGAAGTCGGTCAGTAGTAAACATTTTGAGCCATGTACCATATACTACTGACGTTTCAAAAGAAGAAAAGAAACAAATGAACCCGTTCTTCCTATATTTGATGTTACAGAAACCCTAAATTGAGTATAGATTCTCTGTAGTATCTGTGATTTTATTAATCATAGCATTCTGGACGGCATAGGAGGGGATTTAGTTTAGAGCAGATACTATCCACAGCTTTGCCAACCAATGAACTGCATGGCTGTGGGTCTCTTCACCCGTTTGCAAAATGTGAGAATTAGACATAATGTTCTCTAAAAATGTGATGTTTCTGTATTACGGAGTGCTTCCTGTCTTTCCCAGTTAAATACTCATTGATGTGGATGGTAATGAACAAAAACCATTAAAGTTGTGTTGTGTATTTTATTATATCTTAGTTCTTTAATATATGTATGACACAGTTGTTCTCAATGAAATGAATTAGCGAATGGTTCCGTGTACTGCAAAAGCAAAATTATGAACTTCTTTAATATTGTATCTATCACATGAAATGTAGTTTATAGTTCTGTAACTTCTGCTTTAAAGGACACTTGAGAAAACATAACGAGAAACCTAAAATTATATATTTACTACAATTTAACATTTCAATCATTGAAAATGAGAAAAAGATAAATTTTAATAAGCAGATGAAAACTATTTTCTTTTTCTTTGTCAGGGACGAAATGGGAAAAGATGTGGCCGTTTGGGAGTCCTCTGGTCAGTGGCCGTTCTCCGTTTATTCACCAGGGGGAAACGTATCTAGCGTTTCAGGTAACTGAGAAATTGTACATTTTTAAACTACGTTTTACAACTCTCATTCTCTAAAAGCGAGACCCTGCCAGATAAAGAAATGAACCACGAACTTAGCTGTAGTTAGGAGAGGTTGGACATTCTTTAAAGTGCCTGAGCATTGCAGCAGAACTTCATGATTCGGAGATTGAGGTTGAAAGGTATAGTTCTTTTAAGATATGTGGTTCTCATGAGAAAATAGTAACATCAGGACCCACCACAGTTCTAATTCTGTAAGCCCAAGCAGAGGCTCTACTCTCTTGGCTCTCCATAGGTACCCCTTCAGAACCTCTTGGCTGCCTGCGGTGAATAGAAGAGTCATATCCTGCCTGCCACGAAGGCCTTAGCTGTCTGATTCTGCTTGCTCTTTCTTCCCTGTCTTTCCTTTTAAGGGTAGTTGTTTTTCATAAAGCATGTGAAGGCCTATCCTGGAGATAATGTTTGAAGGTCAGGAGCTTTAGCTGGGCTGCAGGGATAACACTTCTGTAGAATTACTCCTTCCCTTCCCATTTTCTTTTGTCTAGAGTTTCTAAAGCTCCTTCTGGGCTGCAACCTAAACTGCCACACTGCTAAGCCCACCTGGCTGGTCCTGAGTGAATAGCAGGCTCCTAGCGGATGACAGTCCTTGCACTCCCTCAGAACTCTGGCATCTGTACTCTGTGTCAGCTCTGCCTGCTCATTCTCTGCAAGCATTTGCATCACACCGCTCCTCAGTTGCTTCGGTACTCCTCACCGAATTTCTTTAGTGCCAGGCCCTATTGTAAGTGCTGGGGATATGTTGGTGAGCAAGATAGGCAAGATCCCTCCCTTATGACGCTTATGTTCTTGAGGGAAGGAGACAATAAGTAAAACAAGGAAATAAGAGAACTCCAGCTGGTGATTTTTCTGTAAAGAAAATAAAGACGTATTAGCCTTGTCAAATCAGTTCAGCATTGAACCTAATGCCTGTCGAATGCCCTAAAGCAGTTCCTCCCAAGTGTGGGACGTAGATCCCTATGTTGGTTGGGTTGCCGGATAAAATATGGGGTGCCCAGTGAAGCTTCAATTTTAGGTAAACAAAGAATAATGTTTTAGCATATGAATAACCCATGTAACATTGGTGACATATTTATACTACAAGTGTGTGTGTCTGAAATTCAAATTGAACTGGGCATCCTGTATTATTATTTGCTCAATTTGGCAACCCTGTTCCTGAGCCCCTTGCAGGAGCTGTACGAGTTCAAAAATCTTTTCATAATAATCCTAATGCACGAGTTGCCATTTTCACTGTGTTGACATTTGCACAGTTGAAGCAAAAAAATCGATGAGTAAAGCCCCTTATATCTTAGTGTAAATCAAGCTAGAAACAATAAACCGTAGTCACAAAGTCTAACAGTAGTCAATGAAAAAGATTAATGTCATTTTGGCTTAAGATTATGTCCGAAATGAAATGGTAGAAGTTTTTAATTTCATGAGATCTTGACCTCTGAGTGCAAACCTTTTTTACTATACTGTGTGACCAAATGGGAAGCACACACAAAGTTGTTTCTGCCACATGAACTCAAGTGCGATGGGTATTGGAAGGGAAAGTCCTGGTGTGCTCGTTTGACTTGGGAGCTGAACCAGCCACTTTTTTCCCCCACAGAACAATGGCTAATGAAAGAATAAGTGGCAACTACGGTTATTTTGACTTAAGTATTTGGTGACGTTTTCTTTAAAAATAAATGAAGGGAGCCCGTTACTTCATAGAGAACAACTGACAATGATAAAATGCAAGCTTTCAAGTGAATATTAGATGATGGAGAAATTTTTTTCTCATGTGAGCTTGATAACTTCTCGATACATAAAGTCTCTTCTGATGAGATGGATAGTGACATTAACAAATATGAATATTTTGATATTGTAAAAGACCATTTGGCCGTGTTTGGGAGTTCTCGATAACTCAGTGAACCAGTATTTTCCAAATATTTAATCTGTAACGTTGCAAAATTATACATACCTAAAAAGTCCATTCGAAGTGCAAAATTATCCAGTGAATTGAATGTGATAGTACAAAAAGTTTGAGTCGACATTGGAGCTAAACTTTTAGAAACTACCACCTGTCAAGTTCTGGTGTGACGTCAAAGAAGAATATTCCAAACTATCTGAAAAGGCCGTTAACATCATTCTTTTCCAGCTACATATCTGTGCGAGAACAGGTTTTCGTCCTCTACTACACCCAGGCGGTATATTGCAACAGACTCAATGCATCTGATTATTTCCTGAGGTTAAATCCTAGCAATGCTATTAAGATCAGAAGGTGTGAACATTTCTGTGGCAATTGATGCTTAATGACAATTTTCCTCCTGTAAGAGTTGTACATTTTTAGTCCCCTCAATGGCAGTTTAGGAGACTGTCCACTTCACCACATTTTTTCTTTTATTTTATTAAAAGATTTCTTGTATTGATTTTTTGGGGGGGTGGGCGGATAGAAGAGGGAAACATCAATGTGTGAGAGAAATGTCAATTGGCTGCCTCTCACACATGCCCCAACTGGGGACCAGGCCTGTAGTCCAGGCATGTTCCCCGATTGGGAATCGAACTGGCGACCTTTCACTCTGTGGGACAATGCCCGACAAGCTGAGCCACGCTGGTCAGAGCCACTTAACCAAATTCTTTTTTTTTTTTTTTTTTTAATTATTTCTTTGTTTGTTTGTTTATTTATTTACTTTTGGAGAAAGAGAGGGAGAGAAACATCACTGTGTGGTTGCCTCTCACTCGCGCCCCCAACTGGGGACCTGACGTGCAACCTAGTCATGTGCCCTGAGTGGGAATCCAACCAGCAACACTTGGTTCGCAGGCCAATGCTCAGTCCCACCGAGCTTCGCCAAATTCTTAAGGCCAATAAATAATATTCACTTTTAATTTTTGCCAGTCTGATAAGTAAAGGCTTTTATCTTAATTTTCAGTTGTATTTTTAAATTGAACTTTTTTACTTCCCTTATTTATTGGCTATTTGAAATTTTTGTGAGTTGGCTGTTTGTTGTTTTTGCTCATATTAACTTATTCTTCTCAGTGATTTGTAAGAACTCTTAATATGTTAACATTAGTTCTTCTCCTGTCATGTCGCCATTCTGGTTTTCCCAGCTTATCATCTGCGTTTTAATTTTGCTTATTATAGTTTGACATAGAGAGTATTTTTCTACATAGAAATTTGAATGTATACGTAGTCAACTTTCTTTTTCTGTTAGTTCTTCCTCTCCATTTATATTTAGAAAAAGAATTTCCCCTTCAAAGATAATAACCAACTACATTTTATTCTAATTTTTTCCTTATGATTATGAAAATTTTCTAATATCAACATTAGTGCACTTTCTTGTCTCGCCCCTTTAGCTTTACTATTCTATCAAAAATATTGGCATTTATTTTAAAGATTCCAATTGATTTCTCCCTTCAGGTTTCACTGACATTTCACCAGAGGAGCTGAGACTTGAATACCATAACTGCTTAGCCAGCAACAACTTACAACGTTATGTAAGTTTGTTTCCTATTCATCTACCTCAATAACAGATTAGCTGTGAATTACTATCTTCTCCATATTTAGAGGCTTGCTTGTTTTGGTAAAGTGGGTGAGGGCTACAGTTATTTTCAAGACAAGGCTATTTTTATTTTCTAAATTACTTTATTGGAAATTGATTGGTTATCCAAAATGGTGATAATGTACTTTGACCGTAGTAACTAGGAATGTCACTATTTCATTACGAACTCTCCCAACAATCGGTCCCGGAAATCAAACCCTTTCATCAGTTGGCAAACACTTAGAGAGCATCTCTTAGGTGCAGACACTGTGATGAATGTTAGAAAAACAAAGTTAAACAAAGCAGTCGATTCTATAGATTAACATTCTCACATGTCAAATATCAAAAATTAAAAAGCTCAGCTTGAGGAAGTTTGTGCTAAAGGAAATGACAAACTCTTTTGTTGTTGTCTACAGTCATGATCATGCGTTTTAACTGGCACACTCGCTCTTCTCCCACCCAAATACAACTAACTGTGTGCCGCCAGGTACTTGTGCTTCTGAACCGGGTGATTCAAGGAGCTGGAGAACAGGCAGAGGGGACTAGAGCTGGAATATCTTTGGCAAACAGGGGCGGGTCAATGCGAACTTTACAAGCGATGGGCCGTAAAAATGTTTCATAAACTTTCTGTAATTTTGGCAAAGATGTGAAGTTGTTTGAGAGATGAAAATAAACACTCGATATTGACTCGTTATTTTTCTGTCTTCTCTCTCCAGCTAAATTCCACCCAACGGTTAAGAAATCAGTGGAGGAACAGGGTAAATGAACTGAAAAGTCTAAACACATCACCTAAAACAGCTTTGGTGAGTACCTGAAAGTTTGCTGAAGGGAAGTGTCTTTCTTATCTATTGCTTTTTTTGCAAGAATTTTACTTTCAATTTGGAAAGCAAACTTAAAATTTTCTGTCAAGCCCTGGCTGGTATGGATGTTTCTCTCCCTCTCTTTCTCCCTCCGTTCCTCTCTCTCTAAAAGAAAATAAATAAAATCTTTAAGAAAACATGTAGGTCGGCCTATAGATACTGAAATGTGTTATTAAAAATTATTTTTCTCATTTTAGTATGTATTCATTGAAATTTAGAAAACAAAAAATTTTAAAGGTTTTGTTTACTTTTTAGCGAGAGGGGAAGGGAGAGGAACATCAATGTGCAAGAGAGAGATTGGTCAGTTGCCTCTTACAATGCCCCTACCCGGGGATGTGGCCCACAATCCAGGCACGTGCCCTGACCGGGAATCGAACCGGCGACCATTTGGTTTTCAGGCCGGCACTCAATCCACCGAGCCACACTAGCCAGGGCTAGGAAAAATTTAAAAGCATAACTAAAATTAAAACCGTAATTCATCAGCCATTAACTCTTAATCTTTGAGGTTGGTGTACTTTTTTCTGTCTGTATTCCTATTGTGGGCATTTTTCTATGTTAAACATGTCACGTTTTTAAGTAAATACTTTAAATTTTTAATTTGGCTCTAAAGTACATATATAGAAAGGTACTTGAGAATTTTTCAGCAGGTACTTTTTTATGTGCCCTTTCTTATAGCTCTCTGATGATACAGAGAATGGACTAAATCCAGCACCCTCTACATCTGGATCTGGGAGTAGGCAAACAGCAGCATTTGGGTCCCCAGGTAAGTGATAAAGTGTTGCTAGAGCTCGGCGTGTAGGGCTACCGGATCTTCCCCTCTGAGCTGCTGTCAATCGATTTCTTCTCTCTCCAGGAAGAAAAATGGTATCAGCTGCAGTTGATCCACAGCCGAGTGTGGTGACTAGGGTGGCCAACCTACCGTTGGTCAGCTCCACATATGACCTCGTGTCCTCGGCCTATGTCACTACAAAGGATCAGTATCCTTATTTGAAGTCTGTGTGTGAGATCGCGGAGAAGGGTGTGAAGACCATCACGTCGCTGGCTGTAATGAGCGCTCTGCCCATCATCCAGAAGCTAGAGCCACAAATTGCTGTTGCCAATACCTATGCCTGTAGGGGGCTGGACAGGATTGAGGAGAGACTGCCTATTCTGAACCAGCCAACAAATCAGGTTGTTGCCAATGCCAAAGGTGCTGTGACGATGACTGTGACCGGGGCCAAAGGTTCTGTGGCCAGCACAATCACTGGGGTGATGGACAAGACTAAAGGAGCAGTGACTGGGGCAAAGGATGCTGTGACAACAACTGTGACCCGGGCCAAGGATTCTGTGGCCAGCATGATCACTGGGGTGATGGACAAGACTAAAGGAGCAATGACTGGCAGGGTAGAGAAGACCAAGTCTGTGGTCAATGGCAGTATTAACACAGTCATGGGGAGTCGGATGATGCAGCTGGTGAGCAGTGGAGTAGAAAATGCACTCACCACATCAGAGCTGCTGGTAGACCAATACCTCCCTCTCACTGAGGAAGAACTAGAAAAAGAAGCAGAAAAAGTCGAAGGATTTGACACTCTCCAGAAGCCAAGTTATTATATTAGGCTGGGGTCTCTGTCTACCAAGCTCCGCTCATGTGCCTACCAGCAGGCTCTCAGCAGAGTGAAAGAAGCTAAGCAGAAAAGCCAAGAGACCATTTCTCAGCTTCATTCCACTGTTAACCTGATTGAATTTGCCAGGGAGAATGTGCATAGTGCCAACCAGAGAATTCAGGGTGCTCAGGACAAGCTCTACCTGTCCTGGGTGGAGTGGAAGAGAAGCATTGGCTACGATGATACTGATGAATCACACTGTGCCGAGCACATTGAGTCACGTACTCTTGCTATTGCCCGAAACCTGACTCAGCAGCTGCAGACCACGTCCTCCACTCTCCTGTCCAACATCCAGGGGTTACCACAGAATATCCAAGATCAGGCCAGTCACTTGGGGGTGATGGCTGGAGACATCTACTCCATGTTCTGCAATGCTGCGTCCTTTAAAGAAGTGTCTGACGGCTTCCTTACTTCTAGCAAGGGGCAGCTGCAGAAAATGAAAGAGTCTTTAGATGATGTGATGGATTATCTTGTTAACAACACACGCCTCACCTGGCTGGTAGGTCCCTTTTATCCTCAGATAACCGAGTCTAAGAAAACTGAGGATCGAGGTGCAGAGAAGGACACAACCAGTCAGGAGGCCCAGCAGCTTGAGCACAAACCACATTAATCCTGTCCCTTTCACCAGTGCATGGTGCAGCCAGATGACACCTTCTATTATGTTGAAATTAACCTGCTAGACAACTTGGAATTGGGGAAATAGCTGGCTAGAAAAAAGGTCTCTTCATTGTAGTTGTTTCCAACTGGACTAAGATCTTTAAAGTTTCTGACATTAACAGATGAGTTCTTTGTCTTATGTGGCTGGTAAGAAAAGAATGATAGACTGGTCAGAGCCTAGTCAGAGGTCACAAAATGTTACGTTGCGCATTTGTGGTCTCATTCTGTTGCCACTGTTGCTGTCTGTTTGCATTGAATAAAAGCACCTTCATGTGGGCTGTTGTCTGAACTGGGTCTGCCCCGGTTTGGTCTCAGCAGGCCTGATCACTGGTTTGTCACACATGCATGCTTATACAAATTTAGTTTTTTGTATTTTGTTTTTTTCATAAAGGATTGTCTTTGGTGTATTCAATAAAATTCATTACAGGAAAAAAAAAAATCAGTAGAGGAATAGGGTAAATGAACTGAAAAGTCTAAACACATCACCTAAAACAGCTTTGGTGAGTACCTGAAAGTTTGCTGAATGGAAGTGTCTTTCTTATCTATTGCTTTTTTTGCAAGAATTTTACTTTCAATTTGGAAAGCAAACTTAAAATTTTCTGTCAAGCCCTGGCTGGTATGGATGTTTCTCTCCCTCTCTTTCTCCCTCCGTTCCTCTCTCTCTAAAAGAAAATAAATAAAATCTTTAAGAAAACATGTAGGTCGGCCTATAGATACTGAAATGTGTTATTAAAAATTATTTTTCTCATTTTAGTATGTATTCATTGAAATTTAGAAAACAAAAAATTTTAAAGGTTTTGTTTACTTTTTTTAGCAAGAGGGGAAGGGAGAGGAACATCAATGTGCAAGAGAGAGATTGGTCAGTTGCCTCTTACAATGCCCCTACCCGGGGATGTGGCCCACAATCCAGGCACGTGCCCTGACCGGGAATCGAACCGGCGACCATTTGGTTTTCAGGCCGGCACTCAATCCACCGAGCCACACTAGCCAGGGCTAGGAAAAATTTAAAAGCATAACTAAAATTAAAACCGTAATTCATCAGCCATTAACTCTTAATCTTTGAGGCTGGTGTACTTTTTTCTGTCTGTATTCCTATTGTGGGCATTTTTCTATGTTAAACATGTCACGTTTTTAAGTACATACTTTAAATTTTTAATTTGGCTCTGAAGTACATATATAGAAAGGTACTTGAGAATTTTTCAGCAGGTACTTTCTTATGTGCCCTTTCTTATAGCTCTCTGCTGATACTGAGAATGGACTAAATCCAGCACCCTCTACATCTGGATCTGGGAGTAGGCAAACAGCAGCATTTGGATGCCCAGGTAAGTGATAAAGTAATGCAGGACTTCACTGATTTGGAAAAACAGGGTTTTATAGGTTTCAAGTTGCAAAACCTGAAGGGATGTTAAGCACCATTTTAAGTCAGCCTTGCAGATTCGACCGCCTTCCATAATGGAGCTTGAGAGAATTTGATTCATCAAGCCTCAGTGAAAGGGGGGCCAGAATGGGCTGGGCTGTTCTTTGGGAGACCCTGTGGATGGTGCGAAAAGCGCTGTCTTCGAAGAGAGGTAAGACACGAAAGCAGAATACAACACTTAAGACTTCAAAGGTAAGATGGAGTTTTCTTTTCTTAGAATTGGAACTTCGTCCTGAAAGGTGTCGCAGGATGCTGGCTCCCCCCGACGCACTCTCCCGCCCTTTCAGCCTTGGGATAGTCGCACTGTGGCTTCACACCTGTTGCCTCTTCTTGAGGACAGTCTGTGTGCATTACCACACTAGGTCTAAGGAAATATCGCAAACCAAAAATGAGGGCTCGGCGTCGGGTAAATGTGAATGGACTTCCACTAACCACGGGATGTCATAGTTGACATTCTGTGGAGACTCACTAAATGTAGTGATTAGAAAATAAACGATGAGTGGATAGGTTAACTGAGGGAAAATGTGTAATGAACTGTGTCAAAGAAACAGTTATTTAGCTACCTGCAGCAAGCGAATGCTTCTGGCACTAATAAGTGTGAAGGCCCATAGCTGTCTTCTAAAGATGACGTGAATTTCTTCAGCTGTGTCATTCCCCAACGGATTTAAAGCTTTAGAATAAGAGAATGCTATTAATCCCTACTTGAGGGATCTGGTTCAGCTATCTGCTGCCTTTTCTCTTTGGTTTTAGTAAGTAGTTTTAGAGTTGGGAGATCAGTTTTCATAAGGAGTATATTTCCCATCACTCCACTTGTTATTACACTTAATGGAATATCTCCAATTCAGTGAGAAACAAGGTGAATTATCTTAGACCCCACTAGAAAATGATGAGTAGTTGAGACAGTTCAAGTGATAACTGGAGACAGAAAGGATAGTCTTGTTGGCTCATTTTGGTGGTTATGAAACATTAGTAATATGCTCGTAATAGAGAAACTCAAATGCATTATTCACATGTGAATTCCCTTTATAATCTCCCCCTGAAAGATCCATGGGTATGTGTTTTCCGAAAGGGAAGACTGAAATAGATTTCAGCATCTATTCAAGGACAGAAGGTGGAATCTAATTGTTTATGCTCAACAGACTTTTTCATACACTCCCCATCTTTCAGAGGTTATTACTATATCGGGCCCAGTGGGAAAGCCAAGACTGAGAAAGAGAGCTTTTGATCCTGAAGGAATTCATGATTTAGGATATATGCCTTCCATCCACTCCACCATCAAGCAGTTATTCACTTAATAAGCCTATGTCAGCTGAACTTAGCAACACATCATTATTTTTCTAGAGCTAACAGTCCCCTCAATCTTGTTAAACAGAAATGCAGTTAGGCCATTATGCGATCTGTTGATATTACACTGAACTATGTAAGTCAGAATGAAGAGTTTTGTGACTTTCCGTAAGTGGAAGTGCTGGATCTTTGCATAATGTGTGTATGGCATAAGCAAAATATAATGATGTTTTCAGAGGTTTAAAAGATGAATTGCCGGTAAAATTGTTTTGTTTTCTTGTTTATTCCAGGTCGTGCCAGACGTGGGCGCAATGGCACGAGCCAGAGATACTCCAGTAGTATCAAAGCATCCAGCTTGTCCCAATCTACAGGGTGCGCGGGCAGCCGAGAGCAAGGGAAGTCATCTTCCGGTTCTTCCGATTCCGGAGCTTCAACTGACGGGAACAGGGCATTTGGAGCACCTCAGAACCCATTTGCTTCTTCACCCAGCTCTTACGCACCGAAAGACGAAAACGAATTCCTGTAAGTGAAAGCCCTCAGAAAAGTTACCCATTCGCTTGCTTTTCGAAAAGAAGTAATACATTACCTAAAAATCGGAATAAGCAGAAAGTACCCATGATCCTATCCCTCAGAGGTAACCACGTTTTGCGCGCATATATACACGTAATATAATGGGTGTAATACATATCGTACTAGATCTTATTTCGCTTAAAAATGCGTCATCTTTCCGTATCAGTACAGTGTCTTCTCAGAGCTCAGTGTGCTTTTTCCACTGTGTTGATAACGCTGTATTGTGAATAGCTTTGTAAGGTAGTCCTGCTTAATTAAATCTGTTGTAAGTTATGAGACCTTTAAAAAGGATGAGGTAATTTAAAGCAACTTGTGATCTTAGAGGTCACATATCATCTCCTATTTTTCTTTCTAAAACTTTTACTTCATTTGCCTCATTCAAATTGGTTTCATTTGGTTCCCTTCGTTATTGTAGAGTAAATTCCTTATCATTTCTCGAGAACATCTGTAGTAGAATTTGTGACTGGTACCAAAACGGTGCCTGGCTCTCTGTAACTTCCCTCGGCTCCTGGCTTCTAGGACAGAACATCAATATAGGTATTTGTTGGTCTTTTACTTCCATAAGTTAGAAGTCGGTCAGTAGTAAACATTTTGAGCCATGTACCATATACTACTGACGTTTCAAAAGAAGAAAAGAAACAAATGAACCCGTTCTTCCTATATTTGATGTTACAGAAACCCTAAATTGAGTATAGATTCTCTGTAGTATCTGTGATTTTATTAATCATAGCATTCTGGACGGCATAGGAGGGGATTTAGTTTAGAGCAGATACTATCCACAGCTTTGCCAACCAATGAACTGCATGGCTGTGGGTCTCTTCACCCGTTTGCAAAATGTGAGAATTAGACAAAATGTTCTCTAAAAATGTGATGTTTCTGTATTACGGAGTGCTTCCTGTCTTTCCCAGTTAAATACTCATTGATGTGGATGGTAATGAACAAAAACCATTAAAGTTGTGTTGTGTATTTTATTATATCTTAGTTCTTTAATCTATGTATGACACAGTTGTTCTCAATGAAATGAATTAGCGAATGGTTCCGTGTACTGCAAAAGCAAAATTATGAACTTCTTTAATATTGTATCTATCACATGAAATGTAGTTTATAGTTCTGTAACTTCTGCTTTAAAGGACACTTGAGAAAACATAACGAGAAACCTAAAATTATATATTTACTACAATTTAACATTTCAATCATTGAAAATGAGAAAAAGATAAATTTTAATAAGCAGATGAAAACTATTTTCTTTTTCTTTGTCAGGGACGAAATGGGAAAAGATGTGGCCGTTTGGGAGTCCTCTGGTCAGTGGCCGTTCTCCGTTTATTCACCAGGGGGAAACGTATCTAGCGTTTCAGGTAACTGAGAAATTGTACATTTTTAAACTACGTTTTACAACTCTCATTCTCTAAAAGCGAGACCCTGCCAAATAAAGAAATGAACCACGAACTTAGCTGTAGTTAGGAGAGGTTGGACATTCTTTAAAGTGCCTGAGCATTGCAGCAGAACTTCATGATTCGGAGATTGAGGTTGAAAGGTATAGTTCTTTTAAGATATGTGGTTCTCATGAGAAAATAGTAACATCAGGACCCACCACAGTTCTAATTCTGTAAGCCCAAGCAGAGGCTCTACTCTCTTGGCTCTCCATAGGTACCCCTTCAGAACCTCTTGGCTGCCTGCGGTGAATAGAAGAGTCATATCCTGCCTGCCACGAAGGCCTTAGCTGTCTGATTCTGCTTGCTCTTTCTTCCCTGTCTTTCCTTTTAAGGGTAGTTGTTTTTCATAAAGCATGTGAAGGCCTATCCTGGAGATAATGTTTGAAGGTCAGGAGCTTTAGCTGGGCTGCAGGGATAACACTTCTGTAGAATTACTCCTTCCCTTCCCATTTTCTTTTGTCTAGAGTTTCTAAAGCTCCTTCTGGGCTGCAACCTAAACTGCCACACTGCTAAGCCCACCTGGCTGGTCCTGAGTGAATAGCAGGCTCCTAGCGGATGACAGTCCTTGCACTCCCTCAGAACTCTGGCATCTGTACTCTGTCTCAGCTCTGCCTGCTCATTCTCTGCAAGCATTTGCATCACACCGCTCCTCAGTTGCTTCGGTACTCATTCAACAGATCCTCACCGAATTTCTTTAGTGCCAGGCCCTATTGTAAGTGCTGGGGATATGTTGGTGAGCAAGATAGGCAAGATCCCTCCCTTATGACGCTTATGTTCTTGAGGGAAGGAGACAATAAGTAAAACAAGGAAATAAGAGAACTCCAGCTGGTGATTTTTCTGTAAAGAAAATAAAGACGTATTAGCCTTGTCAAATCAGTTCAGCATTGAACCTAATGCCTGTCGAATGCCCTAAAGCAGTTCCTCCCAAGTGTGGGACGTAGATCCCTATGTTGGTTGGGTTGCCGGATAAAATATGGGGTGCCCAGTGAAGCTTCAATTTTAGGTAAACAAAGAATAATGTTTTAGCATATGAATAACCCATGTAACATTGGTGACATATTTATACTACAAGTGTGTGTGTCTGAAATTCAAATTGAACTGGGCATCCTGTATTATTATTTGCTCAATTTGGCAACCCTGTTCCTGAGCCCCTTGCAGGAGCTGTACGAGTTCAAAAATCTTTTCATAATAATACTAATGCACGAGTTGCCATTTTCACTGTGTTGACATTTGCACAGTTGAAGCAAAAAAATCGATGAGTAAAGCTCCTTATATCTTAGTGTAAATCAAGCTAGAAACAATAAACCGTATGCACAAACTATAACAGTAGTCAATGAAAAAGGTTAATGTTCCTTTTGGCTTAAGATTATGTCCGAAATGAAATGGTAGAAGTTTTTAATTTTATTAGCTCCTGACCTTTGAGTGCAAACCTTTTTTACTATACTGTGTGACCAAATGGGAAGCACACACAAAGTTGTTTCTGCCGCATGAACTCAAGTGCGATGGGTATTGGAAGGGAAAGTCCTGGTGTGCTCGTTTGACTTGGGAGCTGAACCAGCCACTTTTTTCCCCCACAGAACAATGGCTAATGAAAGAATAAGTGGCAACTACGGTTATTTTGACTTAAGTATTTGGTGACGTTTTCTTTAAAAATAAATGAAGGGAGCCCGTTACTTCATAGAGAACAACTGACAATGATAAAATGCAAGCTTTCAAGTGAATATTAGATGATGGAGAAATTTTTTTCTCATGTGAGCTTGATAACTTCTCGATACATAAAGTCTCTTCTGATGAGATGGATAGTGACATTAACAAATATGAGTATTTTGATATTGTAAAAGACCATTTGGCCGTGTTTGGGAGTTCTCGATAACTCAGTGAACCAGTATTTTCCAAATATTTAATCTGTAACGTTGCAAAATTATACATACCTAAAAAGTCCATTCGAAGTGCAAAATTATCCAGTGAATTGAATGTGATAGTACAAAAAGTTTGAGTCGACATTGGAGCTAAACTTTTAGAAACTACCACCTGTCAAGTTCTGGTGTGACGTCAAAGAAGAATATTCCAAACTATCTGAAAAGGCCGTTAACATCATTCTTTTCCAGCTACATATCTGTGCGAGAACAGGTTTTCGTCCTCTACTACACCCAGGCGGTATATTGCAACAGACTCAATGCATCTGATTATTTCCTGAGGTTAAATCCTAGCAATGCTATTAAGATCAGAAGGTGTGAACATTTCTGTGGCAATTGATGCTTAATGACAATTTTCCTCCTGTAAGAGTTGTACATTTTTAGTCCCCTCAATGGCAGTTTAGGAGACTGTCCACTTCACCACATTTTTTCTTTTATTTTATTAAAAGATTTCTTGTATTGATTTTTTGGGGGGGTGGGCGGATAGAAGAGGGAAACATCAATGTGTGAGAGAAATATCAATTGGCTGCCTCTCACACATGCCCCAACTGGGGACCAGGCCTGTAGTCCAGGCATGTTCCCCGATTGGGAATCGAACTGGCGACCTTTCACTCTGTGGGACAATGCCCGACAAGCTGAGCCACGCTGGTCAGAGCCACTTAACCAAATTCTTTTTTTTTTTTTTTTTTTAATTATTTCTTTGTTTGTTTGTTTATTTACTTTTGGAGAAAGAGAGGGAGAGAAACATCACTGTGTGGTTGCCTCTCACTCGCGCCCCCAACTGGGGACCTGACGTGCAACCTAGTCATGTGCCCTGAGTGGGAATCCAACCAGCAACACTTGGTTCGCAGGCCAATGCTCAGTCCCACCGAGCTTCGCCAAATTCTTAAAGCCAGTAAATAATATTCACTTTTAATTTTTGCCAGTCTGATAAGTAAAGGCTTTTATCTTAATTTTCAGTTGTATTTTTAAATTGCACTTTTTTACTTCATTTATTTATTGGCTATTTGAAATTTTTGTGAGTTGGCTGTTTGTTGTTTTTGCTCATATTAACTTATTCTTCTCAGTGATTTGTAAGAACTCTTATATGTTAACATTAGTTCTTCTCCTGTCATGTCGCCATTCTGGTTTTCCCAGCTTATCATCTGCGTTTTAACTTTGCTTATTATAGTTTGACATAGAGAGTATTTTTCTACATAGAAATTTGAATGTATATGTAGTCAACTTTCTTTTTCTGTTAGTTCTTCCTCTCCATTTATATGTAGAAAAAGAATTTCCCCTTCAAAGATAATAACCAACTACATTTTATTCTAATTTTTTCCTTATGATTATGAAAATTTTCTAATATCAACATTAGTGCACTTTCTTGTCTCGCCCCTTTAGCTTTACTATTCTATCAAAAATATTGGCATTTATTTTAAAGATTCCAATTGATTTCTCCCTTCAGGTTTCACTGACATTCCACCAGAGGAGCTGAGACTTGAATACCATAACTGCTTAACCAGCAACAACTTACATCATTATGTAAGTTTGTTTCCTATTCATCTACCTCAATAACAGATTAGCTGTGAATTACTATCTTCTCCATATTTAGAGGCTTGCTTGTTTTGGTAAAGTGGGTGAGGGCTACAGTTATTTTCAAGACAAGGCTATTTTTATTTTCTAAATTACTTTATTGGAAATTGATTGGTTATCCAAAATGGTGATAATATACTTTGACCGTAGTAACTAGGAATGTCACTATTTCATTACGAACTCTCCCAACAATCGGTCCCGGAAATCAAACCCTTTCATCAGTTGGCAAACACTTACAGAGCATCTCTTAGGTGCAGACACTGTGATGAATGTTAGAAAAAAAAAGTTGAACAAAGAAGTCGATTCTATAGATTAACATTCTCACATGTCAAATATCAAAAATTAAAAAGCTCAGCTTGAGGAAGTTTGTGCTAAAGGAAATGACAAACTCTTTTGTTGTTGTCTACAGTCATGATCATGCGTTCTAACTGGCACACACGCTCTTCTCCCACCCAAATACAACTAACTGTGTGCCGCCAGGTACTTGTGCTTCTGAACCGGGTGATTCAAGGAGCTGGAGAACTGGCAGAGGGGACTAGATCTGGAATATCTTTGGCAAACAGGGGCGGGTCAATGCGAACTTTACAAGCGATGGGCCGTAAAAATGTTTCATAAACTTTCTGTAATTTTGGCAAAGATGTGAAGTTGTTTGAGAGATGAAAATAAACACTCGATATTGACTCATTATTTTTCTGTCTTCTCTCTCCAGCTAAATTTCACCCAACGGTTAAGAAATCGGTGGAGGGACAGGGTAAATGAACTGAAAAGTCTAAACACATCACCTAAAACAGCTTTGGTGAGTACCTGAAAGTTTGCTGAAGGGAAGTGTCTTTCTTATGTATTGCTTTTTTTGCAAGAATTTTACTTTCAATTTGGAAAGCGGACTTAAAATTTTCTGTCAAGCCCTGGCTGGTATGGATGTTTCTCTCCCTCTCTTTCTCCCTCCGTTCCTCTCTCTCTAAAAGAAAATAAATAAAATCTTTAAGAAAACATGTAGGTCGGCCTATAGATACTGAAATGTGTTATTAAAAATTATTTTTCTCATTTTAGTATGTATTCATTGAAATTTAGAAAACAAAAAATTTTAAAGGTTTTGTTTACTTTTTAGCGAGAGGGGAAGGGAGAGGAACATCAATGTGCAAGAGAGAGATTGGTCAGTTGCCTCTTACAATGCCCCTACCCGGGGATGTGGCCCACAATCCAGGCACGTGCCCTGACCAGGAATCGAACCGGCGACCATTTGGTTTTCAGGCCGGCACTCAATCCACCGAGCCACACTAGCCAGGGCTAGGAAAAATTTAAAAGCATAACTAAAATTAAAACCGTAATTCATCAGCCATTAACTCTTAATCTCTGAGGCTGGTGTACTTTTTTCTGTCTGTATTCCTATTGTGGGCATTTTTCTATGTTAAACATGTCACGTTTTTAAGTACATACTTTAAATTTTTAATTTGGCTCTGAAGTACATATATAGAAAGGTACTTGAGAATTTTTCAGCAGGTACTTTCTTATGTGCCCTTTCTTATAGCTCTCTGCTGATACTGAGAATGGACTAAATCCAGCACCCTCTACATCTGGATCTGGGAGTAGGCAAACAGCAGCATTTGGATGCCCAGGTAAGTGATAAAGTAATGCAGGACTTCACTGATTTGGAAAAACAGGGTTTTATAGGTTTCAAGTTGCAAAACCTGAAGGGATGTTAAGCACCATTTTAAGTCAGCCTTGCAGATTCGACCGCCTTCCATAATGGAGCTTGAGAGAATTTGATTCATCAAGCCTTAGTGAAAGGGGGGCCAGAATGGGCTGGACTGTTCTCTGAAAGGCCCTATGGCTCAAGCTTTAGAAGTATATTTTAGGAGTGGCTTTTCAAGACTTTTATAGCTGTGGTAGCAGCACCTTTGAGGACTTTCTTGTCACTGTATAACAGCATAGTGTCCTCCGCAAGTGACAGCTCCAGTGAGATGGGGGGCGGGGCGTGCACAAGCCAGAAGTGTAAGAGCGCTCGCTAATCCCTGAGGCTTTTCAAAGCCGCCTCATTGAGTGAAGGTAAATCACGGGGCAAGTGAGGTCAGTGTAGCAGGAAGACAGTGGGTTTGCTCTAGCTTCTCGTTTTTACTTTTCTCCCTTGTAATCTCTTTCCAACATCCAAACATGGCGGGAATAAGGGGAAAATGAGGGGGGAAAAAGTGGGGATTAACATGGCCACATTTCTGACTGTAATAGGTTTTTTTTTCTTTTTCTGGTTTATTTGTAGGTTTTCCAGTGAATAACAGCATGAGTGATAATGCTCAAAATTTTAGTTTTAAAACAAGCTCTGGATTTGCCAGTGCCCCTTCTGGAAGCCCTTCTGTGTTCGGGAACACGCCAGCATTTGGAGCTGTTCCCTTTCCCGGTCCTGCCGTCACTACTTCTACTCCGGTGCCTGGATTTGGGAAACCTGAAATCACATCTGCTGCTTCGTTATCGTTCAAAACCCCAGCAGCTGCAGGTTCTGGCGCGCCCGGGGCTCCAGGCTTCCCAGCTCCCACGGCAGCAGGCCCTGCTGGAGCTGCGGGGGCCCCAGCCTTCACAAATGGCAGGTCGGTGGCTGGCGTTGGAGATCCAGGCTCCCAACCTGACACTACTTGTTCCAAGTCATTCAGTGACAGTTTTGGAAACAGCAGCCCATCTACCTCTGTCCCTGTCTCAAATGGTAGCACGACAACAGTTAATGAATTATTCACGCCCAAGCATCAACTAACGGCAGAAGAACGAGAGCAGTTTCAGTCCAAGAAATTTACTCTGGGGAAAATTCCAGTGAAGCCCCCACCTGTGGAATTTCTGAATATCTGAAAGAACAATTTTAAATAAAGAATGACTTATGAAATTATTTTGAGTGGTTCATATAAAAGCAGATACATACACATGTGTATCATATATACATATTTATTTATAAGGAATAGAGCTTTCAATAATAAACTGAGGAGTTTGAAATCCATCATTTTTTCTTGAGCTTGACTATTTTTTTTTTCCTGTGGCCTAAAGTTTAATAATTATTTTTAACACACCTACTCCCTGGCGCAGGGGGAGGGACAAGAAGCAGGGGTGCCAAAAACATTTACTTTATCCTTACACAAATGCACCCCACCACACAGCGGCACAGAGGCTTCCCAGCCCGTGGCCGGCGGGCGGGCCCCTCGTTTGGGTGCCTCCACCCGCAGTCCTGGCGGGCGCTCCAGGCACCCACGGCCCAGCCTGCCTCCGTCTGCGGCCGCGTTTCTTATTCTTTCTCTTTGGCAGAAACCAAAACAGTCGTAGCAGCTACAGGACACTGGAGAGAGATGCAGAGGGCACGGGGTGTCGGAGGGCCCCCCGCAGGGAGCTTATCCAGGCTGGGGGCGGCGGAGTGGGGGGCGCTTGCCCTGGCTGGACACAAAGCTTTTCTCGCCGCAGGGCTCCTCCCACCCACATGCGGCGTGCTGGCGCCTGAGCCCAGGGTCTGGCCCCGAGTGCCCACTCCGTGCACTGGGCTTCTCTGCGTTCCGTCTCGGGGCACAGGTAAGGGGCGGGTCATTCCCAGGGAGGCTACAGGCCCGGGCATCAAAGAGCCAAAATGCCCAAAGTGAGGGTGTCCAGGGAGAGAAGAAGACCCCACAGTGGGGCGTGGGGGCTCCGTCCACTGAGCTGGGCTGAGAGCTTTGGCCCCCTCTGTACACCTCTGTGCTCTGTCGGAAACCCCTCTTTATAGAGGAGGAAACGGGCCCAGAGGAGGAGTCGCCAGCCGGGTGAGGCCAGACTTGAACCCAGGTCTCAGAGGGTCCTGGGCTGCGCCCAACCTGATGCTTCACGCAGCAGAGTGAGGCCCCGGGGGATGCCAGTGCTGGGCAGACCCAGGACACCGCTCCCAGGCTGGGCAGCAGGGACCTAGAATAGCTGGGGGACAGTGGGAGCCCCCCCTACAGAGCCTCATCCTTGTAGCAGCTACAGACACCCAGTTTTCAAGGCCAGCTCAAGTGTCACCTCCTCCTTGAAGCCCTCTGCAGTCACTCTGCAGTCACCCTACCCCCAGGAATCCAAACAAGGGCATCTGAGGACAAGCACCAGCCCCAAACACGGGGACAGCGAACGCCACAGCTGCTCCAGTTCCTACTGGTCCAGCTGGGAACTCCTGGGCGGGGGGGGGGGGGGGGGGGGGGGCCGAGCGGAAGCAGCGGAGAGAAGCCTTCCAGCAGGCGACCCGACCCGGGTCACCCTCTGAGACAGAGGCAGGGCTACCGCCTGCCGCCCTTGGCTCTCCACTCCTTGGCCAACGGCCATCCATCCTCCATCCTCCCTCACCGACCACAGCGTCCCAGGGGCAAAAGGGAAAATGCACAGTGGGAGGGGCTGGGGCAGGAGGGAGGTTCCCCTCCGTGTGCTGGCAGCCACCCTGTCTTGCTCAGGGCACCGCTGGGCAGCCAGGACAGGGGCGGCTGCTGCCCCCGTGCCAGGGCACTTGGAGCCCGTGAGACTGGAGGAGAAAGCCTTGCTCTTCCTATTTCCTGCGGGAGGAGCAGCGCTGGATACAAATGGAGACACAGTTACAGACCAGACTGGGATGGTGTCTGGGAGGGACCCAGGGGACCAGCACACCTTCCAGGCCTCCTAAGGCCCACTGCTGGCTCTGCGTAGCTCACAGGCTGAGAGGTTTTCACATATTTAAATGTGAAATGAGAACGAGGGTCTGACTATGAAACTCCAACGGATCAGTCGTACAGAGATCCATTCAGAGTTCTAGATAGAACAATGGATATGATGACGCAAAGCGAGAAATGCTGATTGAAACTGTTTTAGATTCCACACTGTATCTAGCTTCTAAGAAACTACCTCTTATTGAATTTTGTAAAAAACAAACTTATTCACAGATATAATCCCCATATATACTATCAAAACATCCCAGTTCAGTGGCTTTCAGTACATCCACAGACATGTGAAACCACATCCACAGTCAGTTTTATCACATTTTAATCACCACATCAGAGAGGGAAAACTCTGACTCCAAAAAACCTCCGCTGCCTTGCGGCATACCTCTTCAGGGGAAAGGCTAAGGGAGTAAACCCCGACAGAAAATCCGGAGCCGGAGTCCCTAAGGCGGTTTGACGTTGTAGTCAACACCGGCAACTCCTGCGGCGCACCTGAAGCCAAGCTGTATTGACTCCGTCTTTCCCTTGGACCCTTCAGCTGCGAAGAGAGGGGGGGTCTGCTGCATGGGCAACAGCAGACCCTCCATATTACCCTGCCCAGGCTCTGTAGCTTCAGCGTCATCACAAGATGTCGATTCAACATGGGAGGAGACAGATACCATGTCACTCCCGAGTCGGACTGCACAGCCATTCTCGGCGGTGCAGATAGACTCTTAGGAAGCTACACCATCGTCTCTCGAGACGGACGGCTGCCGACGACGAATCACCACAAATAGAAATCTTGTACTCTTCAGTTATCATTTTTCTCTTCTCCCATACAGTCCAGCAACCACTTATTAGTGTCTATAAATTTGCCTACTGTGACATTTCACACAAATGGAACCATGCAATATGTGACCTTTTGTATCTGGCGTTTTAAACTTATTACACTGTTTCTAAAATTCATTTATGTTGTATCATGTGTCAGTACTTCATTTCCTTTTATGGTCAAATAATATCCCATTGTGTGGACATACCACATTTTGTTTATCCATTCCCACATTTAATGGGTATCTGGGTTGTTCCTCACTTTCAGTAATGAATAATGCTGCTACAAACATTCATGTATAAGTTTTGTGTGGACAAGTCTTTTCATTTCTCTTGTGTATATCCCTAGAAGTGGAATTGCTAGATCATGTGTTAGCTCTTAGTATAATTATTTTAGGAACTGCCAGACTGCTTTCCAAAAGTGGCTGCCTCATTTCAGATTCCCACAGTTTCTGAGGGTTCCAATATCTTTACAGGCTCACTGACACTTGGTAAGAGTCTTTTGGGATTATAGCTATCCAAATGGATATGAACTAGTATCTTGTAATTTTGAATTCATTTCCCTGATGACTAATGACGTCAATATTTTTTTCAGGTGTTTTCTGGCCATTTCTATATCTTATTTGGAGACATGTCCTTTTGGGTATTTTGTTCATTTTTAATTTTTGTTAGTTTTTATGATTTAGTTGTCAGAGTTATATAGTGTAGACACAAGTCCCTTATCAGATAGATGATCTGCAAAATTTTTCTCCCATTTTGGGGGTTGTCTTTTCACTTTATTGCTAGTGTCCTTTGAAGCAAAAAAAAAAAAAAAGGTTTTAATTTTGGTGAAATTTGATTTTTTGTTTTTCTTGTGTTGCTAAGCCTTTGCTATCATATATAAAAATCTATACAAACCCAAAGATACGCAGCATTATCCCTATTTTTTTCTCTAAGAATATTATGCTGTTTATTTTACATTAGGTCTTTGATTCATTTTGAGTTAATTTTTATATGATATGAGGTAGGGTCCAATTTCATTCCTTTGCATGTGGCTATCCACTTGTCTCGGCACTATTTGTTGAAAAGGCCCTTCTTTCTTTCACCGAATGATCTTGGCATTCTTGTTAAATATCAGTTGATCATAAACACATGGGTTTATTTCTGAACTCTCAATTCTATTCCATTGATCTATATATCTACCTTATACTAGTACCACAGTCTTTACGTCTGTTGCTTTGCAGTAAGTTTTGAACTCAGAGAGTGTGAGTCTTCCAACTCCGTTTTGCTTTTTCAAGATTGTTTTGGCTATTTTGGATCCTTTATAATTTCATATGAATATTAGAATCAGTTTGTTGATTTTTTTTACAAAGAAACCATCTGTGATTCTTACAGGAATTGAGTTGAATTTGGAGAGTATTGTCATCTTAAAATTCTAAGTTTTCCAAATCTGTCCTCTTTCCAAGCATTATTTTTATTGAATTTTAAAATAGAATTTTCCTTTTCCTCCAAATGTTTTAGGAAAAGAACTAAATTGGAAGTATTAACAACATTGAATCAGTGATCTGGACAATTCAAAAATAACGTAAAGGGAAAGAGCAACAAGGCAAGCGAATGAATAGAGTTTTAGAAAGGAAAACAGGCTTCTATGCCTCTGTTCTCACCCATAAGAGATTTCTCCCTCTATACATTTTAAAAATCTGCATGTTAATGAGGAACAGAGGTTACTCCAACATTTCATTTATCAAAATTAGAAATATAAGAATGGAGTTCCCCAGAGTTTAGGCCCTAACTCTTCATTGATTGGGATAAAATATGAATTACAAGATCCCTTTTCAAAAGAGTATAGTAGAGGAAATTTTGCTAAAAAAAAAAACTTTCAGGAAAAAGATTCCAGAGGAATAAAGAAGAGATAAGAAAGCAACTTGAAAGAGATGAAAAGAAACAAAAGGGTACTATGTTTTATCCTTTCATAATTTGTAGATTTTAGACCATAAGCTAGAGAGAGAAATAATTCTTAAAAGCTAGCTTGACATTAAAGTAAGGCAAAATAAAGAATAGAGACTAACCTACATAAAATTATTTCAGGTATAGTAGGAGCTCTCCTGAAAACAGTTCACTTATAATGTCTGCAATATTTTTTAATAGGAAAAACAAGCACTATTCATTTCATAATTACTTAGAGGCAAATATAATGCTCATACCCCTTGGGAAGCATGAATATTGAATAAAATTCATACAAGTTTTAATAAAGTAATATCTTTTGATAATTGCAGAGAGATGAAAGATAAGCTCTGCAGTGGAAGGGGGTTCCTGGGCTGAAAGATGAACAGAGGGATCACAGCAGAGTATGAGGTCAGAGGAGTAAACTGGTGAAACACAAACCTCTAGGGCATATCCTACAGAAAACCCTCAGGTTCCTCAAGATACCAAGCGCCATCAAGAAATAAGTGAACAGCTTCTTTCTGTTTTAATCTCTTATACTTGATTGCAATGTTTGAAAATAACAGAAGAAATGTAAATGGGGATAGTGTATGAAGGGTCTCCCTATATACCTTCTCATCTCTTCTCTTACTCACAGAACACACACCGTGTGGCCTCTTGTCATGGAACACATGCAACTACCTTAAGAAAAGGCTGTAAAGTAAACAGGACCTAGGGAAGGAACAAGGGTTTTAAGTTCCTTATTGCCAATAATTTTATATCCGGATCCTTACTAAAGTCCAGCAACAGATGATACATTTTATCACTGGCTTTCAGGAGGAATACTGCTGAGAAAGGAGCTTAACATATGCTCTTTGCCTCGTAATATGTGAGGGACTCGCTTGCTGAAATACAGGAAGTATGCTTTAAAGCAATGTTTCCCAGCCTTTATTGTTTTTACCTTTATATAAGTTTTTCCCTTACTACGTCCCATTAGACTTAAACATCACACATATGCTATGTATTTGTTGATGTACTGTATGCTTATCTGTGATTTAAATACAAAAAGAGAGATTTTCTCTCCCCCAAGAACCAATCAATTTTTGCCCCACTGAGGGAGATATTTCTTCCACTGAAAATGCTTGTTTCAAAGATTTATCATTGGCTGTTATTGCACAATGCGGCTTACATTCCCTTTATCCTAATTTGTGCAACTAGAATAGACTGTTAAAATTTGTTTTTATCCTTAAGAAAAAGGCTTAGCACCATATTTTTGAAACTACTGTGGAGAAATCGTTCAGATTAAGCGATTAAACACAAGGAGTCAACTGGAGTTTTTCTGGCATGAAGTCAACTGCCAGTATGCTTTCACATCCTTCCCACTGCTGCAATTTGAAAGAAAATGTGTGATGCCTTAGAAATAACTTACATAGAATTACTAAGTCATTTGTGTTGCAAATATTTCATACTCTTCATATATCTTGTTTAGAATAAAGAGTTGAAATTTCATAGAATCATAGTAAACCAAAAAGGCTACCTCAAGGATAGACTCACATCACATTTGTATTTTAATCAAATTTACTTAATTGTTCTTCATTGTTATATTTACTTTCCTACATATTTTGAAAATAATTTTAAGACTATATTTTATACAACTTCTCGTGTTGTATTTGAATGCACACACACAAAACACAGACACACAGAAACGTTTCCTTCTCTCTCAGTAAATCATTTTATTCTTCTTACAACCAATCAGAACAGCAAGAAGAAAAGAATCCAAAAGAATGAGGATAGTGTAAGAAGCCTCAGCATACTAACATTCACATCATGGGGGTGCCAAAAGGAGAAGAGAGAGAGAAAGAAATTGGAAACGCATTTGAAAAAGTAATGCAGAAATTTTCCCTAACTTGGTGAAGGAAATAAACATAGAAGTCCAGGAAGTGCAGAGTCCCAAATAAGATGAACCCAAAGGGGTCCATGCCAAGACATATCATAATCAAAATGCCAAGGTTTAAATACAAAGAGAGAATCTCCCAAGCAGTAAGAGAAGAGAGTTACTTACAAAGGTGCTCCCATAAGGCAGTCAGCTGATTTCCCAGAAGGAACTTTACAGGCTAGAAGAGACTGGCAAGAAGTATTCAAAGTGATGAAAAGCAAGGACACACAACCAAGATTACTCTATCCAGGAAAGCCATAATTTAGAATCAAAGAACAGATAAGTAGCTTCCCAGACAAGAGAAAGCTAAAGTAATTTATCACCCTCAAACCAGTATTACATGAAATGTTAAAGGTTCTTCATGAGAAGAAGGAGAAAGAGAAGGAGAAGGAGAAGGGGAAGAGGAAGAAGCAGGAAAAATATGAACAATAAAATGGCAATAAAGACATATTCATTAACAATTGAATCTGAAAAACAAAATAAACAAATAGAACAGGAACAGAATTATAGATACAAAATATATGCAAGACCCGTAGACATGGACAAAAAGTGTGGGGATTGCCTGAGGGAATGGAGGAGGGTGCTGAGTAGAAGGGGAAAAAAGGGAAAACATTGAGACAACCGTAATAGCATAAACAATAAAATGTAATTAAAAAAAAAAAAGAAAAGAAATAATAGCCCTTGCTTTCAGTACAATATATAAACTATGCCCTTTACCGTGTATAATAACAAGTTGTTACCCACAGCTTTTCTTTGAAAGGGAAGAAGTAGGAAGCCAGCAATTACTGTTCAACACTGCTCACCCTATTCATTTAGAATGTGTCTCTCACTGGCTTCAGGGTCAAAGTACACAGCTTTATGCCTTCATGGTGTATTTCTTCATGTTTTTTGAAAATACTAGAAATAAACTGGATAGGAACCATCAATACGAATAAAACTGTACAAAATCCATATCTAAAACTTGAAAGAGAAAACACCTTGAATACACACCAATGAAATTATCAATTTTTAAAATTGCCATCTACGATAGAATCAAAGCAGGCACTCAAGTATAACATAAGAGCTTGGGATTTTGTCAAGCATGGCTGGAACTCCAGCCCTTCTACTCACTAGCTATGTGACCTTGGAGAAGTTTACTTAACTTTTCTAGCCTTGATGCAAATTATATACCACTGAGTTACTAATAACACTGGCCTCAAATGGTGGCTTTGAGGACTGCAGAGCATAAGTGGCCAGAAAAGTGTCCAGCATATTTCAAGCATCCATAAAGGATTAATCTTGTTAATCTATTTCTCCTGGTCGTCTTTGTTTTTCCCCAACAGCACCTAACACAGAGCTTGTACGTTAGTACAACAGTAAATAGGAAATACATGTGTTAATGAATTAATGAATGTAATTATGATAAAACTATATGCAACTCCTTAGAATATGTATAGCTAAATGAAATATTTTCTTCTTTCTTTAATGTTCATTATTGACTACTCTATATGGTGCTGAAAATCTCAAAGTTTGATGGTGATTATCAAAAATGAAAATGATCTAGAGCTCAGATGGCAATTCATGTTTTCAACTAAAATTAAAGTATTGGAATGAGAGTGGAGAAAATTCACAAATAATATAGGTTTCTGTTATGACATTCTACAATTTTAATTTTTGTAAGTGTCATAATCCAGGAAACTGATAAATCAATTGGTTAGTTTTATGTCTTCCTGAAAATAAACAACAGGATCTAAAATGATAATTCAAATAATAATGGACAGATGCATTACTAGGGACCTTTGTGTGGACCCTAAAAGGACCTAAAAGGTAGATCTTAAATTACGTGTCTCTGGTATGGGGGCCTGAGATTCCGCGGATATGGATTCAGTGATGACGATGCTGTCTGCAAACTACAGTTTGAAAAATAAAAACTTACAATCTTAGGATATTCCACATTACTAAGTTGAGAGATAAATAAAATCGTTTTGAGCCACTGAAAAGATATGTTATAATAAGTAATGCAATGTTATCGTCCATTTGCTCTTCAGGGTAAATTTTTAGCTCTTTCTATCTCTATCATTAACTGTAAAAAAGGGATGCTAAACAAATGGAGATTATAACAGATAAGTAGAGACAAGTGACAACTAACTGTGACTTGCAGATTTAGTTTAGCTTTCAACAACAAGTCTGGTAAAAACCAAAAAGGTGTATTTGAAAAAGATTACTCAAATGTCAGTTTTTGACAAAAACTACAAAAAAGCGGGAAAAATAGGAAAGGGTTGAATATTTAAAAGCATAATACTATAGGCAAATGAAAAAGTGGGAAATTACTTGCAATGTATATAATGAACAATAGGTTAGTTTTCTTAATATATAAAGAGGTCTTAGACACAACAAGTTTTTAGATATAAAGAAGTCCAATTTAAAAAATGGGAAAAGGATTTAAACTTGCCATCAAGAGAAGAATAAATGTATATACATTTTCAAAATATAACCATGCTAGTAATCAAGGGATTACAAATGTAAAATATACCATTTATCAACTGTTAAACTGCGAGACTAAAAATGGTTATTTCCAATGTTATCAAAGATACAGTGAAATAGATACTCTTAACAAAATGTGCTTTGATAATGTTTTAAAACCATTCAGTAATCTGTATCAAGGTCTTTAAAATACTTGTACACTAGGTGTCCACTCAGGAGCATAAAATATTTTCCATTCAAAAGTAGAAAGTTTCTCTTCTTATTTCTTCCTAGACACAAAGAGACTAATTCCTAGCCTTGATATTTTATATAATCTTCTACACTCATGCCTTCTTTGATTTTACTGAAAGCAAAATAGCATTCCCAAAGGCTATTGCCTTGAAGAGTCAAGGGATCAGATGATTTGTATGCCTTACTTCATATCCTCTCAGTTCAACATTTTGCTCTGGCCATTGCTCCAGCCACCAGTTGCTTGCGGATGTAAGCTGACAACACTGCTTCCTAGCTCTCTGAATGTCTTCTTTTCTGACCTGGAGCTTTTCTGCCACCACCATGTGAAAGGCATCCACTCAGTCTTTCTGAGGCCTGTGCAAGTTTGGATACATGAGAAAATTAACTTCCCATAGGATAACCCTAGGTGAAGGGGTAACAAAAGTACAAATTTTCCACCAAAGCTTCTGAACTACCCACTTCCAGTGTGGAATTCCCAATCTGCCAGCAACAGAAACCCATGCCAATCCCTGCACATAGTCATGCCCTTAGTGGAGTCCAGCCACACTCTCTATGGCAGATTGCTTACGTCGGTCATCTTTACCCTGGATGAGGCAGCAATTTTCTCTTGACAGAATTGAAATTATTTCTATAATCATGTTGCATCTGGGGGGTGGGGGGTGGAATGGGTACTAAAAAGAAATTATTACTTTTTACTACAAATCCTTCATATTTCCTGGATTTTTATACCATATACATGTATAAATTAATTTTAAATGGTCACATAAAACTCAATTATTTTCATCATTACTCTGACTTCAGCTATCTATTTACTTCATTTTAAAATACTTCTTAGAATTTTATCATAAATAAACAATTTATTCAATCATCTCTCTATTGTTGCACATTTTTTCCTAATCATTGATATTATAGATTTCATACACTTGTACATATTTCTCTTCCATACACATGTTCTAGCCAAGCTGGTCTGCTCACTAACACACTCTGCATATTCTTATCTATAATCTTTTCTTTTCCATTAACCTGACTTGCCTTTCCCTATCTCTTCTCAACAGCATTTAGTCTAATCCATCTTATAGCCTATTTCCCTTTCAAACCCTGACCCTAAATTTTCTCATTCTTTTATTTCCTATATATTTATTACTTCTCTGTACCTATTTTGCTTCATTGATGAAATAGAAACACCGTCATCAAACCCAGAGACTATTTGTGAACATTAAGTCAAGTTAATATGAGGAAACATGTATAAGTGATTAAACATTACACAAATATAAATTATACCATCCATATTATTATGTAATATATGGTTACATTTAATTATGATTATCTCTTTGTTATTTGTTGCATTAGTCTCACTGTTATATTTATCATATTGTGCATCTTCTGCCTTTTTACTAGATTATCAATGTTCTTAAGAAGAATGTACTGTCATCGATGTCTCTTCCACTAGTACCTACAGCTGGCACTTAGCACATGAGAGATCATCAAAAGATGTTGTTGATAGGGCAACAAATGCCATTACATGATTGATTCTAATATTTGGATTTGGAGTTATAAACCTTACTATAAAGAATTTTAAAATTGAGAGATCAGAGTATAAATGAGAGTCCATAACTTGTAGATGAGCTGCATTAAGAGAAATGCACAACCAAAGGGGACATCCCCCTTGCCTGAGTATGCCCCAGTCCACCAAACTCGTATAAATACACATCTTGAAGGAGGCTGTTGAATCAAATACAAAATGCAGTTCAGAGCACAACTTCTCTTTAAATAACCTATAAAGCTCTTAGACACAGTTAATCACATTCTCTGCGACTTATTTCTGTGGCATCTACTTCATTCACAAACTTTGCTTCACCTATTCTTTTGCATATAATCGTTCATTTACATAGTCTTTTCCATGGTTATATGCTGACTCTTTGAGGGCATGATTTTTCATCCTCATATTCCCAGTTCCTGATACAATATCTGTATATTTTATATAATATCATACTAATAGTTGTGGTAAAGTTAGTAATAACAGTACATAAAGATAATATACTACTAAGTATAGAGTTGAAAAAAAAGAATTGCATAGTATCTGCTAAATATACATCAACCAATATCTGTCTGAGGTACCCTTAGTTACTACCTACCGGCTAGTATTCAACCATGATGTATTCATGTATTCAATTGATAGATTGTATTCCTGATGATGCTTTTATTTTTCTGTCTAATGGTGTATTAACATAGCTAATGTTGGCTGTTGAGATTAGAATCAATTAGCACATTAGAACATTGTTTATTGAGCATGGCAAATGTTTGCCTTAACTTCTTTGCTTACTTATCTTAAAAAAAATTTTTTTAAGTGATATTCTAAGGAAGCCTAATAAGAAAAGAAAATTAAATAATTTTGGTCAGAGCAGGAGCATCCTCTGCCCCAATCTCTTGATGTTCAGCTAACTAGTGGGCTTTTATATATACAAACCTTCTTAGATAAAATCGTGGTATGTTCATATGTAGAATTTATTAAAATGCACTTTTTAATAAAATATATAGTTATATGTATAATTTATATCTTCACATATAAATATATATCTGAATTAAGATATTTATGTTAGTAAAAAATACTAGCTAAGAAAATACCATAATTAGGAGGTATAGACTATACTAATAAGCACATTAATTTTGGCTAACATAAGAAGTTTGGCTCTAAGTTCTAAGTTCATAATCAATTAAACACTGTATTGTGTGCATTAAGGCAGGATATTGGCAAACTAGTCCTTAAAAGTAGTTTGATGTGGTGCTTTTCCTCTACTAACTTTCCTTTTAGGCTCTGCTCTAAAATACTTCAGTGAATTGCATTCCTGGGCTCACCCACTCTCTGGCTTATGATTGTATCTGGCCCCCCCCCCCAAAAAAAAAGGCACTGGCAAGAGATGGAAGAAAGGAAGGAGACAGAATCCAGAGAATATATTCACTTGTCCTGGGATACTGTTTGGTTATGCCTGCACTTTTTTTTTTTTATGGTCCAGTATCTGTCAGAAACTTTATTTCTTTGGCTATTTCCCCAATCAAGTTCTAACACCACCATGCCACTCCTAGTTTCGAGATAATAATACACTGAACGTACACACCAAAATTTCTGGCTCGTATTCAAAATATATTGTAGTTTATCAGTTTAAAACAAATATTGTATCAAGTTTAGAAAAATAAATATTAATACATAGTTATATTGAAAGAAAGAGGTGGGATTAAATTGTTCTTATATCAGAAAAGCAATGAACAAAGGCTGTCACTACTGCTAGAGCTAAACTGATGACATCACCAAAAAGGTGTTACACTGAAGGCCATGGTGTCAGCAGTTGTCATAACTGAGGACATAGGATCAACATATAACTAAGAATCATCATCATCTGAGAAACACCAGAAGAGGAAGCAACACATTCATGAGTCAAAGAATTTATACCCATAACATAGAGATAGTATGGAAACAAAAAGGAGTTGAAATAAGTATAGTTACTACCTACAAAGAAATAAATAAAAGTAATACACCCATGACACAACAAAGTAAATACTTATAAAACAAAATTTTATAGTTGTGGAAAAAGAAATTAGTGATCATAGGAAAACCAATTCATTGAAATCAATTAAAAAAACCTAATCATAGTCTGGTTGAATAACAAAATGAACCTAGCTAAAAAACAAAATAGTTCTCACATATAAAATGTATGCATTCCTCTTGGGGACAATTGCTTAATATTTGCAAATTCAATTCTTGCAGACACTTTATAGGATATAACTATGAAGAACAATGAGTCGGCTCTCTAAAGTACCAAAGAGAAGTGAAGAAGCACAAAGTAAAAATCCAAAAGTTTAAGTTTTTATTTAAATGGAATTTCATAATAAAGTAATAGAAAAAAATTAAGCCAATATTTGAAGTAATAATAGCATGATTTTGCATACTGTAAAAGTTAATGCAAACAAAATTAAAACAAATACACAATAAAAGAACAAATAAAACTTCACAGTTGAACATGTTGTGGGTAGCTTCCACATGTTAAGGATAAAGAGACAGTTTGAAAGCTATCAGAGAATAAAACAACACAATAAAGTGAAAAAAATCCGTTTTCATCACTATTTTATCAGGTTGAGTAGATGCATCACATCCATAAATTTTGTCCATTTTCAAAATACTAAGGGGGAGTTCTGCATTAAAATTGCATGCTAACTTGCTTCAAACCAACCTTGCCACCAAGGAAGACTAAGACATGGACAAAATTTAAAGTGGGAAAAAAATACATGTGTTTGAAAATGTGCAGTAAGGCATTAATCATCAGGCTTAGAGTGTGCAAAGCTTTCACATTCAAATGAAAGGACTGTTCCTTAAAAATCCATCTTTTCAAAACATCTTGCATACATGAGGTCTTGGGGCATGCCACATCAGTGTGGTTTATGGTGGAGAACCAGGGCCAAATTGTATTAGTTTGACCTCTGGAGTTGCTGGAAACTAAGTAACTATAAATTCAGCCCCATGGGCAATCAGCTATGCCTACTTGACTGACCCCCAATAAAAGCCTCAGAACCAAGCACAGGTGAGATCACTCTTTGGCAATACTTCATACATTTTGCCATAGGTTGGTGAGAAAGTAAGTCCAATCAATGACTCCAGGGGAAAGAACAACTGGAAGCTAGTGCCTATTTCTCCTTGACTCTGCCCTTTGCGCCTTTTGCCTTTGCTTCAGCTACTCTGTATCCTTTCAGTGTGATAAACCATAACCATGAGTATAGCAGGTTTTTTCAGTTCTCTGAGTCCTTCTAGCAAATCATCAAACCTGAAGGTGGTCTTGGGAACCCTCAACACAGAAGATATCAGAGAGCTTGAAGGTAGTAAAGACAAACCATAGAAAATTCTGAAGGAGATCATGCATAAGTGGGAATTCGATGTATTCTGGAAGTTATATAACAAATCAGTGATTGGAACGATTAACTATTTAATATGTCTGTCTCTCCACATGGCCAAATATATATAATATAAATAGAATATATGTGTAAGCATTTTTGCTACACATATATACCTCAAACACAAATTTCAGTTGGAGAAGAGACCTAAGTAAAACAGAAATATCATTTTTTAATAAAGAAAACTGTCTCTAGAATATTAAGGTAAGGAAGTCTTTTTAATAGACTCATTTTTAAAGGTAAATTTGGTAAAAGAAAACATTACCAAATGGTGTGACTATTTCAAAAAGACTAATACTCATTTGACAAAAGAGAGCATAAACGAAGTTAACAAGAAGGAGAGAAATTGGGAGAAAAACATATAGAAATACAAATAAAATATTATATATCGATAACACAAAACAAGGGAGTATACAACATAAAGAACATTAACAAGGCAACAAGAAAAGTACAGACAACTATACAAAAACTGGAGAAAAACAGAGATAATTCTTCAAAAAATGAAACTCAGTCGACTTGAAAATATATTTTTAAATTATCCAATTGCACTAAATAAGCAAGTGAAATTTGGAAGAACAGTGAGATACCATTCTTTTCTTTTGTCAAATTAGGAAAACAATTGAAATTAATTTCAATGTTGGTTACGTTTCTGGAAACAAACTCTCATAGAGTGATATTATCTACATCGGGGCAGCCAGTTTTCAGGGCAATCTGAGAATGTCTATTAAAGTATGAATGGTGCAGACTCTGTAACTTAGTATTTCTGTTTCTAAACACTTATAGGTTGTTCTCCCTTCATATAACTTGCTCATTCCTCATTCTCCATTGTTGTTTTCTCACTTTTCTGGCCCTGTCAGTTCAGAGTATCCCCAAGCTCAGACTTTGAGCTTCTCCAACTACATTCATTTTCTTAGTTATCTAAAATGTGTGGCTTTAAATGGCATCTGTAGGCAGATGACTTCAAGATAGACCAGCTCACTCTCCTAAACTACAACCTCACACATCCAGTGGCCTGCTCATCAACTACTGTTTTATTAGACAAAAGCCTTCTGTGCCTCTTCAAATTCCTTTGACCACCTTTTTCTTTAGAGATGCTTTCTAACTTAGGGGCCACACTGCTGCTGTCTTTGCCAGCGCCCTTGCCAAGTTTTCTGAGCTCACTGGAAGGCTTCTCCACCCTCGTGTGCCACAAACCAAGCCCCATCTACTTCTGAACTGCAATGAAAAGAATGAGGTGTGGAATCTCTTTTGCTCATTGACCATCAAGGAACTACCTAATAGCATCCAGAAAAGCATTGCGATTGTATTCCCTTGACTAATGGAAAACGAGAGATGGGAGGAAACCGACCAGGTAAATTTTGTCTTTCTTCTGAACTATTCTGAAGTGCAGTTTTTCTTTGAAAACCTTTCTTAGAAGTCTAAACTTCTGAATAAACACATGTGTTTACTACCTGCTGCATCTCTTCCTGGCTCTGAATGATGCAGCCCTTTTAGTAAACTATTACTTAGTTTGATTTTCATCTGGCTTTACCTCACTTGCTTTCTCCTTCTTATCCTCACGGCCTTGGTCTTGCACTTCCCAAGTCAGCAATTTAATCCTCATCTCGGATTCTGGTTTCCAAATGAGCAGATGCTCCAAACCTGCTCCTCTTTCAGCCTTCTTTATTCCAGTAAATGACAACTTTCAGTTATTTAGCCCCAAGTTCTTAAAGTCATCATTAACTCGTCCCTTTTTTTATGCCTCAACTAATCAATTAGCAAATCCTTTTGGTACTACTTTAAGAATATATCCAGACTCGCACATACTTCACACCTGCACTTCTATTTTCCTGGTCCAGGATACCATTAACTATTGCCTGAATTACTTCAAAACCCTCCTAAGTAAATGAGTGGATAAAAAAAAAAACCCCAAAAACTGTGGTACATTTATACAATGAAATACTGTGTAGCAGAAAGAAAGAGGGAACTCCTACCTTTTGCGACAACATGGATGGAACTGGAGAGTATTATACTTAGTGAAATAAGCCAAACAGTGAAAGACAAATACCATATGATATCACCTATTACAGTAAACTAATGAACAATGCAAGCAAATGAGCAAGATAGAACCAGAGGCATTTAAACAAGGAACAGACTGACAGCGACCAGGAGGGAGCGGGGAGGGAGAAAAGGGGGAATGTAGGGGAAGGGTCTAGTCAAGGAACTAATATGAATGACCCATGGACATGGACAACAGAATGGGGATTGAATGTGGGAAGCGAGGTAGGCAGGGTAGAGGGGAGCAATGGGGGAAATAATGGGACAACTATAATAGAAAAACAATAAAAATGAGTCAGTATGTAAAAAAAAAAAAAAAAAAAAAAAGAACCCTCCTAAGCTCTTCTGCTTTTGCCTTCCTACGATCTATTCCATAAGTGGTAGCTAGTATAATACTCCAAGTACTTGCTGCTTAAAACATTCAGTACCTTTCCATTTCATTCAGAGTAAACGGCAAAATCTTTATAATGGCCTATGTGGTCACATACACACTGTGTCCTTCACCCTTCCCTCAACCTCTTCTTCTACTACTTTCTCCTTCCATTTCTCCATTTCAATCACCTTGCCCTTCTTGATGTTCTTGAAACACATGGGAAATTCTATTGCTTTAAGGTCTTTGTATTCCCTTCCTATAACCATTTACTCCAAAATAGCTTCTTGGCTAATTCCTTATTGCCGACAATATTTTTTTCAAATATAATATTCTCAAAGAGTCCTACCTTGACCACTCTATTTAATACAGAAACTCAAACTCTCACTTTAGCGCTTTTATCCTGTTTACATTATACTGACTTTCTTTGTTTCATAACTTATATTCTCTTCTACTTTTAATTGTTTATTATTTATTGTCAAACTTGTTATAATGCAAACAACATTAAAGTAGAGATTTCTGTCTGTTTCATTCACTGACATATTCTAAGCATTCAGAACAATGTCTTGCAATCCTGACAGGTGTGGCTCAGTGAGTCGGACATAATCCTGCCAAGCAAAAGGTCTCAGGATTGATTCCCAGTCAAGACACATGCCTGGGTTGCAGGTTTGGCCTCAACTGGGGATTCATTTTTCAGGGTATATGAGGCAATGAATCAATGTTTCTCTTCCTCTCTCTCTCTCCCAGCCCCTCTCTCTAAAAATAAATAAATAAAGTTTAAAAAAAAGAAGAACAATGCCTTGCACTTGGGAAATACTCAATAAAGCATATTTTGATGAGTAATTGCTTACTAAAATATTTTAATAATAGTAAAATTTGAAGGCCATTAGCATTCATAAATAGATTAGATTAATAAAATGCAGTATATTCACATGGAATATTAAAAGGCCAGTAATATGAATGAACCATACTTATACATCTCAATATCAAGAGATCTTCTAAAACAAAACATTGAGTGAAAAAAATCAAGCTGAAAAATAATGTGCAGTGTTAGATTTCCTTTATATAAGACATACATGCTAGGCAAACCACTATGATGAATGTTTTATGAGTGTGAATGTGCCCATAATCTGCTACATATAAAACTCCTGAAGTTAATGATCAAATGGGACTTCAGCTTTACCTGTAAAGTTTTTGGCTTTGTTTTTAAAGAATACACTTATGTGTTACTGACCACATGATGTAGTTGCAAATTAAAACATATCTTGAAGACAAAAAGACACCTCTGGCTTGTGTATGAGAAATAAATTTAAGTGAGAGTGAGATGGGACAAAAGTTAATGTGACTTCATGACTTTCTCTTTTCTGCAGCCTGGAAAATGACCTGAGGGTATTAAATTCAAAGGGGGAGGAGACAGATACCACTGCCCTCAAAGTGAAAGGCACCTGAGTCAGAGCAGATATGTGGTCAGTCACACATTAGTGGATCCTTCTCCAACTTTTCCTGCCCATACTGATCACTTCCCCTTCGAGATTCCTGAACATACTGTAGATCTCTTTTTGTGTATCCCCATAATATCCAGCATCTTGTTGAATACACGTTAAAAATTCTGTACAGATAAGATTGGGTGTGTTCAGGGTGGTAAAAAAATAAAATAAAACAAGAAAGAAAGAAAAAGAAAAGAAAAGAAAGAAAGAAATACCCTTGGAAAATACTTTGCATTTACACTTTATTATATTTGTGTTTTTATAACATATTTAAATAGGTGTTACACTCTACATATTTAAAAACGTAGCTCCCTCCACATAATTATCAACTAGATGTGTTAAATTAACACTAGTTATTTATACCCTCCTCCTACCTCGGGTCTTTTAAAGAACATGTCTATTATCTGTTTTACGGTAGGGTTAATGGTTAAAGATACAAATTCATAAATTTCTTCAAACAAGAAAGGGACAGAGACACTGAAAAAGAGATCAGAAGGAAGGTTGAGGTGACAGGAAGAGGGAAGAGAATCTGAAGGGTTTCAAAGAAAGAGGAAAAGGATCAGGGGTTAGAGGGAACAAATTTTAAAGATTTGTTGTGTTATCTATTATGTAACTCTTCTCTTAGCTGCCCCACAAAACCAGAAGTAAAACTCGGTTTTTGGTCAGAAAAAAACTCTGTACAGTAAATGCTTGTTAAAAAGAGAGACAGTGAGGATGGAAGATGGAATGTGTGGAAGAAAAAGAAGAGAAGAAAAAGAAATCAGTTTAAGCTAACACATCCCCTACTCTAGTCTCTGTACAGTTGTGAATACCTAGTGCTTTTTTTCCCCTCTAAGTAATAAAATCCCATCATTTATGTTGGCAAAGGAGCTCAAACAAATATTAAAATTTAGATGTATCAAACTAAAGGCAATTAGATTCTTGACAGGCATGGGAATGTTATTTGTACATCTTAAGTATCCTTCAAGCTTCTCTTCCTCCCATTTGGAATTTATTTTATATAGAACTGACAGGTTACTCTTCGTAATTATTGCTATCTTTGGGCCACTGCCACCTTTCTGCACAAGGACTTTATAGCATTAATTCTCTACTTCTACTTCTGAATTTATGGTCTACTCTTTAGTCTAACAATATCTTAACAATAATCTAAACTTACTCCCAAATAATATTTTTTCTACAGCTCCCTTAATAAATATCCACTTTGTTCAGAGAGTTTTAACTTTGTCCCTTGTTCTGTTTATGTCTACAGGCTCAGGATAATGCTGCTTTATCTTCCCATAATGCATTATCCCCTCACCCCACCCCCCACTTAAATCTATACTAGTGTAAGGACTTTTCCTTCTTAGTGACTATTGGCCTTTGCAGTGGTGGGATAAATAAAGACAAGGCAGAGATAGGTTTGGTTTCCAGGATTTCAGTAATGTAGTTGTTCTCATGATGACTGTCACCGTCGAGTGCTGTTGTAAGGCATTTGGTGCTAGGGCCTAACTATAGCTCAAATACACCCTTATAAGATACATAAAATTAATTTTTCCTCATTGCCATTACAAGTGACACAAGTGAGCCCTCTGTAATTGCCACCAGCATGTCTCATCTATTACAGAGTCAGCATTAGTCATTCAAAGCATTTATTCATCGACATATTTTATATGTCAGGTGATCTTCAAGGTACAAAGATTTAATGGTAATCAAGATAAACTTGATTCCTGCCCTTTTAGAGCATAAATTTCAGTGGAAAGAAACAAAAAAATCAATACATAAAGAAGATAATTTCAAGGCTATAAGTGCTATCACATAAACAGAATGATATGGCAGTAAATTGTAAAAAAAAAGAAACAACTATAGATTGAGTCATCAGGGCAGATTTTCTGATGTTGTGCGATGTGAATTAAACCCTGATAAAGGTGCAGTATTTCAAGAGCGTGGGAAAGAGTATTCCAGGTAGTGGGATCAACAGAAACAAGAATCCTGAGTTTGGAAGGACATTGGTATCTGGATAATCAGAGGGTTCAGTGAGGTTGCAGTGTAGTGAGGAAGGGGGAAAATGGTACAAGTTGATGTAGAAAAGAAGACAGAAACCAATCATTCAGGACCTCGTGGATCAAGGTATGGAATTTTCATTCTATTGAAAGTAAAATAGGAGGCCATTGGAGGATTTTAGTAGGGGCTTAACATCTGATTTCCATGTCAAGACTGATCTTTTTTCTCAATGGAAATGGAAGAAGGAAGAAGATGGCATATCAATTCCACTGTTGCTCCTACTTCAGAGATAGGTTCTGGAAAAACATTATGCATTCTGGATAAAGGGGCTTGTAGTATCTGCTAATAATCATTAAAATGATTCTAGGTAGACCTCTGTTCCCCTGACATATCACCACTAAAGGTCTTGCCTGCAGAGTATTCCACATCTGACATCAGTAGATCAAATGACTACCAAACATTCCAAAGTTCTACAAAAAAGTAGGTAAAGCTGAAAGGAAAAAAATCTAAGATAGAGGAAGTTCCAATTTCTACTGGGTGAACCAGCTTATTGAACAAGACAATAAAAAGGCTAAGAAAAGTAAAAAAGGCCGAAAAGCCTGATTAAAAAGATACTAACCAGAGCAACTCTGTATTTAAGTAGAGAAATTAGCAGAACTTCCCCAATTCTGATTTACCCTCTTTCAATAATAGAGATCTCCTTTGTTCTTTAAGATTAAAGTTAAGTTCCACATCTTATATGAATATTTATCTTATGTTTACCAACACTTTCATAGAGTGTAATGTTGTGTTATTCTTAAAATGTGTTGCACTATTGCTAAAAACTATAGCTATTGCAATAACTGAGGAAGTAAAATTGATCATTTTGACAATTTATTTTTGGAAACTATTTGCTCATATAATGTACTTCTACCAAAAGCTTAGAGCATTCAATAAAAGAAGTGAGTGAGGTTCCATTCAATCTGTTCAAATATTTTCAGAAAGTTACAGAATCCTAAGTAGGTTATAAATTGAAAATACTGAATGGCTGTATTTGGCAAGCTCTGAGCACAAGAAAGGAGAAAGTTCTGATAAGAAGAGTATGTCAGAAATATGTACAATAAGTACTAATGCAAATGGGAGGAGGGGTAAATTAAAAAGAGGCAGGGAAAATATCCTCTACCATCAATCATTATTAAACTCAGCTGAAAGGAATATAGGTCAACCCAATGACCACCCTTGATGGAGCCCATAGCAGATGTCTGACATTGTTTTTGTTGCTGTTGTTGTTGGCACCCAAGTTCCTACTTCCTATTAGTATCTTATCTCCCTGTTGTTAAAATTCCCTTTCTATGTGTTGTTTATGAAAGGTAATGCCCAGCTCCATAAATATCAAAGGGGAGGGTGTTTCTCATTCCATATCTGCATAGACAGGAGATAACATATAACATGGAAATGGCCAGTTGACATTGTGGCTCCTGAGACTGAATCTTGATGATGTCATTCACTAGTTAGAGTCGGTATTCTCTGAAGTGGCAGACTGGACCAGCCTCTTATTGCTACATAAACATTGTCATACATTAACTAACCTTCCAGAGCAGACTTGGTTTTTCCCAATTTTTCAAATCAAATTCTCCAGGCTATCATGAATTTTGTAAGGTTCCAGTAAAATTGCTTTTTTGGCTTAGGATAGCCAGAGCTTGATTCTAATGCTTGAGAGGAATAAATGTGGTTAGTACTGACCCAGGCATTATTTAATCATTTTTTTCCCCCCTCGGTGTCCAAACTCCCTCCAAGCCAACACTGCCTAATTCTACTTCCCCATTTAGTGAAACTATCTTCTATGTTCCCAGTGTGCGTTCCTCCCCCAACCACAGCCCCAAGAACCACAATGCCTTATGTCTCTGTTTTCCCAACTGAGAACCTACCCCTAAAATACAAAAATTATTAGGAGAAAATTTAAGCCAAAGCTAGAGCAGCTATTCTTTTTTTTATTTTTAATGAAGGCTTTTTTTTTAAAAGATTTTATTTATTCATTTTTAGATAGAGTAGAAGGGAGGGACAAAGAAAGGGATAGAAACATCAATATGTGAGAGAACCAACTGGTTGCCTCTCACAGGCCCCCAGCTGGAGACCTGGCCCACAACCTAGCCATGTGCCCTGACTGGGAATCAAACCAGTGACCTTTCAGTTCACAGGCCGACACTCAACCCACTGAGCCACTCCAGTCAGGGCTAGAGCAGCTATTCTTAAACTTAGTATCCTTAGAGTCTGAAATGGTATATGTTAAAAGTGTGGTCTCAGAGACCACACTAGGTCAAAATTAAAGCATGAGAGAAGCCTAGAAATTAGCATTTTTTACAAACTAAATAGATTTCTGCTCAACAGGATCAAGGAACCATTGGACTATGAAGGAAAAGAGCCATATATGAATGGGTCTCTGTCTCATAATGTATGTCATATTTCATTCATATTTATCTCACCCATTGATTTCTTCAGCAATATGAGATTTCTTTGGCGTTCAATATACAGTTTGCTCTGATTTGCCCGTGCTTTCTGGTGAATTTCTTGTCACTATTTAAAGCTTGTTTATTTATTTTGCCAACAGGTCTAGCTTCTTATAATCAACTTTAGATAAAGCATTTTGCAAAGGTCAGTTTCTCTACAGAGACAACTTAAATTCTGCCCCTCAAAGGAATCCTTCCTCTAAGCATGGGAATTGGTAAACATTTGTCATTAGCAACCACTTGCCAAGGAATCCTAATATAAGCTGAAAATAAATGCTTACTGCTTCAGCATCTCAGAGAACACATAAACCTGTGTTTCCTTTTAATATATCAAAAATAAAGATTACTGGGAGTGAAATATTTTCATACCAAATTGAAATCAAATTAAATTTTTCTCTTTTGAAAATTATTATATATTTACTATTCTGAGAATAATTTCTGTGTAGAAGGTGAAAAAATCAAAACATTTTTTCTAAACTCTATATAGTTTTAATTATAGCTATATAATAAAAATAATTCTGGTTGGAAGTTGAAAACACAAGTTTTAATCTCAAATCTGAGTTTTAAAAATCTTATAATTTCTTATTTTATTTTTTTATATATTAAATTGATATAATTCTACCTCTCTTGATTATAGTATTACAAGACAGGATTAAGTCTGTAAACTATAAAAGCATTTCACAAACAGGAAATACTGGAAATACTAAGTTAATATTGTCACAGAATAAGTAATTTAATTTAAATAGTATTGAAAAAATTGGTCTGTGGGGTTCACTTTAAAACTGGTTTCTCTTTTCTATCCTAATGGCTTGGACAGAAAGAGCCCAGAGGTCGGGGGCGGGGCGGGGCGGGGCGGGGCTCGGGGCGTGGCGGAGAGGGCGCGGCGCGGGGCGGAGCAGGGCGCGGTCAGGCCCGCGGCGGAGAAGGCGGCGGCCATTGGCTGGGGCGCCATCCGGGGCCTGCTCGGCGCCGCTCGCTCGCTCGTCCGCCCGCCCTGAAGGCAGCAGCATGGCGGAGGTGAGCGGGGCCGGCGGGAGATGGCCGAGCGGCCCGGCGTCCCCTCCGTCCCGGGCGTCCCGTGCCTCCCGCGTCTCCGGCGGCGGCCATCGGCTGGGGGGCCATCCGGGGCCTGCTCGGAGCCGCTCGCTCGCCCGCCCTGAAGGCAGCAACATGTGGAAGGTGAGCGGGGCCGGCGGGAGGTGGCCGAGCGTCCCGGCGTCCCCTCCGGCCTGGTCTTCCTGGGCGTCCCGGGCCTCTCGCGTCTCCGGCTGCGGCAGCGGGCGCGCGCGGGCCCCCGGCGGGACCAGGCCGCAGCGGGCGGGCGGCGAGCCCCGGGCCGGGGCCGGCGCCGAGTCGGGGCCGCGGGCGGACTGCGGGGCGGCGGCGTGGCCACGACGGTGCCCGCGGGAGGAGCGGCTCCCGGCTGCGGGGTCCGGGCGGAGGGCGCCGAGGGGCGCGGAGGGCGGGGTGCGGGAGCGCGAAGGCCCGGGGCGGGGCTCGGCGCGTGGCGGAGCGGGCGCGGCGCGGGGCGGAGCAGGGCGCGGTCAAGCCCGCGGCGGAGAAGGCGGCGTCCATTGGCTGGGGCGCCATCCGGGGCCTGCTCGGCGCCGCCCGCTCGCTCGTCCGCCCGCCCTGAAAGCAGCAGCATGGCGGAGGTGAGCGGGGCCGGCGGGAGGTGGCCGAGCGGCCCGGCGTCCCCTCCGTCCCGGGCGTCCCGTGCCTCCCGCGTCTCCGGCGGCGGCCATTGGCTGGGGGGCCATCCGGGGCCTGCTCGGAGCCGCTCGCTCGCCCGCCCTGAAGGCAGCAACATGTGGAAGGTGAGCGGGGCGGGCGAGAGGTGGCCGAGCGGCCCGGCGTCCCCTCCGGCCTGGTCGTCCTGGGCGTCCCGGGCCTCCCGCGTCTCCGGCTGCGGCAGCGGGCGCGCGCGGGCCCCCGGCGGGACCAGGCCGCAGCGGGCGGGCGGCGAGCCCCGGGCCGGGGCCGGCGCCGAGTCGGGGCCGCGGGCGGACTGCGGGGCGGCGGCGTGGCCACGACGGTGCCCGCGGGATGAGCGGCTCCCGGCTGGGGGTCCGGGCGGCGGGGTCCGAGCGGCGGGCGCCCGAAGGTCCGGGGCGAGGCGCTGGGCGGAGCGGGCGCGGCGCGGAGCGGAGCAGGGCGCTGTCCGGCCCGCGGCGGAGAAGGCGGCGGTCATTGGCTGGGGCGCCATCCGGGGCCTGCTCGGCGCCGCTCGCTCGCTCGTCCGCCCGCCCTGAAGGCAGCAGCATGGCGGAGGTGAGCGGGGCCGGCGGGAGATGGCCGAGCGGCCCGGCGTCCCCTCCGTCCCGGGCGTCCCGTGCCTCCCGCGTCTCCGGCGGCGGCCATTGGCTGGGGGCCATCCGGGGCCTGCTCGGAGCCGCTCGCTCGCCCGCCCTGAAGGCAGCAACATGTGGAGGGTGAGCGGGGCGGGCGGGAGGTGTCCGAGCGGCCCGGCGTCCCCTCCGGCCTGGTTTTCCTGGGCGTCCTAGGCCTTCCGCGTCTCCGGCTGCGGCAGCGGGCGCGCGCGGGCCCCCGGCGGGACCAGGCCGCAGCGGGCGGGCGGCGAGCTCCGGGCCGTGGCCGGCGCCGAGTCGGGGCCGCGGGCGGACTGCGGAGCGGCGGCGTGGCCACGACGGTGCCCGCGGGAGGAGCGGCTCCCGGCTGCGGGGTCCGGGCGGCGGGCGCCCGAAGGCCCGTGGCGGGGCTGGTCGGTGCTCGGCGCGCGGCGTAGCAGTGCGCGTTCAGACACGCGGCGGTGAAGGCGGCGTCCATTGGCTGGGGCGCCATCCGGGGCCTGCTCGGCGCCGCTCGCTCGCTCGTCCGCCCGCCCTGAAGGCAGCAGCATGGCGGAGGTGAGCGGGGCGGGCCTGAGGTGGCCGAGCGGCCCGGCGTCCCCTCCGTCCCGGGCGTCCCGTGCCTCCCGCGTCTCCGGCGTCGCCCGTTGGCTGGGGTGCCATCCGGGGCCTGCTCGGCGCCGCTCACTCGCCCGCCCGCCCTGAAGGCAGCAACATGTGGAAAGTGAGCGAGCGGGCTTGAGGTGGCCGAGCGTCCCGGCGTCCCCTCCGGCCTGGTCGTCCTGGGCGTCCCGGGCATCCGGCGTCTCCGGCAGCGGCAGCGGGCGCGCGCGGTCCCCCGGCGGGACCAGGCCGCAGCGGGCGGGCGGCGAGCCCCGGGCCGGGGCCGGCGCCGTGTCGGGGCCGCGGGCGGACTGCGGGGCTGCGGCGGGGCCACGACGTTGCCCGCGGGAGGAGCGGCTCCCCGCTGCGGGGTCCGGGCGGCGTGCGCCGAGGGGCGCGGAGTGCGTGGTGCGGGAGCCCGAAGGCGCGGGGCGGGCGGACACTCTGCGCGCTGCGCCCCGGGGCCCTGGGCGGCCCTGTCCCCCGGTACCGGTGAGCCGCGGTGAGCCGCGGTGGGGGGCGTCGTGGCGGGACGGAACGCGCGGGACGGACCAGCGTCTCGGCCCTCCGCTCGGGGGATGCGTTCGCTCCTGCCTGGGAAGACGGGCTAGCTGCGCTCTGGCCTCCGCTCGGCCCGGACGTGGGACCCGGGCGCGTGGTGCGCAGGTGCTGGGGGACGAGCGAGGACCATACAGGGGAGCCGGGGGTTCGGGGCCCTGAGATGCAGGGTGGCGCCGGGGTTGCGGACCCCCCTGCTCCGGCGGTGATTCCTTGAGCGCCCTGGCCGGCAGCACCCGCCTGTTCTGATTATGTTATCTTATTTTTAGAGAAGGGGAAGGGAGGGACCGCAATGTGAGAGAGAGACATTGATCAACTGCTCTTCATAGGCACCCTGACTGGGGGCTCAACCCACAGTCCAGGCATGTGCCCTGACTGGGAATCGAACTAACGACCCTTCGGTTTGCAAAAACAGGCCCAACCAACTGAACCACCCAGTCTTATATGCCTCATATGAGTTTAATCATACAGTAGTTGTCCTTTTGTGACTGGCATATTTCACTTATGATGTTCTCAAGGTTCATTCATGTGGTAGGATGTAACAGGATTTCCTTTTTTAAGGTCGCATAATATTCCATTGTGTGTATATACCACCTTTTCTATATCCATTCATCTGTTGATGGAGTTTGGGTTGCTTCTACCTCTTGGCTAATGCTATAATGAACATGGGTGTGCAGATATCTTTTGGGGATCCTGCTTTGAATTTTCTTTCTTTTTTTTTTTTTTAGATTTTATTTACTTTTAGAGAGAAGGGAAGGGAGGGAGAAAGAGAGGGAGGGAAACATTGATGTATGAGAGAAACAGCAATCGGTTGCCTTTTGCACAGCCCCAACTGGGGACCTGGCTCACAACCTAGGCGTGTGCCCTGACTGGGAATCGAACTGGTGACCTTTCGGTTCACAGACCAGTGCTTAGTCCACTGAGCCGCACCAACCAGGGCCTGCTTTGAATTCTTTTGCACGTATACTCAGCAGTGAGATTTATGGATTATAGATGTATCCTAGGAGTTTTTGAGTTTCACGAATTTGTATATCCACTACTATTCTCAGATATTGGGAAGCTTTTGGCCATTATTTTATCAATTAGGCTCTCTCTTCTTCCTCTGCCTCCTCCTCCTCCTCCTCCTCCTCACCCTTCTGTAGTACATATGTTGTTCGGCTTGATGGTGTCTCACAAATTCCTTAGTTGTCTTCATTTTTCTTCAGTCATTTTGCTTGTTCCTCTGCCTCAGGTACTTGGAAGTACTATATTTGAGTTCACTGAATCTTCTTCCTAGTCAGATTTGATATTGAGTCCTTCTAGTGAATTTTTTAGTTCAGTTATTGTTGTTTTCATTTCAGAATTTCTGTTTGGTTCTTCTTTATAGTTTCTGTCTCTTTATTGATATTCTTATTTTGGTCATGTATTGTTTTCCTAATTGTGTTTAGTTGTCTGTACTCTTTTTAATTCATTAACCATCCTTATGATGGCTATTTTGAATTCTTGGTCTGGCAACTCATATGTCTCTTGCTTTAGGGCCGGTTTCAGGAGATTTAAATGGGTCATCTTTGCTTGTTTGTACGTTTTGTTATCTTTTATTGAGATTACAGCATTTGAAAAATCAGCCATGTCTCCCAGACTTTGCAATCCCGTTTCATACAGGGATGACATTCTCTATTCAGCCCTGCTGGAGATTCTGGAGACCTCTCAAACCTACGCTGGGGATGAGTCCTGCCTGGGCGTGTGTGGACTATCCTAATGGAATAGGTTTTGCGATTTGTACCGTGGCGCCGCTGCTGTTACCGTGTGCCATGGTCCTGGAGACCCAGCTAGTGCCTGTCTGTGGTACTGCAGATTCTCGTGCACGTGGCTTGCTTTTGTTCACCGAGACCAAGCTCCCAACCTGGCTCCTGGTTCTTGGCAGTACTTAGTTAGATTCAGGCCAGATTGATACCCACCCAGCTGGGCAGCCTACCTAAAAGTCGGAATGTTGGATGTACATTCCTCCGCAGGGAGAAGACGGGGATTGGGTGTTTCCCACAGTCGCACCACACGGAGCCAGGGAGAGGGGCTCTGGAGAGAGAGAACCACGAGTTTTCCTGCCAGGCTGTGATGGGTTTGGTTTTGCGTTAGCCTGGAGTATAAGCACCTCTTAACTGGGTTCCAGATTTTTCACAGAGGCAGTTGGTCCATATATTGCTATTAAATCCAAGTGTCCATGGGGAAAGGAGGGTTGAGGGTTTCCTATTCTTTATTCTTGCACCTCGCTGATATCACCTCCAATAGCTCCAGTTTGAATGAGCTTTGGCTCTGCGTCAGACAATGACTTACCGCTTTACATCTATTACTACTTTAATCTTCACAACACTGACTTAGGTGCTATCATGATCCTCATTTTCTAAGTGAGGAAACCAAAATCTAGAACTAGATTATGGGTTTGGAGTTGTTTGTTTGTTTTTGCTTATCAGCGTTTTCTACAATACACATGCATTACCATTGTAACACATGTAGCTCCCATTTTTCCTTATACACATGTAATTTGTGGGATAAAGCATAATAGGATAGAGCGTAACCATTTTAGATGGCAAAGACTTAATTTGGGCAGAATTCTTGACTTAAGTGAAATTCATTCCCCTAGGAATCCAGATGAAGTACTCAAGAAAGATACAGAGCTCTTACCCCTCTGCCCCTAAGCTTCCGGCTCCTTCTCCCTCACTCAGCTAGGGAAGAGTGCAGAAACAAGAGCAGACGTTCTTCCCGCTGGCTCGTGGTAGCTGCTTCGCTCTGCTCCCTTCCAGGGCCATCCTTTCAGTTCTGCCTTTTCCACTTTTATTTCCAGCACGCACTTTAAAAAGGAAGAGTTGAAAGCCTTGCAAATATGAGGGAATCTTCCAAGAAGGATGCTTTAAAGAATGAAATGGGTATATGAGACATTTTACTTGCCCCAAATATTAGTTTATGTTGATAATTATTATTGAAGAAGAAACTGCAATAGTACTCATGAAAGGCTGATTAATATAACAAGATACCACTTGATGCCTATTAAATGGGCAAAAATTAAAATCCAACAATAACAGACATTGAAGTTATAATGTAGAGACTTGTGAGCTGTTGCTAGGAGTGTGGGTTGGTGTGAGCATGTAAGAGAGCCATCTGGCAACATCTAGCAACGTCAAAGATGCACACCCTTACAGCCTAGCAGCTCCGCTCCTCCGCAGAACCCTCGCTCTTCAAAGTGTGGTCGTGGGACCAGCAGCGGCAACGCCACCTGTGAGCTGAATACAAACGCAGACCCTCAGGCCCCGTTTCAGACCTACTGAATCATAGACTGCATTTTAACAAGATCCACCGGATGACTGTACATGAACACAGGGGTGCGCAAAAGGAGGATTACAGTTGGGAGTACGAGAAAGAGTTCATTCTTGTTTGTTTATTATTGTATTACTTACTATTAGTGTTAGCCTACTTTTGCCCATCCCTGTATATGAGAAACTGTTGCATTTGGAAGAAAGAGACCAGTATAAAACTACATAGTATTGTTTGTAATAGCATTTCCCACAGCCTCTCACTGGCTCTGATCGGGGCTGCGTACCCATCCTGGATCAGTCACGGAATACGCAAAGCCTCTTCTGATATCCTGAC